>NC_088377.1:73257500-74507500 GCF_037993035.2 Macaca fascicularis
GTGTGATCTCAGCTCACTGCAACCTCCTCCTCCCGGATTCAAGCGATTCTTCTGCCTCAGCCTCCCCAGTAGCTGGGATTACAGGTGCCCACCGCCACACCTGGTTAATTCTTGTATTTTCAGTAAAGACGGGTGTTTCACCATGTTGGTCAGGCTGGTCTCGAACTCCTGACCTCAAGTGATCCACCCACTTTGGCATCCCAAAGTGCTGGGATTACAGGCGTGAACCACCTTGCCTTCCAGGAGTTGATTTTAATTATGAACCATGATTAAGGAAGGCAGTGGCTACAGAGAGAGTGACAGTGAGGTGGTGAGGCCAAGTGGAGAGTTCTGGAACAAGAGAGGAGAGGTCAGCGGGGAGGTCTGAAGTCTCCTTTCTGGGTGATGGAGGGTCCTAGGTGTGACCACAGACAGGGAGAGGTGGCTGAGAGGCACGCTGGAAAAGCTCACTGGAGCTGTAGCAGTCCTGGTGCCCAGAGAGGTGGGGAGTAGCCTGGCCTGTCCATGTGGGTGACATCACCCTTGGGGAGTAGCCTGGCGTGTCCACTTGGGTGACGATGCCAACATCTTGTATGAAATTGCTGTTGCAAACCTCCTGGGGGAATGTTGCCGAGGAGCAACCCCTCTACGAGACGGCAAGAAGGATGGAAAACACAGTCAACAGGGAGCCCAAGTCCTCAATGGATGAGGAGGTGCAAGCAGAAGACCAGCAGACAGCAGTCACCGAGAGGGACAGCAAGTGACTCCGCTGCCTTTGGAAGAGAAATGTCTTGGATGTGACCACAGGAAACATGGAGGATATAGACCTTACTTTAGATTCCGTGGTACGTGCAGTATAGGAGAAAAAAGAGTCCCTGCACCAGACGGTGCCAGCGGAATTGGGATCCTGAGGGGCCAGCAGGGTTGGAGGGAGGGGACCCTCCTGCAAGAGGCTGAGTGGCGGCTCCAGAGCCAGTGATGTCATCAGAGGAGCTGGATGAGGAGGAGAATCCAGTCATATTAGGCAATGCATAGATCTGGGGGAAGGGCTCATGGCACAGAGGCTCTGTCCTTTGAGGGTGACTGAACCAACAGGGGAAAGCGAGGCATGATGAAAATAGCCATGGATGGCCAGCAGAGGTGGTTCACACCTGTAATCTTAGCACTTTGGAAGGCGGAGGAGGGTGGATCACCTGAGGTCAGGAGTTCGAGACCAGCCTGGCCAACATGGGGCAGCCCTGTCTCTACTAAAAATACAAAAATTAGCCAGGCATGATGGCAGGCACCTGTAATCCCAGCTACTTGGGAGGCTGAGGCAGGAGAATCGCTTGAACCCAGGAGGCAGAGGTTGCAGTGAGCCAAGATTGCACTATGGCACTCCAGCCTGGGCAACAAAAGCAAAACTCTGTTCGGAAGGGGAGAAGAGGGGAGAGAAGGGGAGAAAGAAGGAAGGATAGAAGGAAAGATGGAAAGAAGGAAGGAAGGAAGAAAGAGGAAAGAAGGGAGAGAGGGAGGGAGGGAAGAAGGAAGGAAGGAGCAAAGGAGAAAAAGAAAGGGAGGAAGGAAGGAAGGAAGGAAGGAAGGAAGGAAGGAAGGAAGGAAGGAAGGAAGGAAGGAAGGAAGGAAAAAAGAAAAAGAAAAGAAGGAAAGAAAGAAAATGAAAGAAAGAAGAAAGAAGGAAGGAAGAAGGAAAGAGAATGAAAGGAAAGAAAGAAAGAAGGAAAGAGAAAGAAAGAAAGGAAGAAAGAAAGGAAAGAAAAGAAAGAAAAAGAAAGAAAGAAAGAAAGAAAGAAAGAAAGAAAGAAAGAAAGAAAGAAAGAAAGAAAGAAAGAAAGAGAGAGAGAGAGAAAATAACTGTGGGTGACCTCAGATGGCCACAGGTGACATTTCAAGCTGTGAGTTTGAAGAGTGTGGGCGCTCCAGGCAACTGTGTGGTGACTTCTCTCCCTGGTGGCCATATATGGCTAAAGCACATACAAGTCCAGACAGCTGGAGAACAGGTGCCATCGCCTGAAAGCAACAGTAACCACGACAACAAGGCCAGGTGCAGAACCCAGGTCTCTCCCCCACCATTATTAGAACCTGTGGAGAGATCATGAATGTATTCCTCGATAAGTTCATTTTCAGGGGTAAAAAAAAAAAAAAAAAAAAAACCAATCTCCCACAGTGTCACTTCTCCCAGGAATATGTGTACGTGAATGGCTTAACAACTGTTGCCCTTGACAAGAAATGTATCAATTTCCAATGATAGAATATTTAATTGAGGAAAGATCCCATTAACACATGTGAGTGTAGGGTCTCAGCATCAGAATCTCCCTTCAATGTTTTATTATAAAAATGCCTGCGGTGTGGGGCTTACACCTGTAATCCTAACACTTTGGGAGGATGAGATGGGAGGCTCACTTGAGGACAAGAGTTTGAGACGAGCCTGGGGAATTAGCCAAATGCGGCGGAGCACACTTGTAGTCCCAGCTTCCTGGGAGCTGAGAAGGGAGCATCCCTTGAGCCCAGGAGTTCAAGGCTGCAGTGAGCTAGGATCACATCACTGCACTCCAGCCTGGGAAACAGAGCAAGACCCTGTCTCTAAAAAATAAATTAATTAACATTTTAAAGAAATGTTCAAACTTAATGAAAAGTTGAAAGAATTTTGCAGTGAACATCCATACCCACCCCTGAAGTCTACAATTAACATTTCATTATACTCAGTTTATCATATAATCTATTCAACTATCCATCCCTCAAACCATTCTATTTGGAGGCATTTCAAAATGAATTGTGGCATTAGTACATTTTACCCCTAAACACTTCAGCACACATATTATAACAAGACTCTCATATTTATTTATGGTCGTTTTTTCTTTGGACATAAAATACGCATATAAGTCAGGTGCGGTGGCTCACGCCTGTAATCCCAACTCTATGGGAGGCCGAGGCAGGTGGATCACTTGAGCTCAGGAGTCCAAGAACAGCCTGGGCAATATGGTGAAACCCCGTTTCTACTAAAAATACAAAAATTAGCTGGGCATAGTGGCACACGCCTGTAATCCCAGCTACTCGGGAGGCTCAGGTGGGAAAATCACTCAAACCCAGGAGGCAGAGATTGAAGTGAGCCGAGATGGCACCACTGCACTCCAGCCTGGGTGACAGAGCGAGACTCTGTCTCCAACAAAGAAGAGAGAAGGCACATAAGTCTCTTCCTTTTTGCTTCAATGTGTTGCTGAGGATCATGTTGCAATGTAGATCATACTTTTCCAATGAATAAACTTGCATCCCAGACCAGAGACAGAGCATCTTCTAAATCATGGCTTTAAATAATAACATAGCATGAAAGAAAATAATCAAATATTCTGGGCTGGGCATGGTGGCTCATGAAATCCCAGCACTTTGGGAGGCCAAGGCGGAAGCCCAGGAGTTCAAGACCAGCCTGGGCAACATAGTGAGACCCCAGTCTCTACAAAAAAATGTTTTGATGCATATAGTAAAATGTAAAAATCTTATGTGTACCACTCAATAAATTCTAACAAATGCATGCACCCATGTAACCCATATTCCCCTCAAGACAGAACATCACAATCATCCCAAAAAAACTTCCCCTTTATACCTTCTCAGTCGATCCACTCCCACCCTCCCCCCAGGCAACCACTGATCTGATTTTTCCCATTATAAATTAGTTTTTGCCTATTCTACAACTTAATATAAATTTAATCATAAAGGATGGACTCTGGTGTAGCAGCATCAGAATTCAAAAAGCTACCCAGAGGCCGAGTGCAGTGGCTCACACCTGTAATCCCAGCATTTTGGGAGGCCATGATGGGCGGATCACTTGAGGTCAAGAGTTTGAGACCAACTGGGCCAACATGTCGAAACCCTGTCTCTACTAGAAATACAAAAATTAGCCAGGTGTAGTGATGTGTGCCTGTAGTCTCTGCTACTCAGGAGGCTGAGGTGAAAGAATTACTTGAACCTGGGAGTCAGAGGTTGTGGTGAGCTGAGATCGCACCACTGCACTACAGCCTGGGTAACAGAGTGAGACCCTGCCTCAAAAATGAATGAATAAATAAATAAATAAATAAATAAAAAGGTTCTCAGGTGATTAAAGGCTGGGAACTTTTGCTCAGATCCAGGCCTTTTCCCCTGTTCCAGGTGACAGCAACTTGGCTCTGGTCTGAGGTCACAGCTAATTGGCTACAGATCTGTGAGTAGATCTCAGGTTTCCTTGCTGTTCACCCTCTGTTTACTATACAACAACAGGGTTTCTTTTAGAACAGTGGTTCTCAGTGTTCGCACCCATTATAATCTCTGGAGGACCATACCTCCGGGATAGGGCTCAGGAGTCTGCATTTTTGGCCAGGTACAGTGGCTCACACCTGTAATCCCAGCACTTTGGGAGGCCGAGGTGGGAGGATTGCTTGAGCCCAGAAGTTCGAGACCAGCCTGACCAGTAGAAACCCCGTCTCTACTGAAAATACAAATTTAGCCAGGCATGGTGGTGCATGCCTCTAATCCCAGCTACTTGAGAGGTTGAGGCAGGAGAATCACTTGCATCCAGGAGGCAGTGGTTGCAGTGAGCCGAGATCGTGCCTCTGCACTCCAGCCTTCGCAACAGAGCAAGACTCTACCTCAAAAAAATAAAAATAAAAATAATAAAATAAAAGCCAATTGCAGTTACTGTTGGATTTCTATTGGAATGACTGTTGGAAACGAACCTGTCATTTCTACATCACAACAAGAAAGAATTGGGGTGAGCTATTAGCTAATGGTGACCATGTGACAGTGAGGAGTCCTCACCCCAAGCTTCCTGAAGATCTTTCTTAACATCCTTGCTCAGCAATCATTCAACAAGACTTTCTTGCATATGTTTCAGCAAAAGTGTTCCCACCTTGCCTCATTTTCTTTTTATTTTTAAAATTTTTATTTATTTATGTTCTGAGACAGAGTTTCACTCTTGTTGCCCAGGCTGGAGTGCAATGGTGTGATCTCGGCTCACTGTAGCCTCTGCCTCCTGGGTTCAAGCAATTCTCCTGCCTCAGCCTCCCAAGTAGCTGGGATCACAGGTGTGCGCAACCACACCTGGCTGATTTTCTATTTTCAGTGGATACGGGGTTTCACCATGTTCGCCAGGCTAGTCTAAAACTCCTGACCTCAGGTGATCTGCCTGCCTCAGCCTCCCAAAGTGCTGGAATTACCAGCGTGAGCCACCACACCCAGCCAGCCTCATTTTCTCTTTAACTGGGGGGAGTCTTCCTCCTCTCCCTGCTGATCCATTGACAAGCATATCTCGCTGTGGCCAGGTTTCCTCTTCCATTCAGCCTAGTTAATCTACTTCCAAGGGCTGGGAGCAGCCCAGTGCAGACTCATCGCCCAGGAAAGAGCACCCCACCACTGCTCCATGGGCAACATGGGGTGAAAGAGAGAGTTTTTGGGTAACACACTATACTTTTTTTTTTAGTTGGAGTCTCGCTCTGTTGCCCAGGCTGCAGTGCGGTGGTATGATCTCATCTGGCTGCATCCACCACCTTCTGGATTCAAGCGATTTTCACATCTCATCCTCCTGAGCAGCTGGGACTACAGGCACACACCACCATATCCAGCTAATTTTTGTATTTTTAGTAGAGATGGGGTTTCGCCCTGTTGGCCAGGCTAATCTCAAACTCTTGACCTCAGGTGATCCTCCTGCCTCAGCCTCCCAAAGTGCTGGGATTACAGGTGTGAGCCACTGTGCCCAGTTCCATACTATTTTTTTAAATACTTTTGAATTGATTTTAATGCACCTTAGGAAAATAGCAAACACATGAATTCACACACACTGTATATTATTTAAACTGTTTCCTCTCTAAATAAATTTAAGTTTTAAAAAGAAATTGATTGGAAATACCAATATTGATGGACGTATAACAACAGGAGCCTGAGTTGGGCCCAGTGGCTCACACCTGTAATCTAGGATCTCTGACAGGCTGAGACAGGAAGATTGCTTGAGACCAGGAGTTTGAGACCATCCTGGGCAACATAGCAAGACCCCATTTCTTCCAAAAGACATAAAATAATTAGCTGGGCATGGTTGCTTATGTCTAGTCCCAGCTGCTCAGGAGGCTGAGGAGGGAGGATTCCTTGAGCCCAGGAGGTCGAGGCTGCAGTGGGTTATGATTTCACCACTGCACTCCAGCCTGGGCAACACAGCAAGACCCTGTCTCAAAAACAAACAACAACAACAACAACATCAGAGACTTGCAGGGATGTCAAAAAGTGAAAGGATAAGTTTGCCCATGATCTGAGAATTCCCGCTTCAGTGGATTCCAGGGAAAGGTGAACGTGGAGACTCAAAGAGTGGTGTCTCCTGTTAGGAAAACTCATGTTCTTTTCCTGCAAGGCTGCAAGCTTTAAGTCATTTCATGAAGACATAAAAGCAATTCTAATTATTTTGCATTTGTATTTTGTGACTTCCTTTGCATATTATTCTCAATAACTCACAATAGCATACTTATTTGCCTTAAAATATGTGAATTTACATAGATGCTGCAATTTTAAAGTATAATTTTTATAACATTTTGGGACTAGAACTCTTTTTCCTGAAAGGACACATTTTCTGTTTTATAATGAAAGTCAGCTGGAATATAAGATTCTGCACACAACAGATTACTTAACAGACAAATTTTCAGTATCTTTTCACCTATAAATGAGTTATGTTGTTATTAAAAAGCAACTTTATTCAATTATGTTTATTTCTTTATTTTGTACTCTGCCTCATTTCGTGTCGATCTGAGACAACTTAGAGTGAGACTACATATGATAAAATAAAAATTAGAAAACAAAAACTGGGAGTTAAAAGTAAGAAGTCAAGGTAAGGCAAAATAAAACCAACACAAACTCTCCAGACCCAAGTGGTTAAGAGTTGAGTTTCAGGAAGGGGGCAGTGGCTCATGCCTGTAATCCCAGCAGTTTGGGAGGCTGAGGTGGGCAGATCACAAGGTCAGGAGATCAAGACCATCCTGGCCAACATGATGAAACCCCGTCTCTACTAAAAATAAAGAAATTAGCTGGGCGTAGCGGCACATGCCTGTAATCCCAGCTACTTCGGAAGCTGAGGCAGGAGAATCGCTTGAACCCAGGAGTCGGAGGTTGCAGTGAGCCGAGATCATGCCACCGCACTCCGGCCTGGCTACAGATCAAAACTCCGTCTCAAAAAAAAAAAAAAGAAAAAGTTTATAAAGAGAACAATGGGTGTTTTGTTTTATTTTGTTTTGTTTCATTTTGTTTTGTTTTGTTTTGTTTGAGACAGAGTTTCACTCTTGTTGCCCAGGCTGGAGTGCAGTGGCATGATCTGGTCTCAAACTCCTGACCTTGTGATCCACCTGCCCTGGCCTCCCAAAGTGCTGGGATTGCAGGTGTGAGCCACCGCGCCCAGCTCCATCGGTATAATTTTTAAAATATTTATTCATGTTGTAGCATGTATCAGTAATTCTTTTTTTTCCTATCTATAAGTAAAGAAGCATAGGCTCTGAGAAGTGATACTTTCTGCCCAGGACACAGAGCTTTACGTGCAGGACCTGGGTTGCATGGAGAAGCCATCTGGCTCTTTAAGCCACAGCTACACATAGCCCTAAACTCCATGAGGCCTTTGAAAAAAATACAAAGAGTTCTGTACTCCTACCTTTAAATACAAACTCACTGCTTTCAGACCCAATTAGGAGCAGGCAATTACCCGTGGGAAGTGGGGAGCTGGGCTGTCTGCTGGATCCACACAGAGAGTTCGTGAGCTAGAGTCCGTGAGCTAGTCTTTTCTCTTTATCAATAAAATGCTACAACAAAATCCTTAGTTGGCAACGTGTTCATTTAATGGTCCGTCCCACAGGCCCAGGATGGAAAGCAGCCACGATCGACCCTCTGCAACACCACGTTGCATTGCGGGGGTTGCCATTGCTGCCCATTTGGAGTAGAGATGTGTCCTGTTAGAGGATGATCCAATTTTCCTTGACTTCTGAACAATCTTATAGCCCTGGGTCCCTCTTGCCTGGAGTTCCTAGTCCCTTATTTATAGTCTCAGTGTTGATTGGGCCCTGAAATGACCTTAAGCAAGGCATGTGGATGTCCCCTGCCTGAGTGAGGGACAGGGGGCATTCGTGGAGTTACTGGCCCCACGCGTCAGATATACCGGCATGAACCCCCTGTCATCCCCGTGCTCAATAGATTTCATGAGTTCAGTATACCTGGGCTTCCAGCTCAGCTTTCCTGCCCAGCCCTACAGGTGCCTTCCAGGAATATATGCTCTGCCTGGATTGCAGTCTGCTTAATGATGAGGTCTGCTAGACATACTTTGACTCTCCCAGAGAACTGGAGTCTGCTCTCAGCCCACCTTCAACAATCATGATTCTGAGTATTGTCTGTCTCCTGGTCACAGACACCGGCCAGAACCACACCTGAGCTTGCTGAACCTCTTATCTCCAGGCACCAGCTGCTTGGCTGAACACATAAGTGCCAAGCCATAAATGAGTCACTTAGTCCTGCCTTCCTCCCATGACACAGGCCTGAGCCACAGGGTTCCAGTATGCTTAATTGCAAGAGCCAGAGCATCCTCCCTGCATCTTCCCCCTGCTTAGCTAGAGTGGCATGACTGCCTGCTTGAAGTACATTTGAAAGTCACTGAGTGAGCAAGGAATGCTTTGATGTTGCTTGCTCCTTTCTGCCCTGGGGCCCTTTCAGTCCGGGCAACTTCCCACCATTTAACTTGTTCCATGAAACAGAAATATAATAGCAGTGCCCAGGTGGGCTGACACAATGGCAGAGTCCGCGGTATCACATGAGACAGCTGGCTCCCTCTATTTACTCTGGTTGGGGAAAGAGCCAGAATGTGGTTTGCCATTAGCAGAGAGTTTTCCATTTGGGGAACCACCATAATGAGCTGCAAGAAACGATGGACTAGGGGAAGGCGTTGCCACCCCTGGCTATCACACATTCCTCAGGCTTCATTTCTCATTCAAATGGAAGCATGAATCACACTTACTCAATAGCAGGCTCCGTGTGAGGGATGAGATAAGGAGACTGACAAGGTCCTTGTACTCCCAGCTCGGGGAGTGCCCTTGATACTCCAGCCTTCTGTCTTGACTTTAACCAACTACAACCATCAATTCTCCTTTTGCCTTCAGTCTAGACCAGTACTAGCAAAGCCAGAGCTCTCTAAATTCAACGCGAATGTATGTCAAAGCAAAGGAATGGATTCCACAGATGCTCCAATGAGTCACATGCTCCAAGAACTCAAGGGGACTTCTTAGGAAACCAGTAAAGAGACTGGAACATTTGCTAATTCTATCAGATCATCCCTTTATTGTAGATTACTCTGGATCCATACTATTTCCGTCAAGAGAATTTTTTTTTTTTTTTTTTTTTGCATAATGTCCCAATGACTAATCAAGTTTGGTGTGGTGTAGAACCTTCGTGGAACCTTGTATTAGTTCATCCTAACACTGCTATAAAGAAATACCCAAGACTGGGTAATTTATAAAAGAAAGAGGTTTAATTGACTCACAGTTCTGACTGGCTGTGGAGGCCTCCGGAAACTTACAATAATGGCGGAAGGCGAAGGAGAAGCAAGTACCTTCTTCTCATGGTGCAGGAAAGAGAACAAGAGCAAAGTGGGAAGAGCCCATTAGAAAACCATCAGATCTCTTAAGAACTTACTCACCATAACAAGAACAGCAGGGGGGAACTGCCCCCATGATCCAATCACCTCCCACCAGGTGTCTCCCTCAACACGTGGGGATTACAAATTGAGATGAGATTTGGGTGGAGACACAGAGTCAAACCATCTCAAGCGTCAAGCCCAGAAATTCTACTGCAGGCACTGGATGTCTTGATTCTTTGCCCAATAATTGATTGGAAAACACAAAATCAAATTTCCTTCTTTTCCATGGTCTAACCAAAATCTTGGTATGACCCAAACTACAGAACTAGTGTTTCTTGAGACTCATACTATTAGAATGCCCTAATAGGCTATCTAATTTTACTTTACAGTGAGGGCAGGAACCTGAGAATGATACATCTATCTGGTTGGAATACCTCTTGTAATAGGAAGCTCACTCCGAAGTGTCAGCCCGTTCCACTGTGGAGTTCTTCCATGTGCCAGAAAGCTCTTCTTCATCATGGGCTGAAATCTGCTTCCTGGGAACATTTACCCAGTTGATTCGGCACCACACACCACATGAAGTGAGTCCTGATTCCTCTTCCTTATGAAAGCTGTTAAACTGTCTAAAGACGGCCATTCTGTCCCTTTGAGTCACTTCATCTGATACAGAGCTCCAGTTTCTCTACCTGTTCATTCCCAGGCAAAGCTTCCAGCACTCAGCACTTCACCGGCTAGGCTTTCATGTTTGCAAAGGCGCTGACGCATCTCATCTTTCTATGTCCATGAAAGAAAATAGACAGTTCAGAGCGGACCTGCAGTTACAAAGAGGAACGAGGCCTGTTTGCGGTGGATATGATTGTACGGCCAGGACAGGCAGCCAGGACCTGGAAGAAAAGCAAACAAAATGAGTTTTTCAAAAAGTTAGATGACAGTGGAACAATGCAGAGATCAAAAACAGTGCAACAGGTAACTAGGAAAGCAGAAAACAGAAATAGTGTAATTTTAGAACATTAACAGGGGTAACATGACATTAGTGACATTTCACAGGGGATATTGGTCAGTGCCTGCAGCAAAATGTTTGAATGCCTTTTAATTGCAAAATTAATGCTTGCATAAGTTTTCTTTGTTAAAAAATGAAAACAATTCAGTTAAGTCTAAAATGTCCCTAGTCCCTACTGTCCTTCCTTCCCTACCCAATTCCAGAAGTGTGTGTGTACGTGCAAGTGCATGGGAGAGCATTTGTGTGTGTGTATATGTGTGTGTGTGTGTATATATATGTGTGTGCATATATATACACATATATATGTATTTATGTGTCTATATACATGATGTACACATATGGTAAGGAATATGTGTGTATACATAGATTTATGTATGTATATGTACAAGTATATATCTCTCTATATGTATACACATGTATACAGGTGTATAGACACGTATATACACGTGTATATATACACCTATATACATATATACATATATGTGTAGATACGCATATATGTGTACATAAATATATGTATGTATACATATCTACATATACATATCTCTATATATGTATGTATACATACACAGACATATATAGAGAGACAGACAGAGAAAGAAAGAGAGAGAATAGAGAGAGATTTATTGTAAGGAATTGGTAAGGAATATGTGTGTATACATAAATTTGTGTATGTATACATACATGTATTTATCTATATATATTTATGTGTGTGTGTATATATATAGAGAGAGAGAAGGACAGAAAGAGAGAGAAGAGAGAGAGATTTATTGTAAGGAATTGGTAAGGAATATGTGTGTATACATAAATTTGTGTATGTATACATACATGTATATATCTATATATATTTGTGTGTGTGTGTGTGTATATAGAGAGAGAGAGAGAAAGAGAGAGAAGGACAGAAAGAGAGAGAAGAGAGAGAGATTTATCGTAAGGAATTGGGTCACACAATTGTGGAAGCTGGCAAGTCCAAAATATGCAGACAGGGTAGCTCCCCCCATCAGTGTGGAGACCCAGGGAAGAAGTGATGTTGCACCTTGAGTCCAAAGAAAGCCTGAAGGCATAATTCCTCATTCCTTGGGGGAGGTCAACCTTATTTCTTTTAAGGCCTTCAGCTAATTAAGTGAGGCCCACCCCAGTATGGAAAATAATCTGTTTTACTCAAAGTACACTGATCTAAATGTTAGTCTCAACTAAATAATGCCTTTACAGCAACATGTAAGATAGTATTCAGCCATGGCCTAGCCATGTGATATTTAAAATTAACTGTTGCAATATGGAATGCATATAAACATTCCTATATAATTAACATATGCTATATTTCGTGTGCATTATTTAAATGTTATTATAGCATAGAACCTGCTTTTATCACTCTACATTATGATTAGAGTTATTTCTTTAATAGGAAATAAAGGAATACCTCATTCTTTCTCAATGTTATGCTTAGAGGTATTTCCTTAAGAAGAAATAAAGGAATACTTCATTCTTTCTCGCTTTCTACATAGTATTCTGTTCTATGGCTATATCCTGATTTATATACCCATTACTCCAAAAATTGGCATTATATTATTCCCAGCTGGTGAGCTGCTTGATCATGAATTCAAGCACACTTCTTGAATTCTTTTAAAATAACAGTCAATATTCTGTTCCTGGGCAGGTGTGATGGCTCATGCCTGTAATCCCAGCACTTTGGGAGGCCAAGGTGTAAGGATCACTTTAGGCCAGGGGTTTGAGACTGGACTAGGCAACGTGGTGAAATCCTGTTTCTACAAAAAATACAAAAATTAGCTGGGCATGGTGGCATGTACCTGTAGTCCCTGATACTGGGAGGCTGAGGTTGGAGGATTGCTTGAGCTCAGGAGGTCAAGGCTGCAGTGAGCCATGTTCACTGCACTGCACTCCAGTCTGGACACTGGAGTGAGACCTTGAAAAAAAAAAGGAAAGAAGGAAGGAAGGAAGGAAGGAAGGAAGGAAGGAAGGAAGGAAGGAAGGAAGGAAGGAAGGAAGGGAGGGAGGGAGGGAGGGAGGGAGGAAAGGAAAGGAAAGGAAGGGAGGGAGGGAGGAAGGAAGAAGGAAGGAAGGAAGGGAGGAAGGAGAGAGAGAAAGAGAAAGAAAAGGAAGGAAGAAAGAAAGAAGAAAGAAAGACAGACAGACAGACAGAAAGAAAGACAGACAGAAAGAAAGAAAGAAAAAGAAAGATTGATTGATTTTGTCTCAGGAAGAGGGCTGGCCTGATGTAGGCCAGTAAACTGACACAGGCCAAAGTGTGCATGTTACAAAGAAGAAGATTGGGAGGGTGTCAGGACTTTCAAAAATCCTGGAGCAGATTCTGGACGCCCACCTGTTGCCAGTGATGTGGCAGATCCCAGCATATCAGGAGCACAGGAGAGATGATCTTCTTCTGGCTCTGAGAGTCCATAATGCTTTGAGGAAGATTTAGCAACAGGTACGTTCTCACATTTATTCAATCTTTAACACCCCTACTGCCTAGGTATTCTTAACTGCTTATCACGAATGAAGGACCCAAGGCCAGAGAACTAAAGGCTATGCTTGGCCTAATACCTTTTCCACTACAGTGCTCCCTGATGGTGGACTTTCATATCAACAAAGCACAAGTAGTATAAGCAGTAGCAGTAATAGAAGTAAAAATGATGGCAATAGGCCGGGCGCGGTGGCTCACACTTGTAATCCCAGCACTTTGGGAGGCCAAGACGGGCAGATCACAAGGTCAGGAGATCGAGACCATCCTGGCTAACAAGGTGAAACCCCATCTCTAGTAAAAGTACAAAAATTATCCAGGTGTGGTGGCAGGTGCCTGTAGTTCCAGCTATTCGGGAGACTGAGGCAGGAGAATGGCATGAACCTGGGAGGCGGAGCTTGCAGCGAGTGGAGACTGCACCACTGCACTTCAGCCTGGGCAACAGAGCAAGACTCCATCTCAAAAAAAAAAAAAAAAAGATGACAATAATGCCATGCAATAAAATGCTTATTATATGCCCAGCTGGGTTCTCAGTGATTTGCGTGTAGCAACTCAATGAATTTCTGCAACAGCCTCATCAAGTAAGTACTATTATTAATTCCATTTTGCAGATTAAGAAACTAAGTGTGGCTGAGAATATAGATGGCGGGCATTTCCTTTAGATCTTACAACTTATAAGGACTCTGGATAATTTACAATAGCTAGTACCTGTGTCTCTTTTCCTGGGGGCCTTTACTGATGCCAGGAGGGTTGCTCTACCAGGCAAAGAGAAGTATTACTATTCCCTGTGAATAACCTCAGGCAGTGTCCAATGTGAGTTAGATACATTTCCAACTTCCTTGCCTCTTGGGAGAGAAAGCTTTTTTTTTCTTTTTTTCTTGAGATGGAGTTTCACTCTTGCTGCCCAGGCTGGAGTGCAATGACACGATCTCAGTTCATGGAAACCTCTGCCTCCTGGGTTCAAGGGATTCTCCTGCCTCAGCCTCCCGAGTAGCTGGGATTACAGGCATGCGCCACCATGCCCGGCTAATTTTGTGTTTTTAGTAGAGACGGGGTTTCTCCATGTTGGTCAGCCAGGTCTCGAACTCCCGACCTCAGATGATCTCCCCGCCGTGGCCTCCTGAAGTGCTGGGATTACGGGCATCAGCCACCGCACCAGGCCTGGGAGAGAAAGCTTTTAAGTGAACTTGCATTAGTCCATTCTCACACTGCTATAAAAACATTACTGAGTCTGGGTAATTTGTAAAGAAAAGAGGTTTAATTGGCTCAAGGTTCCCAACTGAAGACATTAAGGCTTACAGGCTTCTGCTTCTGGGGAGGCCTCAGAAAACTTACAATCATGGCAGAAGGTGAAGGGGAAGGAGGGATATCTTCACATGGCCAGCAGGAGGGAAAGAGAGTGAAGGGGGAGGTGCTACACACTTTCAAACAACCAGATCTCGTGAGAACTCTATCACGAGAACAGCAAGGAGAAAAGTCTGCCCCCATGATTCAATCACCTCCCTCCAGGTCCTTCCTCCCACACCGGAGGTACAGTTAGACATGAGATTTGGGTGGGGACACAGAGAATTCTATATCAGAATTTCTCCACCATTACCCAGCACTCCCTGGTAGGCTCCACAGTGGTAAGTGGCTTTATTAGTATACTTTCCTTCTCTGCCCAGTCTTCTACTGGTGTTTCCTGTATTTTTCTGTGCTAAAATACTTGTCTCCGAGTCTACTTCTGGGAGAACTCAACAGAAGACATTAAGGCATAGAGAAGCTAAATAAATTGTGCAAGTCACCCTGATGTAAATGGAGACACCTCATAACTTTGAGTTATATTGTAACTTTACTTACAATGCTGCCTTCTACTCAACCCCAGCCTGAGACTACCCTCAGGGTACTTTGTCTAAGGGGACGTTTATCCTCTGGCTGAACATAAAGCCGTAGGACAATGTTAGGCCTTGCTGTCTGTTTCTATGCTCACCTCAGGCTGGGCCTGTGGGAATTCTCTACTGAAGGATGTTTCCAAAGCTGCTTCTGTTCAGTCCTGAACATCAGTATAGAGGAATGAGGGGAATATGGGAAAACACAAAATTCTGCACGACAGGAAATCATGTTAGAAAACTGTGAAAATCATGTATCCTTTTGAGGCATAATGGTTTTAATTTTCTTAGGCCCTGATCTTCCTGGCAACAATTTAGAAGTGTGTAAGCATTCATGAATCAGAGTGGGGCACGTCTGCATATTTAATTTCATGTCACTGGGTGGAAACTTTCCTTTTGATCTTAGCATTTAAGGGGATTTACACTTTAACAATTACATTTTTTTTTTCCTCCTCAAAAGTCAGTGTGAGTTATTGAATAGTGTCAGCATACTTGGGGGTAGGGGAAGGATGCTGAGAAAGCCAAGAGGATTTCGCTTCTGTCTTGGATGTAGTGTCACACTGTCTACATGCTCCTATTCTTGAGAAAGGGGGAAGCTGTGAGGGTCTCACCAAGCAGGCGCCTTACCCACTCTGGAAGAGGTTGGGCCAGTAAACACCAGGACTTAGATAGAAGACAGGCTGCAGTTTCTTTACCTTGTTCAACAGTGAGCCCTGATGATCCTCCAAGCCTTTGCATAGACAGATTAATGCTACATTCGAAATGAGTATCAGTGGTTGTCAGAGACAAATGGAAGATTCTCTACCCTCAATAGAATTTGAATTGCTTTTCCTTCCTTTTCTAAACCTTCTCTTTTCTCCTTTCCTTCACCTCCACGTCTTCCATCTTCTCCCCCTATTATCAGAAAGGGGTCTCGATCCAGACCCCCGGAGAGAATTATTGGATCTCACATGAGAAAGAATTCAGGGTGAGTCCACAGAGTAAAGGGAAAGCAAGTTTATTAAGAAAGTAAAGGAATAGGCCGGGTGCGGTGGCTCACGCCTGTAATTCCAAGACTTTGGGAGGCCGAGGCGGGTGGATCACAAGGTCAGGAGATTAAGACCAGCTTGGATAACACGGTGAGACCCCGTTTCTACTAAAAATACAAAAAAATAGCCAGGCATGGTGGCGGGCGCCTGTAGTCCCAGCTACTCGGGAGGCTGAGGCAGGAGAATAGTGTGAACCCAGGAGCCAGAGCTTGCAGTGAGCTGAGATGGTGCCACTGCACTCCAGACTGGGCAAAGGAGCAATACTCCGTAAAAAAAAAAAAACAAACCTGAAGGAATAAAAGAATGGCTGCTCCACAGACAGAGCAGGACATTCCCAAAAGCAAAAGGAAGAATGCGCCCACCTTAGTTACAATGTTTGCTCAAATATAAGATAAAAATGTCAAAAACTCACGGGGTGGTGTGCTCTACTACAAGGTGCTGGGATAAAGGTTTCTCGTCTTTCTGTAACTACTGTTTTCTGCAAGATCTATATTACTATATTTAAAGCAAAACTCATTCTGTTCTTCTTCTTATTATTATTTTGAGACAGGGTCTTGCTCTGTCACGCAGGCTGGAGTGCAGTGGTGTGATCAAACTCACTACAGCCTCAACCTCTTGGGCTCAAGCGATCCTCCCATCTCAGCCTCCCAAGTAGTTAGGACTACAAGGTGCACCATCATGCCGGACTAATTTTTTTATTTTTCACAGGGACAGGGTTTCCTAGGCTGGTCTCAAACTACCGGGCTCAAGCAATCCGCCCACCTCTGTCTCCCAAAGTGCTGGGATTGCAGGCCAAGCTGCAAAACTTATTCTTAAACAAATCATGCTTTTGATATCAAGACATCAGGCCATTTCCTGGGTCTGTTAAATCCTCAGTCTGTTTAGCAAACAATATTAACCTGTTCCCTTAACCATAAACATCCTGTGACTAAGAATGCCTAGCCTGCTGGGAATGCAGTCTAGCAGCTCTCAGCCTCATTTTACCCAGCCCCTGTTCAAAATGGAGTCACTCTTGGTTCGAATGCCTCTGACACCCCACCCCGCTTACTTATTTTCTTCCTTCCTCTTTCCCACACATAATGTATTTCAGTGATTTTTCTGAGCCATCCATTAGGGATACATATGTAAAAGACTTGTCAGGAACTCGTAAGGTCCGGATGGCGGAAATGTCTAACCCTTTCCATGAGGAATCATTTGTGTCCAGAAGTATATACCACTGATTCAAGGATTGTTACTATCCATGTTCCTTCCTCATAAGAACTGACCAGACCTGAGCAGTTATTCAGCTCTGTATTCACTCAGACAGGTACTCTTCTATTGAACATTATTTAACACAGTTTTAATGCCAATGTCATAAGGCTGTAAGGCCAGGATATGTGGGTTTTCTCCTGACCCCACTGTGTACAAATTTTTTGCCTTCACTATGCCTCAGTTTTCTATCTGTAAAATGGGCATGATCAACCCTCAGTGAGTTAAACTGATGATTAAAACAGATAATAGGGTAGGTTCGGTGGCTCACGCCTATAATCCCAGCATTTTGGGAGGCCGAGGCAGGTGGATCATCTGAGGTCAGGAGTTCCAGACCAGCATGGCAAAGCCCCATCTCTACTGAATACATAAAAATTAGCTGGACGTGGTGGCATATGCCTATGATCCCAGCTACTCGAGAGGCAGAGGCAGGAGAATCGCTTGAACCCAGGAGGTGGAGGTTGTGACAAGCCAAGATCATTCCACTGCATTCCAGCCTGGGAGGCAGAGTGAGATCCATCTCAAAATAGTAATAATAATAATAATAAAACAGATAATAATTTGAAGTACATGGTTTAGTTCCTGGACATAACAAGCCACTCCCACACTTAGTGACTTAAAGCAAGGTTTGCAAGCTTTTTTTGTGAAGAGACAGAGAGTCAATATTTTAAGCTTTGCAGGCCATATGGTGTTCATTGCAACTATTTAGATCTGTTATCATATGAAAGCAACTATAGATAATACATCAAGGAAGGAGTGAGGCTCTGTTCCAACAAAATAATATCGACAAAAACAGGAGACAGGCCAGATGTGGTCCACAGGCCATAGTTTGCCAACTCTTGACTTAAAACAACAACTATTTATTTGCCTTTTGTTGGTTTATAATTTGGATGAGGCTCAGCTAGGCTGGCTTACGTGTCTGAAGTCAGCTGCTGGGCCAGTTGGGCTGGTTGATCTTGGATGACCTCAAGCTGGAAGGACATGGCTCTGCTCCATGTGGGCTTTCATCCTCCAGTAAGCTAGTTGGGGCTTGCTCAAATGGAGACTGCTCAGGGTTCCAGAAAACTGTAGAAATATGCAAGGTTTCAGGGCTGGGTGTGGTGGCTCATGCCTGTAATCCCAGCACTTTGGGAGGCCGAGGCGGGTGGATCACCTGAGGTCAGGAGTTTGAGACCAGCCTGGCCAACACGGTGAAATCCCGTCTCTACTAAAAATATTGAAAACTAGCCAGGCATGGTGGCGGGCGCCTGTAATCTCAGCTACTCAGGAGGCTGAGGAAGGAGAATTTCTTGAACCTGGGAGGCAGAGGTTGCAGTGAACTGAGATAGCACCGCCACACTCCAGCCTGGGCAACAAGAGCTTAATTCCATCTAGAAATACAAAAGAAAAGAAAAGAAAAGAGAAGAGAAGAGAAGAGAAAAAAAAAAGAAAAGTAAAGAAAAGAAAAAGAAAAGAAATATGCAAGGATTCTTGAGGTCTAGGCATAATGTCTGTCACATGCTCTTGGTCAGACTAAGCCACAAGGCCATCCTAGATGCCATGGTTGGGGAAACTGACTCCATTACTTGGGGAAAATGCTGCAGATTCATACTGCAAAGGAAAATGCATAAAGGGAGGGAAATTAGCACAACCGTGTTTGCAAACCACTTACACATTAGCGCATAAGAAGTGCTCCCTAAATGTTAACTAGCAGCCTGGACCTACTCTGTAGCTTGTAGAAATAGAAGAGATGATAAAGCTATAAAATCTAAGGTTTGAGATGCTTACAGTCCAAAATGTGAAATAAGCTTTGTCCACAAATAACTATAACAAAGAATAAAAATAAGAAATTCTTAATTTCTGAATTCTTCAGTTTGGAATTCAGAGCTTAAGAAATATTAGCAACTACGATGTAGGAGATAAAAAGTTCTGATAAGTTTGCTGAGAGTGGTGGCCTCCAGCTTCATCCATGTCCCTGCAAGGGACATGAACTCAGAAAACCAAACACCGCATGTTCTCACTCGTAAGTGAGAGTTGAACAATGAGAACACATGGACACAGAGAGAGGAACATCACCCATCGGGGCCTGTTGGGGCGTGGCAGGCAAGGGGAGGGAGAGCATTAGAACGAATACCTAATGCATGCGGGGCTTAAAACCTAGATGATGGGTTGATAGGAGCAGCAATCCACCATGACACATGTATACCTATGTAACAAACCTGCATGTTCCACACAGGTATCGCAGAACTTAGAGTAAAATAAATTTTAAAAAAGTTCTGGGCTGGGTGCAGTGGCTCATGACTGTAACCCAGCACTTTGGGAGGCCGAGGCGGGCAGATCACAAGGTCATGAGATCGAGATCATCCTGGCCAAAATGATGAAACCTTGTCTCTACTAAAAAAAATAAATTAAAAAAAAAATCAGCCAGGCGTGGTGGTGGGTGCCTGTAATCCCAGATACTTGGGAAGCTGAGGCAGGAGAATCACTTGAACCCAGGAGGCAGAGACTGCAGTGAGCTGAGATTGCACCACTGCACTCCAGCCTGGCGACAGAATGAGACTCCACCTCAAAAAAAAAAAAAAAAAAAAAAAAGAAGTTCTGTTAAGTTTATGGGCCACATAGGGACTATGTCTCAAAACTCTTCATGACAAAATAGACTTATATAGTATTCTAGGCCCCAGATGCCTCCATGGATAGTGATATAGCCCTCAATCTCATGATGGCAGACTCCCCACCAGGGTCGCCTTCCACAGTCACCCTTGTTTTATTTCATTTGGCTGTTATACTAAAGTAACATAGACTGGGTGGCTTACAAGCAAGGGAAATTTATTTCTTACAGTGTTGGAAGCTTGAAGTCCAAGATCAAGGTGTCTGGCCTCTCTTCTGATTTATCAAAAGAAATCAAGAATTTTTTTTTGGCATAAGATATCTGTTAATGTAAGTGGTAAGGGTGAGATCTGGTGGTGCTGAGATCTTTAAGGCTGGTGATGCCACTGGAGATAGGGTAGACTAGGGAAGGAGTTAAGTTTGGGGAAAGAAATCAAGAATTTACTTTTGGCATAAGATACCTGTTAATGTAAGTGGTAAGGTGAGATCTGGTGTCTAGTGAGAGCCAATTCCTGATTTATATTAATAGAAAACTGTATTTTTGCTATGTACTCACATGGCAGAAGGAATGAGAGGATACTTTGCATTAATTTGTGTGGATACATAATAGGTATATTTTTTATGGGGTACATGAGATGTTTTGATGCAGGCATGCAGTGTGTAATAATTACATCATGGAGTGCGGGGTATTCATCCCCTCAAGCATTTTTCTTTTTTATTACTTTTTGAGATAGAGTCTCGCTCTTGTCACCCAGGCAACCTCCACCTCCTGGGTTCAAGTGATTCTCCTGCCTCAGCCTCCTTGGTAGCTGGGATTACAGGCAAGTACCATCACACCTGGCTAATTTTTGTATTTTTAGTAGAGACGGGGTTTCACCATGTTGGCCAGGCTGGTCTCAAACTCCTGACCTCAAGTGATCTGCCCACTTCGGCCTCTCAAAGTTCTGGAATTACAGGCATGAACCACTGCACCTGGCCCCTCAAGCATTTTTGATGAGGGCACTTATCCCACTCACTACAGCTCCGCCTTCATGACCTAATCACTTCCCAAAGGCCCTGCCTCCAAATACTATCCCCTTAGGGATTCAGTTTCTACCTATGAATTTTGCGAAGGCATAAACATAAGTCTTTGGCACCTCCCCATATCTGGAGGAGAGCCCCAGCATTCTCCCTGCCATTAATTTTCTTATCTCTACTACAGCAGAAGGAAGCAAGGGTGTCCAAGGGAGAAAATACTGTTATGGGTTCTTAGTTTCTGTTTCTTGTGGGGTCACTAAAACCCCTTCCTTATCCCTCTTTTCCACTTATCACTAGAGACAGAAACTAAAAATCATGACTTCAGGCTACCAAAAGCCTAAAACAAAACAGAACAACAACAACAACAAAATAATGTGAGTTAGACAAGCTTGGCAAGGAAGCCGTAAGGTGAGAACCATGAAAATGGAAGTGATCACCTGCAACTCAACAGCATTTCAGATGGAGAGGCATTTCAAAGACCTCAAGGTGAACGCACGCTTGGCTTGTCCCAGGAACAATTAAGATATGAGTGCAGCTGGATCGGAGTGAGAGAGTAGGACAGCAGTGACAGACACAGTTAGAGAATAGATAGGACCAGATCATGCAATGAGGGGTTAGACTATGGGAAGACAGACGTAAAAGCAGGAAGATCAATTAAAAGAAGTGATAGGCCGGGTGCGGTGGCTCATACCTGTAACCTCAGCACTTTAGAAGGCTGAGGCAGGCGGATCACGAGGTCAAGAGATCAAGACCATCCCGGCCAACATGGTGAAACCCTGTCTCTTCTAAAAAAGCTGGGCGTGGTGGCACACGCCTATAGTCCCAGCTACTCGGGAAGCTGAGGCAGGAGAATCACTTGAACCTGGGAGGCGGAGGTTGCAGTGAGCCGAGATAGTGCCACTGCACTCCAGTCTGGTGACAGAGTGAGACTCTGTCTCAAAAAAAAAAAAAAAAAAAAGAGATGCTGATGGCTTGGTCTAGGATGGTTGAGATGGGATGGGGAGACATTGTTGGATTCTGGATACATTTCACATGTAATAATAGGTAGGATTTGCTCACGCCTTTGTTCTACAGAGTGAGAGAGAAGAATTCAGAACATCTCCAAGGTTGGTCTGAGCAACTTTAAGGCTGGAGGTGCCATTGAAGATAAGATAGACTAGGGCAGGAGTTAAGTTTGGGGAAAGAAATCAAGAATGTATTTTTGGAATAAGATACCTGTTAATGGGCTGGGTGCAGTGGCTCACGCCTGTAATACCAGCACTTTGGGAGGCCGAGGCAGGCAGGTCACGAAGTCGGGAGTTCGAAACCAGTCTGGCCAGCATAGTGAAACCCGATCTCTATTAAAAATACAAAAATGGTATTTGGAATATCAGTAGGTAGTATAGTGTAGTGGTTGAGATCATGGACTTTTGGCCTTAACTGCTGGGGTTCAAATTCTAACTTTACCACCTATTAGCTGTGAGACCATGGGCACATTCATTAACCCTTATGTGCCCCAGTTTCCTCTTCTGTAAAAGGGGGACAAAACTACACCTCCTCGGGAGGATTAATAAGTAGATTGCTTGGAAAATTGCCTGATGATCTCACTTCTGGAGCTATTTGACAGCGAAGACCCTCGGGAATGGGACTACTTTAAAACAGTCTTACACAGAATTTATGGCAAGTTTCTCAGTCTTAGAGCATTCATCTGAAAACAGATTAACAATATTTTCCTAAGGTTTGTTTATGAAACAGAACACTTCAATGGTGTAGCTGAACTGCTGGCAATACTAGAAAGTATTATCAATGGCTTTGCTTTACCTCTTCAGGCAGAACACAGTTTCCGGTGAAAGTATTGGTCCCCTGACACACTGTCAGGAGCTTCTCACTCTGCCATGCACAGCTGGCATATTGTATAGTGCAGTTTCTGGAGAAAGATCCTTCACTCACAGAACCAGTTATCAGGGGGTTAATGAAGTTTTGGTCTAAAACATGTAGTCAGAAAGAGGTCATGTTCCTTAGGGCACTGGAAGAAATACTGGATGTGATTGAACCTTCACAATGTGTTAAAATCCAAGAACCTTTGTTCAAACAAATCACCAAGTGTGGATCCAGCCCTCATTTTCAGGTGGCAGAAAGAGCACTCTAGTATTGGAATAATGAATTCATCATGAGTTTGATAGAAGAAAACTCTAACGTCATCCTTCGCATCATGTTTTCCAGGCTTTACAGGATTTCGAAAGAACCTTGGAATCCGGCTATTGTGGCGTTGGTGTACAATGTGTTGAAGGCATTTATAGAAATGAACAGCACCGTGTTTGACGAGCTGACAGCCACATACAAGTCAGATCGTCAGCGTGAGAAAAAGAAAGAAAAGGAGCTGAAGAATTGTGGAAAAAATGGGAAGATCTGGAGTTAAAGAGAGGTCTTAGATGTGATGGAATAATTCCAACGTAACAAAAACAATGACAGCAACATTGCTAATTGGTGGAGTCACACATTTATGTAGCAGAAGATGGAGCAACAGTTTTCTGTATTGTGCAACTTCACAGTAGATTTTGCATTTGTTTCATTTTTACAACAGCACTGTATATACCTGTCTCTAAGTAAAGGAAAAAAAATAAGGACTTCAATCCACAGTTTGGACAGCAGATGGACTTCTCAAAACTTTGCAAACATAATCACTGTTCTAACCCTCTTAAAAAAATCGGGCTTCAAAGATTTGTTAATGAAATTGCTATGTTAAAATTCCATTATTGGGAGTTCTTTATCACTCGCAGAGAGTATGATACAATTTTCAAATGTGAACAATCTTAAATTTAGCTTGTCTTTCTGCTAAGCTGTTAAATGTATTTATAGTAAAGGAAGAAAAAAAGACTGTCATTTCCTTATAAGTTTGTGTAACATCCTCCTCTGGATAACTTGACTGTAATTTGACATCTTTTTCTTTTGCACATCTTCCTGAGTTGAATGTCCACGTGGAATGGAGTCATGAATTATAAAGGTCCCTGATAAAAGTTCTGTTTACTGGGGTGAACATCTTTCCAGTAACCAGGTAGTCCTGGTACTCCTTTAGTTTTAAAATTAGGAGTTAAAAGAGAAGAGGTGATAAACATAGTAGGGAAGGGAATTTTGAATTCATGCATCAGTTTATGGTGAATCCAAATCAATGGCTTGAATCCTTTGAAAACAGGCACTGGGACATCACAGATTTCAGTACCTACCAGTATTAGCTGCATGTATCATTGAACACATATACCAGAGATGTTCTAGGGTAGGTAAACTGCTAATAAAACTTGTGTACAGTATGTACTTACCTAATGCAGTTGCATTATTGCATACTGAAAGATATATGTTTGAGTTATTTCCAGGATGCGTTTGCTTGTTATGGACATGGCAGCAGTGAGCTGGTAATCCTAAACCATCACTTCCAGCAGTATTCATGGTATAGAGCTGATTCTATGTTCCTGCGTTGAAATACAATATAAATATGGGCTTGTATATTTTCTTCCTTACATTGAAATATAAAGCAGAATGTGAAGTTTTATTGTTTTCAAGAAAAAGGAAAAAAAGCTGCTGACTTTCTCTCCCATAAAGTTTTTCAGGATTATCAGGTCACAGTGTGTGCGTAAGAGTCAGCTATTTATGGATATTGTTATCTCAGTAACTTTGTAAAATAAAAAAAAACAAAAACAAAAACAAAACTGGCATCGTTAATTCCTTAAAAAAAAAAAACCAGCAGTAAAAAAAAAGTCATATGCAACACTAGACACAACATGGTTTAATGGAATTAATAGATTTTTTTTTTTAAAAAGAACATTGATGGGGATTCACTGTAAGGTTGGCAGAGGCTGCCAAAGACAAAACAACTGACTTTAAAAATGCTGGAACAAAGTGATAAAAAATAAATTTGTAACGAATCTTCTTCTTTTTAGTCCTTGTCATTTTAGCCCTTTAGGTTCAACTCCGCGTTATATCTATTTTTGATGGTGTAAACTTTTGTTTGCTGTTAATTCATCTTTTTCGGTAGAAGACATTAAAATCACAGGTTTATGAAGAATCTCTGTCCATTGGGAGGAAATGCAGTCATTTGAAATGAGAAAGGCCGGGATCCTTTTTTGCACCTTACCCTGTCTTCGAGAGTAAAGGTGAACGCTTACAGCTATCCTCCCTGATGTCAATTTTGTATGTTGATCATTCCAAACTGAGAAGAATAAAGCCAAATTTTAGACATATTTAAAGAATCAAAGCTATATGTCTAAAATTCATAGGGCAACTTCTGTGAAGGAACATTGTCTTTTTCTTTTTTAATGGAAAGTGACAGCCTGACATTAGTCATGTTGTGTGCGGTGACACAGAGTAACTGAGGTAATCTGACTGTTGCACTATGTGACATATTTCAGGACTTACTTGCTGCATTTGCAGCAGCCCTCTCTCTCTGCCCATTCCCACAATTCTGCTGTTGCTGCAACTTGAGTTAATTGTGACAAATGCATCTTTGTGTTATATTTTGTTTGCTTCATAATTTCCAGAACTATATATAAACATAAGTTTTAAAATAGCAAATACTGTAGTTAGCGAGTGATGATCACTCCAACCTTATCCTTACCATATGGGTTTCAGGGATAGGATTAAGAGTGTCTTTGGAAGAGAAAAATACACACAACCCTGTGGTTTAGAAGGATGCTGAGGCCTTAGGCTGTGGGCCTAGAACAATTATGTGAGTGAATTCTCCCATCTCATGCTTTGAATCAAGCATGCATTTCTTTTTCTCATTGTGCAAGTATCCTCAGTTGTTTTCCTTCAGTGTTGAGTTTTTGTCTTTTTGAATTTTATTATATGTTGCTCTCCCTAACATTTGACTGCTTTTTATTTTTTATTTTTATTTATTTATTTTTTTTTGAGACGGAGTCTCACGCTGTTGCCCAGGCTGGAGTGCAGTGGCGCGATCTCGGCTCACTGCAAGCTCCGCCTCCCGGGTTCCCGCCATTCTCCTGCCTCAGCCTCCTGAGTAGCTGGGACTACAGGCGCCCGCCACCGCGCCCGGCTAATTTTTTTTTTGTATTTTTAGTAGAGACGGGGTTTCACTGTGGTCTCGATCTCCTGACCTTGTGATCCGCCCGCCTCGGCCTCCCAAAGTGCTGGGATTACAGGCTTGAGCCACCGCGCCCGGCCTTGACTGCTTTTTATAAGAGAAAAGAAAAAATAAAAAAATAAGAAATAAATAATACCCTCGATGCCACTGGACACTCACAAGCAGGGTTATGCTCCTTCATCTTGGGCTTGTTTGCCCAAATGAAAGGGTTTAATTTATTTTGTACCTCCTATGCGTGGGATAGTCCAGGGTGCAGAGCCAGGACTTGCTTGTAATTGCACCTGCTATACTTAAATGTATAGGCTTAGGCTCAATCACACTATGGAAAGAAACAACAAAAAAAGTATATTTAGAGCTTTAAAAGCTTTTTTATTTTTTGTGGGGATGAGGGTGGGATGGGAAAGGGATGTATGGATGTTACTGGCATTTTTAAGTGTTTAGAGTTTTGGGAGGTTTGGGGTGTTTTTTTTTCCCTCGTTTTCCTTTTTTCCTTTTAATTGGATGCACTGACCTGCCCAGGAAATGAAGAGATTCTCTTTTGATGCTATTACCAATGTTATCATAAGGTGACAGTCACCTGTAACAAAACGGTGGCACCAGACATGATCACTGATGTTTTATTTGCACATCAATATTTTTATTTTCATATTCTGGCTCAGCTGCTTCTCTGAGTGGAGTTAAGAAATGAGCCACAAAGGATTTTTGTAGTAGGTATATTGGCATTGCATTTTATATTCCTCTATATTTAATTTTGAAAATCTAAAAGAAGAATTGTGCATCTTGAGAGAAAGTTGAGCAAATTGTGATCTAGCGGAATGTGAATTTGTGCTGCTTCTTGTGCACGATAGCAGCAATAGTATCTCTCTTGGAAGTAAACATCCCATATTATGATGTCTACGAATATAGATTTCCTTTTCTTCCTTCCCTCCCTCCTTTCTTCCCCCATCTTTCTCTTTTTCTCTCTCTCTCTGAGCTTCTCTTTTCCTCCGTCCCTCTTCCCTTCCTCTTTCTTTACTTTTTTTGAACTCACTTATTGTAAATAAATTGTAATCCAAACCTCATGAATCAATGATGAACTTTCTTTTTTTTTTTTTTTTTTTTTTTTTTTTTTGAGACGGAGTCTCGCTCTGTCGCCCAGGCTGGAGTGCAGTGGCGCGATCTCGGCTCACTGCAAGCTCCGCCTCCCGGGTTCACGCCATTCTCCTGCCTCAGCCTCCCGAGTAGCTGGGACTACAGGCGCCCGCCACCTCGCCCGGCTAGTTTTTTGTATTTTTTAGTAGAGACGGGGTTTCACCATGTTAGCCAGGATGGTCTCGATCTCCTGACCTCGTGATCCGCCCGTCTCGGCCTCCCAAAGTGCTGGAATTACAGGCTTGAGCCACCACGCCCGGCCTGAACTTTCAAATATATATATTACCAATGCATTTTCTGGTTGTTGTCTGATTTTTTACTGAAGTATAATGATAATGACATGTCTGTTGCTATTGGTTTGAGGACTTCACTTTAGCTTCATAAATCTTTTGGTATTTTAGTATTTCATTGTTTTAGCAGGAAAGGGCAGCGAAAGTTCATTTTCTGTGTTAGTAATGCTGTGGTTCATGATCGGTTTTAAATTTAGCTGTGTGTGTGTGTGTGTGTGTGTGTGTGTGTGTGTGTGTGTGTTTAAACAGCATCTCTTTGTGAGTAGAGGTAAAAATGAAACATTTATTTATTTATTTATTTATTTTTGAGACAGAGTCTCACTCTGTTGCCCAGGCTGTAGTGCAGTGATGTGATCTCAGCTCACTGCAAGCTCTGCCTCCCAGGTTAAAAGTGAAACAGTTTTGACATGAAAAATTGCGTATGAAAATTATAGACCTGTTCAACCAGACAGTGAAGACTTCTGATCCACATCAAACTTAAGATGTCACAAAACTATCTTCCACCTCTGGCTAAAACATGCTACGTCCTTTTCAAACACAACAAAATGCAAGCTGAGTCTTAAACACTTGGAATTTAAAATGTTCTTCTTTGGAAATGATTTGCTTTCTTCAAGGTGGTAACAGAAACAAAAATGAAGGTGCTCCCCAAAAAGAAATGTAACCTTCCCCTTTCACGGATGTGTGAGAAGTTCTGTACTGTGGGTACATCATAATAAAGAAGCAGTGAAGAGTCAAAAAAAAAAAAATACAAGAATTAGCCGGATGTGGTGGTGCGCACCTGTAGTCCCAGATACTTGGGAGGCTGAGGCAGGAGAATTGCTTGAATCTGGAAGGTGGAGGATGCAGTGAGCCGAGATCACACCACTGTACTCCAGCCTGCATGACAGAGTGAGACTTTGCCTCAAAAATAAATAAATAAATAAAATAAAATAAAGCTACCTGTTAATATAAGTGGTAACATTAAGTACTTGCAGTTTTGGGGAGAGGTTGGGTATTAATTTAGAATCCATCAATGAATATATATGACATTGAAAGCCTTAGGGTATATGAAATCTCCTGTGTGGAAGTGAATATAAAAGAGAGAAGGCAGGTGGGGACTGAGCCCTGGGCACTATGGTGTTGAAAAATCTGAAGAGGCCAGGCAAGGTGGCTCACGCCTGTAATCCTAGCACTTTGGGAGGCTGAGGTGGGTGTATCACTTGGGTTCAGGAGTTTGAGACCATCCTGGACAAGATGGGAAACCCCATTTCTACAAAAAATACAAAAAATAGCCTGGTGTGGTGGTGCACGTCTGTAGTCCCAGCTACTTGGGAGGCTTGAGCCTAGGAGGTCGAGGCTGCAGTAAGCCAAGATTGTGCCATGTCACTCTAACTTGGACAACAGAGCAAGCCTCTATCTCAAAAAAAAAAAAAAAAAATCAGGAAGACTACAAGAATGTAACAAAAAGTCTAAGAAGGAGTAGCCTCCGAATTAGGTAGGAGGGGTAGAACTGAGAAAGTGGTATTCTGGAATCCAAGGGAAGAAAGTTAAGAAGGAGAGAGGGATCAGCTGCATCAAGCATTGTTAAGTAAGATGGGAACTGAGACTTCTATTACATTTAGCAACGTGAAGCCACTGTTGACCTTAACAATAGAAGTTTCGGTTCAGTTGTGGAGAAGAAAGTCCACATGGTGGGTCCAAGAGAGAATAATATGGAGACTAATTGGAGGTACACAGAAAGTTACTGAGGATTTTGCTCTGAAGGAAAAGCAGAGAAATTAATTGGCAGCTAAATAAATACGTGAGATCAAGTGAGGAGTTTCCCCAAAGAGGAGATATTGCAGGATGTTTGCATGTTTAGGAGAAAAAAACAAAACGGCAATTGCAAAAGCACGGTTCTTATCTTGTAGGCAAGAAGGGATAAGACAAATGCACAGGAAGATTGGCCGTGGGTTGGAGCAGAGATCCACCACCATTGTAATAAGGGAGAATGTGGGTGGACATAAAGATAATGTGTACACTTGCGTACGCATAGTAGTAATGCGTAGTAGGAAGATGACGTGGTCCTTTTCAGTTTGTTTCTTATTTCCCAATGAAATGTGAGGTTAGGTTAGTATAGTGGTTCTCAAAGCGTGGTCCTCAGACCAGCAGTATCAGCATCACCTGAGAATTTGTTAGAAATACGAATTCCTGGGCCCCACTGCAGGTCTACCCAACCACAACCACAACCTGGAAAGAGGTTCCAGAATCTGCATTTGAATGAGCCTTCCAAGGCCAGGTGCAGTGGCTCATGCCTGTAATCCCAGCATTTTGGGAGGCCGGGGCAGGAGGATCACCTGAGGACAGGAGTTCAAGACCAGCCTAGCCAAGATTGTGAAACTCCAGGTCTACTAAAAATACAAAATTAGCCAGGTGTGGTGACGAGTGCATATAATCCCAGCTCCCCAGAGGCTGAGACAGGAGAATCGTTTGAACCTGGGAGGCAGAGGTTGACGTGAGCTGATATCCCACCACTGCACTCTAGCCTGGGGAAGACAGAGCAGAACTCCATCTCAAAAAAAGAAAAAGAAAAAAGAAAAAAAAAAGAATGAGCCTTCCAAGTGATGATGATGTGTGCTCAAGCTAGAGAACCACCGGATTAGTGTGAAGAGGAAGAAAGTGGGGTGAATCAGAGGTTTGAGAAAATACAAGATGAAATCGTTTCTCCAGATCATGGAGGAGTGGGTTGACTAGGGAATTGTTATGGGATTGCTAAGCAGGGTGGAGGACTCACTTTTGTGGTCATTAATTTTTAAAATGAGACCAACTAGCAAGATTGGTTTTGTTTACTCTTTCTATATTCAGCTTTTCAGGGTCAAGAGTGGAGTATGCAGAGCTGGATTTTCATCAGGCTTGGTGTTTTACTGGACAATTGTGACAAAGGAAAGGAGAAAAAATGGTGGAATACTTGGGCCTAAAAGTTGAGAGTGCATGCAAAAGAGTGTCTCTGGAGATGAGCCAGAGAACACAAGGAGGGTGGTCTGTGTGTGAGGATCAATGGATTGGATGTCTGGGTGGAGTAGAAGGACTCTTAGAGGGTTGGTTTTAGAAAGAATGGGTCAAAAAGGTGGGATGTGGTGGTCAGACCCAGATTTTGGAGAATTACAGTGAGTGACAATGGCATCTTGGCTATCCCTGAGGCTGCAAGTTGCATAGGTGGGTCAAAAGCAACCATCAGAGATGAGAAAACCAAGGAACTGTAAGGTCAAATGATTAGAAGGATCATTTGCATAGTTGCAGAAACAACCAAAAAACGCAATGGGACTATTGGTGGAGAGGAAGGTGTCAATCCAGAAACTAAACTCTTCCAAGAACGAAGAAGAAGGGAAGCCTGCAGAGCTGTAGATGGTCACAACAACAGTGTGGTCTTTTTTTTTTTTTTTTTTTTTTTTGAGACGGAGTCTCGCTCTGTCGCCCAGGCTGGAGTGCAGTGGCGCGATCTCGGCTCACTGCAAGCTCTACCTCCCGGGTTCACGCCATTCTCCCGCCTCAGCCTCCGAGTAGCTGGGACTACAGGCGCCCGCCACCACGCCCGGCTAGTTTTTTGTATTTTTAGTAGAGACGGGGTTTCACCATGTTAGCCAGGATGGTCTCGATCTCCTGACCTCGTGATCCACCCGCCTCGGCCTCCCAAAGTGCTGGGATTACAGGCTTGAGCCACCGCGCCCGGCCAACAGTGTGGTCTTATAGAATAAGCTCCCCAAAAGATGGAGACTTTATGGAGAGGCTGAAAGGAGTAACCTAGAAGCAGTGATCATGATTGCGTACAGCTGGGCGCGGTGGCACACGCCTGTAATCCTAGCACTTTGAAAGGCCAAAGTGGGCATATCATTTGAGGTCAAGAGTTCGAGACGAGCCTGGCCAACATGGTGAAATGACGTCTCTACTAAAAGTACAAAAATTAGCTGGGCATGGTGGCATGTGCCTATAATCCCAGCTATCCAGGAGGCTGAGGCAGGAGAATCACTGGGACCTGGGAGGCAGAGGCTGCAGTGAGCTGAGATTGCGCCACTGCATTCCAGCCTGGGTGACAGAGCAAGACTCCGTCTCAAAATAATAATAATAATAATAATTTGGTAGGATGTTGGGTGGGGAGAAAGCATTGTTGTTTGATAGGGTTGCACAGGCATCTCTCAGGCGACGGTTTAAATTTAGTAAGACCAAGAGGCTAAGAAAAACATTGGCAGACAGCTTTAACACGAAGGGGTTTTGGCTGATGCCACATTGTTTCAGAGAAAACAGTGGAAGGATTTGGAAGGTCAGGGGAATGTAGGGGTTTGCATCACATAAAGAGATGAGAGACCGGGTGTGGTGGCTCATGCCTGTAATCCCAGCACTTTGGGAGGCTGAGGTGGGTGGATCACAAGGTCAGGAGATTGAGGCCATCCTTGTTAACATGGTGAAACCCTGTCTCTGCTAAAAATACAAAAAATTAGCCAGGCTTGGTGGCACGCGCCTATTATCCCAGCTACTTGGGAGGCCGAGGCAGGAGAATTGCTTGAACCCAGAAGGCATAGGTTGCAGTGAGCTGAGATTACTCCATAGCACTCCAGGCTGCGCAAGAGAGTGAGATTCCGTTTAAAAAAAAAAAAAAAAAAAAAAAGATGAGAGTCCACTGCTGATATTGTCATGCATATCTTTGGTTCTCCTAGTGGCAAAAGTAAACAGAGAAGAAAGACATGATAACATGGACTCTGATGATATTGGTATCTTAGGAATAAAGAATTGATTCTAATATAGCCTCCTTCTTGAGATTAGTTGTATTGCCACATTGTGGGGTTAAGACCACAGTAAGGGCATAGGAGTATGGGCATGGTGGCTTATGCCTGCAACCTCAGCATTTTGGGAGACTGAGGCAGGAGGATCCCTTGATTTCAGGAGTTTGAGAACAGCCTGGCCAACATGGTAAAACCATGTCTCTAATAAAAGTACAAAAATTAGCCAGGTGTGGTGGTACACTTCTGTAATCCCAGCTACTCGGGAGGCTGAGGAACGAGAATTGCTTGAACCCAGGAGGTGGAGGTTGCAGTGAGCCAAGATCCAAGACTCTGCAGCACTGAAAACCAGCAGCCCCTCCTCTCTTCTGCATCTCGGGGCAGATTCAGGGGTGCCCTGGTCTAAACAGTTCCCCCTGTGCATTTCCTCTGTAGCACTTTCCATAGTGTGTCCTTAAATCTTCGGCTAATTATTTTCTCTTCTGTCTCTTCCATAGCAAAGTCAACTCCAAGACAACAGGAACCATATTTACTCTTTAATCATTGTATGGTCACTAAATATTTGCTGAACAAGTGAACAAAAAACCTGGTGGTGGGGAAATTAGACTAACTCTTAATGTCACCAGGAGGTGCAGGTAAGTTGAAGGAATAGAATGGACCTAAGAAAAGGGCTGGGTGGTGGCTTATGCCTGTAATTCCAGCACATTGAGAGGCTGAGGTGGGTGGATGATGAGGTCAGGAGATGGAGACCATCCTGACTAACATGGTGAAACCCCTTCTCTACTAAAAAATACAAAAAATTAGCCAGGTGTGGTGGTGGGCACCTGTAGTCCCAACTACTCGGGAGGCTGAGGCAGGAGAATGGCATGAACCCGGGAGGAGGAGCTTGCAGTGAACAGAGATCGCACCACTGCACTCCAGCCTGGGCGACAGAGCAGGATTCCATCTAAAAAAAGAAAAGAATGGACCTAAGAATAATTTGCTAATCATTACACTGGTATAGTCACAGGACTATCTGCCTCCTAGGGAAGGAGCTCTCACTTTGCCACAGTTTTAAACCAGAGCTGTGTGTTCAGGCTGCTGGTCATGTGATTTCCTGCATCAAGCCAAAAGTTGGGTAAGATGAATCATCAAAGGCCTTGACAGTTCTAGAATTCAATGAAATGAAAGCATTCGCATATTACTTGTGAGTGGTGTCATATCTTTATTCTTCATGAAAAAAGTCCAATGAAATACTCATTCCCTGGTGTTACTCACAAGAGCTTGAATTCAATCATTCACCCACCACACATCCATTCATCCATCCTCCTTCATCCATCCATCCACCATTCATCCATTTATCTATCCTCCTTCATTCATTCATACTCTTTTATCCATCTGTCTCTCCATTCATCTGTCCATCTATCCATCCATTAAACTATCCATCCATTCATTCATCTATTCATCCATCCATCCATTCATCCATCCAACCATCATCAAACAACATTAATATGTCACTCCTCAAAGCCATGTCCTATGGAACAACAGATAAAACATATGTGGTTTTTGAAGAATTTGCATATCCATGGGGGAGAAATACATGCTAATAGAAATAATAACAATAATATCCAATACCTATATAGTACTTTCTATATGACAGGCACTGTTCTAAGAGTTCTACAAATATTAATTCGTCTGTCTCCAGAAGAATCCTAAGAGGTAGGTACTATTATTGTTGTCAATTCATATGTGAGAAAAGTGTGCTTAGAATTTGCACTCAATTTAGAATTTGGGATGCTATAAAAACAGCCCTGGTTTAGCCTACGCCATGTGGATGTGAAACAAATGCTTTTAAGAATGAACTTGCTGCTGTGGTGGAGGTGGCTGTTTTGAGTGACAATATCCTTTCCAGCCATCATTGTAGAGAGGAAAGAATATTGTTCTAAAATTCAAGAATCTGGATGTTAGTCTTGTTCTGCGGTTAGCTGTGTGGCTTTGAACAACTTGCTTTGCTCTTCTGGGCCTCCCTTTCCTCCTCTGTAAAAGGATCCTAGATCTGTGTGTGAGGAAGGGCAAGGGTAGTAATGACTAGATTCAGCAGAATCCCCGCATACAGTTGTATAAGGTGCGCACTGCACAATCCCAGGGGCCGCCACGTACATAGGCTAAATGTGAATGGAGCCACCTGGAATTGTTCTACATGGTGACCTGTCTCTCATGTGCCTTCTGCCTCTAATGATTTTGCAATTCACTGATGGTTTTCTTTTATCCAGATATGAAACACTATTCTTTGTTTGAAGGATGGAACCACATTTACCTCCCCAATATTTTCTAGCCTATCTGGTTTTGAGTACAACTTAATTGCACCCGGAACTGTCCATGTAAAAATCAATCTTCTCCAAACTCCTCTAGCATCTCCATTTGCTTTCAGCATTTCCCTAGAGAACCCTCCCTGCTGTGTTGATGTCTGTGCATAGGCAGGCAAATCTGAAATTCTGTGTCTTCACAGATGGATAATTTCAAGACAGATCCAAAGTACATTGCAGAGGAAAGGGGAAGAAATCTACAAGGAAGCCATGTAAGCAGCCTTAAGCAAGAGAAAAGTAGGTGATTCCGATAATGCTACAAGTTCCAGGAACCCAAAAAGAATCAGAATGATTAAAAGTATATATTTAATCAAATTAAGTTTTTCCTATTATAAAAGTCTGATATGCTCATTTTAAAAATAAAAGTTTTAACATAGTGTATTTTACCTCCTTTTGACTTTTCCATTCTTCTTTAATTTTTTTTTTTTTTTTTTGAGATGGAGTCTCACTCTGTTGCCCAGGCTGGAGTGCAGTGGCACAATCTTGGCTCACTGCAACCTCCACCTCCTGGGTTCAAGCAATTCTCCTGCCTCAGCCTCCTGAGTAGCTGGGACTGCAGGTGCCCACCACCACGTCCAGCTAATTTTTGTATTTTTAGTACAGACATTCACCATTTTGGCCAGGCTGGTCTTGAACTCCTGACCTTGTGATCCTCCCACCTTGGCCTCCCAAAGTGCTGGGATTACAGGCGTGAGCCACCATGTGCGGCATTTGTTTTTTTTATTTTATTTATTTATTTTTTTGAGACAAAGTCTTACTCTGTTGCCCAGGCTGGAGTGCAGTGGCCTGATCTCCGCTCACTGCAACCTCCACCCCCCGGGTTCAAGCTATTCTCTTGCCTCAGCCTCTGGAGTAGCTGGGATTACAGGTGCCTGCCACTGTACCTGGCAAATTTTTGTATTTTTAGTAGAGACAGGGTTTCACCATCTTGGCCAGGCTGGTCTGGAACTCCTGACCTCGTGATCCACCCGCCTCAGCCTCCCAAAGTGCTGGCATTACAGGCTTGAGCCACTACGCCCAGCCTCTTCCTTTAATTTTACGTTTTTGTTGTTGTTGTTGTTGTTGCTGTTGTTTTTGAGATGGAGTTTTGCTCTTGTTGCCTAGGCTGGAGTGCAATGGCACAATCTCGGCTCACTGCAATAACCTCCGCCTCCCAGGTTCAAGCGATTCTCCTGTCTCAGCCTCCCAAGTAGGTGGGATTACAGGCACCTGCCACCACGCCCCAGCTAATTTTTGTATTTTTAGTAGAGACAGGGTTTCAACATTTTGGCCAAGGTAGTCTTGAACTCTTGACCTCAGGTGATTCACCTGCCTCAGCCTCCCAAAGTACTGGGATTACAGGAGTGAGCCACCGTGCCCCAGCCTAATTTTACATTTTATACCCTTTGTATTTTGCTTTATTTGAATCTGTTTAATGTAAGTATAATCATGCTGTAGGTAAATTTCACGAATATTTTAGCGTTTTAAGCTTACGGCTATTTTACAAACAATTTATCTCATACTATCACAACCACTTTTTAAACATAATGTTTAGTTAAGTTTTTTTTGGCCAGGCGCAGTGGCTTATACCTGTAATCCCAGAACTTTGGGAGGTCAACGTGGGCGGATCGCAAGGTCAGGAGATCCAGATCAGCCTGGCTAATACGGTGAAACCCCGTCTCTATTGAAAATACAAAACATTAGCCGGGCGTGGAGGCGGGTGCCTGTAGTCCCAGCTACTGGGGAGACTGAGGCAGGAGAATCACTTGAACCCGGGAGGCGGAGGTTGCAGTGAGCCAAGATGGCGCTATTGCACTCTAGCCTGGGCACAGAACAAGACTCCCTCTCAAAAAAAAGAAAAAAATAAAAGTTTTGTTTTTTGTTTTTTGGGAATTTTTTAGATTTCACTACGTAAAATGTATGTGTATATATATATTTTACAAAGTGTAACACTGGAGCCTAAAACCATTCTCTTTTGTAGAATACATATTGGCATCGAAACAGTTTAAAACAATGAAATGGCTATCTACGAAAGGCTAATTTTGATTGTTGTATTCCCCCCATACTTCATGTGTCTTCACACATAAAGAAAATTTTCAAACATTTTATATTCAGTAATTTTTTTAAAAGTGCACTGTTTTCTACTGCTATGGTCTTTACAAAGGACTTGACTTAAAATTTCAAATAAAAAAGAATTAAGGTTCTAAGATAACTCTGTGTCTTTCAAGGGCATCTTTATACAGAACAATTTGGACCAGCATGCAGGCAACTTCTTTTGTTGCTACATACCTGTATTAGGAAAATTACACCCATTTTACAGAAAAATCCCCAAACTTACACTGCAATAAGCTCAAAACAATGTGAAAAAGACCAGTGTGAATGGCACACTAAAATCGCTTTTTTTTTTTTTTTTTTTTTTTTTTGAGACGGAATCTCGCTCTGTCACCCAGGCAGGAGTGCAATGGCGTGATCTCTGCTCACTGCAAGCTCCGCCTCCCGAGTTCACACCATTCTCCTGCCTCAGCCTCCTGAGTAGCTGGGACTACAGGCACCCACCACCACACCTGGCTAATTTTTTGTATTTTCGGTAGAGATGGGGTTTCACCGTGTTAGTCAGGATGGTCTCGATCTCCTGACCTCATGATCTGCCTGCCTCGGCCTCCCAAAGTGCTGGGATTACAAGTGTGAGCCACCATGCCCAGCCAAAATCACTTCTTTATAAACTAACTGGAATTCCTGATCTTAGTAGGCACAGGGAAATCCAGTCCTTAGGGTTTTGCTCTCTGGAACAACACCTTTAAGTAATTTTTTAAAACTTTAGCATCAGGCTGCTGAAGTGCTTGACAAAACTCTTGAATTATTTCTGGAGCTACTCGCAAGGAGCGCAGGTATTCTTGTTGAAGATACTGAACACATTCTGGGCCCCATTTGAGATGAATTGTTTTCAGTGTCGCTGCACACTCAGATAAAGACAATACTGTTTGTGCATCTGCCAGGTCAAAGGTTTATTTTAAAGGTGCTAGGAAACATGTGGGGACAATGTGCTTATAAACAAAATCAACAAATCCCACTGGTCCATCTTTCTCTCTCCAGAGTTCTACTAACTTTGAGTGGATGATAAAACATGTTTTCTGTGCAATTGGATCTGCATATTCAAGTACTCCTTGGATAACAGTAACCAGCACTCTTTCTACATTTTCTGCACCTTGATTTGCTATAGCTTCGCTCATCCCACTGCCTGTGACTGTTCGCAGGAAAGCAAAGTAACTCCTTCGCAACATCTGCTTCTCTAAAGCAGCAGACTAGTCATTTTCTTCCGCTGGCCAGAGAAGCACTTCAAACATTGCATGAAGCAGGGGCATAAATATCTGTGGTGAAAACGGGGATACCTGTGTCTTCAATTTGGCCATAATCTGGGTGGTAAGAGGAATGAACTCCTGGAGGTCTTTTGCTTCACAATCTTTGAGCATATGTTCTGAAGCAGATGGGATGAACGGAAGAACTTCTTCCTCCAGGCAAATAATCATTCAATGCTTCATGGATTTTAATGCTCTGTTCTTTGGTCCATACACATTTGGGATCAGTAAGTCTTCCTTGAGAATTGATCTGTTTACCGTATATAATAATGATATGTCTCTCTTTGTAGTAATTTCCTTTGCTATGAGTCTACTTTAACAGAGAGTACTATAGCCACCCTTGATTTTCTTTTATTATTTCCTGTATATTTTCCATCCTTTTACTTTTGACCTACCTATGTCTGGATTTGATGTGAGTTTCTTGTAAACATCATATAGTTGTGTCACAATGTTTTTATCTACCCTACCAATGTCTACATTTTGTTGATGATATGTTAAGGCCACTTTCAGTGAAAGTAATTATTGACTCATTAGTGCTTAAATATATCTTTTTTTCCTGATTGTTCCCTCTGTTTTTCTTTTCTTGTCTTACTTTCCTGAGGACCACTTGAATGTTTTTTTAAATATCCCATCTCAGTTAATTTATAATGTTTTTGACTGTATTTCTTTGTATAGTGTTTTTGTTTGTTTGTTTTGATGGAGTCTCATTCTGTTGCCAGGCTGGAGTGTAGTGGTGCAAGCTCAGCTCACTGCAACCTCTGACTCCTTGGTTCGAGCAATTCTCCTGCCTCAGCCTCCTGAGTAGCTGGGATTATAGGCACACACCACCACGTCTAGCTAATTTTTGTATTTACAGTAGAGATGGGGTTTCACCATGTTGGCGAGGATGGTCTCCATCTCCTGACCTCATGTTCCACTCACTTTGGCCTCCCAAAGTGCTGGGATATGTGAGCCACGGCACTTAGCTGTGTATAGTATTTTAAGTGGTTGCTATGGAAATTAAAATATATATAATGTGACTTATCATGGTCTAAGGGTACCAGAATTTCACTAATTTAAGTGAAGGATGAAAATCTTACTTTCAGTTGGGTCCCTCTACCTTCTCTACCTTTTAACATGTCAGTCCTGAGTATCAGATGGTTTCATGATTTTTGTTGCAGTCATCAAATATAATTTACAAAGCTCATGAGGAAAACAATAGTCTATTGCATATACCCAGATTTGCTCTTTCCATTGTTCTTTTTTCCATCCTGATGTTCTAAGATTTCTTCTTTTACCATTTTCTTTAGTATGAAGAACTTCTTTTAGCCAGTTCTTTAAGTCAGGGACTATTTTAAAAAGTTTTCTTTACTATCAGAATGTTATTTCTCCTTCCTTGCCAAAGAATACTTTTGCGGGATATAGAATTTTTGACTGTTACTTCTATTCTTTCAGCACTCAAAAAATATTCTGCCACTTTTTTCTGGCCTCCAGGGGTTCTGATGTGAAATTCAGTTATTATAGTTGGTATTCCCTTATAGGTAATGTGTTGTTTCTATCAGGCTTTTTTCAAGATATTTTGTCTTTAGTTTGCAGAAGATTATTTATGATGTGTCTTGGCATGATTTTTTGTGTGTGTGTATTTATGCTGTTTGGGGCTCTCTCAGTTCCATGAATCTATAAGTTTTTCTTTGTGCCAGATTTTGAAAGTTTTTATTCATTGTTTTTGCAAATGGTTCTTTAGTCTTACTGTGTTTTCCCTCTCTTTCTAAGACTCTGATGGTATGAATAACAAATCTTGTGTTAGTGTTCCATAGGTCTCTGAGGCCCTGGCTCTTTTCATTTTTTTCAGTCTGTTTTCTGTATATTGTTCAAACTGAACAAATTTCATTCGCTTATCCTTAAACCCAAATGATTCTATGCTTTGTCCAACTTTCTATGGTTTATCAACTCCTCTATTGAGCCCACTGAGCAAATTATTTTCTGTTGTATTTTTAAGTTCTATAATTTCCGTTTGATTCTGATACGGTTTGACTGTGTCCCCACTTAAATCTCATCTTGAATTGTAGCTCCCATAATCCCCATGTGTCATGGGAGGGACCCAGTGGGAAGAAATTGAATCATGGGGGCAGGTTTTTCCCATGCTGTTCTTGTGACAGTAAATAAGTCTCATGAGATCTCATGGTTTTATAAAGGGCAGTTCCCCTGCACACTCTCTCTCGCCTGCTGCCATGTAGGACGTGCCTTTCTCCTCCTTGCCTTCCAACATGATTGTGAGGCCCCCCCCAAGCCATGCGGAACTGTGAGTCCATTAAACCTCTTTCCTTTATAAATTACCCAGTCTCAGGTATTTCTTCATAGTAGTATGAAAATGAACTAATACATATTCCTTTTCATAACTTCCATTTCTTTGCTGAGAATTTATATTTCTTCATTTGTTTCAAGAAAATTTGTCACTGGTAACTGAACATTTTTTATGACAACAGCTATAGAATCCTTATCAGATAATTGAAACAGTGGATTCACATCACTATTGTTATCAGTTGACTGTATTTTCTCATTCAGGTTGCATTTTTTCTAATAGTTCTTAATGCAATGAGTGATTTTCTATAATATCCTAGCCAGTTTGTCTGTTATACTGGAAAACTCTGGGGTCTGGCTTTAATCTTTCATTTTAGCAGGATACCACCTTATTGAGGTTTAGACATGGGTCCTGGCCTACTTTTGTGGGCTGTGGTTCCAATGACAGTTTGAGTTTTAGAGCTTTTGTGGTATTATTTTATTCTTTTTGCTTTATCTGGTGCTGCTGAGATCCCTCTTGTTCTTGCCAGCGTTGCCTGAGGGGATGAAAATGGCTTCCTCAGGATGGACTACTCAGTGTCTCTTGGTAGAAGAGTCTCAGGCCTTGGGCATGAAGAAGCTTCCCTGGCTGAGTACTGCACTGGTGGCATGCCCCCTTCTCATGAGGGTCCAGGAATGCTTCCTGGACCAGAGACACTTCTTGTGGTTAGATTCCTCCTTCTGTTTCCCCACAGTTCCCCCAACGTCTCTAAGTGGTGAAGGATAGTCTCACGTCCAGGAGGCAAAAGAGCTTCCTGAGCTGGGTTGTTTATTATGAAGGGTCTCTTCTTCCAGTGCCACCTCTCTGTCCCAATATCTCTCAATGGGGAGGGGGAGTCTCTAGCCCAAGGCAAAAGTCAGTTATTTCCTTGGCCATTTATTAGCAGGTCACTTGATCAGCCCCCCTGCAGTCATGCCATCCTCACCTGGTGTGGCCCGTAGGACTTCAGTTCAATCCCAGGAAAGAATCAGTCTACCCAGGCTGCCATCTGATGTTTGGTTGGAGGTTGAGAAATACAGGTCTAAGTTGCCTTGTACTGGGTTGGGGGACATAAGACACCCTGCTACTGTGATTTACCTTCAGTGCTGGGATACTAAATCAGTTTGCTTTCCTCTTTCCACCTTTTAGAGTTTTTCTTTGGTTGCCTCTTACATTGTTTTCAGAGTTTACAGTTGTACTTAATGGGGAGGAACAGAAAGCTATGAATATGTCATTTGTCCAGACCAGAAATCCTAGAGCATATATATATATATATATATGTATATATATATATATATATTTTAATGGCATCATCATAGCTCATTATATGGCTTTAGAATGGGTTTGTGGTACAAATATAGAGAAACTTTTTTTTCCCAATATTTTATTGTTAAAAAATCTCTATAAAACAATTTTTTCCAAATTTTGGGTTCTATATTATAGGATGTATGACCAGAACAGAAACAGTGTTCAAAGAGCACAAACATTCTTAAAGTATCTTTAATAGTGCATCTTGATAGTGTGATGATTTCCTACAGCTGTGTCACAAACCACCATACACTTTGTGGCATACAACAGCAGTGATTCTGTTTCATAATCTCCCATGTTGCTGGGCTCAGCTGGGCAGTTTTCACTCAGGGTCTCTCATGGAGTTGTAGTCAAACCATAGCTGAGGCTTCCTTACTCCCATGCCTGATGGGTGATGCTAGTTGTGGTCTGAGCCATGCTTTGGTCAGATCACTGATGAGTTTTTTCTATGTGGCCTGAGATCCAGGATGGTGGCTGGGTTCTGAGAACAAAGGTTCCAAATGATTCCAAGCTGATGCTGTATTGTCTTTTATGATTTAGTTCTGAATGTCATGCATCACTTCTGCAATATTTTATTTTTGAGAAGTGATTCATTAAGATCAGCTCATGTTCCGGACCTGATGGCTAGAAACGTCAACGAATTTGGATACCTGTCTTAAGACCACTACATATGAAAAGGAAAAGAGGGATGAATGTCTGGCCAGATATGAGAAACCCATGTCAGCTGGAGCTATTATAAGTTGTCAGTGGCCAACTCTGTATACAAGATAAGAAAAGGAATGATACATCTCATCTACTGCAGGAGAGGGCTTGGCAGGGGAGCTGTGGGAGTAACTCTCTGCCATTTGTACATGACATTCAGGAATTATAAAATCTCTTGACATGAAAAAGTGGCTTATTTCAACCAAATGCAGAATTCTGCATTTCTTTTTAAATAGGCAGACTATGTTTCTCCAGAAATTTGAGGGTATGAGAAAGAAAATATATGGCTACAGTATGTTTTTCTGCACACCAGTGCTTTCACTAGCTATAAAACCGTATTATATTTCTTAAAGAAATCAGTGACAGGGTATTGAATGTAACACTCTGAACAGAACATTTCCAGTGTTATGTAACATTATAAGAGTACAACAGGGACATTGTGAGATTGAGACTAAGATGGCCTAAGTGTTAGAATATTTTACCCCTTCAGTGACTCATGAGAATGTTTTTAGGTGGCAGGAAGCAGGCATGACAGTTTGTGCTAACAGTTTTCCCATATGTAAAAACTCAGGCCGGGTGTGGTGGCTCATGCCTGTAATCCCAGCACTTTGGGAGGCTGCCTACTCTAGACATACAGGCCATTCTGACAGAGCTCCTTCTCTGACTGACAGCCAGGTGTGAGACTGCAAGCCCCTTTCTGCAGCTCAGTAACAAGCGAGTCAGATGCCTGGTTCCCTATGGTGTTCCAACCCCCGAGCCACACAGAATACCCCCAGATGGCTTTCTTCTAGCCCCCTCTTTTGCCCTGAGGCTCCCATAGGGAGCGGAGATATGGCATACTAACAAGTCTCTCCAGAGAAATCCTCCATACCCTTCTTAATCCATTCCTATATAAGCAGCCTGTCACAGGACCAGTGCTGGCTGAAGTGGTTTGGCATCTCTTAGCATGTCCTGAGCATGGTCTGGGCCGTTAATTAAGGATGTTTGTGTCTTTGACACATTTCATGCTGTCTTGGCCTTTGTGATCTCTGCCAAAACTCTGAGCACACAGTAGCATCTATTTAAGCAAAATTGTTATTTAACACTTCATTTTACTGGCATTTTTTTTTTTTTTTTTGAGACAAAGTCTCACTCTTGTCACCCAGGCTGGAGTGCAATGGCGCAGTCTCAGCTTACTGCAACCTCCACCTCCCGGGTTCAAGCGATTTTCCTGCCTCAGCCTCCTGAATAGCTGGGATTACAGGCGCCCGCAACCATACCTGGCTAATTTTTGTACTTTTAGTAGAGACAAAGTTTTGCCATGTTGGCCAGGCTGGTCTTGAACTCCTGACCTCAGGTGATCTGCCTGCCTCAACCTCCCAAAGTGCTGGGATTACATGCCTGGCCTTTACTGTCAATATTAACTAGGAAACTAGAGAAAGATTAAATGTCAGGATGTTAATGAAACCTTACTACCTCTTTCAAGCCTCAGACATATCATTTCATACTATGATCTTTTTGTTTCTTTTTTTGTTTGTTTTTTGAGATGGAGTCTCACTCTGTCGCCCAGGCTGGAGAACAGTGGTGCAATCTGGCCTCCCTGCAAGCTCCTCCTCCAGGGTTCACGCCATTCTTCTGTCTCAGCCTCCTGAGTAGCTGGGACTACAGGCGCCCGCCACCATGCCCAACTAATTTTCTTTTGTATTTTTAGTGGAGACGGGGTTTCACCATGTTAGCCAGGATGGTCTCAATCTCCTGACCTTGTGATCCACCCGTCTCGGCCTCCCAAAGTGCTGGGATTACAGGCGTGAGCCACCACGCCTGGCCTGTTTCTTGGTTTTTGAGATGGAGTCTCGCCCTGTCGCCTAGGCCGAGTGCAGTGGCGCTATCTCGGCTCACTGCAATCACTGTCTCTGGGGCTCAAGTGATTCTTGTGCCTCAGTCTCCTAAGTAGCCGGGACTACAGGCATGTGCCACCAAGCCTGGCTAATTTTTGTGTTTTTAGTAGATACAGGGTTTCACCATATCAGCCAAACTGATCTCAAACTCCTGACCTCAAGTGATTCAACCACCTTAGCCTCTCAAAGTGTTGGGATTACAGGTATGAGCCACCATGCTCAGCCTGTGCAATGATCTTAAACATCCAAGGAAGTGTGAGCTCATTGCAGAACTCATCTGCCTCCTGAGATCTAGCACTGCAAATGACCAAGAACTGATAGATTCTGCAGCTTTCATTTGTAGCTAGGACACAGGTAAGGTCTCTGCCACACACGTCAGAGCTGAATCACAATTGCAGTTCCTTTCATTATAAATATTTAAACATGGACATAGAGTGTAGAATGATAGAAAATGGAGACTGAGAAGGGTGAGAGGGTGAGAGGGAGGGCAGATAATGGATACGATGTATGTTATTTGAGTGATGGATACCCAAAAAGCTCTGACCTTACTATGCAATGTATGCATGTAACAAAATCACATTTGTACCCCATGAATCTGTACAAATAAAAAAATTAATAAAAAGTTTAAAAAACCCCACAAATATTAAATAAATTACTTTTACAAGTGTGTATCAAGGACTCTGCTTTCCAGCCAAATGAATTCCAGCTGGGGAAAACTTACATTGACTGTCCCATGGAAATAACTGGAATTTCAAATAACTCCTGGCAGCTCTCTACTAGGATATTATTTTGTAAATGCCTTTAATAAGGAAACTTTCAGAGGCTGCAACCTGGAAACTCAGCCTAGCGTTGGCAACAGGCAGGCACTTAATCAAGTTGTAAAATGCATTCTAATGTAAAAGGAGAAGAATCAGTGGACAGCTGGCAGGGACTCAGTGCCCTGGCCAGGCTCTGGAAGGCCCTGCTGGGCATCTTTAACAGGTTGCAGCCAAGAAACAAAAAATGGGCCAGCGGTTCCTAGGAGAAGTGCTTGGGTAAACAGAATTCTGGTCCTACCCACCTCTTCGTGACATCTTTTCAGCAGATGCAGTTTCAAATGGAGTGATTGATTCTACCTTTTCGTCCCCACTCCACCCACTTCAGGCAGAGCCAGCCAACTAGTTTAGACATTTCTATTAAATTAGGAGCCAGGAAATGAGAAAAATCCTGTCTCACAAGGGAGCTCTTCTCAGGTCACATGGCTGCTTGGCAGAAATGCAGAGAAAGCCAGGCGCGTTGGCTCACGCCTGTAATCTCAGCACTTTGGCAGGCCCAGGCGGGTGGATGGCCTGAGGTCAGGAGTTCGAGAGCAGCCTGGCCAACATGGTGAAACCCTGACTCTACTGAAAACACAAAAAATTAGCTGGAAGTGGTGGTGCGTGCCAGTAATCCCAGCTACTCGGGAGGCTGAGGCAAGAGAATCACTGCAACCTGGGAGGCAGAAATTGCAGTGAGCCAAAATCATGCCACTGTACTCCAGTCTGAGTGACAGAACAAGACTGTCGAAAGAAAGAAAAGAAAAGGAAGGAAAGAAGGAAGGAAGGAAGGAAGGGAGGGAGGGAGGGAGGGAGGGAGGGAGGGAGAATGTTTCATTTGGGGGGCAGGGGACCCAATGACTGACCACTTTTGTAATTTCTCTGTTCCTTCTACCACCTCATAGTCTCTGTCCCCCTTTGCAACGTTTCTATTCCTGCACAGCCATTCTATGCAGTCTGTGAACACTGCAACTTTAGAATCATTCACAGGGGCTAGGCATGGTGGCTCACACCTATGATCTCAGCACTTTGGAAGGCTGAGGTGGGTAGATTACCTGAGGTCAGGAGTTCAAGACCACTTTGGCCAACATTGCAAAACTCCATCTCTACCAAAAAATCCAAAAATTAGCTGGGTATGGTGGCGTGTGCCTGTAATCCCAGCTACTTAGGAGGCTGAGGCAGGAGAATCACTTGAACCCGGGAGGCAGAGGTTACAGTGAGATGTAGCGCCACTGCACTCCAGCCTGGGTATCAGTGATACTCCGTCTCAAAAAAAAAAAAAAAAAAAAGAATCATTTATAGGACCATTAAAGCAAAGAATCTTAGAATCACAGAATGTGACATGCTTGATGTTGTGGAATTGAATTGAGCAGAAAGAAGATATGCTGTTCATTAGCTGTGTGAGTAGGAAAACTGCCTAGCCTCTCAAAGCCCTGGTTTCCTTGTCTGTGAAATGGGAACAATGACCAGAATGATCAAACTGGAGAACATAGCCACAGCATCATATACTATAGTGCTTAGAATATGGTAGGAATTCGACAACCCCAAGCCCCTTTATTTTTTATTTCTATTTTATTTATTTATTTATTTACAGACAGGATCTTGCTTGTTGCCCAGGCTGGGGTGCAGTGGTATGATCATAACTCACTGCAGCCTCCAACCCCTGGGGTCAAGTGATCCTCCTGCTTCAGCCTCCTGAGTAGCTGGGATACAGGTGCACACCACCAGGCCTAGCTATTTTTAAAAAATTTTTGTAGCGATGAGGTCTTGCTATGTGCCCAGGCTGGTCTTGAACTCCTGGGCTCAAGTGATCTTCCTGCCTTAGCCCCCCAGAGCACTGGGGTTACAGGTATGAGCCACTATGCCAGGCCCCACATTCCTTTAAGCTATATTTTCACAAACTTGAAATCCTGGAATATTAAAGATTAAAAAACTAGTCACTTGCTAGTTCCATTTCCTATACCATTTATTAATGTCCTCTAAACAATATGTAAGCTGCCTGTGTTCCTTTTAAATATAGTACTTAAATCTGAACTTTTCTGGCCCATGGACAATAAGGCAGGTCTCTACACAACTAAACATCAGAATAAAAAACCTTTGTTGAGCCAGTCAAAACCAATGAGTCAAAGCTGAGTTCCCTGTTTGATATTTGTGCAATTGTTTTTAGAACTAAAGTGAAGAAGTTTGCATTTATATCTACTACATTCCATATCATCAGGCTTGGCCCATGAGCTCAGGCTGGAGGGACACTATTTCATTCCCCTTTATACCCTTCCACATTCAGAGTAGGGGAAGAATCTCAGGGAATTGCATTGCAACCCGCTGACCGGCCACATTTGCTGAAGAAAGTTGCTTTATGTGGCCCGTCTCTTGTTTCTTGGCTGCAACCTGTTAAATGTGCCCAGCAGGGCCTTCCAGAGCACAGCCAGGGCACAGCGTACCTGTCAGCTGTCCACCTATTCTTCTCCTTTTGCATTAGAATGCATTTTACAACTTGATGAAGTGTCTGCCTGTTGCCAACCCTAGGTTGTGTTTCTAGGTTGCAGCCTCTGAACGTCTCCTTATTATTTTTATTTTTTTGAGGTGGAGTCTCACTCTATTGCCCAGGCTAAAGTGCAGTGGTGCATCTTGGCTCACTGCAACCTCCAACTCCCAGGTTCAAGTGATTCTCCTGCCTCAGCCTCCCAAGTAGCTGGGATTACAGACATGCACCACCATGCCTAGCTAATTTTTCTGTATTTTAGTATAGATAGGGTTTCACCATGTTGGCCAAGATGGTCTTGATCTCCTGACCTTGTGATGCGCCCGCCTCGGCTTTCCAAAATGCTGGAATTATAGGTATGAGCCACCGCACCCAGCCAAATTTTTGTATTTTTAGTAGAGACAGGGTTTCACTATGTTGGCCAGGCTGGTCTTGAACTCCTGACCTCAGGTAAGCCACCTGCCTCGGCCTCTCAAAGTGCTTGGACTACAGATATGAGCCACTGCACCTGGCCAGCACTGACAATCTTTTTTTTTTTTTGAGACAGAGTCCCGCTCTGTCGCCCAGGCTAGAGTGCAGTGACACGATCTCATCTCAGCTCACTGTAGCCTCTGCTTCCCAGGTTCAAGAAATTCTCCTGCTTCAGCCTCCCAAGTAGCTGGCACTACAGACGTGCTCCATCATACTTGGCTAATTTTTTTTGTATTTTTAGTAGAGATGGGGTTTCACCATGTGGGCCAGGCTGGTCTTGATCTCCTGACCTCGTGATCCACCCGCCTCGGCCTCCCAAAGTGCTGGCATTACAGGCATGAGCCATTGCGTCTGGCCAGCACTGAAAATCTTCATGAATATGTCCTCTGATTCTCCATTGGGACTGGCAGGTATAGGAAATTGGGCTCTAATGTGAAGAAGTTAATACCTAAGAATTTAGGAAAAATGTTTTAACTTGTTCAATAGAGCTTATCCGAGCTCTGAATTGGGGTCTAGGACCTAGGTCCAGCTATTCTTAGTCATGTTGTTTTTGTTTTTTTCTTCTTTTTTTTCTTTTCTTTTTTTTTGGCTTTGCCCCTCAAGTGAGGACATCTCCTTCTGAAACTCACCATTGAAGCAGCGTTGTTGTCTGGAGTAAATACCTGCGGTTTGTCGTCTTGCACCAAGAAATTTAGGACATGGACACACACGAGGAGTTTAGGAGCAGAGGTTTTATAGGAAGAGGAGGCCGGGCATGGTGGCTCATGCCTGTAATCCTAGCACTTTGGGAGACCAATGCAGGCGGATCACAAGGTCAGGAGATCAAGACCATCCTGGCTAACATGGTGAAACCCCATCTCTACTAAAAATACAAAAAAATTAGCCAGGTGTGGTAGCGGGTGCCTGTAATCCCAGCTACTCAGGAGGCTGAGGCAGGAGAATCGCTTGAACCTCAGAGGTGGAGTGAGCCCAGATCGCACCACTGCACTCCAGCTGGGTGACAGTGAGACTCCATCTCAAAAAAAAAAAAAAAAAGATTTTGATGCTGCTTTTCATTAAAAAGGAAAACCTTATCAAGGACTCCTGTACCCTTATTATCTGCCTAAGTAATTTCTTCTTAACTTCTATATCACCATGATGAGTGATTAGGGCATTGGACAAAATTAGAGCATTCTTAGACCCTAAACACACTATCACTATCACATTATCCTGGTATTGGCTGGGTGCAGTGGCTCATGTCAGTAATCCCAGCACTTTGGGAGGCCAAAGTGGGTGGATCACTTGAGGTCAGGAGTTCGGGACCATCCCAGCCCAAACCAACATGGTGAAACCCATCTCTACCAAAAAATACAAAAATTAGCCAGGCATGGTGGCACATGCCTGAAATCCCAGCTACTCAGGAAGCTGAGGCACAAGAATTACTTGAACCCAGGAAAGGGAGGTTGCAGTGAGCCGAGATCACGCCACTGCACTCCAGCCTGGGTGACAGAGTGAGACTCTGTCTCCAAAAAAAAAAATTATCTTGGTATTTCAACTCGTTAAGAATGGTCAAAGTCTTTACCAATGGTTGAACAAGGTAGTGTAAGTTTAGTTCCTATAGAATATAGCCAAAGAATGACCCTTTTCCCCTTATAATTATGGAAACTTTGTTTTGGAAGAGACTTTTCCAGAAACTGACCTTTACCTCCCTTGAGTAATATTCTGTTCAGGTGATCATTCACCATCTACTTGGATATGGCTAATTGTAGAAAGATCACTATTTCGTAGAAATTCCCATAACATCTCACTAATAGCTAAATTCTACTTTAAATAGAAAAAGGGTCCATATTCCCATAATTAGGAGTGTTAGATAATGCCTTCGCTGCACGGAGTCACTTTGCATTTGAACTACTCCCTGCTGTGTAGTAGATGACTTTATTGTGCATAACAGATGCTCAGTAAATATGTGTTTAATCTATAAATTCAGTAGTGTTGAGTATTGCCCAGAAGTCATGGTGAGTAAGATTTATATAATGGGCCAGTCATGTCAGGAGTTTTGAAAGATGTATTAAGTCAACATAAGCAAACTCTTTTTTCTTTTAGTTTTCTGAATGTTAAAAAAAAATAAACCCTTCCTCCTAGGCATTACAAAATATGCTGGAACAAAATAAGATTAATAAATGTCCCTTGATGTTGAGGATCCTAAACTCTCAAGGAAAGAGAAGTGATATATACACAGTTAGTTATTTTGACAACACAACTGAGTTATACAGAGTAATGTACTAAGTGTATACACCGCAGGAGAGTGGGAAGCAGAGAAAATTTCAATACCTACGCATAGAACTGACTCAGAACACAGAGGACGAGGACGTTGATATCAATTCAATGTTCCAATAACTATAGCCACGTGTGCTCACTTTATTATCACTCTGTTTCTGTCCTCAACCACTGGTCTAAGTTGGCTCAATGGTTAAAACCATGGAGCACCCTGATCGCCAACTCCTTGTTCTCCTTGGTGTGGGTAGATACAGTGCCCAGGGCTATGGTCGGGAAACCTCAACCTTGCACGTTCTGGCCATTAGCAAACATGGGACACCTCCAGTGTTTCAAGCATGAAGCCACAGGGAGAGGTGGGGGGCAAAGGGATGTCGTCAACAAAGTCCTTGTCCTCAGAGGACAGAGTCTGGTCCTGAAAACTCACATAGAATTAAACATGTCAGACACAGAGTAATAAAACCAAAGCAGAGACATAATGCCTAAATTTATGTTTTCCCAACTGTCAGTTTAATTATATGAAAAGTATATAGTCGACACTATTTATTACCTCACCTATAGCCAATCCTCACTTTTTTTCCTAATGAAATCTCCATGTTGAGTGCAGGTAGTAGGATCTCATCCTTTGATCTCAGGAAGGAATGTCGCTCATCCACAATGTGGTATGAATCATAATTTGTCTATGCCAGTCATGGTGTGGTAGAGACGCAAGCTGCAACCAAACTCTTCTACACATCTATTGCTATAGTTGTAGCAGACCTGTGTCCAGCTTGGGACTGCATTTTCCAGCCCTGTTTCACTAGGCTGACCTGCTGGTGGAACTGGAAACAAAGTAATATGTGCAATTTCTGCCTCCTTTACTGAAAAGGAAATTCGGGGGTTTAAACTTCCATACTTTCCATCTTCCCACTGGCAGGAAAGGTGACACTCAGAGTAACTTTTGAGGCCATCAGCCTGAATTCTGGAGCTACTACATGGAGTAAAGCTTCCTGTTATCCTGAAATGTATGCCTGGAAACTTCTACTTTATTTATTTATTTGTTTGTTTGTTTATTTTTGAGATGGAGTTTCGCTCTTGTTGCCCAGGCTGGAGTGCACTGGTGCCATCTCAGCTCACTGCAACCTCTGCCTCCCAGATTCAAGCAATTGTCCTGCCTCAGCCTCCCAAGTAGCTGGGATTACAGGTGTCTATCACCATGTCTGGCTAATTTTTTGTATTTTTAGTAGAGACGGGGTTTCACCATGTTGGCCAGGCTGGTCTCAAACTCCTGACCTCAGGTTATCTACCCACTTCGGCCTCCTAAAGTGTTGAGATTACAGGCGTGAGCCACCACACCAGGCTGAAATCACCTGAGGTCAGGAGTTTTAGACCAGTCTGGCCAACATGGTGAAACCCCGTCTCTACTAAAAATACAAAAAATTAGCTGAGCGTGGTGGCAGGCACCTGTAATCCCAGCAACTCAGGAGGCTGAGGCAGGAGAATTGCTTGAACCCAGGAGGTGGAGGTTGCAGTGAGCCAAGATCACTCCATTGCACTCCAGCCTAAGCAACAAGAGTGAAACTCCATCTCAAAGAAGAAGAGGAAGAGGAAGAGGAGGAGGAGGAGGAGGAGGAGGAGGAGGAGGAAGAGGAAGAGGAAGAGGAAGAAGAAGAAGAAGAAGAAGAAGAAGAAGAAGAAGAAGAAGAAGAAGAAGAAGAAGAAGAAGAAATTTATATGTATTTAATAATGAAACCTTTAGATTATTTAGGTTACTTTATGTTGGAGTCCTTTTGATAGCAGCTTGACACAACCAACAAGTATATATAGAACTTCTCTTTGCTAGTGATATGATTTAGCTCTGTGTCTCCACCCAAATCTCATCTTGAATTGTAATCCCCATGTGTAGAAGGGGGGATCTGGTGGGAGGTGATTGGATCATGGAGGTGGTTTCCCCCATCCTATTCTTGTGACAGTGAGTGAGTTCTCACAAGATCTGATGGTTTAAAAGTGGCACTTCCCCTTTCACTCTCTCTTTCTCCTGCCGCCATGTAAGATGTGCGTTGCTTCCCCTTCACTTTCCACCATGACTGTAAGTGTCCTGAGGCCTCCCCAGCCAGGCAGAACTGTGAGTCAATTAAAACTCTTTCCTTTGTAAATTACCCAGTCTCAGGTAGTTCTTTAGAGCAATACGAAGATGGACTAATACAGCTAGATTCTAACTTTCTAACTTTCCCTTGTCACATGGACATGTGACACGAATCTACCAAATGAAGTCAAAAAGGAAAACTTGAAAATGTTTCCTTCTCTGCCTTTCAAGGAAAAGGTGTGTAAAAGGAACCTGCTGAAGAAAATTCAGTTTTGCTTTAGATACTTTCTTTCAGTTTAAGATTCCTGTGTGTGATGTTGATGACTGGAGCTGCAGCAACTGTCTTGTGACTGTGAGGAAAAACCAAGAGAAAGCAGAGAAGTCCTGGTTGTTCCGGAGGCTAAGGCAGGAGGATTGCTTGCAATGCACTGTAGCCTGGGCAGTAGAGCAAGACCAAGGAAGGAAGGAAGGAAGGGAAGGAAGGAAAGGAACAGAAGGAAGGGAGGAGGGGAGGAGGGAAGGAGAGAGGGAGTGAGAGAAGGAGAGAGGGAGGGAGGGAGGGAAAGAGAAAGAGAGAGAGAGGGAGGGAGGGAGGGAGGGAGGAAGGAAGGAAGGAAGGAAGGAAGGAAGGAAAGAAGGAAGGAAGGAAGGAAAGAAGGAAGGAAGGAAGGAAGGAAGGAAGGAAGGAAGGAAAGAAGGAAGGAAGGAAGGAAGGAACAGAGATGGGGAGGGAGGGAGGAAAGGAAGGAAGAAAGGAAGGATTAAGAAGGAAGAAAGGCCAGCACCCTGATGCCACCGAGCTGATGAACCCACCCTGGAAGAATCTACCTACAACTTTTTGGTATGTGAAAAGTGTAATGGCTTTCTTGCTTTGGATACCATTAGTTTGATTTCACGTTACATGTAGTCAAAAGCATTATTAAATGATTCCAAAGTCTTAGATGTAAACATAAAATTTCTTTCTGGTCAGACGTGGTGGCTCACGCCTGTAATCCCAGCACTTTGGGAGGCCAAGGCGGGCGGATCACCTGAGGTCAGGAGATTGAGACCAATCTGGCCAACATGGTGAAACCCCGTCTCTAGTAAAAATACAAACATTCACTGGGCATGGTGATGGGTGCCTGTAGTCCCAGCTACTCGGGAGGCTGAGGCAGGAGATTTCCTTGAGCCTGGGAGGCAGAGGTGGCAGTCAGCCAAAATCACGCCACTGTACTCCAGCCTGGGTGACAGAGCAAGACTCCATCTTAAAAAAAAAAATCTTTTTATGTTATCTATTATATTATCTGTTATACAAAATTACATGGAAAAAGTCAAATTTGCTGTACATATAAATAAGAAATGTACATGGTCCCTTTCATCATTCACATCTACAGAGGACAGGAGGCACCATTACACTCCTTTTTTGGAAAATCTCAGCTTGTTCACTTGTTAGTTTTGTAGACTAGATTGACTAAGTCATTATTTCCAGAAATACAGAATTTCTAATATAGTAGCAGTATATAAGAAAATGTAGGTTGAGTGCAGTGACTCATGCCTATAAACCCTACACTTTGGAACCCCAGGGCAGAAGAATCACTTGAGGTCGGAAATTTGAGGCCAGCCTGGGTAACATAATGAGACCCCTCATCTCTACACAAAATAAAAATAAAAAAATTAAAAAAAAAAAAAAAACAAGCCATGCATGTGTGGCAGACCTCTAGTCCCAGCTACTTGAGAAGGTGAGGCAGGAGGATTGCTTGAGCCCAGGAGTTCAAGGCTCCAGTGAGCTACCATCACACTACTGCTCTCCTGCCTGAGGGACGGAGTAAGACCCTTGTTGCAAAGAAGGGAAGAAAGAGAAAAAGAGAAAGAGGAAGAGAGAGAGAGCCAGAAGGACAGAGGGAGAAAGAAACAGGGGAAGGAAGGGGGGAAGGAAGGGAGGAAGGAAGGAAGGAAGGAAGGAAGGAAGGAAGGAAGGAAGGAGAGGAGGAAGAGGAAGAGGAAGAAGAAGAAGGGGAGAGGGAGGGGGAGGGGGGAGGGGGGATGGGAGGGGAAGGAGAGGAAGGGGAGAAGGAGGAAGGGGGGGAAGAGAAGAGAAGGGAAGGGAAAGGAAGGGAAGGGAAGAGAGAAAGAAGAAAGAAAGAAAATGTAATTGAGTATAACACTGCCCTGAAACATCCGGATTACAAAGCACATTCTATGTAGAATGTGTGTATTTTGCATTACACGTGTGGTTGTCTAGCTCACCTGCAATGATGTATGAATTTCCATGTCAGTGACTGCTCATGGAGAATTCAAATGCCTCCTGCCCCCACCGCACTGCTGAAGCAGCAGTCACAGCATAAAACTTCTGACAGATAACAGACCTTCCTTAAAGAGCACTAGGCAAGTTTGGCCGGGTGCAGTGGCTCACACCTGTAATCTCAGCACTTTAGAGGCCAAGGCAGGCAGATCACCCGAGGTCCAGAGTTTGAGACCAGCCTGGCCAACATGGCGAACCAAAAATACAAAAATTAGCTGGACATAGTTGTCCACGCCTGTAATCCCAGCTACTCAGGAGGCTGAGGCAGGAGAATCATTTCAACACAAAAGGTGGAGGTTGCAGTGAGCCAAGATTGCACCACTGCACTCCAGCCTGGGTGACAGAGTGACCAAAAAAAAAAAAAAAAAAAAGTGATATAGTGATATGCATCAAGGCAAGCAGTAATAGCTTTCCCGTTACTTAGAATCTCTAGGGGCCAGGCACAGTGGCTCATGCATGTAATCCTAGCACTTTGGGAGGCCGAGGTAGGCAGATCACTTAAGGTCAGAAGTTCGAGACCAGCCTGGCCAACATAGTGAAAACCTGTCTCTACTATAAAACAAACAAACAAAAATTTAGCTAAGCTTGGTGGCTTGTGCCTACAGTGTTTTTAGGATTTTTAGGATCAAAAAGTGTTATGGGCTAGGCGCAGTGGCTCATGCCTGTAATCCCAGCACTTTGGGAGGCCAAGATGGGCAGATCACTTGAGGTCAGGAGTTCGAGACCAGCCTAGCCAACGTGGCAAAATCCTGTCGCTACAAAAAATTCAAAAACTAGCCAGGCGTGGTGGTGTGCACCTGTAATCCCAGCTACTCAGGAGGCTAATACAGGAGGAATGCTTGAGCTCAGGAGTTGGAGGCTGCAGTGAGCTATCATCGTACCACTGCACTCCAGCCTGAATGACAGAGCATAAAAAAAAAAGAGTATCTTATATTGGTGATATTGCCCTCTGTACGCCTTTGTTTCACCATGATTTGAAAGTATTCGTTAGTCCTCTAAGAGCTAGTTTTTCTTAGTGCTATTTAATAGTATGGATTTTTTCATTTACTGGAGTGCAGAAAAGGGATTTACTTTTTTTCCCAAATAAAAAATGCCTCTCCCCATGAATCAAGTGCATTCTTGCTACTTGACAACAGTTTCAGGTGCAAGCCTTCCATCAAGGATTCGCAATAAATTTTGTGACAGGCATAATCATCTGCCCTTGCCAGGAAAGTCCTGAGTAACCCTTTGGAGGAAGCAGCCACTGGTGTCGGAAGTGCTGCCCTTCTGTAGGGTCAGGCGGAGAGAGGTGCCTGCATCAGGCTGCCTGGCACTGACTGGCAGAAGCTGAAATTCTCAGTAAGTGACATCTTGATGTGCTGGAAAGCAGGTTAGCTGTGAGAACACAGGGACAAACAGTGGGGGATTCAGGAGGGCCTTAGAAGACAGCCTTCAGGACTGGGCAAAGTGGCTCATGTCTGTAATCCTAGCACTGTGGGAGGCCGAGGTGGGTGGATCAACTGAGGTCAAGAGTTCGAGCGCAGCCTGGCCAACATGGTGAAACCTTGTCTCTACTGAAAATACAAAAAAAATTAGGGGGACGTGGTGGCAGGTGCCTGTGATCCCAGCTACTTAGGAGGCTGAGGCATGAGAATTGCTTGAACCCAGGAGGTGGGGAGGTTGCAGTGAGCTGAGATAATGCCATTGCATTCCAGCCTGGGCAACAGAGCAAAAACTTCATCTGAAAAAAAAAAAAAAAAGAAGAAGAAGAGGGAGGAAACAATGAAAGACAACCGAGGCTGGGTTCCAGCCCCAAGGTTCAGCTGTGATGACAATTTCTTGATGCCAGGTTTGCTGGGGCACCTGATAGGGGTAGAGTAAGAAGGTGAAACCTAGGACCAGAATGAGGAGGTGGTGAGCCAGGTCAGATTTAGGAGATCAGCAGGGAACAGCAAAAGATGTTGCAGGAGGGTGAACACTTAATATTTTTATTTTATTTTATTTTATTTTATTTTATTTTATTTTATTTTATTTTTTGAGACAGGGCCTTCCTCTGTTGCCCAGGCTGGTGCACAGTGGTACAAGTGCTACTTGGGAGGCTGAGTGAGGCTGGAGGATGGTTTGAGCCCAGGAGTTCCAGGCTGCATGGCTCACTGCTGGCTCACTACAGCCTGGAATTCCTGGGCTCAAGCCATCCTCCAGCCTCACCCTCCCACGTAACTGTGAATACAGGCATGCACCACCACACCCAGCTAGTATTTTTATTTTTTGTAGACCTGGGGATCTTACTATGTTGCCCCAGCTGGTCTTAAACTCCTGGCCTCAGGCAATCCTCCTGCCTAGGCCTCCCGAAGTGTTGGGATTACAGGTGTGAGCCACTGTGCCCAGCTGAATATTTAATTAAAAAGCCCAAGTCTGAATATACATTGGTAAGGCAGGAATGGGTGGACATTAAATGGCCCAGTTAGAGGCAGGAACAGGATCCAATGGTGGGACATACTGAGGCCTAAATCAAAGTGTGAACGCAGGCATAGGATGACACTATACTAAACAATCAGGTCGACAGGAGAAGGTTATGGAAAGACAGTCTGGCCCAGGAATGCTTGCTCAGCTCAGAACCCAGGCAGCGATCCTCAGCACGTGCTGGGTTGGTCATATCTTCCCTTTATACCTGAGCCAGCCTGCAGAACCATGAGTTCGATTATTATTATTATTATTTTTGTAGTGAGTCTCCCTCTGTCTCTCAGACTGGAATGCACTCTCAGTTCACTGCAACTTCTGCCTCAGCTGCTAGTTTATTCCTTTTTTCCTGGATCCTCTAAGTCTTCCTCTGGTGTTGTGTCCCTAGCCTTTGCTATGTAACAAGCCACCCAAACATTAGTGCTTTAAAACAATTACACTTCTATGCATTGGGTGCAAGTTTACTTTACTGATTTTTCCTGGGCTCTTTCATCTGGCTATAATTATTTTTTCTTTTTTAAAATTGTGCTAAAATAAAATATAAAATTTACCATCTAATAGGATTTGGATGTGTGTCTCCTCCAATTTCATGGTGAAATGTGATCTCCATTGTTGGAAGTGAGGTCTGGCAGGAGGTGTTTGGGTCATGTGGGTGGATCCTTTGTGAATGACTTGGTGCCCTCCCCATGGTGATGAGAGAGTTCTCATTCTGTTAGTTCACACAAGAGCTGGGTGTTTCAAGGAGCTGGCACCTCCTTCTCTCTCTCTCTTTCTCTCTCTCTTCCTCCCTCTCTCTCTGTCTCTCTCCATGTGATGTGCCTGCCTGTTCTCTTTTCACCTTCTACCATGAGTAAGTTTCCTGAGGCCTCACCAGAAGCCTAGCAGATGCTAGTGTCATGCATGTAAAATCTGCATGTACAACCTGTAGAACCTTGAGCCAAATAAACCTTTTTTTTTTTTTTTTTTTTGAAGACAAGGCCTGGCTCTATCACCCATGATAGAGTGCTGCAGTGGTGTGATTATAGCTCACTGCAGCCTCAAACTCCCAGGTTCAAGCCATCCTCCCACCTCAGCCTCCCAGGTAGCTGGGACTACAGGCATGCACCACCACACTTGGCTAATATTTGTCTTTTTTGAAAAGACAGGGTTTCACCATGTTGCCAGGCTGGTCTCAAACTCATGAGCTCAAGCAATCCTCCAGCCCCAGTCTCCCAAAGCACTGGGATTACAGGTGTGAGCCTCTTTTCTTTGTAAGTTACCAGCCTCAGGTATTCCTTTACAGCATGGCAAAACAGACTAACTCACCCGTTCTTAAGTGTACATTTTGGTAGCATTAAATACACTTATAATGTACAACCTTTATTACCGCCCACTTCCATAATTCTTTTCATCTTTAGAAACTTAAATTTTATATACATTAAACAAGAAGTCCCCATTTTCCTGTCTCCCCTGTCCCTGGAAATTGCCAATCAACTCTCTGTCTATATGATTGCGACTACTCTAAGTACCTCATATAAATGGAATTATACAGTATTTGCCTTTTAGGGGCTGGCTTATTTCACTTAGCATGATGTCCTTAAGTTTCATCCAGGTTATATAGCATGTGTCAGAATTTTCCTTATTTTTAAAGCCGAATGGTATTTCATTGTGTTAAATGAACATTGTGTTTATTCATTCATGTGCAATGGACACTTGGGTTGTTTCCATGTATTAGCCATTGTAAATAATTCCACTCTGAATGTGGCTGCACAAGGATCTCTGAGTCCCTGCTTTCCATTCTTTTCGGTATATAACCAGAAGTAGAATTGCTGCATCATATGGTAATTTTTTTCTTTTTTTTTTTTTTTTGATGGAGTCTCTCTCTGTGGCCCAGGTTGGAGTGCAGTAGCATGATCTCGGCTCACTGCAACCTCCGTCTCCCAGGTTCAAGCGATTCTCCTGCCTCAGCCTCCCGAGTAGCTGGGATCACAGGCACCTGCCACTACACCCAGCTAATTTTTGTATTTTTTAGTAGAGACAGGGTTTCACCATGTTGGCCAGGCTGGTCCTGAACTCCTGACCTCAGGTGATCCGCCCGCCTCAGCCTCTCAAAATGCTGGGATTACAGGCATGAGCCACTGTGCCTGGCCAATTGTACTTCTAATGTTTCAAGGAATCACCACACTGTTTTCCACAATGGCTGTACTGTGTTACATTCCTACCAATATTCACAAGGGCTTCAATATCTCACATGACTGTAATTTATGGGCATATCAATTGCACAAGAAGGTCCAAGCTGGCCTTACTCAAAGGTCCAACAGTTAGTGCTGGCCATTAGCTGGGCACCTACAGTTCCTCAATGGTGCCTGTGTCAATCCTGGTATTCCAAGCAGATGCTAAGTCTGGATTTATTTGAGAAAACTCTAACAAGAGTGTAAGTAATTTATTAGGGAAAGTTCTGCAAGAGAAAATGGGAAGGGAGCCAGCAAAGTCCAGGAGAGTCATCAGATCTCAGTGCATGTCTAGCACCAGTGGAGAAGGGAAAGATGGGAACACAGTGCAGGGCAAGACTTCACACGAGGTTCTGCAGAAGCTTCTGCAAAGCTAATGGGGAGCCCATGACAGGAGTGGTGCATTTCCCAGGAGTGGGCTTGCCTGAGAATCCTGCCATGCTCAATCACTGCCTGGGAGCAGTCGGGAAAGCTTGGCTTCCATGGAAACACGGTGATTGGTAGATTTCTGAGCATAGCAGCTGGGTCAACTCATCCCCTGTGCTCCAACATCTGAGGAAGATAAGTGGGAAAAGGATTGGTATAAAGAACTGCACCTGCTTTGTAACTTCATCCCATTCACAAGAAGGCAGAACAGCTTCTCTTTACATGGAAATTATTGCAGTGTATTGCAGTAGGCCTCTGGCAGGGCCTACTTCAATAGTGATACTTCTTCCCTGGACCTCTGCTGCAGCCTCCAGCACCACTCAAGGTCTCTATTCAAATGCCATCCTCTGCATAGGTTCTTCCCTGATGACCCATTTAAAATCTGAAACACCTCTACCCCAGTCACATTTCTTGCCCTACTTCCCTGCCTTATTTCCTTCTATGGCGGGTGTTGCCTTCTATATATTATGATTCATGTTTGGCTCCTTCACTAGAATATCAGTTCTACAACTGCAGGGTTTGTCGGTTTTATTCAGTGTTATATCCTTAGCATTTACAAGTGGGATGGCCAAAGAATGTGCTCAGTGAAACAGACTTTTACTGAATAAAGAATAGTGGCTCATGTCTGTAATCCTAGCACTTTGAGAGACCAAAGCGTGAGGATCACTGGAGGCCAGAAGTTTGAGACCAGCCTGGGCAGCATGGCAAGACGCTGTCTCTACAAAAATTTTTTTTTAAAAATCTAAGCATGATGACAAATACCTGCTTGAGCCCAAGAGTTCCAGGCTGCAATGAACTATGATCACACCAGTGCACTCCAGCTTGGGTGACAAAGTGAGACTTCATCACTAAAAAAGAAAAAACAAAAAAAGAATGAAAAAAGTCTTTGACCTATTATGCATTGTCTTGCAGACTCTATTCATCTATGTATCATCTATCTATCCATCCATCCATCCATCCATCCATTTATCCATCTACATATCTGTATATCATCTATCCATTCATCCATCCATTTATCCATTCATCCATCCAACTATCCATCAAGCTACCTATTCATTCATCCATTTATTCATTCATCCATCTATCCATCCATCCATCCATCCATTTATCCATCCATCCATTTATCCATCCATTTATCCATCGATCTAGCCATCCATCCATCCATTTATATATAATCTTATACAATTTATATAAAATTTAATCCATTTATATATAATCTTATATAATTTTTCTCTACTTTGTTGTTATCCTTCAGTTACTAAGAGCTAGAACACTCACATAATGTGTATGGGGTCACTCAATTGTGAGTGCTGGACCTTAGATGGGAACCCACGCCTGTCTCCAAATCTACTATATTTCCCAGTAACATGCATGGCCTCATTACAGAGATACAGACAGAGAAAATGAGGAAGGAAGTGAGGGAGGAGGAAGGAAGTGACGACATCCACATATACCTAAACCCTGCTAAATTCAAGTAGAGTATTCCAAGTCCCGTAACTAGAAAACCATCTTGACTGTTTATATTGTTTTGTTTATCCACTGAAATGTCCAACACTTTAGCATAGCTTCAACAAAGTGCTTTTAACGATGTGCCTCCATTATAAGGGCAGAGGGAGAATCTTCATGAATTTGAGTGATTTCTGCTTTGGAATCACACATCCGCATCCGGGTGGCTTCTCTGAGCTATAAATAGATGAAAGAACTGCAAGATTCTGCACTTGCTAGTCCACCTGAGGAGAAAGCTTCCCAGCAAATTGAAGCTCTTTAGAATCCTTCTTGAGAAAATGCAGGCAACGGGTTCTCCCAAACATGGAGTCCTGTAGCCCAGGTCTTACCTGAATCAGGTAAGAGGCGGGGAGGAAGGAGTGATCTCCCCGTGCACCCTCGCAGCCCGCTTCAGGACTGGAACTAGCGCTCCTTGGTGGGTGTGGCTCGTGTGCGTGGGCCACACCAGTCCTGGGGGGCAGGATGAGGGAGTGGTGGGTCCAGGTGGGGCTGTTGGCTGTGCCCCTGCTTGCTGTGTACCTGCACATCCCACCCCCTCAGCTCTCCCCTGCCCTTCACTCATGGAAGTCTTCAGGTAAGTTTTTCACTTACAAGGGACTGTGTATCTTCTACCAAGACTCTGTGGGTGTGGTTGGAAGTCCAGAGATAGTTGTGCTTTTACACGGTTTTTCAGCATCCAGCTACGATTGGTACAAGATTTGGGAAGGTCTGACCTTGAGGTTTCATCGGGTGATTGCCCTTGATTTCTTAGGCTTTGGCTTCAGTGACAAACCGAGACCACATCACTATTCCATATTTGAGCAGGCCAGCATCGTGGAAGCACTTTTGCGGTATCTGGGGCTCCAGAACCGCAGGATCAACCTTCTTTCTCATGACTATGGAGATACGGTTGCTCAGGAGCTTCTCTACAGGTACAAGCAGAATCGATCTGGTCGGCTTACCATAAAGAGTCTCTGTCTGTCAAATGGAGGTATCTTTCCTGAGACTCACCGTCCACTCCTTCTCCAAAAGCTACTCAAAGACGGAGGTGTGCTGTCACCCATCCTCACACGACTGATGAACTTCTTCGTGTTCTCTCGAGGTCTCACCCCAGTCTTTGGGCCATATACTCGGCCCTCTGAGAGTGAGCTGTGGGACATGTGGGCAGGGATCCGCAACAATGACGGGAACTTAGTCACTGACAGTCTCTTACAGTACATCAATCAGCGGAAGAAGTTCAGAAGGCACTGGGTGGGAGCTCTTGCCTCTGTAACTATCCCCATTCATTTTATCTATGGGCCATTGGATCCTGTAAATTCCTATCCAGAGTTTTTGGAGCTGTACAGGAAAATGCTAATGTGGTCCACAGTGTCGATTCTGGATGACCACATTAGCCACTATCCACAGCTAGAGGATCCCATGGGCTTCTTGAATGCATATATGGGCTTCATCAACTCCTTCTGAGCTGGAAAGAGTAGCTTCCCTGTATTACCTCCCCTACTCCCTTATCTGTTGTGTATTCCACTTAGGAAGAAATGCCAAGAGAGGTCCTGGCCATCAAACATTATTCTCTCACAAAGTCCACTACTCAAATTGGTGAACAGTGTATTGGAAGAAGCCAGCAGGAGCTCTGACTAAGGTTGACATAATAGTCCACCTCCCATTACTTTGACATCTGATCAAATGTATCTTGGCTTTGTTTTTGTGTTATTAGGAAATTCTGATGAGCATTACTATTCACTGATGCAGAAAGACGTTCTTTTGCATAAAATACTTTTTAACACTTTGGATTTCTCTGAAATATTTAGAAGTGCTCATTTCTGGCCCAGCACCAACAGGAATTCTATAGTAAGGAGGAGTCTCCTTGAGTGACTTTATGGGCACATACCTTTTAAAAGTTCTTTAAGCAACACAGAGCTGAGTCCTCTTTGTCATACCTTTGGATTTAGTTTCATCAGCTGTTTTTAGTTATAAACATTTTGTTAAAATAGATATTGGTTTAAATAACATAGTATTCTAGGTATTTGATTTAAGACTATGATTTACCTATACATTATATATATTTTATAAAGACAGTAAACCAGCATACCCTTACTCTGCCAGAGTAGCGAAGCTAATTAAACATGTTTGATTTCTGAATAAATTGAACTAAATCCAAACTACTTCCTAAAATCACAGGACATTAAGGACCAATAGCATCTGTGCCAGATATTTACTGTTATTAGCTGGGAAGACCAATTCTAACAGCAAATAACAGTCTGAGACTCCTCATACCTCAGAGCTTAGAAGCATGTTTCTCTTGAGCTACTATAGAGGGGAAGGGATTGTTGTGTAGTCCAAGTCACCATGCTGAATGTACACTGATTCCTTTATGATGACTGCTTAACTCCCCATTGCCTGTCCCAGAGAGGCTTTCCAATGGAGCTCAGTAATTCCTATACTTTACAGACAGGAAAGTTCCAGAAACTTTAAGAACAAACTCTGAAAGACCTATGAGCAAATGGTGCTGAATGCTTTTTTTTTAAGCCATATTTCATTGTCTTAGTCAAAGCAGGATTAAGTGATTATTTAAAATTCATTTTTTATTTTTATTTTTATTATTTTTTTTATTTTTTATTATTATTTTTATTATTTTTTTTTGGAGACGGAGTCTCGCTCTGTTGCCCAGGCTGGAATGCAGTGGCCGGATCTCAGCTCACTGCAAGCTCTGCCTTCTGGGTTTACGCCATTCTCCTGCCTCAGCCTCCCGAGTAGCTGGGACTACAGGCACCTGCTACCTCGCCCGGCTAATTTTTTGTATTTTTTTAGTAGAGACGGGGTTTCACCGTGTTCACCAGGATGGTCTCGATCTCCTGACCTCGTGATCTGCCCGTCTTGGCCTCCCAAAGTGCTGGGATTACAGGCTTGAGCCACCGTGCCCGGCCTTAAAATTCATTTTTTAAAATTAGCAACTTGAAGTATAACAGCTTTGAAACTGGAATAAGTGTTTATTTTCTATTAATAAAAATGAATTGTGACCAAAAAAAAGAGAACATACATGATTAATGAGCCATGTAGAACATATGCCAGAATCCACATGCTTTCTAAGTGCGTTCTGCATAGAAGCAGGGATTGTTGGTATCCAAGATATAAGGGCCTCTGTACACAGGATTCCTCTTCTTGTTCCAGAAAAGGGAGGAGATGAAAAATGCATCTAAGGCTAAAGAGACCTGGAAAACAGAGGTTGCTTTGAGAGAAGTATGATGTAACTGTGAAAGGAAAATAAATATGGGGGCCCCAAATCACTAAGCTAAAGGGAAAAGTCAAGCTGGAAACTGCTTAGGGCAAACCTGCCTCCCATTCTGTCCAAAGTCAGTCCTCTGCTCACTGAGATAGAAGCATATCTGATTGCCTCATTTGAAACAAAGGCTCATCAGGAACTCAAAAAAGACCAACCATTTGTCTCTTACCTACCTATGACCCGAGTCGCCTGGCCTTTGCCTCCAGCCATCCCACCTTTCTGGACTGAACTAATGTACATCTTACACATATTGATTGATGCCTCATGTCTCCCTAAAATGTGTGAAATCAAGCTGTACCCTGACCACCTTGGGCACATGTCGTCGGGACCTCCTGAGGCTGGGTCACGGGTGTGCACTCTCAACACTGGCAAAATCAACTTTCTCAATTAACTAAGACCTGTCTCACATTTTCAGGTTCACATAACCTTCCTGCAAAAGAATTTGAATGCCTCTAGTTTGACAGTTTTCATGTTTAGCAGCATAACTAACACTTCTGTTAGCACTATGAACAAGGAACTCCTTATTGAAAATAGAAAGCTGACTGAGATTCTGAAGGGCTTGTTTAGTTTACAGACAAAAGCAAATACCCCATCAACACAAGATTGACAGCACCTGAAGGCCCACTGTGTGCTGCTTTGAAATCCACCTCATCTCTGGGTGATAAAGCACGCTCTGAAGAGACTCTGCAAGACCAGCTTTTCCGTAAATGGACTGTGGGTTATTTATAGTCACTCTGCACATGTGCTAATGAGCCATGGCCGACTGGCAGACATAATTTAACTTTCTATGGTTCTTTGTTTTCTCATCTGTAAAATTACAAGGTCGGACAAGTTTAATTCTAAGAACTGTTGAACTGACCGGGCATGGTGGCTCATGCCTGTAATCCCAGCACTTGGGAGGCTGCAGATCACGAGGTCAGGAGTTCGAGACCAACCTGACCAACATGGTGAAACCCCGTGTCTATTAAAAATACAAAAATTAGCCGGGCGTGGTGGCATGTGCCTGCAATCCCAGCTACTCGGGAGGCTGAGGCAGGAGAATCATTTGAACTCGGGAGACAGAGGTCGCAGTGAGCCGAGATTGTACCATCGCACTCCAGCCTGTGTGACAGAGCTAGACGCTGTCTCAAAAAATAAATAGATAAATAAATAAAAACTAAGAACCGTTGAACTAAAACATTCCCTGCTCTCAGGACACTGTGGTTAAAATAGTAAGTTATTCTGACTTCTTCGTAACCCTGACTGTCCTTCTTCCCTATTGATTCTCAACAGAGATTTTCTGCCTGCTCTAACTTACCCAAAACATTAGCGCAGCTGATGATCTGACACGCTGAACAATGACTAAACAGTGACTGAGAAAAGGCCACTTGCTAAATGTATGTAGGTAAGTGTTCTAACCTCTCTAGGTCTCAATGCTAGTGTACGGAAGACATACTTGATAGCAATAACTTAAGCCTGAAAATAATGCTATGGTCTAAGGAAATGTGTGTTCAAAGTTCCAAGCTAAGGAATCCAGAAGTGGCCAACCTGAAGATTCACTCCTTATCTGTGAAGGACATCAGAAGCCCTGGCCCATCCCCTTGAAATGCAGGCTCTACAGGGGCTCGAGGCCCTTTGTTTTGGGTTACATACAGGTTGCTAGGTGGGGGTTGCCAGGTGAAAAAACGTTATAACCTGCATACATTTTTGTAAAAGGTAGGGAGTCTCCTGTCCAGCCTGCCACTCCTGGACTGCACCATTTGTAAGTCCTCAATAAACCCTTTTGTCACAGGACTCTTTGGGTGCCGCTTCGCCAGCTGGAAACCTCTGTGGCTGGCAGCACCTCTGCCTGAGCTTTGCTTATGACCGCTGGGTTGGCTCTGCCCACTCAGCCCAGCAGGCTGTGCTGAGCTGGCTGTGCTCGGCTCTCAATACCGGCCCAGATCCCACACTCGCTGTGAGTGAGCCAGGTGCAGAGTGGCGAGGGGTGTGTGAGCGAGTAAGCATGGGGCACAGCCATGGCGTAGTCAAGTGCACCGCCTGCTAAGGTGGGGTGGGCAGCTCCAGGCACCAGGCATAAGCTCTGTACAAGGCTGTGGCTGGACCAGATGTGCCTCAAGTGGCTTCCGCCTTGGGTGCTGGCATCTGGATAAGGGGAATATGTTGGTGCCTGAAAATTCAGAGACACCACCAACCACAGAGGCCTAAGTGCATGTTACACCATGTCACAGCTCTGGATCAGGGAGTCCCAAGACCTGGGCCCCCAGAAGGTTTACCGCTCTTCCCTTGTAGTCCAGCAAATGAGTGTGTCACCACCCACTTCTTGGCTGGCCAGCCAGGAACTTGCTACAGCCCTTTTCGCTCCTGCCATTTAGCAAGCTCTGGGTTCTTGTCCCATGACCAAGAATAAGGTTATGTGGACAACCGGAGAGAGCAAGGTGGAGAAGAGTTTTATGGAGCAACATAACAGCTCTCAACATGAGAGGGGAACCTGAAGTGTAGCCCCTTCCCCAAGGCAGGTAGTCCCAGTGTGTGGCTGAGTCTGGGGTTTTATGGGCTCAGAATGGGGGAGTGCGTGCTGATTGATTCATGGGTGGGCCTGGAAAAAGCATCATTTGATTGTCTAAAAAGGCATAGAGGAAGTTCTCACTCTAGCCCTGGGCTGTAATAGCTATGTTTTCAGGCTTTGAGCTGTCTTTGGTTTGAAGGTCAGACTTCACCAGGGACCTGCCTCTGGCTGCCTAGGAATTTGTCTTCCTCCTGCCACTGACATTATGTCACCTTCACTGGCTCCGGGTCTTCTCTTTGGCTTCTGGGACATGGTGCCATCTCTACTGGAGTCAACAAGGGTCCGGCGCAATAGCTGGAAATTTGCAGAAGAAAAGAAAAGTTGCTCAAGGATGGGTGATGAAACAAATAACAAGGATGAAGCTAACAAATAGCATTCTATTTCTCAAGATTATAACAGCCCAAGATTATTGAAAGGAAATCACATTTGGAGCTGTCTCTCTGGGCTAGTTTGCTGGCAGATCTGCATGGTGGACCACACTGTCACCTGTCTTTTGTGTCCTTCAGCATGATGAACTCTGCTGTACGCGTCCTGGTGCTGGATCCGCTATTACCAACAAGCTAATTGAGTTTGCTGGCCTTGAAAATGCATCCCTGTAGGTAATGTGATGATGTAATGCTGTGTTCCTGCCCTCTGGATTTCCTCCTGCCATTACGGAGGCCTTATTTATAAGAATGGAAACAAAATCAAAAACAAAAAAAACAGGATCGCCTTTTGATGTGACTTAAACAAGGCTGGAACAGAGCCTGAGGCTTAGCCTTCCACATGCCCCTGAGATGCCAGGACTCAAGTGAAGCAGGAAAATCCCAGAAAGCAGGTGGGGGTCCATGAGAGTCTGGTGGACACAGGTCTGAGGAGGACAGGAACATAGGTGCAGGGAGGATGCCTGGAAGAAGGGCGAGCAAATGGCAAATGCTGGATGCACAAGCACCACTTATGAACAGAAGGAGGATGGAGCTAGGTCAAATAATCCAGCAGACACTGAGATGAGTTTGGAGGGAAGGCAGGACCCCTCTGAAGTCTAAGGAAAAAGAGCATGACAGACTGCCCAGGGCAGGTGGTACGCCCAACACAGGACAAGCTGGAGACAGACGGGGAAGTCCATCTGGGCTGTGCAAGGGAAAGCTAGAAACTATCACAGCTGCTCAGCTACTGGAAATTCAGTGAGCCCCTCTGTGCCAGAGGTGGGGCTGTGGAAAGCCAGGCAAGCCACCTGCCCTCATGCAACTAACCTTCTAGTGCTGTAAATCAACCGATACGGCAAGAAGACAGACACACAGACCAGTGGAATAGAATCAAGTCCAGAAATAAACCCTTGTATATGTAGTCAAATGACTTAGAACCAAAAGCATTCAGTGCTGAAAGGACTCTTTTTTTTTTTTTTTTTTTTTTTTTTTTTTTTTTTTTTTTTTTTTACTTTTTTGAGATGGAGTCTCACTCTGTCACCTCGGCTGAAGTGCAATGGCACGATCTGGACTCACTGCAACCTCCACCTCCTGATTTCAAGTGATTCTCCTGCCTCCACCTCCCAAGTAGCTGGGGTTACAGGTGCCCACCACAATGCCCGGCTGTTTTTTGTATTTTTGGTAGAGACAGGGTTTCACAATGTTGGCCGCTGGTCTTGAGCTCCTGACCTCAGGTGATCTGCCTGGCTTGGCCTCCTAAAGTACTGGGATTACATGTCTGAGCCACTGGACCAGTCCTTGAGCTATACAACTTTCTGAAAGCTGCTCAATTGTAAATTTAGGTGCTCAATTGCTATAAACTTAGGTCCCTTAATCAGTCTGCTTTTTTTTTTTTTTTTTGAGACAGGGTTTTACTCTGTCACACAGGCTGAAGTATAATGGTGCGATCATGGCTTACCACAGCCTGAAACTTCGGGGCTCCAAGGATTCTCCTGCCTTAGCCTCCTGAGTAGCTGTGGCTACAGGTGTGCACCACCACACCTGGCTATTTTTTTTTTAATCTTTTGTAGAGATGGGGTTTTGCTATGTTGCCCAGGCTGGTCTCAAACTGCTGGCCTCAAGTGATCCTCCCAATTTGGCCTCCCAAAGTGCTGGGATTACTGGTATGAGCCACTGCACCTTGCTACTAAGGCTGCTTGAAGCGGAACAGAGACAATGAAATAAAGTGGTTATTACCTGGCAGACACAGTGCGTCCGAGAAGATATTCGTGTTACTTCAGTCTCTTTTGTCAAAAAGCTTTCTGATAAAAGTCAAAATGAATTATGAATTTTCATCATGAATCCTCTCCTCCTTTCTCCCGGTGCAGTGAACAGAGCCTCTAAAGTTGCCCTTGGGGTATCTCTTATCATACCGTTTTGCTCTTCAACATTCCCACCATAATTAACTACTTTTTGTGTTGCCTTTCATTTAGAGCTACGCCCAGTGCAATGACTGCCTCCTAGCAAATACTTCATGTCCTCAGCAGCACAATGAAGTTAGAAAAAAATGCAAAAATACTTCCTGAGTGAGTAAATGACTATGTTTTTTGTAATGCAATGCACACACAGACACACACCACTTCCAATGAAGGGAATCATTAAAATATTTTTAACCCCTTTCACATCAATATTGTCCATGTTAACTGAATCACTACTTGGCAAAATGAATATATATATATATCACTAAATTGGACTGTGAGAGCTGAGCATAAACACGTTGCAGAAGAAAAGTCCTGGTTTGTGATGACAGGTGAAAGGAAATAGTGCTTGCCTCCTAATGGAAGAGAAATTTCCCAGGAAGGGAAAGAATAAAAGCAACCTGAAACAAAAACAACATGAATCAATTTCATTCTGAAAGGAACACAGTGAAACAATGTTGCTAAATGAGACACAATTTCCGACAAAGATCTTCTCTGTTCTCCAAGAACTTTTATTGTGCTGTGCTTACCAAGAAGTATGTGTTTTCTTCCCAAAAAGAGACAATGTACTTTATTTTATGCGTGGTACCTCTCTTTGTCTCTTCTCCCCACTTGCTGCAATTTAAGCTGTCTATTGTAGTGCTCTATCTCTAATCAGCCCTAAATATCTGAAAAGTCCTGAGTTTGCAAGAATTAAAAAAAAAAAAAAAATAGGGCCTCAGGTTTGACAGCAATAGATCCTACTGTCCCCTCGGGATGACATTCCCGCACTGTGAAGACCACAGATCCTCCAGTAACAAACAGTAGCTCCTGGTTGCCTCATGTCTTTGTGTAGAGGTCATAATACCTGCAAGGGAAAGAGCATTGCTGGGAGAGCCTGGGCTACTTTTACGAAACACAGCAGGGGCAGCTTCATGTTAGAGGCAACGTTTGGGTGAGAGGGAATGTAGAGATACAGTCCTTGAACTCAAGGACGTCACAATGGAAAGCAAACTTTACGATGCAAAAATGACCCTTTACACTTAACCCCAAATTGCTATAAGCGACTTTCTTTATTTTTGGAGACAGGGTCTCACTGTGTTGCCCAGGCTGAAGTGTGGGCAATGGCGTGATCATAGCTCACTGAAGCCTCAAACTCCTGGGCTCAAGTGATCCTCCTGCCTCAGCCTCTGAGCAGCTGGTACGTAGGCGTGTGCCACCAGGCCCAGCTAATTTTGTAAATATTTATTTTTTGTAGAGATGTTTCCCAGGCTGGTCTGGAACTCCTGGCCTCAAGTGATCCTCTCTTCTCGGCCTCTTGAAGTGCTGGGATTACAGGCGTGAGCCACCGTGCCCAACTGCTATTCAGCTACTTTCAAGCACTGTGCCCTTGCCTCCTTAAACCTCGGTTTCCTCATCTCTAAAATGGGATAACAGTAACATCAGCTGCAAAGGATTGCTGTAGGGAGCAAATCATATCATACATGCAAGGCTAGTATCACTGTGGTAAGAGCTGGAGAAATACCACTTCTTGTTGTTATTATTTGTATAGTGAGCTTTTTATACCTTAGCATTCCTTGGTGTAGTGAGTGATTAATACCGTCTTATTTTTAATGAATGAACAATTAGAACCCAATTAAGCAAAGAGAATTGCATTACTTTTCTGATTAAAAGCCTGATACCAAAGGATGAAATCTGAACTCTGTCGCGTGGCTTTCCATCTGGCGCCACGCTCACCCACTGGCCTCTTCCCTGTCAGTACAAGCTCTGCTGAGCCACCTGAAATTACACACACTCACTGAACATTCACCGCATTTGAACTTGACTTGTGCCTATGGGTCCGAACATAGCATGTGCTCAGTCCTTTCCTCTATGACCAACAAATGGCAGATGGGAGTGGGTCGGAGAATTCCTATGTGATCTTCAATGCCCAACCCAGATGCCCCTTTCCCTGTGAAGCCATCCCTTGGCGCCCTCCTCCGGGTTCACACCATATTTGATGCCAGTGCTTCTCAAATTGTGGTCCCTGGACCAGAAGCAGCAGCATCATCTGGGCACATATTAGGCCAGTATCACTCTAATAGAGGCTGGAGAAATACCACTTGTTGTTGTTGTTGTTATTATAGTGAGCTTTTTGTACCTTAACATGTGTTAGAAATGCAAATTACTTGGCTCCATCGTGGACCCACTGAACCAGAAACTCTGGGGCTGGGACTCAGCAACCTGCGCTTTAAGGAGCCTTTCCCATGATTCTGATGCACACTCACATTAGAGAACCATAGCTCGATGCAAACTTCCACTTTACCATACCTCCTGCACTTTCAAAATCACGTGCTTAAACATATGACTCTGTCCTACAAGAGTTAGCTTTTAGCCAACTTCTTTTACTTTCCTGCATCCTAATTTTCCTCATCTTTTAAAAGTAGGAATGATCATTTTACTTTACAGGAATGCTTAAAATTAGCATTAATATATATAAACTGTGATCTATAATATCTCAAACAGTAGTGTCCTCCAGATCCCTCCACCCTCACCTCTCAACTGTTTATTCATGATTGCCTAGTGTAATGGTCTGCATATAAAACTGCCCATTGCTTTGCCAAAGAGACCCACCCAAGAGGTATAATTCCAGGTGGAGAGTCTGCTAGGCTTTGGGAACTGAGCGATCTATTGCAAACATCAACAAAAATGACTGAACTATTACAAATGAGTGAACCATGAGTAAACTCTTCAGCATGAGGTAGAGATGGCAGGAAAGGGAAGAAAGATTTATGGCTAGCTCCTAGAGAGGATGAATCAAGCCAGGGTCAAGAAAGGATAAGTTAGAGGGATGGATATAGAACTTTGCAATCAACTTACTGTGATTGTGCCCTTGGGGTGGCTGCGTTGTATGTGAGTTATCTCTCCGTTGCAAAATGAGTATGCATAAAGATCCCAGAAATTGCACCATTTTGCCCATGAGCCTGGTTCTATACACATGGAAGGGCCTGCATGATGGATAACTGAAGGAGGCGTGGTGGCCACAGTGACGTCACCTATGTGGCTCACGTACCAGATAAAAATGTGTCACAGGCTCCATGCAGCTTTCCTGGCTGGAAGAGTTCTACAGATTTGGTGAACACATACTAAATGTTTTAGGAGTCAGGCAGGGCTTGCAGTCATCAGGGAAGGCTTCCCAGAAGTGAGCCATGGGTTTAAAGAGATCTGGGGTTCAGATTGGCAGACAGTGTTCAATGAATATTTCAGCAAGGGAATAGCTGAGCACCCCCCACTAAGTGCTCTCATAAAACACCATTTGTTTATCTCATAGCACTTTTCACAATTTGTAATTATTGTTCATTTATTTAGGGTTGGTTTCATCCTTCTCCTATACATGCTAGTTGGGCAAGGGCCACATCCAACCTTTTTTTTTTTAAATTATTTTATCCTGAGCATCTTAGAACTGGACCTAGTATGGGGTAGGTTCTCAATATATGTTTTTAATGTTCATCTCAATGGACACTGTTTAAATGAATGAATGAGTCAGGCCAGCTGACCAGGTAAGGCAGTGCCTAGTTCCAGAAGGCTCTGACATCTTTGCTGGAAAATCTGCTCTTAATATCATAGTCAGTAGACAATTGTGAGCTCCTGGAAAACAAAAATTATTGGCCGGGCATAGTGGCTCATGCCTATAATCCCAGCACTTTGGGAGGCTGAGGCAGGTAGATCACTCGAGGTCAGGAGTTCAAGACCAGCCTGTCCAACAGGGTGAAACCTTGTCTCTACTGAAAAATACAAAAATTAGCCAGGAATGGTGGTGGGCGCCTGGAATCCCAGCTATTCGGTAGGCTGAGGCAGCAGAATCGCTTGAACCCAGGAGGGAGAGGTTGCAGTGAGCTGGGGTTGTGCCACTGCACTCTAGCCTGGGCAACAGAGTAAGACAATGTCTCAAACAAACAAACAAACAAACAAAGATTTCCCAATAATTATTAATTCAGTGAATTTATTCAGTAGTAGACTGTGCCAGACACCATATAAAGATATAAAGTTTAATCAGAGAGCACCCCTCCATTAAAGGAGACCAGACTCTGAATGTGGGCCGGGATTGGCTGTGTACATGAGCAGCAATAACACAGAACAGGAAAGATGCCTGCTGCATGGGAGAGGTAGGAGTTCAGTGTGGAGAGATGGAAGGACAGAGAGCTTCAAGTCTGTCTAGAGACAGCTTGTTGATGTGGAGCTGGGGAGACCGGGAGAGAGACCGGGAGAGAGCAGGTGGTTGAGTTTGGCTACATCCTCTTTGCCTCCCGCACAATGTTTAGCATACTGCATTGCACACTGCTGGCATTTAATGACAGTAATGTCTGTTGCATTATTACTTACTTCCTTGATCAAGGACGTGACAGAAGGCAACTGCGAATATTTTAAATGCAACTTTATCCAAACGGGAACTTGTTTTTTTTCACTAACCAAATTAACATTCAATTTAAAACAGGTCCTAAAGGTTCATCCATCAAAGGGGGATAGAAAGGATGATTTGTGTGTGTGTGGAGTATTGAGTCGTTTATCATTGCCTGAGAATTTGTAAGAGTTATGCAAGTAGGCAAAGACGGCCCATGTATGGCTCACATTCTGTCAAGGGCTTCATCCTAAAAGCAGCCTTTGGACAGTTTTAAAACTGGGGCATTTGGTCAGAACCTGCGTTTTAGGAAGATCACCTGTATGGTTTTCTTTGTTTTGCTTTTGAGATGGAGTCTCACTCTGCCACCCAGACTGGAGTACAGTGGCACAATCTTGGCTCACTGCAACCTCCACCTCCCAAGTTCAAGCGTATCTTCTGCCTCAGCCTCCTGAGTAGCTGGGATTATAGGTGTGCGCCAACATGCCTGGCTAATTTTTTGTATTTTTAGTAGAGACAGTGTTTCACCATATTGGCCAGGCTGGTCCTAAACACGTGACCTCGTGATCCACCCGCCTCAGCCTCCCAAAGTGCTGGGATCACAAGCATGAGCCACCATGCCCGGCCTCACTTGCAAGGTTTTTGAGGGATGGGTTGGTGGTAGGAATGGCTAGTCTTCCTCCCTGCTCCAATAGTAACTACACTTCTCCCCTCTCTCATTGCAAGCCTCTCATGGAATAGGATTGTAATTATTGGCTCATGTGTCCTTCCTCCCACCAGAGAGAAGGGCAAGTTTTTGAGGTCAGGGAGTGGGGCCTTATTCTTAGCAATCTCTCAGTATTGTATTAGCTAGCAAATTGTCAGGAGGGAAAACAAATAACAAACAATTTCAGTAATTCTGGCAATAAATGAGGCTAGCCTGAACTAAGGTAACATTTGTAAAACATGGAGGGCAGGCACAGTGGCTTACGCCTGTAATCCCAGCACTTTGGGAGGCCATGGTGGGAGGCTCACAAGGTCAGGAGATCGAGACCATCCTGGCCAACATTGTGAATCCTTGTCTCCACTAAAACTACAAAAATTAGCTGGGCATGCTGGCACGTGCCTGTAATCCCAGCTACTCGGGAGGCTGAGGCAGGAGAATTGGTTGAACCAGGGAGTCAAAAGTTGCAGTGAGCTGAGATCATGCCACAGCACTCCAGCCTGGCGACAGAACAAGACTCTGTCTCAAAAAAAAGAATGGAATGTGGGCATCAGATGTCTGCTACGCTTTAGCTGGAAGATATACAGGACTTTGTCACAGACGGTGGGGGTGAAGGAGGAGGAGTCAGGGATTTAAATGACTTAGGTAGAGAATGATGGGTGGCTCTTTGGGACAGGGCACAGAGGAGGAGAAACACATTTAGAGAAGCATAGCACAGGTTCAGTTTGGGACATGTTGTATTTAACAAACCAATGGATCTTTGAAGCAGAGATGTCTAAAATGGGTTGGATTTGCATGTATAAGGTTCAGAAACAAAGTTGAGCTAAGGAATTCGATGACTCCAAAAATCAATAGAGTGATAAAGACAGAGAAAGACATGAAGTCAGTCATCTGCTGTACAATATTTGGTATTGTCTAATTTTTGCCAACTGGGCCATTATAAGACAGCATCTCAATGCTGTTCTACTTTTCATTTATGTATTTATCTATATTCTTTTTTGCCTACCAGAGCTCCTTCTTCCGCGAATTGCCTTGAAATATCTTTGGCCTATTTTTCTACTTTTTTTCTGTCCTTTTGTCATTGGAGGATTTCTTTGTATACTCTAGAAATTATTCCCTTGACTGTTTTAGGCACTGGGAATATCTTCCCATACTCTGCGGTCTATTTAATTTGTATTTGCAGTTTCTAGCTTATGCCAGGGGAAGTAATGCATTAACTGAGCCCCAGAAATACAGTGGAAGAAGCACATTTCAGAGTAAGGTAAGGTTGGAGAGTAGACATATTGATTGAAGAGTGTAGGAATTTGACAGGCAAAGCCAAATATGTACCAACTGATGGGAATGGCATGTTTTTACGGGCTGTAATGTGGTTTGGATGTGTGTTCCCACCCAAATCTCATGTTCAATTGTAATTCCCTGTGTTGGATGTGGGGCATGGTAGGAGGTGATTGAGTCATGGGGGTGGATTTCTCATGAATGGTTTAACACTAAACTTGGTGCTGTTCTCATGATCATGAGTTATTTCGAGATCTGGTGGTTTAAAAGTGTGTAGCACCGCCCCCACCCTCCTCCCCCATTCTTGCTCCTTCTCCAGCCATGTGAAGTGCCTGCGTCCCCCTTTGCTTCCCGCCATTATTGAAAGCTCCCTCAAACCTTCCCAAAAGCAGATTCCTCCATGCTTCCTATACCTCCTGCAGAACCAGGAGCTCTTCTTTATAAATTACCCAGTCTCAGGTATTTCTTTATAGCAAAGCGAGAATGGCCTAACACAGGGCACAGTTACAGAAAAGCCCAGGTGTGGGGGTGTGATAGGGTGGAGAGCCGCAGGAAGAGTGAGCACGAATGAGATGTTCATGTTGACAGAAAGCCAGGGGAGAGGGATAGGGGGAGCTTGAACCACAGTCTATAAAGAGCAGCAGATGTCAGTCTAAACATCTCGGGGTGGTGGAAGTTAAGCAGGGACCTGGCCAGAGATTTCCTTTAGTAAGCTTAGCCTGGAAGTGGCACAGAAGGCGCTCAGAACAGGGGAGACTAGAATTGGGATGCCAATTTAGGGAACCTGGCAACAGGGTAGGGTGGTGAGTTTTATGTGTCAACCTGGTTAGGCTGTGGTACCCACTTATGGAATCAAACACTAATCTAAGTGTTTCTGTGAAGGTGTCTTGTGGATGTGATTAACAGCTCCAATCCATTGACTACTTCTTATTTTTGAGACGGAGTCTTGCTCTGTTGCCCAGGCTGGAGTGCAGTGGCATGATCTCGGCTCACTGCAACCTCCGCCTCCCAGGTTCAAGCGATTCTCCTGCCCCAGGTGATCCGCCCGCCTTGGTCTCCCAAAGTGCTGGGATTACAGGTGTAAGCCACCACACCGGAACAATCCATAGACTTTAAAGTAGCTTTAAGTGAAGGGGGCTTAAGTAAAGTCTGTGAAATGGGTGGATTCCTCTTCCCACCCATGGATTCTTCTTTCAGTTGAAGGCCTGAAGAGTAAAACTGAGGGCCAGGCACAGTAGCTCACACCTATAATCCCAGCACTTTGGGAGGCCAAAGCAGGCAGATCACCAGAGGTCAGGAGTTCAAGACCAGCCTGGCCAACATGGCGAAACACCATCTCTACTAAAAATACAAAAATTAGCTGGGCGTGGTGGCGGGCACCTGTAATCCCAGCTACTCAGGAGGCTGAGACAAAAGAATCACTTGAACCGGGGAGGCAGAGGTTGCAGTAAGCTGAGATCGTGTCATTGTACTCCAGCTCAGGCAACAAGAGTGAAACTCCATCTCTGAGGTTTTCTGGAGAAGAACAAACTCTACCTCAAGACTGTGACAGACTAATTCTGCCCCAGTTTCCAGCCTGCCCTTATACATTTTGGACTTACCAGTCCCTACAATCATATAAGCCAATTTCTTCAACTCTCTTTCTCTCTCTCTCATAACACTCATCCCTAGGGGAGAGAGAAAAGATAAATAAATCCTATCAGTTCTCTTTCTCTGGAGAACTGACTGACACAGGAGGTAGGTTATTGGCCTTTGAAGCTTTCTGTTGTTGCACGCCATCAACTGAAAATTAAATTTTAAAAGACACACACAATTCAATATATGTATATTTTTATTTAGAAATTATTTACATGTACCCAAGTACTAATATGTTGTATATATTACAAAACAGGAAAATAGAAGAATTTTAAAGAATGAACTACGGGTCGTGCATGGTGGCTCACGCCTGTAACCCCAACACTTTGGGAGGCTGAGGCGGGGTGGTCTCAAACTCCTGACCTCTTGATCTGCCTGCCTTGACCTCCCAAAGTGCTGGGATTACAGGCATGAACCACCATGCCCGGCCTCACCTGCATAGTTTTTGAGGGATGGGTTGGTGGTAGAATTGGCTAGTCTTCCTCCATGATCCCATAGTAACTATGCTTCTCCCCTCTCTCATTGCAAGCCTCTCATGGGATACGATTGTAATTATTTGCTCATGTGTTCTTCCCTCCCACCAGAGAGAAGGGTAAGTTTTTTGAGGTCATGGAGTGGGCCTTATACTTAGAAATCTCTCAGTAGTATATTAGCTAGCAAACTTGTCAGGAGGCAAAACAAATGACAAACAATTTCAGTGATTCAGGCAAGACATGAGGCTGACCTGAGGCAAGGTAACATTTGTGAAAAATGGAAGCCAGGCACAGTGGCTCACTCCTGTAATCCCAGCACTTGGGGAGACCATGGCGGGAGGATCACGAGGTCAGGAGATCGAGACCATCCTGGCCAACATGGTGAAACCCTGTGTCTACTAAAACTACAAAAATTAGCTGGGCGTGGTGGCATGTGCCTGTAATCCCAGCTACTCGGGAGGCTGAGGCAGGAGAACTGCTTGAACCAGAGAGTCGAAGGTTGCAGTGAGCCGAGACTGAGCCACAGCACTCCACATGGTGACACAGCGAGACTCTGTCTCAAAAAAAAAAAGGAATGGAACGTGGGGAACAGTTGTCTCAAAATATACGGGACTTTGACACAGACAGTGGGGTGATAAAGGAGAAGGAGGAGTCAGGGATTTGAATGACTTAGGTAGAGAATGATGGGTGGCTCTTTGGGACAGAGCACAGAGGAGGAGAAACGCGTTTAGAGAAGCTGAGGCAGGAGGATCACTTGAGTCCAGGAGATTGAGACTGCAGTGAGCTATAGTTGTGCCACTGCACTCCAGCCTGGGCAACAGAGCAAGACACAGTCTCAAAAAAAAAAAAAAAAAGAATTATCAAGATACTCAATTGTGGATACCATCTCAGGCCAGTCAGGATGGAATTATTAAAAAGAAACAACAGATGCTGGTGAGGCTGTGGAGAAATAGCAATGCTTTTACACTGTTGATGGGAAGGTAAATTAGTTCAACCATTGTGGAAGATAGTGTGGCGATTCCTCAAAGACCTAGAACCAGAAATACCATTTGATCCAGCAATCCCATTACTGGGTATATTCCCAAAGAAACAGAAATCATTCTATTATAAAGATACATGCACACGTATGTTCATTGCAGCACTCTTCACAATAGCAAAGACATGGAATCAACCTAAATGCCCATCAATGATAGACTGGATAAAGAAAATGTGGTACATATGCACCACGGAATACTACACAGCCATAAAAAGGAATGAGATCATGTCTTTTGCAGAGATATGGATGGAGCTAAGCCATTATCCTCAGCAAGGAACAGAAAACCAAACACCGCATTTCTCAGTTTTATGTGGGAGCTGAACAATGAGAACACATGGACACAGGGAGGGGAACATCACACACTGGGGCCTGTTGGAGGGGCAGGGGAGGGAGAGCACCAGATAGACAGCTAATGCATGCGGGGCTTAATACCTATGGTTCCATAGGTGCAGCAAACCACCATGGCACATATTTAACCTGCATGTTCTGCACATGTATCCCAGAACGTAAAATAAAATTAAATTAAAAAAAAAAAAGAAAAAAAAAGATGCTCAGTTGTGGAATGACCTGGTTCTTAATAACATGCAATCCAGAGCAAAGCCTTGCTTCCTTGTGCTATTTTCCAAAGCATACAACACCAGCATGAATCCTAAATACATCCTTAGTGATGTGCCCTAGGGTTTTCCATGATCTGTGTGCTCTTCTTGCATCGCATCACTTTGTTCAGCTGTCAGTGTGTTCCTGGTGGTCTTGGAGGGGCAGGGCCAGCTTCATGTGTGTGGACCTGTGCAATCCACAGAGTCCCTGGGCTTAGAAGCATTAATCCCTTGACCAGATTAATGCTTGGCTGCTGCCATATTGAATTCTTTTAAATATTTTAGAGACAAGGTCTCTTTCTCTGTTCCCCAGGCTAAACTGCAGTGGCGTGATCACAGCTCACTGCAGACTCAAGCTCCTGAGCTCAAGCGATCCTCCTGCCTCAGCCTCCTGAGTAGTTGGGACTACAGGTGCGGCCACCATGCCCAGTTAATTAAAATAATTTTTTTTTAGAGGTGGGGGTCTTGCTATGTTGCCCAGGCTGGTCTTGAACTCCCGGGTCGAGGCCACCATGCCCGGCTTGAAATTCTTAATAATTTTTGTACAGGGGGCTCCCTGTGTTGGTTTTTCACTGGGCCCCAGAAGTTCCACAGGGAGTTCTGCTGAAGGGCAGGGCCAGCGGGTAACGTCAGGGTCATCGTGGAAGAGGATGTGAGAAGTGGGTGAATTCCGGACTTTTTGGCTAGGATCCGTAAGACTGGCTGATATTTGGGATTTGGGTGGGAGAAAGCAGGGAAGAGAGAGGAATCACTCCTGCATGTGGGCTGGGACTTGCGCAATGAGCGCCCTTTATCCAGATGGGAAATATCGGGTAAACAAGTCAAGCAGATTTTAGAGTGGGCAGGTGGGGTCAAGAATCTGTTTGGTGAAAATAAGCTTCCTACCAAATATTATAAAATAAGGATAGGATATTACATTTAAAAAAAATTGCAGACCAGCCAGGAGTGGTGGCTCATGCCTATAATCCCAATACTTTGGGAAACCAAGGTGGGAGGATCCTTTGAGGCCAGTTTGAGACCAGCCTGGGCAACATAGCAAGACCCCATCTCTACAAAAAATTTTTAAACAGTAGCCGAACATAGTGGTGCGCACCTGTAGTCCCAGCTACCTGGAAGGCTGAAGCTGGGGAGGACTGCTTGAGCCCAGGAGGTAGAGGTTGCAGTGAGCTATGATTGTGCCATTACACTCCAGCCTGGGTGACAGAGTAAGGCCCTCTACCAAAAAAAAAAAAAAAAATTGGGCCAGGCACAGTGATTCACGCCTGTAATCCTAACACTTTGGGAGGCCAAAGCGGGCAGATCACCTGAGGTCAGCAGTTTGAAACCTGCCTGGCCAACATGGTGAAACCCCGTCTCTACTAAAAATACAAAAACATTAGCCAGGTGTGGTGGCGGGCACCTGTAATCCCAGCTCCCTGGGATTATGACGCAGGAGAATTGCTTGAACCTGGGAGGTGGAGGTTGCAGTGAGCTGAGATCATGCCACTGCACCCCAGCCTCCAGACAGGGCGAGACTCCATCTCATAGCAAAACAAAACAAAACCACCACAAAAAGATAACCCAATATTGTACTATAGTTTTGCAAGATGCTACCACTGCAGGGGAAGCAGGGAAGACAGTTCAAGAGCTCTCTGTAGTACTTCTTACAACCACATGTGAATCCACAATCATCTGAAAATGAAGAGTTTAATTAAAAAAAAACTGGAAAATTGGTGACCCAGAAAATCAGGATGTGAATGGAGCAATAGGCGGCTCAGGGCAAGCGTTGCTCATTTTTATTCCTCAGTTTTCAAATCTGCAAGGAGTTTGGGGGCAGCGCGCAGAGGCGGACACAGTTGGAAACAGTGAAGGGACTGTTTGTGGTGTCTTGGGGGACGGTGGCAGCAGCTCTGGCACCTGAGCGTCTGTCCTTCCTGGTGGTCTGGTGGTGAGGGCTGATGGGGTGGACAGCAGCTCATCTCTTGGAGGCCCTGCCAAGTAAAGGGGTGGACTTGGCTCTAGAGGACAATATCCTTGGCTCTGTGACTTCAGCGCTCACCTCCTCTAGTAATTTCAGGTTACTCTGGCAGTGGGACAGACACGGGCACGAAACCATGGGTAGGAGAGGAGGTCAGCGTAAGCCCGGTTGGTGTTCACGTTCAAGCTTCCCTTCACCACAGTCAGGCGCCCGGCGGGGAGAAGAGCATCTCATCATAAGATATTTGCAGATGTATTCACGGAACTTCCCACATATCTGGATGAGGATATACGACTTGCCCCCTGGAGGAAAGAGTTAAATGAATCGCTAAAGCACAAAATGTTCCTGTAAAATTGCTTCCATATTTTATTAGATGCAGATGAGCATGAATTATTGTGACGCTAACAGGGGAGTTTGAAAATTTTGTTCTTACCTTTTTCCATTAACAACCCCCCCTCACCTAGATGGTTATGGAAGGACTGGTTGAGGGATGCTGGTTTGGGGTTGGACCATTGAGTAAAGAGCTCATTCGCTTATTAATTCATCCCATCAGATGTTTATGGGGCACCTACCGTATGTCAGGGAACGCAAGTGCAATTACAGCTTGCAGGTGTCATTCTTGTTGATCAACCTTCCAACGACACCACCAAGGTCCTTCTGAGATGCGCCATTTTTGTTTTGCGGTTATGCTGGGGATGGCTTTTGGGGGAGGAAGCTTCCTTTTGAGCCTCTCAGAGTGCCACTGTCTTATCTATGCCAGAGAAAAGAAGGCGCATTTCACCTACCCCTCCAAGGTCAGAAATGCAAATTAACATTAATTCCACTTTCCCACAATCTCCCCGTTTGCATCAAGGTGTGAAACTCCATGGGGGGAAAATAGACACAGTTGTGCAAAACTGTTTTTCCAGCTGAACAGATCTGATTAGTTTCTTACACTCTGTGTGGCTCTGCCAATTTATTTTTTCTATTTATTTATGGGACAGAGTCTTACTCTGACACCCAGGCTAAAGAGCAGTGGCACGATCTCGGCTCACTGAAACCACTGTCCCCCAAATTCAAGCGATTCTCCTGCCTCAGCCTCCTGAGTAGCTGGGATTATAGGCAAGAGCTACCACACTTGGCTAAGTTTTGTATTTTTAGTAGAGACGGGGGTTACCATGTTGGCCAGGCTGGTCTCGAACTCCTGACCTCAGGAGATCCACCTGCCTCGGTCTCCCAAAGTGCTGGGATTACAGGTGTGAGCCACCATTCCCGGCCACTAGTTTTTCTTTTTTAAAAAAATTTTTGGGCCGGGCGCGGTGGCTCAAGCCTGTAATCCCAGCACTTTGGGAGGCCGAGACGGGCGGATCACAAGGTCAGGAGATCGAGACCATCCTGGCTAACATGGTGAAACCCCGTCTCTACTAAAAATATAAAAAAACTAGCCGGGCGAGGTGGCGGGCGCCTGTGGTCCCAGCTACTTGGGAGGCTGAGGCAGGAGAATGGCGTAAACCCGGGAGGCGGAGCTTGCAGTGAGCTGAGATCCGGCCACTGCACTCCAGCCTGGGCGACAGAGCGAGACTCCGTCTCAAAAAAAAAAAAAAAAAAAAAATTTTGGCCAGATGCGGTGGCTCACACCTGTAATCCCAGCATTTTGGGTGACCAAGGTAGGAGGACTGCTTGAGGCCAGGAGTTTGAGACTAGCCTGGGCAATATAGTGACAGCCCACCTCTACAACAAATAAAAAATTAGCCAGGTATGGTGGTACGTGCCTGTAATCCCAGTTAGCTGGGAGGCCAAGGCAGGAGGGTCACTTGAGCCTGGAGTTCAAGACCAGCTTAGGCAACATAGTAAGACCCCATCCCTGCAAAAATTACAAAAATTAGTCAGGTGTGATGGCACGAGCCTGTAGTCCAAGGTATTCAGGAAGCTGAGGTGAGAGGATCACTTGAGCCCAGGAGGCTGATAGCACCGCTGCCCTTCAACTTGGGAAACTGAGCAAGACTGTCTCAAAACATTTTTTTTTTTTTTTTTTTTTTTTTGAGACGGAGTCTCGCTCTGCCACCCAGGCTGGAGTGCAGTGGCCGGATCTCAGCTCACTGCAAGCTCCGCCTCCCGGGTTCACGCCATTCTCCCGCCTCAGCCTCCCGAGTAGCTGGGACTACAGGCGCCAGCCACCTCGCCCGGCTAGTTTTTTGTATTTTTTAGTAGAGACGGGGTTTCACCGTGTTAGCCAGGATGGTCTCGATCTCCTGACCTCGTGATCCGCCCGTCTCGGCCTCCCAAAGTGCTGGGATTACAGGCTTGAGCCACCGCGCCTGGCCTAAAAATTTATTTATTTATTTATTTTTGAGATGGAGTCTCGCTCTGTTACCCAGACTGGAGTGCAGTAGCACAATCTTGGCTCACTGCAACCTCCATCTCCCAGCAATTCTCCTGCCTCAGCCCCTACAGTAGCTGAAATTGCAGGCGCATGCCACCGTGCCCAGCTAAGTTTTTAGTAGAGACAGGGTTTCGCCATGTTGGCCAGGCTGATCTCGAACTCCTGACCCCAGGTGATCCACCTGCCTCAGTCTCCCAAAGTGTTAGGATTACAGGCATGAGCCACTGTGCCCTGGCAAAAATTTACTTATTTATTTTTATTTTTTGAAATGGAGTCTCGCTCTGTCCCCCAGGCTGGAGTGCAGTGGCACTATCTCGGCTCACTGCAAGCTCTGCCTCCCAGGTTCACACCATTCTCCTGCCTCAGCCTCCCAAGTAACTGGGACTATAGGCACCTGCCAAACCTGGCTAATTTTTTGTATTTTTAGTAGAGTGTTTCACCGTGTTAGCCAGGATAGTCTCGATCTCCTGACCTCGTGATCTGACCGCCTCGGCCTCCCAAAGTGCTGGGATTACAGGCGTGAGATACCGTGCCCAGCCGCAAAAATTTATTTTTAAGTTTTTCCATTTCAATAGCTTGAAGGGTACAAGTGGTTTTTGGAGACATGGAAGAATTCTATCGTGGTGAAGTCTAGGATTTTACAGCATCTGTCACCTGAGTAGCGTACTTTGTATCCAATAAGTAGTTTTTCATCCGTCACCACCTAACATCATCCTCCTTCTGAATCTCCAATGTCCCCACTCTGTATGTCTTTGCGTACCCATAGCTTAACCCCCACTTATTGGTGAGAATGTGCAGCATTTGGTTTTCTGTTCCTGAGTTACTTCACTAAGGACAATGGCCTCCAGTTTCATCCAAGTTGCTGCAAAAGACATCATTCTTTCTGTTTTGGAGACAGGATCTTTCTCTGTCACTCAGGCTGGAGTGCAGCAGTACATGATTCACTGCAGCCTTGGCCTCCCAGGTTCAAGCAATCCTCCCACCTCAGCCTCCCAAGTAGTCCCAAGACTACAGGTGTGCAACACCACACCCGGCTAATTTTTAAATTTTTCGTAGAGATGGGGGTCTCATTATGTTGCCCAGGCTGGTGTTGAATTCCTGGCCTCAAGCAATCCTCCTGTCTTGGCCTCCCAAAGTGCTGGGACTTCAGACATGAACCACCTCAACCTGCCTCTATTTCATTCATTCATTCATGCATTCATTTATAGATGAAATCTTGTTCTGTCACCCAGGCTAGAATGCAGTGGCATGATCTTGGCTCACTACAACCTCTGTCTCCTGGGTTCAAGTGATCCTCCCACCTCAGCCTCCCTAGTAGCTGGGACTACAGGCATGTGCCACCACGCCTGGCTAATTTTTGTAATTTTAGTAGAGATGGGGTTTCACCATGTTCATCAGGCTGGTCTCAAACTCCTGGCCTCAAGTGATCCACCTGCCTTAGCCTCCCAAAGTGCTGGGATTACAGGTGTGAGCCACCACACCCGGCCTCATTTTTTTTTTTTTTTTTTAGGCTGAGTAGTATTCCATAATATATACACACTACATTTTTCTTTATCCACTCATCTGTTGATGGGCTCTGCCAGTTTGATCCCAGCTGGACATGTGAGGGGCCTGGCTGCCCCTTAGCACCCCATCCCAGGGTAGGGGCACTGGGGATGAGAAAATGCATATGTTGTATTTCTCAGCTCTCCTTTAGAGATTGGGTATAGCAGAAAGGCTTGTAGGATCACTGGAAGCTGGAGTGATTGGAGTCTTTCACAGGCCCTGTCTGTCCCCACAGAGGAGGGAGTGAGGGTTGTAAAGAGCTTGTCTCTGCTGGCTTTGGCCTGAGCTGCTGGTAGGAGCAATGGCAGCTGGTCCCATGGCCTGTGGGTGCTGGCTCAGTTGAGGGGTGGGGGGTAGGCCTTAAATGCACCTAGGAGGGCTTCCAGGGCTGTCAGGAGCACAACAAATTGATATCTAGAGACTGCGGAATCTTTTTTTTTTTTTTTTAAACAATCAGACGGAGCCTCTCTCGGTCGCACAGGCTGGAGGGCAGTGGCACGATCTCAGCTCACTGTAACCTCCACCTCCGAGGTTCAGGCGATTCTCCTGCCTCAGACTTCCGAGCAGCTGAGACTACAGGCGTGTGACCATGCCTGGCTAATTTTTGTGGGTTTTTTAAAAATTTTATTTATTTTTTTGGAGACAGTTTCACTCTTATTGCCCAGGCTGGAGGGCAGTGGCATGATCTTGGCTCACTGCAAACTCCACCTCTCAGGTTCAAGTGATTCTCCTGCCTCAGCCTCCTGAGTAGCTGGGATTACAGGCATCTGCCACCATGCCCAGCTAATTTTTTGCATTTTTAGTAGAGATGAGATTTCGCCATGTTGGCCAGGCTGTCTCATACTGCTAACCTCAGGTGACCCACCTGCTTTGGCCTCCAGAAGTGCTGGGATTATAGGCATAAGCCACCACACGCGGCCGTGGAAGCTGTGGAATCTGCCACGAGGAGAATTCCTGAGGAAAACCAGAGGCCACATTGATGGCCCTTCACCTGCGTGGCCACATGGGATTCTCACAGCAGCCCAAAGTAGGGCCTTGAGCAAGGGAGTTCTCCTGGCCCCCAATTTAGGGGCAGAGAAACAACTCAGCAAGACCCAGAACTTACCTCTGATTACCCAGTGAGTTGTGGAGATTGGATTTCCACTTGTCATACTGCCTTTACATCTTGGCTTTTCAGCGAGAAGCTGTGCATTCAGCCCCTTGCAAAGGCAGAAAAGTGTTGCCGAAAAATGTACCAGGGACCAGGCACAGTGGCTCACGCCTGTAATCCCAGCACTTTGGGAGCCTGAGGCGGTTGAATCACCTGAGGTCGGGAGTTCAAGACCAGTCTGGCCAACATGGTGAAACCCGTCTCTGTAAAGACAAAAAATTAGCCAGGCTTGGTGGCAGGTGCCTGTAATCCCAGCTACTCAGGAGGCTGAGGCAGGAGAATCACTTGAACCTGGCAGGCGGAGGTTGCAGTGAGCTGAGACTGGGTCATTGCACTCCAGCCCTGGAGACAAGAGAGACTCCATCTCAAAAAAAAAAAAAAAAAAAAAAAAAAAAGATAACTATACCACAGTGGCTCATGCCTATAATTCCAGCACTTTGGGAGGCTGAGATAGGAGGATTGCTTGAGGCCAGGAGTTTAACACCAGCTTGGGAAATATACTGAGACCCTGTCTTATAAAAAGAAAAAAAAAATTAGCTAGGTGGTGGTGTGCACCTGTAGTCTCAGCTACTCAGGAGGCCAAGGAAGGAGGATCTCCTGAGCCCAGCAGTTTGAGGCTGCAGTGAACTGTGATCACTATCATGCCAGTACACTCCAGCCTGGGCAACAGAGGCCCCTGTGTAGAAAAGGGCACCCTTTGCTGCATCTCTCTCACTCTCTTTTTTTTTTTTTAAGATATGCAGTCTCGTTGTGTTGGCCAGGTTGGTCTCGAACTCTTGGTCTCCAGCAGTCCTCTCACCTCAGCCTCCCAAAGTGCTAGTGTTGCAGGCATAAGTCACCATGACTGGCCTGCATCTCTTTTTGTGTTAAATGGTGGAGAATGACCCAGAAAATCTACAAGTTTCTTCTTCTGCAGTCTGAGGGCTGCAGTTTATGATCAAGCCAGGCAGGCACACAGACTATCTGCCCTTCATTCCAAATTGTGGGTGCCTGGATTGCTCAGAAATTTGAAAAACACGCTGGGAACAGTGGCTCACACCTGTAATCCCAGCACTTTGGGAGGCTGAGGCGGGCGGATCACAAGGTCAGGAGTTTGAGATCAGCCTGGCCAACATGGTGAAACCCCGTCTCTACTAAAAACACAAAAATTAGCCAGATGTGGTGGCGTGCACCTGTAATCCCAGCTAGTCAGGAGGTTGAGGCAGGAGAATCACTTGAACCCGGGAGGCGGAGGTTGCATTGAGCCGAGATAGTGCCACTGCACTCCAGCCTGGGCAAATGAAAACTTCACCTCAAAAAAAAAAAAAAAAAAAAATTGGAAAACAGAATTGGCTAGAAACTGGAATTCACACTAATTACCCCCAGGATGCAGAGGGCTCAGGGAATCGGTGGGCAGGGGGAGTACTGGGTGTCTGGTTCTCATTAGTTGAGAGATCATCAGGAGCACCCCCCTGGTTGAAACTTTCAGATTTATACTAAAAAAAATACCCAGAATGTCCATGGAGTAGAATAAAGGTGGCTGCGTTGTGGCTGGACGAAATGAGGATCTTTCTGGGGCAGGGTTTTACACGTGACTTCTCAACAGAAGACCCGTGCTAGAGTCTGGCTCTGACATCTCTCTGCCGTGGGACTTCAGGCAAGTCCCTGTTGTGAAGCTACAATGTTTTCCCTCTGTAATGGCGGGAGAGAGTGGCATTTGCTTTATGGACCATTCAGGGACATGTAAAGCTCACATTAAATGAGATGATCTGTCTTCTCACTTTGATTCTCACATCACTGTGCAAGCACACATTACCATTACCAACCAGGTGGAAGGGTGTCCGAGAATACAGGAACAAATGTCTTCTAAAATCCAGGTTAGGCCAGGTGCGGTGGCTCACATCTGTAATTCCAGCATTTTGGGAGGCTGAGGCAGGTGGATCACCTGAAATCCGGAGTTTGAGACCAGCCTGGCTAACATAGTAAAACCCTGTCTCTACTAAAAATAGAATATCAGCCAAGCGTGGTAGCACACTCCTATAATCCCAGCTGCTCGGGAGGCTGAGACAGGAGAATTGCTTGAACCTGGAAGGTAGAGGCTGCAGTGAGCTGAGATGGCACCATTGCACTCCAGCCTAGGCAACAGAGCTAGACTCCGTCTCAAAAAAAAAAGGAAAAGAAAAACAAAACCTAAAAATAAAATCCAGTTCAGGCTTAGGAAGTCTCTTATTCTCTCTCTTTATGTGTCTCTTTCTTTCTTCTTTTTTTTGACAGGGTCTTGGTCTGTCCCCCATGCTGGAGTGCAGTGGTGCAATCACAGCTCACTGCAGCCTCGACCTCTAGGGCTCAAGAGATCCTCCCGCCTCAGCCTCCTGAATAGCTGGAACCACAGGAACATGCTACCATGCCTGGCTAATTTAAATTTTTTTTTTTTTAGAGACAAGGTCTCCCCCTAATGTTGCCCAGGCTGGTCTTGAACTCCTGGCCTCAAGCCATCCTCCCACCATGACTTCCTAAAGATCTGGGATTACAGGTGTGAGCCACTATGCCTGGCCTGGTCTCCTCTTTTCATCTGTGAGTTGGAGGCACAGTCTTTGGTAGCTCAGCTCCCTGGGAGAGGGAATGAAACACTGAGCATGCCTGGGGCCTGGGTTAGGGCAGAATTCTTGGTGGATGTGGGAGGAAGGGGGTGAAGTGAGGAATCTGGGCAGCTGTCAAGATGAGGAATTCAAAGTGTCAAAGGATAGAGAAAGATCTACAAGAAGCACTAACATGTAATCTTTTTTTTTTTCTTTTGAGATGGAGTTTTGCTCTTATTGCCCAGGCTGGAGTGCAATGGCGTGATCTTGGCTCACTGCAACCTCCGCCTCCCACTTTCAAGGGATTCTCCTGTCTCAGCCTCCTGAGTAGCTGGGATTACAGGCGCCCACCACTACACCCAGCTAATTTTTGGTATTTTTAGTAGAGACAGGGTTTCACCATGTTGGCCAGGCTGGTCTCGAACTTCTGACCTCAGGTGATCTACCTGGCTCGGCCTCCCAAAGTGCTGGGATTACAGGCGTAAGCACCCAGCCTAACGTGTAATCTTAATTGAGAGCCATAAGCATTCATTCATCAGATAACATTTGGTTTTTATTTAACGACTATATTTCTTTGAAGGTGATGCCTCATTGGAACTGGGTCCCATGGGATTAATTTGGGTTATATTTAGGGATTCATCATCAGAATTCTGGAACTCAGCTGTTGTGTTCAGTTGAATCACTTATTAACATAACCACCCAAAGCTAGGTGCAGTGGCTCATACCTATAATCTCAGCACTTTGGGAGGCCAAAGCAGGAGGATCATTTGAGCCCAGGAGTTAGAGACCAGCCTGAGCAACATAGTGAGAACCCATCTCTACCAAAAAAAAAAAAAAAAAAAAAAAAAAATTAGCCAGTCCGGCTGTGGTGGCTTGCATCTGTAGTCCCAGTTATGCAGGAGGCTGAGAGGGGAGGATGGCTTGAGTCTGGGAAGTTGAGGCTGCAGTAAGCCATGATCACACCACTGCACTCCAGCCTGGGTAAAGAGCAAGACCCCAACTCAATAAAATAAAATAATCATGCAAGATCTGAGCTGTTGTATAATTAAAAATTTGTTCTAGAATGGGCCAGGCACAGTGGCTCACATCTGTAATTCCAGCACTTTGGGAGGCCAAGGCAGGCGGATCATGAGGTCAGGAGATCAAGGAGATCAAGACCATCCCGGCTAACATGGTGAAACCCCATCTCTACTAAAAATACAAAAAAATTAGCTGGGCATGGTGGCGGGCACCTGTAGTCCCAGCTACTCTATGTCCTCCAAATAGAGAGAGAGAGAGAGAGAGAGAGAGAAAAAAAATGAGAATAAAAACTGGAATAGTTGGAGAAGTCTATGTGGAAAAGGCAATCCTAAATCACGTATTAAAAATAAGGGCCAAGTGCGGTGGCAGCTAACACCTGTAATCCCGGCACATTGGAAGGATGAGGCGGGCAGATCATGAGTTCAGGAGATCGAGACCATCATGGCTAACACGGTGAAACCCCATCTCTACTAAAAATACAAAAAATTAGCCAGGCATGATGGCACACGCCTGTAGTCTCGCTACTCAGGAGGCTGAGATAGGTGAATCGCTTGAACCCAGGAGGTGGAGGTTGCAGTGAGCCGAGATCACGCCACTGAACTCCAGCCTGGGCAACAGAGCAAGACTCTGCCCCCCGCCAAAAAAAGATTTCCATTTCTAGCCATGAAAGTAAAACAGGGATCAGAGTTCCACTCCAACCTTAAATGCCTAGAACATCAGATAAATGGAAGAATCAAGGGTTTTCAGATACTGAACAATAGACAACACAGGACATTGATCCCTGAAAGAAGACCAGCAAATTATGTGAGCTGTAGGAGTGCCCCAACTCACCACCTTCTGAGAGGTGCCATGGCTAATCCCAATGGACAGGGAGCACAGCAAAGCCAGGTGGCCTTGCAGAATCGAGGGGACAGAGTGTGGTTCTAAGGCAGGAGGCTGGAGTTGGCATGGATGCTTCCTGGAGATAAGGAGGCCAAGCCAGAGACAGAGAGAGTGATTCATAGACCAGCCTGAACACGGCGAAACCGTCTCTACTAAAAATTAGCTGGGCTTGGTGGTGCACACCAGTAATTCCTACTACTCAGGAGGCTGAGGCAGGAGAACTGCTTGAACCCTGAGGGGAGTGGAGGTTGCAGTGAGCTGAGATCGCGTCACTGCACTCCAGCCTGAGTGACAGAAGGAATGAGTCTCTGCCTTAATCTTTGAACACTGCTTTGTGCATGTGTATAAAGAAACTACTCAAACTGGGGGGTGGGGAGTGGGCATCCCTATCCTTCCCAACCTGGTTCACTGTTCGATGGTAGGGGTGGAGGATCATTCTAGGTAAACACTGAAGTGGTGATCAAAGTCTTCCCTAAAGTGTTCCCCTTCAGTGATATCCAACTGTCCCCCTACTCACTGGCAAATCTGTATTTACCTGGAACACCAACCCCAGATCTTTTTTTCTTTTCAGGCAGCATCTCCCTCTGTCACCCAGGCTGGAGTGCAGTGGCATGATCAGAGATCACTGCAGCCTTGACCTCCTGGGTTCAAGTGATCCTCTTACCTCAGCCTCCTGAGTAACTGGGACCACAGGCATGCCTCGCCATGTCCAGCTCATTTTTTTTTTTTTTTTTTTTTTTTGAGACGGAGTCTCGCTCTGTCGCCCAGGCTGGAGTGCAGTGGCCGGATCTTAGCTCACTGCAAGCTCCGCCTCCCGGGTTCACGTCATTCTCCGGCCTCAGCCTCCCGAGTAGCTGGGACTACAGGCGCCCGCCACCTCGCCCGGCTAGTTTTTTGTATTTCTTAATAGAGACGGGGTTTCACCGTGTTAGCCAGGATGGTTTCGATCTCCTGACCTCGTGATCCGCCCGTCTCGGCCTCCCAAAGTGCTGGGATTACAGGCTTGAGCCACCGCGCCCGGCCAGCTCATTTTAAAAAATTACTTTTTGTAGAGATGGGGTCACCCTATATTGAGAAAGCAAGTCAGGGTCTTGCTGTCTCACCCAAGCTGGAATACAATTGTGCAAATATAGCTCACTGCAGCCTCCAGCTCCTGAGCTCAAGCAATTCTCCTGCCTCAGCCTTTCAAGTAGCTAAGACGACAGGTGTGCACACTATGCCTGGCTTATTTTGTTTTCCTGTGTGTGTATGTAGAGATGGGGTCTTGTTATGTTGCCCAGGTTGATCTCAAACTCCTGGCCTCAAGAAATCCTCTCACCTAGGCCTCCCAAAGTGCTGGGATCACAGGCATGAGGCACCACACCCAGTCTGAGCCCGAATCTTCCTATGTCTATACTGCTTTCCCTACAAATGCAAGAACCTAAAAATACATTCAGCCCAAAGCTATATCCTGACCACAAATACATAAAAACCACCATAAACACAACTATGACCTTCTCCATTCAGTATTGGGGACTGAAATATTTGTTGTTGTTGTACACATAATATTTTATTCGTTCCTAATAATGATGCTGTGAATGCAGGATGGTAAATGTTGCCTACTTTAAGAAACCCAGTACCCAGAGACATTATTAACTTTCCAAATTCGCACAGCAAGATAATGGGAGAAGTGGAACCAGAATTCCACTTCTCTTAAGTAGTACTTAAGTTGATTCTTCCCATGAAATCTAAAATAAACTTGTAGGCTGGGTGCAGTGGCTCACACCTGTAATCCCAGCACTTTGGGAGGCCAAGGTGGGTGGATCACTTGAGGTCAGGAATTTGAGACTAGCCTGGCCAACATGGTGAAACCCCGTCTCTACTAAAAATACAAAAATTAGCCAGGTGTAGTGGTGCACTCCCAGCTACTATTATTTAGCACGTGCTGTGTCAGACATCGCAGAGTACCTGGGAAGCAACAATAAATAGAACTCTTTCTCTCTCCTGAGCCCACAGTCCAGTCAAATAGAGGCAAAGAAATAATGACAGTGCCTGGCGAGAACGCTGGGAGAGCCAGGTTCGGGCTGCAACAGGGGCAGAGCACGGGGAAGCCTCCCTCAGCCTGGAGCAGGCGGGGTAAACCGCCCCACAGCGGGACAGCTGTGAGGAGACTCGGCCAGTGAACAGAAATCTTTTCAGTCATGCATCGTGTGACTCACGCTCGTATTCCCAGTACTTTGAGAGTCCGAGGTGAGAATCACTAAGGCCAGGAGCTCAAGATCAGCTTGAGAGCGAGACTCCATCTCCACAAAAAAAAAAAAAATTTTTTTTGAGACGGAGTCTCGCCCTGTCACCCAGGCTGGAGTGCAATCGCGCAATTTCGGCTAACTGCAACCTCTGTCCGGCTAATTTTTTGTATCTTTAGTAGAGACAGGCTTTCACCATGTTAGCCAGGCCAGTCTCGAACTCCTGACATCGTGATCTGCCCACCTCAGCCTCCCAAAGTGCTAGGACTACAGGTGTGAGTCATGGCGCCTGGCCCCCAAAATTTTAAAAATAGGCTGCCCATGGTGGTTCATGTCTGTTGTCCCAGCTACTCAGGAGGCTGAGGTGGGGGAATCACTTCAGCCCAGGGGTTTAAGGCCGCAGTGAGCTATGATGACACCACTGCACTCCAGCCTGGACAACAGAATAAGATCCTGTCAAAAACCAAAAAAAAAGGCTAGCACAGTGGATCACACCTCTAACCTCAGCACTTTGGGAGGCCAAGGCAGGAAGATCAATTGAGTCCAGGAATTCGAGACCAGCCTGGGCAACATAGTAAGAACCTATCTCCAAAAACATAAACAAAAAGAAAAGGATATTTTAGTTGGTGATTATTGTGTGGAAAAGAAAGAGAGATCAGACTGTTACCGTGTCTATGTAGAAAGAAGTAGACATAAGAAACTCCATTTTGTTCTGCATTTGAGAAGCTGTTAATCAGTGACCCTACCGCCAACCTTGTCCTTACAAGAGACACGTGCTGTGGTGACTCAAGGTTTAAAGGATTTTGGGCTGTGCAGGGTGTGCTTTGTTAAACAAGTGCCTGAAGGCAGCTTGCTGGTTAAAAGTCATCACCATTCTCTTAATCTCAAGTACCCAGGGACACGTACACTGCCAAAGTTCGCAGGGACCTCTGCCTAGGAAAGCTAGGTATTGTCCAAGGTTTCTCCCCATGTGATAGTCTGAAATATGGCCTCATGGGAAGGGAAAGACCTAATCGTCCCCCAGCCTGACACCCGTGAAGGGTCTGTGCTGAGGAGGACTAGTATAAGAGGAAAGAAGGCCTCTTGGCAGTTGAGATAGAGAAAAGCATCTGTCTCCTGCCCGACCCTGGGCAATGGAACATCTTGGTGTAAAACCCGATTGTATGTTCTGTTTACTGAGAAAGGAGAAAACCGCCTTAGGGCGAAAGGTGGGACTTGCTAACCAATGCTGCTCTTTATCCACTAAAAAGGTTTATGGAGATGTTTGCATATGCCTATCAAGGCACAGCACTTTTCCTTAAACTTATGTCAGAGATCTTTATTCATATGTCTTACTGTTGACCTTCTCCCTATGATGATCCTATTATCCTGCCACTTCCCTTTTTCTAAGATGGTAAAGATAATTATCAATAAATACTAAGGGAACTCAGAGACCGGTGCCAGCGTGGGTCCTCTGTATGCTGAGCGCCGGTCCCCTGGGCCCACTTTTTCTTTCTCTATACTTTGTCTCTGTGTCTCATTTCTTTTCTCAAGTCTCTCATTCCACCTAATAAGAAACGCCCACAGGTGTGGAGGGGCAGGCCATCCCTTCAATTATGGTGCCAACATGGGCATTCCAGGCAGAAGAAACAGCTTAAGCAAGAGCAGGAGAGCAACGAGGGCAGTGGAAACAGATCAGTGGCTGGGAGTGAGGAGAGAAGAGGATGAAAATCCAGGAGAGAGCAGAGGACACTGAGTGTCCTGACCAGGGATTACGGCTTTGTCCTGTGGGCCTGGGGGAGCCAATCACAGGACTCCCAAATTTTAATCTGTGGCCGGGCACAGTGGCTCACACCTGTAATCCCAGTGCTTTGTGAGGGTGAGACAGGAGGAACACTTGAGCCCAGGAATCAAGATCAGCTTGGGCAACACAGCAAGACCCCATCTCTATGAAAGTAAAAAAATTAGCCAGGCATGTTGGCATGTGCCTATGATCCCCGCTACTCAGGAGGCTGAGGTGGCAGCATCGCTTGGGCCCAGGAAGTTTAGGTTGCAGTAGAAGTGATCTTACCACCACACTCCAGCCTGGGTGACAGAGAGAGACCCGGTCTCAAAAGCAAACAAATACAAATTTGGATTTTTTAGAAAGACCACTTGGGCATGGGTGATAGGAGGCTGTCTGGAAACAAGGCTGGTAAGGAGGCCACCTCTGAGGACCAAGCGAGTGGGACAGAGGCCTGGCTGCTGGCAGGAAGGGAATATGGACGGGACAGAGGGAGGTGAGCCCAAAGCTGAAGAGAGGGGAACAGTGCAGTGGGCGCAGGGCAGGCCGGGGGAGGCGAGTGACATCTCTGTCCCGAGATAACACATAAGCAGAAAGTTCAATAGCACTTACCTAATGAAACCCTGCAATCATTTCCGCTCTGTACTTGCTCTGAATAATGGGTTTCTGAAACATCTTTCACCACTTCTCAAACTGGGTGGCCAGCTGCAGCTGAATCAACTCCAGGTGCCTGTAGTCATGATACCAAGAGTAGCAGCTGTTCACACAGATCACATCCACATACGGAGCCTAGGACCAGAGCAGGAGAGCCCGTTCAGCACCCAGAAGACTGCATGATTCAGAACTCACATGCTTTGGGGGCTCTTCTGGCAGAGAAGGTAAGAAGAGGATGTAATCGAGGCACTCAGGGAGGCTGAGGCAGGAGGATGGCTTGAGGCCAGGAGTTCGAGACCAGCCTGAGCAACACATCAAGACCTCAGCTCTAAAAGTATAGTAGTAAGACAATTAACAGGGCACAGTAGCTCATGCCTGTAATCCCAGCACACTGGGAGGCCAAGGTGGGAGGATCGCTTCAGCACGGAAGTTTGAGACCAGCCTGGGCAACATCGCATGACCCCATTTCTACAAAACATACAAACAAAAAAACTAGAAGAGGAAGAGCTGCCTCTCGGGACTGAGAACATCCAAGTTCGCCAATTTAGATCCTGAAATTACCCTGCCCCACAGGCAGGAAACGGTCACAAAGTAGCTCAAAGGAGGCAGGCCTGTGACTCTGCACTGACGTGCGCAGCTGAAAAGGACTGTGAGAGGCAGAGCAGCTGCCAACGCGCAGTCCTCAGCCAAAGCCGAGGGCCCCCGCCACTGGAGCTGACTCCTCTCCAGGCAGCAGTCCCATCACTGGGACTTGCCCTGGACTTACCTTGCCCTGGAGAAGCGCTCCAACCTGAGGGGCCGATGCAGTCATTCTCACAGAAAATCTTTTTCTGTTTTGTTTTGGATACAGAGTCTCACTCTGTTGCCCAGGCTAGAATGTAGTGTCATCATCTCGGCTCACTGCAACCTCTGCCTCCCACAATCAAGTGCTTCTCATGCCTCAGCCTCCCAGGTAGCTGGGATTACAGGTGCGTGCCACCACATCCAGCTAATTTTTTGTATTTTTTGTAGAAACAAGGTTTCACCAGCTGGCTGGTCTGGTCTCTAACTCCTGACCTCAAGTGATCCACCCGCCTTGACCTCCCAAAATGTTGGGATTGCAGGTGTAAGCCACTATGCCCGGCCATCACAGAGAATCTTTTTTTCTTTTTTTTGAGACAGACTCTTGCTCTGTCGCCCAGGCTGGAGTGCAGTGGCCGGATCTCAGCTCACTGCAAGCTCCGCCACCTGGGTTTACGCCATTCTCCTGCCTCAGCCTCCTGAGTAGCTGAGACTACAGGCGCCCGCTGCCTTGCCCGGTTAGTTTTTTGTATTTTTTAGTAGAGATGGGGTTTCATCGTGTTATCCAGGATGGTCTCGATCTCCTGACTTGGTGATCTGCCCATCTCAGCCTCCCAAAGTGCTGGGATTACAGGCTTGAGCCACTGCGCCCGGCCCATCACAGAGAATCTTGAGGCAGCTTTCATAAGGCGGCACTGTGGGCTGCAGAGGGCCTGAAAGAGTCCCACCTAGGAGCGGGGCAGAGATGACCAAGTAGGACCACCATCAGCTTCAGCAAACTGGTGCTCAGGGCTGAGCAGCAGATGCTTCTGTGTCCAACTGGCTAGTTTCTAATGCGTCCTGAACACACTACTTTCTAGTAAGAATGCTGGCTGGGTGCGGTGGCTCATGCCTGTAATCCCAGCACTTTAGAAGGCCAAGGTGGGTGGATCACCTGAGGTCAGGAGTTCGAGACAAGCCTGGCCAACATGGCAAAATCCTGTCTCTACTAAAAAATATAAAAATTAGGCAGGCGTGGTATCGTGTGCCTGTAATCCCAGCTACACTGGAGGCCGAGGCAGGAGAATTGCTTGAACTCGGGCAGAGGAAGTTGCAGTAAGCCAAGATTGCACCACTGCACTACAGCCTGGGCGACAGAGCAAGACTCCATCTCCAAGAAAAAAAAAAAAAAGAATGCTAATGTCAGCCAGGCATGGCAGCTTGTGTCTGTAATCCCACCACTTTGGGAGGCCAAGGCTGGAGGATCACTTGAGCTCAAGAGTTTGAGACCAGCCTGGGCAATATAGTGCAATCCCATCTCTGCAAAAAGATCTAAAATTAGCCCAGCACACCTGAAGTCCCAGTTACTCGGGAGGATGAGGCGGGAGGATGAGGCAGGAGTATCTCTTGGGCCCAGTAATTCAAGGCTACAGTGAGCTGTGATTGCACCACTGCACTCCAGCCAGGGCAACAGAGTAAGACCTTGCCTCTACAGAAGAAAAAGAAAAATGCAGGCTCCAACTTTGGAGTTACTGAATCAGGATCTCAGAATGCAGAGATCTGCCATTTCGAAAAAAATTCCCCTAGAGATTCTGAACATCCAGGTGTGGGCCAGATGAACTCTAAGCCCCCTTAAACCTTTGACATTCTATGACTCTATTAAATCAAAGTGCAAAAAACGCTGAGTCCAAACTGAGCAAACAAATCCCATCTCCCTATGCCCAGCCTCCCTGAATTCAGAAAGCCACCTGCCTGGCGAGTAAGCAGGGAGAGAATTCTCATTAACCCAAAGACCATCTATGAAAAAAGACTGGCTGCAGCTGAGTGCGGTGGCCGACACCTGTAACCCCAGCCCTTTGGGAGGTTGAGGCAGGAGGATCGCTTGAGCCCAGGAGTTCGAGACCAGTCTGGGCAACATGGCAAGACCTTGTCTCTATCTTTTCAAGTAAAAAAACAAAATAAAAAATCCCTGGCTGGCAGCTCATGGTCCTTTCCAGCTGTTCCCATGAGCAGACTTCAGGACAAGCCCAGGCAAAGGTGGGGAAAAATGGGGTAGGGACCCCCAGGCTCACCCCTTTGTCCGCTGCATAGTTGGAGTTGGTCACAAAGGTCACAGGCCGGGAGGGGTCCAAGGCTTTGGCGTGAGCAATCACCATCCTGTCCACAGAAGGCAGAAGACACAGGTTCCGTCAGTCCAGGAAGGGCTCGAACACCCTCCCATCCTCCCCCATCAGAACACAACACGGGGCCAGGCACGATGGCTCACACCTTTAATCTCAGCAGTTCGGGAGGCCAAGGCGGGTAGATCACTTGAGGTTGGGAGTTCAAGATCAGCCTGGCCAACATGGCAAAACCCTGTCTCTACTACAAATACAAAAATTAGCCAGGCATGGTGGCACATATCTGTTTAACACCAGCTACTTGGGAGGCTGAGGCATAAGAATTGCTTGAACCCAGGAGGTGAAGGTTGCTGTGAGCCAGGATCACACTGCAGTCCAGCCTGATCCATAGAGCTGGGTCCATAGAGCCCTGTCTCAAAACAAACAAAAGAAAACACACACACACACACACACACACACACACACACACACACACACACACAAAGCATAAAGCCACTGCTTTCTTCCCTAACTTGAGATGTATTTTACATAAGGGCACATGATCCTCTAGTCCTAGACCGAGCTCTCTAACATCACTCTTTCTCCCCCCGCCTCCGAATCCTATCCCCCCAGAGGAGAGCCACCCTTCGAGGCACACAGAGCTGAGGTCAGTGGGCTGGACACTGCCAAAAATGAGGTTGACTCCCTGAAACAGCTCTTGAACACAGGAGTGGATGGTTGCAGATTTGGGTGGGATATTTATTAATGCATCAAGCAAACAGGGAGTGCAGACTCTCAGATGGGAAGTTTCAAAGCCTTGTGACAGCCTGGCTGAACCTCTCCAGGCTGGGCGGCTCCCTCCAATTCCTGCCCCAGCAAACAGACATCTCCTCTGGCCACCTCCCAAAGAAGCCTGTCTGTCAGGCACCTGCTCCTGGAAGCCTGCGCTCTTCACCTTCGCAACAAAGGTCCTGTCCACCCAGTCCTGCTGAGCACACCCCTGTGCCCCAGAGCTCTGAACTGTTCTTTGTCCAGGCTGGGACGACTTCTCAGAGCCTTCTGCCTACTGCAGACTTGGCTCAGCCCAAAGCACTCCATGAAATTGGGGTGTAGTGTCTGCCTCAAGGAGCATTTCCAAAACCTCTACTGCCTCTGCTGCAAGTGAAAAATCTACCTCTGAATGCTGAGTTAGAACTGCATGATTGTAAGGAATAAAGGGGGCCCGGGCACGGTGGCACACACCTGTAGTCCCAGCACTTTGGGAGGCTGAGGCAGGTGGATCACTTAAGGCCAGGAGTTCAACGCCAGTCTGGCTAACATGGTGAAACCCCGCCTCTACTAAAAATACAAAAATTAGCCGGGCACAGTGCCTCATGCCTGTAATCCTAGCACTTTGGGAGGCCAAGGCAGGTGGATAACCTGAGGTCAGGAGTCCAAGACCAGCCTTGCCAACATGGTGAAACACAGTCTCTACTAAAAAATGCTAAAGTTAGCTGGGCATGTTGGCATTAGTGTTGTGGTGCGATCTCGGCTCACTACAACCTCTGCCTCCTGGGTTCAAGCGATTCTCCTGCCTCAGCCTTCTGTGTAGCTGGGATTAGAAGCATGCATGAGCCACTGCACCTGGCCTGTGCAACAGAGCAAGACCCTGTCTCAAAAAAGAAAACACACACATACACACACACAAACAGAAAACAAAACAGAATAGCATCATTTCCTTATCATTAGCTTGAAGGAAGTGAATTGCCTGTAAAAGTTTCCATTTTCAAAAAAAGCATTAAAATACAGTGTAATCCCCGCACTTTGGGAGGCTGAAAAGGATTGCCTGAGCCCAGGAGGTGCAGCCTCCACCTCCTGGACTCAAGCGATCCTCCCACCTCAGCCCTCCAAGCAGCAGGGACTACAAGCGCGTGCCACCATGCCCAGCTAATTTTTTGTATTTTTGTAGGGACAGGGTTTCACCATGTTGCCCAAGCTAGTCTGGAACCCCTGAGCTCAAGCGATCCACCGCCACGGCCTCCCAAAGTATGGGATTACGGGCGTGAGCCACTGGGCCCGGCCCAATTACTTCCTTCAGTCTGAGCATGAGCGCTGGAAGAAAAGCTCTCACTTGCATGTAAGGTTTTAGAGACAGAGTATCCCTCTGTCACACAGGCTGGAGTGCAATGGGGCAATCTCATCTGAGTGTAACCTCAACCTCCCGTGCTTGATCTTTTATATAATCTCGGCTCAGTGTAATCTCAACCTGCCGGGCTCGATCACACACACACAGACACACACACACACACACACGTTTAGACAAAGTCTCGGTCTGTCGCCCAGGCTGGAGTGCAGTGGTGCGATCTCGGCACACTTCAACCTCCGCCTCCCGGGTTCAAACAATTCTCTGCCTCAGCCTCCGGAGTAACTGCGATTACAGGGCCCGCCACCACGCCCGGCTAATTTTTGTACTTTTAGTAGAGACGGGGTTTCACCATGCTGGCCAGGCTGGTCTTGAACTCCTGACCTCGTGATCCACCCGCCTCGACCTCCCAAAGTGCTGGGATTACAGGCGTGGGCCACCGCGCCCGACCGATCGCTTATATTTTTAAAAAGATGTTTTCTTCGTTTTCTAGCCCCTTTTACACCGCTACAAAGTTTCAAAGGCTTAATGCGATTACAACGGCCCCTGAGAGGTCGAGCTCGGCGATGCAGCTCCCTAATGCGGGGCAACCTCAGAGGGGGCCTACCCTGCCCAGGATGAGCCGCGCCAGGTGGCGGGGAACGCTCCCGGGGGTCCTCGGGCCCTGGCTGGGGGAGGTGTTGTGGGACGCACGTACCCGGGATCAGGTAAGGCGAGTGCACGGCGGAGGCTGCAGCTGCCGCTGGCCATTGAGGAGCTTCTCCGCAACGGGCCCGCCAGGAGCCGGCCGGTTGGGGCGCAGCGCCTGCTCGTGACGCGTCTGGTCCTTGCTACGCCCGGCCCTGCAGGCGGGGAAGTCGTAAAGCTCCTCCCGGTAGCTTATGGGCGGCGGCAGCCGGGCCGAAGCTTGCAGACACAAAAATGCCAGCTCAGCTGCCGGTTATACGTCACAAGCGCGCGCCTTCGGTGACGTCACAAGGATGGGCCTTGGGGCGACGTCACAGGCTGGGGTGTTCGGCGGTGTCACGGAGTTGGTAGTGTCAGTAGCTGAGCAGTTTTCTCCTGAGAGTGGAGCCTGGTAACCGCGACCTCCCCTCCAGGTCCTGTGTGTTGCTGGCTGGAGAAAGGTAGTTGACAAACTCTGACCCAGCGCAGTGTTTATGTCGGTCAAAAATACAAAAATATGTCCAGGCGCGACCAAGGCGGGAGGATCCCTTCAGGCCACGAGCAGTCTAGCAACATGGCGCGACCCTGTCTCAGTAGTCCTACCTCAGCCCCCCAGCTACTTGAACCCCAAGGTTCAAGGCTCCAATGAGCTATGGTCCCACCACAGCATTCCAGCCTGCGAGACTGAGGTAAACCCTGTCTAAAAACGTAAAAAAAAAAACACCTAAGTGTGCAACAGGGAGGGACTGCCAAATAAAACTGCCATCCCAGTACTTTGGGAGGCCGAGGCGGGAGGATGGATGGCTTGGGCTCAGGAGTTCTAGACCAGGCTAGGCAACATGAAGAAACCTCGTCTCTACAAAAGATACAAAAATTGGCCGGCGGCGGTGCTCACGTGCCTAATTTTTGTAGAGATGGGGGTCTCGCTGTGTTGCCCACGCCAGTTTCGAGCTCCTGGGTTCAAGCGGTCTTCTCACCTTGGCCATCAGAGTCGTCAGGATTACAGGCGTGAGGGACTGTGCCCCGCCTGGGTTAGGCTGTTTAATAACAAGAAAGTGCTTGGCCAGGCTCGGTGGCTCAAGCCTGTAATCCCAGCACTTTGGGAGGCCGAGGTGGGTGGATCACCTGAGATCAAGAGTTTGAGACCAACCTGGCCATGGTGAAACTCAGTCTCTACAAAAAGTACAAAAATTAGCCGGGTGTGGTGGCACATGCCTGTAGTCCCAGCTACTCCTTGAACCCAGAAGGCGGAGGTTACAGTGAGCCGAGATTGCACCACTGCACCCCAGCCTAGGCAACATAGCGAGACTCCAAAGTATGACACCAGCCTGGGCAATGTAGTGAAACCCTGTCTCTACAAAACAAAAAACCCAGGTGTAACTGTGTCCACCTGTGGCCCAGGCTACTTAGGAGGCTGAGGCAGGAGGACCACTTGAGGCCAGGAATGAAAGCATGTCTCTAGATAGTTAACTAGCTAGCTAGCTATATATGTAGTTTTCAATTTTTTCCCCTAGATTTGAACATGTTTTTCTAAAGTAGCATTCAACACATCAGCATTTTACAGTGTTATTAGTTGTTAATATTCTGTTTTTCTGAAATACAGTATCCTTCACAAGCAGTTTTGTCTTTCAAAGTACATAGATAGGTCCTTAAGTGAATTTGTCTGATGTTGGCGACCTTGGTACCATTTTCTCCAGTTGACTGGAATAGTCAGTCAATAATTTCAGGTTACTGTTGGCCTGAGAAGAAGAGCCCAAAGGCAACAAGCAAATGTGCTGGTGTCCAATCACCTTCTAGAAACATTTTCACTTTCCTGTAAGGTTTCCCTTGATGAACATAGAAGTAGTGTATGTAGAACTGACCCAGTGCTGCTGTGGCAACTTCGTATATTAGGCCAAATTTACATTTCTTACCTTTGCCAGAGGCACCCTGGTAGGCTAGTGGAGTTACACATGAAGTCTGATCTCAGCTGCACTGTCCAGAGATACAACATGGTCCAATCAAATAACATTCTCTGAGCCTGTTTCTTAAGCTGTAAAATAAGAATAACAATTATACCTGTCTAAAAAGACAGCTTATTGTATTTGAGTGGTCTTTTATTTTCTACGAAGCTGTGTTTAACACGGTAATTATTTTTATTTCCGTACCACATTTGTGTTTTGTTCTGCTTTTCTTTTTGTTTTGAAATGGGGTCTGTTTTTGTTTTTTTTTGAGATGGAGTTTTGCTGTTGTCTCCCAGGCTGGAGTGCAGTGGCAAGATCTCCGCTCACTGCAACCTCCACCTCCCAGGGTCAAGCGATTCTCCTGCCTCAGCCTCCTGAGAAGCTGGGATTACAGGTGCCCACCACCACACCCAGCTAAATTTTTATATATATATATATATTCTTAGTAGAGATGGGGTTACATCATGTTGCCCAGGCTTGTCTCAAACTACTGATGTCAAGTGATCCACCGGCCTCTGCTTCCCAAAGTGCTGGGATTATAGGCGTGAGCCACCACACCTGGCTTGTTTTTAAATAAGGGTTTCTTGGCCAGGTGCGGTGGCTCACGCTTGTAATCCCAGCACTTTGGGAGGCCAAGGTGGGTGGATCACCTGAGGTCGGGGGTTGAAGACCAGCCTGACCAACGTGGAGAAACCCTGTCTCTACTAAAACTACAAAATTAGCCGGGCATGGTGGTGCATGCCTGCTATCCCAGCTACTCGGGAAGCTGAGACAGGAGAATTGCTTGAACCCAGGAAGTGGAGGTTGCAGTGAGCCGAGATCGCACCATTGCACTCCAGCCTGGGCAACAAGAGCAAAAGTCCCGTCTCAAAATAAAAAAAAAAGATTTTTAAAAATGATATTTTCAGTATTTTATAGATATGTGAGCAGCAATCTTAATAGGACGTTACCTGACACTTTGCGGGACTAGACGATGACAGAGGCAGCTGATTTGATCCAGATGTCTAATTTATTTTTTTTTCTTTCTTTCTTTTTTTTTTTTTTTTTGAGACAGTCTTGCTCTGTCACCCAGGCTGGAGTGCAGTGGCACGATTTTGGCTCACTGCTACCTCCATCTCCCAGGTTCAACCGATTTTTCTCCCTCAGGATCCCGAGTAGCTGGGATTACAGGCACATGCCACCAGGCCAGGCTAATTTTTGTATTTTTGATAGAGACAGCAGTTCACCATGTTGGCCAGTCTGGTCTCGAACTCCTGACCTCAGGTAATCTACTTGCCTCAGCCTCCCAAAGTGTTGGGATTACAGGCATGAGCCACTGTGCCTGGCCCAGATGTCTCTAATTTTAACAAGAGATGTATTGCAGGATCATAGCAGATTGAGTTGCTGGTGTATCCAGAAGGAAGTAAGCATGGAACTCAGGATAGCTCTCCTGAGTAGTGTGTGTGTGCTGTGCTTGAATATCTCACTGCTCATTTATACACAGGCTTTCTTGTGACCGAGTCAACAGTATCTGTTTCATAAATAATGTAGCTTGCTTACTTTCTTGCTTGCTTTCTCTCTTTCTTTCTTTTTTTTTTTTGAGACAGGGTTTTACTCTGTTACCCAGGCTGAAGCATAGTGGTGCGATCACAGCTCACCGCAACTTCAGCCTCCCAGGTTCAAGCAATTCTCCTGCCTCAGCCTCCCAAGTAGCTGGGATTACATGTGCCACCACTCTTGGCTAATTTTTGTTCTCTTTTTTTTTTTTTTGAGACGGAGTTTCACTCTTGTTGCCCAGGCTGGAGTGCAATGGTGCGATCTTGGCTCACCGCAACCTTTGCCTTTCGGGTTCAAGCGATTCTCCTGCCTCAGCCTCCCAAGTATCTGGGTTTACAGGCATGCGTCACCATGCCCAGGTAATGTATTTTTTAGTAGAGACAAGGTTTCTCTATGTTGGTCAGGCTGGTCTCAAACTCCTGACCTCAGGTGATGTACCTGCCTTGGCCTCTCAAAGTGCCGGCATCACAGGTGTGAGCCACCGCTCCTGGCCTAATTTTTGTATTTTTGGTAGAGATGGGGTTTCACCATGTTGGCAAGGCTGGTCTCGAATTCCTGACCTCAAGTAATCAGCCTGCCTCGGCCTCCCAAAGTGTTGGAATTATAGGCGTGAACCACCATGCCTGGCCAGCCCTATTTCTTTAAGCCTCCACATTTTGCACTTGTTAAAAGTATTTGAACATACAATTACCCAGCTTCCCTTGTTTATGTGTGCTTGAATTTTGTACAATCTTAAATATTTTTTTCCAATCTAAGCTTTATTTTACCCCGTTTCTTCTATATTTGTGTAACTTTAGGTGGCTGTCTTCATTGGAAGTTTTTTCTCAAAAGCCTTAAAATAGATTATTGTTCTTGGCAGCAAGTTGAAAGCTATTTGAGGAGAAGAGGAGACTTATGATGATTCAAATGAAGCAAACCAAAAAGTAATGAAGCAAGACAGAAGAAAAAGCAGTATTCACTTGCGCACATCCCAAAAGAATAACATTTCAAATATAACTAGAAAAACGTATGCTGAAGTTCGCAATACAGAAATAATTATTAATACTCAAAATAGCTTTAAAGCCCTGCTCAGATTTTGAATGTTGGGAATTGACCCGGAGGTGGCTGTAACCTAAGAAAGTTCCTTCAGTAATGAGCATATGTTCTTTTTCAAGATGATGATTCTCCACCTTCTAAGAGACCAAAGACCATTGAGACACCACAGCCACCAGTCCCGTAACCTGCCAATGCTGGGCAACAGAAAGTGCGGGAGTTCAACTCTGGTAAGTTCTCAGTGAAATCCACTACCTTTTCCTTCATCTTCTGGACTCTCAGTGTGAGGGATGAAAGTTACAACATTCTCTGCAGGGGGAAATGTTTTAGCATGTATTACTACATTTTAATCACATCTTTGTAAAGCCACGAGCATTTTGAAAGTCACATTACAGACATTGTTTAAACATAGTTTGTATTTGCCAAAACATAGGACACTGTGTCATCTCATATTAATTAGTTAGTTGGCTCAAAATTAGTGCTAATGACTTAGTAATTCAATGATTTCTCTTAGCTTTAAAACCCTTTTTATTTCAGAACTATTTCACCTCTTGGTTTTCATTTTTTCTATGTGTCACTGCCTGCCAGCTGCTAATTTATTAACTCCCAGTGAATCATGTGTCCTGTGAAGGGACTGAATGAGATGTTAGTGGCAAATTATGTTGATGATTTGTATTTTGAATAGTTTGAATAAATAGAACATTAAGCTTGTATACATTTTGAAAATAGTATTTTAATATTCTACTGTCATAGTCACAATGATTGGATATATATTGAATTTATATGTACTTTAGGATATATTTTGAATTTGCATGTATATCTGTTAAGTTTTTTTTTTTCTCCACGAAAATTTAGACTCTGATTTATTGAGGCATCTATTTGATGCCACGTTAGGTGGCCCAGGCTCTGTGTAGGGGGTGAGGTTAAAGCAAGAAGAAGGGTGGTGAGAGGCAGGGGTGCCAGGTTTAGGTTGGAATACCTGGGGGTACTCTGAGGCTCCCAAAGTTTCCTTGGTCCTGGCCGGCTGTGCTGCTGGCCTGGGTATCTGATGAGCCTGCAAGGGTGACTCCCAAGAGGTGAGTGATCCAGGTAGGGCAGGGACTTTCGAGTCATGCTGTTTGTTGGCTTTGAATCCAGACTCATACACTTGGTAGCTGTGAACTCTCCATGCCTCAGGGACCTGCAGAACTGAGCTCTGTCTGAGCCAGGTTCCATCCAGGCACTGCAGATCCATCCAGAGGGAAACCGCCCCAAGTTGCTCACTATTCAGTGCCTTCTCAAGCAGACCCTTGTCTCCTTCTAGGCCCTCACAATCCAGTGGAGGAGACGAAACTCATCTGCCTCTGTCCCTCTGGGCGCACCTCATGCCGGTGCATCTGTGGACATGGGCCATGCTCCTGGGCTTCCGAAGTTGGAGAAAGCTGCCAGGCTCAGGTGGGTACCTCAGAGCAGCTGCTGCCCTCTGGACACAGTGACAAAAGAACCCTGTGGGTCTGGAGCCCTGGTCTGGGGCATTGGGCATTGGGCAAGGCTCTTGCACTTCTCTGAGCCCATTTCCCCATCTGGATAGTGTGCTGATTCTATCTCCCTGTGGGCACTGAGGGCTCAGTGTTAGAGAGTCAGCATCTGGGGTTTGGGCTGTAATTCCCCTTCAGCCCCGTAGCTGGGGGTAGCCAGGGACTTTATCGGGATTAACCTAGGTGTCATTCTAGCTTTCTGCCCCTGGCTTGGGTTCAGCATATGAAGTAGTCTAGGCGGCAGGTGGTCCTGGTGGGGGTTGGGGCTTTTCCCCATTCTGAGGTCACACCCAGAGCCAGAAATGTTGGTGCCTGCTCTGGGCAAAGGTGGCAGCCTGTGCGACAAGAGCGAAACTCCGTCTCAAAAAAAAAAAAAAAAAAAACCTTCCACCATTTCAAGGGGCTCACATCTCCCTAAGGGCCTGGTAATTGGCCTGATCTGGCCTGCACTTGGCCCCCAGGGTGCAGGTAACACCCCACCTTACCTGGCTTCTTTCTGCCAGGGCCAATCTTCAGACCTCAGGACTTTCCAGCCTATCCCACCTCCCTCTCTGGCCAGCCTTGAGCCCTTGTGGGTCCAGCACATTTTCCAGGCTGTCTCCTGGTTGTCCTTCTGCCTCAAGGTCTGGATCATGCTGCTCCCCCTCCCATTCACCAAGACCCACAAGGACCACTCCACACCCAGCTCAGCCCCATCCCCTTGGATAGTCCTTTCTCTTTCCTCAGGTGGCCAGGTGCATATCTTGGTGTCAGGACCTTCACTGCACCTGGGAATGCCTACTGGTCACCTCGGTGACAGAGACCAAGGCATTTACTTGATATGACTACCCTGGTTCACTGTCTACATGGCCAGGGAAGAAGTCAGTAATAGGCTTTTGACTTGCTGAAAGGATCAGTTCTCCTGGCCCCATGGTCTAGGGATGGAGGATGCTGCAGGAGATACACCCCTCACTTCCCAGCTGAGGACTGTGGGTCATCTCAGGGCAATTTCACAGTCCCCACGTGCCCCACCCCCTCAGCTCTGCAAATACCAAGCAGTGCAGCCTGCCTAGGGGACAGTGGGCTCAGGGGTGCCCAGGTAGTCCCCAGAATGCCCTTGGCAGGCCCCTCACCTAGGTGCTCCCACAGCTCTGTAGCAAGAGTTCTAACCTTTTCTGACTGTGGAGCCTGCTGAGAATAAGCTGTGGACTGTTTTCCAGAAAGGCATGTACATGCTCTCCATGCAAAACCTTGCATTGTGGCCAAGCGTAGTGGCTCACGCCTGTGATCCCAGAACTTTGGGAGGCCGAGCCGGTCGGATCACCTGAGGTCAGGAGTTCGAGACCAGCATGCCCAACATGGTGAAACCCCATCTCTACTAAAAATGCAAAAAATTAGGCGTGGTGGCAGCCACCTTACTGGTGGCCTTACACCTTACAGCCTACTCTGGAGGCTAAGGCAGGAGATTCACTTGAACCCGGGAGGCAGAGGTTGCAGTGAGGTGAGATTGCACCACTGCACTCCAGCCTTGGTGACAAGAGCGAAACTCCATCTCCAAAAAAAAAACCTTGCATCCTTTCAGGGGGCTCACACTTCCCTAAGGGCCCGGTAGTTGAACCCCTTGGACCTGAGGGTGAGAAACCTTGCTTCAGTTCTTCCCTGGGTAATCAGCCCAGGGTAAAGAAGGAGAAGCCAAAAAGGAGGACCCATGAGAAGGGCCCCCTCCAGGAGTTTGAGGCCCACTCCCTCCTCCCCTGCCTGTCCTCTGTCCAGGTCTCCTCCCTGCTGTGCCCCTCCTGGGGCCATAACCATTTGGAGCTGTGTTTTTCTACAGGCTTCTGGGCACAAAGTGGGCAGGCTCACCTGGAGGGGATCAGAGTAACATGGCAGGAAATGAGGGGGAAAGCTGCCCTGGAACCGCGCCTCTCTTCCCCCTCATGTCACTGGGGTGCACTCCTCCCTCACCTCACTCAGGCAGTGACATGGGTTCCATGTGAGTGCTGTCCTGCTTCCTCTGCTGCCTCTTTTTTTCCTTAGGGCTATCATAAAACTTTCTCTTTCCCAGCTCTGCCAATCTGGTGGGACATTGGGCTTCCCTCTTACAGGGTCCTGGGGATAGGCCCATCCTGTATCATACCTGCAGAGAGACCCTGTTTTTCTCCAGGGCCTGGGGAGCAGCCAGGTTCCATGAGTGAAACGCAGATCTGAACCATACCAAGCTGGGGTTGGGGTCCACACTCCTCTACTGAGAAGGAGCTAAGGATTCCAGCTAGATGAGAGGGAGAGTGGGCAGAGCCAGACCAGACCAGGACTGATCCCCTGGAAAAAGCCTGCCTTGGTGAGTGCTGGGTGCGGTGGCTCACTCCTGTAATCCTAGCAGTTTGGGAGGCTGAGACAGGTGGATCACTTGAGGTAAGGCGTTCAAGTCTAGCCTGGGCAACATGGCAAAACCCCATCTCTACTAAAAATACAAAAATTAGCTAGGCGTACTATGTTCCTGTAATCCCAGCTACTCAAGAGGCTGAGGCAGGAGAATTGCTTAAACTGGGGAGGCAGAGGTCGAAGTGCGCCGAAATTGTGCCACTGCACTCCAGTCTGGGAGACAGAGTGAAACTGTGTCTCAAACAAAAACAAAAACAAAAAACACCATAATATGGCTTTGGCAGAGAGCCTGGCCCGGCAGTGCCTTCCCTTGGGTTTCTCCTGGGTAGGCCTCTGCCAGGAGGAGGTGCTTCGTTTTGCCTGTCCATGGCCCACAGCAATGGAATGTCTGCTTCCGAGGGTTGGGTGGGGGACTCCTGGCAGAACTGGAAACTTCTTCAGGTGGGTTTTTTGTTTTGTTTTGTTTTTGTTTTCGAGATGGAGCCTTGGTCTGTCACCCAGGCTGGAGTGCAGTGGTGCAATCTCTGCTCATTGCAGCCTCCACCCCCCCACCCCGGGTGCAAACAATTCTCATGTCTCAGCCTCCTGAGTAGCTGAGATTACAGGTATGTGCCACCATGCCCGGCTAATTTTTGTATTTTTTGTAGAGACAGCATTTCACCACGTTGGCCAGGCTGGTCTCGAACTCCTGACCTCAAGTGATCTGCCCTCCTCAGCCTCCCAAAGTGTTGGGATTACAGACATGAGCCACCGAGCCCAGCCCCTTCAGATGGGTTTTGAGGCTTCACTACAATACTAGTTTCCCGTGGCTGCTGCAGCAAATTACCACACAGTGACTTAAAACAACACGAATGTATTCCCTTACAGTTCTGAAGACCAGAATTCTAAAGTAAGTCCCACTGAAGCAAGGTGGGAGCAGGGTTGTTGCCTTCCGAGGCTCTGCGGGAGATTCTGTCTCCTGGCCCTGGAGGCGGCCTGCACTTCTCAGCTTGTGCTGCACGTCCTGAATGACTGGAGTTTCCTGCTTCCGTCACTACACCTCCCACCCTCTCCATCACCTTCTCTGCTCTTATAAGGATCCGGGTGAGTACATTAACCCCACCAGTACAAGCCAGCCAAAGACCCTTAACTTCATTATATCTGCAAAGCCCCTTTTGCCATGCAAGGTCATGTTCACCAGTTCCCGGGATTAGGATATGGGCATCTTGGGGGCATCAGCCTGCTACAGCTAGGCTGCAAAACTGTTACACCTTCCTGGTGTTTCAAAGATTGAGAGAAAAAGGGTTGGCATTTTTTGCTTAGGGGTCCCTCTTAAACTTGTACCTTTAAGGTCTGGGGTCCCTTTTAACCTTGTTTTTGTTTTTGTTTTTTCTTTTTTGAGGTGGAGTGTTGCTCTGTCGTCCAGGCTGGCAGTGGCATGGTCTCGGCTCACTGCAACGTCTGCTTCCTGGGTTCAAGTGATTCTCCTGCCTCAGCCTCCTGAGTAGATGGGACTATAGGCGCCCACCACCATGCCTGGCTGTTTTGTATTTTTGGTAGAGATGGGTGGGGGTGGGGAGGGGGGTTTTGGCTATGTTACCCTGAGCTCAAAGCCATCTGCCTGCCTCTGCTGCCGAAGTGCTAGGATTACAGGCCTGCACCACCACACCCGGCTGCTGTAAAGACTTATTTCCACACAGTTGAGACATGTTTTAGGAAGTTTGCTAAAAGACCCCTGGAGACCTCCTCTTTGTGGCCTCCCTGTTACCGTGTTTAATTTGATTGAACTTTTCTGCCCTCCTGCTTTTCAGCTTCTCTAATAGTCTCTCATTAAACCAATTCTAAGAACCACCAAAAAAGGGAAAAAATTTTTTGAAAGCAGTAAAATGATGTGGACTGTTAGAATGTAAAATATATGAAATAAGTTCTTACATGTTAGTGCTGCTCTGACATAGGGACATATTATTGAGAATCAGCTTTTGCTCAGTTTTCAGAGAAATGGAATAATCATATTGCTGATCTACATAAGCAAGTTGAAGAATTGTCTGAAAGAAAATATGGTATGTCTAAACTGGAAAATTCCTGTAATCCTGTGTTCATGAGCAGTGGAGTTACTCTTCATCATGGGGGTACCGTGGACAGGCCCAGGGCTGCTGGTGAGTCATGCCTCCTTACATGTTTCTCCTTGTCAGGTGCTTTGTAGTGTCTAAATATTGGAAACATTCTCTGTTTCTAAATTGCTGCAAAGCTAAGGAAAAGTTGTGTTTCTTTAATTATTAGCATTTCTTTTAAACTTTCAGCATGGAGATTGGGAATTTATTTACATATTTATTGCAAAGCCTTTCATCTTAGGGATTTCATTGAATTATTATTATTATTATTATTTTTTGAGACAGAGCCTCACTCTGTCGCCCAGGCTGGAGTGCAGTGGTGTGATCTCTGCTCACTGCAGCCTCTGCCTCCCGGGTTCAAGCAGTTCTCTGCCTCAGCCTCCTGAGCAGCTGGGATTACAGGCGCCAGCCACCACGCCTGGCTGATTTTTGTATTTTTAATAGAGATGGTATCATGATCTTGGCCAGGCTGGTCTTGAACTCCTGACCTCCTGATCCACCTGCCTCAGCCTCCCAAAGTGCTGGGATTACAGGTGTGAGCCACCGTGCGTGGCAAAATGTTATTTTTTAAAATGAATTGTTTCTCTTAGTCTGCTTCATTAAATTTGGTATTCATCCAGGTGTGGTGGCTCACGCCTGTAATCCCAGCATTTTGGGAGGTCGAGACAGGCAGATACTTGAGATCGGGAGTTCAAGACCAGCCTGACCAACATGGAGAAACCCCATCTCTACTAAAAATACAAAATTATATGGGCGTGGTGGCACATGTCTGTAATCCCAGCTACTCGGGAGGCTGAGGCAGGAGGATCGCTTTAACCTGTGAGGCAGAGGTTGTGGTGAGCTGAGATTGCATCATTGCACTCTAGCTTGGGCTAAAGGAGCAAAACTCCATCTCCAAATAAATAAATAAATAAATAAAAATTCAGTACTCACCAAGGTGCCCCTATTGTCTCTGCTTTTATCTTGCTGCATCACTGAGTTGACATTAGATTTCAAATTCGTCATTGCACTTACACTATTCTATCCTGAAGCCACCTTTGTATAATGATGAAAGAAATTAGCAATTTGTTATTATCATCTGTCTGTTGGTATATATCAAGTGCTTACCTAAAAAGAGCAATAACCAAAGTGCTTACCTAAAAAGAGCAATAACCAGTGGAAAACATCATGTGTTTTACTGTTTTTATTTGGATGACTACTTGTAACCTACTAGCAAACTATAAAATTGTATGAGATGCAGAATTTTAACTGAATTGCTTTAAGTGAACGTTTAAACATGATAAATCATATTGATGGTATTTATGTTAATATACTTAAAGTGAACATTTTTTCTTCATCATGAATAATATAACCTACTCCTCAATGAAAATCTAGAATTAAATTTGCTAGTGAATTCAGTAACATTTCCATAATATTTTTAGTTATGTGCTTAAGGTTCTCTTAGTGTTTCTCCCACTTTTTAATAGCTTATGCCTTTTTTGCGTTTGTTTTTTTTTTTGGTTCATTTTAAAGTAAAAATCTCACAACATGTGATACCTGGAAGCAGTGTAACGGTCTCACCTGGTGGTAAGACTGTAGGCTCTGGGGGCACAGGCTGGCCATGTCTCTTCTCCTGTCTGAGCTTTAGTGTCCTCTTTTGTGGTCATGAGAACTGAAGATCTATCCTGAAGATTTGATAAGACACTAAAGTGCTTCATATAATACCAGGCATATACATGCACAGTAAATGCTTCTTCCTTACATTTTTATTGATTGATTGATTGAGACAGAATCTTGCTGTTTCACCCAGGCTGGAATGCTGTGGTGTGATTGTTGTTTCTGCAACATCTGCCTCCTGGGTTCAGGCAATTCTCCTGTCTCAGCTTCCTGAGTAGCTGGGCTTACAGGTGCCTGCCACCATGCGTGGTTAATGTTTGTATTTTTAGTAGAGACAGGATTTCACCATGTTGGCCAGGCTGGCCTCGAACTCCTGACCTCGTGATCTGCCTGCCTCAGCCTTCCAAAGTGCTGGGATTAAAGGCATCAGCTGCCGTGTCCAGCCTGTCTTTTCTTATCAAAACCACCCTTGGTGATGAAATGTTAAATAAGTACTAGTGGATATTATTTTGCTTAGTGTTGCCTAGTGAATATTAAGTATTCTTACCTTTCAGAAATGAACTTATGAATTCAACAGGTGAAGATTTACAACTTGATTAAACAGCTTCAGGAGGTAGGTCTTCAATCTTAAGTCAGATTAGAAGATTATGTGAAATAATTATTTAAGGTTTAACATTGAATTCTTTTAATGGTACCCTCCACATGAAATAATATGCCTCTAAGTATTAATTATGTGCCAGGACAAGAGAATTCGTGTTGTCAAAATTCTCATACTCTCTAGAACAGTGAACTCATTTTCTTTTTGTTAACCCATTACAAATACATGTAAATATTGCATTTACAGGTAGACAGAACTGGAAGAACAGTATTTGTCCTACTTTTGAGATGCAAGATTTATCTGGCGTAATGCATTGAACAGATTATTATTGAAGTCTACACCGGTCAACTGAACAAGCATTCGTCAAATGTCCATGATACGTAGGACAGAAGGTTTTCTTTTAGGGTGTGGAGCCATGCATATTATCTTTTAATTAGATTTAGTTGATATGTTTTTAAAGAAATAGAAGTATAATTGATTTTCTTGTTTTGGCTCTGGAGTGGGGACGAAACAGAATGGAATGACACTGTTTAGATTTACTAAAATGGAAGGCTAACCAGTGAGATCATATCCCATCTCCCTGGACCTTTGGCTTTTACAGGTTGAGCTATGAGAACAATTAGAAAAATGGATATCATTTAAACACAGTATGTAGAAAAGAATAATTTCTACATATTGTGAATAATTGCACCTGCTAGCAGTTCTTTTTTTTTTTTTTTTTTTTTAGATGGAGTTTTGTTTTGTTGCCCTTGCAGTGCAGTAGTGTGATCTCAGCTCATGGCAAGTTCTACCTTCTGGGTTTAAGCAATTCTACCTGCCTCAGCCTCCCAAGTAGCTGGGATTACAGGCACCTGCCACATGCCTTCCTAATTTTTGTAATTGTAGTAGAGTTGAGGTTTCACCGTGTTGACCAGGCTGGTCTTGAACTCCTGACCTCATGTGATTTATTCACATTGGCCTCACAAAGCGCTGGGATTATAGGCATGAGCCACTGGGCTTGGCCATAATTTTTTTAATAATGTTGTTTTATTTTAGGAAAGTAAATACAATGAGTAGGACTTAGCTCCAGTTTTCTCTTACTGTTTTTTGTTTGTCTGTTTTGTTTTGTTTTGAGATAGAGTTTAGCTCTTGTTGCCTGGGCTGGCGTGCAATTCCGTGATCTTGGCTCACTGCAGCCTCCGCCTCAAGCGATTCTCCTTCTTCAGCCTCCTGAGTAGCTGGGATTACAGGCGCCCTCCCCAATGTCTGGCTACTTTTTGTATTTTTACTAGAGATGGGTTTTCACTGTTGGCCAGGCTGGTCTCGAACTCCTGATCTCAGGTGATTCACCCACCTTGGCCTCTCAAACTGCTGGGATTACGGGTGTGAGTCACTACAACCGGCTTTAATGGGATATTTCACTACAGACTTTGATAAACAGAATATTAGCATTTTTGCTGTTGTTTTTATTTCAGTCATTATTTAAGGTTTAACATTGAATTCTTTTAATGGTACCCTCCACATGAAATAATATGCCTCTAAGCATTAATTATGTGCCAGGACAAGAGAATTCATGTTGTCAAAGTTATCATACTCTCTAGAACAATGAACTCATTTTCTTTTTATTAACCCATTACGAATACATGTAAATATTGCATTTACGGGTAGACAGAACTGGAAGAACAGTATGTGTCCTACTTTTGAGATGCAAGATTTATGTGGCGTAATGCATTGAACAGAGTATTGTTCAATGTTTTGAACAATAATATTTTTATTTCATTGCTATTTTTCTTTAGACTCAATTATATTAACAGAAGTAAAGATAAAAGTATAAAAGTTAAAGACCAATACAAATTTAATAGTTATTCTATTCTACATATTGTGTTTAAATGATATCCCTTTTTCTTTTTGTCGTTATAACTCAAGCTGTAAAAGCAAAGGTCCAGTGATGATCCCATACCGTTTTTTCCAGTGTCATGTTGAAGATCTTTATGTAGAAGGCCGTTCCAAAGGAACTCTTTTTGTGTGGTGGGGGATGGGGTTTTCATTCTTCTTGCTCAGGCTGGAGTTCAATGGCGTTATCTTGGCTCACTGCAACCTCTGCCTCTTGGGTTCGTGTGATTCTCCTACCTCAGCCTCCCGAGTAGGTGGGATTACAGGCGCCCACCATCATGCCAGCCTGATTTTTGTAATTTTAGTAGAGGCGGGGTTTCAGCATGTTGGCCAGGCTGGTCTTGAACTCCTGACCTCAGATGATCCTCCTGCGTCAGCCTCCCAAAGTGCTGGGATTACAGATGTGAACCACCATGCCCTGCCAGAAATTTTTTTTAAGAAGACTGTCTACTAATGGAATTCTTGGCCTGGAGAGGATATTGCTGTCAAAGGAATGGATTCATTTTTTTATTAAAAGGTAAGACTCTTGGATTCTTATTGGACTCTCCTCTCTGTTCTGAGTAATAAATTTTTTTATTGTTGACAAATATTTATTCACCACCAGGGTTATATTTAATTAAGTCTGAGTTATTTTATGGTTTTTTTTTTTTTTTTTTGAGATGGAGTTTTGCTGTCCTTGCCCAGGCTGGAATGCAGTGGTGTGATCTCGATTCCATGCAATGTCTGCCTCCTGGGTTCAAGCGATTCTCCTGCCTCAGCCTCCCGAGGAGCTGGGATTACAGGCATGTGCCACTATGCCTGTCTAATTTTGTATTTTTAGTAGAGTTGGGGTTTGTCTATGTTTGTCAGACTGGTCTTGAACTCCCGACCTCGGGTGATCTCAGCCTCCCAAAGTGCTGGGATTACAGGCTTGAGCCACTGCACCTGGCCTATTTTAGGTATTTTTATCTTCTACTTTTTAATTTATCTGGGTCCAACATTGAGTAAGTCATGCCGGTGTTAGCTTTTAAAATGTGAAGACTGCCCTCACCTGACTGGCACGCAATTGACATTTTCTTTCACAGTTTTCTGCTACTTTTGCTAAAGAAAATCGTATCCATATCTTATTTTTAAGCCTGAGATTTTAAAGCCTATGTGGGAATAAATGATTTTTATAGCTGTGTAGAGAAAGATAGTCTTGAATGCAATGTGATATTAAAGGATCCCATTTAAGATTATTGTAATATGTTTCAAAGACCTGTGGGTTGCAAAGTTACCAGTTTACTTGTGAGGACACATCCTCCACGAAGTACCTGATGAGACCATTTGCAATTATTATTTTGTTTGGTTACTGTATAGAAACCTCAAAAGAAGATTTAGTTGTGCTCAAGCATCCCGATTGTCTTTTCTTTTCTTAATTAATTAATTAATTATTTTTTTCCCTCCTGAGATGGAGACTTGATCTTTCACTTAGGCTTAGAGTTCAGTGGCATGATGTTGGCTCCCTGCAATCTCTGCCTCCTGGGTTCAGGCAATTCTCCTGCCTCAGCCTCCTGAGTATCTAGGATTACAGGCATCTGCCACCACACTTGGCAAATTTTTGTATTTTTAGTAGAGACGGGGTTTGACCATGTTGTTCAGGCTGGTCTCGAACTCCTGACCTCAAGATCTGCCTACCTCGGCCTCCCAAAGTGCTGGGATTACAGGTGTGAGCCACTGTGCCCAGTCTGTCTTTTCTTTTCACACCCACCCTTGGTGATGAAATGTTAAATATGTACTAGTGGATATTACTTTGCTGAATATTGCCTAGTGAATTATTCTTATCTTTCAGAGATGAACTTATGAATTCAACAGGTGAAGATTTACAACTTGATAAATCAGCTTTGTGAGGTAGGTCTTCAGTCTTTAGTCAGGTTAGAAGATTATGTGAAGTAAGGTTTAACATTAATTTCTTTTAATGGTAGCTTCTACATGAAATAATATGCCTCTAAGTATTAATTATGTGCCAGGACAGGAGAATTCATGTTTTCAAAATTCTCATACTCTCTAGAACAAACTCATTTTCTTTTTATTAACCCATTTTTAAATACGTGTAAATACTACATTTTGGGTAGACAAAACTGAAAAAACAATATTTGTCCTACTTTTGAGATGCAAGATTAATGTGGCGTAATGCATCGAACAGGTTATTATTGAAGTCTACACCAGTCAACTGAACAAGCATTCATCAAATGTCCATGATACTCAGGACATAAGAAGTTTTTATTACTAGTATGGAGCCGTGCATATTATCTTTTAATTAGATGATTTAGTTAGATATGTTTTTAAAGAAATAGAAATATAATTGATTTTCTTGTTTTGGCTCTGGAGTGGAGTGGGGACAAAACAGAATGGAATCACACTGTTTGCAATTATTAAAATGGAAGGATTGCAGCAAGATCATATCCCTAGTCTCCCCATAGCAAATGTCATGTGCTAGCTGTTTTGTGTGTGTGTGTGTGTGTGGTTTTTTTTTTTTAAGATGGAGTTTTGTTCTGTCGCCCATGCTAGAGTGCAGTGGTGTGATCTCAGCTCATGGCAAGCTCACCTCCTGAGTCCAAGCAATTCTCCCTGCCTTAGTCTCCTGAGTAGCTGGGATTACAGGCCCCTGCCACCACGCCTGCCTAATTTTTGTATTTGTAGTAGCGTTGGGGTTTCACCATGTTGACCAGGCTGGCCTCGAACTCCTGACCTCAGGAGATTCACCCGTCTCAGCCTCCCAAAGTTCTGGGATTATGGGTGTGAGTCACTGCACTTGGATTTAATGGGATATTTCACTGCAGACTTTGATAAACAGAATATTAGCATTTATGGTGTTCTTTTTATTTTACTCATACTATTTTTCTTTGGACTCAATTACAATAACATAATTAAAGATCAAAGTATAAAAGTTAAAGACCAATACAGATTTAATAATTATTCTTTTCTACATATTGTGTTTAAATGACATCCTTTTTTCTTTTTGTTCTTACAGCTCCAACTGTAAAAGCCAACGGTCCGGGGATGATCCCATACTGTTTTTTCCAGTCTCATGTTGAAGATTTTTATGTAGAAGTTCTTCCCAAAGGAATTTTTTTTTTTTTTTGAGACAGAGTTTTCACTCTTGTCGCCCAGGCTGGAGTGCAATGACGCGACCTTGGCTCACTGTAACCTCTGCCTCCTGGGTTCAAGTGATTCTTCTGCCTTAGCCTCCCGAGTTGCTGGGATTATAGGTGCCCAGCACCATGCCAGGCTAATTTTTGTATTTTTAGTGGAGATGGGGTTTCGCCATGTTGGCCAGGCCGGTCTTGAACTCCTGACCTCAGGTAATCTTCCTGCCTCAGCCTCCCAAAGTGCTGGGATTAGAGGCGTGAACCCATGCCCGGCCAGAAATGTTTTTTTATTTTTTTTAATTTTTTAATTTTTTTATTTTTGAGACAGAGTTTCGCTCTGCCGCCCAGGCTGGAGTGCAGTGGCGTGATCTTGGCTCACTGCAAGCTCCGCCTCCCGGGTTCACGCCATTCTCCTGCCTCAGCCTCCCGAGTAGCTGGGACTACAGGCGCCCGCCACCTCGCCCGGCTAGTTTTTTTGTATTTTTTAGTAGAGACGGGGTTTCACTGTGTCAGCCAGGATGGTCTCGATCTCCTGACCTCGTGATCCGCCCGTCTCGGCCTCCCAAAGTGCTGGGATTACAGGCTTGAGCCACCGCGCCCAGCCTAGAAATGTTTTTTTTAAGAAGGCTGTCTACTAGTGGAGTTCCTGGCCTGAGAGGATATTACTTTCCAAGGAAAGGATTTCTTTCATTATTTAAGGGTAAGATTCCTGGATTCTTACTGGACTCTTAATCTCTGTTCTGAGTAATCCATCTTTTTTATTGTTGACCAGTAGTCATTCACCACTAGGGTTGTATTTAATGAAATCTGAGTTATTTTATGGCTCTTTTTTTTCTTTTGAGACCGAGTTTTGCTCTCATTACCCTGGCTTGAGGGCAATGGTGTGATCTCAGGTCATCACATTCTCTGCCTTCTGGGTTCAAGCTGTTCTCCTGCCCGGCCTCCTGAGTAGCTGGGTTTACAGGCATGCGCCACCATGCCCAGCTAAGTTTTTGTATTTTTAGTAGAGCTGGTGTTTCACCAGGTTGACCAGGCTGGTCTCGAACTCCTGACCTTGGGTGATCCACCCGCCTCATCCTCCCAAAGTGCTAGGATTACGGCACTTTAATCCTAGCACCGTGCCCGGCCTGGGCCTGCTTCTTTCATTCTCTTTTTCTTTTTTTTTTCATTAGCAGTTTAAAATTGGTGACTTATTCAGACACAAGCAAAAGAATATTAGCCCAGCTTTGGAAAAGGTGTGAGCCCATGTATGATTTTCCTAGTTTCTCCTCCCCCTTCGCTTTTTGCTCTCTTGTTAGTATGTTAATTGTTTTCTCTCTCTCAATCTTGTTTCCCCATTTCTTTGGCAGACATTTTTACTTGTCTTGGAAGAGTAGGCGAAGAGCTGGTTTTAGGACTCTTTGAAAGGGTACAGTATGGATGACAGTCTTGGCTAATGGTAACCAGATCCAGGGAGCCGGGGTCAGTGTGAGCTGGAATCAGTTCAAATTAGCAAAGCACTGGTACTCAGTGGCAGGAATACAAGTGACCGCAAATTGTTTAACACATCTGGAAAGGGATACTGACATCATCCTCAGAATCTGTGGGGAATACACATAGCCTGTAAGACACATTCCTCTTTGACCCTAAAAAGATTCTTTGAAGAATAATACCCTTAGCAATTTTCTAGCCGGCTTGCCTGCTTATTTATCTTTGAGGACAACATGCCTCGTGGAGCTCCACAGGCCCCAGAGGATTCTGCATTTGAAAGTGCTGAAGCTGAGAGACTGGGTCTTGGTGGACCCCAAGAGGTCTGCTTTTCCTCTACTCATTGTTCCTTTTTTTTCCCAGCAACTGGCATTGCTGTTTAAATGGGTTGTTCTTTGCCGTTTAATTTGTTTGGTAGTGGTGTGTCAGGATTTGGGTTTTCTGGATAGTTTCCCAGCTGGTGACTTGAGTGGTGGTTAGGGAGGAGCTGTTTTAGGGCTGTTCTGGAGCTACTGAGTTAGGTGTATGGATACTCACAGCTCGTCTGTTGAGGAGAATGCTGTTCTCATTGTGCTGCCTTTGGTGGTGCTGTGTGTGGCCCTTTAGATGTGGGTGGAGGTGAGTTGGGGCAGTTAATGAGATCTTTTTTAGGTGCTTTTGATAAAGTAGCCTGCACTACAGGATTCATTGTGACTTTTTTCCTTAACTTGTGCGTATTTCTCTCCTAGCCTTTGCTGTCTTTCTCATGCCTTTGATTTTCCCAGCTCCTCGTGGTTGAAATTACATAAGTCCTCTGCTGTGGTTTAAGTGTGTCCCCCAAAGTTTATGTGCTGGAAACTCAATCCTCAATGCAACAGTTGGGATGTGGGGCCTAATAAGAGAGCCTTCATGAATGAGTTAATGTTGTTATTATGGTAATAGATAAGTAATCACAGAGTGGTCTTATTATAAAAGAGAGTTCAGCCCCTTTTGCCCTCTTGCTGTCTTGCACTCTCTTGTCCTTCTGCCTTCTGTCGTGGGATGATGCAGCAAGAAGATCCCTACTAGACGCAGGCCCCTCAACCTTGGATTTCATAGCATCCAGAACTACAAGAAATAGTTTCTTCCTTTCACCTTTTCCTTTCCTTTCCTTTCTGTTCCGTTCTGTTCTGTTCCATTCCATTCCTTTCCGTTCCCTTCGCTTCCCTTCCCTTCCGTTTTTCCGTTCTCTTCCCTTCCCCTCCCTTCCTTTCTCTCCGCCTCCCACCTTCCTTCCCTTCCTCCTTCCCTCTTTCCCTCTTTCCCTTCCTTCTCTTCCTTCCCTTCCCTTCCTTCCCTTCCTTCCCTTCCTCCCCTTCCTCCTTCCCGCCTTCCCTTTTTCCCTCCTTCCCTCCCTTCCTTCCCTTCCTTCCCTTCCCTTCCCTTCCCTTCCCTTCCCTTCCCTTCCCTTCCCTTCCCTCCCTCCCTCCCTCCCTCCCTTCCTTCCTTCCTTCCTTTTTTCCTTCTCATAAATTATGCAGTCTGTGGCATTCTTTTATAGCAGCATGAAATGGACAAAGACCAACTCCATTTTCAAGAGCAAGCCCTTTTGTAGTTTCTGAGCCAATTATGACTACAAAGGAAGTTCTGTAGGTAGCCTCAGATCCACCACCTAGGAAGCATGCTACCAAGCAGTCCTAGCATCTAGGATTCGATCAAGTGCTGGGCAACATGATACCTCTGCAATTTAGCACCTCCCTATATACCTCCAGTTAGCTCAGCCCATCAGGGCTAAAACTACCCCTCATATCCTAGTGTCTCTTGTAGGCAGAAGCCTTGCCTAAATCCTAAGCTGCTTGGCTCACATTCTGTCTTGTGCTTTTTTTGTAGGGGGTTCAAACATACACAAAAGAAATAGGATGAACCTCCACGTACCCAACCCTCCGAATAAGCATTTACCTCCATTTTTCCAGATTTGTTTCATCTACTTTAATCTCCCTAAAAATTTATGTTTGTAAGGGAAAAACTGAATAAATAGCTCCACACTACCTCTCATTTTAAGTCACTTTTCAGAGTAGTAAGTTAGTGACCTAGTAACCTTCTCTCTAGTGACCAATAGCTTTTTTTTCTGAATATCATCATGAACTCATAGATTATTGTTTGCATTTGATGTATTTCAGGCCATTGTTGTCTTTATTGTTTTGGATGCTTACATTGTCTCATCGAGGTTAATAATTATCTCTTCAAGTTGACGCTCCTGTCTTTTTGATGTGATCCTGTTGGACTTTGATGACTTCCTTGCTTTCTGGCAAAAAAGATGTTCCAGGATCAATATACTGTACCATACATGGAGTCAGCCATTTCTCTAGGGGGCCTTAATTCCTGTTAGTAGAGAACACAGTTTGGGGTCTTGGACTGAATGACTTTTCTGAACCTCCTCTTCTGAGACTACAGCCTGCGTCCCTGCATATAACCCATTTGGAGCTCTTGCTGGGCACCAGCAGATCTCCTGAAACTGCTATATAATTCTGCCTCACTCTTACAAAGATTCATCTCTTGAGAGTTTTGTGCTCTGTCCCCAGATACAGTCTTTCTGGTTCTGAAGCTTTTGTTTCAGTCCCCCTGAATTCCACCAGCCCTATGCATGCCATACCTTGGATTGCTAACCCAACCCCAGTGGAGCCTCTTTGGTTAGAATAGTTGCCACACCCCGTGCCTAGTACTCTAGTAAACAAGGTTCTACCTGGGCTTAGGTTAACTTTTGCTCCTTTGGGCCCTGTGTTCTACCAGCATTTCATTTATCTGAAACTCCCCCCTCACCTCCAGACCTTAATTGTTCTTTAATGGTTTACTGCTGCTTCCTGGGTTCTCAAGAACCCAGTTCAGGAGTTTCTGTTTTAGTTTGAGATCTTACAGGCCTGTCTCATCAGGTTGGTGTCAGTCCAGCTAGGATTAGGCAGAATTGGGTGGGGTTTGTAGTGCATTTTTGGCCCAGCATGTACCTGTCTGACTAATTATCTGTCTTTTCTTTCCTGTTGCAATTCATGGGCCTTAGCATCTTCTAAATGGTGTTTAGTAGGTCATCCTGTTGATTTCCTGCTAGGGAGTAGCATACTCTGGCTCTGTACCATTGGCCAAGGGACTTAAGGATAGATGACAGGCTGCAGTTTTGTTAAATGGAACAATATGAAGAGATGGCATTTTGGCAGCAGGGCCTATTTGAATGGTTGGTCCTTTGTCCCTGTGTTGATATAGGCAGATCCTTGACGGGAATTTGGAATGATCCCAAATATTGTAGATCACTGGTACATCAAGTTATCCTCAAGGCTGTATTTCTAACAGTCTTGAATGATATTTTGTGAATTTTTGGAGATTCTCTGTGTAGGGTTTAATTGTTTAGTTTTTTTAGTCGTGCCTGTTTAGTTTCTTTGCAAAGAAATAAGAAATCTGAAAGAGATGGCAGGCATTAGGGAAAAAAGCCAGGAGCCTTGTTCCCCCACCCTCTACTTAGGTTCTGGAACTGTACTCATAGGTGAGTAGTGAGGAGCTGGGCCCAAGCACATTAATCCTAGATGTAGCTCTGCTTTGCGCTCGCTCCAGTACTTGTATCAAATTCACTTCAAGTCACCCAGAGTAATATGTAGAGGAGTCATTCAGGAGCATGCTTATACTTCATTATATCAAATGGGAGATCCTGTAATTTATAGCCTATTATTTCTGGAGTCTGGAGATGGCTCTGCATAAGCTTTGCTGAAGCAGATTTTATTACATTAGAAGAGAACCTAGCTGGCTGCATCCTACACTGGAAGCTTTTAGATGCTAATAAGGAGGTCACAGAACGTAAAGGTCACAGAATGACTCTGGAATCCATTCCCTGCCAAGAAAGAATAATGACGCTCTAGGTTGGCCTCTTTTCGTTTCCCTTTGATTTTGAGTAATAAATTATCTCCTCACTTCCCAGCTGAACAGTTTGGGAGTCTCTATTCCCTAGAAAGACTCTGGTCACATGCCCATCAGATTAAATTAGGTGACAACTCTTTGACCTTAATGAATGTTGAAGGATTTCAAAGGGCTAATGGAAATTCTTCTAGAAGTAATTGCAACCTCCGCCTTCTGGGTTCAAGCGATTTTCCTGCCTCAGCCTCTGAAGTAGCTGGGATTACAGGCGTCCACCACCATGCCCAGCTAATTTTTGTAGTTTTAGTAGAGGCGGGGTTTCTCCATGTTGGCCAGGTTTGACCTCAGATGATCCATCCGCCTCGGCCTCCCAAAGTGCTGAGATTACAGGCGTGAGCCACCGCGCCTGGTTAAACTCCAGTTTTTCGTGTTCCCTGCATAGGTCAAGGTCTTAGGGAGTGATTCATTCTAGCAGAACTCCCTGGATTTTAAGGCAGGTGTTCCATTTATTAATTGACAAAGGAGGCATATTTGTCCCCTGGTAACCTAAAGATTTAGGTTGTTTTCCCAGGGACTCTGTTTTCACTGTGAGGGTTCTTGGAAACTAAGCAGAGGATGAGGAAAAGGCTGTGAACAAGCTTGCTGGTCTCTCCCTGTCCTATAAAAGAGCATACTTCTTCTGTAACCAGAAGACCCTTTTGATTAGTCAAGGCTGGACAGACTGAGATGAGGGGGTGGGTGGGTGTGTGTGTGTGTGTGTGTGTGTGTGTGTGTTGAGACAGGGTCTCACTCTGTCACCCAGGCTGGAGTTCTGTGGTGAGATCAGAGCTCACTGCAGCTTCTACTTCCTGGGCTCAAGCGATCCTCCTATTTCAGCCTCCAGAGTAGCATGGAGTATAGGAATGTGTTACCACACCCAGCTCATTTTGTAATTTTTTGTAGAGATGAGGTTTCACTGTGTTGCCCAGGCTGGTCTTGAACTCCTGGCCTCACGGGATCCTCCTGCCTTTGTCTCCCAGTGGCTGGCATTATAGGTATGAGCCACCTCACCTGACCTGCAATTATTTTTCAACAATATACTTTCTCTTTTACAGAGCCACTTAAGCTAAAGATTCCCTTGAGAACAAGTACTGTCCTGTGGTTTCATGGCCTTTCTTCCATTTGTGGTTCTTGCCAAGTGGTATTTCAATGACCTCTTATCAAGATGGATAAACCCAAGTTTCCCAGTGCTGGAATAGAGAAAATGGATGGACAAGTAAGTCCCACTCAGCACCCATAGCCCAGGCATGGGGACCTCAACACACCTGAGCCCCAGACGTCACCTTTCATTGTGAGTAGCTCTGAGATGACACTTCTGGTTGGTAAGTGCCTCCTGGCAATAGTTTATATAACAGCAAGTGAAGGAATAAATAGTCACCAAAACGTTTTCTGTCCCCAACTCCAGCATTAATTGGATTAGATAGTTATTTTATGAAGAATTTTCCTATGCCACAGTCCTGACCATATCTTCAAGTGAACAGAAAAATTCTATTAAAAAGTGAACCTTGTGTCTCACTCTGTTGCCCAGACTGGACTGCAGTAGTGCAATTATGGCTCACTGCAGCTTCAACCTCCTGGGTTCAAGCAGTCCTCCTGCTTCAACCTCACAGGTAGCTGGGACTACAGGTGCTTGTCACCGCACCTCACTAATTTTCCCATTTTTTAAATATTTGGATTCCACAGGACTGACTTCAAAAACTTGAGTACGCATGGATTTTGGTATACACAGAAATGGGGTAGCTGGAACTAATTCCCCCATATACCAAGGGACAAATTGTATCTGTTTTTACAATTATAGTGTAGGATACATTATGTTCCATGACAATGGTAATTTTTAATGACAATTTTTAATTGAGTGAAATTACCATAAAAATAATAATTTGCTGAGCTGTTACTAGGTGCCTATAAGTACCACAGGTTTTTAAAATTCCCCATATCTCTTCCTTATTTCACTTAACCACTCTATCTTAAATTACTCATGCTTGCTTCAGTGGCACATGTACTTAAGTTGGAACAATAGGCCTCTGTGAAAGAATGACATGCAAATTTGTGAAGCATTCCATATTTTTTTAAAAATGAGGAAAAAATTACTCCCAGATTTTCACTGTGTTTGTGCATATCACCTTTCGTTTAGGTTGAATTATATCCAAAGATGATATTTCCGGAAGTGAGATTACTGTGAGTGACAGGGTATGAGCATTCTTATTACCCTTGATGTAAAGTGCCAAGCTTTCAGGCATGGTGGCTGTCAGCCTATAATTCCAGCACTTTGGGAGGCTGAGGTAGGAGGATTGCTTGAGGCCAGGAGTTGGAGGAGGCAGTATAATGAGTAACTGTCTGTATTATTTTAAAAAAATGTCCAAGCTTTATCCTGGAAGGTTTATATACAATGTAAACACCACTGATAGTACAAGAAAATGGCCATTTCACTGCACTTTCACTGGCACAGGTATTATAATTTAACAAGTTACTTTCTGTGTGATAAATAAAAGACTTCATATTACTTTGTCACTTTTTTTTTTTTTTTTTTTTTTTTTGAGACACAGTCTCGCTCTGTCACCCAGGCTCTAGTGTAGTGGTATGATCTTGGTTCACTGCAACCTCTGCCTCCCAGGTTCAAGCAATTCTGCCTCAGCCTCCTGAGTAGCTGAGATTACAGGCACACACCACCATGCTTGGCTAATTTTTGTATTTTTAGTAGAGATGGGGTTTCACCGTATTGATCAGGCTGGTCGCAAACTCCTGACCTCGTGATCTACCCGCCTCGACCTCCCAAAGTGCTGGATTACAGGCGTGAGCCACGTACCCGGTCTATTTGTCACACGTTTTATCTTTCCTTGTGTTAGCTTCTTAGCTTTATTTCTTTATTGTCCTTTTTTTTTTTTTTCTTTTTTTGAGATGAAGTCTCGCTCTGTCTCCCAGGCTTGAGTGTAGTGGCACAGTCTCAACTCACTGCAGTCTTGACCTCCTGATCTCAGGTGATCCTTCCACCTCAGTACTTGGGTTTATGGGCACATGCCACTATGCCTGGCCAGTTTTTTTTTAATTTTTAGTAGAGACGAGGTCTTGCTTTGTTTCTTAGGCTGGTCTGGGACTGGCCTCAAGCGATCCCCCCACCACCCCCTCCCAAAATACTAGTATTATAAGCGTGAGCCACCATGCCTGAGCTGTCCATGTCTTTTCCATTTATTTATGGAATTAATTTGTCTTTTACTAATGCGATGATCTGTTTAATCTTTTATTAAATTATAAAAATAGTAAATACTTTTAAATAAATAAGTGAAAAATTTCCTTCAGTCTTTAGACCCATAATCTTATCTCAGGAAATAATTGCTATTGAGAAAATGGGCCATATCCTTCAAGACACATACATGGTGATTGAACATCACTTCACATTTTCATATTTCGTGGACATTTGTGCCAATACCTATTGATCTATCTTAATCCTTTTCATGGTTGCATAATATTTGTTATATAGATGTATCACAGTTTACTCATCAGCTGCTGTAGGCATTTAGGCTCCTTCTAATATTTGCTTTGAGTTCTTTATATAATTAAAAATTAACCCCCTCAGCCAGGTGTGAGGTCACACCTCTGTGGTGTTACAGGCAGGTCACACCTGTAATCCCAGCACTTTGGAAGGTTGAGGTGGGAGAACTGCCTGAGTGTGGGAGATCACCACCAGCCTGGTCACCATAGCGACACTTTGTCTCTACTAAAAATTAAAAAAATATTGAGCTACACATTGCACTGTACACCTATAGTCCCAGCTACTGGGGAGGCTAAGACTGGAGGATCACTTGAGCCTAGAATGTTGAGGCTGCAGTAAGCTATGATCACACCACTGCACTTTAGCTTTGGTAAGAGCAAGACTGTTTCTTAAATAAAATAAAAATTAGATGGGAATATTGCTCGAGCCCTGGAGGTTGAGGCTTCAGTTAACTGTGATTGCACCACTGCAGTCCAGCCTAGGCGATAGAGCAAGACCCTTTTTCTAAAAATAAAATAAAAAGTAACCTTCTGTTATATTTCCCAGTAACACTTTCCCTCCTATGTTTCTGCTGGAGGCCCTTGCATTTTGTTTGTTTTTCACATACCATTTAAAACTTTTAAGTACTGATGTATGTCTGTGTCATCCCTCTTTTTTCTTTTCTTTCTTTTTTTTTTTTTTTAAAGAATGTGTTTTTGTCACTCCAGCTGGATCTACCATGAAAGACTTCTGAATCCAGGAAGAGAGACTGACTGGGCAACATGTTATTCAGGTACAAAAAGACTTGGACTATAACTCAAAAATGATCAAATAATAGTGCGTGCATCAAGTGCAATGGGAAGCTCTTCTGGAGGGTGAGAGAAGCTTCCAGTTAAGGTGACATTGAAGCCAGGTCCTGAAAGATGAGGAAGAGTTGTATGAGAGTGGGGAGGGAAGAGGGACGTGGAGGGATGAGGAATGGGCTGGGATGGGATGGAGTGAGCAGCCCAGGCAGGGAAACCAGCACTGTACAGACCTGGACAATGAAGATGGCACATTTTGTTCAGGGAATGGTGAATTAAGTGTGGCAGGAATGCTTTGTAGAGACAGTAATTTGCTTGTATGGAATTTTGCCCGAGACCTCATTACAGTTTCTAAGTTTTTGTGTTATCATGCATCACTGTCCTTGTCAAAGAGTGTGATGATCACAATAACATCAAGCATAGTATTTCATTAATTCTCACAAAAATAGGTAGGTGCCACAGTTATCCCCATTTTATGCATGAAGTGATGAAGACTTGGGGTTAATGAGCGATTTGCCCAAGCTCGCCTGGATATTAAGACTGAGTCAAATGTTAGGTCTGGTCTGACTTTAATGCTTGCCTTGTTCATGAGCACCATGCATTGTCTCTCCTATGCAGTTAAGCAGGTAGACAGGTGAGAGAAGAACTCATGTTTCTCTCTTCTCACACACTTCTAACCAAATGTATGTGTGGAGTTTCTACACCGGTTCTCCAACTCTCTGGATACCAACTGCGTATTCCACAATTCCATTCCAACACTACCTGGGGTTAGTGCAGACCTCACAGGTTAGGGGCTCAGTCCCACAAGACCACCCTTACTTCAGATGCCAATTGCAAGTCCTAGGTTGTCACCTGTATTTCGACCAACCAGTTAGAAATCAGGGTTTCCCATGACTCTCTTCTTCAGTTTAGTTATTTGCTAGAACAACTCACAGAACTTAGAAAAACAGGTTTTTCCTTTTCTTTTTTTTTTTTTTTTTTTTTAAAAAGACAGGGCCTTGCTCTGTTGTCCAGGCTGGCGTGCAGTGGTGCAATCATAGCTCATTGAAGCCTCAACCTCCAGGGCTCAAGTGATTCTCCTGTCTCAGCCTCTCAAGTAGCTGGAATTACAGGGTTCCCACCACCACATCTGGCTAATTTCTTTTATTTTTTGTATAGATAGGGTCTTGTTATGTTGCCCAAGCTGGTCTCAAATTCCTAGACTCAAGTGATTTCCCCCCACCTCTGCCTCCCAAAGTGCTAGGATTACAGGCATGAGCCACCTCATCTGGCCAGCTTATTTTCTGTTACTGGCTCAATGTAAAGGCTCCATCTCAGGAACAGCCAGTGAAAGAGGTGCACAGGGCAAGGTAAGTGGGGAGGGGCACAGAGCTTCCATGCCCTCTGTTGGGCATGCTACCCTCCCAGCACCTCCTTGTGTTCAGCGACACAGAAGTTCTCCAAACCCTGTTGTTTGGGTTTTTATGGAGGCATGATTGATTGACCATTGGTAGCTAAGTCAATCTCCAGTCCCTTTTGCCTCCTGGAGTTCGGCAGGTGAGGCTGAAAGTTCCAAGCCTCAAGAAATGTGGTTGGGACTGGGTGCAGTGGCTCATGCTGTAATCCTAGCACTTTGGGAGGCCGAGGCATGCAGATCACTTGAGGTCAGGATTTTGAAAGCAGCCTGACCAACATGGTGAAAACCCATCTCTACTAAAAATACAAAAATTAGCTGGGCATTGTGGCACATCCCTATAATTCCAGCTACTCAGGAGGCCGAGGTAGGAAAATTGCTTGAATCTGGGAGGCGGAGGTTGCAGTGAGCTGAGATTGTGCCATTGCACTCCAGCCTGGACTACAAGAGCCAAACTCCGTTCAAAAAAAAAATGTGGTTGGTTCCTCTGGCAGCCAGCCCTCCTCCTGAAGCAGTCTGGGAGCTTGCAGCCACTCTGTCAGCTCAACAGCATCCCACATGCATTCTTACCATGCTGCAGATCTGAAAGACCTCAGAGGCCCTTGTGTCAGGAAACTGGGACTAAGACTGAATATTAAAACAGAAAATGCTCCTATTACCTCCGTCACTAAGGACTTTATAAGAGCTTTAGAAGTTCTATGCCAGGAACCAGGGGCAGAGACCAAATGTATATTTCTTTTCTTATATTTGAGACAGAGTCTCGCTCTGCCACTGAGGCTGGAGTACAGTGATGTGATCATAGCTCACTGCAGCTTTGACTTCCTAGGCTAAAGCGATCCTCCACCTTAGCCTGTCCAGTAGCTGGAACTACAGGCGTGCATCACCATGTCCAGCTGATTTTAATTTGAATTTTATAAAGGTGGGGTCTTCCTATGTTCCCCAGGCTGGTCTTGAACTCTTGGCCTCAAGCGTTCCTTTCTCTTTGGCCTCCCAAAGTGTTGGGATTACAGATGGGAGCCCCCATGCCCACCAATCAAGGATCTTTATAAGAGAAAGGAGGAGGTAGGAGAGTCAGAATTAGAGAAGGAGATGTGGTGATGGAAGAAGAGGTCAGAGAGGGAGATTTGAAGATGCTGCACTTCTGGCCTTGAATATGGAGTCAGGGGCCATCTTCAAGATGAGTCAAGGAATGGGGGTGGCTTCTAGAAGCTGGAAAAGGCAAGGGAGCACATTCTCTCTAGAGCCTTCAGAAGGAATGCAGCCCTTCTGACACCTGACTTTAGCCTTAATAGACCTAGTTGGGCTTCTGGACCCCAGAACTGTAAGGTGGTAGATTTGTGGTGTTTCAAGCCACTAAATATAGGGTAGTTTGTTGTAGCAGCAAGAAAAAGTGAACATGAAGCTGGGGCTTTATGTTACAGTTGCTCAAGCCTGTAATCCCAGCACTTTGGGAGGCTGAAGTAGGAGGATCGCTTGAGCCCAGGAGCTTAAGACCAGCCTGGACAACATAATGAGACCTCATGTCTAAAAAAGTTTTTTTTAAAAAAGGCTGGGCGCGGTGGCTCACATTTGTGATCCCAGCACTTTTAGGAGGCTGAGGGCGTTGGATCATGAGGTCAGAAGTTCAAGACCAGCCTGGCCAAGATGGTGAAACCCCATCTCTACTAAAAATACAAAAATTAGCCAGGTGTGGTGCCTGTAATCCCAGCTACTCGGGAAGCTGAGGCAGAGAATCACTTGAACCTGAAAGGCAGACTTTGCAGCCAGCCGAGATCGTGTTGTTACACTTCAGCCTGGATGACTGAGACTCTGTTTAAAAAAAAAAAAAAAAAATAGCCAGACATTGTGGCATGCAGCTGTAGTCTCAATTCCTAGGGAGGCTGAGGCGGGAGGATTGTTCAAGCCTGGAAGGTTGAGGTTGCTGTGAGCTATGATTGCACCACTGTACTCCAGCCTGGGCAATAGAGCAAGACCTTGTTTCAAAAAGAAAGAAAGAAATGAGCATGATGGGAATGGGGACAAATGGCAATGTTGAGTAGAGTGGTCACGGTTGGCCTCATAAGTGAATATTGAGCAAAAGTTTGAAGCAGATGATGGAGCTGGCCAAGGTGCTGAGGGAAGAGCTCTGTAGGCTGAGTCAACAGGATAAAGGCATTAGGAGGAAACTCCCTGGTGTGTCTGAGGCTCTGGAAGGAGGCCAGTGGAGCAAAGAGAGAGAGGGAGCGAAGTTGGCGAGGAGGCCAGGAAGTTGCTGGGCTGGGATCGGTACAGATCGTGTAAGCCCTGGGACGCTATTCCTGGGGCTTTGGCTTTTACTCTGACTAAAATGGGAACCACCGAGGGGTTCTGAGCAGAGAGGCGACATGATCTGTCTCCTGATTTAAAGCACGCCCTGGCTGCCAAGTTGAGAAAGACTCTGGGAAGATTTGTGTAGAAGCATGGGGGCCAAACTGTGGCAACATCCCAGTGAGAGATGATAGTGGTCCTGACCTGGTGCACAATGGTAGTGAGAGATGGTCAGAGCCTGGATACATGTTGAAGTCAGTCAATAGGATTTCCTGACAGACTGGATGTGAGCTGTGAGAGAAGGCAGGGGTCAAAGTTGAGTTTGATTCTAATTGAATTATTAAGTAATTAAAAAAAAAAAAAAACCCTACTGCCTTTCCCAATCCTACGAAGTAAAGGATGCTAGATAAAAAAAATCCTAAGTCAGGCCAGGGGCAGTGGCTCACACGTATAGTTCCAACAGTTTGAGAGGCAGAGATGGGAGTATGTTTTAAGGCCATGAGTTTGAGAGCAGCCTGGGCAACATAGTAAGACCTCCTCTCTACAAAAATAAAAGAAAGAAATTTAATAAAATAAAATAAATATAGCGGGGCATGGTGGTGTATACCTACTCAGGAGGCTGAGGTGGGCAGATCTCTTGAGGCTAGGAGTTTGAGGCCAGCTTGGGCCACATATTAAGACTTCTCTCTCTAAAAAAATTAATAATGATTTTAAAAAGCCTGACATGGTGGTACTTGCCTGTATTTCCAGGTATTGGGGCAGCTGAAGCAGGAGCATCTCTTGAGCCCAGTTGGTCAAGGCTGCAGTGAGCTATGATTATACCACTGCACTCCATCCTGGGTGACACAGTGGGACCCTGTCTCAAAATACAAATACAAATGAAATGAAATCCCAAGTCAGACCAGTCCCTTCTAGGCTATGTAGGCCTTGCAACCACATAGCTGCGTGATCGGGTTTGTGTGGCTGTGGATGAGGAGACCCCTGCCCAACTGTTGTTGGCTTTATAATCAGTTTATTTTTCAGTATAGTAATCAAATATATTTCATCATACTTGATGGTCTCAGATATGTGTGGGTTTTGGAATTCCCCTTGGAACAGGTTGTAACATCTTATTTGCTCCATCATTCCATAATTTTAAAAATCTGATCATTGTTTAATAAGATCGGAATTGATATTAGACTACCTAGTCAGTTTTGATTATTGAGAAAATGAAATTGTATTGTTTGTACTTTATCCAAGATTGGTGTCATATTGGGTAAATCTAATCAATACTTGAACAAATGCAAAATTAGAGCTTTATCATGAAAAACTATGTCATTCTTGAAGAAGATGCCATTTCTTTTTTTCTTTTTTTTTTGTTTAAGATAGAGTCTTGCTCCTGTCGCCCAGGCTGGAGTGCAGTGGTGCAATTTTAGCTCACTGTAACCCTTGCCTTCTGGGTTGAAGCAGTTCTCCTGCCTCAGCCTCCCGAGTAGCTGGGATTATGGGTGTCCGCCACCATACCCAGCTAATTTTTGTATTTTTAGTAGAGACACGGTTTCACCATGTTGGCCAGGCTCATCTTGGACTCCTGACCTCAGGTGATCTGCCTGCCTCAGCCTCCCAAAGTGCAGGGATTACAGACGTGAGCCACCAGGCCCAGCCTCCATTTCTTTTTCGTAGTCTTTAATAAATAGCTGGTATTGTTGCAGACTTGCTATTTAGGCACTTAGGAATTTTTCACTAGAAGGCATGTAAAGAAAGACCATGGGCATTTGTAATGAATTTAGCATTCATTCTTTGCATGACTGTCCCCAGAGCTGTAACTTTACTAATGAATTGTTTACAAACCACTTAGCTAGCAACCGAGCCTAACCAGCCACTCACCCTCGTTATTCAGTGCTCTTTTGTTCTCGTCTGTTTCTCCTCCAACTTGGCTGCACTCACAAAGTTATACAAACTTGCATTTGTTTTCCTTCCTTTTTAGAGACAGGGTCTTGCTCTGTTGCTCAGTATGCAGTACAATGACATGGTCATGGTTCACTGTAGCCTCAAACTCCTGGACTCAAGCAGTTCTCCCACTTCAGTCTCCGAAATAGCTGGGACTCCAGGCATGTGCCACCATGCCCAGCTAATTTTTTCATTTTTTATCATAGAGATGGGATCTTGCCAGGTTGCTCACACTAGGCTCAAAACTCCTGACCTCAAGTGATCCTCCTGACTCAGCCTCCCAAACTGCTGGGATTACAGGCAGGCATGACTACCTGTGCTATTAATTTAAATAATAGCTTTATTAAAATATTATTCACATGCCATTCACTTTATTTATTGAAATCTGCAATTCAGTAGGTTTTAGAATACTCAGAGAGCTGTGCATCGATCACCACAGTCACTTTTAGAATCTTTTATTACCCTATAGAGAAATCCATACCCCTTAGCCACTACCTCCTACTCCCCCCACCTGCCTTGGCCCCCAGCCTTAGGCAACCATTGATTCATTTTCTTGTCGCTATAGATTTGCCTAATCTGGACAAATAGAATTGTACAATATGTGATCTTTTGTGGCTTTTTTTCCCTCTTAGCACAATGTTTTCAAAGTTCCTTTATGTCATAGTGTGTATCAACATTTCATCGTCCTATTGCTGAGTAATACTCCGTGGTAGAGACACGCTGCATTTTGTTTATCTGTTCATCAGTTGGTGGACATTTGGGTTGTCTTCATGTTTTGGCCATTATGAATAATGCTGCTCTGAAGATTGTTGTACAATATATATTTGTGTGGATATGTATTTTTATTTCTCTGGGATATATGCCTAGGAGTGAAGTTGTTGCATTATATGATGACTGTACATTTTGAGAAACTGCCAGACTGTTTTCTTAAGTGGCTACACCAGTTCGGTGTGATGGCTCACACCTGTAATCCCAGCTACTCAGGAGGCTCCGATGGGAGGAATTGAGCCCATGAATTCAAGACCAGCCTGGGCAAGATAGTGAAACCCTGTCTTGATTTAAAAAAAAAAAAAAAAAAAAAAAAAACCAATTGAAATGACAGGAAAAGAAATACCCAAAGTGTTTACACGCTTTTATGTTCCCACCAGTAATGTATGTGGGTTCCAATTCCTCCACATCTTCACTGACATTATTTTTTTTTTAGATAGGGGCTTCTCTGTCTCTTAGGCTGCAGTCCAATGACACCATCACAGTTCACTGCAGCCTTGACCTCCCAGGCACAAGTGATTCTCTCATCTCAATGCCTGGCTAATTTTTATATTTTTTTGGAGTGATCGGATTTTACCGTGTCGCCCAGGCTGGTCTCATACTCCTGGCCTTGAGTGATCTACCCACCTCAGCCTCCCAAAGTTCTGGAATTACAGGCTGAGCCACCATGCCTGGCCTTCACCAACATTTGTCATTATGTTTTGTTTTTTCTTTTATACCTTAAAGCAGTATAAGAACAAGTGTCTTCAATTACAGGAAACAATATAATCCCAGGGCATTGGGAGGCTAAGACAGGAAGATGTGTTGATGCCAGGAGTTTGTTTTCTGTTTTTTTTTTCAGACAGAGTCTCACTCTGTGGCCCAGAGTGGAGTGCAGTGGTGCGATCTTGGCCCACTGCAACCTCCGCCTCCCGGGTTCAAGTGATTCTCCTGACTCAGCCTCCCAAGTAGCTGAGACTACAGGTACACGCCACTACTGCCCGGCTAATTTCGTATTTTCAGTAGAGTCGGAGTTTCACCATGTTGGCCAGGCTGGTCTCGAACTCCTGACTTCAGGTGATTTGCCTGCCTCAGCCTCCCAAAGTGCTGGGATTACAAGCATGAGCCCCCATGCCCAGCCTGATGCCAGGAGTTTTAGACCAGCCTGGGCAACCTAGCAAGACCTTGTCTCTACAGAATATTTAAAAATTAGCCAAATGTGGTGGTGCCTGCCTATAGTCTCTCTCTCTCTTTTTTTTTTTTTTTTTTTTTTTTAACTTTTTGAGACATGGTCTGGCTCTGTCTGAAACTCCTGGGATCAAGTGATCAGTCCTCCCACCTCATCCTACCAAGTAATAGGGACCACAGGTGCATGCCACCGAGGTCTTGCTATGTTGCACAGGCTGTTCTTGAGCTCCTGGCCTCAAACAATCCTCTCACCTTGGCCTCCCACAGTACAAGGATTACAGGTATGAGCCACCATGCCTGGCCCCTACCCTGCCTGTTGAGAACCAAAAGAAGGATCCAAATTCTCCTTAGCTCAACTCAAGCCATTTCCTGATTGCATCATCAGCAAGGAGCTGGTTATTGGGCTGTCCAGACCTCCCAAGTGGCACAGAAATGAGGTGAGGGAGTTTTCCTGCTCCTCCACTCTGTGAGGAGTTGGAAGATGATGTTTACTCGTTTGCAGAGAGAGATGCCTTGTAGGCACCTTAGGATGGAGGGGACCCTGATTCCAATGTCATTTTTTTCTTTAGAAACAGGACCTTGCCTTGTCACTCAGGATGGAGTTCAGTGGTCCAATCACAGCTCACTGTAGCCTCAAACTCAAGCAATCCTGCCACATCAGCCTTCCCAGTAGCTGGGACCACAGGTGAGCACCATGACACTCTGTGAATCTTGTTGTGATTTTTTTTTGTAGAGATGGGGCCTCAAGTGTGTTGCCAGAGCTGACCTTGAACTCCTGCACTCAAGGGATTTTCCTGCCTTGGCCTCCCAAAGTATTGGTATTACAGGCATGAGCCATTGTGCCCACTATCTCTGGTTCTTAACCTTCTGCCTCCCTCTTCCACTTTTAAAGAATGCTTGTAATTACATGGACTCTTCTAGATATTCCAGGATAATCTTGTTTTAAGGTCAGCTGATTTTCAACATTAATTTTATCTGCACTCTTAATTCCCCCTTCCTATGTAATTGTGCTGTGTAACATAGGACATGAACAATTGGTGGGGGTGGGGGTTATTACTTTGGCTACCACAGTAACTGTTTTGTGCTAGGTACTGAGCTAAGCACTGGTGAATTAAGCATGAATAACACACTCTCCCTAATCTCCATCCATTCATGGGAGGAGCACCTCACCTGCCATGCTCCTGAGAATCTGGGGAGTCAAGGAAGTCTTCCGTGAGGAGGTGATGCCAAAGCGGACAAGTGACAGAGGAGCTGAAGCTAGCCAGGAAGAGAGTAGAGGTTTAAGGGGAAGCGTATTATAAGCAGAGGGCATCACCCACTTCAGAGAGTCCCAGAGGAGAAAGATGAGGCTCAGCTGGACTCCATAGTAGGTGAAATGGAGAGGGGCAAGCAGTGAGGCTGCCTTGCAAGGCAGGGCAGAGCAGGGGCTGTTAAGGAGTCTGGACTTAATCCCGGAGGCAAGGAGAAGTGATGTAAATGGGGGAGTAATGTGATGAGATTCACTGATTAGAGACATGGTTCAGGCTGCTATAGCGAAGGCACCAGGAGGAGCAGATGGCTCAGTGGGTGTGCAGGAGACCTCTCACTGAGTTTAGGAAGAGGTTTTTAAAATAGAAGAAGTTTGAGTAATTTAAATGATGGTGGGAAGGAGCTAAAAGTGGGGGATAGGTTAAAGATACAGGAAAGTGGGAGGAAGAACTGACAAGTGAGGTTCCTGAGAGGGCAGGAGAAGAGGAGATTCCCATAGGGGGATTAATACTTTCTTTTCTTTTTCTAAGACAGGGTCTTACTCTGTCACCTAGGCTGGAGTTCAGTGGCATGATCTTGGCTCACTGTAGTGTAGACTTCCCAGGCTCAAGGGATCCTCCCACCCCAGACTCCCAAGTAGCTGGAACTACAGGTGTACACCACCACCACACCTGGCTAATATTGTTCTTTTTTTTGGGTAGACACAGCGTCTCACTATGTTGCTCTGACTGGTCTCCAACTCCTGGCCTCAAGCGATCCTGCTGTCTAGGCTTCCAAAATTGCTGGGATTACAGGCATGAGCCATAATGCCTGACCTCTGCTAGTTCTGTATTCTCTAGAGATGTCTTTACTTCGTGCTAGTGTGTCCCTCATTATGCTGATCCTCTGTTAAAATTAATACCTTTTTTTCTTTTGAGATGGAGTTTCACTCTTATTGCCCAGGCTGGAGTGCAATGGCGCTATCTCGACTCACCGCAATCTCCGCCTGCCGGGTTCAAGTGATTCTCCTGCCTCAGCCTCCTGAGTAACTGGGATGACAGCCATGTGCCACCATGCCCAGCTAATTTTGTATTTTTGGTAGAGACTGGGTTTCTCCGCGTTGGTCAGGCTGGTCTTGAACTCCTGACCTCAGGTGATCTGCCTGCCTTGGCCTCCCAAAGTGCTGGGATTACAGGCATGAGCCATTTCGCCTGGCCAAAATCAATACTTTTATATTAAATTGACATATATGTATTTTTTTCTTTTTGATACCGGGTCTCACGCTGTCACCCAGGCTGGAGTGCAGTGGCACAACCTCTGCTCATCGCAGCCTCCACCTGCCAAGCTCAAGCAATTCTCCTGCCTCAGCCTCCCACGTTGCTGGGATTACGGGTAAGTCCCACCACGTAGCTAATTTTTGTGTTTTTTGTAGAGATGGGATTTCACCATATTTCCCAGACTGGTCTCAAACTCCTGAGCTCAAGGCAATCCACCCACCTTGGCCTTCCAAAGTGCTGAGATTACAGGTGTGATCCACCTTGCTCATTCCAGTTTAAACTTTTGAGTTGTTTGTGTCTCCTGATTGGACTACAAATACAGAATTGATGCTAGGAAGGGTACCAGGAGATAGACCCACACAGATAGGATTTGGGAATAGGTTTGGTTATCCAAGGAGCAGTGCTGAACTCCTTCCTAATGGGATATAGGATGCTGGTGATTTCCAGGAAGTGACCTCACAATGACTCAAGCTACCACTTACTATTGATTGTGGTGAAATGCCAGGTGAAGCGTATGCCCTGTGAGCTTAGGGGTGCTACAGTTGACCACTGCCACAGTAAAGATGACTCTGAAGAATGGCATGGGATGGATCCTTTCGAATGCACTTGAGCAGCGGTCTCCAACCAAAGGGCCATAGAACCGGAGGTGAGCAGCAGGCGAGTGAGGGGAAACTTCATCTGTATTTCTAGCCCCTCCTATCACTTGTATGACCACCTGAGCTCCGTGTCCTGTCAGATGAGCAGCAGCATTCGATTCTCATAGAAGCACGAACCCTGTTGTGAAGCATGCATGCGAGGGATCTAGGTTGTGCACTCCTTATGAGAATCTAATGCCTGATGTTCTGTCACTGTCTCCCATCACCCTAGATGGACAGTGTCGTTGCAGGAAAACAAGCTCAGAGATCCCACTGAGTCTACATTATGGTGAGTTGTAGAATTATTTCATTATATATTACAATGTAGTAATAATAGAAATAAAGTGCACAGTATATGTAATGCATTTGAATCATCCTGAAATTATTCCCTCCACTCCCAGTCTGTGGAAAAATTGTCTTCCACACATTCACTCTGTTTTTTGGTAGAGACAGGGTCTTAATATATTGCTCAGGCTGATCTCAAATTCCTGGCCTCAAGTAATAAACCTCTCGGCCTCCCAAAGTGCTGAGATTACAGGCGTAAGCCACCACCCTCAACCAAGACTTATTCCTTAAACCAAATAAAAATTAAGTGAGATGACTTGAGACCAGGTGGTCGAGGCTGCAGCGAGCCCTAATTGCACCACTGCACTCCAGCCTAGGTGACAGAAAATAAAAAATAAAATAAAAATAATGTCTCAAAAAATAAAATAAAATACAAATTACCCTTTTATGACATTCCCAGTAACTTTCCCTCCTAAATGTTCCCCACAAGTCTTTGAATTTTGTTTAATTTTCACACGCAAACCATTTAAGACATTTAAAACTTCCGTCTATCTGTGTCATCCCTTTATTTCAAAAGAATGTCTTTTTGTCACTTCCAGCTGGATCTACCATGAAAGACTTCTGAATCCAGGAAGAGAGACTGACTGGGCAACATGTTATTCAGGTACAAAAATACTTGCACTGTAACTCAAAAATGATCAAATAATAGTGCATGCATCAAGTGCAGTTGGAAGCTCTTCTGGACAGTGAGAGAAGCTTCCAATTAAGGTGACCCTTGAAGCCAAGTCCTGAAAGATGAGGAAGAGTTGTATGAGAGTGGGGAGGGAAGGGGGAGGTGGAGGGATGAAGAATGGGCTGGGATGGGATGAAGTGAGCTGCTCAGGCAGGAAGACCAGCACTGTACAGACCTGGACAATGAAGATGTCACATTTTGTTCAGGGAATGATGAATTAAGTGTGGCAGGAATGCTTTGTAGAGACAGTAGTCTGCTTGTATGGAATTTTGCCTGAGAGACCTGACTACAGTTTCTAATTTTTTGATGTTATCATCCATCACAGTCCTTGTCAGATAGTTTGGAATAGGTATAATGATCACAATAACACCAAGCATAGTATTTCAGTAATTCTCACAGAATCACAGGTAGGTGCCACAGTTATCCCCATTTTATGAATGAAGTGATCAAGACGTAGGAATAATGAGTGATTTGCTCAAGCTCACCTGGATATTAAGACTGAGTCAAATGTTGGGTCTGGTCTGACTTTAATGCTTGCTTTGTTCATGAGCACCACATATTGCCTCTCCTATGCAGTTAAGCAGGTAGACAGGTGACAGAAAAGCCCGTGTTTGTCTCTACTCACACACTTCTGACTGAATGTATGTATGGAGTTTCTACACCAAATTCTCCAGTGCTCTGGATATTAACTGGGTATCCCATGATTTTATTCTGATACTACCTGGACTTAGCACAGACTCCACAAATTAGGGGCTCAGTCCCACGAGACTGTCCTCACTTCAGATGCCAGTGGCAAGTCCTAGGTTGTCACCTGTACTTTTGACCAACCTGTTACAAATCAGGGGTTCCCATAACTCTCTTCTTGGGTTTAATAATTTGCTAGAACAGTTTACAGAACTCAGAGAAACAGTTTATTTTCTTTTTTTCTGAGAGAGACGGTCTTATTTTGTTGCCCAGGCTGGTGTGCTATATTTCTTTTCTTTTTTTTTGGGACAGAATCTCCCTGTGTCATCCAGGCTGGGGTGCGATGATGTATCATAGCTTATTATAGCTTTGACCTCCTGAGATCAAGCGATTCTCCCACCTCAGCCTCCGAAGTAGCTGGGACTACACATGCATGTCACCCATGCCTAGCTCATTTTTGTAGTCGGTGTTTCACCATGTTGGCCAGATGGGGTCTTGTTGTGTTGCCCAGGCTGGCCACAAATTCCTGGGCTCAAGTGATCCTCCCACCTCATCCTTGTAGAGATGGGATTTACTTTATGTCGCCCAGGCTGATGTCAAACTCCTGGGCTAAATCGATTGTCTCACCTCAGCTTATCAAGTAGCTGGGACTACAGGCACACACCACCATGTCGGGCTAATATTTATTTTTATTTTTTTCTAGAGGTGGGTCTCACTATGTTGTTCATGCTAGTTTCAAACTTCGGGCCTCAAGTGTTCCTCCTGCCTTGACCTCCCAAAGTGTTGGGATTATGGGTGGTAGCCACCATGCCCAGCAATCGCAGGGTCTTTATGAAAGAAAGAGGGTAGGAGATTCAGAAGTGGAGCAGGAGATGTGGTGATGGAAGCAGAGGTAAGAGAGGGAGATTTGAAGATGCTTCACTTCTGGCTTTGAAGATGGAGTCGGGGCCATGATCCAAGGAATGGGAGTGGCTTCTAGAAGGTGAAAAAGCCAAGGGAGCACTTCAGAGTCTCCAGAAGGAATGCAGCCCTGCTGACACCTTGACTTTAGCCTTAATAGACCTAGTTTATGTTTCTGGCCCCCAGAACTGTAAGATGGTACATTTGTGGTGTTTTAAGCCACTGAATGTAGAAAACTGCAAACTATATTGCAGCAGCAAGAAGAAATGAACATGAAGCCAGGCATGATGGCTCATGCCAGTAATCCCAGCACTTTAGGAATTTAGGCAGGAGGATTACTTGAGGCCAGGAGTTCAAGACCAGCCTGGGCAACATAGTAAGACCCTGTCTCTACAAAAAATGAAAAAATTGGCCAGGCATGGTGGCTCACGCCTGTAATTCCAGCACTTTGGGAGACCGAAGTGGGCAGATCACCTGAGGTCAGGAGTTCGAGAGCAGCCTGGCCACATTGCGAAACCCTGTCTCTACTAAAAATACAAAAATTAGCTGGGCATGGTGGCACGCACCTGTAATCCCAGCTACTTGGGAGGCTGAGGCAGGAGAATCACGTGAATCTGGGAGGTGGAGGTGGCAGTGAGCTGGGATTCCACCATTGCACTCCAGCCTGGGCAAGAAGAGTGAAACTCTGTCTCAAAATAAAATAAAATAAAATAAAATACTAAAAAAATTAGCCAGGCATGATGGCATGAACCTGTAGTCTCAGCTACTCGGGAGGCTGAGGTGGGAGGATTGCTTGAGCCTGGAAATTTGAGGTTGCAGTGAGCTGTGATTGTGTCAGTGCACTCCAACCTTGGTGACAGTGAGATCTTGAAAAAAAGAAGGCAGAAAGTAAAGAAGAAATGAGCATGGTGGGCATGGGGACAGATGGCAATGTTAAATATTACGGTCAGGGGTGGCCTTCTAAATGAAAATTGAGCAAAGACTTGGAGGGGAAGGAGCTGGCCAAGGTGCTGAGGGAAGAGGATTGTAGGCAGAAACAACAGAATAAAGTGTCCGAGGTGTGTCTGAGGCTCTGGAAGGAGGCCAGTGGAGCAGAAGGAGAGAGGGAGAGAATTAGGGGACGGGGCCAGGGAGTTGCTGGGTGGGGATCAGTACAGATCACGTAAGCCCTGGGAGGTTATTGCTGGGGCTTTGGCTTTGACCCTGACTCAGATGGGAACTGCAGGAGGGTTCTAAGCAGAGAGGCGACATGATCTGTCTCCCAGTTTAAAAGCATTCTCTGGCTGCTGAGTTGAGAAAGACTGTGGGAAGATTTGGGTAGAAGCATGGGGGCCAAGTTATGGCAACATCCAGGTGGGAGATGATTTTGGTCCTGACCAGGGTCATGGTGATGTAGAGAGATGGTCAGAGGGGAGAAGTAGGGGAGGAGGCCAGGGAGTTGCTGGGTGGGGATCTTTAGTGTGTGTTGAAGACAGTCAACAGGATTTCCTGACAGACTGGATGTGAGAGAAGGCAGAGGTCAAGGTTGAGTTTGATTCTTACTGAATTATTAAGTAATTGAAAAAAACACTACTGCCTTTCCCAATCCTAGCAAGTACGGGATGCTAGATTAAAGAAATCTCTTCAAGTTCATTGCAGTGGCTCATGTCTGTAGTCCCAGCTGTTTGGGAAGCAGAGATGGGAGTATCTTTGAAGGGCAGGAGTTCAAGACCAGCCTGGGCAACACAGCAAGATCTGCTCTTTACAAAAATATTTTTCAAAATTAAATAAATGTAGCTAGGCATGGTGATGTGTACTTGTAGTTTCAGCTACTCAGGAGGCTGAGGTGGGCAGATCTCTTGAGGTCAGGAGTTTGAGGCCAGCTTGGGCAACATAACAAGACCCTCACTCTACAACAAAATTAAAAAAATAGCCAGGCATGGTGGCACTCAACTGTAGTACCAGCTGCTGGGGAGCTGAGGCAGGGAGATGGCTTGAAGCTAGAAGGTTGAGGCTGCAGTGAGCTGTAAGTGCACAGCTGCACTCTAGTCTGGGTGACAGAGCAGAACCTGTATCACAGTACAAATAAAAAAATGAAATCTCAAGTCAGAGCCTTTCAGCTCTACAACCCTTGCAAACCCTGAGCCATGCAGTAGGGTTTGCATCGCTGGGAATGAGGAGACCCTTGCCCAGTGTTGTTGCCTGACTAATCAGTGTTTTAAGCATTTATTAATCAGGGTGGGCGCGGTGGCTCACGCCTGTAATCCCAGCACTTCAGGAGACCCAGGCGGGTGGATCACCTGAGGTCAGGAGTTCAAGACCAGCCTTGCCAACATGGCTAAACCCTGTCTCTACTGACAAAATACAATAATTAGCCGGGCATGGTAGTGGGCGCCTGTAATCCCAGCTACTTAGGAGGCTGAGGTAGGAGAATCGCTTGAGCCTGGGAGGCGGAGGCTGCAGTGAGCTGAGATTACGCCACTTCACTCCAGCCTGGGTGAAAGAGCGAGTATTATATCAACATGTAATGGTTTTATTATTAATATGTAATGAATGTTAAATATTTTAAGAATCTTGTATTGTATCAACATGTAATGGCTTTATATGTGAATATTTTTAAAATTCTGTCTTATTTTCTAGTTTTAATATACTTATTTATATAAAGAAATAGTCTTAGAGGTCTTTAATAAAGTTAAAAAATGTAAAGACATCCTAGACCCCAAAAGATTGAGAACTTCTAGTTTAGAAATATTCAGAATAAGCCACATACAACTTGCTACTTGTACTATTTTTTTTCTTTGTTTTTTATTTTAGGAGATGAGGTCTCACCCTGTCACCCAGGCTGGAGTACAGTAGTACTATCACAACTCACTGCAGTCTTGAGCTCCTGGGCTAAGGATCCTCCTGCCTGAGCCTCCTGAGTAGCTGGGACTATAGGTATACATGACGACACTTGGCTAATTTTTAAATTGTTTTGTGGACATGGGGTCTCACTTTGTTGGCCTGGCTGGTGTCAAACTTCTGGCCTTAAGTAACCCTTTCACCCCTGCCTCCCATCCTAGAGGTATGAGCTGCCACAACGAGCACTTGTTCAATTTTCTAAACAAATAAAACATTTCTAAAGTAAGGCTGTATGATGATGGCAGGAAGATAAAAATAGAAAAACAGAAGAATAAGTTCAGATGACTTACACATATTCTTTTGACAGCAAGAAGAACTTTTAGTATATACATTCCTTGCAAAGAAACATAAGGCAAATAAACAGTGTTGTATAGGAACGTCAACACACACTACAATATTCCCACTTTGCTGACATGAGTTATGGAAATTTTGTGGTTTACTTGAGTATCGCTATCAGTATTTTGCTTCTCTGATCATTTTTATGAACTTCCTCATCTGTTAACTTCTCTCCAAGGTATGTCATATCATGACATACTGCTGCTGCACAAACATGGCCAGTGTCTTCCTCTTAAACATGTTGAATGCTTTCTTAATTTCTTTTACCCTCTGTCTCTGTGTTTTGCATTTTTCTTACCTTTATTGTCAGAAACTCGAGAAAGTCAGTCATACTAATTTATCGCCATTTGCTTTATTAATTTATACTTTTCTTATACGGAATTTTGCCCAACAGGCCTCATTACAATTTCTAACCTGTTTTGTTTTATTTTGTTTTTTTCTGAGGCAGAGTCTCGTTCTGTTGTCCAGTCTGGAGTGTAGTAGTGCTATCACAGTTGACTGCAGCCTCAACCTCCCAGGCTCAAGCAATCCTCCCGTCTCAGCCTCCCACGTGGCTGAGACTATAGGTGCTTGCCACTATGCCCAACTAATATTTGGAATTTTCCTATACGTGGGTTCCAGAGGGGTGACGGCGAAACGTGAGTCAGCATGGATTTTGGTATATGCAGAGATGGGGGGCTGGAACTAATTCTGTCTGTATACCGAGGGACGACTGTATATGTTTTTACAATTATGCTGTAGGACACATAGTATTACATAGCCTTGAAAATAATAATTTTTAACTGAGTGGAGTAATGATAATATTGATAAAAGTAGCAGCTGGCCAGGTGTGGTGGCTTACACCAGTAATCACAACACTTTGGGAGGCTGAGGCAGGAGGATGGCTTGAGGCCAAGAGTTTGAGACAGGCCTTGGAAACAAAGGGAGTCACCATCCCTACAGAGAAATACATGAATTAACCTAGTGTGGTGGCATGTTCCTGTAGTCCCAGCTACTTGGGAGGCTGAGGTGGGAGGATCGCTTGAGCCCAGGGAGGCTGAGACTGCAGTGAGTCATGATCAGGCCTCTGCACTCCAGCCTGGGTGACAGAGTGAGATACTGTCTCAAAACAACAAAAAAGTAGCAGCTAACATCAACTGAGCTTTTACCAGTTGCCTGTTAATACCATGGTTTAATTTCTTATAACTGTTTCTTATTTCACTTAACCACTCTGTCTTCCGTTACTCCCAGATTTTCACTGTGTTTGTACAGATGACCTTTGTTTAGATTGAATTGTCTCCCCAAGGTATTTGCAGAAGTAAGATTACTGTGAGTCATGGTGAATGGACATTCTCATTACCCTTGATGTAAATTGACAAGGTTTTGGGTGCCTCCCAGCTATAATCTCAGCACTTTGGGAGGCTAAGACGGGAGGATTGCTTGATGCCAAGAGTTGGAGGAGGCAGTTTGGCAGTATGGTGAGACCCTGTCTCTATTATTTTAAAAAATTGTCAAGCTTTACCCTGGCAGGCTTATATACAATTTAAACACCCCTCATAGTATAAGAAAGTGCCCATTTCACTGCATCTTTGCCAGCACAGGGTATTAAAATTTAATGTCATTTTTTGTTTTTTTAAATTGGTAAAAGACCTCATATTACTTTACTTGTCACATTTCTACATCTTTCCTTAGCTTATTAGCTCTATTTCTTTTCTGTCTGTAAATGGTTGTTGTTGTTTTGTTCTTTGAGACAGGGTCTTGCTCTGTCACCCAGGCTTGACTGTAGTGGCATAATCATGACTCACTGCAGCCTTGATCTCCCAGGATCAAACTTCAGCTTCCTGAGTAGCTGAGACTACAAGTGTGCACCACCACTCCCAGCTAATTTTTTTCTTTTTTTGAATAGAGACAGGGTCTCACTGTGTTGTCCAGACCGGTCTCTAGCTCCTGGCCTTAAGCAGTCCTCCTGTGTTAGCTTCTCAAATTGCTGGAATTTTGGGTATGAGCCACCATGCCTGGCCTGGGCTAGTCCTGATTTCTCTAGAGTTCTCTTTACTTTGTGCTAGCCAATCTCTCATTATGCTGTTCCCCTGTTACAATGAATAATTCTCTGGATTAAATTTTACCACTTTAAACTTTTGAGTGGTTTATGTCTCCTGATTGGACTCTGACTAATATGCTCGGAAGGGTCCCAGGAGAGAAACTCACACAGATGGGATTTGGGCATAGGTTTGATTTTCCAAGGGACAGTGCTGAGTTCCTTGCCAATGGGAAATGGGATGCCGGTGATTTCCGGTAAGTGACCTCACAGTGACTCAAGCTACCACTTACTGTTGATTGTGATGAAATGCCAACTGAGGCACATGCCTTGGGAGCTAAGTGGTTGCTGCAGTTGACCACTATGAAGACTGGTGTGGGAAGGGTCCTTTTGGATGCACTTGAGCGGGGGTCCCCAACCCCTGAGCCATGGAGCTGTAAGGAGCCACACAACAGGAGGTGAGTGGTAGTGAGTGAGGGAAGCTTCATCTGTATTTACAGCCACTCCCCTTTGCTCACATTCCCGCCTGAGCTCCACCTTCTCTCAGGTCAGCAGCAGCATTAGATTCTCATAGGAGCACGCACCCTGTTGTGAACCGTGCATGCGAGGCATCTAGGTTTTGCTGTCCCTATGAGAATCTAATGCCTAATGATCTGTCACTTTCTCCCGTCACGCTCAGATGGGACCATCTAGTCGCAGGAAAACAAGCTTAACATGCCCACTGATTCTACATTATGGTGAGTTCCATAATTACTTTCCTATATATCACAATTTAATAATGGAAATAAAGTACCTAATAAATGTAACATACTTGAATCTTTTGGCCCAGGTCTTGCCTCCCGGCAGCCTCTGCAGCCTCTCCAGGCCCCAAACTTTCTCCAGTCGGCCTCTACAGACCAAGCTCATGACTCACAGTGGTCTATTTAGGCCCGTACCCTACCTCACAGCAGTCTCCGCGGATAAGGCTACTGCCTCACAACAGCCTCCACAGGCCCAGCTCCATCGTTACCACGGCCTCTTTAGAGCCAGCTTCTGCCTCCCAGTCTTCTCTCCAGGCCCAGAACTTTCTCAAGTCGACCTCACCAGACCTAGCTCCTGCCTCTCATTGCCCTCCCAAGGGCCAGCATTTGCCTCACGGCCACCTTCCGAGATCCAGCTCCTGTTTTACAGTGGCCTCATGAGGCCCATCTTCTGACTCCCGGCAGCCTGTACAGGCCCAGCTCCTGCCTTACAATGGCCTCTTTAGTCCCAGCTCCTGCCTCTTTGCAGGAGGCCCAAATGTCCTCAACTCCAGGCCACAAAATCCAGGCCCAAAATGTCCACAAGTCGGCCTCTGAAGGCCCTGCTCCTGCCTTTCGTTGGCCTCTCCAGGCCCAGCTGCTGTCCCCAGGTGACCTCTACAGGCTGCGCTTTTACTTCTGGCTGTGCCTGGAGGCCCAACTCCTGCCTCAGAACAACCTCTTTTGGCTCAGCTCCTGCCCAGTTCCTGGTGGCCTTTGAAGGCCCAAAAGTGCCTCAAGTCAAGCTTTCTAGGCCCACCCTCTGCCTCCCAATGGCCTGGACAGGCCCAGCTCCTACGTAACAATGGCCTCTCCAGGCCCAGCTTTTGCCTCACGGACATGTTCTCCAAACAAGCTCCTACCTGCCTCCCGGCCAGCTCGATGGGCCCAGATCCTGCCTCACACTAACCTCGTTAGGCCCAGCTCATGCCTCACTGTGGCCTGTCCAGGCCCAGGTCCTGCCCCCCGACAGGCTGTCCGTGCCCAAAACTTCCTCAAGTCAGCCTCTCCAGTCACAGCTCCTGCCCAACATTGGCCTCTTTAGGCAGGACTCATGCCTTGATGGCCTCTCCAGGCCTCTCCAGGCCCAGCTCCTGCATCCTGGCAGCTTCTCTAGACCAAGAACTTTCTCAGGTCTGCCATTCCAGGCCCAACTCCTGCCTCCCGTCAGCCTCCATAGGCTCAACCTCTGCCTCGCAGGAGACTTTCCTGGCCACCTAGGCCAAGCTCCTGCCTTTCAGCAGCCTCTACAGGCCCAGCTCCTGCCTCTCAATGACCTCTCTAGAGCAAGCTCATGCCTCACAGCGGCCATTCTGGCTCGACTTTTGCCTGTCGGCAGCATCTCCAGGCCCAGAACTTCCTCAAGTGGGCCTCTTCAGGCTCAGCTCTTCCTCCTGACTGCATCTCCAGGCCCGTCTCCTACGTCACAACAACCTCTTTCAGCTCAGCTCTTGCCCAGCTCCTGGCAGCCTTTATGGGCCCAAAGCTTTCTCACATCAGGTTCTCTAGCACAACCTGCCTCCCAGCAGCTTAAATAGGTCCAGCTCCTGCGTGACCATGGCCTCTCCAGGCTCAGCTCTTGCTTAACGGGGTCCGTCCTTGGCCAAGTTCCTGCCTGCCTCCTAGCAGGCTCGAAAGGCCCAGCTCCTGCCCCCGACAGTCTCTCCAGACCAAAATCTTCCTCAAGTCAGCCTCTACAGGCTGGTCTCTTGCCTCACACTGGCCTCTCCAGGCCCAGCTCCTGCATCTTGGCAGCCTCTCCAGGCCCAGCTCTTGCCTCGTGGCAGCTGCCCCAGGCCAAGTTTCTGACTGCCTGCCAGCAGCCTCAACAGGCACAGCTCCTCCCTCACACTGGCCTGTTTAGGTCCAACTCCTGACTGTCAGGCCCTATCCAGGCCCAGTGCCTGCCTTCTGACTGACTCTTGAAGCCCAAAACGTCCTCAAATCAGCCTTTTTAGGCCCACCTTCTGTCTACTGTCGGACTCTACAGGCCAGCCTCTGCCTCACAGTGGACCCTGCAGACCCAGATCATGTCTTACTGTGGCATCCTCAGGTGAAGATCCTGCCCTTTGGCAGCTTCTACAGGGCCATCTCCTGCCTTGCAATGGCCTCTTTAGGCCAAGCGCATGCCCCATGGTGACTTTTCCAGGCACAGATTTTGCTTTTTGCAGCCTGTCCAGGCCCAGAATATCCTGAACTTGGCATCTCTGGGACGAGCTCATTCTCCCGGCTGCACCTACAGGCCCATTTCCTGCCTCAAAACAACTTCCTTTGGCCCAACTCCTGCCGAGCTGCTGGCAGCCTCTGTAGGCCACAGACTTCTTAATGTAAAGCTTTCCAGGCCCACCTTCGGCCTCCCGGCAGCCTCAGCAATCAAACTATTCCCTCATGGCAGCTACAAAAAGCCAAGTTTCTCCCTGCCTCACGGAATCCTCCAAAAACAGCATTTGCCTCACGGCAGCCTCCTCAGGCTACAAATCTGCCTGTCTCCCAGCAGTCTTGACAAGTCCAGCTGATGCCTCACAATGGCCCCTTTAGGCCCAGCTCATGCCAAAAGGTGGACTCTCCAGGCATAGCTCTTGCCTCCTGGCAGCCTCTGCAGGCCCCAATTCTCTAAAAGTTGCCCTCTCCCAACCCAGCTCCTACCTCACGAGGTCAGCCTACAGAGGCCCAAACTCTACCACACAGTGGCCCTTCCAGGCCCACCAGATCATGGCCTCCTCAGGTGAAACTCCGGCCTCACAATGGCCTCTGTAGGCCAAGCTCACATCTCCCGGTGGCCTTTCCTAGCTTAACTTTTGCTTTTTGACGCATACTCCAGGCCCAAAACTTCCTCCATTCAGCCTGTCCAGGCCAAGGTCTTCCTCCCAAAGGCCTCTGCAGTCCCAAATCGTCCTGAAGTCAGCCTCTGCAGGCCCAGGTCCTGCCTCCCAGTGCTGTGTAGGTCAAGCTAATGCCTCACAGCAGACTTTCCAGGCCAAGCGTTTGCTTTTGTGCATCGTCTCCATGCCCTTAAATTACTCCAGTCGGTCTTTCCAGGCCCAGCTCTTCCTCCCAGCAGCCAAATTGTCCTCAATTTGCCCTCTCCAGGACCAACTCCTGTCTTCTGGTGGCTTCTGCAGGCTAAAATTGACCTCACGTCAGCCTCTCTAGGCCCGGCTCTTGCCTCTAAGTAGACTCTCCCAGGTGCACAACTGCCTGAAGTTAGCCTCTCCAGGCCCAACTCCTGCCTCCCAGTGGACTCTTCAGGACCAGCTCATTCTACATAATGGATTTTACAGGCCCAGTTTTTCCCTGTTGATGGCTTCCCAAGGCCCAGAACGTCCTCAAATCGGACTCTCCAGACCCATTTGCTGCCACATGGTGGTCTCTCCTGGCCCAGATCTTCTTCCCGGCTGTGTTTATACGCTCAATCCAACCAGACAACAACCTCTGTGGATGTCCCTTTTGCCAAGCTCCTGACGGCCTATATAGGCCCAAAACTTCCTCAACGCAAGCTCACCAGGACAAATTCCACCCACATGGGGGACTCTGCAGGCCCAAACCATCCTGAAGTTGGATCGTCCAGGTCTAGCTACTGCCTCCTGACGACCTTTGCAGGCCCAGACTCTGTCTCATGGCAACCTCGACAGGCCAAGGTCTTCCACCGGCTGCATATACAGGCCCAACTCCTGCCTCTGAAAACACAACTTTTGTCTCAGCTCCTGCATATATCCTGCCAGCGTCTTTAGGCCAGATACTGTTTCCAAACAAGCTCTTTCGGCCTCCGCAGTCCAGAGGTGCTCCTGACTTGCGGCAGTTTCGACAGGCACCACTTCTGCCTTCCAGTGGCCGCTTTAGGCCCCGCTCATTCCTCTCAGGGAATGGCCTTTCCAGGCCCACTCTTTGCCTTCTGGCGGCCTCTCCAGGCCCGAAACTTCCTCAGGCCGGCCTCTCCAGGCCCCGTTGAGGCCTCCCGCCCTCCCGACCAGACCCAGCTCCTCCTGCTCCGGGCTCACGACAACCTCTTTGGACTCGGCTCCGGCCCAGCTGCCGCTCCGCGGCCTTTGTAGGCCCCAAACGTCCTGATGTCGGACCCCACGGTGGCCCGGCTCCTGCCCTCCGACGGCGTCTCCACGCCCCAGAGTTCCTCCAGCCAGCCTCTCCAGGCCCCACTCCTCCTCCCGGCGGCCTCTGCAGGCCCACGCTAGCCTCGATTTGGCCTCTCCAGGGCTCGCTCCTGCTCCTGGCGGCCTCTGCGGGACCAACTGGTCGACCAGTCGGCCTCCGCCGGCCCAGCTCCTGCCTGTCCTCGACCTCTCCAGCTGCCAGACTTCCTCAGGTCAGCCTCTCCAGGCCCAGCTCCTCCTGCCTGCCACTGGCCTCTTGAGGCCCAGCCCCGCTCACGCCTCTGGGCGACCACCTCAGGCCCAGGACTTGACCTCCAGTGGGCCTCACCAGGCCCAGTCTCCTGCCTCCCGAAGGCCTGCACAGGGCCAGCCTCTGCCTCCCAGCGGACTCTCCACGCCCAGCTCTCACCTGACAGCGGCCTCCCCAGGCCAGAGCTCCTCCTGCCTTTCGGCAGCTCTGCCGGGCCCCGCTCCTGCCTCCCAGTGGCCTCACTAGGCCCCGCGCATTCGTCACGGGGAACGGCCTTTCCAGGCCCAGCCTTTGCCTTTTGGCGATCTCTCCAGGCCCCGAACTTCCTTAGGTCGGCCTCTCCAGGTCCCGTTGCAGCCTCCCGGCCTCCCGTCCAGGCCCAGCTCCTCCTGGTTTCGGCTGCGGCCGCAGGCCCAGCCCCAGCCTCACCTCAACCTCTTTGGACTCGCCTCCGGTTCAGCTCCCGCTCCGAGGCCTTTGTAGGACCCAAATGTCCTGAAGCCGGGCCCCACGGTGGCCTTTCCGGGCCCGGTTCCTGCCCTCCGACGGCGTCTCCACGTCCCAGAGTTCCTCCAGGCAGCCTGTGCAGTCCCACCTTCTCCTCCCGGCGGCCTCTGCAGGCCCACGCTGACCTCCAGTCGGCCTCTCCAGGGCTCGCTCCTGCTCCCGGCGGCCCCCGCGGGCCCAACTCGTCGCCCAATCGGCCTCCGCCGGCCTAGCTCCTGCCTCTCCGCGGCCTCTCCAGCTGCCACACTTCCTCAGGTCACCCTCTCCAGGTCCGGCTCCTCCTGCCTGCCACTTTCCTCTTGAAGCCCGGACATGCTCACGTCTCTGGGCGGTCTCCTCAGGCCGAGGACTTGACCTCCAGTGGGCCTCGCCAGGCCCAGCCTCCTGCCTCCCGAAGGCCCGCACAGGCCCAGTCTCTGCCTCCCAGCAGACTCTCCACACCCAGCTCTCGCCTGACTGCGGCCTCCCCAGGCCAGAGCTCCTGCTGCCTTTCGGCAGCTCCGCCGGGCCCCGGTCCTGCCTCCCAGTGGCCTCACTAGGCCCCGCGCATTCGTCACAGTGAACGGCCTTTCCAGGCCCAGCCTGTGCCTTTTGGCGGCCTCTCCAGGCCCCGAACTTCCTCAGGTCGGGATCTCCAGGTCCCGTTGCGGCCTCCCGGCATCCCGTCCAAGCCCAGCTCCTCCTGGTTCTGGCCGTGGCCTCACGACAACCTCTTTGGACTCGGCTCCGGCCCAGCTCCCGCTCCGCGGCCTTTGTAGGTCCCAAACGTCCTGAAGCCGGGCCCCACGGTGGCCTCTCCGGGCCCGGCTCCTGCCCTCTGATGGCGTCTCCACGTCCCAGAGTTCCTCCAGGCAGTCTCTCCAGGCCCAGCTCCTCCTCCCGGTGGCCTCTGCATGCCCACGCTGGCCTCAAGTCGGCCTCTCCAGGGCTCGCTCCTGCTCCCGGCAACCCCTGCGGGCCGAACTCGTCGCCCAATCGGCCTCCGTCGGCCCAGCTCCTGACTCTCCGCGGCCTCTCCAGCTGCCAGACTTCCTCAGGTCAGCGTCTCCAGGCCCAGCTCCTCCTGCCTGCCACTGGTCTCTTGAGGCCCAGCCCCGCTCACACCTCTGGGCGGCCTCCTCAGGCCCAGCACTTGACATCCACTGGGCCTCGCCAGGCCCAGCCTCCTGCCTCCCGAAGGCCTGCACGGGCCCAGCCTCTGCCTCCCAGCGGACTCTCCACACCCAGCTCTCACCTGACTGCGGCCTGCCCAGGCCAGAGCTCCTCTGGCCTTTCGGCAGCTCCGGCAGGCCCCGCTTCTTCCTCCCAGTGGCCTCACTAGGCCCTGCGCATTTGTCACGGGGAACGGCCTTTCCAGGCCCAGCCTTTGCCTTTTGGCGGCCTCCCCAAGCCCCGACCTTCCTCAGGCCGGCCTCTCCAGGCCCAGATGCGGCCTCCCGGCCTCCCGTCCCGGCCCAGCTCCTCCTGCTCACGGCTGCGGCCCCTGGCCCAGCCCCGGCCTCATGACAACCTCTTTGGACTCGGCTCCGGCCCAGCTCCCGCACCGCGGCCTTTGTAGGCCCCAAATGTCCTGAAGCCGGGCCCCACGGTGGCCTCTCTGGGCCCGGCTCCTGCCTTCCGACGGCGTCTCCACGCCCCAGACTTCCTCCAGCCAGCCTCTCCAGGCCCAGCTCCTCCTCCCGGCGGCCTCTGCAGGCCCACGCTGGCCTCGAGTCGGCCTCTCCAGGGCTCGCTCCTGCTTCCGGCGGCCCCTGCGGGCCCAACTCATCGCCCAGTCAGCCTCCGCCGGCCCAGCTCTCGCCTCTCCGCGGCCTCTCCAGCAGCCATACTTCCTCCGGTCAGCCTCTCCAGGCCCAGCTCCTCCTGCCTGCCACTGGCCTCTTGAGGCCCAGCCCCGCTCACGCCTCTAGGCAGCCTCCTCAGGCCCAGGACTTGACCTGCAGTCTGCCTCGCCAGCCCCAGACTCCTGCCTCCCGAAGGCGTGCACGGGCCCAGCCTCTGCCTCCCAGCGGACTCTCCACGCCCAGCTCTCGCCTGACTTCAGCCTCCCCAGGCCAGAGCTCCTCCTGCCTTTTGGTAGCTCCGCCGGGCCCCGCTCTTGCCTCCCAGTGGCCTCACTAGGCCCCGCGCATTCGTCATGGGTAACGCCCTTTCTAGGCCAAGCCTTTGCCTTTTGGCGGCCTCTACAGGCCCTGAACTTCCTCAGGCCGGCCTCTCCAGGCCCCGTTGCGGCCTCCCGGCCTCCAGTCCAGACCCAACTCCTCCTGCTCCCCGCTGCAGCCGCGGGCCCAGCCCCGGCCTCACGACAACCTCTTTGGACTCGGCTCTGGCCCAGCTGCCGCTCCGCGGCCTTTGTAGGCCCCAAACGTCCTGATGTCGGGCCCCACGGTGGCCCGGCTCCTGCCCTCCGACGGCGTCTCCACGCCCCAGAGTTCCTCCAGCCAGCCTCTCCAGGCCCCACTCCTCCTCCCGGCGGCCTCTGCAGGCCCACGCTAGCCTCGATTTGGCCTCTCCAGGGCTCGCTCCTGCTCCCGGCGCCCTCTGCGGGACCAACTGGTCGACCAGTCGGCCTCCGCCGGCCCAGCTCCTGCCTGTCCTTGACCTCTCCAGTTGCCAGACTTCCTCAGGTCAGCCTCTCCAGGCCCAGCTCCTCCTGCCTGCCACTGGCCTCTTGAGGCCCAGCCCCGCTCATGCCTCTCGGCGGCCTCCTCCGTCCCTGGACTTGACCTCCAGTCGGCCTCTCCAAGACCAGCCTCCTGCCTCCCGAAGGGCTGCACAGGCCCAGCCTCTGTCTCCCAGCGGACTCTCCACCCCTAGCTCTCTCCTCACTGCGGCCACCACAGGCCAGAGCGCCTCCTGCTTCTCCGCTGCTCCGACCGGCCCTGCTCCTGCCTCCCAGTGGCCTCTTTTTACCGAGCTCATTTTTCACGGGGAATAGCCTCTCCAGCCCCCGTCTTTGCCTTTTGGTGGCCTCTCCAGGGCCAGACGTTTTTTTAAGCCGGCCTCTCCAGACCCAGTTGCTGTGTCTCATCATCCCCTTCTTGCCCAGGTCTTCCTCCCAGTTTTGGCTGGTGCTTAAATTTTTCCTCACCACAATCTGTTTGGACTCAACTCCTGTCCAGCTCCTCGTGGCCATTTAGACCGAGAAGTTTCTCAAGTCCAGCCCTCCAATTTCACTACGTTACTTGTGGCAGCATGAGCTGTCACAGCTTTTGCCTGACTATTTCTTCTCCAAGCTGCCTTAGCATTCTCACATTGGTGTTTCTAGGCCCAGATGCTGCATTTTGCTTTTTTCACGTTGCCCGTCTCTTTCCTTGTGCCTGCCTCCCAAGTCCCAGCTCCTGTCTTATTGTGTTGTGTGTTATACTAGCTCCTGTCTCACGATGGCCTCTTCTGGCCCACCTTCGGCGTTATAGTGGACAGTCAAGCCCATCCTCTGCCTCTTCGTGGCCTTTTCTCCCTTTCCTCTTGCCCCACAGTCACCTCTTCTGGATCCATCTTTTTAATCTTTGGTGGTCCAGAGTATCAAGGAACCTAAAGCTTCTCTGGACTCTTATTTATTGGTAACTTTAAAGCAGAGTGCTTTAGCAAAACACCTGCCTCTTCTTTTAACCTTGACAATGGATTTGTGACAAATTTATAATAAATTCTACCTGCGTGGTTTCATACTGAGTTTTGTTTTATTTAGTGTCTCATCATTTTTCTTTTCTTTTTTTGGGTGGGAATGGGAATGAGCCTCTGCTCGGGCCCTTTTTCTTCACTCTGGACATGGTAGCTTCTCACTTCATGTGTTCTGTATTTATGTTGTTTACAGTTACGTTTTTTTTAGGGTCTTGCTCTGTCACCCAGGCTGGAGTGGAGTCGTGTGATCATGGCTCACTGCAGCCTTGGCCTTTTGGCCTGAAGTAATTCTCCCAACTCAGCATCTTGAGTAGCTGATACTATAGGCACATGCCACCATGCCTGGCTAATTTCTGATTTTTTCTGAGAGATTGGTTCTCGCTATGTTGCTCAGGCTGTTCCCAGACTTTTGGACACAAGCAATCCTTTTGCCTGAGCCTCCCAAAGTGCTGAGATTACAAGCATAAACTACCATACCTGGCTTGCTATTTGCTTGTCATGAACTATTAAGAGTTTGCTTTTTGATTAATATACTATTTCTGTATAGATTTATGTAGATATAGACAGTTTAAATTTTTCATGGATACCAATTTTTTCCCTTTCTTTGAGGCAAAGTACCACTTTTCCTTCAGGATTTAGTGCAGTGGTATAATCCCGGCTTACCACAACCTCTTCTTTCTTGGCTTAAGTGATCCTCCCCCCTCCGCCTGCTGAGTAGCTGGGATCCCAGGTTCGAGCTGCCATAGCCAGGTAATTTGTATATTTCTTGTAGAGAGGGGGTCTCACCGTGTTTCCCAGGCTGGTTTCAAACTCCTGGACTCAAGCGATCCTCCCCCCTCAGCCTCTTACAGTGCTGGGACCACAGGTGGGAGCCACCACTCCTGGCCTACCATTTTCTTTTCATGGATCATTAAGAATTTACTTTATGCCAGCACAGTGACTCACGCCTATAATCCCAGCACCTTAGGAGGATGAGGTGTGTGGATTACGAGGTCAGGAGTTCAAGACCAGCCTGTCCAAGGTGGTGAAACCCCATCTCTACCAAAAGTTAGCCAGGTGTGGTGGCAGGTGCCTATAATCCCAGCTACTCCAGAGGGTGAGGCAGGAGAATTGCTTGAATCTGGGATGCGGAGGTGGCAGTGAGCTGAGATTATGCCACTGCACTCCAGCCTGGGTGACAGAGTGAGACTCTATCTCAAAAAAAAAAAAATTACTTTTTTTTAGTATAATGTAAATATATAAATATGTGTGTGTATGTATTCGTATGTGAATATATGTGTGTATATATTTTCATAGCATACACACACGCACATATACAGTGTGAAATAGATATTTGAATACCTAGAAATTGATAAGCTTCTTCCTGGTTTTGAAACCACCTTTAGCACAAACACGAAAGAAGTACAAACTATCGTTATTAATGACAATGGACCAAGATGACCGTGAGTCAATAGTACTTTGCACCTCAACCACCTTCCAGCAGAGCATCTCAAAGGGCTGGGTATATCTGAAAATCACACCCTTTCACATAGACTAGGATGATTTGTAATTCTAACTTATTTTAAGACCTCATTGTGATCCTTGTCAGAATGAAATCAAACCATTTCTCAAATCACAGAGATACTGAATAACAGGTTTGGTCAGGAAATAGGTATTGCATTTGGTTTGTCATGACAAGCTCCTGGCCTAGGCAGATGGAATATAGCAGAAATGTGTGTGTGTGAACATTCTTGCTCACAGATGTGGCTGAGGAAGTGGGGGGTAGAATTTGATAAAACCAGCAGGGAGCAGGCTTCTGGGAAGAGGGCACTTGTTTTGGCAGCAGCTGTGTAACTCTAGAATGAACAAAGGCTTGTAATCCACAGTTTTTCCTCCTGGAAAATAAAGATTATAATTCTTGCCTTGATATGTGGACTATGTGATTTGCTATATGCAAAATATCTAGTATATAATAGGTGCTGAATTAATATTACTTTCTGTGGCTCATTCTTAATCACTGCTTAATTTTAAAAAGTTTAGAATGACTATTGCTTTTGTAAAAATTGTTTGTAGTTATTATATAAAATCTAAGTCCTATAGAAAAGTACAAAGCAGGCCGGGTGCTATACCTTACACCTGTCATCCCAACACTTTTGAAAGGCAGGGTAGAAGGATTGCTCAAGGCCAGGAGTATGAGACCAGCATGAGGAACATAGCAAGATCTCATCTCTATAAAAAATTAAAACCCAGTTATAATATGCACCTGTAGTCTCAGGTACTCGGGAGGCTGAGGCATGTGGATCACTAGAACCCAGGAGTTTGAGACTGCAGCCTACGTAACAGAGTGAGACCCTGTCAGAGAGAGGGAGGGGGAGAGAGAGAGAGAAAAAAAAAAAGTACAAAGAAGCCAGTAATAAATCATGAAATTTTCAGCCACCAAGAAATAACTCAAGATTAAGTGATATTGCCAGGCCTGGTAGCCCATGCCTGGCTGAGGCACAAGAATCACTTGAGCCTCGGAGGCAGAGGTTGCAGTGAGTCAAGATTACATCATTCCACTCCAGCCTGGGCAACAGAGACAGACTCTGTCTCGGAAAAAAAAAAAAAAAAAAAAAAAAAGTTGATAATTTATACCCCTTTTTTTGCAAATAGGTAGGTAGGTAAGTTGATATATTAATGCATTAAAAATAACTTTGCCTGGTGTGGTGGCTCAGGCCTGTAATCTCAGCACTTTGGGAGGCCAAGGTGGGCAGATCATGAGGTCAGGAGTTAGAGATAATCCTGGCCAACATAGTGAAACACTGACTCTACTAAAAATACAAAAATTAGCTGGACATGGTGATGGGTGCCTGTAATCCCATCTTCTTGGGAGGGTGAGGCAGGAGAATCGCTTGAACCTGGGAGGCGTAGGTTAGATTGAGCTGAGATCACACCACTACACTCCAGCCTGGCAACAGAGCAACACTCTAAAAAAAAAAACAAATAACTTTACGTATTTTGTATGTGTTTTAGTTCAAATATATATAACTTTCATTTTGCTTGATACAACAGAAGCTGAAGAAACTAAAGTAAGAAGCTGAAGAAACTAAAGTAAGGTGGGAGAAATTCTGAACTTCAGATAAATGCCTATGTGAAAGTGATATCTTTTTATTCAACATTCATTGAAATTATGAAAAAAGATAATAAAAGTATCATGATTCTTTTTAATCTGCAGTTTCTATTTTTACCTACAGCTGCTGTATTTTTTGAATTGGTGCATGTTTGAGAGTTTCTGTTTAATGCGTTTGTACTTGGATAGCTATTTCTTTTTATTTTTATTATTTATTTATTTATTTATTTATTTATTTATTTTTTGAGACAGAATCTTGCTCTGTCGCCCAGGCTGGAGTGCACTGGGGCGATCTCGTCTCAGTGTAACCTCCGCCTCCCGGGTTCAAGCGATTCTCCTGCCTCAGCCTCCTGAGTAGCTGGGATTACAGGTGCACACTACCACGCTTGGAAATTTTTGTTTTTTAGTAGAGATGGTGCTTCACCATCTTAACCAGGCTGGTCTCGAACTCCTGACCTCAGGTGATCTGCCCGCCTCAGCCTCTCAAAGTGCTGGGATTGCAGGCGTTCAGCTATCGCGCCTGGCCTGGGAGAATATTCTTGATTCATTTTCCTTTTCTTCAGTTTTTCCTTTAACTTCTGACTTTATTGTCATCTAGCTTTGGCTGGGGTTATGGGAAGCTCTGAGGCTGGCTGGAGGTTCTTCCCACATGTACTTATGTTTTCCTGCCCAAAGGCCACTGGAATACTTTCTTTATCATTGAAATTCAATAGTTTAGCCAGGGTTGGCTCCAGGCCAGTCATTCTGTACTAGTTTTTCCAGGTATACGGTTTGCCCTTTGATTACTATGTACTTCTCTATCTCTGCACACAATCTTCTCTTTCTTTCTTTCTTTCTTTCTTTCTTTCTTTCTTTCTTTCTTTCTTTCTTTCTTTCTTTCTTTCTTTCTTTCTCTTTCTTTCTTTCTTTTTCTTTCTTTTCCTTCCTTCCTTCCTTTCTTTCTTTCTTTCTCTTTCTTTTCTTTCTTTCTCCTTCTTTCCTTTTCCTTCCTTCCTTCCTTCTTTTCTTTCTTTCATTGTTTTTTCTCTCTCAACAGGAAAAAAAAAATCTAATAATCTGATTTTAAAATGGACAAAAGATCAGAATAGACATTTCTCAAAAGAAGACATACAAATGACAAATGGGTATTTGAAAATGTGCTCAACATCATTGATCATCAGAGAAACAGAAATCAAAACTACAATGAGCTATCATCCCACCCCAGTTAAAAATGCTTTATATCCAAAAGACAGGCAATAACAAATTCTATTGAGTATGTGGAGAAAAGGGAACCCTGGTACACTGTTGGTGGGAATGTACATTAGTAAACAGGTAAATGGATAGAGAAGATGTGTTACATACACACAATGGAGTATTATTCAGCCATGAGAAAGAATAGAATCCTGTTATTTGCGGCAACGTGGGTAGAACTGAAGATCATTATGTTAATTAAAATAAGCCAGACACAGAAATGCAAATTTTGCATGTTCCCAGTCATTTGTGGGTGCTACAAATTAAAACAATTGAACTCAAAAATAGAGAGTAGAATGATGATTACCAGAATCTGGGAAGGGTAGTGGGCTGGAGGGGGTGCACAGGAATCATTAATGGGTACAAAAATACAGTTAGAATGAATAAGATGTAGTATTTGGTAGTACAACAGGGTGACTGTAGTAAACAATAATTTATTGCATATTTAAAAATAGCTAAAAGAGGTCAGATGTGGTGGCTTATGTTTGTAATCCCAGCACTTTGGGACGCCAAGGCAGGGGGATCACCTGAGGTCAGGAGTTGGAGACCAGCGTGACCAACATGGCAAAACCCAGTCTCCACTAAAAATACAAAAATTGGCCAAGTGTGATGGCACACACCTGTAGTCCCAGCTACGCAGGAGGCTGAGGCAGGAGAATCGCTTAAACCTGGATGAGGGGGGTGGAGGTTGCAGTGAGCCAAGATCGCACCACTGCACTCCAACGCAGGTGACAGAGATAGACTCCATCTCAAAACAAAACAAACAAAACAAAGCAAAAAAGCGATAAGAGCATAATTGGATTGTTTGTAAAGCCAAGAAAGGACAAACGCTTAAGGTGATGGGTATCCCAGTAACCCTCCTGTGATTATTACACATTACATGCCTGTATCAAAACATCTCATGCACCCCATAAATATATATACCTACTAAGTACCCACAAAAATTAAAAGTAAAGCATTTAAAACTCCCTATCTTTGCCAGATGTGGGACATCCACCTGTAATGTCAGTGTTTTTTGGGGCCAGGATGGGATGATCACTTGAGTCTGGGAGTTTGAGACCGAGACCCACCTAGGCAACATAACAAGACTCCTGTCTCTAATAATAAAAAACTTAGCCAGGCATGGTGGGGCTCATGCCAGTAGTCCCAGCTCCTTGGGAGGCTGAGACAACAGGATCCCTTGAACCCGGGAGGTTGAGGCTGCAGTGAGCTATGATTGCCCCACTGCACTCCAGCCTGGGTGATAGAGCGAGACCATGTCTCTTAAGAAAACAAACCAATCCTAGCATGATCTGACCCTGCCTGCCACCCTCTATTCTTTTCCTCTTGCTCATTGTGCAGCAGGCATCTGGGCTGCTTTTCTGCTCCTGTAAATGCCAAGTGGTTTCCCTCTTCAGGACCTTTGCACATGCTCTCCCCTGCCCGAAATGGACTTCCCATACCTCCTGCTGAAGCTGGATTTTTCTCATGTTTCATACCTCAGCTCCCATATCACCTTGGCAGAGAAATCCTCCCTCATCCTGTGGAGGGGGAATCATCCTGCTTTTCATTGCCTCCTCCTGCCGGGTTTTCCCAAAGCAGACATCACACTCAAAATTCAGCTTGCTATTTATTGAATTGCTTGTCTGTATGTCCTCCTCCCAAACTCACACCAAATCAGAACAGAGGCTCCCTGCGGCAGGAGTCCCATCTTATTCACTCTCAGAACCTAATACAGTACTTGGCACATAGTAGGCACACAATAAATGTCATTAGAATGAATAAGTATCAAGGGGCCGGCTGTAGTGGTTCATGCCTGTAACCCCAGCATTTTGAGAGGCCGAGGCAGGTGGATCACCTCGGGTTAGGAGTTCGAGACCAGCCTGGCCAACATGGTGAAACCTTGTCTCTGCTAAAAATACAAAAATTAGCTGGGCATGGTGGTGCACACCTGTAATCCCAACTACTGGGGAGGCGGAGGCAGGAGAACCACTTGAATCTGGGAGGTGGGTATTGCAGTGAGCTAAGATTGTGCAACTACAGTCCAGCCTGAGTGAGAGAGTGAGACTCCATCTCAAAAAATAAATAAATAAAAAGAACAAAAAAAGAATGAATAAGTATCAAGGAAGGAAGATTTTGTGATTTGCCATCTTTACATGGAAATCCTGCTTAACATTGACATTTTCTATTTGATGGTATTTCTATAATAAGAAATTGAAACTGAGCTAATTGAAAGAGAATGAGTTTGGGCACGGTGACTCATGCCTCGAATTCTAGCACTTTGGGAGGCTGAAGGGGTAGGATCATGTGAGGGTAACATTTCGAGACCAGCCTGGGCAACGTACAGAGAACCCTGTCTCTGCAAAAATAACATTTAAAAACTGAACCAGGTGTGCCAGGTGCAGTGGCTCATGCCTGTAATCCCAGCACTTTGGGAGGTTGAGGCTGGTGGATCACCTGAGGTCAGGAGTTCAAGACCAGTCAGGCCAACATAGTGAAACCCCATCCCTACTTAAAATACAAAAATTAGCCAGTGTGATGGCGAATGCCTGTATTTCCAGCTACTTGGGAGGCTGAGACAGGAGAATTGCTTGAACCTGGGAGGCAGAATTTGTAGTGAGCTGAGATCAGGCCATTGCACTCCAGCCTGGATAGCAAGAGAAAAACTTCATCAGATGTGGTGGCACGAACCTGTAGTGCCAGTTCTCAGGAGGCTGAGAGGGGAGAATCACTTGAGCCCAGGAGATAGAGGCTGCAGTGAGCCATGGTTGCTCCACTGCACTCCAGCCTGAGGGACAGAACTAGACCTTATAGCAAAAAACAAAAAACAAAATAATCAAATGAAAAAAACCAGGCACGGTGGCTCATGCCTGTAATTCCAGGACTTTGGGAGGCCAAGGCGGGTGAATCACCTGAGGTAAGGAGTTCAAGTCCAGCCTGGCCAACATGGTGAAACACTGGATGTCTCCAGCCCACAGCCAGAGAGAACCTGAGGCCTGCCAGCAGCCGCGGAAGGGGGTTTGAAAGAGGATTCTGAAGCCTTGAGAGAGCCTGAGCCAGAGGACACAGCTAACCTCACCCAGATTCCTAGCCCATGGAAACTGTGAGAAAAAAAAGTTTATTGTTTATTAAGCTGCTGAATTGGGAGCAATTTTTACCCAACAAGAGATAACGATTACAAGGATATTGCTTATTACTCAAAATCACTATATAAAGCCCCTGAAAAATTGAAAGCTGCAACCAGGGAAACACTGAAAATCTCCAAGAACACTGTGTTTCTTCTTGAAGACAGTGAGAAAGCATATACATTTGTTTCCCTTTTAGTTTTGGCCACCAGGAAGCTCAGAGCCAAATTTACGACGCAATTTTAATAATTTTGTAAGCCCCTATAGCCTGCTTATCTGTGTTCTGATTCCTGGCCTTTCATTTTATTCTGACTTTTGGTTTTCTTTGTCCTGATTGTATTAGCTCATCTTTATATTTTTCTATATGATTTGAATTATGGCAAACCACCTCAAATTCAGCTTATAGAGAAGCAAGGCATTCGTAAGTTGTTGTTGTTGTTGTTGAGTCTTTCACTCTATCACCCAGACTGGAGTGTAGTGGCACGATCTCTGCCTCCTGGATTGCAGCAATTCTCATGCCTCAGCCTCCCGAGTAGCTGGGATTACAGGCGCCCACCACTACACTCGGCTTTTTTTTTTTTTTTTTTTTTTTTTAATTAGAGATGGGGGTTTCACTATGTAGACCAGGCTGGTCTCGAACTCCTGACCTCAAGTGATCCACCTGCCTCGGCCTCTCAAAGCGTTGGGATTACAGGCTGTGAGCCACCCCGCCAGCCCATAAATCATTTTGTAAAAACAGTTTTTTAATTCAAAACATACTTTTGCACATTAAAAAAAAAAAGTTTTGCACAGGTTGAACACAGAGTGCCCAGAGTTGGTAGTGGGAAGATGAGGTCATAGGAGTGTGGCTCTAAATTTCCGAGCATTGCCAGGGTTGATTTGGATTGGGTCAGAAATATCAACTGATAACGACGAAAAAGGGAAAAAGGATGACAATCCAGAGGGAGGGGCCGAGGCCTCCCCCAGTCACCCACAGTAGCATCCTTGCAATGTGTTCCTTGCACCGGTCCCCTAAGTCCCTCCCGCGCTAGCCGCCCGGTCCCGCCCGGCCCCGCCCCTCCTGGGCCCTGCCCCTCCAGACCCCGCCCTTCTCCGCCCCGCCGCTCTCTCGCCCGGGCCCCACCCCTTCCCGGGCCCCACTCCTGGAGCGCACCTTTCCCGCGCCCGCCTCAGTCTTTGCCGGCCATCCGGCCTCCCGGCGGTTGCGTGCTCCGCCCCCTCCCTCCGCGACGGCGCTCGCCTTCCCCGCTCCGCAGGCCTCACTCGGTTCAGGGCGGTTGGCCACACGCCTGTCGGGGCGGGGCTGGAATGGGCGACCTAGCCAATGGGGCTCGGCGGCGGCGGCGGTGGCTGTTGCGGTGGCTGTTGCGGTGGCTGTTGCGGTGGCGGCTGTGTGGGACCCGGACGGGCTGAGATGGAGGCAGAGGGAGGCGGAGGAAGGCGGCGTCGGCGGCAGCGGCGGAGGGAGGAAGGTGGCGGCGCCCGTCCTGCTGAGAGTGTCGGTGCGGCGGTGGGAGAGAGTAACCGACATGCAGTGTGCCTCGCCCCCGGGATCCTGCTCTCCATCTGCGCCTACCATGTGGAGCTGGAGAAGAAGCGGGACCACGGGCCCTCTGCGACCTGGGACCGTGGATGAAGTGCTCCGCTGCGCTTGCCTCCAGGTAGCCGGCGTTGGGGAGTGGGGCCGGGAGCGGCCGAGCGGGGCGAGCGCGGAGGCCGAGGCCGGGGAGCGCGCGGCTGGAGCTCAGGACTGGAGGCCGCGGGGACCGGGCCGCGCGGGGGACTGACGTGGTCGGGCCGGGCGGGGGGCCACCCGAGCCCAGGTCGCGGGGAGGAGGTGGCGGTGCCGCGAGGCAGCCGGGGAGGAATGAGGTGGCAGAGTGCAGCCGGGAGGCCGGGGCAGAAGGGGAGCGGTCGGGCGGGCTGGGGCCGGGCTGGGCAGGAGCGCGAGGGGGCTGCGGAGGGTGGGTCTCGGCCGGCTTGACAGGTTTCCTGGTTCTCGGGAGGCGGCCGGGGGTGTGGGACCCTGTCCGCCGCACCCGCGAGACCAGCGGCCACCTCTTGTCCCCACCATCGCTGCAGCCGATGCTCTGGGGCGGGCTTCGACCCGAGGAGGGTTGCGTTTCCCACTGTCTTAGTGATGCTGGGTCAGGTGTTTCCGTGGTCAGGCCTCTTTGTACTCCAGCGCTGGTGAGAATTTGCAGACTTACTGGGACGGTGACATTTGCGGATAAACACGAATTTGACCCTATTCTGGAAGAAGTTTCCGGCACTTAACATATCTGATTTCTTGGATTCCCCCTCGTATATTTCAGTGTGCCAGGAAGGGGGAAATGGTCTGAGTTTGAGTCTAGTTTAAGCTTCATTGGAGTAAAGGACAAGTATGTTATGTTTATGGCGGTGTTTTAGGCATTGGGATGACTTTTAAACATTGTTGCTTATTAATATAATAGGATACCCATAACGGATTAAAAACACACGCTTTGCTATACTGGAGCTATTGGTTTGGTTACTGATCATTTTAGTTTTTTTTTTTTTTAATGTTGTAATTGGTTTGTCTGTTAGGTTTTATTTTAATGCATTAAATTTCCCTAGGCAAGTTACTTTGAAAAAGGGGGGAATTTACATTTTAAAAGAGGCTGCTTTTTTTTGTTTTATGGGGTGATTAAAAACATAACAAAAGGGGGGCGGAGCAAGATGGCCGAATAGGAGCAGCTCCAGTCTCCAACTCCCAGCGCCAGCGACACAGAAGACCGGTGATTTCTGCATTTTCAACTGAGGTACTGGGTTCATCTCACTGGGGAGTGCCGGATGATCGGTGCTGGTCAGCTGCTGCAGCCCGACCAGCGAGAGCTGAAGCAGGGCGAGGCATTGCCTCACCTGGGAAGCACAAGGGGGAAGGGAGTCCCTTTTCCTAGCCAGGGGAACTGAGACACACAACACCTGGAAAATCGGGTAACTCCCACCCCAATACTGCGCTTTAAGCAAACAGGCACACCAGGAGATCATATCCCACACCTGGCCGGGAGGGTCTCACACCCACGGAGCCTCCCTCATTGCTAGCACAGCAGTCTGTGATCTACAGGCAAGGCAGCAGCGAGACTGGGGGAGGGGCGCCCGCCATTGCTGAGGCTTAAGTAGGTAAACAAAGCTGCTGGGAAGCTCGAACTGGGTGGAGCTCACAGCAGCTCAAGGAAACCTGCCTGTCTCTGTAGACTCCACCTCTGGGGACGGGGCACAGTAAACTAAACAAATGCAGCCGAAACCTCTGCGGACGCAAACGACTCTGTCTGACAGCTTTGAAGAGAGCAGTGGATCTCCCAACACGGAGGTTGAGATCTGAGAAGGGACAGACTCCCTGCTCAAGTGGGTCCCTGACCCCTGAGTAGCCTAACTGGGAGACATCCCCCACTAGGGGCAGTCTGACACCCCACACCTCACAGGGAGGAGTACACCCCTGAGAGGAAGCTTCCAAAGCAAGAATCAGACAGGTACACTCGCTGTTCAGAAATATTCTATCTTCTGCAGCCTCTGCTGCTGATACCCAGGCAAACAGGGTCTGGAGTGGACCTCAAGCAATCTCCAACAGACCTACAGCTGAGGGTCCTGACTGTTAGAAGGAAAACTATCAAACAGGAAGGACACCTACACCAAAACCCCATCAGTACATCACCATCATCAAAGACCAGAGGCAGATAAAACCACAAAGATGGGGAAAAAGCAGGACAGAAAAGCTGGAAATTCAAAAAATAAGAGCGCATCTCCCCCGGCAAAGGAGCACAGCTCATCGCCAGCAACGGATCAAAGCTGGACGGAGAATGACTTTGACGAGATGAGAGAAGAAGGCTTCAGTCCATCAAATTTCTCAGAGCTAAAGGAGGAATTACGTACCCAGTGCAAAGAAACTAAAAATCTTGAAAAAAAAGTGGAAGAATTGATGGCTAGAGTAATTAATGCAGAGAAGGTCCTAAACGAAATGAAAGAGATGAAAACCATGACACGAGAAATACGTGACAAATGCACAAGCTTCAGTAACCGACTCAATCAACTTGAAGAAAGAGTATCAGCGATTGAGGATCAAATGAATGAAATGAAGCGAGAAGAGAAAGCAAAAGAATAAAGAACAAAAAGAAATGAACAAAGCCTGCAAGAAGTATGGGATTATGTGAAAAGACCAAATCTACGTCTGATTGGGGTGCCTGAAAGTGAGGGGGAAAATGGAACCAAGTTGGAAAACAGTCTTCAGGATATCATCCAGGAGAACTTCCCCAACCTAGTAGGGCAGGCCAACATTCAAATCCAGGAAATACAGAGTACGCCACAAAGATACTCCTCGAGAAGAGCAACTCCAAGACACATAATTGCCAGATTCACCAAAGTTGAAATGAAGGAAAAAATCTTAAGGGCAGCCAGAGAGAAAGGTCGGGTTACTCACAAAGGGAAGCCCATCAGACTAACAGCAGATCTCTCAGCAGAAACTCTACAAGCCAGAAGAGAGTGGGGGCCAATATTCAACATTCTTAAAGAAAAGAATTTTAAACCCAGAATTTCATATCCAGCCAAACTAAGTTTCATAAGTGAAGGAGAAATAAAATCCTTTACAGATAAGCAAATGCTTAGAGATTTTGTCACCACTAGGCCTGCCTTACAAGAGACCCTGAAGGAAGCACTAAACATGGAAAGGAACAACCGGTACCAGCCATTGCAAAAACATGCCAAAATGTACAGACCATTGAGGCTAGGAAGAAACTGCATCAACTAACGAGCAAAATAACCAGTTAATATCATAATGGCAGGATCAAGTTCACACATAACAATATTAACCTTAAATGTAAATGGACTAAATGCTCCAATTAAAAGACACAGACTGGCAAACTGGATAAAGAGTCAAGACCCATCAGTCTGCTGTATTCAGGAGACCCATCTCACACGCAGAGACATACATAGGCTCAAAATAAAGGGATGGAGGAAGATTTACCAAGCAAATGGAGAACAAAAAAAAGCGGGGGTTGCAATCCTAGTCTCTGATAAAACAGACTTTAAACCATCAAAGATCAAAAGAGACAAAGAAGGCCATTACATAATGGTAAAGGGATCAATTCAACAGGAAGAGCTAACTATCCTAAATATATATGCACCCAATACAGGAGCACCCAGATTCATAAAGCAAGTCCTTAGAGACTTACAAAGAGACTTAGACTCCCATACAATAATAATGGGAGACTTCAACACTCCACTGTCAACATTAGACAGATCAACGAGACAGAAAGTTAACAAGGATATCCAGGAATTGAACTCATCTCTGCAGCAAGCAGACCTAATAGACATCTATAGAACTCTCCACCCCAAATCAACAGAATATACATTCTTCTCAGCACCACATCATACTTACTCCACAATTGACCACGTAATTGGAAGTAAAGCACTCCTCAGCAAATGTACAAGAACAGAAATTATAACAAACTGTCTGTCAGACCACAGTGCAATCAAACTAGAACTCAGGACTAAGAAACTCAATCAAAACCGCTCAACTACATGGAAACTGAACAACCTGCTCCTGAATGACTACTGGGTACATAACGAAATGAAGGCAGAAATAAAGATGTTCTTTGAAACCAATGAGAACAAAGATACAACATACCAGAATCTCTGGGACACATTTAAAGCAGTGTGTAGAGGGAAATTTATAGCACTAAATGCCCACAAGAGAAAGCAGGAAAGATCTAAAATTGACACTCTAACATCGCAGTTAAAAGAACTAGAGAAGCAAGAGCAAACACATTCGAAAGCTAGCAGAAGGCAAGAAATAACTAAGATCAGAGCAGAACTGAAGGAGATAGAGACACAAAAAACCCTCCAAAAAATCAATGAATCCAGGAGTTGGTTTTTTGAAAAGATCAACAAAATTGACAGACCACTAGCCAGACTAATAAAGAAGAAAAGAGAGAAGAATCAAATCGACGCAATTAAAAATGATAAAGGGGATATCACCACCGACCCCACAGAAATACAAACTACCATCAGAGAATACTATAAACACCTCTACGCAAATAAACTGGAAAATCTAGAAGAAATGGATAATTTCCTGGACACTTACACTCTTCCAAGACTAAACCAGGAAGAAGTTGAATCCCTGAATAGACCAATAGCAGGCTCTGAAATTGAGGCAACAATTAATAGCCTACCAACCAAAAAAAGTCCAGGACCAGATGGATTCACAGCTGAATTCTACCAGAGGTACAAGGAGGAGTTGGTACCATTCCTTCTGAAACTATTCCAATCAATAGAAAAAGAGGGAATCCTCCCTAACTCATTTTATGAGGCCAACATCATCCTGATACCAAAGCCTGGCAGAGACACAACAAAAAAAGAGAATTTTAGACCAATATCCCTGATGAACATCGATGCAAAAATCCTCAATAAAATACTGGCAAACCGGATTCAGCAACACATCAAAAAGCTTATCCACCATGATCAAGTGGGCTTCATCCCTGGGATGCAAGGCTGGTTCAACATTCGCAAATCAATAAACATAATCCAGCATATAAACAGAACCAAAGACAAGAACCACATGATTATCTCAATAGATGCAGAAAAGGCTTTTGACAAAATTCAACAGCCCTTCATGCTAAAAACGCTCAATAAATTCGGTATTGATGGAACGTACCTCAAAATAATAAGAGCTATTTATGACAAACCCACAGCCAATATCATACTGAATGGGCAAAAACTGGAAAAATTCCCTTTGAAAACTGGCACAAGACAGGGATGCCCTCTCTCACCACTCCTATTCAACATAGTGTTGGAAGTTCTGGCTAGGGCAATCAGGCAAGAGAAAGAAATCAAGGGTATTCAGTTAGGAAAAGAAGAAGTCAAATTGTCCCTCTTTGCAGATGACATGATTGTATATTTAGAAAACCCCATTGTCTCAGCCCAAAATCTCCTTAAGCTGATAAGCAACTTCAGCAAAGTCTCAGGATACAAAATTAATGTGCAAAAATCACAAGCATTCTTATACACCATTAACAGACAAACAGAGAGCCAAATCAGGAATGAACTTCCATTCACAATTGCTTCAAAGAGAATCAAATACCTAGGAATCCAACTTACAAGGGATGTAAAGGACCTCTTCAAGGAGAACTACAAACCACTGCTCAGTGAAATAAAAGAGGACACAAACAAATGGAAGAACATACCATGCTCATGGATAGGAAGAATCAATATCGTGAAAATGGCCATATTGCCCAAGGTAATTTATAGATTCAATGCCATCCCCATCAAGCTACCAATGAGTTTCTTCACAGAATTGGAAAAAACTGCTTTAAAGTTCATATGGAACCAAAAAAGAGCCCGCATCTCCAAGACAATCCTAAGTCAAAAGAACAAAGCTGGAGGCATCACGCTACCTGACTTCAAACTATACTACAAGGCTACAGTAACCCAAACAGCATGGTACTGGTACCAAAACAGAGATATAGACCAATGGAACAGAACAGAGTCCTAAGAAATAATACCACACATCTACAGCCATTTGATCTTTGACAAACCTGAGAGAAACAAGAAATGGGGAAAGGATTCCCTATTTAATAAATGATGCTGGGAAAATTGGCTAGCCATAAGTAGAAAGCTGAAACTGGATCCTTTCCTTACTCCTTATACGAAAATTAATTCAAGATGGATTAGAGACTTAAATGTTAGAGCTAATACCATAAAAATCCTAGAGGAAAACCTAGGTAGTACCATTCAGGACATAGGCATGGGCAAAGATTTCATGTCTAAAACACCAAAAGCAACGGCAGCAAAAGCCAAAATTGACAAATGGGATCTCATTAAACTAAAGAGCTTCTGCACAGCAAAAGACACTACCATCAGAGTGAACAGGCAACCTACAGAATGGGAGAAAATTTTTGCAATCTACTCATCTGACAAAGGGCTAATATCCAGAACCTACAAAGAACTCAAACAAATTTACAAGAAAAAAACAAACAACCCCGTCAGAAAGTGGGCAAAGGATATGAACAGACATTTCTCAAAAGAAGACATTCATACAGCCAACAGACACATGAAAAAATGCTCATCATCACTGGCCATCAGAGAAATGCAAATCAAAACCACAGTGAGATACCATCTCACACCAGTTAGAATGGCAATCATTAAAAAGTCAGGAAACAACAGGTGCTGGAGAGGATGTGGAGAAATAGGAACACTTATACACTGTTGGTGGGATTGTAAACTAGTTCAACCATTATGGAAAACAGTATGGCGATTCCTCAAGGATCTAGAACTAGAAGTACCATATGACCCAGCCATCCCATTACTGGGTATATACCCAAAGGATTATAAATTATGCTGCTATAAAGACACATGCACACGTATGTTTATTGCAGCACTATTCACAATAGCAAAGACTTGGAATCAACCCAAATGTCCATCAGTGACAGATTGGATTAAGAAAATGTGGCACATATACACCATGGAATACTATGCAGCCATAAAAAAGGATGAGTTTGAGTCCTTTGTAGGGACTTGGATGCAGCTGGAATCCATCATTCTTAGCAAACTATCACAGGAACAGAAAACCAAACACCGCATGTTCTCACTCATAGGTGGGAACTGAACAATGAGATCACTTGGACTCAGGAAGGGGAACATCACACACTGGGGCCTATCATGTTGAGGGGGGAGGGGGGAGGGATTGCATTGGGAGTTATACCTGATGTAAATGACGAGTTGATGGGTGCAGCACAGCAACGTGGCACAAGTATACATATGTAACAAACCTGCACGTTATGCACATGTACCCTACAACTTAAAGTGTAACAATAATAAATAAATTTAAAAAAAAACATAACAAAAGTCAAAGGAATGATTTCAAAATTGGTAGGTTAGGATTTTAATAGAGACTATGTCTGATATTTAGATGTTTGTTAACAGTAGTCACATATGAGCGATTTCTTCCCCTCCTGTTGATTGGTAAATTGGTATGTATCAGAAATGTATAGCTCACTAGTTTATTTCGACTCACATATTGTTGATTACATAACAAGGTAGCATTGGTGTCTTGTTATTGGTTACAAACTTTAGGGAGCTGATCTTTCCACTTAGCTTTTTTCATAGACCAGATACTCTCTCGTTTGCTCTTAAAGAAAAATCGTGTCGCTTTTTACAGGGGAAATAATTATCATAGGGCCAAATGAAACATTTTAAAAATGCATTTAAAATGTAGGTATCAGGTTACAGGGGAAAATACACGGATGTGACAAAAAGCTCACATTTGTTGTTGGTTATTTAGACCAAGGTTAATAGGCTGATTAGACTCTCAGATACTCTTTGAGAACCATTGAGTGTCTTTTATGCAAATATTTTTATGTTATTTCCACTGTCAGAAAGGACTTTTAAACTTGTAAGTACCTTACACCCAAAGTTAGTTGAATGAATTAAATACATAAGAAAAACATGTAGCAACACATTTCAAGTATTTAAGAAACAAGAAGAGCTAAAAATAACTTTTGATCCTAGTTTAATATGGAATTTAAGCAGAATTTTTACCAATTTTTGATTTTTTTTTCAAACAAGTAGTCTATATTAGATGGACCTTTTAACATTGGGGCATGGAAAGAATACTTTACTGTATGCTTAAGTTGTTTTATTTTTTGAGAGGGAGTCTTGCTCTTGTCGCCCAGGCTGGAGTGCAATGGCGCGATCTTGGCTCGCTGCAAACCTCCGCCTCCAGGATTCAAACGATTCTCCTGCCTCAGCCTCCCAAATAGCTGGGATTACAGACTCCTGCCATCATGCCAGGCTAATTTTTGTATTTTTAGTATAGAGGGGGTTTCTCCATGTTGGCCAGGCTGGTCTCAAACTCCTGACTTCGGTTGATCTGCCTGCCTCGGCCTCCCAAAGTGTGGGGTTACCACGGTGAGCCACTGCGCCCGGCCTTAAGAATTTTAAGTTCTTAAAATTGCCGTTTCTTGGCTGGGCACGGTGGCTCACGCCACAATCCCTGCCCTCTGGGAGGCTGAGGCAGGCGGATCAACTGAGGTCAGGAGTTTGAGACAGGCCTGGCCAACATAGTGAAACCCCATCTCTACTAAAAAATACAAAAATTAGCCGGGCGTGGTGGCGCATGTCTGTAGTCCCAGCTTCTCGGTAGGCTAAGGCAGGAGAATATTTTGAACCCAGGAGGCAGAGGTTGCAGTGAGCCGGGATCGCGCCATTGCACTGCAGCCTGGGCGACAAGAGTGACTCCATCTCAAAAAATAAAAAAGAAATAAAAAAAAATAAGAATGAACTTTTCTTTAAAAAAGAGAGTTTCGAACCATTTAATAAGCATACACTCTAAGTATTCTCATAGTTATATATCCTGCAAGAGCTCTGTGTTTGTGCACCATAAAACATCAAGTAGTATATTAAAAGTATATATAAGTACATGTAAGACTAAAGGTAACTGGATCTCTTCATAGTTTTCAATGTGAATTTAATATGTTGTGACTGAAAGTGATGTTTCGTTGTATAGCTGTGGACCTAAAATAGTTTAACTTAGATGCTTGCTAAAGGAGGACGGGTAAAAATAAGATACGCTAATAAGAAGAGTAAATAACTTATTTGCCAGCTATACAGTGAAATTATTTTAAGAAATTTGTTCAATTTGATGAGCCTGTTTATAAACTACTTGCAAAAATCAAGTAGTTTATAAACTAATGATTTCATAAATGAATTTACAAATCAACTTGTTTTTCAAGTAGTTTATAAACAGGCTGATCAAAATCACATGTGTGTATATACATATATAATCACATATATTTGTACATGTATAGACTCATTTTCTTTTGGAAGTTGGTAGACAAAATATTGAAAGTTTTTATTTTGTCAACCTGAAAGAGACTTTAGATGAAAGCTGATTATTGGAGACCTCAAGTTAGTTTATTATGATAGTGATTGCCATGTAGCAGTACTATTCCAAATGTGACTGTTTTAGGAAAAGACAGTTTGAGCCCAGAGGAAAGTTAACAGATGAAAAAGATTCCGAAGAAAGTAATCTTCGAGGATCCAGAGTCAGCACGTGGTTTTGGATTGCTTAAACTCACTTTATTCTCACTTCACAGTCCCTAAATGTCTTAACCCAAACAGAATAAGGTAGAGATTAATGAGAGAATCTTGAGGGGCATCTGTGTTTTAAGTAAAGTCCTCTATTATTCTGGGGAGGCATAATGATGGGAAGTTCCAGACTTTTAGATTTCTAAAGAAATATTTTCCCCAAATTAGGAGGCTACAATAGAAATGCTGATTTTTTAATTCTACCAGGTACAGCCAATAAAAAGAGTAACACACCACTATCTCCTATCACCATCATTTCATTTAACAAGAGGATATTTCCATTCAAACAATTTGAAAGAACAGAATCTCTCAGAATAAAAGATCTTTAAATGGGGAATCATTTAGCTCTATGGAAAAGTTTACTTTCAGACCAGCCTGGCCAACATGCTGAAAGCCCGTCTCTAGTAAAAATACAAAATTATCTGAGCGTGGTGGCATACACCTGTAATCCCAGCTACTCCAGAGGCTGAGGCAGGAGAATCACTTAAACCCTGGAGGCCGAGGTTGCGGTAAGCTGAGATCGCACCATTGCACGCCACCCTGCGTGACACAGCGAGACTCGGTCTCAAAAAAAAAAAAAAAAAAAAAAAAAAGTTTCATGTTCTTACTATTTCCCATAAATCATTGAAAACTCTGCTGCAAACCTGCACCAGCCTGCCAGCTAACATTAAGTTAGCACTCCCTGCCCCCTTGGTTTGGTACACTGAGCTCAAATCTAAGGAATCTGTGTGGGCTTCCAGCCCTCCCAGTTCTTAGACTTGTAGCCTTATCTTCATGATGCCTCAGTTTCTTATCTTAATTAGGGATTTTAACATCTACTTAGGGCCTGGTGCAGTGGTTCACACCCATAATCCCAGCACTTTGGGAGGCTGACACCTGGCAGACCTCTTGAGCTTAGGTTTCAGACCAGCCTGGGCAACAGGGCAAAACCCTGCCTGTGCAAAAAATACAAAAGTTAACCAGACATGGTGGCGCATGCCTGTATTTCCAGCTTCTTGGGAGGCTGAGGTGTGAGGATCACTTGAGCGTGGGAGGCCGAGGTCCATAGTGAGCCGTGATGGTGCCACTGCACTCCTGCCTGGTTGGTAGAGAGAGACCCTGTCTCAAAAAAGAAACAAAGAAACCAAAAAAACCTACTTTGCTAGATGAGTGTTAGGATGAAAAGTGATACATGTATGTTCCTGAAATAAAGTTTGTCCTCAGTTGTAGCTGTCACCATTGATTGGAGATGTTCCTTTTTTTTTCAGTGTTTGATAATAAGTGCCTTTAAGTATAATAAGTTTCTTGTATATACTTGTTTATATATTTGGATATTAATTGTTTTAATGTAGCATATTGCTGACATAAAGACGTGTTCATTTAAAACAATTTTGAAGTTGTTTTTGAAGAGAAAGTAATATGCGGAATTTTTTTTTTTTTTAGATGGAATCTTGCTCTGTCACCCAGGCTGGAGTGCAGTGGCGCGATCTCAGTTCACCTCAACCTCTGCCTCGTGCATTCAAGTGATTCTCCCATCTCAGCCTCCCGAGTAGCTGGGATTTCAGGCACCTGCCACTATGCTTGGGTAAGTTTTGTATTTTCAGTGGAGACAGGGTCTCGCCATGTTGGCCAGGCTGGTCTTGCACTCCCGACCTCAGGTGATCCACCTGCCTCAGCCTCCCAAAGTGCTGAGATTACAAGCGGCATCCACTGTGCCCGGTTTTAATATGCAAAATATTCTATGTAAGTATTTCCTGTATATTAGACTCCCTCTACGAAGGGTTTCTATGTAAGCATAGTACAAATGATCTGGAAAGGCTCATAGACTTGGCAAATCTATGTTTCTTAAAACTATAAAAATAGTCCGGTTGTCCTATGGTATATGTATAGGACATATACTATAGGGGATTGGTTCCAGGACCCCTGTTTTTACCAAAATCCTGGCATAGTCAAGCCCCCACTGTGGGCCCTGCAGAACCTGGGTATATGAATAGTTGGGCCTCCATATATGCAGGTTTCATTCTGCATTTGGTTGAAAAAGATCCACATGTAAGTGGGCCCACACAGCTTAAACCCGTGTTGTTCAAGGGTGTACTGCATTTGAAAATCAAGTCCACAAAAAACTTGCCATGTTTTACAAAATGTTGAATTTTACTACCTCCCCCATATCAAAATGTTGGATTATTACCTCTCCTGTATCTTAAAGTGCAATCTATTTACTACCCCATTGAGATAATGAGACTTTTAGAATTAGAATAGAACCTTGAGCCGGACATGTTGGTTCACACCTGTAATCCCAGCTGATGTGGGTGGGTCACTTGAGTTTAGGAGTTTGAGACCAGCCTGGCCAACACAGTGAAACCCTCTCTCTACTAAAATTGCAAAAAAATTAGCTGGGTATGGTCGTGGGTGCCTGTAATCCCAGCTACTCAGGAGGCTGAGGCAGGAGAATCGCTTGAACCTAGGAGACAGAGGTTGCAGCGAGCTGAGATCACACCACTACACTCTAGCCTGGGCAACAAGAGCCTTAAAATAAAAAAGCCGGGTATGGTGGCAGGCACCTGTAATGCCAGACAGGAAAATCACTTGAACCTGGGAGGAAGAGGCTGCAGTTAGCCGAGATCGCGCCATTGGACTCTAGCCTGGGCAACAAGAGAAAACTCCATCTCCAGAAAAAAGAACGTAGAAGTATTTACTGCTCCTTGCTTTGTCTGAGATTCACAGGTTAAGTGACTTGCCCAACACAGGTTGTTGTTATCTTGGGCAGGATATCTTGGACAAATTGAGACTTGACACCTGGCTTCCAGAGTCCCCTTTGCACCCTACTGCCTGAGCCTGGAAGTTCTAGATGAGTTTGAACAACATAGTGAGGCCCTGTCTCTACAAAAAATAGCCAGGCATGGTAGCATGTACTTGTAGTTCTAGCTACTCAGGAGGCTGAGGTGGGAGGATCGCTTCAGCCTGGGAGGTTGAGGCTGCAGTGAGTTGTGATCACGCTACCGCACTGCAGAGAGGGCCACGGAGCAAGACCCTCTCTCTCTCAAAAAAAAGAAAGGGTTAAAAGTATGTCTTCTTTTTAAAAAATAGAAGGCCAGTATAGATATAACAGAAATTGTCATATTGTCAGATTCTTTTCTGTACTCAGCCCTAACAAAACATGCTGTCTTCAACTTTACTTAGTTGAAGACAACTTTAGTTGAAGACAGAAAAGGTTCTAATTTGGGTTCCCTTTATCCAAGGAGTCTCCACTTTTGCTGTGTATTGTTCAAACTGAAAAGAGACTTTGTATTTAATCTCAGATGTCATTAAGTACTTGAAATAAATTAGATTTCTAGTTAAATTAAGAGCTGCTTCAGGTTCTTAATTAGTAGTACATTCAATAGTCAGGAATACACACCGTTGTTGTTGAGATGAAGTTTCGCTCTTGTTGCCCAGGCTGGAGTGCAGTGGCATGAACAAGGCTCACAGCAGCCTCGACCTTTCAGGCTCAAGGGATCCTCCCACCTCAGCCTGAAGTTTCTGGGACCACAGGTGTGTGGCCACACGCCTGGCTCATTTTTAGTTTTTTGTAGAGACGGGGGTCTTGCCATATTATCTGGATGGGTCCGGAACTCCTGGGCTCAAGTAATCTGCTGGCCTCAGCCTTCTAAAGTGCTGGGATTAAAGGCATGAGCCACCGTGCCCTGCTTGTCTTCTTTTTCAAGTTGGTCAGTTCTCCTTGCAATGAATGCCTTTCCCCTTAAATTTGAAAACCTGAGGAATTACTGACATAGAAAATTTCCATTTCTTTCTCTCTCTCTCTTTTTTTTTTTTCCTGAGATGGAGTCTCACTCGGTCACCCAGGCTGAAGTGCAGTGGCTCGATCTCAGCTCACTGCCACCTCGGCCTCCTGGGTTCAAGCGATTCTCCTTCCTCAGTCTTCCGAGTAGCTGGGACTACAGGTGCCCACCACCATGCCCAGCTAATTTTTGTATTTTTTAGTAGAAACAGGGTTTTCACCATATTGGCCAGGCTGATCTCGAACTCCTGACCTCAGGTGATCCACCCGCCTCGGCCTCCCAAAGTGCTGGGATTATAGACTATGAGCCACCGCGCCCGGCCTGTCCATGGATTTTTTTAAAAATGTGCTTTGAGCAATCTAAAACGAAAGCAGTCTGCCTAAAATTTATATTCATATATTTCTACTATATTACAGATATTGATTTTGTGGCGCTATGATTTCATAAGATATTTTAACACTAATGAAACATTTTATAATTTTGTATATTGTTATTTTCTAAAAAGTTTAGTTATTTAAGTGCAAATACAAAGGACAGGAGTGATCATATTGAAGCACTAGGAGAAGACTGTGGGTAAAAATTCAACCTCAAATATGCAAATATTTAACTTCCTATGTGGAAATAATGTCGTTTTACAAAAGAAAAATGAACATATTTGTTTGCAAGGTGTTCTTATACACACACACACACATATACACACACACACACGTGCGTGCCTTTAGAAATGGTAACCAGGCCGGGTGCAGCGGCTCACGCCCGTAATCCTAGCACTTTGGGAGGCCAAGGTGGGTGGATCACCTGAGGTTCGGAGTTTGAGACCAGCCTGGCCAACATTGTGAAACCCTGTCTCTACTAAAAATACAGAAATCAGCTGGGTGTGGTGGCATGCGCCTGTAATCCCAGCTACTCGGGAGGCTGAGACAGGAAATTGCTTGAACCTGGGAGGCGGAGGTTGCAGTGAGCCTAGATTGCACCATTCTACTCCAGCCTGGGCCACAGAGCAAGATTCTATCTCAAAAAAAAAAAAAGAAAAAAGAATATGGTAACCAATCTATATTCTTTTTAGGTGATCTTTGAAAAACAAAAGCAAAGCAAATCTATCTGCAAACACATCTAGGTGGGGCAAGAGTGTGTGAAAATGGGACATTAATTAAGACTGATTGATGGAATAAGTGATGTAGAAAGCAGACAAAGTCCCTTCCACAATTTTGATGAAAGTTCTTTCAATTTGTCTCATCACTCAGCTTAATAAGAAATAAAATCGAAAATAATTTACATTGTCCTACTATTTACATTTTACTAACTCCGTATCTGTAGAGGTATAAGGGATTTTTAGAAGAGAAACAAGGTTGAGACTTTTAAATGTGAATTTGGATAAAAGATGAATCTTCAAAAGTATTGATAATTTTGGAAAATAATTTTTAAGAAAGGCATGACAGCCAGTGATTATCTAGTTAGGCAATTTGTTGCCAGGGATTGTGAAGCTTTACTATAAAAACTGTAGGATGAACAATAAATCCTTGATGCTGAGATTTTATTTGTCTTCTTTTTTAATAGGTGGACATTATACCACTGATTACCAAAGCAGACACAATTTCTAAACATGATTTACAGATGTTTAAGAGTAAGATAATGAGTGAATTGATTAGCAGTGGCATCCAGATATATCAGCTCCCAACAGATGAAGAAACTGCTGCTCAAGCAAACTCCTCAATTAATGTAAGTTTCAGTAACAATATCTGACAAAGAGGCTATAAATGAGTGTTTATTTTATCCAGAATCTAGTGTGAGAATTTTTACATTTTCTTCATTTTGAAAAGTGTCTGCTGAGAATTGATTCTTTGTAAGCAGATTTATTTAGATTTAATTCAAACACCGTGTTCCTCAAGGATACTGGCCTATAATTTTCTTCTTGGAAGTATATTTTCTTGCTTTGATATCAAGGGGATGCTGCCTCATAAAATGACTCTGAAGGTGTTAACCTCTTTTTTCTATTTTTTCAAAGAATTTGAGGATGTTTTATATTAAAATTTCTTTGAGTGTTTGGTAGAATTTACCCATGAAGTAATCTGGTCCTACGCTATATTTTGGAGTTTTGAAAAATTACTTCTTTAGTTTCTCTATTTGTTATTGGTCTCTTTAAGCTCTCTATTTATTCTCCATTCAGTCTTGGTAGGTTATATGTTTCTAGTCATTTCACCATTTCTTCCAAGTTGTCAAATTGGTTGATTTATAATTGTTCATGATAGTCCCTTATAATTCTGTTTATTTCTGTAAGAAATAAATTTCTGTAATAAGTTGTAATATCTTCTCTTTCATTTCTTATTTTATTAACATGTTCTCTATTTTGCCCTTAGTCAAAGTAAGGGCTTTGATTTTGATTTTTTTTCCCCAAAATCAACTCTTAGCTTAATTGATTAATGTTTTTATTTTTTGAGACAGAGTCTCACTCTGTTGCCCAGGCTGTAGTGCAGTGGCACAATCTTGGCTCACTGTAACCTCCGTCTCCCGGATTCAAGCGATTCTCCTGCTTCAGCCTCCTGAGTAGCTGGGATTACAGGAGCGTACAACCACGCCTGGCTAATTTTTGTATTTTTAGTTCAGACAGGGTTTCACCATGTTGGCTGGGCTGGTCTCGAACTCCTGGCCTCAAGAGATCTCCTAGGATTACAGGCGTGAGCCACCGTGCCTGGCCGATTAAAACTTTTTAAATTCTCTATTTCATTTATTTATGCTCTAATCTTTATTATTTCTTTCCTTCTGCTAATTTTTTTTTTTTTTTTTTTTTTTTTGGTGTAAGGTTAGGTTGTTTATTTGAGATCTTTTTGGTTTTTTTTGAGACAGAGGCTCCCTCTGTCGCCCAGGCTGGAGTGCAGTGATGCAGTCTTGGCTCACTGCAATCTCCACCTGCCAGGTTCAAGCAATTCTCCTCCCTCAGCCTCCCGAGTAGCTGGGACTACAGGCATGTACCACCATACCCAGCTAATTTTTTTTGTATTTTTGGTAGAGACGGTGTTTCACCATGTTAGCCAGGCTGGTCTTGAACTCCTGACCTCAGGCAATCCACCTGCCTCGGCCTCCCAAAGTGCTGGAATTACAGGCATGAGCCACCATGCACAGGCGAGATCTTTTTTTAAGAGATGTAGGTGTTTACTACTATAAACTTCTTTTGTTTTTTATTTTAGATTCAGAGGGTGTAAGTGAGTATTTGTCAAATAGATATATTGCATAATGGTGAGGTTTGGCTTCTAGTGTAACTATCCTGAGATAATAAACTTTGTACCCAACAGATCTTTTTTTTTTTTTTTTTGAGACATGGTCTCACTCTGTTGTCCCAGCTGGTGTGTAGTGCCGTGATCACATCTCATTACCAGTAGATAATTTTTTGACCATCAACCTCCTTCCAATCTCTGCCTTTTGGAGTCTTGTTATCTGTTGTTTCCATCTTTATGTCCTTGTGTACTCATTGTTTAACTCCTGCTTATGAGAACATGTGGTACTTGATTTTCTGTTTCTGAGTGATTTCACTTAGGATTATGGCCCCCAACTCCATCCATGTTACTGCACAGAGCATGATTTCTTTTTTTTATGGCTGCATAGTATTTCATGGTGTAGATGCACTACATTTAAAAATTCCAGTCAACTGTTAATGGACATTTAGGTTAATTCCATGACTTTACTATTATAAGTAGGAATGTAATACACATATGAGTGAAAGTGACTTTTGTATATAAGGTTTACTTTCAGGTAGATGCCTAGTATAATCACTGGGTCGAATGGTAGCTCTATTTTTAGTGCTTTGAGAAATCTCTATATTGTTTTTCATAGAGTTTGTGCTAATTTATGGTCCCACCAACAGTGAATAAGCATTCATTATTCTCTGCATCCACACCAACATCTGTTGTGTTTGCAGTAATAGCCATTCTGACTATGTAAGATGATATTGTGTGTGCGTGTGTGTGTGTGTGTGTATTTGAGTGTTTGAGAGAGTCTCGCTCTGTCACTCAGGCTGGAGTGCAGTGAAATGATTTCAGCTCATTGCAACTTCCGCCTCCTGGGTTCAAGCGATTCTCCTGCCTCAGCTTCCGGGGTAGCTGGGATTACAGGTGCTCACAACCAAGCCCAGCTAATTTTTGTGTTTTTAGTAGAGTTGGGGTTTAACCTTATTGGTCAGGCTGTTCTGAAACTCCTGACCTCAGGTGATCCACTCGCCTTGGCCTCCCAAAGTGCTGGGATTACAGGTGTGAACCACTGTGCCCAGCCTTTATTGTGGCTTTAATTTGCATTTCTCTGATGATTGGTGATGTTGAGCAAGTTTTCATATGTTTGGTGGCCACTTGTATGTCTTCTTTTGAAAAATGTCTGTTCATATCCTTTGTGGTCTTTTTATTTTTATTTTTTTATTTTTTATTTTTTTGAGACGGAGTCTCACGCTGTTGCCCAGGCTGGAGTGCAGTGGCGCGATCTCGGCTCACTGCAAGCTCCGCCTCCCGGGTTCCCGCCATTCTCCTGCCTCAGCCTCCTGAGTAGCTGGGACTACAGGCGCCCGCCACCGCGCCCAGCTAATTTTTTGTATTTTTAGTAGAGACGGGGTTTCACTGTGGTCTCGATCTCCTGACCTTGTGATCCGCCCGCCTCGGCCTCCCAAAGTGCTGGGATTACAGGCTTGAGCCACCGCGCCCGGCCCCTTTGTGGTCTTTTTAATGGGGTTGTTTATTCTTTGCTGTTGTTGAGTTGTTTGTGTTCTTTGTAGATTCTGTGTATTAGTCCTTTTTCAGATGCAAAGTTTGCAAATATTTTGTTTCTATTGTGTAGATTGTCTGTTTACTCTGTTGATCATTTCTTTTGCTGCGCTCTTTAGTTTCAGTCCCATTTGTGTATATTTGGTTTTGTTGCATATGCTTTTCAGGACTAATTTATGAATTATTTGCCTAGGCCAATATCTAGAAGAGTTTTTCCTACATTTTCTTCTAGGATTTTTATAGCATCTGGTGTTTCATTTAAGTCATTAATGCATCTTGGGTTAAAGTTCGCATATGGTAAGAGATGGGGATTCAGTTTCATTCTTTTGCCTATGGGTAGCCAATTTTCCCAGCACGATTTATTAAATAGAATGCCCTTTCCCCATTGTTTATTTTTGCCAACTTTGTCAAAGATCACTTGTATGTAGGCATGTGGCTTTATTACTGGTTCTTTATTCTCTTTTCTTTCACAATTTTTTTCTCCCTTTTTTAGCTGTATCCTTCCTAGCAACGGACTGTTTATTCTGTTCTATTAATCAGTCCGTTTTTGTACCAATGCCATACTGGTTTATTTAGTATTGCATTATAGTATAATTTGAAGTCAGACACATGGTGCCTCTGGCTTAGTTCTTTTTGCTTAGGATTACTTTGGCTATTTAGATGCATTTTTGATTCCATATGATATTTAGGATCATTTTTTTCTAATCCTGTAAAAAATGTTATTGGTAATTTGATAGGCATTGTGGTGAATCTTTAGGTTGCTTTAGTTAATATGGTCTCGGTAATGTTATTGATTCTTCCAATCGAAAAATTCCATAAATTTTTGGAATAGTTTCAGTAAGATTGATACCAGCTCTTCATTGTACTTCTGGCAAAATTTGGCTGTAAACCCATTTGTTCTTGTTTTTTTTGTTTGTTTGTTTGTTTGAAATTATTTTATTACTGAATCTATTTCATTACTTGTTATTGGGCTATTTAGGATATCTATTTTTTTCCTGGTTCAGTCTTAAGAGGTTGTATGTTTCCAGGAATTTATCCATTTTCTTTCTTTCTTTTTTTTTTTTAAGGAATATAAAACCATTATTGACAGCTGTTCACCAGTATTTACAATAAGGTAAACAACATACATTGGATAACATTCTCGTTACCACAAAGTTGTTTATCCTGGCTTTTACTAAACCAGTAAAGCAAATGCTGAAAAGATTGAGTCTACATGTAAGGAATGAGTTGGGGTAAAGAAAAACATGTATGTCTTTTAGTTTACTTTTGTAATTTAAGCCATGAAGAGGCTTCTTTTTTTTTTTTTTTTTTTTTTTTTGAGACAGAGTCTCGCTCTGTTGTCCAGACTGGAGAGCAGTGGTGCCATCTCAGCTCACTGAAATATCTGCCTCCTGGGTTCAAACAATTCTCTAGAAGAGGCCATTTTTTATTGCAGACTTGAAGAGCTATTATTCACTGGCTCCAAGCTGCTCTGGGTTGAAGGTCTGCGGCATCTCGCCCTGTGTGCCTCCAGCTCGAGCCACATCTGAGCAGGGAGGGATAAATTTAACGATTTTATCTAGGTTTTCTAGTTTGTATGCATAGAGATATTTTATTAGTTTCTGATGATCTTTTGTTTTCTCTGGTATCAGTTGTAATGTCAATTTTATCACTTCTGATTGTGCTTGTGCTTACTTGAATCTTCTCTCTTTTTTCCTGGTTAATCTAGCACCACATCAATTTTCTTTCTTTTCTTTTCTTTTTTTTCTCTGAGACAGAGTTTCACTTTGTTGTCCAGGCTGGGTGCACTGGCATGATCTTGACTCACTACAACCTCTGCCTCCCAGGTTTGAGCAATTCTCATGCCTCAGCCTCCTGAAGCTGGGATTACAGACACCTGCCCCCATGTCCAGCTGATTTTTTGTATTTTAGTAGAGACAGGGTTTCCCCATCTTGCCCAGGCTGGTCTTGAACTTCCTGAGCTCAGGCGATTCACCTGTCTCATCCTCCCGAAGTGGTAAGATTACAGGCATGAGCCACTGTGCCTGGCCTAACACCATATCAATTTTCTTATCTTTTTCAAAAAACAAAACAGGTCTTTTGAACTAACACAGGTAAAAAATAAAGAAAATTTAAATAAATAAGAGGTCAAGAAATAGGAAATTATGTAAAGCAACCCAACTTATGAGTTGTAGGCATTCCTGAGAGAGAAGAGGAGAAGGTAAAAAGATTGGAAACATATTTGAGGGAATAATCAGAAAAACTCTCTTGGCCTTGCTAGAAAGGTACACATTCAGATGCAAGAAGCTCAGAGAATACCTGGAAATACTTTGCAAAATGAACTTCACCAGACTATCTAAAGTCAACTAGAAGGAAAATACTCTGAAAGAAGCAGGAGAGAAATTTCAAATCACCTATAAAGGAAATCACATTAGACTAACTACAGACTTCACAGAAGAAATTTTACAAGCCAGAAGTCAGTGGGATTCTATTTTCTGTCTGTCTTCTGCTTAGTCTAGCCTATTGTTAAAGCTTTCAACTGTAAATCGGTCCTTCAGTGTGTTTTTCGTTTCTAGAAATTCCATTCTTTTAATTTATAGATATCTGTATTTAATTCACATTCTGCATTGCTCTGATATCTTTGTGATGATTTTCAATGTTCTCTTGGATCTCATTGAGCTTCCTTATAATCCATATTTTGAATTCATTATCTTTCATTTCAGAATTGTCATTTTGGTCGGTTAGGATCCATTGCCAGAGAGCTAGTGCGTCCTTTGGTAGCGTCAAAACATTCTGCTTTCTTTTTTTTTTTTTTAAATTCATGATGCCAAAGTTCTTATGATGGTTTCTTCTCATCTGGGAAAGTTGTCACTTCTTGTTTTTGAATTTACTTTAATTTAGATGGGGCTTTCCCCCCTTGTGGGTGTAACTATAGCATCTATTGGGTAGGGGGCTTGGGCTTTGTTTCTTTAGCCCTGTGCCCTTCTGTCAGTAGACTTTTTATTGGTTTGTGCCCTTTAACCTTCATGCCAGTAAGTGGCACTCATGAGTAAGAGCCAGCTATGGCAGAAGCAGATGGTGTGTGTTTGATCTTTGTTTACTGTGATTTCGTCTCTGTTGTTTCAGGTGATAGGCTGGTCTATGTAATGCCTAGACTCTGAGTTGCCTGTTCACTCCAGAGGGGAAGACAAAGCTGGGCAGAACTGGACTACAAAGCTTACCCACCAACATCTCAAGATGAACGTGAACAGTAGCCTTTACGGGGGTGGCTGGGGCAGCTCCTGTTGAAATGCTCACAGGTCTCTGTAGGGAGGGAGGAGCTGTACCAGGTCTGCCTCCTATGTAGTAAGGAACATGATCTGTTTCCCTATCCTACCCCTGTCCCACAGAGCTCATGACTGTTAGTTCAGACAGACACTGTCATCTACCTCCAGGTCATAATGTAGCCAAGAGCCATTGAAAATGCCTGTCTGATGACTCTTCATAGTAGCAACCTCAGGGTAGGACCTCTTCCCTCAGCCCAATAGACAGCCCTGTGGCTTGCCTGTTCTCTCATGCAGGAACGCTGCTACTTTGTGTACACAGGGGAAGCAGCTTCACCTTTCAGCACAGGAGGGTGGGTTTCAGCTGCTGTAGTGTCGGCCGGCTGGGTCAGCACAGCCTTAGTCTCCAGAGGGAGTGATCAGGTGCCAGTGGTGGACTGGGCTAGCCATTTTCTTGATTCTCAGATCCCAAATGGTGTTCTGGATGGTATGCATAAGTACTGGAGGGACTGGATCAGAAACAGGCTGGCATATGTGTCCTCAGGTACCCAGGGTTCAGATGCTGGCTGTGATAGAGAGGGGCAGGTTGGCCCCCACACAACTGGCAGAAAACTTAGGCAGGAGCAGGAAGAATGCTCAGGCAACTGCAGAATGCTAAAGCGACAGCAGTGCCAGGGCTGATTGCAAGTACCTGGGGCTGGGCTCTCAGAAGAGTGCCAGGCCACAGCTGAAATGATCAGATGGGAACATTGTTCTTAATTCTTTTTCTTTGAGACAGAGTTTTGCTCTTGGTGCCCAGGCTGGAGTGCAATGATGGGGCCTCAGCTCACTGCAGCCTCTGCCTCCAGGGTTCAAACAATTCTCCTCCCTCAGCCTCCTGAGCAGCTGGCATTACAGGCACCTGCCATCACACCAGCTCATTTTTGTATTTTTAGTAGAGATGGGGTTTTGCCATGTTTGCCAGGCTGGTCTTGAACTCCTGACCTCAGGTGATTTGCCTTCCTCAGCCTCCCAGAGTGCTGGGATTACAGGCGTGAGCCACTGCACCCAGCCTGTCCTTTATTCTTAAAGGACAGTTTTTGGGGGGTAAAGTATTCATTTTGGTCTTTCTCTTTCTTCCAGTACATTGAATCATCCCACTGTTTCTTGACCTGCAAGATTTCTGTGGAGATACCCATTGATAGTCTTATGCAGGCTCCCTTATATGGGACAAGATGTTTTTCTCTTGCTGCTTTCAGAATTCTCTTTGTGATATAGGTCAGAGTATACAAAGATTCAGTTTGCAAAATGAGTAATTTCTTTTTCTTTCTTTTCTTTTTTTTTTTTTTTGAGATGTATTCTCACTATGTTGTCCAGGGTGGGGTTCAGTGGCAGTGATCTTGGCTCACTGCAAGCTCTGCCTCGTTCTGAGATTTCTATAATGCGTACATTGGTTTTCTTGATGATTTTCTGTAAGTTCCATATGCTCTTTTCACTTTTTCCATCCTTTTTGTTTTTGTTTATCTAATGATAATTTCAAATACTTTGTTTTAGAGTTCACTCGTTCTTTCTTCTGCTTGATTGAGTCTTGCATTGAAGCTGTCCACTAAAATTCTCAGTGCAATTATTTTACTTTGTAGAGCCAGAATTTTTGTGTGTTTTTTCTTTCTTTATTGAACTTCTAATTTTGTTCATGTATTGTTTTCCTGATTTCATTTTGTCATTTATCTGTATTTGCTTGAAGCTTATTTAGCTTTTTTTTTTTAGACAATGATTTTGAATTTTGCTGGGTGTGGTGGCTCACACCTGTAATTCCAGCACTTTGGGAAGCCGAGATGGGTGGATCACCTGAGGTCAGGAGTTTGAGGCTAGCCTGGCCAACATGGTGACACCCCGTCTCTACTAAAAGTACAAAAACTAGCTGAGCATGGTGGTGCGTGCCTGTAGTTCCAGCTACTCGGGAGGCTGAGGCAGAATCGCTTGAACTTGGGAAGTGGAGGTTGCAGTGAGTTGAGATCACACCACTGTACTCCAGCCTGGGTGACAGAACGAGACAAACAAACAAACAAACAAACAAACGTAATTATTTTGAATTCTTTTCAAGTAGCACATGGATCTTCATTATTTTAGGGCCTGTTAATGGCTCCGTATTGGGGATTTTTTTTCTCTTTTTTTTTTTTTTTTGTGGGGTCATGTTTGACTTATTCCTCATGATCTTCATAGTCTTGCATTGGTCTTTGCTTATTTAAAGGAGCAATCTTGTCTTCTTGTCTTTAAAGACTCATTTTATTAGGTAAAGACACTCTCATCTTAGGCTCCCAACTGGTGTAACTACCTTAGGGACCATAGTTATGTAGGATTGATCGGGTCCTGGTCTTCTGTGGGTTCTGTAGTCAGTCTGTATGTGGGTGAAGCTCATGGAAGGACTTTGGACAAGGAGCTTCAGTGCTTCGGGCATGTGGGGTTGGAGCCAAGTCCACAGAGAAATGCGGATGCTTATAGGTCTGCTGAGTCTGCACTTAGTGTGTTTGCTACTAAGGTGTGAGCCTGTCTTCTTAAAGCGGCTTTCCTTGGTCTTCAAATGTACTAGAATATCATAATCTGCTATCTGGATCCCAAAGCTCCCACAATGGCACTTTCGTCCATAGATATTGCCAAATTAGCATTTTCTCGGGAGATAAGAACTGGGATCTCCTAGTCTCTTATCTTGCAGATGTCACTCTCCTTTAATTCTTTAATCTTGGCTTCTCTTAGATCTGTGGACCTAATTATAATGACTATTAGAAATAAAATATTTTTTGGATAAATCCAACATCTGAACAGTCTCACAGCCAGTTTCTGTTGACCACTTTGTTTCTTTTTTTTTTTTTTTTTTTTTGAGATGGAGTCTCGCTCTGTCGCCCAGGCTGGAGTGCAGTGGCCGGACCTCAGCTCACTGCAAGCTCTGCCTCTCGGTTTTATGCCATTCTCCTGCCTCAGCCTCCTGAGTAGCTGGGACTACAGGCACCTGCCACCTTGCCCAGCTAGTCCTTTGTATTTTTTCGTAGAGATGGGGTTTCACCGTGTTAGGATGGTCTCGATTTCTTGACCTCGTGATCCACCCGTCTCGGCCTCCCAAAGTGCTGGGATTACAGGCTTGAGCCACCGTGCCCGGCCTGTTTCTTTTTTTAAGGGTATATTTTGTTTTATACATTGCATGTAATATTTTGTAACAAATGGGGTATTTTAGATACTGCATTGTGACAACTTGGGATGTGAGTTCTATCTCTTCCCCTAGAGCTTGTTATGTATTTGTTCAGTAACTGGCAGAATTGTTTGAGTAAAGTCTGTTTATCCTCCTACAATGTTAAGCCTCTGATGTTGCTCCTCGTTAAGGTGCAGTTTCAGGCAGGCCCATAGACACACTGAATGAAGTGGTTTTGGTTGCCCTCTCTCTTTTCCCATGATTGTACCCAGCTGATAAGCTCCACTAATTGCCAGCTGATTGCTCAATTGTTTGCAGCACTGCCTTGTTAACGATATTGTTCTCTAAATGAATTCTATCAAATTGTCTCCTTTTAAGGAATGATTTCTGAAGTCAGTGTTTGACGTTTATTGCAATCCAAGGATGCCTCCTCCCAGCTTTCTTATTATTTGTTTCTGTCTTGCAAACTAGTTGGACTACAATTTAGCCTTTATTGGAATCTCCTTATAATTTTATTTCACCCCAACCTCCATCCTTCTTTTTTTTTTTTTGTGTGTGTGTGTGTGTGTGTGTGTGTGTGTGATGGAGTCTCATTCTGTTGCCCAGGCTGGAGTGCAGTGGCATGATCTCGGCTCACTGCAACCTCTGCCTCTGAGGTTCAAGCAATTCTCCTGCCTCCGCTTCCTGAGTAGCTGGGATTACAGGCGCCCACCACCACGCCTGGCTAATTTTTGTATTTTTAGTAGAGACAGGGTCTCACCACATTGGCCAAACTGGTCTCAAACTCCTGAGCTCAAATGATCCACCCACCTCGGCCTCCCAAAGTGCTGGGATTACAGGTGTGAGCCACAAGCCCGGCCCCATCCTTCTTTTTAAATGTAAAAATTTTTTTTTTTTTTTGAGTAGTTTTACGTTTGTAGAAAAATTGAGCAGATAGAACAGAGAGATCTTAAGGCCCTCCCTTGATTTTCTTCTATTATTAACATCCTGCCTGAAGTGTGGTACATTTGTTACACTTAATGAGGCAATACTGGTAAGTTGTAAACTACAGTTCGTATCTGACAAGTCTTCAGTGTTCGTGTTGAACATTGTATGGGTTTGAACAGATGTCTAGTGACCTCTATCCCATACTACAGTAACATTCACCGTAGTTTCACTGCCCTAAATATCACCTGTACTTGACCTATTCATTTCTGTCTCCTTCTCTTCCCTTTACCCTTGGCAACTATTGATCTTTTTACTCCATAATTTTCCATTTTGGGAATATCATATAGGTGGAATCATAGTTCGTGTAGAACTTTCAGATTGGCTTCACTCTACTTAGAAATAAGTATTTAAGGTTTCTCTGTGTCTTTTTTTGTGGCTTGATAGCTGATTTCTTGTTGTCATTGAATAATATTTCATGTTTAGGTACGCCACAGATTGTTTATCCACTCACCGATTGAAGGACATCTTGGATGCTTTCAAGTTTAGCAATTATGAACAAAGTTGCTATAAACATTTGTGTGCGGGCTTTTGTACAGACGCAAGTTTTCAACTTATTTGGATAAATACTGATGAGTGCACTTCTGGATCATATGGTAAAAGTACGTTTAATTTTGAAAGAAACTGCCCAAGAGTCTTACAATGTGGCTATGCCATTTTGCATTCCCACAGGCAATGAGTGATAGTTCCTGCTGCTCTCTATCTTTCCCAGGATTCTGTGTTGTCAGTGTTTTGGATTTTGGAAATTAAAAAAAAAATTTTTTTCTTCTTGAGATGGAGTCTCATTCTTGTCACCCAGGCTGGAGTGCAGTGGTGTGATCTTGACTCACTGCAACCTCCACCTCCCGGGTTGAAATGATTCTCCTGCCTCAGCCTCCCAAGTATCTGGGATTACAGGTGTGCACCACCACAGCTGGCTACTTTTTTGTGTGTGTTTTTAGTAGAGATGGGGTTTCACCACGTTGGCCAGACTGATCTCGAACACCTCACCTCAGGTGATCCAACCACCTCAGCCTTTCAAAGTGCTGGGATTAACAGTGGGGAGCCACTGTGCCTGACCTAAAAATTTTTTTTAACTTTTATTTTAGATTCAGTGGTTGGAAATTTAATAATTGTGTAGTATCATGTATTTTTCTTTTAATTTGCAGTTCCTTGAGGATGTATGATGTTGATCATCTTTTTTACATGCTGATTTGTTATCTGAATATCTTTTCTGTTGACGTGGCTATTTGGATCTTGTGCCCATTCTTAATTGGGTTGTTCATTTTCTTGTTGAGTTTTAAGAGTTCTTTGTATATTTTGGACATCAGTCCTTTATCAAGTGTGTGTTGTGTAAAGATTTTCTCTCAGTCTGTGGCTTATCTTGTTATCTTTAACAGTGTCTTTTGCTAGCAGAAGTTCTAGTTTTAATGAAGTCCAACTCATCAGTTCTTTCCATTCATTGATGATGTCTTCAGTATTATATCGATGAAGTCATTGCTAAACCCAAAGTCACCTACATTTCCTTTTATGTTATCTGTTGCGAGGGAGTGATGACTATCTGGACTGGTGTAGGCATAAAAGAATTTACTGGCCGGGCTTGGTGGCTCATGCCTGTAATCCCAGCACTTTGGGAGGCCGAGGTGGGTGGATCACCTGAGGTCGGGAGTTTGAGACTAGCCTGACCAACATCGTGAAACCCTGCCTCTACTAAAAATGCAAAATTAGCTGGGCGTGGTGCTGCATGCCTGTAATCCCAGCTACTTGGGAGGCTGAGGCAGGATAATCACTTGAACCTGGGAGGCGGAGATTGCTGTCCAGCCTGGTTAACAGGAGCGAAACTCCATCTCTAAAAAAAAAAAAAAAAAAAGAATTTACCTCATTGAGGCAAAGGTTGCAGTGAGCCAAGATTGCACCACTGCCCTCCAGCCTGGGTGACAGAGTGAGAGTCTCTCAAAGAAAAGGAAAAAAAAAAAAGGAAAATTTTAGCTTGTTATAGGTAGGGAAGGTAGACTTATTAAAGAAAGTAGGAAAATACATTGCTAGGGAGGCAATGGGCGGCTTGCAACAAAGAAGCTGACTGCAAACAAAGGATTGCCTGAGATTTTATAAGCTAGTTCTTAGGCTGTATGCTGAAGAGGGCTTTGTGTAGCGCTGATAATGCCAAAGTTGTGATGCAAGATTTTTAGTCATTTTGCCAGCCAAGGACCTCTGGCCAGTGACACCCCCACCTGGGCCTTGCTTGGGCACGCTACCTGCCACACAGGAGGCTCCCCATCCACTTGGCCCAGTCTGGCTTGCACAGCAACTCAGCCTGCGGCTGGACCAGCATGCTCCAGCCTGCCTGTGTTATAGCTTCTACCTGAGATGGGGGGTTCACGAGCTCTTTTCTCACATCCAAGAAGAATGAGGATGCCCTGACAATTGAAGGATGAGGAAGGTAGAGAGAATTTTATTGAGTGATGGAACAGCTTTCAGTGGAGAGAGGACCTGGGGGCAGTTTCTCTCCTTGTGTGGCTAAGCCCAGGGCTTTTATGGGCTCAGAACAGGGGAGTGCATTCTGATTGGTTTGTGCATGTGCAAAAAGGTTAAAACAAAGGCACCACCCAAAGGTGGGCACAGCAATGTGAAAAAACAATTAGGAAGTGTAGGTGTATGTAAACCAGGTGAAGGGCGGGGATCAGTCAGAGGAAAGAGCACCAGGCAGGGAGTCAGCTTCTCAGTCCAGTCCGTGGATTTGACTGGTAGCTTGGCTTTTAGGCTTTAAATTGTCCTTGGCTTGGAGGTGGGATTTCCCTGGGGACTTGGCCCTATCTTTCTAGGCATTTGTCTGCCTCCTGCCACTATCAGTGCAGTGAGCTAACTTGCAATTTTTTATGTCAACCGAGGGTCTGCTGGTAGCCAGGCACAGGAAGATTATGAGTTGTTTGTGCAGTAGGGCTGTGTGTTCCAGATTATGAAGAAAGGCAGACTTGTAGCTTATCTGCTTCCCTTTTTTTTCGGTTTCCCCTGCTCCCACGAGTCTGACTCCCCTTCCCTAATTAGGACTCTACATTATCTTCTAGGAATGATCTGGTTTGAGTTAATTTTGTAAAATATGTAAGGTCTATTTATAGATTCTTATTTTTGCATGTAAATACCCAGTTCCAGCACCATTTATTGAAAAGAATATCTTTTCTCCATTGAGTTCCCATCGCTTCTTTGTCAAATATCAATTGACTATATTTGTGTAGGCATATTTCTGGGCTCTCTATTCTGTTCTATTGATCTGTTTGTCTATCATTTTGCCTATGCCATGCTGTTTTGATTACTATGGATTTGTAGTAAATCCTGAGGTTGAATAGTATGTCTTCCAACTTGGTTCTTCCTCAATATTGTGTTGGCTATTCTAGTTCTTTTGCCTTTTCATATAAATTTTGGAGTTAGTTTATTATTCACAAAATAATTTGGTGAAATTTTGATTGGGATTGTGGTGAATCCATAGGTTAAGTTATAGAAAATTGACGTGTTGACAATAGTGAGTCTTTCTATCCATGTACGTGGAATGGCTCCCCATTTATTTAGATAGTCCCTGAGTTTTTCTTTTCTTTTCTTTCTTTTTCTTCCTTTTTTAAAAAATTTTTTGATTTTTGTATTTTTGGTAGAGATGGGGTTGGCCATGTCAGCTGGCCATGTTGACCAGGCTGGTTTTGAACTCCTGACCTCAGGTGATCTACCCCTTTTGGCCTCCCAAAGGACTGGGATTACAGGCGTGAGCCACCACGCCCAGCCTGTCTCTGATTTTTTCAATAGAGTTTTATAGTTTTTCTCATGTAGAACCGCTACAAATAACAATATGGTGGTGGAATGGTTTGGCTGTGTCTCCACCCAAATCTGAACTTGAATTGTATCACCCAGAATTCCCTCATGTTTTGGGAGGAACCCAGGGGAAGGTAATTGAATTATGGGGACCGGTCTTTCCCGTGCTATTCTCGTGATAGTGAATAAGTCTCACAAGATCTGATGCATTAATCAAGGGTTTCTGCTTTTGCTTCTTCCTAATTTTCTCTTGCTGCTGCCATGTAAGAAGTGCCTTTCACCTCCCACCATGCTTCTAAGGCCTCCCCAGCCATGTGGAAGTGTAAGTCCAGTTAAACCTCTTTTTCTTCTCAGTCTCGGATATATCTTTATCAGCAGTGTGAAAACAGACTAATACAGGTGGTTTCTCTAAAATTGAAAATAAAATTACTATATGATCTCACAATCCTGTTTCTGGGTATATATCTGAAAGAATTGAAAGCAGGGTCTTAGATATTTGCAAAGCCATATAAATTGTGTTATTATTCACAGTAGCTGAGAGCTGGAAGCAACCCAAATGTCTATCAACAGAAGAATAGGTAAGGGAGGATTAACTCTTGGCTCTGTATTTGATTCCATTGGTCTAAATGTCTGTCTTTATGCTACTTCCAAACTATTTTGATTACTGTAGCTTTGTAATATGTTTTGAATTCTAGAAGTGTGAGACCTCTAACTTTGGTCTTTCTTTTCAATATTTTTTTGGCTATTCAGGTTCCTTGGGATGACATTTAAATTTTTGGATGGGTTTTCTCGTTTCATGGCCTGTTTCCCCTCCAAGGCAAAATCTCTGAGGCAGTGTTCTGTAATTGTGGGTGGAAACAATGACAGGTTACCCAGCCCCCCCACCCCACCTTGAAACTTCAGGCACCCACTGGTAACTAACTGAGAGCTCATTGTGGAGGAGCAGCAGTCTGAGGTTCTTTGGATTGCTTCCCCACATAATGAGCCACTGCCTCATGAACTCGGCAAGGATGGTCAGGGCCCCCATCTTCTCCGTTTGCTGCATCTAAGGCAGGGCCCCTATTTCACAAGTAGGTCTTGAGTGTTAAAAGGGAGCCTCCAACTCTCAAATGCACTTGCCTCAAAACAAATAGATGGGGGTTGGATGTGGAATGCTGTGTTGTCTCTGGTTTTAGAATCAGGGCAGTAGTAAAGATGACTAAACTCTTTATTTGTATAAACCTTTTGTGGTAGTAAATACCTAAAATATTAGCTTAAATTTTGAAAGGTGATAATTTTTTTTTTTTTTTTTTTTTTTTTGAGATGGAGTCTTGCTCTTGTTGTTCAGGCCAGAGTGCAATGGCACAATCTCAGCTCACTGCAAGCTCTGCCTCCTGGATTCAAGCAATTCTCCTGCCTCAGCCTGCTGAGTAGCTGGGATTATACATGCCCATCACCACACCCAACTCATTTCTGTGTTTTTAATAGAGATGGGGTTTCACCATGTTGACAGGGCTGGTCTTGAACTCCTGGCCTCAGGTGATCTGCCCACCACGGCCTGTCAAAGTGCTGGGATTATAGGCATGAGCCACCATGCCCGGCTGAAAGATGATAAATTTTGAAAGTATGTAGATTTAGATTTCCATCCTATCTTCTCTACTTAAAAGTCAAGAGATCCTGCACAATTCACTCATCTTCCCTGAGACTGTTAACTTATCTATGCTATGGGACCAATGACACTTCTTTTTTTTTTTTTTTTTTTTTTTGGAGACGGAGTCTCGCTCTGTCGCCCAGGCTGGAGTGCAGTGGCCGGATCTCAGCTCACTGCAAGCTCCGCCTCCCGGGTCTACGCCATTCTCCTGCCTCAGCCTCCCGAGTAGCTGGGACTACAGGCGCCCGCCACCTCGCCCGGCTAGTTTTTTGTATTTTTTAGTAGAGACGGGGCTTCACTGTGTTAGCCAGGATGGTCTCGATCTCCTGACCTCGTGATCCGCCCGTCTCGGCCTCCCAAAGTGCTGGGATTACAGGCTTGAGCCACCGCGCCCGGCCGACACTTCTTTTAAGGCTTTTTTTTTTTTTTTTTTTTTGAGGTGTAAGTGCCAAAATCTTTGTGAAGGATCTGAAACACAGAATCTAAACTGATAACTGTTAATTCCATTTCTTCCATTTCTCTTTTCTTATTATTTATACCTCTTTTATTTATTTTTTTTGTGAAATACCTCCTTTATTTTAAGATACTGCAAACAGTAAATAGATTTCTGAATTGAAATGCTAAGTACTGTAAAATGTAAAAAATTATTTTTGCTGGGCATGGTGGCTCATGCCTGTAATCCCAGCACTTTGGGAGGCTGACGTGGGTGGATCACCTGAGGTCAAGAGTTCAAGACCAGCCTGGCTAACAGGGTGAAACTCAGTGTCTACTAAACAATACAAAAATTAGCCAGGCATGGTGGCGGGTGCCTGTAATCCCAGCTACTAGGGAGACTGAGGTAGGAGAATTGCTCAAAACTGGAAGGTGGCAGTGAGCCAAGCACATACCACTGCACTCCAGCCTGGGTGACAGAGCCAGACTCTGTCTGAAAAAAACAAACGTAATTTATTGAGATATATACAGTATTGCTTATTAATACATTTTATATTGTATCCATTAATTATTCTAATAGTTGTAGTTATTTTTAATATTTTTGTCTTTTGACTTTATACTAGAGTTAAAAGTTATTTGTATGTTATTTCTTCAACATTCAGGGTAAAGATGGTTCAGGGTAAAGATAGTGGGAGAAAAATTATGTCTACTAAAAATCTTTTTACTTTGTGTTTCCCACAGCAGGATACCTTGCTTTAGGCTCTGCTCAGTAGACAGTTTCCAACTGTGTGCACAGCCTGAGGCTGAAGCTGACAGAAACCAATTAGTGCATATTGTTAAGTCTTAAAATGAGATGCAGGGAAGATCCCTAATTAAATATACTACAATATCATCATCACTGTCATTTTTATAACAGGATTGAGAGTAATAGAGTAAGCTCTATTGGTGCTAGAGAATTCAATTGGTATCATTCTTGTTCTCTAGATGCTGTTACCCTTTGCTGTGGTGGGGAGTATGGATGAAGTGAGAGTTGCAGAAAGGATGGTCAGAGGCCGTCACTACCCTTGGGGAGTTTTGCAAGGTAAAAATGAAAGAGGGCAGGCTTTGGAATGATTAAGTTAAATATATGTGTATCATTCATAGTCTCAAAGTAACATTTTAACTTGGGCTAATATTGGTAACTCTGGTAATCTGTAAGTTAACAGTTACTAATGAGGAACATAAACTCTGTTTTATTTAAACTAATGCTTACTCTAACCGTGATTCATTCTCATAGAAGTTTGCTGAACGCTGCTTTAAGCCAAAATCTACAGAGTCTGGGAAGAACCTCTTTGTTTATCCCAGTGTTCCCAATGCGCCATGTACATATTATCTGTCTCTGTATCAATCATGATATTGAGAATGCTGGAAAGCTCTTTAAACAAAACGGAAGCAAAAATACTAGTGTGTAGACATGTTACATAAACTCATTACTACCTAATGTAGAAACCATTTTAAACTGGTCACTAGAAAAAAGAGTGATAAACTTTTTAAAACAAGAAAGTACATTTTACCTTTGGCTAAAGATTATACCTTTGACATTTATATAATTATTTAGCGTCATACTAAGTTAGAATAGTGTAGTAAGCAGTAATTTATTGTCTGATTCATATATTTGTGGTACTAATTATTGGAGAATGGAAAATTTCTACTTGTACTGGTTTCCAAATGATATGGTTTTTTTTGTTTGTTTGTTTTTTGAGACAGAGTTTTGCTCTTGTCACCCAGGCTGGAGTGCAGTGGCACGATTTTGGCCCACTGCAACCTCCACTTCCTGGGTTCAAGTGATTCTCCTGCCTCAGCCTTCCTAGTAGCTGGGATTACATGCGCCTGCCACCACACCTGGCTAATTTTTGTATTTTTAGTAGAGACAGGGTTTCACCATATTAGGCTGATCTTGAACTCCTGATCTCAGGTGATCCACCTGCCTCAGTCTCCCAAAGTGCTGGGATAAGGCATGAGCCACCGTGCCCAGCCCCAAATGATGTTTTTAGTAAATTGACATATTAGAGATTTAAAAATTTGTTAAACATACTTAAAACTTAATGTTTTAATATTTGTTGTATTATGTTGTATTACATATTAGTATATGTTATAAAATATATAACTACACTATGTGGATGTATAAAATTTGGTCACAGTATTAATCACAATAAACCATACATTGTAGTCAGTTTTCTGGACATGATAAATACAGGAGAGAGCCATATAAATTATTTTTCTTTAATCTTCATTGACAAAACTGTATGTACTTTTCATGTACAACATATTGTTTTGAAATACATATACATTGTGGAATGGTTACACTGATTTAATTAACATATGTGTTATCTCAATTATTTTGTGATGAAAACTTAACATCTATCTTAGCAATTTTCAAGAATATAAAATATTTTTATTAATATGGTCACTATGTTGTACAATAGATCTCTTTAACTTTTTCTTATCTAACTAAAATTTTGTAGCTTTTGACTAACATCTCTCCTACCATACCCTCTACCTAACTCACATAACCACCATTCTACTCTCTGTTTGTACAAGTTTAACTTTTAAAAATTTGATCTATTAGTGAGATCATTTACTATTTGTCTTTCTGTGCTTGGCGTATTCACGTAGTGTAAAGTCCTCCAGTTCCATCCATGTTGCTGCAAATGATAGGATTTCCTGACTTTTAAGGCTGAATAGTATTCCATTGCATATGTATGCCACAGTTTTTTCTTCATGCATCTATTCATGGACACTTAGATTGCTTCCATATCTTGGCTCTTGTGAATAATGGTAGTGTAGGTATCTCTCTGACATACTGACTTCATTTTTGGGAGGTAATATATCCAGTAGTGAGATGGCTGGATCATATGGTCAGTGATTTATTTTTAATTTTTTGAAGAAACTCCATACTGTTTTTCTATCCTAATTTACTGCTATCCTAATTTACATTGCCACGAACAGTGTACAAGGGTTCTCTTTTTTCCACGTCCTCACCAGCACTTGTTTGTCTTATTGATAATAGCCATTTTAGCATGGGGGAAGTAACAGCTTATTGTGTTTTTAATTTTTTTTTTTTTTAAATTTATTTATTATTATTATACTTTAAGTTGTAGGGTACATGTGCATAACGTGCAGGTTTGTCACATATGTATACTTGTGCCATGTTGGTGTGCTGCACCCATCAACTTGTCATTTACATCAGTTATAACTCCCAATGCAATCCCTCCCCCCTCCCCCCTCCCCATGACAGGCCCCTGTGTGTGATGTTCCCCTTCCTGAGTCCAAGCGATCTCATTGTTCAGTTCCCACCTATGAGTGAGAACATGCGGTGTTTGGTTTTCTGTTCTTGTGATAGATTGCTAAGAATGATGGTTTCCAGCTGCATCCATGTCCCTACAAAGGACACAAACTCATCCTTTTTGATGGCTGCATAGTGTTCCATGGTGTATATGTGCCACATTTTCTTAATCCAATCTGTCACTGATGGACATTTGGGTTGATTCCAAGTCTTTGCTATTGTGAATAGTGCTGCAATAAACATACGTGTGCATGTGTCTTTATAGCAGCATAATTTATAATCCTTTGGGTATATACCCAGTAATGGGATGGCTGGGTCATATGGTACATCTAGTTCTAGATCCTTGAGGAATCGCCATACTGTTTTCCATAATGGTTGAACTAGTTTACAATCCCACCAACAGTGTAAAAGTGTTCCTATTTCTCCACATCCTTTCCAGCACCTGTTGTTTCCTGACTTTTTAATGATCGCCATTCTAACTGGTGTGAGATGGTATCTCATTGTGGTTTTGATTTGCATTTCTCTGATGGCCAGTGATGATGAGCATTTTTTCATGTGTCTGTTGGCTGTATGAATGTCCTCTTTTGAGAAATGTCTGTTCATATCCTTTGCCCACTTTTTGATGGGGTTGTTTGTTTTTTTCTTGTAAATTTGTTTGAGTTCTTTGTAGGTTCTGGATATTAGCCCTTTGTCAGATGAGTAGATTGCAAAAATTTTCTCCCATTCTGTAGGTTGCCTGTTCACTCTGATGGTAGTTTCTTTTGCTGTGCAGAAGCTCTTTAGTTTAATGAGATCCCATTTGTCAATTTTGGCTTTTGCTGCCGTTGCTTTTGGTGTTTTAGACATGAAGTCTTTGCCCATGCCTATGTCCTGAATGGTACTACCTAGGTTTTCCTCTAGGATTTTTATGGTATTAGGTCTAACATTTAAGTCTCTAATCCATCTTGAATTAATTTTCGTATAAGGAGTAAGGAAAGGATCCAGTTTCAGCTTTCTACTTATGGCTAGCCAATTTTCCCAGCACCGTTTATTAAATAGGGAATCCTTTCCCCATTCTTGTTTCTCTCAGGTTTGTCAAAGATCAAATGGCTGTAGATGTGTGGTATTATTTCTGAGGACTCTGTTCTGTTCCATTGGTCTATATCTCTGTTTTGGTACCAGTACCATGCTGTTTGGGTTACTGTAGCCTTGTAGTATAGTTTGAAGTCAGGTAGCGTGATGCCTCCAGCTTTGTTCTTTTGACTTAGGATTGTCTTGGAGATGCGGGCTCTTTTTTGGTTCCATATGAACTTTAAAGCAGTTTTTTCCAATTCTGTGAAGAAACTCATTGGTAGCTTGATGGGGATGGCATTGAATCTATAAATTACCTTGGGCAGTATGGCCATTTTCACGGTATTGATTCTTCCTATCCATGAGCATGGTATGTTCTTCCATTTGTTTGTGTCCTCTTTTATTTCACTGAGCAGTGGTTTGTAGTTCTCCTTGAAGAGGTCCTTTACATCCCTTGTAAGTTGGATTCCTAGGTATTTGATTCTCTTTGAAGCAATTGTGAATGGAAGTTCATTCATGATTTGGCTCTCTGTTTGTCTGTTACTGGTGTATAAGAATGCTTGTGATTTTTGCACATTAATTTTGTATCCTGAGACTTTGCTGAAGTTGCTTATCAGCTTAAGGAGATTTTGGCCTGAGACAATGGGGTTTTCTAAATATACTATCATGTCATCTGCAAACAGGGACAATTTGACTTCTTCTTTTCCTAACTGAATACCCTTGATTTCTTTCTCTTGCCTAATTGCCCTAGCCAGAACTTCCAACACTATGTTGAATAGGAGTGGTGAGAGAGGGCATCCCTGTCTTGTGCCAGTTTTCAAAGGGAATTTTTCCAGTTTTTGCCCATTCAGTATGATATTGGCTGTGGGTTTGTCATAAATAGCTCTTATTATTTTGAGGTACGTTCCATCAATACCGAATTTATTGAGCGTTTTTAGCATGAAGGGCTGTTGAATTTTGTCAAAAGCCTTTTCTGCATCTATTGAGATAATCATGTGGTTCTTGTCTTTGGTTCTGTTTATATGCTGGATTATGTTTATTGATTTGCGAATGTTGAACCAGCCTTGCATCCCAGGGATGAAGCCCACTTGATCATGGTGGATAAGCTTTTTGATGTGTTGCTGAATCCGGTTTGCCAGTATTTTATTGAGGATTTTTGCATCGATGTTCATCAGGGATATTGGTCTAAAATTCTCTTTTTTTGTTGTGTCTCTGCCGGGCTTTGGTATCAGGATGATGTTGGCCTCATAAAATGAGTTAGGGAGGATTCCCTCTTTTTCTATTGATTGGAATAGTTTCAGAAGGAATGGTACCAACTCCTCCTTGTACCTCTGGTAGAATTCAGCTGTGAATCCATCTGGTCCTGGACTTTTTTTGGTTGGTAGGCTATTAATTATTGCCTCAATTTCAGAGCCTGCTATTGGTCTATTCAGGGATTCAACTTCTTCCTGGTTTAGTCTTGGAAGAGTGTAAGTGTCCAGGACATTATCCATTTCTTCTAGATTTTCCAGTTTATTTGTGTAGAGGTGTTTATAGTATTCTCTGATGGTAGTTTGTATTTCTGTGGGGTCGGTGGTGATATCCCCTTTATCATTTTTAACTGCGTCGATTTGATTCTTCTCTCTTTTCTTTTTTATTAGTCTTGCTAGTGGTCTGTCAATTTTGTTGATCTTTTCAAAAAACCAACTCCTGGATTCATTGATTTTTTGGAGAGTTTTTTGTGTCTCTGTCCCCTTCAGTTCTGCTCTGATCTTAGTTATTTCTAGCCTTCTGCTAGCTTTCGAATGTGTTTGCTCTTGCTTCTCTAGTTCTTTTAATTGCGATGTTAGAGTGTCAATTTTAGATCTTTCCTGCTTTCTCTTGTGGGCATTTAGTGCTATAAATTTCCCTCTACACACTGCTTTAAATGTGTCCCAGAGATTCTGGTATGTTGTATCTTTGTTCTCATTGGTTTCAAAGAACATCTTTATTTCTGCCTTCATTTCGTTATGTACCCAGTAGTCATTCAGGAGCAGGTTGTTCAGTTTCCATGTAGTTGAGCGGTTTTGATTGAGTTTCTTAGTCCTGAGTTCTAGTTTGATTGCACTGTGGTCTGACAGACAGTTTGTTATAATTTCTGTTCTTGTACATTTGCTGAGGAGTGCTTTACTTCCAATTACGTGGTCGATTTTGGAGTAAGTACGATGTGGTGCTGAGAAGAATGTATATTCTGTTGATTTGGGGTGGAGAGTTCTATGGATGTCTATTAGGTCTGCTTGCTGCAGAGATGAGTTCAATTCCTGGATATCCTTGTTAACTTTCTGTCTCGTTGATCTGTCTAATGTTGACAGTGGGGTGTTAAAGTCTCCCATTATTATTGTATGGGAGTCTAAGTCTCTTTGTAAGTCTCTAAGGACTTGCTTTATGAATCTGGGTGCTCCTGTATTGGGTGCATATATATTTAGGATAGTTAGCTCTTCCTGTTGAATTGATCCCTTTACCATTATGTAATGGCCTTCTTTGTCTCTTTTGATCTTTGATGATTTAAAGTCTGTTTTATCAGAGACTAGGATTGCAACCCCCGCTTTTTTTTGTTCTCCATTTGCTTGGTAAATCTTCCTCCATCCCTTTATTTTGAGCCTATGTATGTCTCTGCATGTGAGATGGGTCTCCTGAATACAGCAGACTGATGGGTCTTGACTCTTTATCCAGTTTGCCAGTCTGTGTCTTTTAATTGGAGCATTTAGTCCATTTACATTTAAGGTTAAGATTGTTATGTGTGAACTTGATCCTGCCATTATGATATTAACTGGTTATTTTGTTCGTTAGTTGATGCAGTTTCTTCCTAGCCTCGATGGTCTGTACATTTTGGCATGTTTTTGCAATGGCTGGTACCGGTTGTTCCTTTCCATGTTTAGTGCTTCCTTCAGGGTCTCTTGTAAGGCAGGCCTAGTGGTGACAAAATCTCTAAGCATTTGCTTATCTGTAAAGGATTTTATTTCTCCTTCACTTATGAAACTTAGTTTGGCTGGATATGAAATTCTGGGTTTAAAATTCTTTTCTTTAAGAATGTTGAATATTGGCCCCCACTCTCTTCTGGCTTGGAGAGTTTCTGCCGAGAGATCTGCTGTTAGTCTGATGGGCTTCCCTTTGTGGGTAACCCGCCCTTTCTCTCTGGCTGCCCTTAAGATTTTTTCCTTCATTTCAACTTTGGTGAATCTGGCAATTATGTGTCTTGGAGTTGCTCTTCTCGAGGAGTATCTTTGTGGCGTTCTCTGTATTTCCTGGATTTGAATGTTGGCCTGCCCTACTAGGTTGGGGAAGTTCTCCTGGATGATATCCTGAAGAGTGTTTTCCAACTTGGTTCCATTTTCCCCCTCACTTTCAGGCACCTCAATCAGACGTAGATTTGGTCTTTTTACATAATCCCATACTTCTTGCAGGCTTTGTTCATTTCTTTTTGTTCTTTTTTCTTTTGCTTTCTCTTCTCGCTTCATTTCATTCATTTGATCCTCAACCGCAGATACTCTTTCTTCCAGTTGATCGAGTCGGTTACTGAAGCTTGTGCATTTGTCACGTATTTCTCGTGTCATGGTTTTCATCTCTTTCATTTCGTTTATGACCTTCTCTGCATTAATTACTCTAGCCATCAATTCTTCCACTTTTTTTTCAAGATTTTTAGTTTCTTTGCGCTGGGTACATAATTCCTCCTTTAGCTCTGAGAAATTTGATGGACTGAAGCCTTCTTCTCTCATCTCGTCAAAGTCATTCTCCGTCCAGCTTTGATCCGTTGCTGGCGATGAGCTGCGCTCCTTTGCCGGGGGAGATGCGCTCTTATTTTTTGAATTTCCAGCTTTTCTGCCCTGCTTTTTCCCCATCTTTGTGGTTTTATCTGCCTCTGGTCTTTGATGATGGTGATGTACTGATGGGGTTTTGGTGTAGGTGTCCTTCCTGTTTGATAGTTTTCCTTCTAACAGTCAGGACCCTCAGCTGTAGGTCTGTTGGAGATTGCTTGAGGTCCACTCCAGACCCTGTTTGCCTGGGTATCAGCAGCAGAGGCTGCAGAAGATAGAATATTTCTGAACAGCAAGTGTACGTGTCTGATTCTTGCTTTGGAAGCTTCCTCTCAGGGGTGTACTCCACCCTGTGAGGTGTGGGGTGTCAGACTGCCCCTAGTGGGAGATGTCTCCCAGTTAGGCTACTCAGGGGTCAGGGACCCACTTGAGCAGGGAGTCTGTCCCTTCTCAGATCTCAACCTCCGTGTTGGGAGATCCACTGCTCTCTTCAAAGCTGTCAGACAGAGTCGTTTGCGTCTGCAGAGGTTTCGGCTGTGTTTGTTATTGCCCTGTCCCCAGAGGTGGAGTCTACAGAGACAGGCAGGTTTCCTTGAGCTGCTGTGAGCTCCACCCAGTTCGAGCTTCCCAGCAGCTTTGTTTACCTACTTAAGCCTCAGCAATGGCGGGCGCCCCTCCCCTAGCCTCGCTGCTGCCTTGCCGGTAGATCACAGACTGCTGTGCTAGCAATGAGGGAGGCTCCGTGGGTGTGGGACCCTCCCGGCCAGGTGTGGGATATGATCTCCTGGTGTGCCTGTTTGCTTAAAGCGCAGTATTGGGGTGGGAGTTACCCGATTCTCCAGGTGTTGTGTGTCTCAGTTCCCCTGGCTAGGAAAAGGGATTCCCTTCCCCCTTGCGCTTCCCAGGTGAGGCAATGCCTCGCCCTGCTTCAGCTCTCGCTGGTCGGGCTGCAGCAGCTGACCAGCACCCATCGTCCGGCACTCCCCAGTGAGATGAACCCAGTACCTCAGTTGAAAATGCAGAAATCACCGGTCTTCTGTGTCGCTCGCGCTGGGAGTTGGAGACTGGAGCTGTTCCTATTCGGCCATCTTGCTCCGCCCCTCCGCTATCAGCTGATTATAATTGGTTATTCTAAGAGTTTTGTTTTGTGATCCTTTGGGATTTCTGCATAGGCAATTATATCATCTGTGAAAAAAGGCAGTTTTAGTTTTTCTTTTCCAATCTATGTACCTTTTCTTTTTTTGTCTTATTGCATTAACTAGGCCTTATAGTATGATGTTGTATAAAAATGGTGACAGGAGATATATTTGCCTTGCTCCTGATCTTAGCAGTAAGGCAGCTAGTGTTTCAGCATTTAGTATGAGCATAGATGCAGAGTTTTTGTAGATATTCTGGGGAGGCTTAGGCAGGAGAATCGCTTGAACTCTGGAGGTGGAGGTTGCAGTGAGCTGAGATGGCACCACCGCACTCGGGCCACAGAGAGACTCCATCTAAAAAAAAAAAAAATGGCAAGTGGCACATTTTCACAGACCAGAAGAGTGGAATTGTAACAAGCCCTCTGATAGAAAATCATAGTTCTTTCCTGAAACTTTTAAAAATACTGTGATTTCCAGAAAAGAAAAAAAAGATATAATAGGTTATAAATTCATTGGAGAAGAGAGAAAATAAACAATCCCCAGAAGTAAATTGTCAGCCAGTTTCAAAGTAAAATGTAGACACATTATGCTTGCTCTTTCTGAATAATTTTGCAGCCCAGGGGAATAGGAGCTTCTGTCACTGCAGAACCAGGGTCACCTGTGGAAAGTCCCTGGTGAAGCCAGATCCTTTCCAGCCTGTTCCTCAGGCCCAGCAGTAATAAGTTCTTCCTCCAAGTCATTCAGTTGGCTGGCAGCAAACCCTGATAATATGTGGGATGGTAGTTGCTTTTGACCTTAGATTTTAATAGAAATTCTTGATGAAAAGTCTTCAAGACTTACAAGCGTGACCCTCACTTCAGTCAGTCAGTCTGCCCCAGAGGTCCTTGATTCAACATATAGAAATGGGCATTTTGAGCATGTTCTTAAGGCTGAGGTGCCGCCCTATGGCATAGCCTCATTCTGGAAGAAGCCCAAGTCCCACCCTGAGCTCTCTGTCTCCCATATCTGGTCTTATCAGGAAGGAGAGAAGCCCAGAGACCCCTGCACTTGGGGATCAGCCATAGGAGCTGCTTCCTGGGTGGGGAGATGGGAGCTAGCAGCTCAGAATGGGGCCATAAGGTAAGTTCCAAACAGCTCTGTCACAGAGAGTGTCAGCAGAACTTTGTGACATCAATTGCAAAGAGAGGGAGCATGTGAAGGACAAAGCCCTGAATGATGACATAGCCCATTCTGGGAAAAGGAAGAAATTAGCATCCTGAGGCTCTCCCGCCTTATTACCCAATTGCACTTACTCTCAGAGGCTCCTGCCTGAAATATAGACATTATTCCCCCTAAAAGTTTAACCCAGAAATATGTGTGAGTTATCATTCAAGTGCACAGAGGTCTCTACTTTCTTCCTCCTTAAATGATACTTTTGTTTGTTCTTTTTTATTTTTTTAAATGTTACTTTTAATACTAATACAGGCATCAAAATTTTTACCTCACATACAGGAGACACAAGAAATAGGGCTTCAACACTGAGTTAATGAAAAATAATACAAGATATTCATGTTCCTTCACACCATACATTTTCAACAGCATTTTCATTGTTCTTTGGGTGTTATAACATCCATGCTTAAGCAGCCAAGCAAGCATCTCATTAATCTTTACTAATCATTCCAAGAAAAGGCAAGTATACTCCCGAACGATAGTCAAAGGATGTGAAATGTAGGGAGTGAGGGAAGAAAAGGTGGTAGTTGGAGGTTCCAACATTCAGTCAGGTTTTAATGTACTTATTTTTTTGTCCCAGTATACAATGTTATTATTTTTATTTTTGTTGGTATCTTTTTTCAGTTTTATTTTGGTTTTGATGGACAAATAGTAATTTACATATTTATTGTGTACAATGTGGTGTTTTCAGACACGCATACATTGTGCAATGATCAAATCAAGGTGACCAGCATACTCACCACTTTAAACATGCATTATTTGTTTGTATTGTAAATATTCAAAATTTAACAAACAAATGGGAAGGCAGAACATTGAAGATCAGTACAAAAAATCTTGAAAAAATCTGAGGTAATTTGCACTCAAGAGAAGTTAATATTTCTGGGGGCAATCTTAGCATGTCATACTATTTTTAAAACAAGCAAACAAAATAAATAAGTGCAACTTTAAATTTATTTATTTTTAGAAAGTTTTAAATCAAACCTACGTACTTCAATGCGATGTAGATATTCACTGTTTGCAAAATAGTTAACTTGGAAACAGTGCTTCCTTAATACATTTGCATTGCTATAAAGGAATACCTGAGGCTGAGTAATTTATAACAAAAAGAGGCTTATTTGACTTATAATTCTGTAAGCTGTAGAAAAATTATGGCACTAGCATCTGCTTCTGGTAAGGGCCTCAATAACTTCCAGTCATGATGGAAGGGAAAGGAGAGCTGATGTCACATGTGTGAGAGAAGGAGCAAGAGAGAGAGGGAAAGAAGGTGTCAGACTCTTTAACAATCAGATTTAGCAGAACAGTAATAAATAGGGTAAAAAGTCACTCATTATTGCAAGGGTGCCACTAATGAGGAATCCATACCCGTGACCCAAACACCTCCCCCCAGATTTTACCTTCCACGTTGGGGATCACATTTCAACATGAGATTTAGAAAGGAGAAATATACAGACTGTGTCAACTACTAAGAAACTACATAGATATTTGTTTGGATAATAACTATGGGAAAAGGAGTTGCGTGGCAGTGTAATCAGTCCATTTGCTTTCAAACAATTTAATCATGGCGGAAAACTTCTACTTTCCCTAAACAAAATCATAGAAAGAACTGTTTGCCTAATAGAATCATAGCTCACTGCGACCTCAAACCCCTGGGCTCAAGCATTCCTCCATTCCTCCCGCCTCAGCCTCTTGAGTAGCTTGGACCATAGGCACGTGCTCCCATGCTCGGCTAATTAACACAAACAAAAATAAATGTGTAGAGATGAGGTTTCACAATGTTTCCCAGCCTGGTCTTGAACTCCTGTGCTGCATCCCGTCACAGCCTCCCAAAGTGTTGAGATTATAGGTGTGAGCCACTGTGCCCAGCTCCAGAGTTGTTAGTACTTAAGATACATGATGTTTTAGGTACAATTCCAAGACATTTTGTGTATATATTTAATAACAATGAGTTTAATATGTAACTCGGAGTTTCATGTAAATGAGACATTGACACCTTTATAATCATATTAGGTGACATTTAAAAGATTATAGAGGCCAGGCACAGTGGCTCATGCCTGCAATCCCAACACTTTGGGAAGCCAAGGTGACAGAATCACTTCAGGTCTGGAGTTTGAGACCAGCCAGGGCAATGGTGAGATTCCATATACAGAAAATAATGTAAAAATTACCCAGGCGTACTGGCATGCACCTGTCCTAGCTACTTGGGAAGTGGAGGTGGAAGGATTGCTTCAGGCCAGGTGTTTGAGGTTACAGCGAGCCGTGTCTGCACCACTCCAGCCTGGCTGACAGAATGAGAGCCCACTTCTAAAGCAAACAAAAGCCATAGAAACAACTGTTCTGGAATAAAACAAATAAATGAATATAAAAAGTGTTCAATAACTTTTAAAAGATTTGAATCATCAGGGAGACAAATAAACAGTATTTTGGGGCACTAAAAAGTAGATGAAAATAATTCCCAAGTGCCAAAGAAAATTGTTGAAAATTCCAGGGATTTAGGCTTGAAAATGTATTATTAACTCCATGAAAGCAGAAATTCTACAAGTAATATTTTCTATATATTATGAAATATAGAAACTATCAGTTAAAGTGTAACCAACCAAAGAATAAAGAAAATTTGTAGCAAATAATAATATCTAACCGCATATTAATATTTTTTTTGAGATGGAGTCTTGCTCTGTCTCCCAGGCTGGAGCGCAGTGGTGCGATCTCGACTCACTGCAACCTTTACCTCCTGGGTTCAAGGGATTCTCCTGCCTCAGCCTCCTGAGTAGCTGGGATTACAGGTGTGTGCCACCACGCCCAGCTAATTTTTTGTATTTTTAGTACGGCGGGGTTTCACCTGTTGGCCAGGTTGGTCTTGAACTCCTGACATCAAGTGATTCACCCACCTTGGCCTCCCAAAGTGCTAGGATTACAGGCATGAGCCACCATGCCCAGCCCCTACATCTTAATTTTAAAAAATCTTTTAAATACCAAAGTAAGTAGGAAACCCAAATGAGATCATGTTGACAAAGTCAGAGTATTGCTAAGGAGGAAGCACCTCCTCTGGAGCCAAAGGACCTAAATTCACATGATTAATTCTACTAACATTATCTTAATATTAAAGAAAAACAATAATTCTGGCCATAAGCATGTATTATTTCATAACGTGGAGGACTGTATTTTGTTAAATTTTTGCAAAATATGAATATACATTCAAGTTTTAATAAAATTACACTGCACAAATAATTTCCACGTAAAGCAGATATTGATGGTGGAGTTCTAAATGAAGAAAATTGGAATTTCTTATGAGACATTCTGCAACAAAATATCAACGTGAAATATTTTACTTATGTATTAAATGTGAACATTTGATGCTTTAGAACAAAAATATATTTACAAATCTTATTTGATGCACACATCAAAACATACTCAGAAGTTACAAGAATTCATAACATACCCAACAAAGCTAATAGGACAAGATGGGACCTTTCCAGGACCAGAAGTAAATTAAAAGAACCCAGAGGGGTGATCAAAGTAAGAAACCAGTGCCCCCTTCAGCTACTGGATGATCACAGGGACCTCAAGGTTTTGGGAATTATTCAGCTGCCTTCTTGGAATAAACAAAGAAAAGTCTTGACTAAAGTTATTCCATGTAAAATCTCTCAAATAGAAAAACAAAATTATTTTCAAATTGTAATTTCTTATATGCTGTAAAGTACACAATAAGCTACCAAGGTGAAGGTTTAAAAGAAATTAGACATCACATAAATGTCAGATATGGAAAATGCATTTAAAATGTTTAAGTGAAGTAAATGGAAAAAAGTAGAAAATGAAAATAATGTTGACAAAGCAAAAAATTATAAACCCAGCAAGCATATTTGGAAAAGAACCAAAAAGAAATTGAACAATTGAAAATTAAGTACATTTAATGCACAATGTACTTCTAATAAAAAGATTAGAATAAGTAGAATAAATATCACCAGATCAAAAGTAAGATAATAAAATATGAATATACCTATTAAAATAGAATAAAGATAACTTCACTAGAATATATAAATATAAATCACAAAATAATTTATAAATTTCTAAAATTTAAAACCAGAAACAAATTCTTAAATGCATTACTGTACTATCACAAAAATATATAAAAATACTATTCAGCATAAGTAACAAACTATAACACACTAAAGAAAAGAAAAAATCATAAAAGCTTTGATAAAGAAGAAAGAGGCTGGGCACGATGGCTCATGTCTGTAATCCTAGCACTTTGCGAGGCTGAGGAGGGTGGATCACCTTAGGTCAGGAGTTCGAGACCAGCCTGGCCAACATGGTGAAACCCTGTCTCTACTAAAAATACAAAAATTAGCCAGGTGTGATGGCAGGCTCCTGTAATCCCAGCTACTTAGGAGGCTGAGACTTGAGCCTGGTAGGCGGAGGTTGCAGTGAGCCGAGATTGTGCCATTGTATTCCAGCCTGGGTGACAAGAGTAAAACTCTGTCCGCACGTCCCCCCTCCACCCCGCCAAAAAAAGAAAGAACTGACAAAAGTAAGTGCAAAATCTCCAAAGCCAGAAAACAGACAAGTAGTGCTGAGAGAAATTATTATTGTTCTTATAATTGAATATCTAGCTAAAATATGTTTAGTGAATAAGAGTAACTAAAAGTAACCTAAAGTATTTTTAGAAGTAAAAAAAAAAGTAATACATTGGTAGATTTTATAAACAGCAGGAGCTTCTTAAGAGTATACCTCACGAAGACAGAAAAGTTTCCTTCTATAAAGTTCACAGAATTGAAATAAGATGTAAGAAACTTCTAAAACATGTGGGACATCAAGTCATTGTGGAGATCAAACTTAAAAAAAAACCACCCAAGTTTTTGGCAGTATCAGTTTCAAAATTCTTTAGATATAATACAAGTATAATTTTACACATTTTAATTAAATAAATAAATTATCTGCTCCTCGAGTAATTTAACTGATGGCAGAAAAACCCAGTTTTCAGAGAATTATTTCTGTTATCAAAGAACTGACCATGGCACAGACATTCACCACAAGACGCGGAACTCGCCAGGGGATTGGGCCATATGCCCATAACATTGCAGAGGAGAATGAGATGATGAAGTCCACCCAGGACATGACCACAAAGAAACTTACCAGCAGCAGTACGGTCTGGGTGGCTTTTTTTTTTTTTCAGGGGAAGCTCCTGGGGAAAAGCCACGGCTGCGAAGGTGGTGGGATCGCCTCTGATGCCTGAATAAGAGAATCACCATGTAGGCACTTGAGAGCAACCAGCATTATTCCTACAAGAAAGACATCCCTGGATATTGTCAGAATAAAAATCATGCCCCTGAAAATGAAGCCCATGGGGTAAATTGAGCATGCGTATCTATATTCAGCACATTTGTCTGGGTCACATTGGAAGCAGCTACAGTGTAGAAGATCCTGTTACTACTGAAAGTTGAGGAACCATAAGAAGAAGGAAACACGGATAATGTAATTTGCGGATTTATGTTTAAATCTTGCCAACCAGGAGGTGCTGGAGCTGGTGGTGATGGCCTGGAACATGCTCAGGAGGCAGGTGGTGCAGATGGAGAGGCCCCGCATCACCCTGCTCAGGTAGAAAAGTGCCTTACACTTGAAGTCCCTCTGGAAGTTTAATGACTCCAACAGGTTTGGAGACCCCAATAATAGTGCAGTGAAGAACTTCACTATGTGGATGAGGGACAAGTGACAAGTGGTCAGGTCAGTGGGTTTTAGTCTGTGATTTAGAAGGAGAGAAAAGATGCAAAGTAGAAGGAGGAAGCTGTTGGCTGAGATTCCAACAGCAACTTGTAAAACTGAGCAGTTTTTAATAAGATAAATGGGAAGTATGTACATTGTAGTGGCAAGGAGGAAACAGTTGTGTATCTGAAAAAAGATTAGGCATTATCAGTGTTAAGTCTATACTCAAAATGATCACAAACATAATCATTTTTATTTCTCCCAATTGATTAACACTTATGATGTGAAATAAATTAGAAAATTCTGCTTCAGCATTTTTATACGAGTATTTCTTTATACACACACACACTATATATATATATAATGTCAGCATTAATTTTAGTCTTCCCACTGTGATTCTGGTGATTTAAGAATATTTTCTTAGTAAATACTGAAGTTTATCGTAGCCATAGGAAGTCTTGCACAGGAATAATTTTTTTAATTGGCAAAAGTAATTTTGTCTATTTATGTGGTACAATGTCATGTTTTGATCTATAGAAAGATCCAGTCAAGCTAATTAATATATTTATCACCTCACCAACTTGCTAAACACCTATTCTTTTAGGTATTAAAATATACAGTAAATTATTAACTGTGGTTACCATGCTTTGCAATAGATCACCAAACGTATTTCCTCAGTCTAACTGAAACTTACACCCTTTAGTCAACATCTTTCCTTTACCCAATTCCACCCCCTATCCCAGCCTCTGGTAATCACCTTTCTCCTCTTTCTATCACTTCAACATCTTTAGCTTCCATATACTGAAGTCATACAGTATTTGTCTTTCTGTGCTTGGCTTATTTCACTTAAATCCACTTATTTCACTTAAATCCACTGATAATCTCACAGGAACATGATTATAGATAACATGACATTATACTTTTGTTCCTTTCAAGATTCTCTCCTGGTCCTCTTAGCATAATGTCCTCCAGTTTCATCCATGTTGTGCAAATAAAATGATAATTGTAATCCAGTGGCCTCAGGGTCCTAGCTAGAATATAAAACCCACTGTGGAAAAGAGAAAAATGTCTCCTCTGACTGACCTAGTCAGGTATAGTACTCTGCCCTTCAGGTGATACAGCCCTGCACCAGGGTACCTGGCATTGGAATCAGAATACAGGCTGAATTTTAGCACTTATTTCTCCCACTTATTTCATCAGTTATGTTTAGAGAGGGCAGAAAGAAGCCATCCATTCAAGCAACACTGAGGGTTAGGATGTGCACTGCCTTTCATAAGACAGCTTATTTACACATGGACTCCTAGGCTCCTGTGGCGGTGTTTTCTGCCATCCCCAATCCTTGGTCTCCTCTGTTCCTTCTACTCAAGAGATACTGGATCTCACACACTCAGCAATTGAGTACTGGCTTTTTAGACACTACCATTTGGTTTTGCTTTTGTACCACCCGCCAATTACATCTGTGTTAAAAATAACCCTAACTTTCAACTTAATGTTTATTACGATGGTCATAGTTTTGGTCCAGTTACTTAACCAAACACTATCTTGTGTTAAAGTGGTGATTTTTTTTTTTCTAATAAACCAAAGGATCTTTCACTTGACTATGAGATCAGGCTAATTGGTTTTTTTCTGAAGTATCTGTCTCACATTTTATTTTTGATGCTCTAGCAAACAGTCTCACCTTGGACACCTGCCCTGCAGGCTTTTAACATCTGCCATTATGTCTTCTTGCTGTCTTCAACCCAGTCCACTCTATAATCAGCTGCTGTCACTATGCTATCATTAATACATCTTGGTGACTTTTTAGGTCTTGATTTGTTTGCCCCTCCAGAAGCATTTAAAATTTTTAAAAATATTTTTTACTCCTGTTAGAAAGGAAAATAAAAACCCTGCCAATCCAGAGTCCTGTACCAATAAAATCTATCTATGAAAAATAGAGAACAATTACATTACAGGTAAACAAATAAAAAACAACTGAGGCAATGTGTTGCTAACAGACTCACATTGCAAGAATCATTAAGTGAAGCTGAGTGCAAGTATCCCCAGATAGTAATTTGAATTCATACAAAAACACAAAAAGTGCTGGAATATGTAATAATGTAATTTTTAAAAATAAATACATTTTAAATTTTCATTTTTTAAATTTTTAGACTAAAGTGAATCTTTTATAGACACCATAAGTTTGAACACATTTTAAATCCCTTTAGCTAATTCTGTATTTTGATCAAGAATTTTACTCCATGTGTATTTAAAGAATTTTATGAAGTTATAGACTTACTATTGCCATTTTGTTAAATATTTTCTCTGTTACTCATAGCTATCTTGTTATTCTTTTTCTCTTATTTCTTCCTTTTTGTTTCATTGATTTTTGTTGTGACATGTTTTGATTAATTTTATTCTCTTCGGGTACTATTTTTGTAGTTACCGTGGACACTACATAAAATATCTTAAAGTTTCAGCAATCTGTTTTGAACTGGCAACAACCTAAGTTCAACTGAATACAAAAATTATTTGCCTTTGCATCTCTTCTCAACTTTATGTTATCAATGTCGCAAATTATATATTTTTATATTGTATATTCATTATCAGATAATTCTAATATTTGTGCTTTTATTTTGCAAATTCTACAGAAATATTGAAAGTGTTTTATGCACCATCAGTATGACAATAAAGAATTCTGTATTTGTGTATGTTTATACTTTTGCCAGAGAACTATACATATACATATGTTATATATACTTACTACGTATAGTAATTATATATAGTATATATCTATATAACTATATATAGTATATCTAGAACTATATATAGTATATAGTATATCTAGAACTATATATAGTATACAGAACTATATATAATATATACTATGTAGTATATACTATATAGAGAACTATATATAGTATATAGAACTATATAGTATATACTATGTATAGAACTATAGTATATACTATATAGAGAACTCTATGAACTCTATATACTATATACAGAGAAGTTCTATATAGTATATAGAACTCTATATAGTATATACTATACATAGAGCTCTATATAGTATATAGTATGCACTATACATATAGAACTCTATATACAGTATGCACTATACATATAGGACTGTATACAGTATATACTATTCATAGAGCTCTATATAGTATACACTATACATATAGAACTCTATATACAGTATGCACTATACATATAGGACTGTATACAGTATACACTATACATATAGGACTCTGTATACAGTATACACTACATATAGAACTCTGTGTACAGTATACACTACATATAGAACTCTGTGTACAGTATACACTACATATAGAACTCTGTATACAGTATACACTATACATATAGAACTCTATAAATAGTTTACAATATACACACTATGTAGAACTCTATAGTATACAGTATACACACTATATAGAACTCTATAGTATACAGTATGCATGCTATATAGAACTCTATAGTATACAGTATACACGCTATATAGAACTCTATAGTATACAATATACACGCTATATAGAACTCTATATAGTATACAGTATACACGCTATATAGAACTACATATATATAAATTCATATATATATATATATATTTTTTTTTTTTTTTTTTTTTTTTGAGACGGAGTCTCACTCTGTCGCCCAGGCTGCAGTGCAGTGACGTGATCTCAGCTCACTGCAAGCGCCGCCTCCCGGGTTCATGCCATTTTCCTGCCTCAGCCTCCTGAGTAGCTAGGACTACAGGTGCCCGCCACCACGCCTGGCTAATTTTTTGTATTTTTAGTAGAGATGGGGTTTCACCGTGTTAGCCAGGATGGTCTCGATCTGCTGACCTCGTGATCCATCCATCTCGGCCTCCCAAAGTGCTGAGATTACAGGCATGAGTCACCGCGCCCAGCCCGAATTTTTTTTTTCTTTTTTTCTTTTTTCTTTTTTTTGAGAGTAGTTTTGCCCTTGTTGTCCAGGCTAGCATGCAACGGTGCAATCTCGGTTCACTGCAACCTCCGCCTCCTGGGTTCAGGCGATTCTCCTGCCTCAGCCTCCCAGGTAACTGGGACTACAGGCATGTACACCACACCTGGCTAATTTTGTATTTTTAGTAGAGAGGGTGTTTCACTATGTTGGCCAGGCTGGTCTCGAACTCCTGACCTCAGGTGATCAGCCCGCCTTGGCCTCCCAAAGTGCTGGGATTACAGGCATCAGCCACCGAGCCTGGTGAGTACAATATATTTTTATATAATTTTGTATTTATTTCTAGCATCATTTTATTTTTTCAATGGAAGAAACTAGTATTTCTTATAGGATATGTTTCATGGTGATAAACTTTTTGCAGCTTTTGTTCATCTTGCAGTTATTATTGTTCCCTTATTTTGAAGGACAATTTCATTTGATCTAATATTCTTAATTGGTGGTGTTCAGTATTTCAGCACTTAGACTATATCGCTCAACTCTTTCTGGCTTGCAAGGGTCCTGCTGATAAATCCATTGATAATCTCATAGGAGCATGGTTATAGATAACATGTCATTATACTCTTGTTCCTTTCAAGATTCTCTCCTTGTCTGCAACTCTTGAAAGTTTGACTCTTACAATGTTTCTTGTTGTAGGTGTGTTTATGTGTATCCTAGTCGGAGTTCATTGAGCTTCCTGAATTTTTATGTCTGTTTTCTTCTGCAAATTTGACAATTTATTAGACATTATTTCTTTTTGTATTCTTCAGTTCTACAATCTGTTTTTTTTTTTTTTTGTAGTTTTTATGACTTGGTTGATATTCTTTCCTGAATTCATTTATTTGTCTATATTTTTGATAAGTATTAGTATTATTCGTATGATAGTATCATTAAGGATTATAAAGATGTATATTTTGAATTTTTGTTGGGCAATTTATGCATCTTCATTTTTAGGTTTGGTATCTGGAGATTTGTTTTGTTCTTTTATTTAGGCCATAGTTCCCTGATTCTTTGCATGCCTTGTGATCTTTTGTTGAGAATTGGCCACTTTAAAAATTCCATGTCATGATATTTATGGAGTGACTTTGTTCACAAGAAGTGTGACACCAGTCAGCTGGGCTATAGATTCTGGAGTTCTCTGAAACCTGTTTAAGAATGTGTTTTCTTTGAAATTGTGTGTTTATTTTCCAATTAAAAAGTTTGGCCCAGGTTTCTTCTTCATGACCCATAATTTCTTGCTATCTCTGTGGTAGGTACATGGTACTGCAGTCTCTTTGGTGCCAAAACAATCATTTACCTTTGGTCTCAGCAGGTCTAAGTATAAACCGCCATTCCCTTTAGCACTCTGTGAGGGGAGAAAAAGAGGCAGTCTTTGGACAGTGCCCCCTAAAAAGCCAAGAATGTAAACATGTTTTACTCTTTGATTTCAGTTCTGAGGGAGAACCCAGTAGTTGGAGTTTCTTCTATTTGTACCGTACTGTATTAAGGAGAAGATGGGGCCATGGTGGGCAAATATAACAAGCTTTCTTTCCTCTTCTACATGTTTCTTTTCAGCATTGTGCTCACCTGCGGTGTTTTAAATTCTTAACTGGTTTTGATCATTCTCACATAGGCAATTTGGTCAACATATTGTTAAACTCATATAGCAATGGAGGAATGAGAGCCAGTGGTTTTCTATTCTGCCATCCTGGTGATGTTCTCACTTTATATGATTTTTATATTAGCTTTGTGAAGTATACTCCCCTGAATCTAGTTAGTAGAATAATTTATCATGTTTATTTTTCCAATGATTTCTTCTCGTTACAATCAAGGCCTTTTGCCAGAGCAATGGATACATTCATTTGAAAAAGTGATACTGGGAAGATAGAAAAGCTGTGGCCATGAGAATTTACTCTTAAGGAAAATCTGGGAAAATTTGTGTGAACGTTAAGGGCAGAGAGAATGTTATTATAGATAACCAATGTGCAACAACTACAACAGCAAATATTTAACTGCCAAAGAAAATTAGGAATATACAGCATCTCAGAAAAAAACTTAGTTTACGTTAGCTACTTCTACAAAACCATATATGTATTTTTTTGTTTCTTTTTTTTTTTTTTTGAGATGGAGTCTTGCTCTGTCACCCAGGCTGGAGTGCAGTGGTGCGATCTCAGCTCACTGCAACCTCTGCCTCCTGGGTTCAAGCAATTCTCTGCCTTAGCCTCCCAAGTAGCTGGGATTACAGGCACTTGCCACCACACCTTGCTAATTTTTGTATTTTTAGTAGAGATGGGGTTTCACCATCTTCATCCTTGCCAGGCTGGTCTTGAACTCCTGACCTCGTGATCCACCTGCCTCACCTCCCAAACTGCTGGGATTACAGGCATGAACCACCATGCCCAACCAAAACCATATTTTTTAAAGTAAACATTAACATCAATTTTGGAAACATAACAATTGTAATGAAACTTAGAAACTCTAACCAAGGTCAAATTCTAGTAAACATTAAAGTACTAATTTTCCAGGGAATCATTACCAATGTGAGAAATGTGGGAAAGTCTTTTGCCAATGTGGAAACCTTATTTTCCATCAGAGTATACATATTCAACAGAGGCCTTACAAATGCGATGAATGTGGTGAAACTTTGAGCGAGTCCTCGAAACTTACTCAACAGCAGAGAAGTCATGTTGGAAAAAATCACATACAGATGCAGAATATGTGGGAAAGTATTCAGTCAGTCATCAAATATAAATAGACATAAGATAATTCTTATTGGAGAGAAACCATTGAAACATAAAACATATGTCAAAGCCTTTCACTGGTACTCAAACCTTACATAACACCAGAGAATCCATACACAAAGAGAAATCCTACAAACGTAATAAATGTGACAAAGCATTTAACTGCTTGTGTCTTACTCAACATCAGAAAATTAACACTAGAGAGAAACCCTAAAAATGTAAAGAATGTGGCAAACTTTTATTGTGGGCTCAAACCTTACCACACACACAAGATTTATGCTGGAGAGACATGCTGCAAGTGTAGAACATGAGGCGGAACCTTTAACTGGTGTTCACAACTTACCCAACATCAGAGAATTAATGCTGGACAGAAACCTTATACGTGTAAGGAATTTGGAAAGAAGTTTGTCCATATACCTGAGAGAACACTACAGTATTTGTATTGGAGAAACGCTTTACAAATGTTGGTAAAATGAAAAGTCAGTAGTAAAACCATTAATGTTTTCTCACATCTTACTCAGCAGAGAATTTGTATAGTAGAGAACACCTACAAATGTAATAAACATGGAAAAAACTTTGTCTAAAATGTACATCTGAGGAAACATCAGAGTTCATACTGAAAAAAAATCTACAGGTGCAATAAATGTGGAAAAGTATTCAGTCAAAAATCAAGTCTAAATTCAAATAAAAGGAATTACCTGGCCAATTGCGGTGGCTCACATCTGTAATCCCAGCATTTTGGGAGGCCGAGGTGGGCAGATCACAAGGTCAGGAGATCGAGACCATCGTGGCTAACATGGTGAAACCCCCGTCTTGACTAAAAATTAAAAAAAAAAAAAATTAGCCAGGCGTCGTGGCGGGTGCCTGTAGTCCTAGCTACTTGGGAGGCTGAGGCAGGAGAATGGCGTGAACCCAGGAGGCGGAGCTTGCAGTGAGCCGAGATCATGCCACTGCACTCCAACCTGGGCGACAAAGTGAGACTCCATCTCAAAAAAAAAAAAAAAGGAAGGACCCTAGGAAGAACAAGGCTACTAACAGTTTCACAGTTTCCTTGAGCCTTGTGTTTTGGAGTGGCCAGTATGTCAATAGCACAAGAATCATAAAACAGAATTCTAGAATCAGGATCTCCTCTACCCTTCCCTGGGGGCCTCTGACATATGACAGGTAACTGGGTTAGAGAATAGAAGCTAACTGGGTGTGGTGGCTCACACCTGTAGTCCCAGCTACTTGGGAGACTGAGGCAGGAGACTCACTTGAGGCCAGGAGTTTAAGACCAACCTGGGCAATATAGTAAGACCCCATCTCTAAAAATTTTTTACATTAGCCAGCTGCAGTGGTACACACCTGGAGTCCCAGCTACTCAGAAATCTGAGGCAGGAGAACCACTTGAGGTCAGTAGTTCAAGACCAGCCTGGGCAATAGTGAGACCCCACCTCTAAATATTTTTTTGTAATTACCCAGGAGTGGTGGTATTCGCATCTGTAGTCCTAGCTACCTAGGAGGCTAAGAGGGGAGAATCACTTGAGTCTAGGAGGTCGGGCCTGCACTGGGCTATGATCGCACCACTAAATTCCAGACAGAGTTACAGAGGGAAACTCTATCTCTAACAAAAATATTTTTTTGAAAAAAGAGAAAGAGTAGGAGTCAGCAAGGGAACCTGAGGACAAAAGATAGATGATACCAGGGTCTTCAAGAGCTGTGATCATAAGAACAATCAGCATCTGTCACATTCAGCGTGCACACTGGGACACATCACATTTTTAAAAAAATTTGCCAGACACAGTTGCTCATACCTGCAATCCCAGCACTTTGGGAGGCTGAGACACGCGGATCACCTGAGGTCAGGAGTTCAAAACCAGCCTGGCCAACATGGTGAAACCTTGTCTCTACTAAAAATATAAAAATTAGCTGGACATGGTGGCACGTGCCTGTAGTCCCAGCTACATGGGAAGCTGAAACAGGAGAATTGCTTGAACCCAGGAGGTGAAGGTTGCAGTCAGCTTAGATTGTGCCACTGTACTCTAGCCTGGGCAACAGAGTGAGACTCCATCTCAAAAAAAATTTTTTTTAAATCAAAATATTTTATTTTGTTTTGGTTTGGTTTGGTTTTGAGACGGGGTGTCATTCTGTCACCCAGGCTGGAGTACAGTAGTGCAATCATAGCTCACTGCCATCTCCAACCCCTCGACACAAGTGATCCTCTTGCCCCAGCCTCCCAAGTAGTTGAGGCTACCGGGGCGTACCACCATGCCTGGCTAACTCACATGTTTTGAGCCTACCCACTGTGCTCCATTTCTTAACATTCGTAACCTATAAAACAATTTTCACACCTGTTGTCTCAGCATGACGTCATGATAAATCTGACATCAACCCTATGAAACAGAGAAAAAGGTACCACTGACCTTTTTCTCATGAACCAATAGAGGCCCAGAAGAAACAAGTGACTTATGACCCCAACAGTTAAAACCACCATTTAAGCTGCTCAAGATGTTGTGTGTCCGCAAGTCTCGGCCGACGGTGAATCTCTGCTTTCCCTGTCACAAGTTGGGCAGGCGAGGCCTGGAGGACCCGCTTCCAAGAGGGCTTCCTCACTCTCACGTGTGGTGCCTCAGTACTCTCCTTGGCCTCCATCATTCTACAGGTGCCACATCTTCCAGGCCTCTCCACTCGGACTTTTTCCTAATGGTGAACACACTTCTAAGGCAGATGGCTCCCAAGAGGCAGGAACTGGAAGCTGCCAGGTGAGCAAAGAGCTATGCCTGATCTGACCCAGAGTCATTTTCTGTACTCTCTTTATTAAAGTAGTGACAAGGCCTGCTTGGGGTCAAAGGGATGGACACTCTTCACTTCCTGATAAGGTAAAACAGGCTGAGAGATTATCCTGGTCACCTTTGCTCCATGTCTGGACTTTGATTTCCGAAATTCCATTTCCTAGTGCTTCCCGACAAATGACACTTTTTTTTTTTTTTTTTTTTTTTTTTAAAGACTGGGGTCTTGCTCTATCATCCAGACTGAATTGCGGTGGCTCACGCCTATAATCCCCGCACTTTGGGAGGCTGAAGTGGGCGAATCGCCTGAGGTCAGGAGTTTGAGACCAGCCTGGTCAACATGGCAAAACCTGTTATCATAGCTTACTGCAGCCTCAATCTCCTGGGCTGAAGTGGTCCTCCAGCCCCTGCCTCCTGAGTAGTTGTTGGGACTACAGGTGTGTGCCACCACACCTGGCTAGTTTTTTTATGTGTTGTAGAGACGAGGTCTTGCTAGTTGCCCAGACTAGTCTCCAACTCTTGGCCTCGAGCGATCTTTCCACCTTGGCCTCCCAAACTGCTGGAATTGCAGGCATGAGCCACCACACCTGGCCAGATAACACTTCTTGTTTATGTACCAAATGTAAATGATGCACATATATTTACCTTAGCAGAGCATAAGTGCTTCATTCATCCCTTGTCTAACATTTTCCCCAAGAAAACAATTCGAATTTAACCTAATTTTTGGCAATTATAAATTCACAAGTAGATGGCAAATGTTTATGAGCCAATAAAAGACACATCCAGAATCAGCTCTTCTGAAATTAGTAGCGATTTTAGAAATATGTTTGCAAATCAAATGATCAATTCTAACAAAATTGGAAAACGGACGTTGAATCTACTTAAGAAAATTAACTCTGGATACTGGACAATCACATTATCAGCATCACTTGCATGTAAACATTCTACTCTTATCAAAGATTCTTATCTAGTCATTAAAGTAGGCCTTATACTTGGCTAAATGCTTGTCAAAATTTCACAATTTTCACTCACTAGGGCTGGCCACCTCCAAGATATTCCAATTAAGAGTTTATTACTCAGGCTGGGTGCAGTGGCTCATGCCTGAAATCCCAGCACTTTGGGAGGCTGAGGCGGGTGGATCACGAGGTCCGGAGTTCGAGATCAGCCTGGCCAACATAGTGAAACCCCATCTCTACTAAAAATACAAAAAATTAGCCAGATGTGGTGGCCGGTGCCTGTAATACCAGCTACTTGGGAGGCTGAGGCAGGAGAATTGCTTGAACCCAGCAGGTGGAGGTTGCAGTGAGCCGAGATCATGCCATTGCACTCCAGCCCGGGTGACAGTGCGAGATTCTGTCTCAAAAAAAAAAAAAAAGAGTTTATTACTCTGTCACACTTTCAGGAGGCTGAGTAGATATATAGTTAAATTCTATCTAAAGGATATATCCCAGGCTATAGCTGCTCTGCCTCTGTGTGATGATGATGATTATTATTATTTTGCCTTGTGTTTCTAATGAAAATAATCCATTGATCCTGTTCAAAAGAGGAACACACAGCTTTAAATCATTACCTCCTGGCAGTAACTAACTTTTGAGTCCTATCTGCTTCACCATACTCCTTTAATGGCAGTTGAATAAATATCTAAAATGCAGGCTTTTCAGTCCTTTCTGAAGGATAGTATCTTCCAAGAGGGGGGCAAAAATCAATAAAACCAACGAATATGTACCAAGCATCAAACTATGTGTTTAATACCAAGCTAGAAACCCTCAGGGTCTTTGTCCTTAAGGAGGTTACACACAGCAGTGGAAACAAGATAAGGTCAAAAGGGTAATTCTGAACTGCCTGAAAGGGACCTCTAACCTGCCATTTGACCTTCCCTTGCTCCTGCTCAAATAACAGCCCAGGGGACCAGGGATGGACATGTGACCAAAGACAGCCAGTGTGAGCTATTGCTTGTATGTGGCCTGGCTCAGGGAGACAAACTGGTACAATTCAATTCTCACCAGAATTTGAGCTAAAAGGCATAGAAGTTTTTGCCAATAGGGGTGGTGAGCGCTAGAGCTGAAAGGTCATATCGATTTAGGGAAGAGGGCAAACTATTTTCAACAAAAAAAGGCCTAATCTGTACAAAGAGATGAATTGCACAAACCCACAGCACACAATCAGGAAAAGAAAGAGAAAGAGAAGACAGACTTCAGTTTGTGATGCCAGACACAGTTCCCCAGAGACTGCTTCTATTTCGACTTCTTTGCTCTGATTCTGTGAGATCTCTTTACAAGACAACAGCTCCGTTTTGGGCCTGAGATGGTTTGACTGTGTTCTATGCTTTAGAACCCAAAAACCCAAAAGAATCTCATGCACTTATGTACTAAATGCTACATTGGCCGAGCATGGTGGCTCACGCCTGTAATCCCAGCACTTTGGGAGTCCAAGGTGGGTGAATCACCTGAGGTCAACCCAGCTGGTCAACATGACAAAACCCTGTATCTACTAAAAATACAAACATTAGCCAGGCGTGATGACAGGCACCTGTAATCCCAGCTACTTGGAAGGCTGAGGCAGGAGAATTGCTTGAACCAGGGAGGTGGAGGTTGCAGTGAGCCTAGATTGTGCCATTGCACTCCAGCCTGGACAACAAGAGTGAAACTCCATCTCAAAATAAATAAATAAATGTCACATGGGCAGTGTTGACAATTCTTGCAACCAGTGTTCACTTGACACAGTGCTGGCTTTGGGCTGCAGTTGAGGACTAGAATTTTAAAACTGAGCACAACTCGAAATGATACAGATAATACTGGCTCTTTCTAAGCCCTGAGACCTTTTTGATGTTGGCAAATAGCGTATAACAAAAACTCCTAACAAAACCTGCTAAATTGTCTTAGAATAAAGAACTGGCTTGCCAGGGGGCAGGGGTGAGCAGGAGACTTAATTGGTGCTACATACCTTTTTGTGTCTTTTGAATTTTTGTTAACATATACATATTCAAAAAATAAATAAGCAATTTATTTTTTCACAGACAGCACACTTGGGCATAAACAAAACATGTAGCAATGCTATGTTTTCATGAAAACAGCATCTCGCCCTAGAAAAACATTTTGTTATTTGACCAGGTTACCGGGTCTACCACAGTCTGGTTCAAAGGAATTTACTCAGTCCTGCTGCCAGCTGCCCACCTTCCAGAACATTCCATTCCAGCCACTCTGGTCTGATAAAAAAAAGTTGCCTTTTTCCTGTATTTTAAAATAATAGTACTCTCTTGCAGATCTACCAATATAATAAGTCCATTTAGAGTCAATAAGTACATATTTCAAGAAACTAAAAATCCAAAAACAAACTTTTACGTTAAAAAAAATTGTCTTCTGGATGGGCATGGTGGCTCACACCTGTAATCCCAACACTTTGGGAGCCTGAGGAGGGTGGATCACAAGGTCAGGAGTTCGAGATCATCCTGACTAACACAGTGAAACTCCATCTCTACTAAAAATACAAAAAAATTAACCAGTCGTGGTGGCACGTGCCTGTAGTCCCAGCTACTCAGGAGGCTGAGGCAGGAGAATCACTTGAACCCGGGAGGTGGAGGTTGCAGTGAGCCGAGATCACACCACTGCACTCCAGCCCCAGGCGACAAAGAAGAAATTGTCTTCTACTTTCTTCATTCTGAGGTTTTGCTTTTGAGGTTCTACTCAGGAATGCTCTTCTCACCCCAATCCCTCACCCCCATGCCCCTCACTCCTCCACCCCCTGGTGCTACCCACCTGCTCTTCAGGCTATGAAGAATTTTCCTCTTGAAGCCCTCCCATATCTGATAAACACATTTTTCTACCTCATCCATAGTTTGTTCAGGCCATTTGTCAATTTCTCATGTCTCTTCCAATCAGGCACTGTATACTCTATAACCCTAAAATAAACATTAGTGCTTTCTTGGCTTAAACCATTGTATTGAGTGGCTACTGACATTGTATTGCTGTATAACCTCTCACAGGTAGACCCTGCTTCCCTAGAGATCAGGGACTATGGCCTACTGCAAATTCCCTAACTGAATATAGAAGGTTCCCAGTAAACATGAATTAATTGAAAGCTATATGCTAAAATTTTTATTAGCGCACACACATACAAAAATCAGAAGACCTGGGCTGAGTGTGATGGCTCAGGCCTGTAATCCCAGCACATTGGGAGGTCGATGTGGGTAGATCACCTGAGGCCAGGAGTTCGAGACCAGCCAACATGGCGAAACCCCTGTCTCTACTAAAAATACAAAAATTGGCTAGTTATGGTGGCAGGTGCCTGTAATCCCAGCTACTTGGGAGGCTGACAGAAGAATCGCTTGAACCCAGAAGGTGGAGGTTGCAGTGAGCTGAGATCACGCCACTGCACCCCAGCCTGGGTGACAGAGTGAGATCCCAACTTGAAAACATAAAAAATTAACATACAAAAATCAGAAGACCCACGCTCCCAATTCATCCAGCTGCATAAGTTGTTCACTGTGTTTCCATAATCTTCTCAAAGAGCTACTATAGTCAGTTTCCAATTGTTTGTGTCAGTGGGCAACAGAAATAGTCTAAAAAATGAAACCCACAAATAATCCGTACATTTAATTTTAGTGGATGCTTCCAGCCAGTATGAAAATTTCCCACTGTGAATGTCACTGTTGTTCCTGCCCCTCTTCTCTGGCAGGGGCAAACATTGCCAAAAAAGTCATCTTAGCACGGAGAAGGGAAAACCAGGGTTTGAAGGATCTGGGGACTGGCTAATCACAGCTAATCAGGCTGCAAAGAATGCAGCCTGACTCCGAGTCGTAGGAAGCATTGCCCAGTGTGGTGGCAAAGGACAGAGTGGATTTGTAGGACCCCACCCTGAATTCCAACCCATAATACCACTCTGACCCCTCAGGTCACCAGCTATGTGTAACCTTTATCTAAATCAGCCAACTGTGCTGTCATTTCTTCATTCTGGGCTCTGCAGCAAAGATGCATGTGGAAAATAGTACAAGAGGCTGGGTGCGGTGGCTCACACATGTAATTCCAGCACTTTGGGAGGCCAAGGCAGGCAAATCACCTGAGGTCAGGAGTTTGAGCACAGCCTGGACAACATGGTGAAACTCTGTCTCTACTAAAAATACAAAAATTAGCCAGGCGTGGTGGCACACGCCTGTAATTCCAGCTACTTGGGAGACTGAGGCACAAGAATCGCTTGAACCCAGGAGGCGGAGGTTGCAGTGAGCCAAGATCATGCCACCGTACTCCAACCTGGGCAACAGAGCAAGACTCTGTCTCAAAAAAAAAAAAAAAAAAAGAAAGAAAAGAAAAAGAAAAGAAAAAAGAAAATAGTACAAGAATCACACTAGCTAGTGCCAAATTGACTTCATTCAATTAGCAAATATTATTGCACACACACTGTGACATGTGCTAATTACATGTGCTAATTATACATATACATGTATATATGTGTGCATTGACATAACATGTGTGCATATTATACATACATACAAAGCAAACACTGTGCCTTGGAAATATTAGATATGCTCAAAATGAAATAGGACTGATTTAAGCAGCATTCCATAGGGCAACTATTTATCAGAGCCTTGAATGCGAATGGCACTTGGGTCTACTCATTTCTGATGACTTTTTAAAATGATAACCAAAAGGCAGGGGTTGTTTCGTTTTGTTTCTGTTTTTAGAGTTGGGTTCTCACTCTGTCACCCAGGCTGGAGTACAGTGACTCTACCATAGCTCACTACAATCTTGAACTCCTGGGCTCAAGTGATCCTCCCACTTCAGCTTCCTCAGTAGCTGGGACTACAGGCATGTGCCACCACATCTAGCTATTTATTTTTATTTTTTGTAGAGATGGGATCTTACTATGTTGCCCAGACTGGTCAACAGTCTCAAGTGATCTTCCCTCTTCACCCTCTCAAAGTACTGGGATTACAGGCATGAGCCACTGCACTCAGCCATTTATTTTTTTAAATCCAGGCTGCCAAGTTAATATGCTTTAAAAAACATAAGAACTATTTTATTTCCTGTAGTCTCCTCTGAGTTGGGACTGTGTTAAATGTTGCCAACAACTTGCCTGAGGGCTGGCTTTGTCCACAGAAGTGTTTGAGTGTTTGGCTCACCCAACGTGGGTGGTCTCCAATTCACCAGCACCTCCTCCCTGCCTGCCTTTTTTGTTTGTTTGTTTGAGACAGTTTCCCTCTGTCACCCAGGCTGGAGTACAGTGGTGTGATCTCAGCTCACTGCAACCTCCACCTCCTGTGTTCAAGTAATTCTTGTGCCTCAGCCTCCCAAGTAGCTGGGATTACAGGCATGCACCACCACATCCAGCTAATTTTTTTGAATGTTTAGTAAAGACACAATTTCACCATCTTGGCCAGGCTGGTCTCGAACTCCTGGCCTCAAGTGATCCGCCCACCTTGGCCTTCCAAAGTGCTGGGATTACAGGCAGGAGCCACCACACCCAGCCCTTCCCGCCTACTTCTCCCAGGGCATGGAGGGCACATGTCAATTGCTCTCATCACTTGACATCTGACCTCCCTACTAATTTTCATTCTCTACCTCGCTTCTCTAGGCCTATATCTATTCTGCAGCCTACTGTACTTTCTAAATTGTAGCAAAAATATCTCCCATCCCACAGTTCTTCTTACAATGGTACTTTGATACTCTTTCCATCAAGATATAGAGGTCTAAGTTCCTTTCTCTTGCATTTAGACATGTCTGTGGACTACAGTACAAGTGACACTATGTGACCTCCAAGGCTAGGTCAGTTTCCACCCAGTGAGATGCTGGAAATTATACCAGCTCTTGAAAGCTAATTATATACATCTCTTCCCAATTCTATGTTCAGTAGTTTGAAATTAGCCATGGTGGGATTATTTACTCCCTGGAAATTAGCAAACACTACAAATTAGGGCTTTTTCTACCCCAGGAAACCAATTGTTCAACATTTGCTAGCACTCGGCTTCACCTGCTTCTTTTGTGACCCCACGCTCAGAACTAAACCACCATGTTGTAAGGAAGCCTGAGCAGCTTGTGGAGAGGCCCAGATGGAGGAAAACCAAGACTCCTGGCCCTCATCTCCCACTGAGCTCCCAGCTCACATCCAGAACCAACTTGCCAACCACATGAGAGAGCTGTCCTAAAGTGGATTCTCCAGCTCCCAGCTGATGCCACAAAGAGCAAAAACCAGCCTTCCCAAGGAACCATGTCCAGTCGCAGATTCATGCACAAAATGGCAAATTCATGACCACCTACTAAGGCTAGGGATGACTTGTTCAGCAGCAATAGTGACAGAACATAGTTCCTGGTAGCTTGGAATAGCTCAGCTCTGCCTTGCATAGGCCCTTTTACCTTTAATCCACCAGCTTTTCCCTTGTTTTCTGGTTCCCACAATGTTTCACATCCAACACAAATTCAGGTGCACGTGGCCATGTCTTTGGATCAAGGCTGACATCCTCCCCTCCAACAGTTCCCGGATCTCTATCCCTAGCTGCTCACAGTTCAGCACACAATGACTTGAGTTGGAGTTTGTCTGCTTCTGTTTTCCTGAATCTCTTGCTCCAGGTATTCCTGACTTGAAAGTGCACACTTCCGACAAAGCAGAAACCTAGAGAGTTCCACTCCTCTGTAGCCACTGCTGTCGTTTGGAATGCTTTCTCTCTGGCTATTGCAAGGTACCTGACATTTTGGACAGAAAGAGGAAATATCCTTATTTAGCACTACCCGAAAAGTTTCCCTCTCTGTCATAAATTACCGAAGCTACCTTACTTCCCATAACTCACTTTCAGAGATGACGTCTGCCACAGTTTCAGTTTGTCTCCACCAAAACTCTTCTTGAAATTTGATCCCCAGTGTGGCAGTGTGTGGGGGGGGGCCTAGTGGGAGGTGTTTGTTTCCGGGGGGGGCCCCTCATGAATGGCTTGGTACGTTCTCCTGGTAGTGAGTTCTCACTCTGGCAAGACTGGGTTAGCTCCCTCAAGTGCAGGTTGGTATAAAGCCAGGATGCCCCTTGGGTTTTATCCCCTTGGACATGTCTGCTTTTCCTTTGACCTCCTCTGCCACGTTATGATGCAGCACAGAAGCCATGTCAGAAGCCAGGGCCACACCCTTGAGCTTCCCAGCCTGCAGAACTAGGAGCTAAATAAACCTCTTTTCTTTATAAATTACCCAGTCTCAAGTATTCTGTTATGGCAACACAAAATGGACTAAGACACCACCCGTATGTGGCAGAATCTGATTTTCTACTTACTTGTTTCATTTCTACCAATGTGTGAGCCACATGAATAAGATTCTGTCCTTGCCTTCAAGGATTGCCATCTACTGTGTATATGCAGAGGGAATGGGGGAAGACGACTCTCAATCTGGGTTTTAAAGTTTGAATAAAAGTATAGTTGGCAGGGAGGAAGGAAGAAAGGAAGGAAGGAAAGAAGGAAGGAAGGGAGGGAGGGAAGGAGGGAGGGAGGGAGATGAGGGGAATGAGGGAGGGAATGAAGGAGGGAGGGAGGGGGGAGGAAGAAAGGGAAAGACGGGAGAGAGAGACTGAAGGAAGAGAAGAAGGAAAGAAGGAAAGAGGGAAGGAAGGAAGGAACGAACGAAGGAAGGAAGGGAGGGAGAAAGGGAGGGAAAGAAATGTTCATTACTTCTAGGCACAAGGAAAAATATGAATAGGTTTTGAGAAGAGCAAGAATTTGGATATATTTAGAGCAAAAGGTACACAGAGAATTCAGAAGATGGCTTGGGGTTAGATTAAGTTTGACCTTTATTCTATGGGCAATGTAGTTACTGAAAATAGACAAAATGACATGATCTGATCTGCATTTTCTTTTCTTTTTTTTTTTTTTATTTTGAAACGGAGTCTCATTCTGTCACCAGGCTGGAGTGCAGTGGTGCAATCTCAGCTCACTGTAACCTCCGTCTCCCGGGTTCAAGTGATTCTCCTGCCTCAGTCTCCTGAGTAGCTGGGACTACAGGCATGCGCCACCACGCCTGGCTAATTTTGTATTTTTAGTAGAGATGGGGTTTCACCATGTTGGCTGGGATGGTCTCAATCTCTTGACCCACCCACCTCCGCCTCCCAAAGTGCTGGGATTACAGGCGTGGGCCACCACGCCCAGCCTGCATTTTCTAAAAATAACTCTTAGAGACAGATTGGAAAATGACTCAAAAGGGGACTTAACTGCAGGAAAGGAGGACAATCTGAAGGCCATTGCTTGGCCAGAGGCAATGAGGACTAGAAGTGAGGTGGTGACCATTGGAATGGAGGAGAGATGGGACTTGTGGGTTAAACATCAGAAGATTTGGGGAGTGCTTGCATCTGGAGGCTGCAGGGAGGCTTAAAGGGATTGGACTGTGTGGAGGAGGAAGAGGAGGAGCAGGAGGAGTTATATAATGGTAGCAGAAGTAGCTTCAGCAGCAAACACATATATGAGAGTATATACCAAGCATTATTTTAAGGGCTTTACTATATCATTATTTAATTCTCACAGCAATCCTGTGAAGTAGATTTTATTATTATTATCTCAGTTTCACAGATGAACAAACTGAGGCACAGGGAGATGAAGTCACATACACGAAGTCACAGAGCTGGGATATTTAAATCAGGTTCTTAATGATTTCCCAGAACTGCCTCTCCAGGGAATTAACATGAGACAGAGAATGTGTAGAGTGGCAATGAGACTATAAAGCAGTGGACCTAGCTCCTAGAGTGGGCGCCATGAAGACGAGGAGCAAAGGCTTTTTGAAGGAAGAAATGGAGCTGGGTAAGAGTAAGATCTGAGGGACTGCCAAACTCTACTTCCTTTCCCACCTCAACCTTCCTGGCTTTTCATGACCAATGGCCTCCAAAACCCCCACGTAAAGGTTGACACTCTTGTTGAGTGTCATGACACCCATCAGTAACCACAGTTCTGCTGCTCTGGGATCCTGGCATGATCCCAAACTTTGGACCCAGTGTCTCAGCCCCACATCCTTCATTGATGCCAAGCATACCTGGAGTCAATACTATGGGGAAGCCCCCAGGAACAGCTTCCTTTCCTTCTTCTCTCACTGACCCTGCTGCAGAGCCAGATGACAGCCCTGTCCTTGGCTTCATCACACACTCTGCCAAGCACTTCAGAACATAACTCTGGGCTGGGCACTGTGGTTCATGACTGTAATCCCAGCACTTTGGGAGGCCAAGGTGGGAGGATTGCTTGAGTCCAAGATGAGCCTGGGCAACACAGCAAGATCCCATTTCTACAACAAATAAAAAATAATAGCCAGGCATGGTAGTACATGCCTGTAGTCCCAGCTACTTGGGAGGCTGAGGCAGGAGGACCACTTGAGCCCATGAGGTTGAGGCTGCAGTGAGCTATGATTGTGCCACTGCACTCCAGCCTGGATGACAGAGTGAGACCCTATTTAAAAAAGAAAAAAGAACAAGCCTCTGGCCAGAGCCTGGCCCACAAGCTCTCATGATTCTTTATGAGTCAATACCTACCCAAACCGCTGCCTAATACTATACACAGCTACATACTGGCTGCCACCCAGAAACCCTGCTGCTGTGTTCCCTTGACTGATGGGTTCTTTGGAGCTCACCACTTCTAGAATTAATAATGAGACTGATGAATGCCCTCAGACATTGTTTCTGGAGCTAAGGTTGGCTTTCACCCACACCTGCCTTGGCCTACGTGATTGCCTTTTGTGCCCTCTCTCCTGCAGCATCCTGGATGACCCAATGTCTGTCAAGGACAACGATGTCTCTGGACAAAGCTATGCCAAACCACAGCTACAGGAAGGAGGAAAGTGACAGCAGAGTCAGAGCCAGTGGCAATGTTTCCAGCCTGGGAAGAGGAGTAATAGCACCGCAGAAGGAGAGTAGCAGGAAGGGCATGGGGCTGTTTTTTTCCTTTTCTTCTGTATGGGTGAGATCCACACAGCATCATCACTTCTGTTGTGCAGGCAGCTGTGCCCATCAAACCATCGGCATCACAGAATGCCAAGGGACTCACGCAGGGCTTGCATCTGCTTGGGGGTGGGGAGACGAGGCTTCAGGCTGACTCAAGGGCTGTTGTGCAGTGCTCCCATTCTAGCACACCTTTCCAGGGGGGCCAATCTGCCACTGCACAAAGCCCATGAGCTGCTGCTCTGTGGCCATTTGTGGATCATTTGTGCTGACTAACAAGGATTGCTTGTTACTGAAAGCCTGATTTCCATAGCCGAGCATGATGTCTGCATGGAATTCCAAGCAAATTTGCACATGTCCTAAAGACACAGAGTGCTTTATTTCAAGACACAGCTTCTAACCACACCAAGAATTCTTGAAGCATTCAGAGCACTAATAGTAAAGAGCTTGGCCGGGCGTGGTGGCTCACACCTGTAATCCCAGCTTTGGGAGGCTGAGGCAGGTGGATCACCTGAGGTCAGGGGTTTGAGACCAGCCTGACCAACATGATGCAATCCCATCTCTACTAAAAATACAAAATTAGCTGGGTGTGGTGCTGCATGCCTGTAATCCCAGCTACTTGGGAGCCTGAGGCAAGAGAATCACTTGAACCCGGGAGGTAGAGGCTGCGGTGAGTCGAGATCACGCCATTGCACTCCAGCCTGTGAAACGAGTGAAACTCCATCTCAAAAACAAAACAAAACAAACAAACAAACAAACAAACATTAAAAGGCTTGGCCTTGTGGCCTCCCACAAGTGGCTATTTTGGATGTTTCTTAATGGTACTAGAGTTTTGACCTCAGCAACTGCCATCCCATGTGAAGAATGAATGCTTGTTTCTGTATGCGTTCTTTAGAGCCTTGCCTTCTATCCTCATAGGATAGTTTAACAATGATGGCTAATCTCAGACTATTCTGGAGAGCAACAATTAGCAAGCTGGTGTTCATTAACAATAAGCAAAGTGGTAGACTGTGTGCATAGTAGTGTGGGTAGATGACTAATTGGATGGATGGATGGATGGATGGATGGATGGATGGATGGATGGATAATGGGTAAGTGGGTGGATGGATGAATAGATATATGGATGGATGAGTGGACGAATGGATGGTAGGTGACTGGATGGATGAGTGGATGGATGGATGAATGGATGGATGGACAGACAGATAAATATCTCTATCCAATATGTCATGCTTCACCATTTGGAAAAGGTAAAATGGAGTCACATTACAATGAATCTAAATCCTCTCAACTTACCCAAGAAGAAAACTAACCCTTATCCAAGGGTCCTCCAGTTATTTCTGGCAGCCCACAAACACCCTGGCTCCCACATGGACTCCACCATTGTAATTCCCCTCAAGGGAGCATTGCAGCTGCCCCTGTAACAGTCCCTGTGTGGGAAACTCATGCAAAAGCCGAGGGTGTTTCCTTGGGGGTGATCCCAACGTTGCTATTCCTCAGCCTGCCCAGGGAGTGCTGGATACCCTTGGAGATTCCTCCCTGGCTTCACATTACTCATCAGCCCTGATAGTGATCAGAGGCCAGTACATTCTCTAGAATGTTGCTGCTGAAGGCTGGTCCATGGACCTGGAGTATCAACTTGGTAGAAATGCCCAGGTCCCAGAGAGTCTTATTTAATGGGTGTGGGGTGCAGCAGAGGCATTCGGAGTTTATTTTATTTTATTTTTGAAACAACGTCTCATGGTGCTATCATGGCTCGCTGCTTTCTCAACCTCCTGGGCTCAAGGGATCCTCCTGCCTCAGTCTCCCCAGTAGCTGGGACTACAAGCACACGCCAGCATACCTGGCTAATTTTCTTATCTTTTGTAGAGACGGGGTCTCTCTATGTTGCCCAGAAGATCTCGGACTCTGGACTTGAGCAATCCTCCTGATTTTGCCTCCCAAAGTGCTGCAATTACAAGGAGGAGCCACTGCATCTAGCCAACATCAAGACTTCCTCAATCTCCTCAACTGTTTCTAATGTGTAGCTGAGCTTAAAACTACTATCCCCGCTGCTTCTCAAACTTTAATGCGCTGAGGTATCACCTAGAGAACTGGTTAAAAGACAGATTCTGATTTTGTTCGGTCAATGGTTGGGCCTGGGAATCTGCATTGCTGCAAGCTCCAGGGAGGTACTGGTGCTCCTTATCCAACTACGCTTTGCACAGCAAGAATGTGCAGGAGTTCTCTCAGCCCTGTTCTTGGACCCGCACCCAAGAGCCTCAACCCAGTCAAAGGGACAGAACTAGAAATACCCATCACACCGAGTTTTTCCTCCCCCTCTTCTTTCCCGTCTGTTTCCCCAGTTAGTGAGTCTCTTGTGAAAATGAAAAATCTGGAGTATGGAAAGGGGCGGGATACAGGAATAGAGATGATGGGTGTGTGGTCTGAAGGAACACTCCAGTGGTATGTCTCAGGGATGTGTCCCGTATGTGACATGGATGTGGAAGGAACACACCAGTGGTGTGCCTCAGGGATGTGTCCTGTGTGTGACACGGATGTGGAAGAGGATGTCAACTTGAGGAATGTCTGAACATCATCTCAGCCACCTACCCACATCCCCCCCCCAAAAAAAACGTGACTATGAGAGAAAGAGAGAGAGAGAGAGAGAGAAGTATTACCAGGGTAAAACTATGTTAAAGGATTAAAGCTCTGCTTGCATTTACACTTAAGATCTCAAGGAAGCTTATGGAAAATTACAAGTATGTTTAATAATCCCTAAAGAGGTCATTTAAATAAACCATTTGTTAGAAACCAGAAATTTCAATTCAAACACAATATGGAATTGGCTAACGTGATGGATTTTAGACACAAGCAAAATCAGTGTGGGTTTCATAGCAACACTACTGGAACCTGCCGGAGCACAGAGCTGCCAAGCTCAACAGCCATTCCTCACTTCCAGTGACCCTAAAGAAGGGCTGCTGTCACCTCCGTGCCCACCCCATGCCCTCGGCTGGCTCCTTTCTGGACTTGTGCAAAATCCCCTAATGCTTCTCCTACCCACAACCCCTCCTCACCACAGTCCACAGTCAACCTTCTGCAGGCAAAGGGCTCATCATATCTCTGTCCTAATCCGAGCCTTCCATGGATTCTTCATGGCCCCAGAATGAACCCTAAGTTCCCCAGGTTTGACACTCAAGAGTCCTGTGTGCATTGACCCCAAAGGACCATTTCCCCACAAAGCTTCCTCTTGCCTCTGGCTGTGTGCTACAACCCTGGAACTCAAAATGGCCTCTCACCATTTCCCAAGTACTTCCAGGCATTAATTCATTCTATTTCCTCCACCTGCAATTTCCTCTGTCCTTCCAGCTCCTGTTCTGTTCTTTTGTACCTGTCAGAGAGAGTAATCTTTGTTCAGCACGATACAGAATTAACCATGAAAAGCAGGAATTAGAGCTCAAGTGGGGTGAACTCTACAACCGAGCACCTAGGCATTCAAGAGTGCAAGTCCCTTGAACTGAATGGATTCCAAAGGAATGCTAAGAACTTATTATTAGACTACCAAGCCAGTAGCAGAAACAACGAAGAGTAGACCTGAAGATGTACAAGCTGAATTCTGCTTCCCAGAAATTGCAAGAGTAATGTTCAAATATATTTGACCACCTGTAAGGCAAAAACGCTGACCAATCAGAAGGCAGCATTGGCCTGGAGTCCTGGAGGGCCCCTGATGGGCTGAGCCTTTGGTAGCCAGAGCTTGGTTGGGGGTAGGCAGGGTTGGGGGTGGAGTGGACTCAGGAAGTTTCCTGCTGGAGCTTGGACGTGTGAGAGAGACCTGTGGGGAGGCCAGGAGAGCTTGAAGGGTAGGGGGAACAGGGCCATCCAGGGGCTCAAGACAATGGCTGGCTAGTCCTCTTTTTGGAAGTTCCCCTCACTTTCACACTCAGAACTGAGAACGTGTCTTTTGCCAGTTTTCTGAAAGAGGAGATTGGAACGCTGCCTCTAAACCCAAGAGGGGCCTAAACAAGTGTCCTTTGTATTGATCCAGGAAATGTTATAGAGCAGATGGTTTTCGAGCTCTTAAAACAGGAAGAAGCACAGTTTCATTAAGAACTTGCCATACTGGACCAGACATAGTGGTCCTTGCCTATAATCTCAGCCCTTTGGAGGCAAAGGCAGGAAGATTACTTGAGGCCAGGAGTTCAAGACCAGCCTGGGCAACACAGTGAGACCACATCTCTACAAAAAAATTAAAAATTGGTTGGGCATGGTGGTACACACCTGTAGTCCCAGCAACTCAGGAGGCTGAGGCAGGAACATCTCTTGAGCCCACTGAGTTTGAGTGAAGCCTGGGCAATATACTGAGACCCCATCTTAAACAATAAAAATTATAAAATTAGCCAGGCATAGTGGCCTGTGCCTGTAATCCCAGCTACTCAGGAGGCTGAGGCAGGAGGATCACTAGAGCCCAGGAGGCTAAGGCTTCAGTGAGTTCTGATAGTGCCACTGCACTCCATCCTGTGTGACAAAGAGACCTCGTCTCAATTTTTTTTTTTTTTTTTTTTTGCTATACCAGGTTAGCCTCACATCCAGTTTCCCATTGGGTACAAGCTTCTTGATAATAGCCACACATGGTCTTAGGGTTGCAGCCTTTCTGATCTGCCCATCTGAACCCACTTCCTCCCCACTTGCTCTCATCCCTCCAAGGACCCAAGATCAATGCTACCCAGAGGGAAGAGCCTCAATTTCTGGAGCTCAGTATTAGGTTACTGTTGCTTGTAGTCTGTCCCTGACCTCATGCCCAAGTTCAGATCATTGCCCTATCTCCATAAAAAAAAACTAAAATTAGTATTATTTTTAAAGAAGTGCCTTCACACTTATTGGTCCCCTTTTAGCTACTACCACATTTCTCTGCCTCATTTCAGAGTAAAGGTTACTGAAAAAAATGTGCAGTCACTTCCCCATATTCTCACTTCCCACTCACTCTTCAACCCCCAGTACCACTGAAATGTTCTGGTAAACACCACCAGTGCCCTGCCTTGTGCTAAAGCAAGTGAATACTCTTCATTTTAATTGAGCTATCTTCTTAACGTCTGCCTTTGTATCTACCTAACTTTCTTTCTCAGTCTTCTTCTTCCGTTTTTTTAAATCGAGATAGGGTCTCATTCTGTTGCCCAGGCTGGAGTACAGGGATGCAAACATGGCTCACTGCAGCCTGGAACTCCTGGGCTCAAGGGATCCTCCCATCTCAGCCTCCTGAGTAGCCAGGACCACAGACGTGTGCCACCACACCTGGCTAATTTTTTAAATTTTTGTAGAGATGAGGTCTCATTATGTGGCCCAGGTTAGTCTCAAACTCCTGGGCTCAAGCCATTCACCTGCCTCTGCCTCCCAGACTGTTGGGATTACAGGCCTGAGCCACTGCACCTGGCCCTTTCCAGTCTTCTTCACAGACCTCCTTCCCCTGCTGGTCATCTTCTCTTTTCTCTTTCTCTATGCTAGGAATGTGCATTCATTCCTATGGCTTCAAGACTCCCTATATGTGCTCCCAACATTCAAATGTGTATCTCTAAACCCTATCTCTCCTCCTGCTACTGATTCATATTTCCAACATCCTGCCCAACATCTTCATCTGAATGACAAAAAGAAGACTCAAATCTAAATTGACAACAAGCAAACTATTTACTCCTATCTCCCACAAAAAGAAAGCATTGCTCCATCCTCAAGACTTCATCTCAGCAAATAGCATCACCATCATCCAAATTCTTATGCACGGAACCTAAGCGTTTCCTGATTATTCTCCTCACACCCTACATCTAATCCACAAATATATTTTACCCACTAAGCCTCCAAAATTCATATCAAATATGACCATTTCTTCCATCTCCCTTGTTACTTCCTCATCAAACTACCATTATCTCTTGCCTGGACCACTTTCCTAATTGGTCTCCCTGCCTCCACTTTTGCCTCACTACAAAACATCATCCACATAGCAACAAGGATGATTTTTTCCAAATCATAAATCAAATCATACGTATGTTCCTGATGAACAATCTTCCCATCATAGCCAAAGTCCTCAGCAAGGTCTGTAAGATCCTATCTAATCTACAAGGCACCTGACCACCTGCTTCACATCATCCTTGCAAATCACACTATCCATCAATCTAGCAAACAGAATACCTTCTGTGGGCCAATGACAGTGACAAATGAAAAAAGGCAGAGTCCTCTATCCCTAAGGAGTTTGTATTCTGATGGCTTATTCTTTCCCTTCTTGCTCACTACTGTCCAGATGTTCCAGCTTCTCTCATTCACAAAGGCCAAGTTGATTCCTCTCTCTGAATCTTTGTACCTGTTCTTCTTTAGTCATCCCAGGCTTATCCCCCAGATTGTCACATAAGACTGCCTCATTCTCATTCAGGTCTCAATCAAAATGCCCCTTCTCTTTTCCTTACCACCTCAGCTAATGCTGCCTCACCTAGTTGTTCTCTTTCACATCACCCTATTTTATCTTCTTTGTGCCACTTGATAAATATACTTATCTCATTTCCTTATTTACTACATGTTTATTGCCTGTCTCCCACCACAGCCATCAGAATACAAACTCCTTAGAGATAGAGGACTCTGCCTTTTTTCATTTGTCGCTGTCATTGGCCCATAGAAAGTATTCTGTTTGCTATATTGATGATGGTTGGATGGAGGGATAGAGGAATAGAAGGATGGATAAAAGTGGACAGATGGTTGGATGGTTGGATGGATGGATGGATGGATGGATGGATGGATAAATAGATGAATGGATGGATGGATGGTTAATTAGTTGGATGGATGATGAATGGATGGATGGATTGATGATTGAGTGGTTAGATGGATGGATGAATGGATGGATGGATGGATAGATGGTTAAGTAGTTAAGATGAATGGATGGCTGGATTGGTGATTAGGTGGTTAGATGGATGGGTAATGAATGGAAGGATGGTATTGATGATTGGGTGGTTGGATGGATGAATGAATGGATGGATAGTTAAGTAGTTAGATGGAAGGATAATGAATGGATGGATGGATTGATGATTGGGTGGTTAGATGGATGGATAAATGGGTGGATGATGGATGAATGAATGGGTAGGTAAGTAGGTAGGTGGATGGATGATGGATAGATGGGTGGTTGGATGGTTAGATGGATAGGTGAATGATGAATGGATGGATGGATAGATGAGTGAATAGATGCTGACCTCATAAAGGCTTCATTTTAGCCCTTTCTTTACACTTTCCCTAAACATTTTCATCCCTCCATATTTATTATCTCAGGGTAGATGATCCCTAAATCTGCATCTCCAGTCCACTTCACTTCTGCCCATGTGGATGGATGTATTCACCTGTCTTCTGGACATCTATAATTAGATGCCTCACAGTGCATCAAAATCAAAGACCCATACTGAAACCAATTTCTCTTCTCAATTTCTTATCCAAATTGAGACTGCCATTATGTAGGTGCTAAGGCCAAGATTCTTGGTACCAACTTTCACTCTTTCCTTCCAGTCATGACCAAGACCTGCTGATTCAATCCCAGATCTACATACAGTCCTTTCCATCCACACCACCTTGCTTTATCATCACCCCCAACAACTCTTACCAGGAGCATGGTTAACAGTTCCACTGTCCTCTCTACCTCTAGGTATGTACCATGTGCCAAATCCTCTTCACTCTCAAGCTACGTGGTGTTTCTTCAACCCAAATCTACATGTAGAAGCCCCTTTGTGGAGGGGCTACTGCCCATGAGGATGAAGTCTGAAGTCTGAAGTCTTCAGCCTTTCATATCTGACCTCACCATTCCCTAAGTGCTTGCAGGTTCTCAAGTGGTCCAGGCCTTAAAGTATCCTACATCTTCTGCTCTCCTACTTTGTACACAGGATTTATTGTAGGTGTCACCCCTGCAGGGGTGCCTTCCCTCACCCCCTATTTCTAACCCCGTTCTAGATTAGGGACCTCTTCTACCTGCTTCCATCAAACTTGGTTTCTCTTTTATTGCACCCCGTGCACTGCAACTTTTTTCCCCTTTGTGTGTGTCTGTGAGCTCTCTGAAGGCAATGACAGAGTCTCAAACATCTCTAAATCTTCAATGTCAAGAACAGCACTGACACAGAAGAGGCATTCAATTGTGTGTAGATTGATAGGTGGAAACTTGTGGTAGTTATAGCATGTATTTTGGAAAACCTAATAAGGGCTTCAGGCATTTTTGACAGGATCGAGTGATGAACTGTGTCTAACAAGATAAAATTTAATCGGAACAAATGTAAGGTTCTGACTTTGGGTCCAAAAGGCACAAGTGTGGGAAGAGGGAGCCGGTGTGATTGCAGTTTGTATCAAAAGCCTGGGGAGTTAGACTTGTCAGTAAGCTCAGCACGGGTCAAAAGTGTGATCCAACTGCCAAAACAATTAACACAATCTTAGCTTGCACTGAATGTGTAGTTTCCAGAATGAGAGAAGTGATACATGCAGTGCAGTCAGTGATACATGCGATGCAGTCAGGCCATACAATAGTTCTGGGTTCGTTCTGAGCTTCACACCTTAGGAGTCATACAGTAATAGGTTTTGAGGAAGAATACCAGGTGGTGAGAAGACATCAGATCAAATCTAATGAGAAACAGGTGGAGTACCAGAGCCGCTTAGCCTTCAGAAAGTGTTTGTGTCCGTGCTAGCTATCTTCAAACATCCAAAGATGTAGAGCCTATTTTAGGGAATTATTTTCTAATTAAGAAAGCTGTCCAAGAAATGGACAAGTAGAAAGTCTGTTGCCAATGGTCATATTTCAAAATATGACTGAATTGTCTTTTGAAAAACATATGTGATGACATCATATACACACACATGCACATAATCACAATTTCCACATGCTACACACCCTTCCCCATCCCTACCTGCTCAACCCCTTCGCAAACATCTGCTTAAAACCCTTCTAATGCTGTACTGGACTTATTTATTTATTTATTCATTCATTCATTCATTTATTCATTTATTTTTTGAGACAGAGTGTCACTCTGTCACCCAGGCCAGAGTACAGTGATGCAATCTCAGCTCACTGCAACCTCCGCCTCCCCAGTTCAAGCGATTCTCCTACTTCAGCCTCCTGAGTAGCTGGGACTACAGGTGTGTACCACCACGCCCAGCTAATTTTTGTATTTTTAGTAGAGACAGGGTTTCACCATGTTGGCCAGGCTGGTCTTGAACTCCTGATTTCAAGTCATCTGCCTGCCTCGGCCTCCCAAGGTGCTGGGATTACAGGCATGAGCCATTGTGCCCGGCCCCAAGACTTTTTTTTTTTTTTTTTTTTTTTTTTTAGAGATGGCGGTCTCATGCCGGGCGCAGTGGCTCACACCTGTAATCCCAGCACTTTGAGAGGCTGAGGCAGGTGGATCACAAGGTCAGGAGTTCGAGACCAGCCTGGCCAGCATGGAGAAACCTTGTCTGTACTAAAAATACAAAAATTAGCCTGGCTTAGTGGTGTACACCTGTAATCCCAGCTACTTGGGAGGCTGAGGCAGGGGAATTGCTTGAACCCAGGAGACAGAGGTTGCAGTGAGCCAAGACTGTGCCATTACACTCCAGCCTGGGCAACAAGAGTGAAATTCCATCTCCAAAAAATAAATAAATAAATAAATAAATAAATAAATAAATAAAATAAAATAAAGAGAGAGATGGGGTCTCATTCTGTTGACCAGGATGGAGTGCAGTGAAGCTATTAATATCATAGCTCACTGCAGCTTCCAACTGCTGGGTTCAAGTGATCCTCCCATCTCAGCACCAAGTAGCTGGGACTACAGGTGTGCGCCACCAAGCTGGGCTTATTTTAAAATATTTTGTAGAAGTGGAGTCTTGCCATGTTGCCCAGGCTAGTCTCAAACTCCTGACCTCAAGGGATCTTTCTGCCTCAGCCTCCCAAAGTGCCGGGATTACAGGAGTGAGCCACCATGCCCAGCCCATATTGGACTTTGTAATGTGCTTCCTCATATTTACCTCACTGGCTGACAAGCTGCTTGCTAAATGGACAGTGCTGGTTGTGCTCGTCTTCTCTGCTGTAAGGACCCTCTCAGGTGCGATCTCCATTGCACCTGCCAGAACAGTTCTCAAGCCAGCCCACCCTGACCTTGACCATGGAGTCTCTGTCTCCTCCCACCCTTTCCAGACTCAGAGATAGCACTGTGCCTCACTCCAGCTATGACTTACAAGGGTCCCCCAGAGGGGTCTTTGGTGACATAGCCCAGGAGTGCTAGAGAGTTGTATTAGTCCATTTTCATGCTGCTGATAAAGACGTACCTGAGACTGAGTGATTTATAAAGAAAAAGATGTTTAATGGACTCACAGTTCCATGTGGCTGGAGAGGCCTCACAATCATGGCAGAAGGCAAAAGGCACACCTTACATGGTGGCAAGCAAGAGAGAAAAATCAGAGCCAAGCGAAAGGGGAAACCCCTTATAAAACCATCAGATCTCATGAGACTTATTCACTACCATGAGAACAGTATGGGGGGAACTGCCACCATGATTTAATTATATCCCACTGTGTCCCTCCCACAACATGTGGAAATTCTGAGAGCTACAATTTGAGATGAGATTTGTGGGGGGACACAGCCAAACCATATCAAGAGTTATCACCCTGTGGGGTCTACTCTGACCAGAGAGAGAGAGGAGGTGCAAAAAATCCAGCAAATGAATTGACTCCCCCAGGCCTTGGTGGACCACTCTGTGCACCATAAATTATGGTCCATATGGCCCAACCATGCAGCCCATGAAGCTGTGGCCAGCTCTCTAATGCACCATTTTGGGAGGTTTTTAATTTCCTTTTATTTTTTATATTTTATTTTTTTTCAGGAGGTGCAAAAAATCCAGCAAATGAATTGACTCCCCCAGGCCTTGGTGGACCACTCTGTGCACCATAAATTATGGTCCATATGGCCCAACCATGCAGCCCATGAAGCTGTGGCCAGCTCTCTAATGCACCATTTTGGGAGGTTTTTAATTTCCTTTTATTTTTTATATTTTATTTTTTTTCGAGACAGGGTCCCACTCTGTAGCCCAGGCTGGAATGCAGTGGTGTGGTCATGACTCATGGCAGTCTTGACTTCCCAGGCTCAAGCAATCCCACCTCATCCTCCTGAGTAGCTGGGACTACAGGTATGTGCCACCATGCCTGGATAATTTTTAAATTTTTGTAGAGACAGAGTCTCTCTATGTTGCCCAGGCTGGTCTTGAACTCCTGGCCTCAAGCAATCCTCCTACCTCAGTCTCCTAAAGTGCTAGTTTTACAGGTTTGAGCCACTGCACCCAGCCTAAAGCTTTGTATTTGCTTTTTCTCCTTCCTTTTGGCTCTCTCTCTTGCTGCTCTGGAGTTGTATCCTCTCCCTTCTAATAAAACATTAGCCTATTTTAAACAACAACAACAACACCCTTCTAAGGCTCCCCAACATCCTTGGGACACAAAACCACAAGTCTTCATGCAGCTTCTAAGGCTCTGCCAATTCTAGCATCTGTTCCTCTCTATCCTCTCTCCTTGCTTCATCTGCCCCTATAGAAACCTCTCACCAGACTCTTCTGCCTTGAGACTCTTGCCCAGGCCATGCCTCTGCCTAGAATCCTCTCTTCCCTCCCTTCTATGTGTGTGTTTTGTTTTGTTTTGTTGAGATGGAGTCTCACTCTGTGGCCCAGGCTGGAGTGCAGTGGAGCAATCTCAGCTCGCTGCAACCTCCACCTCCCAGGTTCAAGCAATTCTCCAGCCTCAGCCTCACGAGTAGCTGGGATTACAGTTGCCTGCCACCACACTGGGCTAATTTTTTTGACCAGCCCCTGGTTCCTCATTGTACTATTTAAATTCTGACCTTCCACTCTCCACCTCTCGAGATGGAACATTCTCTCAAGTGTGGTCATCCCTGCATGCTGACATTTGTTGAGGAGGTCCTGTCATTGTCTCTGCTCTCAGATATGGCATGGTATCAGTTAGGATTGTGTTCCACTGCGAGTAATTGTCCTGACTTACAGTGAGTTAAACCCATGGTTCTCAATGTCTGGTCCCCAGACTGGCAGCAACAGCATCACCTGAGTGTTTGTTAGAAGTGAACATTCTCGACCAGGCATGGTGGCTCACGCCTGTAATCCCAGCACTTTGGGAGGCCAAGGTGGGAGGATCGTTTGAATCCAGGAGTTCAAGACCAGCCTGGGAAATGTGGTGAGACCCCATCTCTACTAAAAATACAAAAATGTTAGCCGGGCTTGGTGGCACATGCCTGTAGTCCGAGCTATTCAGGGGGACTGAAGTGGGGAGGATTTCTTAAGCCCAGGAGGTTGAGGCTGCAGTGAGTCTAGATTGCACCACTGCACTCCAGCCTGAGTGACAGCGCGAGATCCTGTCTCAAAAAGAAAAAAAAAAAGAAAAAAGAAAATTCTCGGGCTCCACCCTAGATGACAGAATCAGAACCAGCAATCTGTGCTCTAACAAGCCTTTCAGGTGGATCTGAGGCAAACTCAAGTTTGAGAAGCACTCAAAGGGAGTTTATTTTTTTCACAGAACATGAAGTTCAGAGGTCACTGAACTGCCACTTGGTAACATCATGGCCCCACCTAGCTGAAATGAAAGCTGAGGAAAAACCATTAACACTTTCAGCTGGCCAGGTGCAGTGGCTCATGCCTGTAATTCCAGAGCTTTGGGAGGCCAAGATGGGAAGATCACTTGAGGCCAAGAGTTTGAGACCAAACAGGGCAATACAGTGAGATCCCATCTTTAAAATAAAAATAAATTAGCCAACCATGGTGGTGCATGCCTGTAGTCCCAGCTACTCAGGAAACTGAGATGGGAATATGGCTTGAGCCCAGGATTTTGAGGTTACAGTGAGCTATGATTGCACCACTACACTCCGACCTGGGTGAAAGAGCGTATTAGTCCATTTTCATGCTGCTGATAAAGACATACCCGAGACTGGGTTATTTATAAGAAAAAGAGAAGCTTAATGGACTCACAAGAACAGTATGGGGAGCCACCCCCATGATTCAATTCACTCCCACTGGGTCCCTCCCACAACTTGTGGGGATTATGGGTGCTACAATTCAAGATGAGATTTGGGTGGGGACACAGCCAAACCATATCACAGAGTGAAAACTTGGCTCTAAAAGATAAAAATAAAAATAAATTTTTTAAAAATGAAAAATCTTTTGACCTCTGTAGTGGAAGGTGGCAGAGGAAATGAAGATGGCGACAGCCATTAAGTCGCCCAACAATCTGTTTCCTCCAAGGCTGCTGCACTCCGCATGGCAGCATCCCCTTTGCATGGTGATGAGCTTTCTGGTCTACCAGCACCCCTTTCTCCACTACCTACCACCTGCCTTTGGAGCTCTGAGGATTGTGCTGCTCTCATCTTGATGGCTCAGGGCCACAGGGAGCTTGGTTTCTCTTCATCCAGCTCAGGCTCTTTCTGCAGTTATTTCTGCACCACACCGTGAACAACTCCTGCAAAGCAGCCACCTGCTCTGTGCTCAGGTGCTCAAGCGTGTTGGGGAGCTCTGTTGCCCACCTTCCTTTTGCAGTGAGGCATGAAGAGGATCTGGAAAGGCAGTATACAACACTGAATGCACCCTGCTTACCAAATTTGGTAACATCATGGCCCTACCTCTCTTTCCTCCCCCATCTCAGTGAGAGTTTCCTTTAAAAATCTCATCTTGGGTGGAGTGCAGGTGCTTATGCCTGTAATCTCAGCGCTTTGGGAGGCTGAGGTGGAAGGACCACTTGAGGGCAGGAGTTGGAGACCAGCCTGGGCAACATAGTGAGACCCTACTACTACAAAAAAAATTTTTTTTTAAATAGCGAGACATAGTGGCATACACATGCAGTCTCAGCTACTTGGGAGGCTGAGGCAGAAGGATCTCTTGAGCCCAGGAGTGTGAGGCTGCAGTGAGCTATGATTGTGCTGCTGTACTCCAGCCTGGGTGACAGAGCAAGATCCTGTCTCCAGATAAAAATAAATCAATAAATAAATAAAAAGAAAAAGAAAAGAAAGAAAATCTCATCTCGAACAATAAAATAACAAATGCTGATACAATATGTATTCTCCAAAATCTCTCTGATTTATACCAGGGATGCATCTTAAAAGCCAAACATTTGAAGTCTTTTTTCCTCTGTTCTTGAAGCAATGGAAGTCTCAAATATAGTGGTCCAAAGGAGGTGGAGGAGGAGGGAGTGGTGCTGAGTTGAAGAGAGAACAAGGAGGGGAAAGACACTGAATACTTGTCAGTATCTTTTCAAATCTTGGATGACTTCATAAACACTAGCTGCTATTTGCAAAAACATCTTTGGAAGAGAATATTATTCAGATTGTTGGTTGGAAGGTGTCTCCCCTAATGCTATGTCTACGAAGTCCAAAGCAGCAATATGCCAAGAAATCTCTCTCCAACCCAGTTATTTTGAGAGGAAACTTCGTGGAGTGGATGGAATAGTGGGGTAAGAATCAAAATAATTGGGTCCTCTATCCAGATCTGCCGCTTCCTACCTGGGTAATCACAGTCAAGTCACATCGTCTCTTTGAATCTTGGATTATGGAGTGGGTAAAATGGGAGTGAAAACACCTACTCTGGCTACACGGCATGTATTTTTGTACCCATTTTATGGATAATGGTTGTAAGGATCAAATTAAAGACATAAAAGTACTTTGGGCCAAGCTCAGTGGCTCAGACCTGTAATCCCAGCACTTTGAGAGACTGAGGTAGGAGGCTTGCTTGAGGTCAGAAGTTCAAGACTAGCCTGAACAATACAGCAAGACCTTGTCTCTACTAAATAAAATAAAGGTATATAAACTAAAGGCATATAAAAGTACTTTGGTCTAGGTGCAATGGTCCACATCTGTAATCCCAGCACTTTGAGAGACTGAAGTAGGAGGCTTGCTTGAGGCCAGGCATTCAAGACCAGCCTGAGCACATAGCAAGACTCTGTCTCTATAAAATAAATAAAAAAATTAAATAAGTGAAATTTTTAAAATTAGGAAACAAAGTACTTTGAAATAAAACAGTGATTATACAAATGAAAAGTCATGTAAGTACCATTATCTTCTTTCTTATAATCTAAAGGAGGAGGTCCTTATTTTATTTAATAGAATTGGGTGGTTGTTGTTTTAGTCAATTAAATTTCAGTCATATTTCTAGACTTACTCTACTCTTTTTCTCTTCAGACATTTCAAAGAGGTTTGAGAAACAAAAGTAAGAGGTTAGGGAAATAAAAAACAACAGAAAAGTATATTTCACATGTAACTCAGCAGGTTATTTTAGGTCAAGTACATCCTTACTGAGTCTGCCTGCTTGGTCTATCAGTTACTGACAGAGGGATATTGAAGTCTCCAACTGTAATAGTGGATTTGTCTACTTCTCCTTGCAGTTCTCTCAGTTTTTGCCTTACATATTTCCATTGGTGATTATGTATATACACATTTAGGATAGTTAGGTCTTCTTAACTTCAAGAGAACTGCCCTCCTTATCATAATGTAATACCTTTCTTCATCCTTAATCGAGTTACTTGTTCTGAAGTTGACTTTGTCTGAAATTAACAGAGCTATTCTAGCTTTTCTTTGACTAGTATTACCATGGTATATTTTTGTGTCTTCGCTTTTTCTTTCTTTTTTTTATCCTTTATTTTTAGTTGGCATGCAATAATTGTCGATAGTTACGGGATATAGAGGGACATGTCAATACATGTCTACAGTGTGTAATGATCAAATCGTGGTAATTCGTATATTCATCACCTCAAACATTTACTTTTAACCTACTTAACTCTTTAAAGTAGGTCTCCTGTAAACAACATATAATTGGGTGAGTTTTTAAAAAATCTACTATGACAAACTCTGTCTTTTAAATTTATATATTTAGACATTTAAAGTGATTATTGATTTAATTGGATTCATAGCTACCATGTTTGTAACTATTTTCTACTCATTATATTTTATTCCTTTTTCCTTCCTCTTTTTCTTCCTTTTCTGGTTTTAATCAAGCATTTTATATCTTAGCATATCAAGTATACTTCTTTTTCAAAACATTTTAGTAGTTGTCCTAGAGTTTCTGATTTACATTTTTAACTGATTAAGTCAGCTTCCAAGTAACACTAAATCACTTCACATGTAGTGCAGGTACCTTAGAATCTTCCCAATTTATCCTTCTCATCCCCTATTATATTGCCGTCATTCATTTTACTTGCCAATATGCTGTAATCACCAAATACCAGGTCTTGCACTCTCAGGCAAGTTCACACTCTGCCTCCAGCAAGTCATTAAAATTATTATTTAATTTTTCTACCAGGTGATTGTTCTGTTGTCTTCAGGTTCAGGTGAACAGATCTTGGCTATGTCTCTTTGAATTTTCCTCTCTCCAGATGTCAAGGTGGCAGTTTGCCTGAAACCTCTATTCTCTGAGGGACCCAAGAAAAGTCACCAATTTTCCATTTGTTTGGCTTTTACTTTCTGTGAAGGATGGGAATGATAACTTCCACGCTCTTCATGTGTTGGAGCTGAAATTGGAAGTGGTCCAGCAGACTGGTTTACATCGGAGACTGTAGTTGTGTTTGCTGATTTTCAAAAGCATCCAAGCCTCAGTTCAGGCATGCTTCATCCAACTAGCCAATTTTGGACTAAAAAGAGAGACAGGGTATTCTCTAACTCACATGAAAGAGATCATTTAATCTTCCAATCTGATCTGAGGACCCCAGACACAGTGTTACTTGCACAAAGCAAGAAGAACAGTGAAGTCCCTGCTTGGTGTTGGTTACAACCTCAGTGACACTGGTGTCATTGTTTCAGGACATAACTGACATTTTTCAGGACAGACACCTCAACTCCTTACCCTAAGCAAGGACTGGACTGTACAAACTCATCTCCCAGATAATCACTATTATTTATACACTTATCCACTCAACAGCTCACCAGAATTAACCTGCTCTGTTTTAAAATTTTTTTTTAATCAATGATTTGATTGTAATATGCACTTTAAAGACACTTAGGCAAATTGTTGGCTTAAAAGAGAAGAAGAATAATTCTGATTTCTCTAGAACTCTATCAACCTGCACTCCCTAAACTGGCAGCTTCACACAATGAGAACCGATGTTCACATTGATGATGCTCCAGCACTACAAGGTCCTGGAGAGCCTTTGAATCACCCAAGAAAGATTAAATTATGTTCAGTAGCACTTTAGTGTTAAGCGCATTTTATACTCTATTCCACATCTACAGAATTTGATCATTCATAGGAGGCACAAGGTGACTCTCTTATTGTCCAGGTTCCGATTCATTTCAGCTCAATTTGAATTACAAAGGTTTACTAAACACCTACTTCTCATTCCAAACTATGGCACACCCTAGAAGGTATATTCCATTTATTTATGGGGCTTGCAATTTCGTGATTTAAAAAAAAAAGGCAAACAAGCAAACAGAACAATACACATCTTATAACCATGGTACTCAGCACATGCAAGAGTTGATTGGATGAGTGTTTGCTCAATGACCTATAAACACAGTGCTAGATAGGCACAGAGACCAGAGTAATTAGAAAATGTGACACAAAGAGAAAATACTTCCACTCAACTATGTAACATTATCAGGACTCTGGCAGTCAGTAAAGTGGAGGAAAGTATTTGAGCAAAAGGGAAAGTGATGAGAAATTCCAGGGAATGGAGAAAATCTTCGTATTTCTGGAATATGTGGGTAGGAAATGCCAAGAAATGCTGGTGGGAAACCAAATCACAGAGGGCCCTGAATGTCAGGCTGAAGAATTTGAGTGTTTTCCTGTACGCACTAGGAAGCCAGCAAGTATCTTGAGCAAAAGAGTAACATAGTCAGGTGTGCTTTAGAAACATCACTCCAGAAGCACTGGGGAAGCAGATTGGGGTGAGATGGGAGGTGGGAGACACAGAAACCATTTAGAAAGTGGCTGCATACATTCAAGCTAGAGATTAAGGATAGCAGTAATGGGAAAATGGAAATGAGGGCATGATTCAAGAGACACTACAGAGGTAGATTTAATAGCACTTGACAACCAATTGGATATGAGAGGTAGATGGAGTTGAAGATGGCTCTGGAGTCATTTGCAGAAAGAGCTCCAGTTCTCCACCCCACCCTGAATCCACAGTCTTTGCAATGTGACTTTTCAGCTCCTCTTATCCAGAGATGAAATCTATTTGTGTGCCCCCTAAAATTGGGTTTCAGTTCTATTTTGCCTGGGTCTTGAACCAACACTGAATAGTCAGACAGGTGTACAGGGAGAGGATGCTGAAACCACATAACTTTGTTTGGGTTTCTCCAGCAACGTAGTCTATGACAAGGATTCAAACAGATATAATATATTTGGGAGATAATCTCAGGAAGCACAGTTAGAAGAATGGGAAAATGAGACGGGGGGAGAAAGGAAGCAACAAAGGGTATGTTATCAAGCAAGTTACCACTTTGCACAACTGAAGCTGAATCCAGCTGATATGGTTTGGCTGTGTCCCCACCCAAATCTCATCTTGAATTGTAGCTCCCACAATTCTCACATGTTGTAAGAGGGACCCAGTGGGAGATAATTGAATCATGGAGGCAGTTTCTCCTCGTGACAATGAATAAGTCTCACCGATCTGATGGTTTTAGAAGGAGAAACCCCTTTCACTTGATTCTCATTCTCTCTTGCTGCCACCTTGTAAAAAGTGCCTTTCTCCTTCCACATGATTGTGAGACCTCTCCAGCCATGTGGAATTGTGAGTCCATTAAACCTCTTTTTCTTTATAAATTACCCAATCTCAGGTATATCTTTATCAGCAGCATGAAAACAGACTAATACACCTGCTGAGTACTCGGGGAGATGTCTCTTGAGTTATTCCACCTGAGGCATGAAAGATTAGGGGTATTTATCTATCTTTATTACATAAGGGTTGCTGGTGAGAGGATAGAGAACTTCTATGGCCTGTCTGAACATGTGGGCAGAACAACCTCCAGCTCACCTGGCTCCGGCCTAGGCTGCTTCCAGATGGGACAACTCTTAGACAACCAGATGCAGGTACCTGCTAGTGGGGCCAAAGTGCTCAGAAGAACTGTGGGCCAAAGTGAAATAAGCAATGCCCCATGTTCTGTGGTAAGATCTATGCAAACCTACCGCCAAAGTCTATGGAAACTGAGACCAAAGAAAGAGGCAGATAAATCCAGCTTCTCAGAAAATGACATTGAATAGGAACTTATGAACAGAAGCCATGTCTCAGGAGGATTCGAGATGGTTGGATCCCTACACTATTACCCCCCAGACCCAGGGCTTATGTACTACAGAGTATTGCCTAAAGGCAAGATAAATAGTAAGTGTGTGTCTATAATAACATCAAGGTTGCTTTGACCTAAGGGCAGGATTTACAGTAAGTAAATGCTCTTACATAAGGAACAGTAGATAAAATAGAAATCTTAGAGGTATCCCCAGAACTAGGGTTAATCAGAAGTCAACATGGTGGATTAGCATCCAAGATGGAATTGCGTTAGCCTCCATGCCCCACATGTGTGCACTGCATCTCTTCTACCAGCAAAATAGGACTGGAGTTCAGACAGTGGGACAGAGCAAGGAGGAGGATAAAAGAGTTGTCAGAAGTTAGACATATGCCATCCCTAGGATCATGGTGAACCCCAGCTTCATTGGGGAGTCCATACCCTGACACAATAATAGGAACCAGAGGCTTGGACAGTTGTAAAACCCTCAGAGAGTATGTTAAGCACACATATACACACAGACACGTTCACATCAGAGGTGAAGTCTGCAGTTGGTCTTGGTTCCCTAAGTCCACTAGGCATGTGCTTACCTATGTGCCTGTCCACTTGCATCTCCCCATTCCCCACTGCCTTTGTCTTTGCCCCATCTATATGACTGGTTCTCATGGGCCATGTGTTTCCTCATTAGGATCAGACTTGTCTTAGTCTCTTCAGGCTGCTGTAACAGAATACCTACACTGGGTAGCTTAAATAACAAGTCATTTCTCTTGATTCTGGAGGCTGAGAAGTCCAAGATCAAGTTGCCAGCCTGTTTGGTTCCTGGTGAGGGCTCTCTTCCTGGTTTGCAGACTGCTGGCTTCTTGTTCAATCTATACATTGCAGGGGAAGTTGAATCTTGGGCCTCTTCCTCTTCTTGTAAAGACACTAATTCCATCATAAGGGCATCAACTCATGGCCACATCTAAATCTAATCACCTCCCAAATACCCTACTTCTGAATACCATCACAGTGAGATTAGAATGTCAACATATGAATTTGTGAGAATGGAGAGGGACACAAACATTCAGCCCATAAAAAGACCTTTCCTTGAAGCCCAGATAGCTTGGCTGGGTCCTTCCCACCTTGTCTTAATTCTTGCCAGACCCATGTTTCTGCAGTCAGGACCCTACCTGGAAAGCCTTTGCTACTGCCTAGACTCCTGCCAAGATGGGATAAGACATTTACAACCAAAGCCCTGATACTCACCATACTTTAATAATTGTCACTCTCCAAAGACCTCTGCAGCAAACCCAAAGCCCCTGCATTTGGGAATTCTTTGGGGACTAAAGGTAGCCCCAATGAAGTCAGTTTACCTGTATCCCTTGGGCTCTGTCACTTACACAAATGGCTCTCTCTTTCCCCATCACCATACCCTTGTAGAGCCAGCCCTGCAGTCGGGTTAATTCATCTCACACCCCAATCCCTCCACAATCTCCACTGTTTCTTTCTCTGGTTTGGTCCATTTTGCAAAAGAGCTTTTTTTTTGTTGTTGTTGTTGTTGTTGTTTTGTTTTTGTTTGTTTGTTTGGAGATGAAGTTTCGCTCTTGTCCCCCGGGCTGGAGTGCAATGGCGCTATCTCGGCTCACCGCAACATACGCCTTCCGGGTTCAAGCAATTCTCCTGCCTCAGCCTCCCAAGTAGCTGGGATTACAGGCACCTGCCACCAGGCCTGGCTAATTTTTGTATTTTTAGTAGAGATGGTGTTTCACCATGTTGGCCAGGCTGGTCTCAAACTCCTGACTCCTGATCTGCCCTCCTTGGCCTCCCAAATTGCTGGGCTCACAGGCGTGAGCCACCGCACCTGGCCAAAAGAGCTTGCTTTTATGCACTCATCCATTCCGTCAATGTTCATTAGCACCTATCACATGCCAGGCATTGCTGGGATTCAGGAGTGAGTAACAGAGCATGCCTTATAGGTGCCACCCAATGCAGAAATTCCTGTTGTCTGAAAAAGGCAAAAGAGTACACATGCGGAGATTTACTAACAAGAGAGTACTAGCATGCTGGCTCCAGCACTGACTGCAGCTGGTACCAGGCAAGTGAGTCAGTATCCTCCCCCAGCAAAAAAACATAATATAATATAATATAATATAAAAGCATTTCTACAACCAGAACTGTAAGAGGCAAAATGAAGAAACAGACCAGACCTTGGCTTAATGATGGTTCTAAGCTCATTAATGGTTTCCAGTTGACATGAGGCAGCCTAACAGCCTGGTCCAGCTTCCCAGCACCCAGGGTCTGAGGACAGATGCATCAGCGGGAGGCAGCTTTTCCACAGTGAGGCTCTGTGGTAGCATTCGCAGCATCAGAGATCTCTTAAAATGCTTGGTCGGAGGAGCTGCCAGGTCATACCTATAAAAATATGCGCTTGGCACTGAGTCTAGTGGGGCCTGATTCATATGGAAACCCCTGAGAGCCATGGGCAAGAGTGTTTACAGACTTAGAAAACCCTGCATGCTCTTGTAATTTTTTTTTCTTCTCCCCTGAGAAAAGTAGGAGTTAAGAGATTTATGGAACCTCCTGATTTATGGGAGACTCAGCCCTCCTCTCCTGATGGCCTCTCTCCAGGGCATTCCCATTTGTTCACATGGGAGAAGAGAGGCAGTTCCAGGCTCCCTTGCATGGAGAGAAAAACAGTATTTCCCGTGGACACACAGCATAGTTTAGCCAGAAATCCCACAGCACTTTCTAAAACCAGGAGCAATACTGATAATATCCCAAGTGCCTCTGACAAGCTGTCAGGCTGGGCTCTGTTTCCCCATTAAACCAGCATAGTCCAGCCCTGCCTCTGGGAGCTTGAATTGGCTTAGAGACTAGATTTCCTCATCTTAGATCCTAGATTTGCCTGCTTGGCACATCAGCTAGGAGCAATATCAGGTTGCATTTTCTTACTCCCAAATCCTGGAAGCAGCCAGACAAAAGCTGGTGCAAGGTTGGTCTGTGAGTCCTACGTTCCCCCCAGGAGATGCCTACAGTGGCATGAATTTGTCAAGGAGGCAAAGAAGGTCCCTCCACCACAGGACCAAATGAGACTTCCCTAACTGTAATAGCAAGTCCTGTCACCCTCCGAGGGATGTTTCATTACTGTGCTCCCTTTGCAGATGTGGGAACAGAAGTACAGAATTTTTCTAAGAGAAAGGGTCTTGCTCTGTCACCCAAGCTGGTATGCAGTGGTGCAATCATAGCTCACTGCAGCCTCAAACTCCTGGGCTCAAACAATCTTCCTTCCTCAGCTTCCCGAGTCATGGATCTACAGGTGTGTGCAGCCACACCTGGCTAATTTTTATTATTTGTTGTAGAGAGGAGGATGTCACTATGTTGCCCAGGCTGGTCTTGAACTCCCAACCTCAAGTAATCCTCCCAACTCAGCCTCACAAAGTGCTGGGATTACAGGACTGCACCACCACGCCTGGTCCCAGAAGCACAGATTGATTCCGGTCTTGCCCCGTGTCATACAGCTAGTAAAGGGTGGGGCAAGATTTGAACTGCGACACAAACTTGAGTAGGCATCCCTTCTACTCTCCCCTGATTCCCAGACCCATGTTCCCCAGACCATAAGACAGTGATTCCCAGGGCCCTCTCCTGGGATCCCAGCTGACATGAGTCAGATCTCTGCAGGGCTTACCAGATCCCCTCACTGAGCCCTCGGAGGCCCCGGGATGAAAGAGATTACGTTAAGCATGACATTTTTTTTTTCTTGTTAGATTGTACAGCTTTTGCCTTTCAGCACGTTCCTTGTTTCAGTCATTCCTTTTCCTTTCCAGACCCCAGGAGCCAGAAATAAACACAGGCAGTGTTCACATTGATGTAAATAACCGTTGGCTTTATTGAACCCATCTGCTCAGGCTGTTGGTTGAAATCATAGCTCTGGAGTGTTTTCCACCCCTTGGGCATTCGGGAAGTTTAGCTGCTGACCTGCCTGGGCAAGTTTGTTCTGCTCCTTCAAGAAAGACCCTCACTACACAAGCCATGGGTTCATTTCCTTGCCATCCTCAGGGCTCAGGAGCCTAGCCCTTTTCTCCCACTTAATTAATGCATGTTTTTATTTAGAGACAGGATCTTGCTCTGTCTCCCAGGCTGGAGTGGAGTGGTGCGATCACAACTCATGGCAGCCTCGAATTCCTGGGCTCAAGCAATCCTCCCAAGTAGCTGGCACTACAGGTGTGCTCCACCACTCCTGGCTAATGTTTTCATTTTTATTTTTAAAGATGGTGTCTCACTATGTTGCCCAGGCTGTTCTCGAACTCCCAGCCTCAAGCAGTCTTCCTGCCTCAACTTCCCAAGTATCTGGGACTACAGGTGCACACACCCATGCCTGGCTAACTTCTAAAATCTTCTGTAGAGATGGCGTCTCACTATGTTGCCCATACTGGTCTCAAACTCCCGGGCTGAAGCCATCCACCCACCTCAGCCTCCCAAAAGTGCTGGGCTTACAGGCATGAGCCACCACACCTGGCCCCTTTTCTGCTCATTAACAGTCATTTTCCTTCTCACTTTTTCTTTCTTCTGACACACCTAGAAGCTGCTTCCTGCCTCCCAGTCCTGCAGACTGCTTGGCCCCATCAATCTGTCCTGGGACGTTGAGTTCAAGGACAGACAGAACCAATGGCTGCAACCCATAGCCACAGCCTCTGGCAGCCATCAGCCCACCGTGGCCCTATGTTGATGTCCCATGCCTCTACACTTTGCACTGGGCTCTCTTCTCTTGTAATAACAATTAACAACCAGGTGCCATGGCTCACGCCTGTAATCCCAACACTTTGGGAGGCTGAGGTGGGCAGATCACAAGGTCAGGAGTTCGAGACCAGCCTGGCCAACATGGTGAAACCCCGTCTCTACTAAATAAATAAATAATAGCCAGGCGTGGTGGCACACACCTGTAATTCTAGCTACTCAGGAGGCTGACATAGGAGAATTGCTTGAACCCAGGAGGTGGAGACTGCAGTGAGCCAAGATCACACCACTGTACTCCAGCCTGAGCAACAGAGCAAGACTCCATCTCAAAATAATAATAATTAACAGGAGCAGCTAAGTGCATCAGACACTTGTTATATGCTAGGTGCTGCCATAAGCCCTATGCAAGTATTGTTTTCTTCATCCTCACAATCACCCCGGGAAACTGAGGCACTGACAGTGATGAGATATTTGCCCAAAATCACACAACTAGCAGAGGGTTCAGCTGGGATTCCAACCCAAGAAGTCTGGCTCTCGGGTTAGGGTTCTTTTCTATAGAAAAACTCAGCTTTGAAGTATGCAGGTCTCCACACCCCACTGGTCTAGAAGTCCCAGCTGGGGGTCAGAGCACATGTCTTTGGTCATGTGTGGTTGAGTTTTTGTCTTCTTATTTCTAGTTCCCCTTTGTTTTCTGGTTTTCATTTGTTTGCCTCTCTCCTTCATTTCCTACTTCTCCTGAGCATAGCTTGAGTCTTTACTGCAATGGATGGCCTTCTCCTCATTGTGTTCTTTCTCTCTTGCCCCACATTCAATCAGTAGCCACATCCTATGGATTCATTCATTTCAGAAATATTTAATGAGCACCTACTATGTGCCAAGCACACAGTAGGTGAACAAGATACATGGAGTCTCTGTACATGGGGCACTTTTGTTAGCAGCCACGAATCCACATGGGTCTACAGCAAGCTCAATTCTTGCCTCCTCGGAAGAAAGAATTCTACCGAGGGACATAAGGCACAGGAAGACATTGAGGAAAGTTTTAGAGCAGGAATGAAAGTTTATTAAAAAGCTTTACAGCAGGAACGGAAGGAAGTAAAATACACTTGGAAGAGGACCACACAAGTGACGAGAGCAAGTGCAGCTTGACCTTAGACTTGGGGTTTTATAGGTTGGCCTGCTTCCGGAGGGTTGCATTCCTTCTCCCCTGATTCTTCCCGTAGGGTAGGCTGTCCACATGCACAGTGGCCTTCCAGCATCTGGGAGGGGCCGCGTGCACAGTGTGTTTCCTGAAATTGTACGCATGCCCACTTAAGGCGTTCTTCCCTTATCAATCAAGTTTTCCTAGAAGAAGGTCACATACCAGTGAAACTTGGCCATTTTGCCCCTTAGGGTGCATGCTTGGGCCCACTCACCCAACTCCTGAGGTCTCATTGGGAAGCTGCTAATCACCAGTTTCAGGTTTTTCCTGTCTATGGGGAAACTGCCTCTCCCTGGCACTGGCTGCGACCAGTTATATTTTAAAGAGACAGCGTAACAGCCACCCACCTGCCCATCACCTGCTGGCCGCCTGATGTTGCTGGGTTTGGAGTGGGGGTGTCCTCTCCTGCCGTGCTCATGTCTGCCTGACTGCCTACTGGAACACTCTCAGTATGGTTGTTCTGCCTCTTGTCTCTCACACCCACTGGCTCAGAAACCAATGTCCCAAAATATGGCATTTAGACATGCTGAAATGAAGGCGCTTCAAGGTCTCTCTGGCCTCCCCACCTCCATACCCGAGAAGCTGCAATTCCTTTATCTGCCTGAGATCCAGAACCATGAGGGAGAACAGCTGTTTTCCCTTCCCTTCTCTATCTCATTGTCTATTGCAGAAAAGGAGACCAAGACGTAACCACACCTGAATAGACCCTTTTACAAGTATAAAGATTGTCTCCAAGGATCATTTAAATTCCAAAGAGAACTATTGACAAGTTCCCCAATCCATTCATTCTCTCTGGTAATCCCCTCAACAGAATTATTCTCCGTGCTCCTTTCCCATAACCTGTTTTACCAGGATCCAGGCCCCCATTCTTTCTGTAACCCTCCAAGTCTACAAGCTTCTGGTCTTGAACTCCTGACCTCAAACAGTCCTCCTGCCTGGTCCTCCCAAAGTGCTAGGATTACAAGCATGAGCCATTGCACCCCGCCAACGTGGCATATAATCTTCTGTAACTCATTGGGAGGTTGGGTCTTTATTCTGAAGGTTCTTGTGTATATGTGTTAAATACATTTGTATGCCTTTTCTCCTATTAATCAATCTGCCTTATGTCAGTGATTTTCAATAAATCTTTAGGGTGCTAAAGCCTTTGCAAAGGCTGGTGGATCCGCCTAAATGCTCTTCCGCCATACAGCAGCCTGGATCACTCATTCACCTCCAGTTAGACTTTCCTCAAATGTCACTTTCTCAGCAAGGCCTACCCTATCTACTGTATTTAAAACTGCACCTCACCCCTGCACTCCTGTTACCCTGCTGTGCTTTCTATGTTACCCAGAATAATTTATTATACATGAATTTATTTACTATATTTATTGTATTTTTATATTATATATTAAGTAATATATCTTTATTACATTTATCATATTATAAAAATGTATCATATTTATATCTATTGTTTTAAGTGGAGATTTATTCTCTCTCCACTCACTCTGTAAGCTCCTTGTGAATGGAAATCTTTATTTTGCTCACAGACATATTCCAGTGATGTTTTGGCTGTGTCCCCACCCAAATCTCATCTTGAATTGTAGCTCCCGTAATTCCCATGTGTCATGGGAATGGGCCAGTGGAAGGTAATTGAATCATGGGGGTGGGTCTTTCCCCTACTGTTCCCATGATAGTGAATAAGTCTCATGAGATCTAATGGTTTTATAAACAGGAGTTTCCCTGCACAAGCTCTCTCTTGCCTGCTGCCATGTGAGACATGCCTTTCGCCTTCTGCCATGATTGCGAAGTCTCCCCAGCCATGTAGAACTGTGAGTCCATTAAACCTCTTTTTCTTTATAAATTACCCAGTCTCAGGTATGTCTTTATCAGCAGCATGAGAACAGACTAATACACCCAAGCACCTAAACTGATACCTGATGCATAGAAGATGCTCAGTAAGAATTTGTGGACTAATGAACAAATGAGTGAATGGATGGGATATATGTCTTCAGCTCTAGCCTGATGCTGTGTGCATCACAGGTGTTTAATTATTGCTTACTGAAGGGAAGAGCTCCACAATCAGACTCAGTTCACATTCTTGATGACAGCAGCCCTGGAAAAACCAGTGTTCGGTATGATCTCATTCTTCCTGTTTGCATTTTTGTTCTTCGAGACAGGGTCTTACTGTGTCACCCAAGCTGGAGTGCAGTGGTGCAATCATAGCTTACTGCAGTCTCCAACTCCTGGGCTCAAGCAATCCTCCCACCTCAGTCTCCCAAGTAGCTGGGAATACAGGTGTATGCCACCACACTTGGCTAATTTTTAAAAATTTATTTAGAGATGAGGTCTCAGTACATTGCCCAGGCTGGTTGTGAATGCCTGGGCTCAAGCGATCCTCCCACCTCAGCCTCCCAAAACACTGGAATTATACAGGTGTGAGTCATCTTGCCCGGCCCTCTGTTTGCATTTTTAGGACCAAACTACAGTCATGGACCCTGTGAGGTATAATCAGGATGAAGGGGAGTTCAGAGCTCACCAGGATCCCTGGCCTCATATCCCCTCAAGTCAGCAGTAGGTGAGCTCATTTCCTTTCTACTTGCCCTATCCTGGGGACCCTCCTCCTGCAGAAAGGACCCCAGCTCTCAATCCTCAATCTGGTCTTGCTCCTCATCCTGCTCTGAGAAACAGGCCAGTGTGGCTGGAGCACAATGAGTGAGAGAACAGGGGATTGGAGACACCAGTGGAACCTAGATGATACGTGACCTTGGAGTCAAGCAGAGAAGTCTGGGGTTGTCAAAAACCAAGGGGAGCTTGGCACAGTGGCTCCTACCTATAATCCCAGCATTTTGAGAGGCCAAGACAGGAGGATTGCTTGAGGCTAGGAGTTTGAGTCCAGCCTGGGCAACACAGTGAGACTCTGTCTCAAAAAAAATGCAAATACATGAATAGATACACATACAGACATATAGGTTGACAGTCAAAGAGACAGGTACACAGAGGGACAGATAGACTAACAGAAGGACACACATTAGGATACTTAGATAAATAGAAGAAAGGCAGGTAGACAAACAGAGAGATAACAGATAATAGATGGATAGATGATATACAGATAAATAGATCATAATACAGATGATAAATAGCATAGATAATAGAGACGATAAATAGGACAGATAGATAGATGACAGATAGATGATAGATAGATAGATAGATAGATAGATAGATAGATAGATGATTTGGCTCTGTGTCCCCACCTAAATCTCACTTTGAAGTGTAATCCCAATAATCCCCACATGTCAAGGACGGGACCAGGTGGAGGTAATTGAATCATGGGAGAAGCTTTCCCCATGCAGTTCTCGTGATAATGAATGAGTCTCACAAGATCTGATGGTTTTATAAGCATCGTGCATTTCCCCTGCTTTCACTCTTTTTCTCTCCTGCTGTCCTGTGAAGAGATGCCTTCTGCCATGATTGTAAGTTTCCTGAGGCCTCCCCAGCCATGTGGAATTGTGAATCAAACCTCTTTTCTTTAACCAGTCTCAGGTATTTATTCATAGCAGCTTGAGAACAGACTAATACAGGTAGGTAGATAGATAGATGGATAGATAGATAGATAGATAGATAGATAGATAGATAGATAGATAATAGAGATGATAGACAGATAGATCATACATACATACATACATTGACAGATACATAAATATGACATATAAATGAGAAAGAGACTGCAACAGCTGGCAAAAATCAACCAACTACCTCTCTCCATCTCTTGTCCTTTTTCTCATGAAGCTCTCCCACTCGCATTTCTCATTCTACCTCTTCTCCTGTAATCTTCTGCTAGGTAGAATTATAACTTGATGAAAACTCCATGAGATAGATTTTAAAGACAGGAAACAATAAGAAGTAGCTAAGAGGGCTATGTGGCCGCCCGGGTGTCAATCAGAACAAATGAGCCAGCGGGTGGGAAAGCTCTTCCTTTGTAAATAGTCAGGTTCTCACACGTGGGAGGGTGTCAGACCCATTCATAATGCAACGGAGTTTAAGGTGTGAGGGGAGATACCTTACAACAGTGGGCAACAGTGACTCACAACCTTACCATGCATTTGAATTACCCAGAGGACTTCTTAACCCACAGATTGTTGAGCTCTATCCCAAGAGTTTCTGCTTCCACAGATCTGGGTAGGGCCTGAAGATTCACATTTCCTGGATAATGCTGATTGTTGCTGGTCCAGGAACTTCACTTGGAGAACCGCTACTGTAAAATAATTTTTCAAAGGTTGTTTTGGCTATCATGATGATGTTTAATCATGTCTCTTTTAATTAAATCCTATCATTCAGCATATTTGAAAATGAAGGGCCAGGTGCAGTGGCACACGCCTGTAATCCCAGCACTTTGGGAGGCTGAGGCGGTTGGATCACTTCAGGTCAGGAGTTCAAGACCAGCCTGGCCAACATGGTGAAACCCTGTCTCCATTAAAAATACAAAAATTAGCCGAGCCTAGTGGCAGATAATTGTAATCCCAGCTACTTGGGAGGCGGTGGCAAGAGAATCGCCTGAACCTGGAAGGTGGAGCTTGCAGTGAGCCAAGATGGCGCCACTGCACTCCAGCCTGGCAACAGTGTGAGACTCCATCTCAAAAAAAAAAAAAAATAGCATAAGAGAGAGGGAGGGAAATCTGAGACAGACACATAGAGAAGGCAATGTGGGGACCGAGTAGAGATGGCCTTGAAGGCTGGGGTGATGACAGCAGCCACAAAGCAAAGGACAGCAGCCACCAGGGGGCAAGACAGGGATTCTCCCTTGGAGCCTCTGGAGGCCATGTGGCCTTGATGACACTTTGATTTTGGCTCAGTGATGCTGATTCCAGACTGCTGGCCTCCTGAAGTATGAGAGAGTTAATTTCTCCTAATTGACGCCACTAAGTTTGTGGTAATTGGCAACAGCAGCAACAGGAAGCTCATACAGCATCAGCATCAAGTTAGACATAGAGGAGAATCTATGAGTCCTCCATTTTCTTCTCTGCCCATAGGGTCTTTTCTCCTCCCATGGCCTCATCAGGACTACAGCGGTCTCTCCCCTAATCCCCTTTGTCTTCTTCTCCTCCCAGTCCAGCCCCCAAGTTGATGTCAGAAGGGTTTTTCTAAAATGTAGTTCTGGCCACATTAATCTGCAGTGAAAATCTGTCAGTGGCACAGTAATGCCTGTAAGATGAAGCCAAACTCTTTGAGCTGGCCTGAAAGAGCCCCTTGTCTTCTCCCACCACTCCCCTCACCCTCACCCTCACCCATACACATACAGTCATTCCCCTCACAGACTCCCACAGGCACTCAGACTCACACACAAGCACATATTTACTCTCATTCAAGCACACAGTAACACAGTACTTTATTTATTTATTTATTCAGAGATGGAGTCTCCCTCAGTCACCCAGGCTGGAGTGCAATGGTGCGATCTCAGCTCACTGCAACCCCCGCCTCCCGGGTTCAAGCAATTCTCCTGCCTCAGCCTCCCAAGTAGCTGGGACTACAGGCGCGTGCCACCACGCCCGGCTAATTTTTTGTATTTTTAGTACAGACGGGGTTTCGTCATGTTAGCCAGGATGGTCTCGATCTCCTGACCCCGTGATGCGCCTGCCTCGGCCTCCCAAAGTGCTGGGATTATAGGCGTGAGGCACCGCACCACGCCTTTTTTTTTTTTTTTTTTTTTTGAGACAGTCTCACTCTGCCGACCAGGATGAGTACAATGGTGTGATGTGATCTCCGTTCACTGTAACCTCCACCTCCCAGGTTCAAGCAATTCTCCTGGCTCAGAGAATTTCAAGTGTGTGCCACCATGCCCAGCTAATTTTTAAAATATCTTTAGTAGAGATGGGGTTTCACTAATTTGGTCAGGCTGGTCTCGAACTCCTGACCTTAGATTATCCACCTGCCTTGGCCTCCCAAAGTGCTGGGATTATAGGTGTGAGTCACCGTAACTGGCCTTGTTTTTTTTTTTTTTTTTTTTCCTGAGATGGTGTCTTGCCGTGTCACCCAGACTGAAGTATAGTGGTGAAATAGTTCACTGCAACCTCCACCTCCAGAGTTCAAACAATTCTCCTGCCTTAGCCTCCTGAGTAGCTGGGATTACAGGTGCCTGCCACCATGCCTAGCTAATTTTTGTATTTTCAGTAGAGACAGGGTTTCACCATGTTGGCCAGGCTGCTCTCAAACTCCTGACCTCAGGTGATCCACCTGCCTCGGCCTCCCAAAGTGCTGGGATTACAGGCATGAGCCACTGCACCTGGCCAAACCTGGCAATTCTGACTCACATGGAGAGGGCAACAATTGCCTAGGGTACATAGGTGCTCAGTAACTGGACAGAGCTGCTGGTTTCTAGGACATGGGGCAATATGTAGGTGTCCAAAATGTTCAAGACAAAAGAGGAAGAGAAATTCCAGTTTCCTTACACAGAGACCGGCTTCCTTTATCATCTCCAGAGCCTGGTTTGTGGTGTGCAATTAGCATACACTGTGTGTCCTGTAACGACTGCTGCTGGACAAAGCAGGAATACCACATCTCCATTTCCTTCCGGTGGCTTGGGATGTCAGCACTGAAGACGATCACTACTCCGTGAGCATCCTTCATCAGGGCTGGCCAGCAGGACTCAAACCTGTGAGGAAGAAAAGGAACAAGGGAGAAATTTAGGTTATTCTGGTTTCTAACTGTGGACTTTAAAAAGAATATCTTAGTATTAAAAGTTGGTCCATGACTTCCTTTTTTTTTTTTTTATTTAAGAGACAGGGTCTTGCTCTGTCTCTCAGGCTGTAGTGCAGTTGTGGGATCATAACTCACTGCAGCCTCCAATGTGGGCCCAAGTGGTCCTTCTGCCTCAGCCTCCTGAGTAGCTAGGACTACGGGTGTGCTCCATATCAGGTCAATTTTATTTTTTGTAAAGGCTGATTTCTTCATTTAAAAAAAATTTTATTATTATGATTATTTGACACAAGTGTCTGGCTCTATTGCCCAGGCTGGAGTGCAGTAGCACGATCTTGACTCACTGAAACCTACATCTCCCAGGTTCAAGCAATTCTCGTGCCTCAGCCTCCTGATGTAGCTGGGATTATAGGTGCATACCACCACACTGGGCTAAGTTTTATATTTTTAGTAGAGACTGGGTTTTCACTATGTTGGCCGGGCTGGTCTCAAACTTCTGAGTTCAGGTGATCTGCCTGCCTCATCCTCCCAAAGTACTGGATTACAGGTGTGTTCCATGGTGCCTGGCCCCTATTTATTTATATATTTATTTTTAAAATGAGATTTCATCATGTTGGACAGGCTGGTCTTGAACTCCTAACCTTAGGTAATCTGCCTGCCTCGGCCTCCAAAAGTGCTGGGATTACAGGCATGAGCTACCACGCCCGGCCAAGGTTGATGACTGCTAACTGCATCATAGCCTAATCACTAAAGTGTATAAAGCAATGCATGTCAGCAAATAATTAATCAAGCTTCTCATACGTGCCAGGAAACATGCCAGGCCCAACTCCATGGTGCCTGGTGGACAGCTGATTTTTTTGTTTTGTTTTGTTTTTTGAGACAGAGCCTCGCTCTATTGCCCAGGCTGGAGTGCAATGGCGTGATCTTGGCTCACTGCAACATCTGCCTCCCAGGTTCATGCAATTCTCCTGCCTCAGCCTCCAAAGTAGCTGGGATTACAGGTGCCCATCACCATGCTGACTAATTTTTTGTATTTTTAGTAGAGACGGGGTTTCGTGATGTTGGCTACGCTGGTCTCGAACTCTTCTCCTCAGGTGATCCACCTGTCTTGGTCTCCTAAAGTGCTGGGATTACAGGCGTGAGCCACCGACCCTGGCCAGGGTCTCACTCTGTCACCCAGGATGGAGTGCTGTGGCACAATCATAGCTCACTGCAGCCTCCAACTCTGGGCTTCAAGTGATCCTCCTGCTTCAGTCTACCATGTAGCTGAGACTACAGACACATGCCAACACACTTGGCTAATGTTTTATTTTTAGTTGAGATGGGGTGTCCCTATATTGCCCAAAGCTCAAGTAATCCTCCTGCTTTGGCCTCCCAGAGCGCTGAGATTAGAGGCATGAGCCTCCCTGCCCAGCCAGTTGGGCACTCTTTGGGACACAGATTTGTCAGGGCTCACCTCACTCCTTGGGTTGGGCTGTATTCAGTGATGTCAGAAGATTCTGTCAGAACGTTGGCCAGAACAGTTTTTCCACTCTGTGAAAATGAGAGCAAGTAAAGGTCTTTGCTGAAAGGCAGAAAAGAAAACCAAAAAGAGCACCCCAAGAGGTGGCCTGGAATCGGTGTGATGCAGTAGAGGTAACGGGCACTGTGAGATCACTGGGGTGGTTACGACCTCACTCTCCTGCTCTAGGATGGTGGCCACAGCCTGGTCTGGGGCCCAGGGAGCATGGGATTAAGGAGTTCTTTTTTTTTTGAGATGGAGTTTCTCTCTTGTTGCCCAGGCTGGAGTGCAATGGAGCGATCTTGGCTCACCACAACCTCTGCCTCCTGGGTTCATGCAATTCTCCTGCCTCAGTCTCCTGAGTAGCTGGGATTACAGGCATGTGCCACCACACTCAGCTAATTTTTGTAGTTTTAATAGAGACCGGGTTTCACCATATTAATCAGGTTGATCTGGAACTCCTGACCTCAGGTGATCCACCTGCCTTGGCCTCCCAAAGTGCTAGAATTATAGATATGAGCCCCTGAGCCTGGCCAAGGAGTTTTTAGGTCACACAGAGGATCAAGTCAGCCTAGGGACTTGTGACTAGTTGTCTCACAATCTCACATGGAGCTGCTTCTCCACCTCAATTATATGAGTAAATTATATGAGTAAATTGCCACATTGCTTTTTTTTTTTTTTTTTTTTGAGACAGGGTCTTACTCTGTTGCCCAGGCTGGAGTGGAGCAACGCAATCATAGCTCACCGCAGCCTGCATCTACAGGGCTCAAGTGATCCTCCTGGCTCAGGCTCCTGAGCAGCTGGGACTACAGGTGTGCGCCACCATGCCCGGCTAATTTTTGTATTGTAGAGATGGCATTTCCGTATCTTGCCCAGGCTGGTCTTGAATGCCTGAGCACAAGTGAGCTCCCCACCTTGGCCTCCCAAAGTGCAGGCAGGAGTTAGCCACTGTGCCTGGCCTAGGACTTAAGACAGTTTCGCTCTTGTTGTCCAGGCTGGAGTGCAATGGTGCGATCTTGGCTCACTGCAACCTCTGCCTCCCGGATTCAAGTGATTCTCCTACCTCAGTTTCCCAAGTAGCTGAGATTACAGGCATGTGCCACCATGCCTGGCTAATTTTTGTAGTTTTAGTAGAGATGGGGTTTCACCATGTTAGGCTGGTCTCGAACTCCTGACCTCAGGTGATCCACCAGCCTCGGCCTCACAAAGTGCTGGGATTACAGGCATGAGCTGCCACACCTGGGCTTTTTACTTTTTATTTATTATTTTTTATTTTTAACGCATTTAGCTTTAGTTCATCTGAGCTTTATTTCTGTGGATGATGTGAAGTATACATGTAGATGTGATTCCCCACTATCACTCCCCCGACACACACATTAATAGCCAAGGGTTGCAGGACCATATAGTAAAAAGCTCAGGCCTCAAGCAATGGCTCACGCCTGTAATCCCAGAACTTTGGGAGGCTGAGGCAGGAGGACTGTTTGAGCCCAGGAGTTGGAGACCAGCCTAGGTACTAAGCAACATAGCGAGATCCTATCTCTACAAATAATTAACAAATTTAGGCCAGGCGCAGTGGCTCATCCCTGTAATCCCAGCACTTTGGGAGGTCGAGGCAGGCGGATCACTTGAGGTCAGGAGTTAGAGACCAGCCTGGTCAACATGGTGAAAACCCATTTCTACAAAAAATACAAAAATTAGCTAGGGGTGGTGGTGTGCGCCTGTAATCCCAGCTACTCAGGAGGCTGAGGCAAGAGAATCCCTTGAACCCAGGAGGCAGACGCTGCAATGGGCCAAGATCAAGGCACTGCACTCCAGCCTGGGTGACAGAGCGAGACTCTGTCTCAAAACAAAACAAAACAAAAACAAGAAACTCAGTCGGGCATGGTGGTGCACGCCTGTAGTCCCAGGTACTCACGAGGCTGAGGCAGGAGGACTGCTTGAGCCCAGGAAAGTCGAGGCTGCAGTGAGCTATGATCACAACACTGCACTCCAGCATAAACGACAGTGAGAGTCCCTGTCTCAAAAGTCCAGATCCACAGACGCATTCATTAGGGGGATATCGGGGGCAAAGGAAAGAGTCACCAGACTTAGGCTGTGGTTCCAACGATGCCACTCAGTACCTTGGGCCTTCGGGGCTCATTAACACTGGGCTTGCCTCCACTATCTCCTCCGGGCAGTGGCTGGAATCAAGGTCTGAAAGCACGGAATTCACGGAAAGGCCAGGGTCGCCAGCCGGGGTGGGCGCGGTGGGCCCGGGTTCCCACCTCCAGGAACAAGGCACAGACCAGAGGGGTGGCGACCTGCGCTCCGCCAGGCCCGGAGACCCGCTTCCCGCTCCCCGCTCCCTCTGCCGCGGCGGGCCGGGCCTCACCTCTAAGGCCCCACGAAGAGGATCTTGGCCTTCAGCATCGTTGTCTGCCGCGGCGTAGTCAGCCGGAGCCCACCAGAGCTGGCGCGTCTGAGCTGAGCACTCCTTGGCCGCTGTCGTTTCCATGGCGACGGCTAGCGACCCGCAGGGGCCTACGGGACTCGGCCGTTTCCGGCGCACAGGGCTGAAAGTGGGCGCGTCTGCAACTGGGAGGGCGTCGGAGAGAAGCCACAAAACCCGGGCTGCAGACGCGGTTCTTCCGGGTTGGCCTCTATTTCTTTTCTTTTTTGTTTGTTTGTTTGTTTGTTTTTGTTTTTGTTTTTTTGAGACGGAGTCTTGCTCTGTCGCCCAGGCTGGAGTGCAGTGCATCTCGGCTCACTGCAAGCTCTGCCTCCCAGGTTCAGGCCATTCTCTTGCCTCAGCCTCCCAAGTAGCTGGGAGTACAGGCACCCGCCACCACGCCCGGCTAATTTTTTGTATTTTTAATGGAGACGGAGTTTCACCTTGTTAGCCAGGATGGTCTGGATCTCCTGACCTCGTGAGGCGTCCGCCTCGGCCTCCCAAAGTGCTGGGATTACAGGCGTGAGCCACCGTGCCCGGCCTGGCCTATTTCTTTTAGAGACAGGGTCTCACTCTGTCGCCCAGGCTGGAGTGCAGTGGCGCGATCTCAGCTCACTGCAGCCTCCAACTTCTGGTCTCAAACGATCCTTCTGTCTCAGCCTCCCAAGTAGCTGGCACTACAGGCACGCGCCATCACGCCCGACTACATTTTTAAATGTTTTTATTTGTAAGACTGGATTTTGCTATGTTGCCCAGGCTGTTTTCGAACTCCTGGGCTGAAACGATCCTCCCACCTCCACCTCCCAAAATTCTGGGACTGCAGGCACACTCCACCAGTCTTGGTAGAGACGCGGAAAGCAAGATTCCAGGAGGGGGTGGAATGGCCGTTTCCAAATCTTTGTTCCTCCCAATAATCCGGAGGGCACAGACAGGCCATACAAGTGGCAAGCGGGCCTTGGAACCAGGTTTTGACTCCTTTATCACTGTGGCCGTCCACTTGGGAGCCGATTTATCACAGCCGTGGCCCAGCTTAGAAGAAGTCTGGTTTCTGTAAGAGGATTCACCACTCACTATCACTCCTGTGATCTGGGAGAAACCAAAAATGATGATGACTGGAATCGTTTGGTCAGTGCAGGTGTCTGGAAACATTGCTGCTAAATTCAATCAGTTAGGTCAGTCTGAAAATACGGAGTCAAGTCAGAGTTTCAGGTAAGGCCATGATATTAAATGTCTATGTGCTGAGAGTGCCGGTGCAAAATATGCTAGCCCACAAAAAGGCTGGCATGACAAAAATGCCTCATCAACCCACTATCAAATTTTTAACCTTTGGTAACATAGTTATATATAGTCTGTATTGAAAAGAACTTCTTGGCTGGGCGCGGTGACCCACGCCTGTAATCCCAGCACTTTGGGAGGCTGAGGTAGGTGGATCATTTGAGGTCAGGAGTTTGAGGCCAGCCTGGCCAACATGGTGAGACCCCACCTCTACTAAAAATACAAAAATTAGTTGTGTGTGGTGGCACACACCTGTAATCCCAGCTACTCAGGAGGCTGAGGCAAGAGAGTCTCTTGAACCTGGGAGGCAGAGATTGCAGTGAGCCGAGATGGCACCATTGCACTCTAGCTTGGGTGACAGAGCAAGACTCCATCTCTAAATAAATAAATAAATAAATAAATAAATATAACTAACTGCTGAGTGAACAGTAAGGAAGAGTTCTCAATTTCAAGATGTCATTGTTGATTGATTAAATAATCTTTTGTTTTTGTTTGTTCAGAGAGAGTGTCTCACTGTATCACCCAAGCTAGAGTGCAGTGACGAAAATCTCGGCTCACTGCAACCTCCACCTCCCGAGTTTATGCGATTATCGTGCTTCAGTTTCCGAAGTAGCTGGGACCACAGTTGTGCCCGGCTAATTTTTTGTTTGTTTAAGGGATGTGATTTCACCATGTTGCCCAGGCTGGTCTCTAACTCTTGTTCTCAAATGATCTACCTGCCTTGGCCTCCCAAAGTGCTGTGATTACAGGCACCAGCAACTGCGCTCCTGCTAAATGGAGTAATTAAAAAAAAATTTTTGTTTTTTTTTTGAGACTGGGTTTCACTCTGTCACACAGGCTGGAGTTCTGTGGCACGATCTCAGCTCACTGCAGCCTTGACCTGGGCTCAGGGTATCCTTCCACCTCAGCCCCCCAAGTAACTGAGACCACAGGCACACACCACCATCCCTGGATAATTGTTGTATTTTTGGTAGAGATGGGGTTTTGTTGTGTTGGCAAGGCTGGTCTTGAACTCCTGGGCTCAAGTGATCTGCGTGCCTCTGCCTCCCAAAGTGCTAGGATTACAGGCATAAGCCCCCACACCCAGCCTACTGTGCATTTTTTTTTTCTTTTGAGAGGGAGTCAAGCTGGAGTGTAATGGTGCAATCTCAGCTCACTGCAACCTCCCCCTCTCCAGTCTATTAAGCGATTCTCCTGCCTCTGCCTCCCAAATAGCCGGGACTACAGGCGCACACCACCACATCCAGCTAATTTTTGTATTTTCAGTAGAGATGGGGTTTCAAAATGTTGGCCAGGATGGTCTCGATCTCCTGACCTCATGATCTGCCTGCCTCGGCTTCCTAAAGTGCTGGGATTACAGGCATGAGCTACCGCACCCGGCCACCATTTCGTTTTAAACTGCCCTTCATGGATGAACATTTAGCCTTTGGTCTCTTTCTTGATTTATGACAGCTCATGACTTTCAAGAAAACTACCTATGGATAGGCCGTGTGACTTTTCTTTTTTTTTTCTTTTTTTTTGAGATGGAGTCTCACTCAGTTGTCCAGGGTGGGGTTCAGTGGTGTGATCTCAGTTCACTGCAACCTCCACTTCCTGGGTTCTAGCAATTCTCCTGCCTCAGCCTCCCAAGTAGCTGGGATTAAAGGCACGTACTACCATGCCTGGCTAATTTTTGCCCTTTTTTTTTTAGTAGAGATGTGGTTTCACCACTTTGGCCAGGCTGGTCTTGAACTCCTGGCTTCAGGCAATCTGCCCACCTCAATTTCCCAAAGTGTTTGGGATTATGGGCATGAGTCACTGCACCTGACCTATTAATGTTATTTTCAAGCAAACCTTCAAAAGTTTATTCCAAGGCCTTGCTCTCATAGCAGCAAAGCCTGTCTGTTGCACGGGCTCTTGGTAGCATCTTCCTGTTGGTGGATGTTGTGCAGACCTGGGACAGTAAGGCATGTTAACCTCGAGGACATCGAACCTGGCTGGCCTGACTGTTGGGTCTCCCTCCCAGGACACGGCGAGCCATGGGCGGGGCAGTGCCTTTCAAAGCTGCTCTGACGGAGCGCTTAGCCCTCATCCAGCCCTCCAGGGAGCTGGTGCAGAGAATCATAGCAGAGCACCCCCCACACCTGACCCCCGGCATAAGGTAAGAGGAGCCCCTGCTCCAGGTGTATTTCAGCACCAGTGTTGGGGGACACATTCTCCTGAGAGCATCTAACTATTCCTTTAGAGCGCCCTCTGGGTGGTTTATTTTCATTTTTATTTTTTAATTTTATTATTATTTTTAAAATATTTATTTATTTATTTATCTACCTATTTTTTGAGGCAGAGTCTCGCTCTGTCACCCAGGCTGGAGTGCAATGGTGTGATCTTGGCTCACTGCAACTTCCACCTCCGGGGTTCAAGCAATTCTCCTGCCTCAGCCTCCCAAGTAATTGGGATTTCAGGCGCCCACCACCATGCCAGGCTAGTTTTTGTATTTTTAGTAGAGACGGAGTTTTGCCATGTTAGTCAGGCGGGTCTTGAACTCCTGACCTCAGGTGATCTGCCCGCCTCGGCCTCCCAAAGTGCTGGGATCACAGGCGTGAGCCACTGTGCCTGGCAAATTTTTATTTATTAATTATTTGAGACGAAGTCTCACTCTGTCACCCAGGCTAGAGTGTGGTGGTGCGATCTCAGCTCACTGCAACTTCTGCCTCCCAGGTTCATGCAATTCTCCTGCCTCAACCTCCAGAGTAGGTGGGATTACAGGCGCCCACGACCACCTCCGGCTAATTTTTGTATTTTTAGCAGAGACGAGTTTTGCCATGTTGGCCAGGCTGGTCTCGAATTATTCACCTTAAGTGATCCACCTGCCTTGGCCTCCCAAAGTGCTGGGATTACAGATGTGAGCCACTGCACCTGGCTTATTATTTCTTTTAGCATCAGAGTCTCATTCTGTTGCCCAGGTTGGAATACAGTGGTATAATCATGGCTCACTGTAGCCTCAAACTCCTGGGGTCAAGTGGCCCTCCCACCTTAGCCTCCTTAGTAGTGGAGACTACAGGTGCATGCCACCATACCCAGCTAATTAAAAAAATTTTTTTGAGAGACAGGGTCTCGCTTTGTCACCCAGGCTGGAGTGCAGTGGCATGAACACAGCTTACTGCAGTATCAACCTTCTGAGTTCAAGGGATCCTCCTGTCTCAGCTTCCTAAGTAGCTGGGACTACAGATGTAGATGACCATGCCTAATTTTTTAAAAATAATTTTGTATAGACACAGGGTCTCACTATGTTGACCAGGCTGGTCTTGAACTCGTGGTCTCAAGTGATCAATTTTCCCCCCTCTGCCCACCAAGGTGTTGGAATTATAGGTTTGAGCCACTATACCCAGCCATTAAAAAAAATTTTGTAGGCCGGGCGTGGTGGCTCAAGCCTGTAATCTCAGCACTTTGGGAGGCCAAGGTGGGCAGATCACAAGGTCAGGAGATTGAGACCATCCTGGCTAACACGGTGAAACCCCGTCTCTACTAAAAATACAAAAAATTAGCTGAGCATGGTGGCGGGTGCCTGTAGTCCCAGCTACTTGGAAGGCTGAGGCAGGAGAATGGTGTGAACCCAGGAGGCGGAGCTTGCAGTGAGCCAAAATCCAGCCACTGCACTCCAGCCTGGGAGACAGCGAGACTCTGTCTCAAAAAAAAAAAAAAAATTTGTAGAGATGGGGTCTTGCTATGTTGCCCAGGCTGTTCTCAAGCTCCTGGCCTCAAGTGATTTTCTACCTTGGCCTCCCAAAGTGCTGGAATTAAAGGCATAGCTTGTGTGGTTTTTTTGGCACTTACACATGGTCTTGTCTGGCCGGTTGTCTGGTCCTGCCTGTTTCCGCCTTTCCTCTTTCTCCAGGGAAAACCGAAACTTTCCTTGTTTGTCCTCGTCTTGTGGTTTTCTGGGTCCATGGAAGAGTAGAGTTCTATAATGGTTTCCTAAAGGCACCAAGCCCTAGCCATTGATTCCTAAGTGCGTTTAGGAAAACACATATAAGGCCAGGCGTGGTGGCTCACACCTGTAATCCTAGCACTCTGGGAGGCCAAGGTGGGTGGATCACGAGGTCAGGAGTTCGAGACCAGCCTGACCAACATGGTGAAACACCGTCTCTATTCAAAATATAAAAATTAGGCCAGGCACGGTGGTTCATGCCTGTAATCCCAGCACTGTGGGAGGCTGAGGCAGGTGGATCACTTGAGGTCAGGAGTTTGACCAACACGGTGAAACCATGATGTTTTTAGTACTTAAACATACTAAAAAAGTAGCCAGGCATGGTGGTGGGCACCTGTAATCTGAGATACCTGGAAGGCTGAGGGAGGAGAATCGCTGGAACCTGGGAGGTGGAGGTCGTAGTCAGCCAAGATTGCACCACTGCACTCCAGCCTGGGTGACAAAGCAAGACTCTGTCTCAAAAATAAAAAACAAAAATTAGCCGGGCATTGTGGTGCATGCCTGTAATCCAAGCTACTCAGGAGGCTAAGGCAGCAGGAGAATCACTTGAACCCAGGAGGCAGAGGTTGCAGTGAACCAAGATTGTGCCATTGCACTGCAGCCGGGGCAACAGAGGGAGACTTTATCTAACAAAAAATGAAAGAAAGAAAAGAAAGAAAAGAAAGAAAGAAAGGAGGGAGGGAGGGAGGGAGGGAGGGAGGCGGGCGGGCGGGCGGGCGGGCAGGCAGGCAAAGCATATGTAAACATTAACTGTCCAGGCAATATACCTCAGGAAAATGCATTCAGAGGAAGAAAATATATCTTAGTTTCCTCTTCATGTTTCTTTTTTTTTGTGTTACTCAGTGTTTGATATTTTGCATTTTATTTTTTCAGGGAGCTGGTAAGTCGCCTACGAGAGCGAAATGTTCAGGTTTTCCTAATATCTGGTGGCTTTAGGAGTATTGTAGAGCATGTTGCTTCAAAGCTCAGTATCCCAGCAACCAATGTATTTGCCAATAGGCTGAAATTCTACTTTAACAGTAAGACGTTAATGGTAACACGTTCCCTTTCTTAGCAGTTCTATTATTCAGTATTCTGGGTAATGTCTGTTGGAATGCAACTTAAACAGTCACATCAGAGTTAAATATTGAGATAAATGGTCCTCTTAATTGATGTCTTTTGCCCTTTGGTACCCTTTGCTCAGCAAAATAGACTTAGGTCATCACCTGTCCTAGCTTTATTATCTATAACATCACCTGTCTGTACATAAATGTGTGCATTTCATGAAACATTAATTCCTACATAGCCCCTATGACTTACTTTGCTATATGTTATATTTCAACTTTATGGGAGCTTCTATGCATTTGAAGCAATTTAGACTCAAGAAGGAGACTTTTGGCTGGGCATGGTGGCTCACGCCTGTAATCCCAGCACTTTGGGAGTGTGAGGTGGGAGGATTACTTGAGGTCAGGAGTTTGAGACCAGCCTGGCCAACATGGTGAAACCCCAACTCTGCTTAAAAAAAAAAAATACAAAAATTAACTGAGCATGGTGGTACATACCTGTAGTCCCAGCTACTTAGGAGACTGAGGCAGGAGAATCACTTGAAGCTGGAAGGCAGAGGCTCCAGTTAGCCTAGATCACGCCACTGCACTTCCAGCCTTGGTGACAGAGTGAAACTCTGTCTTAAAAAAAAGAAAGACAGAGATTTTAGAAGAAAGACTTTTGTTAATGGATTACTGAACTACAGCTGCTCTTGGGGAAGCCTCCTGTCCCCTCTCTGGTCCATAGCAGTGCCACAGCTGTTATAATATCTGAGATCTCCAGTTATATCAAGAAGTGACTGATAGTAATATTCCTATTTTTTTCTTTTTTGGATACAGGGTCTCACTCTGTTGCTCTGGCTGCTGTGCAATGGCTCGATCTCGGCTCACTGCAACCTCTGCCGCCCGGGTTCAAGCGATTCTCCTGCCGCAGCCTCCCAAGTAGCTGGGATTAAAGGCGCCCATCCCTACGCCTGGCTAATTTTTGTATTTTTTTAGTAGAGTCGGGGTTTCACCATGTTCGTCAGGTTGATCTCGAACTCCTGACCTCAGGTGATCCATGCACCTCAGCCTCCCAAAGTGCTGGGATTACAGGTGTGAGCCACTGCGCCCAGCAAAGGGGGCTGATGTACTATAAAACCAAATGAAAAAAGAAGTCAAGAATGAGTATGGTAATTACTGTAAGAATAGAAATAATTGATAAAAAAAATAAGCTGGAATTTCCTCTAGGTGCGATTATATGTTAACATTTTAAATTTAATATACTAAGGCCGGGCATGGTGGCCTCCCAAAGTGCTGGGATAAAGGCATGTGTCACCACGCCCAGAGTTTTTTTTTTTTTTCAAAACGAAGTCTGGCTTTGTCGTTCAAGCTGGAGTGCAGCAGCACAATCTCGGCTCACGTCATACAGGCGCATGTCACCACAGGCCGACTGATTTTTCTATTTTTAGTAGAGACAAGGTTTTGCCATATTGCCAGGCTGGTCTCAAACTCACAACCTCCATTGATCCACCCATCTTGGCCTCCCAAAGTGCTGGGATTACAGGCATGAGCCATCACACCCGGCAAAACTTGAATTTATTTATTTATTTATTTTTCTTAGGGGGAGTCTCACTCTATCACCCAGGCTAGAGTGCAGGGGCACGATCTCGACTCATTGTAACTTCTACTCCCCCGGTTCAAGTGATTCTCCTGCCTCAGCCTCCTGAGTAGCTGGGATTACAGGCACCTGCCACTGCACCCGGCTAATTTTTGTATTTTTAGTAGAGATGGGGTTTCACCATCTTGGCCAGGCTGGTCTTGAACTCCTGACCTCGTGACCCACCTGCCTCGGCCTCCCAAAGTGCTGGAATTACAGGTGTGAGCCACCATGCCCAGTCAGTTGAATTTTTAAATAAATAAAACTGAAAAAATGTTTGATCTGTTAGGGGATACAGGTACAGGTTTTCTATGTGCATATGTTGTGGAGTGCTGAGGTCTGGGCTTTGAGTATAGCCATGATTCAGATAGTGAACATTGTACTCAATAGGAAAATTTTCACCCCTCACCCTCTTTTCATTCTCCCATCAGTTGGAGTCTCCAATATCTGTTGTCCCCATGTCTATCTATTGTTTAACTCCCATGCATGAGAACATTCAGTATTTGATTTTGTTTCTGAGTTACTTCACTGAGGATAATGGCCTCCAGTTCTATCCACGGTACTGCAAAAAACATGATTTCATTCTTTACGTGGTTGAGTCGTGTTCCACGGTGTACATATACCACATTTTCTTTATCCAGTCACCCATTGATGGACACTTAGGTTGATTCCATATCTTTGCTACTATGAATAGGGCTGTGATAAACCTATGAGTACAGGTACTTTTTTAAAATTATTTTTTGAAATGGAGTTTTGCTCGTGTCACCCAGGCTGGAGTGCAATGGCGTGATCTCCAGCTCACTGCAACCTCCACCTCCCAGGTTCAAGCGATTCTCCTGTCTCAGCCTCCCGAGTAGCTGGGACTGCAGGCGGGTACCACTATGCCCGGCTAAATTTTGTATGTTTAGTAGAGATGGGGATATTGGTCAGGCTGGTCTCGAACTCCTGACCTCAGGTGATCCTCCCGCCTCAGTCTCCCAAAGTGCTGGGATTACAGGTGAGTACAGGTCTGCCTGCCTCAGCCTCCCAAAGTGCTGGGATTACAAGCATGAGCCTGTAATCTTTTTGATGTATTGACTTCTTTCCCTTTGGGTAGATACCCAGTAGTGAGATTGCTGGTTGTAACGGCAGTTCTATTGTTATTTCTTTGAGAAATCTCTATACTGTTTTCTGTAATGGTTGTAATAATTTACATTCCCACCAATAGTGTATAAGCATTACCTTTTCTCTTCATCCTCACCAGTATCTGTGGTTTTCTGACTTAAATTTTATATTTATTTTTTATTTTTATAGAGATGCAGGCCTCTCTTGCCCAGGCTGGTCCCGAACTCCTGACCTCAAGTGATCTGCCCACCTCAGCCTCCCAAAGTGCGGAATTATAGGTGTAAACCACTACACCTGACTGTTTTCTGACATTTTAGTAATAGCATATGCTGGGTGCGGTGGCTCACACCTGTAATCCCTGCAATTTGGGAGGCCGAGGCAGATGAATCACTTGAGGTCAGGAGTTTGAGACCAGCCTGGCCAACACAATGAAACCCCATCTCTACTAAAAGTGCAAAATTTAGCTGGGCTTGATGGCAGGAGCCTGTAATCCCAGCTCCTCAGCAGGCGGAGGCAGGAGAATCACTTGAACCCGGGAGGCGGAAGTTGCAGTGAATTGAGTTTGTACCACTGCACTCCAGCCTGGGTGACAGAGCAAGACATAATAATAATAATAGTAATAATAATAATAATAATAATAATAATAATAGAGTGTGCTGTTCTTCAACATGACCTTAACATTGCTCCCATGGTGAGGTCAGGTCTGTTCTCCTTCCCCTTGAATTCAAGAAGGTCTGTGACTGGCAGAAGTGATTCCAGGTGAGTCATAAAAGGGGATACCATTTCTCCGTGGTCTTCGTGGGATGCTTGCTCTTTGAACCCAGTCACCATGCTGTGAGGAAGCCCAGATCACAGAGAGAGGCCACATTTTGATGTTCTAATCAACAGTCCCAGCCCAGGTTTCAGATGACAGCCAACATCAGTTGCCGGACATGGGACTAAAGAAGGCTTTGCGAAGACTCCAGCCCCAGCCACTGCAACAGCGTGAGAGACCCTGAGTGAAAATCACCTACCTGAACCCATCAACTCCCAGAACCATGAAAAAAAAATCTTTTTTTTTTTTTTTTAAAACGGAGTTTCACTCTTGTTGCCCAGGATGGGGTGCAATGGTGTGATCTCGGTTCATCTCAACCTCCGCCTCCTGGGTTCAAGTGATTCTCCTGCCTCAGCCTCCTGAGTAGCTGCGATTACAGGCGTGTGCCACCATGCCCAGCTAATTTTGTATTTTCAATAGAGATAGGGTTTCTCCATGTTGATCAGGCTGGTCTAGAACTCCCAACCTCAGGTAATCCGCCTGCCTTGGTCTCCTAAAGTGCCGAGATTACAGGTGTGAGCCACAGCGCCCGGCAAGATTGTTATTTTAAGCACCTGAAGTTTTGGGGTTATGTATTATGCCGTAAGAGTAACTTAAACATCCTCCATTTCCTCTAGCTTTTCGAATCTCTTACTCACCAAACCTAGTCTCTCTCTGAAGACCTGCTCTGTTTTAATCAACGTTTTCCCCATAGACCCAGTGAGAGATAGGTTGGGTTATCTTCCTACTCTTCATGGCTGCTCAGAGACTCTTTCTTTTTCTTCTTCTATTTCTTCTTCCCTTTCTTCTTCCTCCTCCTCCTCCTTCTTTTTCTCCTTCTTCTACCTCTTCCTCTTCCTCCTTCTCCTCCTTTTCCTTCTTCCTGTTCCTCCTCCTCCTCCTTCTTCCTCTTCTTCCTCTTCCTCCTCCTCCTCCTCTTGTTCTTAGACAGGGTCTCACCTCCCAAGGCTCAAGCGATTCTCCCACCTCAGCCTCCTGAGTAGCTGAGACCACAGGTGCATGCCACTTTACCTGATTGCTTTCTTTTTATTTTTTGTGGAGATGGGGTTCACTATGTCGCTCAGGCCAGCTTCAACTTCCTGGGCTCAAGTGATCCTCCTGCCTCGGCCTCCCAGAATGTTGGGATTACAGGTATAAAGCACTGTGCCCAGCCTCATTTTTCATCTTCTTTAGCTAACCTAAGTGTCTCTGTGTTCTCCAGCATTCTATTCCCTTGAATACTCGATCTCCTGTGTGGCTGCTGCAAGTCCTGGGATCCTTTTAGGATTCCCTCTCCAAGGCCCACTCATAAAGTGGTGAGTTAATTTGCCCACAGTCCACAGTCCACATTACAGCCAACAGCAAAGCCAAACACCAGCCATGCCTGGATCTCCCTTCATACCACATTCATCCTTATCTTGCTTACATTTTCTTCACTATGCGAGGATAAGAACATTTTTGACCTAATCAATGTGCATGTGCTCTGTTCAAAGTAAAACACATAATAAATAACCCCCGCCAAGATGCTCGCTTCCTGGTGGGTCTGTGTGTTAAAAGCAGTTGTCTTCAAATCTAACTCCTGTGAATGTTATACTTCTGTTTATTCTAAAACTCCCTAATTAGAGACTTCCCAGTATCTTCCAATTCCTCAACAAGTCACAGGGAGCCCAGGAATAAATTATTCAAAAATAATTAGCAAAAGGCTTTACCTTGTTTTATCATTTAGTTGGTGATCTTTTCCAATTTAATTAGTCTCACTGATACAGAAAATATTTTTAGAAGAAGTTTGTTTGGGCTAAAAAGAAGGTTCTTTCTAGCTGAAGAAGAAGAATAAAGAGAGGGAGGGGGAGGAGAAAAAAAGAACAAGGTCCATTTTAGAAACTTTTTTTTTTTTTTGAGATGGAGTTTCACTTCTGTCACCAAGGCTGGAGTACAATGACGCAATCTTGGCTCACTGCAACCTCTGCCTCCTGGGTTCAAGCAATTCTCCTGCCTTAGCCTCCTGAGTAGCTGGAATTACAGGTACCCGCCACCACGCCAGCTATTTTTTTTTGTATTTTTAGTAGAGACGGGATTTTGCCATGTTGGACAGGCTGGTCTCAAACTCCTGACCTCAGGTGATCCGCCCGCCTTGGCTGCCCAAAGTGCTGAGATTACAGGCGTGAGCCACCACACCCAGCCCATTTTAGGAAACTTTTAGCCATGAGTAGAACGTGGCGCAAGGAAAACTTTCTCTTTTATATTAGAAATATGTTTTGACTGGGCACAATGGCTCCTGCCTGTAATCCCAGCAATATGGGAGGCTGAGGCAGGCAGATCACCTGAGGTCAGGGTTTCGAGACCAGCTTGGCCAACATGGTGAAACCCCATCTCTACTAAAAATAACAAAAATTAGCATGGTGGTGGGTGTCTGTAATTGCAGCTACTCAGGAGGCTGAGGCAGGAGAATTGCTTGAACCTGGGAGGCAGAGGTTGTAGTGTGCCAAGATTGCACCATTGCACTCCAGCCTGGGTGACAGAGAGATACTCCGTCTCAAATATCTATATATTTATATCTCTATATCTATCTATCTATCTATCTATCTATCTATCTATCTATATTTCACAAAAGCACATTTAATGCAGGCTAATTGGCCAGGCGCAGTGGCTCACACCTGTAATCGTAGCACTTTGGGAGGCCGAGGCAGATGGATCACCTGAGGTTGGGAGTTCAAGACCAGCCTGACCAACAAGGAGAAATCCTGTCTCTACTAAAAATACAAAATTAGCCGGGCTTGGTGGCACATGCCTGTAATCCCAGCTACTCAGGAAGGATGAGGCAGGAGAATTTCTTGAACCCAGGAGATGGAGGTTGCAGTGAGCCAAGATCATACCATTGCACTCCAGCTTGGGCTACAAGAGTGAAACTCTATCTCACACACACACAAAAAAAAGCAGGCAAATTTTGAGCATCAGAGAAATTGGTCTGGATTAAGTCCAGAGACGCAGTGTTGTGTTGGTTACAAGAATAGTTTGGAATCCCAACTCTACCATGTTGTTAACTGCCTGGCCTAGCAAGATACGTAACCCTGCTTTGCCTCAGTATCTTCTCCATAAAATGGGGATGGCAGTAGTACAGTGGTCCATGCCTCAGAGGGTTTGAGGAGGTTCAGTTACATGGTGGCGGGCACATAGTTAATGCTCATTAAATGCCATAGCTATTATCTTCATTCTTGTATCTATGGGTGAGAGAAAAATGCAACACTGGATCAGATTAAATTCTTCCAGAACCAATGGCTTAAAATAAACTGCTATTCAAAAACTAAAATTATCATATTGGGTTAAGGCTATCCAAAATTTAACTGATCTATATTCCAGTAATTCCACAAAACAGATAAATGTGTGTAGTTACTTAGAACATTTAACAACTGCATTTAGATGTAGATTCTTGGCTGGGCATGGTGACTCACACCTCTAATCCCAGAACTTTGGGAGGCCAAGGTGGGTGCATCTCCTGAGGTCAGGAGTTCGAGACCAACCTGGCCAACATGGTAAAACCCTGTCTCTACTAAAAATAGAAAAATTAATCAGGCATGTTTTCGGGCACCTGTAATCCCACCTACTCAGGAGGCTGAGGCTAGAGAATCGCTTGAACCCAGGTGATAGAGGTTGCAGTGAGCTGAGATCATGCCTCTGCACTCCAGCCAGGGCGACAGAGTGGGACTCCATCTCAAAAAAAGCAAAAAAAAACTTAAAAAATAAATAAATAAATGTAGATTCTTGGGCTTTGTTTTATACATGATCCCCACCAGCAGAGAGACCTAAGAATGTGTTTGATTTTTGTTTTGTTTTGTTTTGTTTTGAGACAGAGTCTCGCTCTGTCACCAGGCTGGAATGCAGAGGCATGATCTCGGCTCACTGCAACCTCTGCCTTTTGGGTTCAAGCAATTCTCCTGCCTCAGCCTCCCAAGTAGCTGAAATTACAGGCACGTGCCATCATACCCAGGTAATTTATTTCTTTCTCTCCTTCCTTCCTTCCTTCCTTCCTTCCTTCCTTCCTTCCTTCCTTCCTTCCTTCCTTCCTTCCTTCCTTCCTTCCTTCCTTCCCTCCCTCCCTCCCTCCCTCCCTCCCTCCCTCCCTCCCTCCCTCCCTCCCTCCCTCCCTCCCTCCTTCCTTCCTTCCTTCCTTCCTTCCTTCCTTCCTTCCTTCCTTCCTTCCTATGTTTAGTAAAGTTGGGGTTTCAGCTTGTTGGCCAGGATGGTCTCAATCTCCTGACCTCATGATCCACCCGCCTCAGCCTCTCAAAGTGCTGGGATTACAGGCATGAGCCACTACTCCCAGCTCAAGAATGCGTATGTTTATCAAGCCCTCTAGTGACCTTTATGATCAGGAAAACTCAGGTAATAATATTGATTGAAGGGTTGGTGAGTGCATATTTTCCAGGTTAAAATGATATTAGATATAGAGAGCAAAGTTGTTAAAAGTTAGATATACAGAGATTTAGACATTCAGAAATTTAGATTCAGAGCACTGGGAGACACTCATAAATCTGCATTTTTGGCCTGGCACGGTAGCTCACGCCTACAATCCCAGCACTTTGGGAGGCTGAGGCAGGTGGATCATGAGGTCCGGAGTTTGAGACCAGCCTGACCAATGTGGTGAAATCCTGTCTCTACTATAAAAATCTAGGCGGAGGCCACCATAGCCCCACAGCTCATGTACTCTGTACATGTGCTGAGTTAGCACCGTGTGGATGCCGCCATGGTTTATGATCCTGTATCTTCTGGAGTGATGGCTGGACCCACTTAAGCTATTGAGGTTGGTTGTATTCATCCATTTTCATGCTGCTAATAAAGACATCCCTGATACTAGGTGATTTATAAAGGAAAGAGGTTTAATGGACTCTCTGTTCAGCATGACTGGGGAGGCCTCACAATTGTGACGGAAGACAAGGGAAGACCAAAAGCACATCTTACATGGCAGCATGCAAGAAAGCGTGTGCAGGGGAACTGCCCTTATATAAAACCATCAGATCTCATGAGACTTATTCACTAATTCACTACCAAGAGAACAGCAGTGGAAAAACCCGCTCCCATGATTCAATTACCTCCTACTGGGTCCCTCCCACAACATGTGGGGATTATGGGAGCTAAAATTCAAGATGAGATTTGGTTGGAAACAATCAAACCATATCATTGGTTTTTCCCCAGGTTCCCCCATATAAGTCAGTGGATGCAGATGGATACTTGTGACAAAGGGCACCATTGAGGTCCAAAAACAATACACTGAAGTCCCAGTTCCTGCCCTGCCAGGATACCCTGTCCCACCTGCCAGGACCTCCCCTCAACCACCTCCTGTTCAGGAGGTGCCCATATATTCAAGAGAGTTTTCATAATTTTATTTGTTTTGAGAAAGAGTCTTGCTCTGTGGCCCAGGCTGGAGTGCAGTGACATGATCTCGGCTCACTGCAACCTTCACCTCTGAGTTCAAGCAATTCTCATGCCTCAACCTCCTGAGTAACTGCGATTACAGGTGCACGCCACCGTGCCCAGCTAATATTTTGTATTTTTAGTAGAGATCAGGTTTTGCCATGTTGGCCAGGCTGGTCTCGAACTCCTGACCTTGAGTGATCTGCCCCCCTCAGACTCCCAAAGTGCTGGGATTACAGGCGTGAACCACTGTTCCCTGCTAGTTTTCATAATTTTCTTTACTTCCCCTGTGATGGAAGAACTGGCTTCAGAGAAAGCCATCCTGGAGAGGTGAGGTGGCCCCACCAGGAACAGGTTTCAATCAGGTGTTTTGGAGGCAGTGATGCGTGTGCACCCTGGTGAGAAGGAGCGTGGCATGAACATCAGGAACCAGACTTTACCCGAGAGGAGAGGCCACAGGTGGAGCCGAAGGAGCAGTTCTCACAAGCAATCCTGTGGGCACTGGGGCCACACCACGTACCTTGGTGCACGAATGTCAGTGTGACTCATGCAGAGTGGGGTAGAGGACTCAGGATGTTAAAAGCATTAAGGAATCCAGGGGAGAGCCACCGCACCCAATTTTACTTTCACCCACAGGCTGATGCAGCCCAAGGAAAGGTTACTCCATAACAACCTCAATTCTGCACAGAGAACCTGTTTGCCAGGCCCTTGCCACAGGCTATATCTCAAAATGGGGGCCATCAAGTCTTGTTAGAATACCTGGGACTGAGAGGAAAATAGTTTTTGTTTGTTTGTTTTTTGTTTTTTTCTTGATACAAGGTCTTGCTCTGTCACCCAGGCGGAAGTGTAGTGGTATGATCATAGCTCACTGCAGCCTCTATCTCCCAGGCTCAAACCATCCTCCTACCTCAGGCCCCCAAGTGGCCAGAACCACAGGTGCACACCACCATGCCCAGCTAAGAAAATAATTTAAATATTGTATTTATCTATTTATTGACACAGAGTCCTGCTCTGTCATCCAGGCTGGAGTGCAGTGACACAATCTCAGCTCACTGCAACCTCCATATCCTGGGTTCAAGCGATTCTCCTGCCTCAGCCTCCCAAGTAGCTGGTATTACAGTCATGTGCCACCATGCCCAGCTAATTTTTGTATTTTCGGTAGAGACATGGTTTCACCATGTTGGCCAGGCTGGTCTCGAACTCCTGACCTCAGGTAATCCGCCTGCCTTGGCCTCTCAAAGTGCTAGGATTAAAGGCATGAGCCACTGCACCCAGCCTAATTTAAACATTTTAAAATCTTGTTTACATTTTGAAATAAAATCTCAATTTAGTTTTTAAAAAAACTCTGTCCAGGTTGTGATGACTCACATTTGTAACTTAAGCACTTTGGGAGGCTGAGGTGGGAGGATCGCCCAGGAGTTCAAGATCTGCCTGGACAACATAGGGATACCCACTATCTCTAAAAAAATAATAATACAAAAATTAGCTGGGTGTGGTGGCGGGCACCTGTGATCCCAGCTACTTTGGAGGCTGAGGCAGAAGGATTGCTTGAGCCTGGAAGGTCAAGGTTGCAGTGAGCTGATATTGCACAACTGCACTCCAGCCTGGGCAACAGAGTGAGACCTTGACTCAAAAAGAAAAAAAAATATTGCTTAGTGCCACATGCCAAGAACCACAATGACAGCAAGTCAGAAGGGTGTTGAGTCAGGGCCCACCAAGAGCTGGCAGGGAATCTGACCCTGGGGACCCTGCCCTTTTCCAGAAGGGGGAGGTGCAGAGAAGCTCATAAGGATCACACCTTCTCACCTTGGCCCCGAACCCACTCACATCAGCAGCTCTCTGCACAGCCAACCAGACAGCTCGCACCAATACATTAAACCTTCTTATTTCTTGCCGGCACAGTGGCTCACACCTGTAATCCCAGCACTTTGGGAGGCTGAAGTGAGATCACTTGAGGCCAGAAGTTCAAGACCAGCCTAGACAACATAGTGAGACCCTGCCTGTACAGAAAATTAGGTGGGAGTGCTGGCATGTGCCTGTGGTCTCAGTAACTCGGGAAGCTGAGGCCAGAGGATCTCTTGACCTCAGGAGTTTGAGGCTATAGTGAACCATTGTACCACTGCACTGCAGCCTGGAGGACAAAGCAAGACCTTGTCTCATAAAAAAAAAAAACAAAAAAGAAGCAAGCCAGCAGGTCTAATCCAGACTTAAGAGGAGGGTATCGGCCAGGCATGGTGGCTCATGCCTGTGATCCCAGCACTTTGGGAGGCCGAGGTTGGAGAATCACGTGATATCAGGAGTTGAAGACCAGCCTGGCCAAATGGTGAAGCCCCGTCTCTATTAAAAATACAAAACTTAGCTGGGCGTGGTGGCACACAGCAGTAATCCCAGCTACTCAGGAGGCTGAGGCATAAGAATTGCTTGAACCTGGAAGATGGAGGTGACAGTGAGCCGAGATCACACCACTGCACTCCAACCTGGGTGACAAAGCAAGATTCTGTCTCAAAAAAAAAAAAAAAGAAAAAGAAAAGGCCCTTCAAATTGAGCCATCTGCACGATGCCTGAATTCCTGCTACACCCCCAGTCGACTGGCTTTTCATTCTATGTCTGCACAGGAACAGGCTAGAAATGGTATCCTAGTTGCATTGCAATGAAAAATGTCTAGCCTGTAACATTCACTATTTCTTACAGGCACCTATACCCTGTGGAAAGGGTGAAAAGCTCAGAAGATTCTATTGTCTATTTGATTTTATTTATTTATTTTTGAGGCAGAGTCTTGCCTTGTCATCCCGGTTGGAGTGCAGTGGCACGATCATAGCTCACTGCAGCCTCAAACTTTTGGGCTCAAGTAGTTCTGCCTCAGCCTCCCAAGTAGCTAGGACTACAAATTTGTGCCACCACACCCAGCTTTTTTTTTTTTTTTTTTTTTTTTTTTCCTGTAGAGATGGTGGTTTCACTGTGTTAGCCAGTCTGGTCTCAAACTCTTGGCCTAGAGTGATCCTTGGCCACCTAAACGGATGGGATTACAGGCCTGAGCCACCATGCCTGGCCTCACATATTTTGATGTATAAAACACCAAAGATCCTTTTAAGGAGCTGAACAAATCAGTAATTTTTAAAGAAAAAAGTAGTGGGAGTGTCTAGTACAACAAACATTCCAGGCTGGGCACAGCGGCTCATGCCTGTAATCTCAACACTTTGGGAGGCTCAGGCGGGAGGATTTCTTGAGCCCCGGAAAGCGGAGGTTGCAGTGAGCCATGACCATGCCACTGTATTCCAGCCTGGAAGACACAGTGAAGCCCTGTCTCAAAAATAAATTAACTAATAAATCCACAACCAGTGCTCACTTCAGCAGCACATATACTAAAATTGGCATGACACGGAGAAGATGAGCATGGTACCTGGGAAAGGATGACACGCAAATTCATGAAGCATTTTAGGCAATATTATTTGTATTTCAAATAATTGGCCCACTTTTGTTTTGTTTTGTTGGAGTTTTTATTAAAATAAATTATCTGCATACAGAATACGCTGTAATTCATTATATAGTCTCTAATTAATTTTGACTTTGTTGCTGTTTAAGCTTTTAGAAAAAATAACATTCAAATGTACGAATCTTATCCTAAATTACTTTCATGTTTTATTTTATACTTACAGAAGCCCTCCCAAGTATCATATAAAATTCTCATGCTTAAGTTTGTTTTTCTCATGTTATTTGTATTTGAATCAATCACCTATCAGTTAGTAATATATTTTTAAAAATATTATTTAAGAGCTGTGTGTATTCTTACACAATAATTACTTTTTATTTTTAGATTTATAGTATTTGCCTACTATTATACTAAAGCTGACAACTTCCCTTTTTAAAATAGTGATGAAACACACATACTACAAAATTTACCATTGTATCTATTTTAAGTGTACATTTTAGAAGTAATAAATGTTTTCACATTACTGTGCAATCATCATAACCATCCACCTCCAGAACATTTTTTGTTTTGGAAAAGTGTAACTCTGCACCCATTAAACAACAATCTCCATTTTCCCCTCCCCCTGACCTTGGCAACCACTATTGTACTTTCTGTCTCCATGCATTTACCTATGCCAGGTACCTCATAAAAGCTGAACCACTTAGAATTTGTTGTTTTGTGATCAGTTTATTTTACTTGACATACTGTCCTTAAGGTTAATGCATGTTGTAGCATGGTTAAATTTTTTGGTGTTTTTTGTTTGTTTGTTTGTTTTTTTGAGACAGACTCTCCCTCTGTCACCTAGGCTAGAGTGCGGTGGTGCAATCTCAGCTCATGGCAACCTCTGCCTCCCCGGTTCAAGCGATTCTCCTGCCTCAGATTCCCAAGTAACTGGGACTACAGGCACCCACCACCACACCTGGCTAATTTTTGTATTTTCAGTAGAGATGGAGTTTCACTAAATTGGCCAGGCTGGTCTTGAACTCCTGACCTCGCGATCTGCCTGCCTCAGGCTCCCAAAGTGCTGGGATTACAGGCATGAGCCACTATGCCCAGCCTTTTTTTTTTTTTTTTTTTAAGATTAACTATATCCCATTCTATGTGTGAGAATGGAAGGTCCTGACCTAAGCAATTTTGGAAAACAGTACTTTAATTGGATACTGTAAGACTCAAGAACTATACAAAAACACTGTATTCTAGTTGAACAATTTGCTTCCCAAAAGGGTAGCAAATGCTTCCCAAATGGACTAGCAATTCTGAGTCTACTTTACATGTTTGTGTATGTCTACAGACACACAAACATACACACACTTGTTCCAATATGTAAGGAAAATGTCTGTCTGTCTCCAAAACCGGTGCAAAGCCTGCGAAATATGAACCAGATTTGTGTGTGTATTCGAGTAACCAGTGCCATTCACCTCGTTGATCCAAACACCCTACAAGTTGCAGATACTGATGGGAGCACTTTCTGGAGTAACCCTTTCAATAGTTTATGTCATCTCAGACAGCTAGAGGAGTTTATTGTGATGGAATGCAGCATAGTCCGAGATATAAAATGTGGTGCAGATGCTGGAATGATGTAAAAAAGCATACCCTCAGGGAAGTCTGGGTACAGAAGACATCTGAAATGAATAAGACAAACAGTATTTTTGTCGTACTCATTTGGGACATCTTCTAAATCCTGGAGACCTGGTGTTACAGTTTGATTTGGCCAGCTGTAATTTAAATGATGAGCATGTCAACAAAATGAACTCGGATAGAGTTCCAGATGTGGTATTAATCAAGAAGAACTAAGACTGAACCAAACATCAGTGATGTAGAAACTGGAAATTGAAAGAGCTTGTGAGAGAGAGAACATGGATACAGATGATGAAAGGCAATACCAAGATTTTCTTGAAGATCTTGAAGAAGATGAGGCAATTAGAAAAAAAAGTCAACATTTACAGAGAATCAACCATCCCTGTGGAAAGTGATGATGATGAAGGAGCACCTCGAATTAGTCTGACTGAGATGCTTGAAGACCTTCATATTTCCCACGATGCCACTGGTGAAGAAGTTGCATCAATGATGACAAATGAGACACTATAGACTGTTTCAACATACGTGGGCTTAAGAAGTTAGACAAAATTACCTTAAGTGTCTCTTCCATCTATGCCTCCAGATTTCAAGCAGAGAAATTAAGTTTTAAACCTGAATAAACATGATTGTTTTGCTTGCTCACTCAAAGCACTGAAAAAGATGAATGGCTTTGAAGTTTTAGATAATAAACGATTATGGAGAATGTAATTATTATTGATATTTAGGCTATTTTTCATGTGAAATTTTATCACTGTGTTTTTTTATATAAGGCACTATAGTATTTTCACATAGTATAGTACCCTGAATGTAAAATCTCAAAAATTGTGATTCCTTGGACATTCACTAAATCTTCAAGCAAAAACACATTTTTATATTCTTTTTACATTGATTACTTTAGTGAAAGACCATATGAAAAATCATTTTTAATATTATTAATATTGTTACATACTTTGATACACCTTACATCATTTTTATGTTCTTGAGGGAGGGAAATTAGGGTTCAGTTTATCACTGAATGATTCAGGAGGCAAGTCAATCTTTTTTATTTCCTTATAAAATTAATATATTCAAAAGCTGTTAAACAGAGGATTATCTTAATTTTTATGGCAGTAGAAGGAAATATATTTAAAATATTTGTAGATTTGTAGCAAATAGAGACTCATTATTTAAAGATTAAATAACAATTTTTTTCTTCTGTTATTTTTGCCAATTTAAGGTGGTTGCTGCGTATGTCATATAAATATCTTCCTACCAGGTCAAAAATGTTGCTTTTAAAATGTTTGTTTATAAATTGAGAAGAAAGGAATTTTCTCTCTGTAAGTTTCTGTCATTGAACACGCCACCGTCAGAAAGAATATTAGAATCCAGCATGAAGGTAATGACTAATAAAAATGAGGTACATACTTTATAAAACCATTAATCAGATTTGAATGAGGAATGCTTTCCACATCCTTGAAAGAAAAACTGTGGCTTGGTTTTTAAAGTGTTCTGAGACTGAAGTATTAAGATCCTGTTTCTCCAAGCAAGATCAGACTTACTAAGTATACCACAACTAAGAGCTAATTCATTCATTATGTGTGCCACTAAATCAAGAGATTGAGCAAGTCAAAAAACAAACGAACAAACAAAAAACAAAACAATCTCCCCAAGAGTCTCTCCAGAAAAAAAGGGCCACCAATACCATCTTGCCATTGGTGAATTTCTTCGTGGTCATGTACCAGATGGATTTAAGTCTCTCATCCTACTGGATCCTGGTAACAAGATATGAGCTAGCCATCCTGGGTGTCCAGAAGGTTGTGACCAGTGCCTATGCCACTGTGAGCCCTTTGGTGCTAATAAGGTCTGAAAAAAGGATAATTGATATTCTGCAAATGATGAGACAGAAGTATCACATATTTTTTCTTTCAAAATAATTATCTGAAAAAGAGATTCTAACACCAGTTAAATTATTCAAGTATCAGAAAATTTGATATTTTATTTCATTACATGTATAGAGTTTAACACTGTTATTTTATGTTAATCATTTGAAAACTGATGCTGCCAAAGACTTGAGGGATCCTTTAGTTCGTCGTCCACCGTGATTTGATAGCCCAATAGGTTTACAGTTTGTTGCGTTTCAATTCCTTGAACTTCATTTTAATTTTTTTTCTTTTTGAAGTGTATTCTTAATAAGCTCATGTTGGTAATAAGATTTCTCCTTTTTTTACTTTTGGAAATCATTTAGTGCATCCTTACTTATTCAAAATATGTTAGTGAAGTCTCTAATTATTTGTTGAACAGGAACTTCTCCCAGCACTCTTACTTATTTCTCTGTTTTCTGGCTGAACACCGGCTCTGGAGAGTTTGCTCTCACCTTCATTGGTTCTCTCTTCTCTCTCATGGCTTTAACTTTTTTTTCTTTTCTTTGGTGTTATACAGTTTGACTTTTATTTCTGTTGAGTATTTTTTGTTGGTGGCCACTTTTAATCACAATACACTTCGCATTCAAGGGTTCCCATCTGATATTCAGTTTCAGAAATTTATAACTATTTGTTATTAGTGTGATTTGTTAGTTGTATGTAAGCTAGTGAAACCAATGTGTTTGATTTCATCTCATTTTATTCTTTGTACATGTATAGTCATAATTGTATTGTGGTTATTTTGTTTTTCCGTAGTTGTTTTATTTCTTCATTTCAGTATTCTAGTTCACTAATCCTGTTGTTATTAATTTGGTCTCATTTAATAATTAAACCATACATTGTATATTAAATTTATTTAAGTTTCAGTTGTTCAATTTCTATTTCAGTCTTTGCAAAACATGCCTGTTGTGTGTGTGTGTGTGTGTGTGTGTGTGTGTGTGTGTGTGTGTGTTTGAGAAAGAATCTGTCATCCAGGCTTGAGTTCAGTGCTGGTCATAGCTCACTGCAACCTCAAATTCCTGGTCTCAAGAGACCCTCTCACCTACACCTCCCCAGCAGCTGATACTACAGGCACACACCACCGTGCCTGGCTTATTTTTTTTTTTGCATCTATTTGTTGTAGAGACAGCTTTTGCTTTGTTGCCCAAGCTGGTCTCAAACTCCCGGCCACAAGTGATCCTCTTGCCTTGGCCCCCGCAAAGTGCTGGGAGTACAGAATGAGCCACTGCCCCCAGTGCCCGCTTTAGAACTTCATGTGTTTTCAAAATTATTTTGATATTCTCTTTCCCCATTTGTGTTACTGAATTATTTTAAATATGTTTTCAATCTATGAAGTTTATGTGATATATAATTTCTTCTTTCCCTTTTTTGGGTAGCTTATTTTGTGTGCTTCATAATTTACAATTTGGTTCTTACATTGTACAGACCTCACATTTGGGATGGCCCCACTTAGTAATTTTCCCTGTTTATTCCAAGGGGCAGAGTGGACGATCCTCACAGGCTTTAGGTCTGTGTAATCAGCCCTGCAATCAGAGCCGTATCTGAAGGCGGCTCTAACTTCTCGCTTTCATGACTCTTGTTAGTATATCTCTTGATTCACTTCTGGTCCTGGGAAGTTCCCGTATTTTTCTACCAGCTATGCTGGGCAGTTTTAGAATTCTTGTAAAATTTAAAGATTTTTAAGTTACTACATTAAATGACCTTTGAGAATATGTTATTCTGTACTAAAACATCAAATGTACACACGTGTTGTGAGTAAAAATTTTTACATAAATGTTTTGTGTAGAACAGTGCCACATGAGAAATTTTAATTTTTCTTATTCAATGCCCATGTATTATACACTAACATTATCTATGAAGTGTAAATATTTTCTTAATACTTGGAAGAATTTTTATGTTTTGGACAAATACCTGAAGTGATCATGCTCCACTGTAATGCATAACTCCTGCATGTGGGCAGAATTGCTATTCTTCTCTAAAATTAAGAATCTTAATTAGTAGAATTAAATATACAAATTCAGGTCTTTTAGTTTCAGTCATGAAGCTTCCTCCTTAGCATTTCTCTGGTGCTATAAAAGTCATCTCAGTTTGAATGTTCTATTTAATCTAGATGTCATTTAAAACAATCTTAGGGATAAAAGACTACGCATTGGGTACAGTGTACACTGCTTAGGTGATGGATGCACCAACATCTCAGAAATAACCACAAAAAACTTATCCCTGTAACCAAACACCACCTGTTCCCCAAACACCTATTGAAATAAAAATTTGCCTAAAATTAAAAAAATAATAAAATAATCTGAAAGGAAATTTGCATGTGGCTACATGTTACTTGTTACTTTAATTTTTATTGTCATTTTACAGTGTTCAAGAAACATTGCTTATAGGAGTTCTGCCTTTGTGAAGTTAAAGACACTAATTTAGATTTAAACCCTTGCAATATTAAATGATATTCTTGGTATTAGAAAATTCTGTCCATCCTCTGTTTAGTGCTCCAAAATGCTGATCAATTTTCCACTTATTAACTTTCTAATAAAGTTTCAAACTTTGGGTTTTATTATTATTATTATTATTATTATTATTATTATTATTATTATTTTTGAGACAAAGTCTAGCTCTGTCCCCAGGCTGGAGTGCAGTGGCACAATCTTGGCTCACTGCAACCTCTGCCTCCCAGGTTCAAGCAATTCTCCTGCCTCAGCCTCCTGAGTATCTGGGACTACAGGTATGCGCCACCATGCACAGCTAATTTTTGTATTTTTAGTAGAGACTGGGTTTCACCATGTTGGCCAGGATGGTCTCGAACTTCCGACCTCATGATCTGCCTGCCTCGGCCTCCCAAATTGCTGGGATTACAGGCAGGAGTCATCGTCCCCGGCTTTTTTTTTTTTAGTTTCAAACTTTATGATAATTACTTAACACTCTTTATTTTTTTTATACCAGACAGTTGATTTCTGTGATCATTTTAAAATCAATTAATAACATTGTAAATGTATCAGTTTTTCATTTAATTAATCTCTGTGTACACAGTGAACTCTTTGGTATTAAATGTACATGCATATGGCTTGAAATTACAGCTAACACATCATTAATATCTAAGAATTAACCACTCTGATTAATCAGATTTTCATCTCTTTCTACCATTTTGCATTTACTGCATCATTTTGTGTGTATTAAAATTTATAATTCCTTTCTCTAAACATATTTCCAATATATGAAATTTATGTGATGTACAAATATTAATATTTAGGAGGTACTTTCAGTTTGTCATTTAGGCAAAATCAAGTCTAATGACACAGTTTTCCAATTAACTTTATTCTTTGTTACCTATTTATAATATTTAAATTTAATGAGCCCATAATTATATTCATATATACATACACATATAAATGATTATTACAGTAAAGCAATGTAACATATGCATGAACTCATGTAGTTTTCTTTTGGTGTCAAAGCACCTAAAGTTTACCCTATTCAAAAATTACCAGCATATAGTATAAAAATAGTAACTGTACTTTATTCCTCCAGTTTCGTTTATTTTATATAACTGAAATGTTGTGTCTCTTCTCTCCCCAGTCATCATTCTATCGTGTCTCTATGTATTTAAACTTTTTAAAAGTTTCATATATAACAGAAATTATGCAGTATTTTTCTCTCTCCCTAAGCTATTTCACTTAGCTTAATATCCTCCATGTTCATTTATATTATCACAAATGGCAGTATCTTCTCATTTTTAAAAGCTGAAATAGCCGGGCGCGGTGGCTCACGCCTGTAATCCCAGCACTTTGGAAGGCCGAGGCAGGTGATCACGAGGTCAGGAGATCAAGACCATCCTGGCTGACATGGTGAAACCCCACCTCTACTAAAAATATAAAAAACTAGCTGGGCGAGGTGGTGGGCGCCTGTAGTCCCAGCTACTCGGGAGGCTGAGGCAGGAGAATGGCGTGAACCCGGGAGGTGGAGCTTGCAGTGAGCTGAGATCTGGCCACTGCACTCCAGCCTGAGTGAGACTCCATCTCAAAAATATATATATATATATATAAAAGCTGAAATATTTACATTATTATATATTATACACACACACACAAACACCTCCCCCACAATTTCTTTCTCCACTCATCCATCAATGAACAGTAACTTGATCCCATGGCTTGGCTGTTGGGAACAATGCTGCGGTTGGGCAGGGGGAAGAGAATGCAGATATCTCTACAAGATGCTGATTTCATTTCCTATTGATATATAATTTATGAGAGGGATTGCTGACCCATAGAGTAGTTCTATTTTTAGATTTCCAGAACCTTCATACTGTTTTCCTTAATGGCTGTACTTAAATTCTAACCAGCAGTGTACAAATGTTCCCTTCTCTCCACACCATCACCAATGCTTGTTATTTATTGTCCTTTTTATAACAGCCATCCTAACAGATGGGAGGTGATATCTCATTGTTATTTAACCAGAAACTGTAAAAATCCTACAAGAAAACATAGGGCAAAAGCTCCTTGACATTGGTTCAGATAATAACTTATTAAATATGACACTAAAAGCACAAGAAACAAAAAACAAAAATACAAGTCGGAGTACATCTAACCCTAAAGCTTCTGCACAGGAGAAACCAATCAATGAAAGTAAAAAGCAGCTTATGAACTCGGAGAAAATATTTGTAACAATATATCTCATAAGGGGTTAATATCAAAATACATAAGAAACCCACACAACTGAATAGAAAAGAGAATATTCACCAAAATCTAATAAACTGATTTAAAAACAAGCAAAGAACCTGAATAGACATTTATCTTTAAAAAAAAAAAGATATAAATATGGCTAACAAGTGCTCAACATCAGTATTCATCGGGAAAATGCAGATCAAAGTCCTCATTTACTTTATATATTATATATATAATTTATTTCACATAATAAATATGTGTACAGCAGGTACAGTAATCTGCATCCTACAACAGAGGACCCTGAGACTGGTGACTCGGGGATGCATCTGCATGGAGCCGGCCTGGGGTGGAGTGGATGGTGCTGAAGAGGACAGCGGATGACGTAGATCCAGGGGCAGCGACTCACTTGGGACCCCTCAGCAGAGGAGCCTCGGTCAGTCCCCAAAGCTCAGTAGCACCTTGGACAGAGGACAGGTGGGTGAGGTTGTCAGAAAAGAATGGTGGGAGGAGGACAGCCAGGTGCCCCAAGCCAGGGCCCCTGAGAACCTCCTGAGGCTAGGAATTGGGTAGAGGGCCAAGCTGGCCACCTGTGGGGCCCTCAGTCACCCTCATTACCTCTGGTGCCACAGCAGCAGTGCACAGCAGCCCAATTAGTAAGTGGACAAGGCAGGCATGTTCATGGATCAGAGGAGTCTTGCTCAAGGGCTTTTACAGGATGAAGGTAAAAGAAGGGCCACTGTGGCTGGAGAGAGGGTCACAGTCTCTGGGTCAGACACGATGGAGAAATGAGGAAAAGGGAAGGGGTGGTGGCCAATATGCAGGAGAGGCTGGTGGACGTGCGATGGTCAGAGTCTATTAGACAGGATGGGCTCCAGGTGCATCCTAGGTGTACTGGGCACTTCTCAGCCTTCCTGGAATTGAGCCGGGTGATGTGGTCACTTTTGGGGAGACTGTTGTCAGGGCCCAGCCACACACCCCTGGGCAACACTGTCCCATCTCAGGACTGGACTTGCTCAGCTCCCACAGGGGACGCTGCCTGCAGCCCAGGAGGGGCAGCCCCACTGTGCAGCCCGAGCCCCCATGGATCCTGAGCAGTCCCTGCCTGATCTTGTACTCCTTCTGCTCCTTTGCCCCAGACCCTCCTGAGTGTCAGCCAGCACGGAGGCCTTGTCTGTCCTTTCTTCCCTATGCAGGCTCCTGGGCTGAGACCTGGCCCCCAGCCTGGTCCAGGTCCTCAGCTCTCCTTCCATTGCCTTACAGTGAGACAGAACTGCCCCTGTCTGTGCCCTGGAGGTGGAGGTAAGAGCCTGACCCTGCTGTATGAGGGCTGCTCCATAGATGGGCGACTTGGCAGGGGGTGTGTGATGCGGAGGCTGTGGCCTGTGGGCATGCGTGCTGGGAATGGGAGTGACACACCGTCACTGGGAGAGGCCACAGTTCCTGCTGAATCTCACTCCAAACTCTAGCCCTGCAGGCTTTGTACCACAGCCACCACCGAGAATCACAGTAGTGTCTCAGGAGTCGCTGCCCGCTGCCCACCAGGCCCTACCTGGAGGCCAAGACCCAACCAAAGCCCAGCGTGTCTGTGCCCTGGGAACAGTGTGTCCTATGGTCATAAGGCCAAGCCACCAGTGGCCACTCATCAGGGGCTTGGTTCTGTCCTATTCTGGCTCCTTCCAGTTCAGTCCCATCGGGACCCCTAACCACATGACCCAGCATCCAAGAATCACTCCAGGAAACCTGGCAGCTCAGCTCACTCCATCACTTCTGACAGCAAAAACATCAGGGCATCAGACATACAGATAAATGCCTATAAATGCTTAACTGGAATAAATCTAGGTACAACAAGAAGGCGCAGCTGTGAGTGAGGGTCCCCCATGACTGCTCTTCAGGGTTTAGGACAGGCGCCCATTGTTGCTTCCTGGTGCTGCCTGCCTCTCAGACAGGGCAGGGCACACTTTCCTCACCAAAAGGACAACAGGCCTTGTCCCTAGCCCTCCTGCCCATCCCTGCAAGGATCACCTTGCTGGGAGGAATCCGATGCCTGGGCATGGGCCGCTTCTAAGCCAGGAACAGGAACACCTTCTGGACACCCCATAGGAAGGAATAAATCCAGATCAGAGTTCACAACCTGAGCTCTTGCCCACTCTTCATGAAGAGGCCCAGTCCTAGGCAGACTGAACCTCTCCTGAGGAACTGTGCAGCCAAAGACTGGAAACTTCCAGAATCCTTAGACTTGGATCCCCCTTGGGGTCACCCTGAAGTCTGTCTCACCAGAGCATCTTCTGTCCATAGATGTCTTATTGGGTCTACAAATGAATACTTACAGAGGTCTGGGGCCCAGCATAGTCACTCCTACTGAATGTCGAGAAGACAAAGGCCAAGAACCCAAGGAAACACCAGGTCTGGCCCTTCCACACCCAACCAGAGTAGGATGCATAGGCCAGACTGTGTCAGAAGCCCAGTTACCCAGATGGAGGGAAAGTCAACCCCAAGGGGGCGGAAGGGATCAGTCACACATCCTGGGCAGACAGTGGTGTGGGGAACACAGGTGAGCTGCACGCTGCTGACTTTCCCTGGCTATGGAAATGAAGTATCTGCAGAAAAAGCCCCCTTTCCTTGCAGAACGGCTGTTTTATGACAGCAGTTTTGACAGTGACTCTTGTGTCTGTTCTGAGGCTTGGCCCTGCTGTATAGAAAATGGAGCAGGCCAAGATGTCCTCAGTGAACATGCACCAGAATGACCTAGATGTGAGCCAAACCTTCACAAGCCACGCCATGTTCAGAGAGCGCTGCAGCGTCAAGTAAGGCAGGTGGGGCCTGGAGGGTCCCAGGGGAGGTGGGGAATCCGGAGGGATGGGGCATCTGAGGGACAGTGGGGAGGTCTCAGGACAAGGTAGGGTCTCAGAGAAGAGGGTGACAGCCCAGCCTACTGCCTGGAGATCTGGCCTTCAGAAGGGTCTGCAGAGGGGCCTGGAAGAGTGAGGTTTTCAGGGCAGTCCAGGGGGCTCTGAACACCTCTGCTCCTTCCTCGAAGACAAGAAAATGTTGTGCACCCAGACTGCCACCTTAAAGTGGCCCCTACAGTGCTTGATTGATGGGACAAGTGTGCACAGGAAACCCAGTCCAGGGACCCTGCCCAGGGGTCTGGCTCCTCCAGAAGGACCCAGCTCCCCTCCTCTGCACAGGAGGCAGAGGAAGATCCCTGCAGGGCACACAAACCATGCCCTGCCTGAGAGAGGGCATCACACGGCTGGGGCTGGGACTCAGGGCCAGCATCCTGGGCAGACTGGGCCAGGACTCATCTTGGGAGAGCACTTAGGGAGCCCCCTCTTTCAGGGGTCACATTTGATGGACATGAGAACACCCCTATAAGGAGCTGCAGGACCTTATCTGATCCAGCCTCCTGGGGGAGGTCTCATCCCATGCAGAGGGGGACCCCGACACCACAGACTGAGGCCCCAGTAGGCCCTGCTCAGGTCACCAGCCCTCCACCATGAAGGGCCAGGTCCTCCCATGCCTGCTGCTCCCACAAACCCCTACTTCAAGCTCATCACAAGCTCATCCTGAGGATCTGGTACATCTGCCTTCTGTAGGGCAAGTGCATGCTCATAGCCAGGGCACATACAGCATTGAAAGTGCACAGAACCCTGTCCCCATGTGCCCGAGAGTGCCGAGGGAGCACACAAGCACACAAAACCTGGCCCGAGGGCGGTGCTCACACTGTCCACAGGACCCTCTGCTTTAACCCAGAGGGAGGGCCAAATCAAGTCAGGCCTGGTGGCCTGGACAGGGCACCATGAGTCCTCCTGGAAACTGGACCCACCCCTGACACAACTCGGATGAAAGCCATGAGTGTGGAGACCACTTCCCTGCCGGGGCCTCCCCCCATTTGTGGCCTCCTGTGCAGAGCTGGACCCCAGGGGTGTCCAGAAAGGACCCAGCACTGCCTAGTGTGAGGTGCCCATGGCAGAAACAGGGTGAAGGCACAGACCCCTCCCAGGAGACCCCTCCTGGCCTGATGCCCAGCCCCAAACCTAGACCCCTCTCCTGAAGCTCTCCCTGTTTGTCCTGTGGGAGCTTTCCTAAGATGCACTGTCCCAGGCCTGGGCTCTGGATGATGATGTGGTTGTGAAGCACTTTCAGGCCTCCATGGCTGAGCTCAGAAAGATGCACTGTGACCACTGCCCCCAACGTGGTCTCCAGCACCAGGTCCCCTCCTGAGTCACCATCTAAGACAGTAAATAGTGGGGAGTGCCCAGGACTCTCCATCCCTGCTCCCCAAGCCTTCCTTTTCCTTCTCCTCTTCCTTCTCTAAGAAGCTTCTAAAAACAGGCCAGCTGGGCCCCAGGGCAGGCGCTGGACTCACCTCAGTAACAGGGCAGGGAATGAGGGCAAGACCCCTCCAAGCCCCCACCACACCCTTCCCCTCCTGCCCTAGAAGAACCCTGGAGGCCCCTGGAGGGCTTGGTCCCGTCTGTGCTAGCTCACACCCATAGCTGCCAGCACCAACAGGGCCAGAGTGCAGTAGGGGTCCCCACTCACGAGTTCCTATACTATACGCAGTAAACACCCCCACTGTGGGATCAGCAGGGACACTCACTCACGAGCGCCCATACATACCCCAGGCGGTACACACCCCTCACTGTGGGATCAGCAGCCTGTAGGGGTTTCTTCAGTGTCAGACCAGGTGGGTTACTAGAGACCCCAAAACTCCAAGGACCCAGATATCTGGGGCCTAGCCGTACAAGAGTCAGATGGGCTTCGGGGAGAAGTGGACCAAGTTTGCTTTCCATTCAGCTAGGAAGGCCCTGGTCCTGGAGTGAGTGTCTCTGGCACCCAGTCCTCTGAGGGCATCCCTTAGCATGGAGACCCTCCCCAAGGACAGGCTGGCCCTCCCTGGCCCACCAGCCCAGCTCCAGAAGCCCAGAAGCTGACCTTAGGCCAAGGTCCAGCAGCACAAGAAGAATTCCACAGAGCCCAGGGCAGCAGGCCACTCTCTGGGGGCCCAGTGGCTCAAGATGCGGCAAGCCTGTTCCTATCTCAGGATAGACCATGGGATTTTTTTGGCGATTTCTGTGTTGGAATTCTCTCCCAAACACCCCATGGACCTGGACATCCGGAACTCATGGTATCCACAGTGTAACTTTGAGAAGGGATTCCAAACCCCTGTTCTTTCTACATCTTCCCTGGACACCCCATAGGACAGGCCCTGGCACTGAACCCCATCAGGACCCCAACAACCAGGCCTTGCCCAGCCCACTGAAAACCCAGCGGTAGGGCCATAGACACTCCCCTTGCATGGTGGCACCTGGATTTGACCTTTCTCAGGGGCCACTGACCAGTACAGCCTTAAAGGAGCCAAGACTGCACCCAGATAACCCCAGACAGCTCCTCAGCCCGGAGAAATCAGTGTCACTGGGGAAGCTGGACTCAGAGGCTGCTGGAGGGGAGGGGGATTGTGGCATCTGCAGAGCCCTAGCCAGCCAGCAACCTGTCATGTGTCCCCATGCCTGCCCACTGGTGTGACAGAGCCTCCCTTACAGGGCAAACATCCCAGACCTACAGATGCCCAGCCCAGCCCAAGCCCTGGGAGAAAAGGGGCCCAGGGGAGCCACGGGTGTCACAGAAATAGCCAAGATAACAAAACAGGGGACTGAGCTTCCTGGGGCACTGGCCAAAACTAGAATTTGGCCCAGGGAAGGGCAAGCCCCTTAAAGCAGTGTGTGAGTACACAGGGCCCCCACAAGGCAGGGCATGCCTGGCAGGGCCAAGTCAGTGATGTTACCAGGCTCAAAGAGCAACCATCCACATCGCCAAGGGTGGGATAGGAGCAAGTGGACCAGCATCCAACCTCTTCAACTCAAGGAAGCAGCGATGGCTGGACTCCTGCACCCTGAGTGGCCACCATCTGACCATCGGTGGGGCAGAGGCCAGAGACCATTGATCTATCGGGTGGTCCTAGGGCCCTGCTTCCACCGCACAAGAACGACTTCAAATCGCACGATCAAGACGAAGCTGTGCAAGAATGGGCCCAGGAGCCCAGGTCCCTGGGTCTACTGTCCTTGCCAGGTGTCAAGGACAGAAATAGTCAGAAAAGTTGTCTATGGTCAGAAAAAGTCAGAAAGGTAGTCTCACTCCTTGGAAGGAGGCTCCAAAGTGGAGACCAGAGCTGTAGCAGGAGGAGGGGCTCCTGGTGGCCCTGAAATAGGCTCTGACAGGATCCCAGAGTCTGCTGTTCTGTCCTTCTCTTTCTCCTTTTCCTTGAGGACTTGGAATCTCCCCCCATTAGATGGTGATTCTGCAGCCATGGACAATCAATTTACAGAAGGACTTCTCAGTGGCCATTTCCGCAGCCTGCCCTGTGGAAAGCTGATGAGAGCACACTGCTGTCTCTGCACAACAGTGACCATCCGGATCTCGCCCACAGGTAGAGATCATTTCTTAAATCTGTCTCAGTAATGGTATCCCCCAGACCATCAACACAGAGGGCGGGCAGACTTCCTTGCTGGTGGGTCCAGATGAAGCGTGGTTGAAGCCTGCTCTAGAAGCTTATCTGCTACGGGGTCATTGTTTCCACATGTTGTTCTTTAATATTCTGTTCAGCAAGGGGGTCATGTGGATCTGCAGGCTTCTCATGTCTGTGCGGACACTCCTCTCCTCTCTCACCCTCTCCCTTTACCCATAAAGGGCAAATGTAGGGCTTATTCCTTAGATAGCAGAGTGTGGTCTGGGCCAGTTTGGGCAGCATGTCACTGGTGCATGTGGCTTTCCCCAGCGGGAGAGCTGGTCATGTTCCATTAGGGTTAGAAAATCCTCTCTCCATCTCTGCAGTGGCCTTTTAAAGACAATTCTGCATCATGAACCTGGATGGGCAGTCATACTCCAGGTGTGAGAGGCGGGGCTGAGGGACATTTTCTGCAGGCTCAGCACCCTTCAGTCTTCTTGGAATGCATGTGCACCACACAGCCCCAGCCAGACACTGAATGGCCAGGCACAGATTTTGCATTTTTTTCTCATAGTTTTCCTTTGGTCATTCAGATACACGGATTTTCTCCAGGACATGTGTGACACAGAAGACAGAAGCGTCCTCCCAGTTTTGTCTGTTTTAGGTGCTGGAGCCCAGAGAGGTCTCCTCTTGAGAGGGTCGGTCGGCAGGCAGCAGTAGCTTTTCAGGTGGGAGAGAGGACCCCCACAATGCTGGCAGCCCCAGTTCTTTCTGGCTGTGTTCTTGAGACAACTGCCTTTGACTACATGTGATTCATCTTTCTTTACTCAAGGCAAACCTCGCTCCCAAGGAATCTCCATTCTTGGAGGAAACTCTTGGCTTCCTGGTCTCTCCAAGAACTGGCCTGGAAGAGACAGAGAAATGTGAATGCACTTTGAAATACAGTGTATACTTGGTGCTTTTCAAAGACCCTCCCTCTACACCTACAGGGCTTAAGGAGACCTTGCGTCTGCTGCTGGGAGATGACAAAATCTTAAGTGAGAAGGTCAAGAACCAGAATCACTAGAAAAAGAAATGTTCAATCTCTAAACGCATAGTTATGTTGGGAAACATCTGTGTGTCTGGATATTTATTGTGTCCAATCGTGGATAAAGACTCAAAAACTCACGGGGCACGGTGGCTAATGCCCTTAATCCCAGCACTGTGGGAGGCCAAGGCAGGTGGATCACCTGAGGTCAGGAGTTCAAGACCAGCCTGGCCATCATGGCAAAACTTCATCTCTATTAAAAATATAAAAATTATCGGGGCATGGTGGTGTGAACTGCAAACCTAGCTACTTGAGAGGCTGAGGCAAGAGAGTCATTTGAACCCGGGAGTCAGAGGTTGCAGTGAGCCAAGATAACCCCACCGCACTCCAGCCTGGTCAACAGCCTGGGCTGTCTCAAAAAAAAAAAAAAAAAAAAAAAAACAGCTGGGCATGGTGGCTCATGCCTGTAATCCCAGCACTTTGGGAGGCTAAGGAGGGCAGATCATGAGGTCAGGAGATCGAGACTATCGTGGCTAACACGGTGAAACCCTGTCTCTACTAAAAATACAAAAAATTAGCTGGGCGTGGTGGCGGTTGCCTGTAATCCCAGCTACTCCAGAGGCTAAGGCAGGAAAATGGCTTCAACCTGAGAGGTGGAGCTTGCAGTGAGCCAAGATCGCGCCACTGCACTCCAGCCTGGGCAACAGAGTGAGACTCCATCTTAAAAAAAAAAAAGAAAAGAAAAGAAAAAAACAACCAACAAAAAGAAACCTCAAAAGCAAAAAGCTTTTGGCTAAGTTCTCCTGGCCTGGAAGGGCTCTTCCTTTGTTTTACGTGCAGGCAGGTGATCTGTCCTGAAAAGAGGCCTGTGGCCCCTTCCTGGTCACAAAGTCTTAATTGGTAAGAGCTCCAAGTACACAGAGCCACAGGTCCATCAACCATGGAGCTGCCTCTGCCGCCCAGGATGGAAACTCAGGGTAAAGGTGACTGAGGCTAGAACAAAAGGATTAGGGAAAAAATGAAAACTAATTTGAAAAAATTAAACCAAAATATACTAGCATGAAGTAATTTTTATTAAAGCCTTGTCTGTGAATAAGTTAAATATGGTTAATCACAGTACTGTACATAATAACCTAAAATTTTAACTATTGGCCAAGCGCAGTGGCTCATGCCTGTAATCCCAGTGCTTTGGGAGGCCAAGGTGGGAGAATTGCATGAACCTAGGAATTGGAACTAGCCTGGGCCACAGAGTGAGACCATGCCTCTGCCAAACAATAAAACATTAGCTGGGCATGGTGGCATGGCCTGTAAAACAATAAATAAACATGAAATTATAACTACCACAAACTAAGCTACAATATTTATGTCATCACAAAGTAATAGTCAATTTATTTCAGTCCAAAAGAGATAACCAAGAATTGATTTCAAAATCAATTCAGAGCTTTGCCTTCTCTGTATGGTGGAAGAGCAAGAAACAGACTCCCTCTGGCACCAAACACACAGGAAGCCAGACCAACCACATGAACCAGACGTTTCCAGACACTAGAAGCCTCTGCAAGGAGCACAGGACTGAGGTCTGGAGGCTGAAATCAAGAGAGGGGGCTGCGTTGCTGCCCCAGCTTAGAGTCTGCAGAGCCTCCTGGCAGTGCAGGGTGGGAGGACATAGGAAGAGCATGGAAGTCCACATGTTAAGGAGACAGGGTTGAGAATGTGAGGAGAGAAAAACATATGACTGAGTACCAGAAAGTAGGGAGGAGGGGCTGAAGTAGGGGTAAGATTGGCGAGTAGAAGATGGGGGCTCATTGAACCAATGGCACGTATATGGGTAAATACCAATCAAAATAAATAATATTACCCGGTACAAAAGGGAAAAGGGCACCCTACACTTTTTTTTTTGAGACAGTCACCCAGGCTGTAGTGCAGTGGTGCAATTTCAGCTCACTACAACCTCTGCCTCCTGGGTTCAAGTGATTCTCCTGCCTCAGCCTCCTTAGTAGCAGGATTACAGGCACGCACCACCAACCGCAGCTAATTTTTGTATTTTTAGTAGAGACAGGGTTTCACTATGTCAATCAGGCTGGTCACGAACTTCTGACCTCCTGATCCACCTGCCTCAGCCTCCCAAAGTGCTGGAATTACAGGTGTGAGCCGCCGTGTCTGGCCCACCCTACATTTTTTTCAGAGCATTTTCACAAGAAAACTTGTCATTATGAGTATAATATTATCCAAAAGTAGCAGAGGAGTGAATATTTCCCAATATATTTTAGGAAGCTAGTATTACTGTCCAATAGAATCAGAGAAAGGCAATACCAAAAAAGAAACCCTGTAAAATAGTATGCCTCATGAAACTCGATGTGGAAATCCCCCAAAAAACACTATTCAACAGAACCACATGCTTCACCCATGGGTGAATTTCTTCAGCCACATGCTTCACCAATGGATGAATTTCTTCTAGGAATCATAAAGATTTGGGGATATCAAAGGAAATCTTTTATTAAGAATCAAAGTTGGAGACTCCTATCTTGAGTTGATTACTTTGAATTTTTGGTCCCAAAATACATACAGGACCAGGTCTAATTCTATGTGATCTTTATCACACGCAGCCAGATGCTGAAGAGAAATAGATACAACAGCAATATGGGAGTTACCCTCTCTAAAGCCCAACTGAAAAAACCCGGAGTCAGAAGTTTCACAAACAAAAAAACAACATACTTATTCTGAACCAGAGAAGGAGAAGTAATTCAAACATTTAAATTGCTATGAGAATACTGACCTGTTAGAAACTGAAGGAGCAAGCAATGCTTCTAAACGCCACGCTTTTCCATCAGAATACAGAGATAGACAACCTTGAATTTATCCAGTCATAACATTAATTTCCCTAAGAAATAAATCACAAAATAAATATTATACTCATGACATACTCTCTGCCTAAAAGAAGGCAAGATAAACTGAGCAGTTAATTATCAGTATAATAAATTATGTACAAGAATCTTATTGCTGCATTTTTTAACAACAATGAAACTAGAACCAATCTAAATTTCTATCAAAAAATAAACAGTGAAACCAATCTTGTATACCCATTCTTTGGAATACATTTAAGACATTACAAATAGAGAATTAGAATCTCATGCACTGATTTGGAATAATGTAAGTGATATATTGCTTATGAAATAGCAAAATAAAAACAATATAGTATGATATAATTTGTGTTCAAAAACTGTACATGTATTTATCTATTTATCTGTCTTTTTTTTTTTTTTTTTTTTTTGGAGTCAGGGTCTCACTCTCTCACCCAGATGGGAGTGCAGTGATGTGATCACAGCTCACTGCAGCCTCAAACTCTTGAGCTCAAGGGATCCTCCCCCCTCAGCCTCCCAAAGGGTTGGGATTACAGGCGTGAGCCACCGCACCTGGCCAACTTTATGTGTATTTATAAATTTATAGAAAGCATCCAGAAGAATAAACATCAAGCTATAATAATTACTTCTAAGAAGCGAGTGAGTTTGGAACGAAGAGGAAGACATGGGAGGCTTTCACTACATAAATATTTCTATGATCGACATTCTTAAAACAGCATGCATTTCTTTTATAATTAGAAAAAGGAAAAATATAATCATTGTTACCATTTGGTAAGAGGGCAATAGTTTTGTTTTCATCAGTATTTGTATTGCATGTTAGTACACAGCACAAACCTGAAAGAGAAGGCCCAGAGGAATAATTAGAACAAAAAAAATCACACCTCAAAAAGTGAGAGGGTGTTATCTTTACATATCAACAAGCGTTCCAGGTGAGTGTTGGTCGGGATCTACTGCTGCTCCAGCTCCCTCAAATCACCTCAAATCAAATCTACGCCCTGACAAGGGGAAGGCGGAGGATAGGAAGGTCAAGTGCCAGTAAGTGCTCTCCCCAACCAAAGGCGTGTTTCTGCAAGTTTCCTGTTATTAAGAAGAAAATGGAGTCCTAATGGGATGTGGACCCCTTCGGGATGCTGGCAGAGAAACACAAACTAGAATATGCCATAATCATACCTTAGAGGAAGACTTCTAGGTTGAGACTTGAAATACATGAAAAGCTTGTGTGAAGTAAATAAAGCTACTCTACCTCTCCGAGTGTCAGTTTCCTCACTTATAAAATGGGGATCGCATGCCAACATCAAGTTGTTGCCAGAGTTAAATTCACAAAGATATTTAAAGGTGACTGTTAATGCAAGAATCCTCTTTATTTAAAAACAAACAAACAAAAAACAAACAAAAAAACAGCATCGGACTTCAAATACACAAAAGAAAGAATGTTCATGTGGCCAAGAGGAGATGAGCAGTTTTCTAAGCAGCCTGAGCACGTGAGAATGAGATCTATCCCTAACTAGAACTCTTCACAGCTCCACTGAAGAGGACACACATGGGGCCCCAAGAAGCTAAGTGCATGGCCAGTGTAGAGTGACTGGTGAAGTGAGGATGGAATCCCAAAGACCCCCTGAAATGCAGTTACACAACAGGCTCCCAGGAAACACTGGAACAAATCAGGCAGTTGAGCAGATACTACCAGGAATGGGGTGAGTAGAGAAGGGTCAGAGCCACAAATCTCAGCAGAATACACCAAACTGCAAGGAGCTCCTGGCTCTGTGAACAGGAACTGTGGCTGCATCAGGACCAATCTTGTGAGGCAGCTATTGGGGACAGCTGAGATCACGTGTTTTTGCAGTCACACAAACAACAGCAGTGCCTCTTGCACACAGACCACAAAACCCTCTCCCTTCACCTTTAAGGTGATGGATGATGGATGTCCTCATGTTACAACATCCCCACCAACACTTGCAGGCAAGTGTATTTAGAAACTCCCACCTAAAGAGGGAACAGTAAGGAGTAGAATGAGAATATTGGGGGATGGGGGAGGAACGCAGGTCCTTGACCCCACAGACTCTACTGAAAACAAGGGAAGAGCTGCTGTGCTGTCATCTCCCTATACTTCATCTTGCCCTGACCATAGATGCCACATTGTTCTTGTTCCTTTATTTACAAAGGCACTGATGAGCCCATGTGTAACTGATCCTGAAGGAGTAAATTCTTCACAAAGTACAATAACAGTGTCTAATATCCATGACCAGGGTTTTTAGGGGTTTTTATTTATAGTAACCCTCATTCAGGAATCACAAATGAAGCCTGTTGGAATGTGTAATATGAACAATGCCTTATTTTCATGTAGACTAACACCTTAGTTTTTACGGATTAGACATAAAGGCATAAAAGCTGTCGCCCTTACAGAATCAAAGCAACTGTCCCTGAGGACATATGGAATTTAGGGACATCAACTATTAGGAAGCTACACAAAACTAGAAGTGCTTCCAGAAGTTTCCATTAGACAGAAAAATTCAACAGATCAGCCCGAGAGAGTAAAGTTACCTCTGTGAGTTCTGGGGGTGATCAGCTTTCCATTCAAAGCAAAGATGTGAAGCCTGAGGAATTTCAAAGACTCCCCAGGTGGTCCACACCTTGAAAGTCACTCTCACAAAGCTGGAACACTACCTGTTCTTGAAGATCAGGTTGCCATCTGTGTCTTTGAGACACTGCCGCAGTCAGGCCTCAGTTCAGATGAGGCCGATAATGTGCCAATGAAAACACCTAAACCATCTCCATCTTTAGGTAGCCATTTGGGGGACTTTGCACCAAATCGGTTGGTGACAAATGGCGCACCAGAGACACACGCCTGGGAAGTGAAATTTTCTCCTCGGATTTTAGCACCTCCTAGGTAAACCAATGACCCTTTCTGCCGCCTCAACATTCGCAAAAAAGGCGCTAGTGAGGGTGACATTTTCACGAAGCCACAGTCCATATCACCCCCTGCAAAGCTTTTAACTTTTGCACTGCGGGTCAGGCGGCGGATTTCTCCCCATAGTGGCTGCACTGCGCTCTGGCTGGAGAGAAAAGAGGGCAGCGGCACAATGGACAGCGCCTGAACCTCAGGCCAGTTCCCACAGCAACTTAGGAAAGCAGGAGGCTCCCTGGGCTGGAGGAGGCGCGATGCCCAGGAAAGACCCTGGGTGCAGGTGGGAGAAGGAACTCAGCCGAGCAACAGGAAGTGGGATGAGGACCACACCCGTCCGAGTTTGACAAAGGCGAGGCGCACTTCGCGGCGTCACGCCCTCCTCACTGCCCACCCTGGACCTGCCCCTCCTGTCCCCTACTGGACTCACTTCCCATGGCAAGGAGGTGCCCGCGATCGGTAGCCAGCATCGCTGTGGAAGAGGCGAGGTCCACACTGCCCTGCCCAACCCTCCTGGGCCGCCCGCCTCCTCGCCATGTCCCCTGCTGGGATTCTAGTCCAGCCGCCTTTCCACCAACGGGCAGAGAACCGTTAAGAGCTACTGTTTCCAGCCTGCCTGGCCAGGCGCGCGCCGCTTCGCTCCTCCCCCCGAGAACTTCGCCCCGCTCCCGAGCCTGGGGCATGCTAGGATTGTAGTCCCGAAGCTCTTGAAACGAAGGGCGGGAGCGGTGAAGAGACTCAGCATGCACGGCAAGGCCTGCACAGCCGGACTTCGCCTTCAGGACTGTGCACCGCCTCCTGCTCATGCTGACTGGGATTGTAATCCGGTCGCCCTGGGATGAAAAAACTGGAAGCTTAATCAAAGTATGCCAGGCGTAGCTCCCACCTACCAATCCACACCTCCCTGTGTCTGGAGCAGTTCTGCCATGCCAAGGGGAGCCTGGTTGTTCCCAAACCTCTCCTGCCTGCCAGGCGACAGCGGGACCAGCGCGGCTGATGGTATCTTGTAATTATGTCACTACCTCCCCTTAAGATGCTGGCTTCATGCTTCGTCAGTGCCAGAAGTTTGATTTCTCACAGAGCAGCAGGGGACCGAGAGCTGCTCACAAACCCGTCAGGGTTCCCATAGTAACGCTCCTCCTACTGGAGCCGAACTCGCCTGCCTCTTCCCTCGGCTCCGCCCCTTCTCCTCGCCCCGCCCCTTCCCTCGGCACCGTCTCTCCTTCGGCACTGCCCCTCCTCCTGGCCTCGCCCTTGACACGCCCCTTCGAACATGCGCAGTGTAGTCCTTGCTTAGGAATGTGGCTAATGTCCAGACGTCTGACAGTTCTCTGACTTCTTGGCCTTCCACGTGGGACGCTTTCTCATGAGTGTCTGAAACCGTCAGTTCACTGCCAGAAATGGAGATACATGGTCCCTGATAACCTGACACTTGCCTTTTCAAAGTCACTACTTCCTCTATCCTCTGGGCTGTCACAAATCTTCCTATGCACCCCAGGAGTGCCCCTTGAAGCCACATTCACCACTTCTCTGTCCCTGATCCGGGCTGGTTCCCAGGCCTTGGGGTCCTAGTGTGGACCTCCTGGAGGTAATTAACGCAGGGGCAGGACCAGAGAGCCCCTTGGTCCTTCCCAACACATGAGGGAAGTTTGTGTGGTGAGGTCATGAACAGTGTCGTGTTTCTGCTGTAAATAGGGCTTTCTTGGAAACACTTAATTTCCCTTTTTAAATATTCCTTTGGAACCACGTTTAGTAATTTGATGGTGAAACTTAACAGCGATAATTCTTTGAATCCATTTTTCTTTTTCTTTCTTTGAGATGGAGTCTCGCTCTGTAGCCCAGCTTGTAGTGCAGTGACTGGATACGGGTTCACTGCAACCTCTGCCTTCCGTGTTCGAGTGATTCTCCTGCCTCAGCCTTCCCAGTAGCTGAAATTACAGGCACCCGCCACCACACCTGTCTAATTTTTGTGTTTTTAGTACAGATGGGGTTTTGCCATGTTTGCCAGTCTGTTCTGGAACTCCTGATCTCAAGTGATCCGTCCACCTCGGCCTCCCGAGGTGCTAGGATTACAGGCATGAGCCACCACGCACTGAATCAATTTTAACATTTCGTTTTCCAGATTAACTCAAAGTTCCCCACAACTACACGCTAATGAAACTAGAGGAGGCACAACCTCAGCTCCATGCAGGATGGATGCACAAGAGCAAAAATCTCCGTGGGACGCCTTTCTGGAGCATCAATATTACTGCATGATTTGGAAGAAACAAATCCAAATAATTTCCAACATAAGACACTGGAAATTTAAGAGAAGGCTGGAAAGCCATCTGCTTTTTTTTTTTTTTTTTTTTTTTTTCTTGACACGGAGTCTCGCTCTGTCACCCAGGCTGGAATGCAGTGGGGTGCTCTTGGCTCACTGCAAGCTCTGCCTCCCGAGTTCACACCATTCTCCTGCCTCAGCCTCCCAAGTAGCTGGGACTACAGGTGCCCACCACCACACCCAGCTAATTTTTTGTATTTTCGGCAGACATGGGTTTCACCGTGTTAGCTAGGATGGTCTTGATCTCCTGACCTCGTGATCCACCCGCCTCGGCCTCCCGAAGTGCTGGGATTACAGGCATGGGCCACCGCTCCAGGCCGTCATCTGCCTTTAATACCTGTCAGTCATCTGTGCTTTTTTTTTCCCCCAAGAAAGAAAAGAAACTCTAAGGAGAACCTATTTTTCGTTCTTCTAAGTAGTTAAAATTAGAAATCACAGCAAGTCAATAGAAAGCTCTGCCCTGCCAATCTCCTAAATCACAATATGGCCTTGGTATGGTTTTATGTACATTTTTTGGAGGGATTTGTTGACATGTTGGGTATAAAAACTTCGGGATTTGGCCAATCTTTGGAAGTTTTTAGCTATTAGTTGGTGATTTATTTTTGTACCTCATTTTTCTGTCCCCTCCAACTTGGACTCAATCACTCCACAGGTCTCTAAGACTCTTCATTTTCTTTAAGTTTTTTCACTTTTTTATTCAGAACCGGCAATTTCTATTGCTCTGTCTTCTGTTTTTAAACTTTGAATAAGCTCAAAGGTATTTTTTAAATTTCCTATCTCCTTATTGTTTCATAATTTCCATTTCTTTGCTTAGGTTCCACATCTCTTAAAACATTTTCCTTTACTCCCATTAACAGATTTATAATAACTGCCTTTAAATGTGCTGAATTATAACACCTTGAATATCTTAGGATCACATCTACTGCCTGCTTTTTAAATTGTATATGGATTACATTTTCGTGCTTCCTCACACGTCTCAGTGAATTTTAAAGTTGTATACTGTAAAGAATCATTATAGAGACTCTCAATTCTGTTGTATTAGCTTTGAAGAGCGATGTTACTGTTTACAAATGGTTTTAATTGGGCTGGATTCAAACTTCAATACCTATCTCCCCTACAGTGGGCACAGCTGAAATCCTCATTGAGTTCTTATTCACACATAGGTCGTATTTGTATTATACAGATGGGTTTCTATGATAATATATAATATAGGCTGAGTGCAGTGGCTTATGCCTGTAATCCCAGTGCTTTGGGGGGCCGAGGTGGGCAGATCATGAGGTCAGGAGTTCAAGACCAGACTGGCCTACATGGTGAAATCCCATCTCTACTAAAATTACAAAAATTAGCTGGGCATGATGGCATGCGCCTGTAGTCCCAGCTACTTGGGAGGCTGAGGCAGGAGACTTGCTTGAACCCAGGAGGTGGAGATTGCAGTGAGCTGAGATTGCACCACTGCACTCCTGCCTGTGTGACAGAGTGAGACTCCATTAAAAATATATATATATAAAAAATATATTATTCAGGTGTCATCATTATAATCTGTGTTAATTGAACAAGCTACTCCAGTATTACTGAAAACCAGGACCTCAGTTTTGTCTGCTTATTGAATTTTGTATAAATAAAATTATATAGTATGTATACTTTTACATCTACTTACTTTTATACATTATATTTGTGATATTCATTAATGCTGTTGCAGATAGCTATAGTCTGGTATATTTGTTGTTGCTGGGATTTTTGTTTCTTTTTTTGAGACAGCGTCTTGCTCTGTTTCTTAGGCTGGAGTGCGGTGGTACAATGTTGGTTCACTGCAACCTCCACCTCCTGGGTTCAAGCAATTCTTCTGCCTCAGCCTCCCAAGTAGCTGGGATTAGAGGCATGCACCGCCACATCTGGCTAATTTTTGTATCTTTACTAGAGACGGGGCTTCACCACGTTGGCCAGGCTGGTCTTGAACTCCTGACCTCAGGTAATCCGTCCACCTCCGCCTCCCTAAGTGTTGGGATTACAGGCTTGAGCTACTGTGCCTGGCCAAGAATATTTTTTTTTCATTTTAACAATTTTTAAGAGTGCAGGTCAAAGGAATTAAGCACATTCACATGGTTTTATGAGCATCCTCCACATTTATAGTGGGTGTTTTTCATCTTGCAAAACTAAAACTCTGTACCCATTAAACACCTCACCTACCTTCCTGTAGCCCCAGGAACCACTCTTCTACTTTGTGTTTCTATAAACTTAACTACTCCAAGTACCTCGTATGAGTGGAGTCATACAGTATAGTGAAGAAATAATGAGGAAGTATAATACACCCTATGTAACATATGTTTATTCATTTGAACACAATCACTAACAGAGATCAGTAGTATATGGTGATTATAGAGGAAGAGAGATAAAAAGACAAAAGGATTGGACAGACACATTAAGTTTATGACAATGATGCTCAAGTACCACAGCAGTAAGTCCCCTACCCCAGTCACAGGGCTGGTCACGTCACGGTGGAGCTGGGAGCCCTGTGCAGCTGTCTGACTCCCAGAGCACACGCTCAGCCCAAACTTCACTGAGCCCTGAGGCACTCTGCCCCTGCCACCTGGGCACTCAGTGGGCCTGAGATTCTTCATGGCCTGGTCTTCTTGTCCTTGAGGTCATGGCTGGCCTACAGGGATGGGGCTCAGAAGCAGGACAGATTGTAGCTATAGGATAGAGCAGCAGCTGTGAGGTTCTAAGAGCCACACCTCAGGCCTCCCTCCCAGTGCCTGCCCAGGGCTCCCATTCAACAGGGCCTGCTGCTGACCAGGGAGCCGTGGCCACAGGCTGTCTGAAACTGACCACAAGACAGAGCCTCTGCCCACTCTCTGTCAATTCGCTAGGTCAATCTGCTAGGCTCTCACCTCTCAAAAAGACTGTGATGCTCCATGGAGTTGAAACAAACCCCATATTTCTCCTGAGTCTGAACATCATAATTCCCTCTTGTCAGAGAAGTGTGATGGGAACCACACCATCCTCACAGGGCCTCCTGAGGACTCGGTTTCATGTGGGTTTCAGCATGGCTGTCACCATCATCCTTTGTGGGAAGAACCAGGCACAAGTGCCCTCAAATTCCCATCCTCCCCGAACCCCATCATGACCCTGTGGGGCCTGCACAACTGGCTCATCATTTGCACATTTGCCAGAGGAGGAAACAGAGGCCCAAAGAGGGCAGCGATGTGCCCAGGCCCTCACAGGAGAGGCTGGCTCCTCCCACACCCAGAGGCCCTGTCCCATCTGTCTTCACCCCACACCCCAACACCACCACTGAGCAGGGTCCCATCCCCTGGAGTCTATGGGTATCCACATTCCCATCCAGGCTCAGCTATGGTGGGAGGGGGACAAGGTGTATTTGGAGGCCTGGTTGAGCAGCACCTGTTTGTCCCAGCCCCACTGGAATTTCTACTCCACACGCCAGGCTTTGTGTCAGACCAAAGGCATCACTTACCCCATGATCCACCAAGGAAGCTCCCTGCACAGAACCCTCTCTTCCTCCACTCAGGGAGTGGCCACCCAAGATGCCATTTCTGACTGACAGGGCAGGGTCTTCCTAAGGTACTGGGTGGTAACATGCCACTTCCTCATTTCCAGGGAAGGTTCTGAGATCTGGTCAGGAAGGATCCACAGGGAATGCAAGAGTCTCCAGATACTTATAAACCATGTGGAGTTTTGGTAGTGCTCATTGGGCACTGGGGTGAGGATCTTGTGACTGTGACTGATTAGCAATGTCTGCAAAGGACAGAGTGGGGAGCTACGGCAAACACACGTATGTTCACCCCCCGTTTACCAATTGAGACCCACCTGGCCTGTGAGATTCCTCTGCTGTCCCCATCCTTGGTGCAGACAGGGTGACTCTCCCTGTAGAGGTGCAGAAAGAAGCAGTGGCAGAGGCCTGGCTTCCTGGGGAATTGCTGGGCTAGTCTGGGGAAGGAAGGAAGCCCCACCTACCACACCCACCCCACAGCCTGGAGGAAGCTCCATGCCAGCAGGACGGACGAGCATGGGAACCAGAGCCCTGCTCCTTCTGCAGCTCATCTCACCTGCCCAACAGCCCAGCTGCCAACACCACATCCCATTCCGGGGTCTCCTGCCCCCAAGCCCCAAACCTGCCCCAAACATCATTCTGTTAATCCAGGCTAGACAGAGCTGGAGTTTTTCAAGTAAATCTTCAGTGAGAATGTTACACACCAAACACACACACACACAAACACACACACACACACAGATCTGTACACTCCCACACCTGGCCCAGTACCCCTTCCAGCCTAATGTTTTCTCTACCCCCCCCTCCAAACACTTGACTCCCATCTCCTGTCTCTACTTTTTCTTGATGTGCAAATCCTGCTCAGTGTACTGTCTTTTCTGAAAAGATTTTTAAATTTTCTGGAACTTTTTCTATGGAGAGGGAAAAGAAGGAAAGATTTGAGAGATAATAAGGTGAAAGAAGAAATTATTTGAGAGTAATAAGCAGATGTGTACATTCAATTGCCTTTTGAGAACCAAAAGGATCAAACTGCCTGGATGAGAATTTCTACGCTGGTCCTGTAAACCCTAAGGGCTCCATGGGTCTGGGGAGGGAGCTCAGTGGAAGCTAAAGCAGCTCCATCTTGGATGTGAATCCACCATGTTGACTTTGAATTAACCCCAGTTCTGGGAATGCCTGTAAGATTTCTACTTGATCTACTATTTCTTGTGTAAGAGTACATACTTACTGTAAATCTTCTCCTTAAGTCAAGGCAACCTATATGTCATCACACAAACTATAGGCTACGATGTGCACCTCATTCTCTTTCTGGAAGGCTGACCTTAAATGTCCTGCACATTCCTATAGTGCATATTTACCCTTTTCCTGTACTAAGTAAGCTCGAAATCTTGGGGGTAACAGCCTGGAGAACTACCTGCCCAGGAATGTTATGGTGTCCCATGGTCCCTGGACTTTCTGGGCACGACTGGCCCATCCTCTGGATTGTAAATGCTCTAGGAGTTTCTGGGTAGGTTTCTGCAAAAGACTTCAATCTGTAGAGATTAGAATAATAGTATCCATATGGTTTTCCCAGAGAATGTCGGGCACGTCACTCCAAAATGTCTCGCGTCACTCTAAACCATGTCAGAGAGTTGCGCTGTGTAAGTTTCTCTGGGAGCAACCAAAAGGTACACTGTTGGTCCTCTCAGCTGAAGGCAAAATGGTCCTGGGACTTTGGGTCTAAGGGTATGCTGCAGAAAGCATTTGCCAAATTCAGGACAATATGCCATGGACCTGAGCAAGTGTTTAGGTTTTCCAGGATTTGATGCCTTTGGGGGACAGTAGCACGCATGGCCAGAGTCACCTTATTCAGTTCCAAATAATCAATGATCAACTGTCATAATATCCCAAGAATCAATTGTCATACTCCAGGTGCCATCAAGCTTTGGCACCAACCACACAAAGCTGTTTTATGGGCTTTGTGCAGACATGCAATCCCCGTCCTCTCCAAGTCCTGAAAAGAAGACATGATCTCAGGTCAGGCACGGTTGCTCACGCCTGTAATCCCAGCGCTTTGGGAAGCTCAGGTGGGTGGATCACTGGAGGTAAGGAGGTCAAGATCAGCCTGATCAGTATGGTAAAACCCAATCTCTACTAAAAATACAAAAATTAGCCCAGGTCATGGCACATGACTGTAATCCCAGCTACTCAGGAGTCTGAGGCAAGAGAATCTCTTGAACCTGAGAAGTGAAGGTTGCAGTGAGCCAAGATCATGCCACCACACAACAGTCTGTGTGACAGAGCGAGACTCTGTTTATAAAAAAAAAAAAAAAAAAAAAAAAAAAGCTATGATGTCCTGGATGTTCTGTGCCCTCCTGGGAGGCAACATTGTTTGATGCACACCACTCCTCTTGTGTGGGATAATGTCACCGGCTTCTATTGGCTTCCCCTCAGAGCATGGCTTTTGTGACCCTCACCTAAAGACAGAACTTGTCTAAGGTTGCCTCAAGGACCGTTCCCAGGAAAGTGTTTGTCCCAGCATGTGCTGGGGGATTGGGAAGATGTAGACCCCTCAGAGTCAAAACTTGTTGCTTGCTCTGAAGGGATCAGTGACTCATTCTGGCCACATGGGCCTCTGGTGCCCTTCAATAGCCGAACATTGAAAGAAATATCCGCCTCCTGTCATGGTAGGGGCTGTGGAGCTAGCTCCACTCCTGGGAGAGGGAAGAGGCGGCGGGACCAGCCTGCTCCTCACACTGGCACCCACACTCCATCCCCAGCCCCAAAAATCCCACTCCTAGCCTGTACAGGTCCCAGCATCAGCCATGTCTGCTGTCTACACCAAAACAGCCACTGCTCTGGCCCTCAGCCCTGCCCCTCAAGGCCTGGCCTGGCCCAGCTACCGCCACCGACCACCTAGAGCCCCGGTGAGCTTGAGGTGAGTGTGGGGCAGGTGGGGCAGCTTCTCTTTCCTCTTTTTTTCTCTGCCTGCCACAGAAAATTGGGACCCAGAGCATCTGCTGCCACTACCATCCAAAGCCACCCTCAGAAGCAGGCCTGAGGCTGCAGGCTCCCCGGCACCTCTCCACAGAGCCTTTCTTCCATTTAACCTCCACAGAGGCAACTAACAGAGTGAGCAGCAGCAGCAGGCCTTCCTCTAGGTGCATTCCTCCTCCTCTAACTCGGGGATCTTGCTCTTGGCCCCCAGCAGAGCCTTTGTTCCCTGGTGGACTGCAGTGGCAGAGGCCAGCCTAACACCTCTCTGCCTGACGAGCTCCGGGCTCTTTGGAAATTTCAAACCCCCCATCAGCCTCCTCTAGCCTTCTGGAGCTTTCACAGCATCTTGGCACTCACAGGGCAGCCTGTAGGCATCAGGCGGTGGGTGACAGAGCCTCACATAGGTGCTTGCAGTCATCCCAGGATCTCCCCAGTAGGATACTGTTTTCCCTAGGCCATTCTCTTTTTTGTTTTGTTTTGTTGTTGTTGATGTTTTTTGAGACAGAGTCTTGTGACAGAGTCTTGCTCTGTCGCCCAGGCTGGAGTACAGTGGCATGATCTGGGCTCACTGCAACCTCTACCTCCAAGGTTCAAGTGATTCTCCTGCCATAGCCTCCCAAGTAGCTAAGATTACAGGTGCCTGCCACCATGCCCAGCTAATTTTTGTATTTTTAGTAGAGTCGGGGTTTCACCACATTGGCCAGGCTGGTCTTGAACTCCTGACCTCATGATCCACCCACCTCGGCCTCCCAAAGGGCTGGGATTACAGGCGTGAGCCCCTGCGCCTGGCCTCCCAGCCCATTCTTTAGAGTAATGCCGACTACACCAGTTCTTTCCTCAGGCTGAATCAGTGGCTGGAGTTGCCCCAAATGTGACAGCAGGAGAGTTCCCACAAGAGATTGCCCCAAACCGTCCTGAAATGGGGCAGTTGGAATTCCAAAGAAAGAAGCCCCAAAGCCCAGAGTGGTCTGTTAAAAGCATACATCAAAGGAGCAGACACACAGAGGGGGCTGCAGTGTATCCTTGCAAGGGACAAAACACAGATGTTCTACCCTGGTATGTCTGCAATGAGTGGGTCTGGTTATGGAGCTTATATAAAGGTTAAGAAATTTGGCTTAGGGCCAGGGCTAGTTTCTATCAATGCTGTGGGCAACATCCTCAACATTTTTATCAGTGCCTGTGAATGTTTGAGACCCTGGCTTGGGTTTAAGCCTGCAGGGAAAAACCTGCGGCTGGCTGTTTCACAGAGTGGTCAAGTTACCCTGTAGTTCTAAGTCTGGACAGAGAAAATAATGAGGAGGAAGTGGGGTAATAGACATTATTCTTCGCTGTAAGAATTTTTTTTTTAGATGGAGTCCCACTCTGTCACCCAGGCTAGAAGGCATTGGTGCAATCTCAGCTCACTGCAACCTCCACTTCCCAGGTTCAAGCAATTCTCCTGCCTCAGCCTCCCAAGTAGCAGGGATTACAGGCGCCTGCCACCATGCCTGGCTAATTTTGCTTTTTTTTTTTTTTTTTTTTCAGTAGAGACAGGGTTTCACCATGTTGGCTAGGCTGGTCTCGAACCTGACTTCAGGTGATCCGCCCCCCTCGGCCTCCCAAAGTGCTGGAATTACAGGTGTGAGCCACTGCACCTAGCCTGCAGTAAGAATTTATACTGGGAAGTGGAAGTCAGTTGTTTTTCAAGATTGTTTCATGTATTTGGCTTCCTGTTCATATTTATATCGGTTTTGGTGTGGGGAGAGTTGTCAATTTCTACAAAAAAAATAGCTGTGAATTTGAAGGGATTGTTTTGAATTTCTCAGTCCATTTGTGGGATATTGTTATCTTGGAAATATTAAGTATTTTTATTCTTGAAAATTAGACACCTTTAAATTATTTCATATCTTGATTTCTTTCAGCATTAAAAAATAATTAAGTGTAGGCCAGGCATGGTGGCTCCCACCTGTAATCCCAACACTTTAGCAGGCAGAAGCAGGCAGATTGCTTGAGCCCAGTTGGAGACTGGCCTAGGCAACATGGAGAAACCCGGTCTCTACAAGAAATACAAAAATTAGTCAGGCATGGTGACACACACCTGTAGTCCCAGCTACTGAGGAGGCTGAGGCTGGTGGATCAATTGAGCCCAGGAGGTCGAGGCTGCAGTGAGCTGTGATCACACCACTTCACTCCAGCCTGGGTGACAGAGCAAGACCTTGTCTCAAAAAAAAAAAAAAAAAAAAAAAAAAGAAGTGTAAAATTTTTGCACTTCTATTACTTTTTCTAAATATTTTTGAAGCATTATAAATCAAATATTTACATTTTATTCTTATTGTTGGTTGCTTTAACTATAATTTTGTATGTGTATCTTGTGACACTGATCAAGTTATTAATTCTAGTGGTATTTTAGTGAAACTCTTAAACATTTTAATATAAGAATTATGTCATGTGCAATTAAGACAGTTCCAGAAGTTGACACGGGGAAGGAGGGTGAGCAGTCAGGACCCCAGCAGGGCCTGTGGGCAGGTCACACTGAAGGAAGGGGCCCAGATGATGGAACCTTCAAGTAACCTCACTTCCTTGGTGACAGACCCTCCAGAACTTAAAACTCTGGTAGCCAGAAACCCTTATTCTAGACACAGCCCTGTATCAAGCTAATTTTGTGGAGATGCTCAAGAGCTAGATGTTCTCCTACTATATCTTGACTTCCTGAGGCTCTCATCTGTGGAAGGCTTGAAGTGAGGGCATCTTCCAATGATGCAGACATTGGTCCAGCTCTCATCCACAAATCCTCAGGTCACATGGCAGGAGACACCCATAGGTAACACAGAGCAGCTCAGGGCAGACCCATCCAGGCCAGACCTCACCTGTGATCCCATCTGAGCAACCCCACATCCCTGCCCATCATCATGTGTTGAGGGAACAAGAGTTGAGGGTTCCCTCCCTGGACAGGAGCAGGTGGTAAGGTGTTTGGAGACTGATGGGTCTGCCAGGATCATATCCCAAGTCGTGGCTGGCAGGATAAGAACTTGAGTGTTGAAGAATATATTCCATAATAATTCCATAATAATATTCCATAAAGGAGGCCATTTCCCTCAGCAGTTCAGCCTTGCAATGCAGGTGGAGCCTGAACATGATCATCTTCTATTTTCCATTTCGGCCACTTCTCAGGAAACATCCTATGTGTGCCCTAATAGTCTGTAACCATTGCTAGAGCGTCCATACACACCACTGCACACTGAAGGACTTTAACAGCAGAAATTTAGTTTCCCGCAATTTGAGAGCCTAGAAATCCAACAACAAGCTGTTGGATGGTTTCTCTGAGAACTCTCTCCTCGGCTTGTAGATGGCTGACTTCTATCTCTGCATCCTTACTGCCTCTTCTAATAAGGACTCCAGTCATATTGGATTTGGGTCCACTCCAATAAACTCAAAACCTATAACCTCTTGGAGACCATATGTCCAAATACAGTCACATTCTGAGGCACTGAGTGTTAGAACGTGAACTTTGAGGAGGGGACACCACTCAACCCATTGTATATATTATTCCCGTGTAGATGACAAACTCCTGGGAGATTACTCAGTGGAAGGATATGCATGTGTAAAATTGTAACAGATATAGACCGATCACTTTCCAAAAGGGCTTTGGAAGGTACACTGCCACCAGCAATGTCTGAATGTAGCTGCTTCCCTGAATCCACCTTGTCCTGGATGTTAACTTTCTTCTAATGTTCTGGCAATCTGGTATCTATGTGGCAAATAAAATCATGTTGATTCGTGTTGATTTCCAGTTTTCTGACTGAAATTTTTGAGTCATCTTTCAATTGCTTAATACAAATATGTTTTCCCTGAGTCATCTGCTCAGATTCTTGGCCCTTTAAGTGGGCTTTCTCCCATCCTGGACTCTGCTAGCATTTGCCCCCTTGTCATGTCTGTAACTGTAGCTGTTTGGCAAGATTCTTTTTAATGTTAAAAAATTGTGTTGCTCAAAGTCAAAAAAGTATTCCTAGGCTGTCTTGCCCTGTGCACTGTCTCTAAAACAGAAAACGAGGCTTCTTGAGGCCCTTTCCATATGTGAGGAGCAGATAGAGCCTCCAGCAGTTTGAAGGAAATTTCTTGCAGCCCTTGCTGTTTACGGTTCTCACTTCTGACCCATGTGCTGTTGAGCAGACATTTGACATTACAAAACCTGTGTTTTCCCAACTTTACAAGAAGGACGTTTTTTGAGGACTTACTGGGATAATTGTCTTCATACAGGCTACTAATATAGACGGGTGCTGTTGCTCCATAGATGACAAAGTATCATGAAGATGCCTTGAAGGTGTTAATGGCTTAATTATTGTCCACCTCCACATAAAACTTTCTTGTCGTTGTTTCTTTGATTTTCAGATGGAATTTCCCTCTTGTCACCCAGGCTGGAGTGCAATGGTGCAATCTTGGTTCACTGCAACCTCTACCTCCTGGGTTCAAGCAATTATCCTGCCTCAGCCTCCTGAGTAGCTGGGATTACAGGTACCCTCCACCACACCTGGCTAATTTTTTGTATTAATAGTAGAGACAAGGTTTTACCATGTTGGCCAGGCTGATCTTGATCTCCTGACCTCAGGTGATCCACCCACCTCGGTCTCCCAAAGTGCTGGGATTACAGGCATGAGCCACTGAAGCTAGCCCACATAAAGCTTTGGAAGCCTTGAACCTTCACCATGGACACCTGTATCCTCCACATGCACAAGTCTCTGAAGAATAGGAACTTCCTGGTATAAGGCCCAGCCCCCAACCTGCTAGTGGTTCACAGTGCTGTCATTGACCATATGTCTCTTCTTGTTCCCTTCCATAAAAAATAAGTCTACTCTGGCTGGGTGTGGGTGGCTCACACCTGTAATCCCAGCACTTTGGGAGGCCGAGGTGGGCAGATCATGAGGTCAGGAGCTTGAGACCATCCTGACTAACACAGTGAAACACCATCTCTACTAAAAAAAAATTAGCCACGTATAGTGGTGGGCACCTGTAGTCCCAGCTATTCAGGAGGCTGAGGCAGGAGAATGGTGTGAACCCGGGAGGCAGAGCTTGCAGTGAGCTGAGAGTATGCTACTGCACTCCAGTCTAGGCGACAGAGCTAGACTCCGTCTCCAAATAAATAAATAAATAAATAAATAAATAAATAAATAAATAGTCTACGTGAAACCTTGAGATGGGAATTATGCAGATACTCCCAGCTATGTACAAGGGAGAAGCTGAATGAGGCTTTTGTACCAGACTTCTAAGTTGAGCCATCTTCTCCTTACCACCTTCCTGGACTCCTACCAGGACTTCACCACCAATCCACTGCTCCTGGGCCAGCTATTTAGTAGGCGTCTGTCTCCTCCAAGACACAGTGGTGACTCTACAAGCTACTAGGTGGGTACTAAGGATATCACTGAGCTTTCTGAGCCTGTCTATGCCTCTGAAAACAGTTTTAACACATGAAAAACAATTTTATTCCATTAAAATAAAGTTGAAACATTATCTCAAAAAGTATTTTAAACTCCACTGCATTTCATTGTTTTAATGTGGAACTGGTAAAACAAATTACTTCTAAGATTCAAAATGCTTCTTTTCTACTACAGTACAAAATAATATTACCCTGAACACCTGCCTCATGAATCACTTATAACACTGTTATAAAGAGCCTCTCCACTTAGATTTTCTTCATATGTCTTACATTTAAATGTCCTTAGTGTTCCATGGAAAAGTGTATTAGTGGTGCCCACCTAATGAAGAAACATGTCTCAGAGCTCAGATACAGAAACCACATGCTTTCATGTAAGCACTAGAAATGAAGATATAATAGCAAGAAATTTGTGTTTAATTTACATAAATATTTGCTTTTCAAAATAACTAAAATTATTTCAATTCCAAAAAGTGTAATTGTAATGTAATTATAACTATCCAAAAAAGAGAAAATCAATCTCCTTCTCCATTTAAACTTACGTACAAGTAAGCAACCTATTTTAAATTATTCTGTATAGTCAACATGGATTTAGAGTAATGTCTCAAACTGTTACTGCCTTAGTGCTTTTTACTGTCAATTTATGATGTTTCTTTGGCCTGATTTCTAATGTACAATTTCACATTATCTAAATCTGTATAATATATTCTGGTAGAAACTCTCCAGTATTTTCTAAGGTATATGTATGGAAAAATGTTTTTCCACATTAATTACATTCATAGGGTTTCTCCCCAGTATAACGTTTGAGGAATTCCTGGAGAGTTTCCCTTCAGTATAAATTTTCCAGTGTACAATACAATCTGTGGTATAAGTAAGGTATTGTGCCTTTCTTTATATTTGTAATGTTTTTGTTCAGTAAAATAATCTTGTGAATTTTAAGGGTTGTATTTTGTGAAAGACCCTTCAACAGTCATTACATTTATATCAATTTTATTTAGTATGAAATCACTGATGTAAATTGTGATATCAACATTTGTTAATGGTTTTACCACATTCTTTACTTTGGTAAAATTTCTCTCCAGAATGAATTCACTTATAGTAAAAGTTGAGTGCAAGATAAAACCTTTGCTACATTCCCTTACAATTATAGGGGTTCTCTATCATGTGAATTATCTTATATTCAGAAAGGATTGAGCATTGATCAAAGACTTAACACATTCTTCACATTTCTTGAGTTTCTCTCCAGTATGAATTCTCTTCTGTTTAGCAAGGTTTGAGAACCAGTTAAAGGCTTAGCCACATTTTTCACATTTGTAATGTTGCTCTCCAGTATGAATTCTCTTGCGTCCAATAAGATGTGAGCTCTGGTTAAAGGTTTTGCCACATTCTTCACATTTGTAGCATTTCTCTGCAGTATGAATTATCTTATTTTTAGTCAGGATTGAGCCATGCATAAAAGCTTTTCTACATTCTTCACCATTGTAGGGTTTTTCTCTAGTATGAATTCTCTCATGTTGAGAAAAGTATGAGAACCAGTTAAAAGTTTTGCCACATTCTTCACATGTGTAGGGTTTCATTTCAGTATGAATTCTCTGATGTCCAATAAGATGTGAGCTCTGCTTAAAGGTTTTTCCACATTCTTCACATTTGTAGCATTTCTCTCCATTATGAATTCTCTTATTTTTAGTAGGGATTCAGCTATGCGTAAAAGCTTTTCCACATTTTTCACAATTGTAGGGTTTCCTTCCAGTATGAATTCTCTTGTGTCCAATAAGATGTGAGCTCTGGTTAAAGGTTTTGCCATATTTTTCACATTTGTAGCATTTCTCTCCAGTATGAATTCTCTTATTTTTAGTCAGGATTGAGCCATGCATAAAAGCTTTTCCACATTTTTTACAATTGTAGCATTTCTCTCCAGTATGAGTTCTCTTATGTTGAGAAAAGTATGAGAACCAGTTACCAGTTTTGCCACATTCTTCACATGTGTAGGATTTCCTTCCAGTATGAGTTATCTTATGTCCAGTGAGATGTGAGCCCTGGTTGAAGGCTTTGCCACATTCTTCACATTTGTAAGATTTCTCTCCAGTATGAATTCTCTTATGTCCAATAAGGTGTGAGCACTGGTTCAAGGCTTTGCCAAATTCTTGACATTTGTAGGGTTTCTCTACAATTTGAATTATCTTATTTTGAGTAAGGTTTGAGAACCCATTACTGGCTTTGCCACAATCCTTTTGTATGGTTTCTTTCCTGTATGTATTTTTTTATGTTGAGTAAGGATTAAGCACCAGTTAAAAGCTTTGCCACATTCATCACATTGAAATATTTTGGTAAGCATAGTTGATAAACATTGGCTAAGTCCATTATAACTTTTTTGTGTGTGTCCCTTACACTCACCCACACTTTTCTAGTCTTAAGTTTAAATTTTCAGTGCCATAGCCTTCATATCTTCTCAGTATCACTTTTTGGAATAAATGGTTTATGCTTTGCTCAGGCAAAAGATCTGGAGTAAAATGAGAGGACATAGCTAAAAAAAAAATAAATTATACCCCTTATTAGGCTCAGGTGAGTATACTTTATGAATACAAAGTATAAAATTACACCAAGCACAATAAGATGATATAATACCACAAGCCCAAATTCCTTAATAGACATGTAAACTTAACAAAATATGCTGACCACAATGCTTTTGTAGGAGCTCTAAAAAGCAGTTAAGAGATTTCAGTGCCACAATGAAAACAATGTCAACAGCCACACAGAAGAAAAAGGATCATTTACCCACAGTTACATTTACCCACCATAGCCATACCTCCTCCCCAATACAAAATAATTCCTTTCAGTGTAAACTGTCAACTCCCGGCTTTTCTCTCACAAGAGAAAAAAAATAGTGGCACATGTGTTCATAATTCTGGCTTTGAGGGATCTTTCCAAAGACTGGTTTCTGTCTACTGTGACACAGAGTGCTGAAAGTGTCTGTGAGACAAAAGGTAAATGATTGTTATAGCAGCAGAGAGATTGCAGGACCACAGAGAAACAGCAGGTGTACCAACTTATTACAAGTTGTTAAGCAGAAACATGGGCAAATCCACATAACTCAATAAAGAGAACACAAATCTAGGGAAGAGACATCTTAACAGGTTTGAGAAATTCTCAATATCTAGCCTGATAAATTGGTGTCAGACACTGCAGGGAAGAAAGACACTTTATACAGACTGTGATAGGTTATTTCTTTTTAATGCCCATATCTCAACCAAATGTTACAAAATATACAAATATCAGACTAACATGGCCCAGTCAAAGAAACAAGTATGCAGAAATCAACCCTAAAGAAATGATGACGTATAAATTACCTTTAAAAATAAAAATCATCATCTCAATTATTCTCAATGTGTAACATGGGAACACAGAAAATTAAGTGTAATCAGGAAAATAAGAATATCAACACAATGGCAAAAAGAAACAAATTGTAGAGCAAAAGCATACGTAAAATGACTGAGAAATTATCCAGTGCAAGAAAAAAAATACTAAAATCTGAAGCTCGACAAACTTCAACTCAGCTAAAAAGACCCATAACAAGACACAATATAAGCAAAGTTTTGAAAGTCACAGAAAATAAGATGATCTTGAATGTAGAAAGACAAAAGAGATGTATCATCTATATGCATGCTCCTGCAATTTTACCAGTGAATTTTTGAACAAAAACCCCGCTGACAAGAGGGGGCTTTGGTTACACAGTCCAAGTGCTGAAGGAAAAAAAACTTCTAACAAAACTGTCCTAAAAAATTTGAAACAATAAACATTTTCCAAGATAACTAAATGCTGAGAAAGTACATCACCAGTATAACTGTCCTACAAGAAATGCAAAAAGAAGCCTTTCCCATTGAAAATTTAAAATGAAGAAAACAAACCAAATCATACAAAAATACGCAACTTGGCCAGGCATGGTGGTCACGCCTGTAATCCCAGCACTTTTGGAGGCTGAGGTGGCTGGATCACGAGGTCAGTAGATTGAGACCATCCTGGCTAACATGGTGAAACCCTGTCTCTACTAAAAATACAAAAAATTACCTTTGAATGGTGGCGGGCCCCTGTAGTCCCAGCTACTCGGGGGCTGAAGCAGGAGAATGGCGTGAATCTGGGAGGCAGAGCTTGCAGAGAGTCGAGATCACTCCACTGCACTCCAGCCTGGGTGAGACAGCGAGACTCCATCTCAAAAAAAAAAAAAAAAAAAAAAAATACACAACTCTCTGGGAAAATATGCACATACACAAAAATAAAACTTTGTAGTATTATAATAATTATATAACAATTGTGCTTTATAATTTGAAAGACATCATGAAAATTAAAACATCCTTTAATATATGACATACCCAGTGATACTGTAATTTGAGCACAGATGTAAAAAGCAAAGATTTTTGTGTGCAACTGAGTGTAAGTTGTTACCAGTTTAAAATATACAGTTGTAACTTTAAGAGATTTTATGTAATTTAAATGGTAACCATAAAGAAAATGCAGATACGCAATAGAAAATAAAAAAGCAAAGCATGTCACTGCAAATATCAATAAGATACAAAGGAATACAAAGTAAATAGGGACAAAATAGCTACAAGAGTCAAATAAAACAATAAAATGGTAATTGCAAGTCATTTTCTTTCAGAAAAGTATTAAAATATTCATGGACTAAATTTCCCAATCAAAAGAAATACATTTAAAAAAGGGATTGTTTTTAATTTAGAAAACAAAATCCACCTATGTCATGTCTCCAAGAGGCTCACCTCAGATCTAATGATGAAAATAGACTGAAAGTGGCAGGATGGAAAAGACATTCCATGCAAATATTAACCAAATGAGAGGTGGAGAACTAATTATATTAAGTCAAAAGCTGTCATATTTTATAAAATATAGTTTAAGTCAAAACTCACAAGAGACAAACAAGGACATTATATTAAAATAAAATGGTTCGTTCACTGGGAACCTATTTATATCTCCTATCAGGGTTCCCAAATATATAAAGTAAGCATTAACAGAAATGAAGTAATATAACAGTGGGAGAGTACTTCAATACTTTCAGTAATGAATAATAAAGCATGACAGAACATTAATAAGGGAACAAAGGACTTGAAAGCAAAGTAAAACAATTACACCTAAAAGACACATACAGAACACACCACACAATAGCAGAATCCACAATCTTTTCAATAGCTTATAAGAAAATTCTCCTGGATACAACACCTGTTATCTCACAAAACAAGTCTTAATTCATTTTTAAACTTGAATATTACATGCTATTATTTTTGGCCAAATTGAATGAAACTAAAAATAATTAACAGAAGGAAAGGCAAAAAAAATCACAAAATATGAAAATTAAACAATACACTCTTAAGAATGCTCGTGTTCAAAGGTTGGAAGACTGAATACTGTGAAGATGGCCATACTGACCAAAGTGATCTGCCTACACATTCAATACAATCCCTTTCAAATTCCAAACTTCACTTTCCCAAACATAGGAAAACAACTCCGAAATCATATGGAATATCAAGAACCCACAAAAAGTCTGACTATTTAAAAAAGGAAAACAATATTGGAGGCATCGTGCTTAATGATTTCAAAATACAAAACAAATGTAGGGTAATCAAAGCACTTTGATACTGGCATAAAAGAAAACCCCACACGAACAAAACAGAATACAGCACAGATACAAACTCTCATATGTATGGCCAAATGAGTTATTAACACCATTTATTGTGGCATTATTCACAAAAGCCAATAGGTAAAAGCAACCCAAACTTCCCTCACCAAATGAATGGATAAATATAATTTGGTATGTAAAAATAATGGAATATAATTCAGCTTTAAAAGCAAACAAGAAATCTTCTAATATCTACCATAAACATAAATCTTGATGACATTATGTTAAATTTAATAAGCCAGCCAGACAAAGACAAATACTATATGAATCCACTTATATGGGGCATCTAAAGTAGTAACACCATTAAAAAGAGAAAATAGAATAATGTTTGGAAAGGGCCAGGCAATGGGAAACAGGATTCATGTGGACTGTGTATTAGTTTCACAAGATACTAACATTCTAAGCTGGGCATGGTGGCTCACGCCTGTAATCCCAGCACTTTGGAGGCCAAGGCAGGCAGATCACATGAGGTTGGGAATTCAAGACCAGCCTAACCAACATGGTAAAATCTCATCTCTACTAAAACTACAAAAATTAGCCAGGCATGGTGGCACACACCTTAATCCCAGCTACTCAGGAGGCTAGCCAGGAGAATAGCTTGAACCTGGGAGATTGCAGTGAGCCACGATTCCACCACTGCACTCCAGCCTGGGTGACAGAGTGAGACTGTCTCAATGAAATAACATAAAAATAGAAAACATTCTACATATATGTTGCTAACAGTGTCATTACATGTAATATAAACTGAACTACATAATTTGAAGTATTTAAGATTGTACATTTTGGTGTGTATTTTTCACAAATAAAAATAAATAAATGTACAAAAGATAGAGTTAGGAAGCTTTTCAAAACATAGCTCCAAATCACAAAATGTTTCTCTCACACCAAGATAATACATATTCAACAATAAACAGGTGTGGAAATTAAGACAATTTCCACAACTACTCATTGATGCGAGAGAAAATAACCATCTATCACCAACCAAAATAACAATTATATACAAATTATTTTTAAAATGTGGGTAATATTTATACAGGCAAACAAACATGAAGATAAAAAAAGATAATTATAGTGGCAATAGATGTATGGCTGATTCATATTTGACTTTTGCTATACACTGGGTTAAAATGTATGAAGTTGAATATTGTCATATGGAATTATAATATATAAATTAAAACAAAAATACAATTAACTAAAATGAGGTAGCCTATCCTAAACCATGAGATATCAACATATAAAATTGCAAAACAAAAATTTAAAAACACATTAACCTAAAAAGTCTCGGATAAACATAGTTCACTATGGAATCCTTCTAGATACCTACAGTTTTCAACTGTGACTAGGCATCCATAAAGAGGAAATATTTGATTTTATTAAAACTTCAACTCATAGGTTCAAGGGCTACATGTGCAGGTTTGTTACATGGGTGATTGCATGATGTTGAGGTTTAGGGTAGGATTGATCCCATCAGCCAAGCAGTGAGCATAATACCCAACAGATAGGTTTTCAGTCCTTGGCCCACTCCCTCCCCCAACCCAGTGGTCTCTAGTGTCTGCTCTTCCCATCTTTATGTGGCACCATCACAGCTTACTGCAGCCTTGACCTCCCAGGTTCAAGCAATCCTCCTGGCTCAGCCTCCTGAGTCGCCAGGACTAAAGGCATGCACTACCACATACAGTGAATTTTTGTATTTTTAGAACAGACAGGGTTTCAATACATTGTCCAGGTTTGCCTCGAATTCCTGGGCTCAAGCAATCCACTTGCTTCAACCTGGCTAGATTTTCAACCAAGAAAATAAAAATCTTACACTTAAATTAATAAATAAAACTCTTAAATACTTGGGCAAACTGGAATTATATTGCAGCAAGATTTTTATAAAGAAAACAAAGCCAGGCATGTTACTCATGCCTGTAATTCCAACACTTGTGGCAGGCCAAGGCAGGTGGATCACCTGCAGTCAGGAGTTCGAAACTAGCCTGGCCAGCATGGTGAAACCCTATCTCTACTGAAAATACAAAAATCAGCCGGGTGTGGTGGCAGGTGCCTGTAATCCCAGCTACTCAGGAAGCTGAGGCAGGAGAATTGCCTGAACCTGGGAGGCCGAGGTAGCAGTGAGCTGAGATCGCTCCACTGCACTCCAGCCTGGGCAAGAATTCGAGACTCTGTCTCAAAAAAAAAAAAAAAAAAAGAATGAAAAAGAAGACAAAACAAAAAGGGAAACAGCCTGTTTCATCCACAGTTCATAAGGAACCCCATAATGTAGATTAAACACATTACTAAGCCCGAGCTTAGTAACCACTCTGACCATGAAGATGGAGCCCAGGGTGGCTCATTTCTAGGTGGTGAGTGAGAGAAACCTGATTCTCACCAGTGGTCAAACTCACCTGGAATCAGTTTAAGGTTCTCACCTATGATGTCTTTTTTCTTTTCTTTTTTCTTTTCTTTCCTTTTCTTTTCTATTCTATTCTATTCTATTCTATTCTTTTCTTTCTTTCCATTTTTTTTCTTTTCTTTTCTTTCTTTTTTTTTTTTTTGAGATGGGGTCTCCCTCTGTCACCCAGGCTGTAGTGCAGTGGTGCAAACTGGACTCACTGCAACCTCTGCTTCCCTGACTTAAGCAATTCTCCCACCTCAGCCTCCAGAGTAGCTGGGACCACAGCTACTCTATTTTTAATAGAAATGGGGTTTCCCGTGTTACCCAGGCTGGTCTAAGACTCCTGAGCTCAAGCCATCCACTTGTCTTTGCCTCACAAAGTGCTGGCATTACAAGTGTGAGGCACCACACCCAGCCTGTGATGTCTTTTTTCTGACAACACTTCTGACAGCAAATGTGTGTAGTTTGCTGCATACAAACCAATTATCCAACACAAACAAGTTCTCCACCAATTCAATTCTGTCACCACCCAGATTTAGCACAGATCTCACAAGTTCAGGGTTCTGTCCCACCAACTGCCTCCACTGTAGATCCAGTCAAAAAGACTGAAAGTGGAAAATAAAAGTTGAGCAGAGTTTCTTGTAGAGCCAGAAAGCTGAAAAGTGCTTTTCAAAAAAGAGAGATGTCAAAACGAGATAACCTGGCAGACCTCCCAATGGCCCAAGCTGGAATAATATGAACAACGAAATCATGATAACATGGAACTCCAACTCACAGAATAAAATAAATATCCATGAGTCCATATTGATATAAAAAAATTAGGTAAATAAAGAAGGAAAGAATGAAGGATGGAAGGAAGGAAGAAAGTTTAAAATTTTCCTTGCAGAATTCCAAAATACTAATCAGTATAGGCAGATAATTCTGAAATAAAATTACTGCTAGAACACCACAGTAATAATTATTGTAAGCAAGATTCACTGAACAATTTGAAAATGGTGACTAAAATTTATAGGAAAGGTGCACATTTGTATAGTTCCAAAGCATCTGCCTCCAAATATCTGGCAGATATTTAATTTTTCTTTAAATTTTACAAAAAGACTTATGACTTTTTTTGTTGCTGTTTTTCTGGACACAGAGTCTCACTCAGTCACCCAGGCTAAAGTGCAGTGGCATGATCTCAGCTCACTGCAACCTCTGCCTCCCGGGTTCAAGCGATTCTCCCACCTCAACTTCCCAAGTACCTGGGATTACAGACATGTGCCATGATGCTCGGCTATTTTTTGTATTTTTAGTAGAGACAGGGTTTCACCATGTTGGCCAGGCTGGTCTCAAACTCCCAACCTCAGGTGATCCACCTGCCTTGGCCTCCCAAAGTGCTGGGATTACAGGCATGAGCCACCTTGCCCAGCCAACTTGTGACTATTTAAAGCAAAAACTGTAACATTGTAATGTAGAATTTAAATCATGAAAATGTTAAATTTACAACGGTAGCACGATAAGTAGAAAGAGTTCAATAAAATTGTTTCATATCAAGGTTTTTATAATGTACATTGATTAAAATTGCACAGTATTAACTCTACATAGATTGTGGTATGTTAAAAGTGCATATTGCAGCTGGGCGCAGTGGCTCACACCTGTAATCCCAGCACTTTGGGAGGCCAAAGTGGGCGGATCACGAGGTCAGGAGGTGGAGGCCATCCTGGCTAACACAGCGAAACACTGTCTCTACTAAAAATACAAAAAATTAGTCAGGTACGGTGGCGGGCGCCCGTAGTCCCACCTACTTAGGAGAGTGAGGCGGGAAAATGGCATGAACTTGCAGTGAGCCAAGATTGTGCCACTACACTCCAGCCTGGGTGACCAAGCGAGACTCCATCTCAAAAAAAAAAAAAAAAAGTGCATATTGCAATCCCTGGAGCAACCGCTAAAAAATGTAAAGAGGTGTCACTTAAATGCTAATAAAGAAATCAAATATTAGAAATTATGTAAGGTTGTTCATAGACCTTTTAGTCATAATAGCCCCAAGTAGAAAACCACGTGGATGAACAAATTGCAGGGCATTTATACCACAGGATACTATTCAGCAGTACAAAGGAACAAACTACTGAAGCATGGACCTGGGATGACTCTCCTAAACTTGCTAAATGAGACAGGCTGGACATAAAATAATGCAGACTGTATGATTCCAGGCAAAAGTAACCTATGTTGAAAAAAAAAATCATAGCAGAGATAGCCTCTTGGGAGAAAAAAAATTGCCAAGGAAAAAACAAAAGGGAACTTCTGAGGATGATGAAAACATTAACATTCTATTCTTTTTATTGTATTTATTTATTTATTTATTTTGGAGACAGAGTCTCGCTCTGTTACCCAGATGGAAGTGTAATGGTGTGATCTCAGTTCACTGCAACCTCTGCCTTCCGGGTTCAAGCAATTCTCCTGGCTCAGCCTCCCAAGCAGCTGGGATTTCAGGCACTTGCCACCACACCTGGCTAATTTTTGTATTTTTAGCAGAGATGGCATTTCACCATGTTGGCCAGGCTGGTCTGTAACTCCTGACTTCAGGTGATCTACCCACCTCAGCCTCCCAAAGTGCAGGAATTATAGGCATGAGCCACCGCACTGGGCCGAAAACATTCTATTCTTAAAATAGGTGAAGATTACATGGGGGGTGTATTTATTTCTCAAAACTGTAAAGTTGGGCTGGGCATGGTGGCTCACGCCTGTAATCCCAGCACATTGGGAGGCTGAGGTGGGCAGATTGCTTGAAGTCAGGAGTTCGAGACCAGTCTGGCCAACATGGTGAAACCCCATCTCTACTAAAAATACAAACATTAGCCGAGCACGGTGGCGGGTACCTATAGTCCCAACTACTCAGGAGGCTGAGGCAGGGGAATCGCTGGAACCCAGGGGGCGGAGGTTGCAGTTAGCTGAGATTGCCCCACTGCACTCCAGCCTGGGTGGCAGAATGAGACTCATTCTCAAAAATAAATAAATAAATAAATAAATAAATAAAATGTTCTGTAGTAAAACAATTGTATAAAAAGACAAAATCCATCTACAATACTAATATTTAAGATCTTGGTGACCTTTGTTGTGGAAGGGAAGGAGAAAGAAAATGATTGTTGGGGGCATACATGAGGGTGATTCTATTTTTTGGTTATAAAAAATATTCACTTTGTAATAATTCATTCAGCTTTACATGAGTGCTTTGCGTGTGCATTTCTGTATGCATGTTATACATCAATAAATATTTTTTTGAGACAGAATCTCACTCTGTTGCCCAGGCTGGAGTGCAGTGGCAAGATTTCAGCTCTCCGCAGCCTCCACCTCCTGGGCTCACTGGATCCTCCCACCTCAGCTTCCTGAGTGGCTGGGACTACAGGCACGTGCCACCACATACCGCTTTTTTGTATTTTTTGTAGAGACAGGGTTTCGCCATGTTGCTCAGGCTTGTTTTGAACTCCTGGGCTCAAGAAATCCACCCACTTCAGCCTCCCAATGGCTGAGATTACAGGCATCAGCCACCATATCTGCCCCACCAATAAAATTTTAAAATATTATGTTTTCGCACAAAAACCCTAACTCAGTACCTCAGAATAATGGCAGCATTTTGTTTATTCGTTTGTTTTGTTTTAAAGTGGAACACATTTGCTCAGGTCACCATGAGATGGATTTTAATATTTTGAAGTATCTATTAATGTTCTTACATTCAAGTGACCTGGGTCTTTCCATTTTTGCCTGCATTTGGTAAGTAGTATGGTGTTGATTTTAGGGGATGCATTTCTCCCCAGCAAAGTCCTCTCCCAATAATGATGCTCACTAAGGTTAGGGAATCTAGGACAGTGCCTTGTGCATGCAGTAGGGCACTTGTGGAACTGGGTTGAATCAGAAACAAAATGAGTAGTAGAAGTCAATGCCTACCAAGAATAGTAAGTAGGTAATGTAGGTACAGCTGGAAGACCAAAATCCAACAGTCGACGTTTTTGCATTAATTTGAGAAAACATTTACAACTAGTTCACCAGAAGATGTTACTGTAAGGCAGTGTTTCAGGGACTTGGCTGCACACCATAATCATCTAGAGAACTTTAAAAACACTGTTGCCTGGTGGTAGCAGGCACCTGTAATCCCACCTACTCTGGAGGCTGAGGCAAGAGAATGGCTTGAACCCTGGATGCAGAGGTTGCAATGAGCCTTGATCACGCCATTGCACTTCAGCCTGGGGGACACAGAATGCTACCCCCCCCCCCAAAAAAAAAGAAAGAAAAAAGAAAAAACACTGTTGCCTGGGACTCACTCAGGGATTCTGATTTACTGGTCTTTTGCAACGTGGCCTTGGGAGATTTTTGGCCCACCTAACACCCTCCGGTGATTCTGATGTTAAACCAAGGGTAATATTCCTTGGTTAAGTGTGAAGAATGCATTAAATGTACGTGTTTTCCATGTGGACTGCTGGTATTTGCCCCCATGGATGCTCCTGAGTTTTGGCTTCTGGAAAACAGTTCTGCCCTGTTAAAATCAAAAGATGGGTCAGGCACCGTGGCTCACACCTGTAATCCCTGCACTTTGGGAGGCCAAGGCAGGTTTATCACCTGTGGTCAGGAGTTCGAGACCAGTCTGACCAATATGGAGAAACCCTGTCTCTACTAAAACTACAAAAATTAGTTCAGTGTGGTGGTGTGCACCTGTAATCCCAGGTACTCTGGAGGCTGAGGCAGGAGAATCACTTGAACCTGGGAGGTGGAGGTTGCAGTGAGCCAAAACTGTACCATTGTGCTCCAACTTGGGTAACACAGTAAGACTCCATCTCAAAAAAAAAACAAAAAAAAAGATGACTTGAAGATGTACTCAGCAGTTGTCTGGGCTAAATTGTAGCAAGGGAAAATGTTCTCTTGGCAGCTCTATTTTTATGTCACTTGTTTTCACAGTAACAGTTTGTTTCAGGCACAGTATTTTGATTTAGTCTGTGTTGAAAGTCGTAAATAGCCTACAAATACTACAAAGGGATGACAAGAATTTGCAGGCACATAGAGTGCATTATACATGCTTTTAAATTTTTCCTACAGTGAAAAAGGAAGTCAAATTGTCCCTGTTTGCAGATGACATGATTGTATATTTAGAAAACCCCACCATCTCAGCCCAAAATTTCCTTAAGCTGATAAGCAACTTCAGCACAGTCTCAGGATACAAAATCAATGTGCAAAAATCACAAGCATTCCTATACACCAATAACAGACAAACAGAGAGCGAAATCACAAGCATTCTTACACACCAGTAACAGACAGAGAGCAAAATTATGAGTGAACTCCCATTCACAATTACTTCACAATTACTTCAAAATACCCAGGAATCCAACTTACAAGGGATGCAAAGGACCTCTTCAAGGAGAGCTACAAACCACTGCTCAACAAAATAAAATAGGACACAAACAAATGGAAGAACATTCCATGCTCATGGATAGGAAGAATCAATATTGTGAAAATGGCCATACTGCCCAAGGTAATTTATAGATTCAATGCCATCCCCATCAAGTTACCAATGACTTTCTTCACAGAATTGGAAAAAAACACTTTAAAGGTCATATGGAATCAAAAAAGAACTCACATTGCCAGGACAATCCTAAGCCAAAAGAACAAAGCTGGAGGCATCACGCTACCTGACTTCAAATCATATTAAAAGGCTACAGTAACCAAAATAGCATGGTACTGGTGCCAAAACAGAGATATAGACCAATGGAACAGAACAGAGCCCTCAGAAATAACACCACACATCTACGACCAACTGATCTTTGACAAACTGGACAAAAACAAGAAATGGAGAAAGGATTCCCTATTTAATAACTTGTGCTGGGAAAACTGGCTAGCCATATGTAGAAAGCTGAAACTGGATCCTGTCCTTACACCTTATACAAAAATTAATTCAAGACAGATTAAAGACTTAAATGCTAGACCTAAAACCATAAAAACCCTAGAAGAAAACCTAGGCAATACCATTCAGGACATAGACATGGGCAAGGACTTCATGACTCAAACACCAAAAGCAATGGCAAAAAAAACCCAAAATTGACAAATGGGATCCAATTAAACTAAAGAGCTTCTGCACAGCAACAGAAATTACCATCAGAGTGAACAGGCAACCTACAGAATGGGAGAATATTTTTACAATCTACCCATCTGACAAAGGGCTAATATCCAGAATCTACAAAGAACTTAACCAAATTTACAAGAAAAAATCAAACAACCCCATCAAAAAGTGGGCAAATGATATGAACAGACACTTCTCAAAAAAAGCAAAAAAAGACATTTATGCAGCCAACAGACACCTCATCATCGCTGGCCATCAGAGAAATGCAAATCAAAACCGCAATCAGATACCATCTCACACCACTTAGAATGGCGATCATTAAAAAGTCAGAAAACAACAGGTGCTGGAGAGGATGTGGAGAAATAGGAACACTTTTACACTGTTGGTGGGACTGTAAACAAGTTCAACCATTGTGGAAGACAGTGTAGCGATTTCTCAAGATCTACAACTAGAAATACCATTTGACCCAGTGATCCCATTACTGGGTATATACCCAAAGGATTATAAATCATGCTACTATAAAGACACATGAACACATATGATTATTATGGTACTATTTACAGTAGCAAAGACTTGGATCCAACCCAAATGTCCATCAATGATAGACTAGATTAAAAAAATGTGGCACATATATACCATGGAATACTATGCAGCCATAAAAAGGACGAGTTCATGTCCTCTGCAGGGACATGGATGAAGCTGGAAACCATCAGTCTCAGTAAACTATCACAAGGACAGAAAACCAAACACCACATGTTCTTACTCATAGGTGGGAACAATGAGAACACTTGGACACAGGGCAGGGAACATCACACACCAGGATCTGCCAGCGGGGAGGTTGATGGGGAAGGAATGGCATTAGGAGAAATATCTAATGTAAATGACAAGTTGATGGGTACAGCAAACCAACATGGCACATGTATACCTAGGTAACAAAGCTGCACGTTGTGAACATGTACCCTAGAACTTAAAGTATAATAATAAACAAATAAATAAATAAAGTTCTCTTATGGTGAGAAATGAAAAATATAATATTCAGCCTTGATTTCCTAAACTCAGCCATTTCCCCCAAATTATTTCAAGTCCTTTCAATCATCTTCAGAAGCATTTTCTGGAAGGAATTATTCCCAGCAGTGAAGGGTACTAGATGGATGAGAATCTCAATGGAATTCTGCTTCTTCTGCAGAAGACTCACTATCTAGAACCTTGAAAGCCCAGGGATGCTGCGTAAGTACCATGGCCTATGGAGGTGCATGAACTTTGAAATTAGGTGAGGGTGATCCTAAGTCCCAGCCCAGCAGTTTACTAGTTGTGCAGTTTGGGACAAGTCTCTTGACTTGGAACATGTATATAAACCTTGTCCGCAAGAAAAGGTAAAGTGATACTGATTGCACAAATGACAGCTATTCTTCATCCTTCCCTATATCTACGCCTTTTGGAATGTGCTTTTTCAGCTACTCCCATCAATAGGTAGAGTGTGTTTCTCAAAACTTAAATCCGTCCATCTTTATTTCTTCTGGCCAATAGAAAGCTGTGAATATGACAATGTACCACCTTTGGGCCTAGGCTGAAAAGATCTTAAATGCTTCTGCCTTTTCTTTTGGAATCCTGCCATTACCACGAGAAGAGGCCCACAGTGGAGGATGAGATACCATGGGGAGGAGGAGAATCAAGGTGACCCTGTTGACAGCCAGCTCACTCACAGAAACAGAGCTGCCTCCTCAACCAACAGCTGACCTCATATGCCTGAAGGATCCCAGATGAGACCAGAAGAATGGCCCAGCTGAGGTCAGCCTAAATGGCTTAGCAGTTCAAATGCAAGCTAAAACAAATTTTGGGTTTTTTGGTTTGTTTTTGTTTTTTTCTTTTTTTTTTTGAGATGGAGTCTTGCTGTGTCGCCCAGGCTGGAATGCAGTGACATAATCTCGGCTCACTGCAATCTCCACCTCCCAGGTTCAAGCAATTCTCCTGCCTTAGCCTCCTGAGTATCTGGGGCTACAGGTGCATGCCACCACATCTGGCTAATTTTTTGTATTTTTAGCAGAGATGGGTTTTCACCGTATTAGCCAGGATGGTCTCGATCTCCTGATCTTGTGATCTGCCTTGGCCTCCCAAAGTGCTGGGATTACAGGCGTGAGCCACCATGCTCGGGCTTGGGTTTTTTGTTTTTTTTAATTAGTTTTTTTTTTTTTTTTTTTTTTTTTTTTGAGATGCAGTTTCGTTCTTGTTGCCCAGGTTTGAGTGCAATGGCGTGGTCTCGGCTCACTGAAACCTCCACCTCCTGGGTTCAAGAGATTCTCCTGCCTCAGCCTCCCAAGTAGCTGGGATTACAGGCACCCGCCACCACGCCTAGCTAATTTTGTTTTTTGTATTTTTAGTAGAGACAGGGTTTTACCATGTCTTGGTGATCCGCCAGCCTCAGCCCCCTCAAAGTGCTGGGATTACAGGGGTGAGCCACCACACCCAGCCTTGGGGTGTTTTTTGTTTCTTTGTTTTTCTTTTAAATGTAGGGATAGTTAACTAATACATACCTTCATTACAGATAGGATACCAGGATTCAAGAACAGGTTGATTACAAGTTCCCTGACAAACAGCACATTACATGTACTGATTTTCTATATCACTTATTTATGCGGTGGTGTGTGCCTGTGGTCCCAGCTACTTAAGAGGCTGAGGTGGGAGGATCGTTTGAACTTGGAAGGTTGAGGCTGCAGTGAGCCATGATTGTGCCAGGGCACTCCAGCCTGAGTGACAGAGTGAGCCCTGCCTCAAAAAAGAAAGAAAGAAAAGGAAGGAAGGAAAGAAGGAAGAAAGGAAGGAAGGGAGGGAGGGAGGGAGGGAGGGGGGGAGGGAGGAAGAGAGGAAGGAATGAAAGGAAAGAAATTTGTCTTTAATCTATTCCCTCCACATCTAAACTCTGAAGATCAGGGCTGTGGACACATCTGAAGACATGGGGTTTCATCTTCCTGAAGCCTCACTATTATTTTTTTACTGTCTGGTTTCTAGAAGGAGGATGCCCCACTCCACTCTCAAGCAGCAGGTGGGTAGCAGTTGTCTACCTGTGGACACTTTCTGCTTGCGAGCCCCCTGCTCTCTCTCAGGTCACCACCTCTCTCACCTATCAGTCTGATGGGAGATGCTGGTAGGAAGGGGGTGTTCCTTTGCCTCTGGCAGAAAAGGAGAGAGTTCAGGCCTTCACTTTCCCTGAAGTCAGGGGAGCCAACGCTCTCAGAACTCCACTTCAATGTGGCAGCCGCTGACCACGTAGGGCACCTGGAATGTGGCTGGTCTTAAGTGAGATGTGCTGGAAGCTTAAAATACAGAGTGAATTTCTAAGATTTCCTACCAAAGGTTGTCTAGGTATACAATCATATCATGAGGGCCAGAGATAATTTGACTCCCTCTTTTCCAATTTGAATGCATTTTATTTCCTTCTCTTGCCTGATCGCTCTGGCTAGAACTTCCAATACTATGTTGAATAGGAGTGAGGAGAGTGGACATGTTTGTCTTGTGCCAGTTCTTAGAGGGAGTGCTTTCAACTTTTCTCCATTTACTATGATGTTGGCTGTGTATCTGCCATGGATGGCTCTTATTATTTTGAGGTATTTTCCTTTGATGCCTATTTTTTTGTGGGTTTTTTAAATCATGAAGGGATGTTGGATTTCATTGGATGCTTCTTCTGCATCTATTGAGATGATCATATATATATTTTTAATTCTGTTCATGTCATGAATCACATTTATTGATTTGCGTATGTTTAACCAATCTTGCATGCATGGAATAAAACCCACTTGACCATGACAAATTAATTCTTATGTGCTGTTGGATTCTGTTTGCTAGTATTTTGTTGAGGAGTTTTGCATCTAGGTTCATCATGGATGTTGGCCTGTAGTTCTCTTTTTTGTTGTCTGATTTTGGAATCAGGGTGATATTGATTTCTTAGAATGAGCTAGGGAGGAATCTTTCCCCCTTGATATTTTGAAATAGTTCTTCCTTTTATGTTTGATAACATTCAGTTATGAATCCTTCTAGTGTTGGGATTCCTTTTGTTGGAAGATTTTTTTTATTACCAATTCAATTTTATTACTCATTTTTGGTCTGTTAAGGGTTTCTTTTTCTTCTTGGTTCAATCTTGGCTAGCTGTGTTTTTAGAAATTTATCCATTTCCTTTAGGTTTTCTAGTTTGTGCAAATAGGGGTGTTCATAGCAGTCTCTGATGATCTTTTGTATTTCTGTGATATAAGTTGTTAACATCACCTTTAAAATTTCTAATTGTACTTGTTCGAATCTTCTTTTTTCTTGGTTAAACTAGGCAGTGGTCTTTCGACTTTGTTTATCATTTCAAAGAACCAACTTTTTCTTTCATTGGTACTTTGTATAATTTTTTTTGTCTCAATCTCATTTAGTTCTCCTCTAATCTTTGTTATTTATTTTCTTATGCTAGCTTTGTGTTTAATTTGTTCTTGTTTTTCTTAAGTTTCTTAAGGTGTGATATTAGTTGTTAATTTTAGATCTTTCTTTTTTATGTAGGCAGTTAATGCAGTAAACTTTTCCCTTACCAGCACTTTTGTTTTATTCCAGAGGTTTTTGTTTATAGTTTGTCTATTGTCATTTGTTTTGAAAAATTTTTCTGATATCTGCTTTAATTTCTTTATTTACTCAAAAGCCATTCAGGAGCAAATTGTTTAGTTCTCATGCATTTTTGTAGTTTTGAGAGCTCCTCTTGGAATTGATTTCCAATTTTATTCAACTGTAGTCTGAGAATATATTTCATATGAATTTGATGTTTTTGAGACTTGTTTTATGGCCAAGCATATGGCAATTTCTGGAGAAAGTTCCATGCATATATGAAAAGAATGTATATTCTGCCTTTGTTGGGTAGAATATTCTGTAAATGTCCATTGTGTCCACTTGGTCTGTAGTCCGGTTTAAGTCCTAAATTGAGTCAGTATATGTCTTTAGCAATTAGGTGGGTCTGTTGTATGCAGCAGACGTTTGGGTCTTGGTTTTTGTTGTTGTTGTTGTTGTTGTTGGTTGGTTGGTTTTTATCCTTTAGCCACTCTATCTTCTAAATAGTGCATTTAGGCCATTTACATTCAAGGTTAATATTGATATGTGAGAATTTTTCCAGTCATAATGTTGTTAGCTAGTTGCCTTGAAGTTTCATTTGTGTAATTACTTTTTGGGATCTGTGATATTTGTGCTTACATGCTCTTTTATGATGGTGAGTATCATCCATCCATTTCCATGTTTAGAACTCCTTTGAGTGTTTCTTATAGGGTTGATCTAATAGTGATAGATTCCCTTAGTGTTTGCTTGTCTGGGAAAGACTTAACTTTCTTTCCTTCATTTATGAAGATTGATTTGGGAGCAAATTAAATTCTTGGCTGCCATTATTTTCTTTATGGAGGCCGAAAATAGGCCTGTACTCTTTTCTGCCTTATAATGGTTCTGCTGAGAAGTTTGCTGTTAGTCTCGTGGGATTCTTTTTATAGGTGATGTGACATTACTCTCTAACTGCTTTTAAGATTTGTTCTTTCATGTTGACCTTGGATAGTCTGATGACTATATAACTTGGTAATATTTGTCTTGTACAGTATCTTTCAGGCATTCTCTGCATTTCTTGGATCTGAATGTCTACATCTCTAACAAGATCAGGGAAATTTTCCTGCATTATTCTCTCAAATATGTTTTTTAGATTTACTACTTTATTTTCTCTCTCAGGAATGCCTGCAAGTAGTAGCTTTTGTTGTTTTACAGAATGCCATATTTATCAAAGTCCTTTCTAAAAATTATTTTTTCTATATTTTTGTCTGACTGGGTTAATTTGAAAGGTTGACCTTCAAGTTCTGAAATTCTTCTGATTTGTCTAGTAGATTGTTAAAACTTCAACTGTATTTTGAAATTTCTTTAGTGAATTTTTTATTTCTACTAGTTCTGTTTGTTTGTTTTAAATATATATCCTTTTTTCATTTCCTGGATTGCTTTTGTGGTTACTTTGTGTTGGTTTTCAACTTTCTCTTACATTTCATTGAGCTTTCATATAGTCCACATCTTGAGCTTCCATACAAGTCATGTCAGTTGTGGTGGTACTTGTTACTTGGGTCAGCCCAACCTCAGCCCCTGGGGGCAGTGGTCAGATGCCAGTAGTGTTGGACTGGACGAGGCAATTCTCCAATTCCCAGACCCCTAGATGGTCTATAGCATGGCCCAGACATGTCCTGAAAGGGCTGGACCAGGACCACACCACCAGACTTGCTCTCTGGGGCCAAGAATTCATGTGCTGGCTGTGTTAGAGCAGGGAACACTGTTCTCTAGGGTCACTCGAAGAACTGTAAGGTGGGAGCAGGCAGAATGCTTAGGTGGTAGGAGCCTGAGGGCAGATCACAAACCTGTGGTAGGAGGACTGTCAGAAGTGCTCAGGCTGCAGCTGAAATGGTCAGGTTGTAGCATGGTGGTTATGCTGTGGGCTTTTCACTGGGGAAGTCATGCCCCACTCGATTGGACCAATAGAGACTGGCATTTCCCTCCCACAGAAGCAGCAGTGCATTTCATTGCTGGGAGTGCATGAATGTGCCCTGACTCTCTGCTCACTCCCTGGCCCAAGGACAACAGAGGCAGTAGTAGTAGTGGCAGTGACTTTTTGGGGAGCTGAAGGGCTTACTGGTGTCCTTACAGCCTGGACATCAGACTGTAAGAAGCTGCAGCCATAGTGCTCATGTGGGAACAAGGCAGCTGTGCTGGGAGCCTAATGCTGAGGTGGGTGGGCCCTGTTTAGCAGGCAACAGTGGAAGCAGGGAGTTGTGCAGTGTAGTCTGTCCACTCCTTCCTACCATGTCTGCAATATGTCTTTGGGATGTGTGAAAGTGCCTGTCCTCCCCACTCTGCCCTTATCAGGTGGCAACAGCTGACACCAGGATACTTGGGAATTAAAAGCCTGTGATATTCCACTTGGTCTTGAGCAGTGCCTCTACACAATCTTCAGGCAGCTCTCTGTGTTCACCTGGAAGCCCAAGGGGGTCAAAGAGGCTCCCTTATAACTAGGATTGTAAAGGTCCATGGTGAAAGTGTGGAACCCTGGGAGTCTCTCACTCATTCACCCCTTGCCCACATTAAGGAGCCTCTCCCAGTTCCGCTGTGGTGCCAGCTCTATAGGCTGCCTGGCTTCACTCTCCTCTGCTTTCCATAAATCCTATCACTTCTCTAATGAATTCAAATATGCTTGATCCACTTGAAGCGTTCGTATTTATTGACTATTTTGATTCTCTTCCATGAGAGGCACCCACTAACTGCTTCTAGTCAGCCATCTTGAACACCAGAACCCAATATTACCTTTTGTTGCACAAAATGTTTTTGATCTAATGATGCTCAATTTGTCTGTTTTTTCTTTTGCTGCTTTTGCCTTTGGGTCATATCCAAGAAATTATTGCCAAATCCAGTGTTCTTAAGTTTTTGTTTATGTTTTCATCTAAGAATTTTATAGTTTGAGGTCTTATATTTAGGTCTTTAATCCATTTTGAGTTAATTTTTGTATGTGATGTTAGGTAAGGGTTGAGTTCTATTCTTCTTCATTTGAGTATCAGTTTTCCCAGAACTGTTGGTCAGAAAGACTGTTCTTTTCCCATTGAGTGATCTTGGCAGCCTTGTCAAATATCACTTGACCATATATGCAAGAATTTATTTCTGGGTTCTCTATTCTACTCCATTAGTTGATATGTCTGTCTTTATGCCGGTACCACATAGTATAGATCACTATAGCCTTGTAGTAACTTTTAACATCAGGAAATATGAGTCCTCCAGCTTTATTGTTCGTTTTCAAGATAGTTTTGTATATTCAGGGTTGCTTCACATTCCACATGAATTTTAGTATGGGTTCTATTTCTGCAAAAGCATGTCATTGGGATTTTGACAGGGATTGCACTGAGTCTGCAGATTGATTTGGGTAATATGGACCTCTTAACAATATTAAGACTCTCGATCTATGAACATGGGATGTGTTTCCATTTCTTTGTCTTAATTTATTCTGTAATTTTCATTGGGTGAGTCTTTAACCTCCTTGGTTTAATTAAATTCTATGTTTTTCATTTCTTTTGATACTATTGTAAGTTGAATTGAATTGTTTTTTCAAATTTTTTAGATTTTTTTATTGTCTGCAATTGATTTTTGTAGGTCAAGTTTTTATCCTGCTACCTGATACTACGTTTATTTCATTTATTAACTCTAACAGTTGTTTGTGGCATTTTCAGTATTTTCTGTATATAAGATCATATTATTGAAAAAAGAGATAATTTTATGTATTTATTTCCAATGTGGATGCCTCTTTCTTTGTTTTGCTTTGTTTTTTGTTTTTTCCTAACTGCTCTGGCTAGAACTTCTAGTGCCATGTTGAATAGAAGTAGTAAAAGCATGCATTTGTGCCTTGTTCCTGTTGTTTAAAAAAAAAAAAAAATCTTTTAATCTTTCACCATTAAGTATAACGTTGACTATGAGTTTTACATGTATGGCTTTTATGTTGCGATTGTTTTCTTGTATTCCTTTTTTTTAATCATGAAAGGCCATTGAATTTTGTCAGATGCTTTTTCTGCATCAATCGAGATGATCTTATGTTTTTTAATTCATTCTGTGAATGTAAAGTATCACATTGATCAAATTTTGTTTAATGAACCATCCCTACATTCTAGAAATAAATCTAACTTGGTCATGTTCTATAATTCTTTTAATACACTGCTGAATTCAATTTGCTAGTATTTTCTGGAGGATATTTACATCAATTTTCATAAAACAGATCAGTCTGTATGTAGCTTTCTTTTCTTGTTGTGTCTTTGATTTTGGTTTCAAATAGCTATATTTTTTAACAAGCCCTCTAGAAGATTCTAACGTGTCAAGATTTACCCATTGTCATAATTTACAGCCAAACTGTCAGGAGAACCTCCCATTTTGACTAATATGTCCTCTAAACTGGACCTCCTTTGAGAATAAAATAGGGTTCACTCTTGAGCGTGACAGTGTCAATGTGATTAGGCAGTGGTGCCCAGTGTTTTTTTGTTTGTTTGTTTTTGTTTTTGTTTTTTGTCAAACACTAGTCTATATGTTGCCATTAACATATTTGCAGATGTTAATCACATCTGCAATCAATTGACTGATAAGTAGAAGATATTACCTTCAATAACATTGGTGGGAACCATCCATTAAACTGAAGGCATAAAGAGCAAACACTGAGGTTTCCTGGAGAAATAAGAAATTTTGCCTCAAGACTGTAACATATAAATTCTGCCTGAGTTTTCAGTTTTCCAGCCTGCCTTTGAATTGTGGTCTCAAGGCTACAACATCAACTTTTGCCTACATTTCCAGCCTGATGGCCTGCCCTACAGATTTCAGATAAGCCAACTCCCACAATTGTGTCAATCGATTCCTTAAAATTAAACACACACATATACACAAGTACACAACCTATTGGTTCTGTTTCACTGTAGAACCCTGTCTTATACAGTGATATTCACAAAATTTGGAAAATCATCTTTCTTATCATTTTAACTCATTTCCCTTCTAACCACTCTCCTCTTCTATTTACAATAACAAATAGAATCCTCTGTTCTGATTGATTCATATATAGATTTTGAAGAGAATTCTGATTTTGATGCACTTTAGAATAAGTGAAAGAGCAAAAGAAGTGAAAAATTTTGCAATGACATATAAGAAAATGATCCCATCTTAAGATATCTGCACTTTAAATAATAATGAAATTATTATGGTTGCATTTAAATTTACTATCTTATCTGCCTTCATTTTTCTATTCACTGTTCTATTTCCTTTTTTTCCGATCTTCTCAATAATTATTTTTTAGAATATCACTTTATCTCTGCTATTTGATTTTTTTGCTTCTTTTTTTAGTGGTCAGGTTACAGTTTAAAATTTACAACTTTATATAATCCCAGTGTATCTTCAAATCCTATTATTTCACTTCATATATAATGTAAGAATCTTACAACAATGTACTTCCATAACTTTTTATTTTTTCCTACTATTTTCACATTATACTTTATGTATATTATTAACACAATATATATTATTTTTTACTTTAAATGATCACTTGTCTTTTAAATAAATTTAAAAATTTTTTATTCATATATTTATTATTTATGGTATTTTTTATTCCTTTATGTAAATGGAAATTTCCTTCTAGGGTTCTTTTCTTTCCATGTGAAAAACACCTTGCAGATCTAGCAGCAAATTCTCTCAGCTACTTTGTCCTCATTTTTAAGAACAGTTCTGCTGGATAGAACTTTAGTATTATAGTTTTTTTTTTTTTCTATCAGGTCTTTCAAAATAGAATTTAATTGATTTCTGACTTAATTTTTGATGCAAAAACTGTGGTAATCTTTGCTCCTATGTACAAAATAGGTCTTTTCTCCTCTGGCTACTTTCAAAATTTTCTTTCATTCACTGGTTTTCAACAATTTCATTAGGAAATACTTTGGTATGATTGTCTGTAGATTTACCCAGTAAGGTTTTTTTAACAGGTTTTGAATCAGTAAGTTTGTTTCATAGAATGTGGAATATTTTTCAAGTATTTATTTTTCTCTCTTTTTGAACTCCAATTCATGTATGTTTAACATCTTGATATTTTTAAGCTGTTTACTGAAGTTCTTGTCAGTTCCCACCATTTATCTTTCTCTGTTCTTCACTTTGGATATTTGCTATTGCTGTATTTTCACTGATCTTTTTTGAATTGTGTTAAATCAGCTATTAACCCCATCCACAGAATTCTTCACTTCTGATAATTGTATTTTTCATCCACACAAGTTCAATTTGTTCTTTTATATACTTTGCATTTCTCTCTTCATTATTTTCATGCTTTTCTTTTAATTTTAGGCTTGCTTATAGTATCTCCACCTGCTCTGTCATTTCTAAGTATCTTTTTCTACTAACCTTTCTACTCATGACAAATTTAGATTCTTCCATGTCTGTTAAGCTTTAATCGGATACTGGGCCTTATAAATTTATGTTGATGTCATTGTTCAGTTTAGTTGTCTTTAAAGAGCGTTAGGCTTTAATCTGACAAGCAACTAAAGTTACTTGTAGATTAGCTTGTTTCTTTTTGAGGCATATTTTAAAACTTTTCCAAAATGACCTACTTTTACCCTACTATTAAAATATTACTCTTCTAATGCCTCTCCTTAATTCTTTGGTTGTTTAAAAAAGACTTATCAGAACCAATATGTCTCCAGTCCTTTGTGCATTCTGATAATTGTTGAACTCACATTTATAGCTCCCATAGTTGTTCTTCGGCTGGCCTTCTGAAGTTTTTCCATATATATGCATGGCTTAATATTCAGTAACACTCTCAGGGAGACTCCTATGCAGATTTTTGGATTCTTTTTCCACAGTGCTCCCTTTTCTCCAGCACTTTGCCCAAGATATTCCAGGTGTCTCAATTTTCCCAAACACTTTTCTCTGTCTCCTCGACCCAGAAAGCCTATTGTCACTAATTATCCCTCTCTCTACCCTTCACACCTTTTTTTCACCACGATCTGAAAAATCCTCCTGGCAGAAAGCTTGGGTGATATCACAGGACATACTTCACATGTTTCTTGTCCTGTGTTCTCAGTTTGTTTCCTATATATATAGTCACTGAATGTAGTTATTTATGGCAGTAGGCTCAAGGTGATTTTAGTGACTCTGTCATGGTTGAAAGTAGAATTAAGTAATGTTTTATTTGTAATATTTCTAACCATTAATAAAATTAAATATTTGGTTATATCTCCATTCTTATGACATCAGACTAAAATTTAGTAAGAATCATCATATATTTTTATTTATAATTAAAAAAATAGTTGTTTACATGACATGTAAACTAAAAATTTCTGGAATCCACAAAGTTCTGGCTGTTTTCACTCAGTGCCAGAATAATCTAAGATTTTACTTTCATTTCTTCCCCCTTGATGATACAGAGACCTTCAACCTCAGATTTTTGAATTGTAAAAAAGATTACAGTTTATAATTATAGCATTACATTTTTATTCTGCAGTAGAAATTAAAAATGTCTTTTCTATTTATTTCAGTGCTACTGAATCTCCCATTAAAACCCCACATGTGCCTGTCACTTGTTTATAAGCCAGACCTAAACATGTGTGCCTATTACTTGTTTCTAATCAAAAATAAACGTAAAATCTCGTATTTGAGATATGTATGTTTTATATGAAATAGTGAAGATTATTCAAACAATTTTAAATACAACCTAAGATAATTTGAAAGACTCACTTTCTTCTATAGAATTATAGAAGCAGTATAATTGGTTTGCTTTAGCTTGTGGATAAAATTTTTAATGAAACAATTTACATTTTTATGCATTACTGCTGGTCAATAATTGTCTAGTGCAGCATGGAAAGTGTTCTTCCTCACAAGATTGAGGTAGACAGTTTAGTCAATAAAAGATCATTCTTTTGGCACTTATCTTGCTGACACAGCAAAGGCTCATTCTTAGTGCACAGGGGCATCAATGGGAACTCTGTGCCATGACAGGTTCAGACATGGATATCCTCTGCTTTTTGATTAAGCATGTCAAACTAATGGGAGGGGATTTTATCTCATTGGCATATCCAAGAATCTCTACTTGAAAATTAAGATAAGTGATTTCAGCAACCTAAATCTGATGACTTCTGCAGGGACAGAAAGTGATTGAAGGCAGTTCTAGCTTTGATTACCCTGCAGTTTTAGAAAAGGGAATATAGGCTGGGCACAGTGGTGTGCACCTGTAATCTCAGGTAACTGGGAAGCCGCAGTGGGAGGAACGCTTGAGCCCAGGAGTTAGAGACCAGCCTGGGCAACACAGCCAGATTTAAAGGAATGACAATATTGGATATGAAACAAGTCATTATTCTATCACATCCTTCCTAATTATAAAGTAAAAAGAATATTTCACAATGGCATATCCAGTGGTTAATATTAAAAAGGAGAGTGTCACATATTTGACCACAAAATAAGGAATAATCAGTGATTTTTTTCTTCAAGCATTTACTTGCTAGTTTAAAAACAAAACATTAAAACTATTTTAGACTGTGAAAGTAAGCAACATTCATTTTCATATACTGTGAAATTTTTATGTTTCTTCTTTATCCTATAAATATAAATGAAAAAAGCACTGAACTTAAGCATTAAGGAATACTGTAAATAAGTTGTAAGTAAAACACGTGTTTTGGTTACTACCAAAAAAATTGTGTTTTACAGTTAAATATTTATATTTAATTTCAGGTTGCATGAGCACACATGGCCGGAATTTAGAAAAAAATTGTGCCAACTTTGATTTTGTAGACAAATCACTAGCTGAATTGGGATGGCAGATGCATTTTTTTTTAATGTGGCCAAAATTGAATGCCGTAAGGTAATACATTTGCTCTTCAGATTGACACAGGTGCCACCACTCCTTCTAGCACACAGTCTCCAGAAGTAGTTTAAATTGAATGCCACACTTCTTGCTTATGTGGTCTACACCTCACTATACTTATCCATAAAGTAATGAAAATCACAGTACCTAACTCGTAGCATTTTTTAAAGGTTAAATAAAGATCCAGATCTAGATCTGGATCCATCTATCTATTGCTTGAGACAAAACCTGGCATATAGTAAGTTCTCAATAATTGTAATAGTTGTAGTAAGAGTAAGAGTAATATCTGGTCTTGCCACAAATACATCTTACCTCCTTGGCTTCTGAAGACATTTGAATTTGTGACTGCAACTCTAAACCTTAATCAGACCTTGGCACTGGTCCACAGCAAAATGACTGGAGGTTATTGACAGAACTCCTGATCAAGCTGCATGTTAGTTTACAGTACCTATCTCTCTCATTGTAATTCCACCACCTTGAGTGTCTTCTTGTTCTGAGTTTTTGACTTGTACATAGAAGCTGACAGGTGTTTTCCCAGAGGTGACACCAACCTCTTCACACAGCTTTTATCTGACAGTTTTTAGGTCTTTCTGAGGAGAGTGTATGACAGAAACGCCATCAGATAAGCAGGCCAACAGTTGCATTTGGCATAATTTTACACTTCCTTGAGGGAAAGAAACAGTTAATCTCACAGTTTTTAGTCAGGCTGACACTATCCACATATTTTGCAAGATACATTCACAAAGTTCAAGTAGTTGACTGACTGAAGCTGAGCAGGAAAGACTAAATGTCAGGCTTTTAAGATGAAACTGGTGGCAGCTCTGTAGCAGCATGGCAGGTAGAGTGAAGTCTGGAATTAAGAGTGACAGATGAATGGCGAGTGGTAAAGAGAAGACTGTGTTTGCTGGCAGAAAAGGAAGTTAGGCTGTGCTCAGCGCACGCATGGGGTTTGATTAGGGATAGAAAGGCTAAAATATATATAGATTTAAGAGTTCAAAATTATCTTAACAGTCCGAAGAAAAACTGTCAGAATTTTATTAAAATGATAACTTTTAATCCCTTTACTTTTGAAATGTTAATATAAATCCCCCCTCCTTTTTTTAAAATAGTTTTCAAGATGTTGAGATTCTATCTAAAGATTATTGTAACTTACTGCATTTTGTCACTCTAGTCTCTGCTTTAAGAGCTAGGGAAATGTGAGAAAGTATAAATAAATTACATGTTAAAGGGGCAGAGATTACAGTAAATAAATTTAAAGGTAATGAGAAACTTCAGAAAATTTGTGAAAAGTTTTGATTCATTATATTTTTGTGTGAAAATGAAAAAGAGATTCTAAGCCAATCAAGATTTTGAATAGTCTAATAAAACACAGTAAATAGAGCAACCTTAATTTAATAAAATAAAGCATCTAATGTGACACTGTCATGGGCACCTTAGGGAATTGCTTTTCCAGCCAGAAACCTCTGTAGCCGGTGGTGCCTTTGCCTGAATTTTTGCTTGGGCCCGCTGGGCTTTTTCCGCCCACTCAGCCTGGCAAGTGCACTCATCTCATGCTACTGGTCCAGATCCCATGCCTTCCAAGGGTGAGCCAGGCACAGAGTGGCAAGGGATGCATGAGCAAGTGAGCACAAGGTCTGGCCACTGCACACAGCCAGGCACACCGGCTGCTGCAGTGGGATGGGCAGCTCCGGGTGCTAGCACAGGCACCAAGTGCAAGCCTGTGGCTGGATTAGATGCACCACAAGCAGCTTCTGCTGTGGGCATCTACATCTTGTCAAGGGGAAGGCAGTGGTGCCCGGAAGCTTGGAGCTGCAACCACAGAGCCCCAAAGAGGGTGTCACAGCCCTGGCTCAGGGGTTATACACTTCCTTGAGGGAAGGAAACAGTCAATCTCACCTAGGTCTGGGCTCCTATTGGGCTGCAGCTCTTCTTTCCTTCTAGTTGCCTGCAATGTGGCAAGTCAGGGGTGGTGTTTCAGCCCTGTTTGTGTTATAGCTCTTTCAGTTGTCCCACTTCCAGGAAGAATGAGGTACATAGACAACTGGTAGGTTAGCAAGGTGGAGAGGAGGTTTATTGCATGACAGAACAGCTCTCAGGAGACCTGAAGTGGGTAGCCAATTTTCCACAAGCAGATCATCCCAATGAGTGTCCAGATCTCAGCAGAAAGGAGACCCAAAGTGGGTAGCTCCTATCCACAAGCAGGTTGTCCCAACAAGTCTCCAGCTCTCAGTGGAGAGATGACCTGCAGTGGGTAGCTCCTTTCACAGGCAGGCTGTCCCAACAAGTCAAGGAGACCCAAAGTGGTTAGCTCCTTTGGGCAGCTGTTGGTCTTAAAGTCTATGTGAGTCTGGCTGGGTCTGGAGGTTTTATGAACTCAGAAGGGAGGAAGGGCATGCTGATTCGTCCATAGGCAGACATGGGCAGGACCAGAAAAAGCACCATAAGTTCTCACTCTGGGCCACAGACTACACCTGCAACTGACAGCTCAGCCCACAGGCTTCAGGCTCTCTCCAGCTTGAAGGTGAGGCTTCACTGGAGACCGCCCCTTTCTGCCCAGGAGCCTGTCTGCCTCCTCCCACCATCAACATGTCATCCATGGCGCCCAGGCTGTTCATATGGAAGGGCACCTGCAGGCCCATGCCAAGCAGTCCTCAGCCCCCCTAGGCCTCCCTCCCATGATCAACGGTGCCCAAAGTCTGGAGGGGGCCAAGCATGCACACATGTGGCCGGGTTGCAACAGCACCCAGGCTCGGCCACAACTTTCCTCTGCCCACTCCCAGGTGCCAGGAGCAGGCAGAGGACAGGCAGTGGGAGCAAGCCCTTTCAAACCTGAAGGCGCAAGGGGCTTCCTGGGTTCCCAAGAGCACAGGGATGCCTGGGTCCAAAGCCATGGCTAGTCAGTTGCAGCTGTGCCCAGGAAGGAGCATGGGGCTCCAGCCCTGATGACTTGGTAGCGGGCAGGGATCCTGCCTGTTCATGTCACCTGCTGACTCTGTGGAGTGCGTAACCCTGGTCGTGCCTCCTCTGTGCAGCCCACATCTTAGTAATGGCAGTTCCAGACAGGGCTGGCATCAGCAGTACCATCAACTTTACTGTGCATGTGTTTTTGACACCAAGTCTTTTTTGCTTTCTTATTTTGTAATGACAAGCATCTCAAAGTCATTATTTTAGTTACTTGGGTTATATAAATGATTGGATAAACTAATATCTATCTTCTCGCTTTTTGGAATTTGAGAAAATTATGCAAAATAAGAATTATTAATCAGATTCTATTTTCTTTCACTAGTTTTAGTATTTTCCAAGATAAAATAATGGTCAGTCTAGTGCTGTCACATAGATAAACAATATGAATCACAGATATGAGTTGCTGTTAAATTTAACATTTTCTAGGAACCAAATTAATAAAAATTTAAAAAACAAACTGATGAAATTAATCTTCATAGTGTATTTTATCAAACCCACTATCCAAAATATTATTTTATCATGTAATCAATATAAAAATTATTCCGATATCCAAAATATCACTTCAATGGTTAATGTAAAATTATTGAGATAAGTTTAAAAACTGTCTTCAAACACTTGTATTTTATACTTACAGCACATCTCTATTCGATTGATAGCCACTTGTGGCTTGTGTTATCATATAAGACAGCAGAAATTGGGACATTCCATTCTGTCCCAATGAATGGAATATCTTCATTCCATTCATTTATTCATTAAGTCAACAAATGAAATATTAATTAATGGCAAATATATTTGTATTGTCTATGTCTTAATCCATTTTGAGTTACTATAAAGGAATACCTGAGGCAAAGTAACTTATAAATAAAACTTATAAATAAAAGAGGTTTATTTGGCTTACAGTTCAGCAGGCTGTACAAGAAGGAGAGTGCTGACATCTGCTCAGTTTCTGATGAGCAGCTTAGGCAGCTTCCACTCAAAATGGAAGACAAAGTGGACCAGCATATGCAGAGAAAGGAATGGGGGAGGGGGCGGTGCCAGGGTATTTTAAACAACCAGCTCTTACGGTTACTAATACATTAAGAAGTCATTCACCTGGTGAAGGATCCATCACCATGACCCAAACACTGTCCATTAGGTCCCACCTCCAACACTGAGAATCAAATTTCAATGTGAAATTTGAAAGGGATAAATATTCAAATTATATATATTTTCAAGTTATTTTCAGTAATATTCTCCTTTCAGGCTAAAAATGTCCAATATTAGTGAGATATCTTATCATTATGACTATTGTTTAAATTTCTAAAAGCATTGCTCCAATTACTATTGCTGCATAATAAGTCACCCCAAATCATATTAGTGTAAAATCACCATTTTATTATGCTCATAGATTCTGTGGTCAGGATATGAAAAGGCAGAGCAGAGGTGACATGTTTCTGCTCCACAGGTTCTAGAGCCTTGAAGGTAAGTCTTGTTGACTGGGAATGGCTCAATGTCTGGGATCTAGAATCTTCTGGAATCTTGTTCATTCACGTATCTGTTGCCTACTCTGGGTTAACTTAAAGACAAGGATGGCCAACTATAGCAACATGGGGCCTCTCCATGTAGTTTGACCTCCTCACTGCTTGGCATCTGAGGTTGAACTTTCCATATTGGGGCTCAGGGCCCCAAGTGCAAGTGTTGTAGCAAATAAGACCAAAGTTGCATTGCCTTATCACACTGTGTCTTGGAAGTCACACAGCATCATTTACATTCCTTTCCATTGGTTTCAGATAAGTCATTAAGTTCAGTTACTCAAAGGGAGGTGACATAGATCTTCCCTCTTTACTTAGGTGTCAGAATTTTAGAACATGTTTTACAATGATCACACAACTTTTTTTTCTGAACACTTTGCTTCACACCTTCCCATATCCAGAGTTATGAATTCTCCTGGCTATATCTATTGTAACCCAAATATTAACTGTACTCAGTGATTCATCAGAGATTTCATGTCTATATGCCCAGAGCCTGATATAATGCCACCTTATTACACACATAATATAGAATTTTGAGGATTACATTAACTGATACATGTTAAGTATCCTGAAGAGAGCTGGCACATTGGATATGCTCAATTATTGTTAGCTTTAAGTGTCTTAAACAGCTATTATTATGATGATAAATCTTTGTCCATGTTTCATCTCCATGACTTGTCATGTGTTTTGCCTTGACTACATTACTTGAATTCTTGAAGCCTCTGTTTCTCTTTTCTAATGGAAGGTAATAATAGTACATTTTATAGGATATTAATAGTATTAAATGAGATAATCCATATAAAGCACTTGCCATAGTGTCTGGTACACAGTAAGCCAAGTATCTTATGAAATTTGTCTAGAAGTTTTAACTGACACAAATTTCTCCATGAATTATTCTTTTTAAACAACCAAGAGGAGGAAGTAGTCATTTATTACAAACAACAGAGAGAGAAAAATTCTAGCCATTTTAATTCTGATGTATTTTATTACATAAGATCATTTGTGTTCTGGAAATAGTCTAAGACTAATTAAAATCAAGTAAATGTCCAGATTGACAATAATAATAATGGGGTATCTATTGGAAACATTTATAATTAATTAAATAAAATTAGGATTGTTAGCTATTTTCTTACATGTCTGATTCCTACTTTAGTATAGAGCATTAAGAAAAAAGTTGACACAAAGTTCTATTGTCATTGTCCTATCTATATATTTCAATATATTGAAGTCCTTCCTAAGTGGCTAAGAAATTGCTGTTCATGTGTGTTTATAATTTCATATTCCAGAAATCACTATCACAGTTTAAAATGGGTTAATTTTACCAATAACCATGTGGAGAGTATTTGAATGGTAATGATAACAGTAGTTATATCAAATGTAAGTCATATTTTTGTTTAAATTGTACCTTTATTTTCTCAACAGTCCAAAGGCATGAATCCATAATGAATCATACCATATTGGAAATGCTATATCAGGCTGGTGTGTTAACTGCATAACTGCAGTCTTTCCCCCTCTACAACATAACTGCAAAAAAAAGGTGCCAAACACTCCATTTAACTCAATCTAACCCTTGTTGAAGGATCTCTCACTCATGATTTTTTTCATACCACCTATTTGATTTGTATTGCAAATATGCAGTATTTTCTGGGACATTGTTATTAGCTTCTTATATATGGTTCACAGATGATACTAAGAAAACTAGTCAAAAGTCTAGATGAAGCAGAGCTGTTAGACAGCATCATTGAGCTAAGTTAAGAGGCCAAGACCCAACCAAAGCCCAGGGTGTCTGTGCCCTGGGAACAGTGTGTTCTGTGGTCATGAGGCCAGGCCACCAGTGCCCACTCATCAGGGACTGGGTTCTGTCCTATTGTGGCTCCTTCCAGTTCAGTCCCATCGGGGCCTCTAAGCACATGACCCAGCATCCAAGAATCACTCCAGGAAGCCTGGCAGCTCAGCTCACTCCATCACTTCTTACCTACAGCAAAAACATCACGGCATCAGCTGCACAGATAAATGGCCATGAATGCTTAACAGGTGGAATAAATCTAGGAAGAGCGAAAAGGCGCAGCAGTGAGTGAGGGTCCCTGTGACTGCTCTTCAGGGTTTAGGACAGGTGCCCACTTTTGCTGCCTAGTGCTGCCTGTCTCTCAGACAGAGCAGGGCACATTCTCCTCACTCAAAGGACCACAGGCCTGGTCCCCAGCCTTCCTGCCCATCTCTGCAAGGATCATCTTGCTGGGAGTAACCTGATGTCTGGGCCTGGGCCACTTCTAAGCCAGGAACAGGAACCTTCTAGTCACTCCAAAGGAAGGAATAAATCCAGACCAGAGTTCACAACCTGAGCTCTTGCCCACTCTTTTTTCACTGGAAGGGAGGCCCAGTTCTTGGCAGACTGAACCTCTCCTGAGGAACCATGGAGCCAAAGGTTGGAAGCTTCCAGAATCCTTAGGCTCAGATCCTCCTTGAGGTCACCCTGAGGCCTGTCTCACCAGAGCATTCTTCTGTCCACAGATGTCTTATTGGGTCTACGAAGGAATCCTCACAGAGGTCTGGGGTCCAGTATGGTCACCCCTACCGAATGTCAAGAAGGTGAAGGCCAAGAACCAGGGAAACACCAGCTCTGGTCCTTCCAGTCCCAGCCAGAGCAGAATGCATAGGCCAGACCGTGTCAGAAGCCCAGTTACCCAGATGGAGGGAAAGTCAACCCCAAGGGGGTGGAAGGGATCAGTCACACATCCTGGGCAGACAGTGGCGTGGAAAAAACAGGTGAGATGCTGCTGACTTTCCTTGGCTATGGAAATGAAGTATCTGCAGAAAAAGCCTCCTTTCCTTGCATAATGGTTGTTTTATGACAGCAGTTTTGACAGTGAGTCTTGTGTCTGTTCTGAGGCTTGGCCCTGCTGTATAGAAAATGGAGCAGGCCAAGATGTCCTCAGTGAACATGCACCAGAATGACCTAGATGTGAGCCAAACCTTCACAAGCCACGCCATGTTCAGAGAGCGCTGCAGCATCAAGTAAGGCAGGTGGGGCCTGGAGGGTCCCAGGGGAGGTGGGGAATCCGGAGGGATGGGGCATCTGAGGGACAATGGGGAGGTCTCAGGACAGGGTAGGGTCTCAGAGAAGAGGGTGATAGCCCAGCCTACTGCCTGGAGATCTGGCCTTGGGAAGGGTCTGCAGAAGGGCCTGAAACAGTAAGGTTTCCAGGGCAGTCCAGGAGGTTCTTAGCACCTCTGCTCCTTCCATGAAGACAAGCAAATGCTGTGCACCCAGACTGCCACTTTAAAGTGGCTCCTACAGTGCTTGATTGATGGGACAAGTATGCACAGGAAACCTCAGGTCAGGGACCTTGCTGCCCCACAGGGCCTGGCTTCCCCAGCCCAGGGGTCTGGCTCCTGCAGAAGGATCCACCTCCCCTTTTCTGCACAGGAAGTAGAGGCAGGTCCTTGAAGGGCATGCAAACCATGCCCTGCCATAGAAGGGACATCACACAGCTGAGGCTGGGACTCAGGGCCAGCATCCTGGGCAGACTGGGCCAGGACTCATCTTGGGAGAGCACTTGGGAAGCCCCTTTTGTCAGGGGCCACCTTTGATGGAGATGAGAACACCCCCATAAGCAGCTGCAGGACCTTATCTGATCCAGCCTCCTTGGGGGAGCCTCATCCCATGCAGAGGGGGACCCCAACACCACAGACTGAGGCCCCAGTAGGCCCTGCTCAGGCCACCAGCCCTCTGCCTTGAAGGGCCAGGTCCTCCCATGCCTACTGTCCCCACAAACCCACTTCAAGCTCATCATAAACTTATCCTGAGCCTCTGGAACATCTGCCTTCTGCAGGGCGAGCTCACGCTCATAGCCAGGGCACATGCAGCATTGAAAGTGCATAGAACCTTGTCCCCATGTACAGAAGGTGCCAGGGGGAGCACACAAGCACAACAAACCTGGTCCAAGGGCAGAGCTCACATTTCCCACAGGACCCTCTGCTTTAGCCCAGAGGGAGGGCCAAGCCAAGCTAGGCCTGGTGGGCTGGACAGGGCACCATGAGTCCTCTTGGAAACTGAACCTACCCCTGACACAACTCAGATGAAACGCAGGAGTGTGGCAAGTGCTTCCCTGCCTGAGCCTCCCTGATCTGTGGCCTCCTGTGCAGAGCTGGATCCTAGGGGTGTCCAGAAAGGAACCAGCACTGCCCAGTGCAAGGTGCCCAGGACAAACAGGGTGAAGGCACAGACCCCTCCAAGAAGACTCCTTCTGGCCTGATGCCAGCCCCAAACCTAGACCCTCTCTTGAAAGGAGACATGAGAAGCATATTTATCAGAAACTGGAATAAAAACATACACTAAAAGCTCAGGAAGGTTTTGTGAGTTCCTAGCATCTCTACACCACACTGACTAGTGACAGTTTATTCCTGCAGTAAGCCTGTGTATAACAGTGAATAAAGTGCTTGTTTTTTTTCCTGCAAATTGTTAACTCTCATAAAAAGATTATGAAGCATATAAAACAGGAAAATGTGGCTCAATAGAAATAAAATAAACCTTCAGAAAACAAGCCTAAAGACAAACAGATTTATGTCTTGCTTTATGAATAATTTAAAACAACTGTGTCGTCCCAAGTATTTGGAAGGCTGGGATGGAAGGATCACTTGGGACCAAGAATTCAGTGCTGCAGCGACCTATGATCTTGCTGCGGCACTTTATCCGAGATGACAGAGACATTCTGTCTCAAAAATAAAAATGAGAATACTGTGCCCACCAAAGCTAGCCTTCAAACACAAAAAATAAATAAAGACTTTCCCAGGCAACTGAAAGCTGAGGGAATTTCTTGACACCAGATGAGTCTTACAGAAAATGCCAAGGACAATTTTTTAAAAGGAATGAACACTGACATGTAACAAAGAAACATCTAAAGTTATAAAACTCACGGGTAGAAGTATTAATAGGAATACAGAAAAAATCTGAATAATGCTATAATTGTGGCAGGTAAACTGCTTATATTATAAGTATGGACATAATACAAAAGTACTAGCCTCAAGAATAATTATGACAATTGGTTAAGAGATAGGTTTTATAAGAAGATGTTAATTTAAAATATCAAAAAGTAAGAACGTCACAGGGATGGTGTTAAAGTGTAGAGTGTTTTATATTACTTGTATTTGTAATTAAAGTTAAGTTGTTATTAGTTTAAAAGAACATGTTATAACCATAAGAAGTTTTGTTAAGCATTCATTATGTTATCTATAAAACAAAAATCTATAATAGATACATTATAAGACATAGCATAAAATCATAGCATGCTACTAGAGAAAATCACTTAACCACAAAGGAAGACAGTAAGAGAGGAAGAAAGAAAAAAAAGATTTACAAAAAAACCAGAAAAGAAGTAACACAATGGTAGTGGAAAACCCTTACCTATAAATAATAACCTTGAATGTAAATGGATTATATTATTCAATTAAAAAATGAAGCATGGTTGAATGGATTAAAAAAAGACCAAATATATGCTGTCTACAAAAATGTCACTTAATCTGCAAAAACACATAGACTTAAAGTGATGGAAAAAGGTATACCATGAAGTGAAAACCCAGAAAGAGCAAGAGTAGATATAGTTATATTAGATAAAATTGACTTTAAATCAGAATGGTAAAGTGCCATTATAAAATAATAAAGAGGTCAATACTACAAGAGTTTATAACAATTGTAAAGAAATATGTACTAAACACTGAGGCATCAAAATATCTAAAGTAAACATTAATAGGCTTAGAGGGAGAAATTAACTATAATACAATAATAATAGGAAATGTCAACACAAAAATAGAGTTAAACTGCACTTTATGCCAAATGTACCTACAGGACATTTACTGAGCATTTCCTCCAGCATCAGCAAAATATAAAATTTTCTGGACAGGACATGGGATATTCTTTAGCATAGACCATATGTTAAATCACAATAAAGGTCTTAATAAATTTATAAAGATTGAAATTATATTAACTGTATTACCTGACCAAAATATAAGAAAACTAAAAATGAATAACAGAAGGGGTGGTGAAATCTATACAAATTTATAGAAATTAAATGACAGGCTCTAGAACAATGAGTAGGTAGGTGAAAAAATTGAAAAGTGTTAAGTTTCTTGAGACAAATGAAAATGAAAATACCACATATCAAAAAAAGTGAGATACAGCAAAAGCAATGATAAAAATTTATAACAATAGACACCTACATGAAAAAGAAGAGATATTTCAAATCAACAGCCTAATATTACATCTCAAAGAACCAGCAAAACAAGAAACAAATGTCAAAAAGTAGAAGAAAATAAATCACAAAAATCAAAGTAAAAATAAATAAAATAGAGAATTAAAAATAGAAAATATGAATGATGGAGTTGGTTTATTGAAATAATAAAATCAACACTTCCTACTAGACTAAGAAAGTAACAGAGAAGACTCAAATAAATAAAAGACATACAAAGGATCACAAGAGACCATTAAGATCAACTGTATGTCAACAAAATGAAAAACTGGGAAAAAAATAGATAAATGTGTGGTAACATACAATCTAGTAAGATTAAATCATGAAAAAACAGCAAACATAAACAGACAAATAATTAGTATCAAGATCAAACTGGAAATAAAGACTCTCAAAAAAAAAAAACACCCAGGGACTAATGGCTTTACTGTTAACATCTGAAAACATTTAAAGAAGAATTAATACCTCTCAAATCTTTACCAAATATGAAAGAGGAGGAAATTACTCCAAACTCATTCTACAAGGCCAGTATTACCATGATATCAAAATCACAACAAAAAGTAAAAGTACGGACCAATATCTCATGAACACAGGTGCAAAAATACTTGAAAAAACATTAGGAATTTGAACTCAATGACACTTTAAAAAGATTATTTACCATGAACCAGTGGAGTTTATCCCAAAGATGCAAAAATGGTTCAATATAGTCATATCAATAAACAAGATTCATCACAACATAATCTAAGTCAAAAACTATATAGTCATTTCAATGCATCCAAAAACATGTATTCAGTAAAATTTAGCACCATTCATAAAGAGTTTTGTAGATAAAAACTCTACAATTTAGATATTGGAGGAACATACTTCCACAAAATAAAAAGCCACATATGAAAAATCAATAGCTAACATTATACTAAATGGGGGAAAATTAAAAGCCCTTCCCCAAGATATGTAACAAACCAAGTAAGCCTACTTCTACCATTTTTTTTCCAACATAGTACTTGAAGTCCCAGCCAGAGCAACTATGCAAGAGAAGGAAAAAAAGGACATCTAAATTGGTAAAAAGGAAGTAAAGTTGTTTTCACTGATGACATGATTATGTATATAGAAAATCTTGATTCCGTTAAGAAACTATTAGAACTAATACATTAACTTAGTAAAGTGGCAGGATACAGAATCAACATACAAAATAAGTAGCATTTCTATATGTCAATAACAAAGTATCTGAAAAAGAAATTAAGAAAGCAATCTTATATATAATTACTACAGAATAAAATAAAATATCTACGAATAAATTTAACCAAGGAAGTGTAAGATATCTACAGTAATTATTAGGTTTTTGAAAAGTAATTGCAGCTTTTGCCATTAAAAGTAATGTAAACAGGCCGGGCGCAGTGGCTCACGCCTGTAATCCCAGCACTTTGGGAGGCGGAGGCGGGCGGATCACGAGGTCAGGAGATCGAGACCATCCTGGCTAACACGATGAAACCCCATCTCTACTAAAAATATAAAAATTAGCCGGGCGTGGTGGCGGGCGTCTGTAGTCCCAGCCACTCGGGAGGCTGAGGCAGGAGAATGGCATGAACCCAGGAGGCGGAGCTTGCAGTGAGCCAAGATCGCGCCACTGCACTGCAGCCTGGGCAACAGAGCAAGACTCTTGTCTCAAAAAAAAAAAAAAAAAAGTAATGTAAGCAGTAATATAAAACACTGTTAAAAAATTAAAGATACCAAAAACGATATTCTGCATTCATATTTGAAGAATAATACAATTAACATGTTTGCACTTCCCAAAATGATCTATATAATTATGACAATTTTCATCAAAATGTCAATGAAATTCTTCATGGAAACAGAAAAAAATAACAAAATTCAAATGAAACAAAAAAATACCAAAAATAGCCAAAGCACTCTTGAGAGAAAGAACACACACAAAGCTGGACACATTGCATCACCTGACTTCAAGTCATACTACAAATCTATGGTAACAAAAATTACATGGTATTGACAATAATAACAGACACTTAGATCAGTGGAACAGATTAGAGAACCCAGAAATAAATCCACACTAAAAAGACAACTGAGTTTTTGACAAAGGTACAAGAATACACATTGGAGAAAAATAGTCTCTTCAATAAATGATGCTGAAAAAACCTGTATATCTACATGCAGGCTAATAAAACCAGATCCTTATTTCTCACCATATTCAAAAATCCACTTAAATGCATTAAGAACTTAAGTATACAACCCAAAACTACGATACTACTTGAAGAAACCAAATGCGGAATTCTCTATGACACTGATCTTTAAATGGAGTTTTTGCGTAGGACCTCAAGAGCATAAGCAACACAAGAAAATACAGGCAAATAGATTACATCAAACTAAAAAGGTGCAAAGAAAACAAAAAAATCTATAGTGAAGACACAAGCTACAGAATGAGCACAAACATTTGCAAACTATACAAATATCCTGAGTATATAAAGGATTCAAATGACTAACCAGCAAGCAAACAACACAACAAAACAAATAATCCAATTTAAAAATGACAAAATACCTTAATAGACAGTCTTCCAAAAAAAAAGTGTGCAAATGACTGGCAGGTTTATAACAAAATGCTCAACATTACTAACTATAAGGGAAATGAAAATTGAAGCCACGAGATACCATCCCACCCTAGTAACAATGGCTAGTATCAAGAAGACAAAATATAACAAATACACGTGAGGATGTAGTGAGAGGAAAACTCTTTGACGCTGTTGGTGGGGATGTAGCTTAGTACAATCACTATAAAAGACAATATGGTGAGTTCTCCAAAAGTTAAAAATAGAACTAACATATGGTTCATTACTGACTACTGGTATACAGCCAAAGTAATTAAAATCAGTATGTCAAAAAGATATTTGCACTAAGAGATTTATTCTAGCACTATTCATGGTAGCCGAGAGATAAAATCAAAACATGTTCATCAGTAAATAAATAGATAAAGAGAATGTGGTATATGTATACACAATGGAATACTATTTGACTACGGAAAGGAACAAAATACTGTCATTTGTGGCAATATGTGTGAACCTAGATAATATAATGTTCAATGAAATAAAGCATAGACTGAAAGACAAATATTGCATGAGCTCACTAATAAGTAGAATATAGGAAAGCTGATCTTGCAGAAGTTAAGCAGAGACTGGTGGTTACCAGAGTCTGGGGAAGGGTCTGGGAAGAAAAAGACTAAGAGAGGTAATTCATTGGTGCAAAGTTACAGTTAGATAGAATAAATAAGTTCTGGTGTTCTATTACACAGTTGGGTAACTCTAACAACTATGGTATAATAACAACATATATTTTATAATAGCTAGAAAACAGTAACTTGAAAGTTATCACTATAAAGAAGGGATAATAGCTTGAGATCATGAACATGCTAATTACCCTAATTTTATTATGACACAATGTACATATGTTTTAAAACATTACACTATACCCTATAAATATTTGAAATTAGGGCCTGGCACGGTGGCTCATGCCTGTAATCCCAACACTTTGGGAGGCCGAGGTGGGTGGATCATGAAGTCAGGAGATTGAGACCATCCTGGCCAACATGGTGAAACCCTGTCTCTACTAAAAATATAAAAATTAGCCGGGTGTAGTGGCATGGGCCTGTAGTCCCAGCTACTCCGGAGGCTGAGTCAGGAGAATCGCCTGAACCCACGGGGCAGAGGTTGCAGTGAGTCGAGATGGCGCCACTGCACTCCAGCCTGGAGACACAGCGAGCCTCCATCTCAAAAAAAAAAAAAAAAAAAGAAAAAGAAAAAAGAAATTATGTGACAGTTATAGAATAACTTACTAACTTAAATAAATAAATTTACCAAGGCAAAAAATTCCAAGTTCTTGAAGCTGTGTTCTGTGTGTCTCTTGTAGAATACGTTTTCCAGTTTACCAGAATGTTTTCAACTTGGCCTTTCCCTGTACTGATTGAAGATCAAACAGACATCAGAAATTAGGGTCTTTCTAGGTCTTTTCTGAGCCATCAGCTGGCCCTTATCCTGTATATTGCCTGCTAGATTGTCTTAACTATGTGGACAATTCTCAAATATCTTATTCCCAAAGCACTGACTCTCCGTTCTTTCCTGTTGGGCATGTCAGTGTGATTACTTTTTGCCCCAAAGAAATTCCTTTGCCCAAGGTTATTGATTTGAAATCCATTTTTTTTCATGAAGAAATTGACTGCTATAAATTTGCTGTATCTGGCGTGCTTTGTTGTGTCGAGTAAACATTTTTATTTATGTGAAATATTTTCTAATTGTTAAATTTTTCTTTGACACATTGGCTATTTAGAATTTCACTGCTTAATTTTCACGTAACTGACTTACCAAAATTTCCTGATGTCATTAATTTTTAATTTTATTCCATTGCAGTCAGAGAAAATACTTTGCATTTCACAATTCTTTTAATTTTCTTGTGTATTTAATCACCTAGAGTATAGTGTATTCCGAAGAACATTCCATGTGCACTAAAAATGCCTAGCCTATTCCTGGCAGGTGGATCCGACTACACATGTCTTTTAGATCTCAGTGGTTTTGTTTTCTTCAAGTCTGTTTACTCTTTGACCTGTTGTTTTTTAATTCATTATTGAGAGTGAAGTATTTAAATCTCTGTTATTTTTCGATTATTTCTTGCTTGCTTTATTTTTGTCAGTCTTTGTTTGCCTCATGTATTTTCTTTCTCATTCCTTATTTGCATATTGGTTGATGATTGTTACATCTTCCTAAGGAATTGACTCTTTTTTGGTCAATAATGAATGTCTCACTTTACACCTAAGCATGTGTTTTTATTTTTATTTGTTTTAAATTCCCCCTTTTTTTTTGAGATGGCATTTCGTTCTTGTTGCTGAGGCTGGAGTGCAATGGCGCAATCTTGGCTCACCTCAACCTTTGCCTCCTGGATTCAAGCGGTTCTCCTGCCTCAGCTTCCCAAGTAGCTGGGATTACAGGCATGCATTACCATGCCCGGCTAATTTTGTATTTTTAGTAGAGGTGGGGTTTCTCCGTATTAGGCTGGTCTTGAACTCAGGACCTCAGGTGATCTGCCGGCCTCGGCCTCCCAAAGTGCTGGGATTATAGGCGTGAGCCACCGCGCCCGGCCTAAATTCTTTTTTATTTGTGTAATTGCAACTACAACTTTATTATGGCTCCTCTTTGCAAGCTTTATTCTTTCACGTCTACACAATTTGTTTATTCGGATCCAAAGCAATTGTGCTGTACACAGCATATATTTGTATCATATTTTTATATTCTGTCTAACAATCTCAGTTTTTCTTATTTAATGAATTAATCTTATTATATTTAGTATTTATATAGCCGGATTTATTTTTTCTGTATTATTTTTTCTACATATCACAAGTGTATTTTCTTTTCCTACTAGTTTGCCTTCTTTTGCATTAAGAAAGCATTTTTATGTAACATTGCAATTTTAAAAATAATTTTTAATATATATTTGGAGCTATTTCTTGTTCTTTTAGGGTTTCTGATATATGTCTTCATCAATCAGAATCTGTTTTACATTTATAATAACAATACTGATGAGTTATACAAATGTTCTATGTATTTTTATTTCTGCTTCTTATTTTGTGATATAAATTTTACAGTTATTACATCTACATATAATATAAACAATATTTTACACTTATTATTTTATATAATTTTATTTTTTAATGAGAAAAGAGAGCAGATATAGCTACAAATTGTTTGATATCAACCTTTTTATTTCCCATTTCTGAATTTTCTCATTTGTTCCAGAATATTCAGCTAATTTTTATTGCGAAACATATTATAACTCACCTGTTTTGTTCAGTTATTGGTGAGTATATTACACGTATTTGTAATTGGTCCAACAATACAATTTTATTTATATTGTTACACATTCATTTTTAAAAACAATGTAAGAAATAAAAAATGTATGCACGATGTCTTTACAATGACGTGATTACTGGTGCTTTTGTCATTTCATGTAGATTCAAATTATTATTTTTGGTTGATTTTTTTTTTTTTTTTTTGAGAGGGAGTCTCGCTCTGTCGCCCAGGCTGGAGTGCACTGGGGTGATCTTGGCTCACTGCAAGCTCTGCCTTCCGGGATTACACCATTCTCCTGCTGCAGCCTCCCGAGTAGCTGGGACTACAGGCGCCCGCCACCTCGCCCGGCTAGTTTTTTTGTATTTTTTAGTAGAGACGGGGTTTCACCCGTGTTAGCCAGGATGGTCTCGATCTCCTGACCTCGTGATTCACCCATCTCGGCCTCCCAAAGTGCTGGGATTACAGGCGTGAGCCACCGCGCCCGGCCTTTTTGTTTGTTTGTTTGAGATGGAGTCTCACTCTGTCGCCCAGGCTGGAGTGCAGTGGCGCGACCTCCACTCACTACAAGCTGGGTTTTACAGGTGTGAGCCACCACGCCAGGCCTCTTTTTTCCTTTCTTTCTTTCTTTCTCTCTCTCCCTCACGTTTTCTTTTTCCTTCCTTCCTCCTTTCCTTCTTTCTTCTTCTTCTTCTTTTTTTTTTTTTTAACGGAGTCTCCCTCTGTCGCCCAGGCTGAAATTCAGTGGCATGATCTCAGCTCACTGCAATCTCCGCCTCCTGGATTCTTCTGCCTCAGCCTCCTGAGTAGCTGGGACTACAGGCGCCCACCACCACACTCAGTTAATTTTTGTATTTTTACCTAGTTGAAATCAACTCAGTTTTTGTTTACCTAGAAAGGTCTTATGTTGCCTTTATTTTTTATTGATAGCTTTCCCATTCAGAGAATTACTTCTTGACGGTTTTTCTTCGATGAGTAGACAAAGATTTAAATGGAGTTGAAAGGCTTAGAAAAGGCAACTAAATTATGATCTAAAAAAATGGAAATGAAACTTTTTAAATTGAAAATAAAATTATATTGATGACAGCTGATGATATGTTGGACTGGGTTGCAGAGACCAGGAAGAATTAAACTTGTGGACAATAGGTCTGTGAGTTGTTTGGTCCTGACTTAAGCCAAACGGAGGGCATGCTTTTTAGAGAATGAAAGATGATGCATGAGAGCACAGCCATGCTGAAACTAAAGAGGCTGAGCACCTGCACTGTGCTGAGATCCACAGGTTTATTGAAATAGAAGTCACCATTTTAACATATAACAATTTAACATACACTATTAGACTAAGAAAACAAATAGGCAGTGATAATTATGAGTAATGTTAACTTTAGTTTTAATAGAATCATGTTTGATCGGTGTCATAGAAGCCAAAAAAAAAAAAAAAAAAAAAGGCCTTTGTTATAATGTGTGCTCTACTACTGAGTGTGTAAAGCACTCCTGTGAGTGGAAGCCACAAAGAAACCTGAAGGTCAGGATGGTAGAACAACTCTTTGATAGTCCATATCTAAAAAAAAAAAAAAAAAAAAAAAAAAAATCTCTTGGCATGGACAGTTTGAATCCAAACACTCATTGCTTGAAATAGATGTGCATTTCTTTACTCCGTAAATGTACCTGGACAAAGTAGTGAGAGGTATAAAGCAGCCTACATTTTGCTCCCATGTCTAGTGCCCTGACTCAGAACTGCGTCCTCTGGAAAATGGAGCACTTTGCCCATTTAGGTCTGACAGAGGTGGCACTTTTTCTGATTCTCACAAAGGTGCTTTTGGTCTACTTCTTAATGAAAATCAGAGATTACTGAGGAACATTAGTGAGGGCAACCATGAATTACTTGAACCAGTAGTAATGCAGTGGAAAATCTGACATTGTGTTTTACTGATTTTGAAGGTAGGGTAATTGGGAATTACTGTTTTGTTTACAAGAACAGACACCATACAACCCACTGGGCTGAATATACCTGGGGAAATAAGCTTACAAGTGGAAAAGTTGGAGCACAGCTATTTCTAATGTATTTTGTAGGAATCAAAAAGTTTCATTTCCCTTGGTGGTTCCTTTCTTAAAATCACAAAAACAGAGCTTGTACTATCTTTATAGTTGATGCCTGGAGGGGATGGGCTGATGGCATTGCTTCCTTATAACCACATATTGTGAGCCTCATCCCTCAAACATGGACTCACTCTGAAGACTCAGCTGGGTGACTGTTGGTCAGCATTATTAACAGTGAAAGCTCAAGACTCAGGCGAGTGGTGGGATGAGGCAGCATTTTTTCAATGAAGAGCTAGGATCATTGTCTTTTCATAATTTCGGTCATGTCTTAGTCAATCATATCTAAGTATCTAATATGATTCCAAATGAAAAAAGCAACTTTATGAATAATGAGGCCATAATATATCGATCTTATACTTTGTTAATTTTATAATATTGTATTTGAATTGTAATTGCATTTTGTTATTATACTAGCTTTTTCTCAGTTTAACTTATTGTATATACATAGCTAAAATTTTGTATTTTGAGACACAAGACATCAGAACTAATTCATAAGAATTTAGTCATACTTCTTTGTTCTTTTAAATTTGAAAACACTTAAGTATATTATGTTTAGAGTCATCTCAAAGCATGGTTACTATTTAATGTTTTACATTAATATTATTATACTAGCTTTTTCTCAGTTTAACTTACTGTATATACATAGCTAAAATTTTATATTTTGAAACAAGAAATCAGAACTAATTCATAAGAATTTAGTCATACTTCTTTGTTCTTTTGAATTTGAAAACACTTAAGTATATTATAATGTTTAGAGTCATCTCAAAGCATGATTACCATTTCATATTTTACATTAATTAGCTTTCAGTGAATGACCATAAAATTATTTTGTTTTATTGTGGTGTGGTTATGGCACATACAGGATTTGGTTCTGGTTACCATGAAAAACAAATATCCCTCTTTTATCACATTTTGTAGAGTTAATCACTACATTACACATATAAAAGCTTGTAATACTAAGCATGATTACAAATTTGTAAAACAAATTCAGCTTTAGTGTATTATATTTTATTAATATAAGCAGCTAAAATAAGTTATTTTATTAAGCTACAACTTTATAAAAAATTCTCCAACTTTTGCATTCTTACAGTTTTTTCTGTAAGTTTCAAATTTGCAATTTACATATTAAAAATATTCATGAATGTGGCCAGTATATTTTAATTTTGCTGTTAAAATATATAAGGTAATTTTGTCTAACTTTATTAGGAAATAATGTTCTCTAGTGCTGAGATTTTTAACATATAAAAGAGAGGAAGGAGTACGGAGAAGTCAAAACAGAAAAGAAAAAGATAACAATAATGGTTGTGTAATTTTTTTTTTTTTTTTTTTTTTTTTTTTTTTGAGACAGAGTCTTGCTCTGTCGCCCAGGCTGGAGTGCAGTGGCATGATCTCGGCTCACTGTAAGCTCTGCCTACTGGGTTCACGCCATTCTCCTGCCTCAGCCTCCTGAATAGCTGGGACTACAGGCGCCCGCCACCACGCCTGGCTAATTTTTTGTATTTTTAGTACAGACAGGGTTTCACCATGTTAGCCAGGATGGTGTAGATCTCCTGACCTTGTGATCCAACCACCTTTGTCTCCCAAAGCGCTGGGATTACAGGCGTGAGCCACCGCACCTGGCAATGGTTGTCTAATTGTGGCTCATAAGGGCATCAAGCCCTCAACGAAATATAATAGTACAAAATCACTGTGTCTCTGAACATTAGGGAAAAAAAGCATTTCTAAGTGCTTCACATATCTGCATTTTATGTATTTAGGGAGGAAGGAGCTCAACTGCTCATAGTAAGTGTACGTGAAGAATAGAAGATGTGGTTTTCCGAATTGGAATTTTCAACTTGGAAATACTCCTCCAAATTCAATACTTGACATATTTGGTGAGACTCTTGTCTATACTGTGATGCACAGGGGCATGATTGTACAAGACCTTTCAAATTTTTAGAGGAAAATGAGTGTTACACTTAGCTGGTGTCTTCTCAGTTGAAATAATCAGAAAGAAACACTCTTCCAAAAGGATTTTATGCTTTTTCAAAATTAGTAGCATAGAATTTGTGATCAAGACCCTCTAGTATTTTTCTACTGCCTACATTTAAAGTAATAATTTTCCTGCTTATATTTTCCTTCGAGGAAGCTGAGAATTAAATGTTATTAATTAAAAACATTTTACATTTATATATATTTTAAATCTACACAAGGGACAGTGCAAACATCACTATTCGAATAATATTATTAATAAAATAACAATACTAAAAAACTGTATTTTAGCCGGGCGCAGTGGCTCACACCTGTAATCCCAGCACTTTGGGAGGCCGAGGCAGGCGGATCACCTGAGGTCAGAAGTTCCAGACCAGCCTGACCAACATGGAGAAACCCGTCTCTACCAAAAATACAAAATTAGCCGGGTGTGGTGGTGCATGTTTGTAATCCCAGCTATTCGGGAGGCTGAGACAGAATTGCTTGAACCTGGGAGGCGGAGAGTGCGCTTACTCGAGATCGCGCCATTGCACTCCAGCCTGGGCAACGACAGCAAAACTCCGTCTCAAAAAAACCCAAAAAAACAAACTACTATTTATGAATACAAATAACATATCCATCATATACAAAACAGCTTTTGGATTTCTGTGACTTTTTCCTTTAATACACCCTTTATCTTTGCTTCAGATGTCTGATCTAAGCTTATGTTTTTGTTTTTGTTTTGTTTTGTTTTTTGAGACAGAGTCTTGCTCTGTCGCCCAGGCTGGAGTGTAGTGGCGCGATCTCGGCTCACTGCAAGCTCCGCCTCCCGGGTTCACGCCATTCTCCTGCCTCAGCCTCCCGAGGAGCTGGGACTACAGGTGCCTGCCACCACGCCCAGCTAATTTTTTGTATTTTTAGTAGAGAGGGGGTTTCACCGTGTCAGTCAGGATGGTCTCGATCTCCTGACCTCGTGATCCGCCTGCCTCGGCCTCCCAAAGTGCTGGGATTACAGACATGAGCCACCATGCCAGGTCGCTTATGTTTTTTGTGATCAGATTTTCATTCCTGGTCTGTATAATGGTGTTATTCCCCTATTATACATGATTATACATTTTGGGACTTACAAATATTGAGAATATACTAAAGTGAAAGGCAGTATAATGAGAGTAAACTTGAGCTGCATTATGTGTTTATTGACAGTGCTCAGGAGCTTCACCCTCAGCCCCAGCAGCCTTAGGTTGTCACTTCTAATAGCGAGAGCTAAGCTCTGCAGTTAGATTTTGAAATTTTTAACGGGTCACATAGAATCAAATTTTTTTTTGCACTCTGAACAACCTAAAAGTAGCATCTATGGATTTTTCCCCTATTTTGTTTCACCCAGTTTGGCATCATATCAATGCAAATTCCATAATTCTTCTATGGTGTAGTTGCCAGACTTATCAAATAACAATATAGAACACAGCTAAGTTTAATATTTCGATTAAAAATGACTTCTGCAATATATTAAAACCAATTATCAATTGTTTAGCTCTGGCAGGTGAGAAAAAAAATTTTTTTTTTTTGAGACGGAGTCTGGCTCTGTCGCCCAGGCTGGAGTGCGGTAGCCGGATCTCAGCTCACTGCAAGCTCCGCCTCCCGGGTTTACCCCATTCTCCCGCCTCAGCCTCCCAAGTAGCTGGGACTACAGGCCCCCGCCACCATGCCCGGCTAGTTTTCTGTATTTTTTTAGTAGAGACAGGGTTTCACCGTGTTAGCCAGGATGGTCTCCATCTCCTGACCTCGTGATCCGCCCAACTCGGCCTCGCAAAGTGCTGGGATTACAGGCTTGAGCCACCGCGCCCGGCCGAGAAAAATTTTTGAAGATACAATCAATTCAATCATACTCTATTTGTGTTCTCCAATTTATGACAACCAAGATCGTGACGGCCAAGATTGCTGATCTCGTCTGGGATCAGCATCAATGCTCTCAAGAGCCTCAGTGGAAAAACACACCATCTGATCATGCAGAAGATTATTCCGTTTCAGTATGTTTAGGTTATTTACAGAGAATGATTTAGCATAAACTGGATTTTTTTAGGGTGAAAAAATAAAATATTAAAATTCTTATCTATGTTATTTAATCTAATTCTTTGTCCTGTATCTTCTTTTGGTGTTTGGTTCATAAGGGTTATATTAATAAAACTATACAGATATATAGAAAAAACTCATTATACATATATTATTATCTCATGTTCAAATATATTTTTCTAGTACTGAAATATGATCCTTTAAATTTGGATACCATTAAGCCTTTAATTTAAAATTACTTTTTTTTTTTTTTCTGATTTCAACTCAATAGCAGAACTGAACTGTGCTGATGGTGTAGATGTATGCTGGTGGAAATCTTTCATTGTTTCCAGGATAAATGCAATTACTTATTAAAGTTTTGTAGAAAGAATAATAACCATTTAATCAACTAAATGTCTCCTTTATAAAATCAAACATATCTGGTGGTTTTAGAGCAACTTTTTCTCAGTCACTAATTTTTTATTATTATCCAAGGATACTCAATGTCAACATTTTTGCATCATCTCATATATTTTTATTTATGGAATTGTATAATACGTGACCTCGAATCAGACAGACTTTCATTTAAAAAAAAAATCTGAGTGAATTTAATGGTGTTTCACTTTTTTAATGTCATGAAGCTAAACTGTTCTTAGACCTGGATTAAAGTAAAATAATAAATGACTTCTGAATCTTGGCCAAATAACATGAAATGGTAACTGCAAAATTGTTCTGCAAAATTTTACAATTTATCTGAAGTTATCCCAAGAAAACTTGAGAGGAATTATCTTTCTTATTGAAGACTAAGTAGTTTTTATCTTATTGAAGATCTAGTTGAAGTATTTTTTTTAAATCTTACTGAATACCAAGTCTTATTGAAGACTTAGAATTCTTACTGAATACTAAGACTAAGACTTAAGTATTTTTCTAGGCTGGTAGAGTATCTCTGTTTTAAGTGAAGTCTCAGGAAGAAGACCAACATGTGACTATTTTGATGCAACTTTATGGTGAAACAAAGTAATTAAAAGTAGTGGCCGGACTCGGTGGCCCAGGCCTGTAATCCCAGCACTTTGGGAGGTCAGAAGTTTGAGACCAGCCTGGCCAACGTGGTGAAATCTTCTCTACTAAAATACAAAATTTAGCTGGTGTAGTAGGGTGAGTGCCACTTGGGAGGCTAAGGTAGGAGAATTGCTTGAACCCAGGAGGCAGAGTTTGCAGTGAGCAGAGATCACAACACTGCACTCCAACCTGGGTGACAGAGTAAGACTCTGTCTAAAAAAAAAAAAAATAGAGTTTATTTTGTTGTTAACTGAGAGGAAAATATTTTAAAATGTGTTCTGAGATAAAGAGAGATTGCATAATAAATCTATGGGATATGAACTAAACTGAGAGATAGCCAGGACCATTTCTATATTATATACAGTAAATTAGGGTTTCATTAAGCAGAATAACGTCCCCCAGCCCCTATAAGGATATTGACATTTGAATTCCAAGATATCACATTACAATTCATGACAGAGAAGATAAGGGTGCAGATAGGATGAATATTGCTATTATGCTGATGAAATATCATGAATTTATCATGGTGAGTCCAGTAAAATCACAAGGGTCAAAAATCATGGAAGAGTGATGATGAACAAATTGTATCAAAATGATAGACCACGAGAAAGACTCAACTGAATATATTTTTAATTGTTTTAGTGAGTCTTTTCATATTAACATACATTTAATTCTATTCAACTGTACAAATACTATTCATTTTATATGCTCAACTGAAGTGCTAAATATAAAATGAGAGAACACAGAACAAGGATATGATTACTGAGATGAAGGCCAAGGTACATGAGGAACATAGATAGTATGCACCTTAGACAGGCAAAATTGAAAATGTATTTATTATATAGAGAGATTCATAATTATATATACATACATTTATTTGGTTTATAAAATAGTACAGGAGATACATTATCAAGACTTTATATAAGATGGGGTTAATCAAGAAAATGAGAGTAATATAAAAATAATGATAATAGTAATAATTTTGAACACTGATGAAAGAACATTGATGATACAGATCTATTTTTTTCAAGTCTTCAAAACATGTTTCTTCTATGTCATTAGGATGAACACACATTTCACAAATAAAACACATAATCATTTTTAAATTAGAAATAAAGCCCTGGCCGTGTGCACTGGTCCACTCCTGTAATCCCAGCACTTTGGAAGGCCGAAGCAAGTGGATCGCCTGCAGTCAGGAGACCGAGACCAGACTGGCCAACATGGTAAAACCCCATCTCTACTTAAAAGACAAAAATTAGCCAGGCATGGTGGCAGGGGCCTGTAGTCCCAGCTACTTGGGAGGCTGAGGCAGGACAATCACAGACGATCATATTCACTGACTTGTATTGGTCAAGGGGGAGGCTGAGGCAGGACAATCACAGACTATCACATTTACTGAATTATATTGGTCAAGCAAGTAACTAAGGTCAACCAAATTTATAGGAAGGAAAATTAAACTCCACTTCTTGTTGAGAAAATGGCAAAGTTACACTGCAGGAGAATATATGGGAAAGGAAATACTGTTGCTGCTATTTTTGAAAAATATAATCTGCCATATAGGTATTTGAAAACATAACCATTTTTTCCCACTAACTCTTTAAGAATGGAAACTTTTGCTTATTTTATTTTTATCCTCCCTCTTTCCTTTCAATCTGCATGACTATGTCAAGACTAAGATCATACACATTCTAGGAAGCAAATGGGTTTTGTTAAGTTTGAATTGAGAAAGTAGAAGGGAAACCCACACTTTATTAAGTGAGGAGAACAAAGAGCAAATACATCTTTACAAGATTATTTTAGGGGTCTGGACAAACCTTTCTCATAATTTTATATTTTAGAGATTGGGTCTTTCTCTGTCCCCAGGCTGGAGTGCCGTAGTGCAATCACAGCTCACTGTAACCTCAAACTCCTGGACTCCAGCAATTTTCCCACCTCCGCCTTCTGAGTAGCTGGGACTACAGGCATGCATCACTGGGCTTGGCTAACTTTTATTTTTACTTTCTTGGAGATATAGTTTCTTGCTATGCTGTCTAGGCTGGTCTGAAACTTCTGGCCTCAAGTGATCCTCTCACCTCAGCCTCCCAAAATGTTGGGATTACAGGCTCAAGGTACCACATCCAGACTGAGTTTGTCTGTCTCAAATTACGGATTGACTGTGTATTATCAAGGTAGTCCAGTGAAACAAAATCAATAGGAGAGACACAGATATGATAGACAGATGGATAGATAGCTAGATGGTCAGTAGATAGACACATCTCTCTAGAGATAGCAAAACGGAAACAAAATGTTGAGTGCAGTAGAGGAGATATGGGGGTGCTCAGAGCAGAGAGTGAACAACTGCTCCGAGTGCTGACAACACCCACAATGAGAAATGGCACGTGACCTCTCAGCCCATGACTTGACATAGCCATCTATGTGCCCTACTCCCATCAGTCCACCTGAAATACCCAAAACTCATTGTTTCATTGTTCCCTGAAAACCCCTAGGTGAGATCATCACCTCTTACTTGTTGAATCCAGTATCTATCAACCCCGGGTGCATAATAGAATTACTAGAGGAGCCTTAAGACATACTCATACTAGACTGGGTGTGGCAGCTTACGCCTGTAATCCCAGCACTTTGGGAGGCAGAGATGGGCGGACCACCTGAGGTCGGGAGTTCAAGACCAGCCTGACCAACACGGTGAAACCCCGTCTCTACTAAAATTACAAAATTAGCCAGGCATGGTGGTGCATGCCTATAATCCCAGCTACTCAGGAGGCTGAGACAAGAGAATTGCTTAAACCCAGGAGGTGGAGGTTGCAGTGAGCTGAGATGGCACCATTAACTCAAGCCTGGGTAACAAGAGCGAGACTCCGCTTTCTCATGAGTGTCTGAAACCATCAATTTACTGCCAGAAATGGAGATACATGGTCCCTGACAACCTGGCACTTGCGTTTTCAAAGCCACCATTTCCTCTATCCTCTGGGCTGTCACAAATCCTCCTCTGCATGCCAGGAGTGCCCCTTGGACCCGGGGCTGGCTGCCTGGCCCACACCTGGGTCAGGCCTCACCCAGGAATACTCCTGTCACTCTAATAGAGTAGAAAATGTCACAGCAAAAGACCTGACCCTGCTGCATCCAGTCAGGAAACAGCCACAGGGATGGGAGCCACATCCACCACTTCTCTGCCCCCCGACCCAGGCTGGTTCCCAGGCCTTGGGGTCCTAGTGTGGACCTCCTGGCCACAATTAACGCAGGTGCAGGACCAGAGAGCCCCTTGGTCCCTCCCAACACATGAGGGAAGTTTGTGTGGTCAGGTCACGAACCGTGTCTGCGCTGCTGCTGTGAATAGGGCTTTCTTAGAAACACTTTTAATTTCCCTTTTTAAATATCCCTTTGGAACCACGTTTAATAATTTGCTGCTGGAACTTAGCAGTGATTATTCTTTGAATCCATTTTTCTTTTTTCTTTTTTAGAGATGGAGTCTTGCTCTGCAGCCCAGGTTGTAGTGCAATGACTTGATCTGGGCTCACTGTAGCTTCCGCCTTCTGGGTTCAAGCGATTCTCTTGCCTCAGCCTTCCCAGTAGCTGAAATTACAGTCACCCGCCACCACACACGGCTAATTTTTGTATTTCCAGTACAGATGGGGTTTTGACATGTTGGCCAGTCTAGTCTTGAACTCCTGACCTCCAGTGATATGCCCGCCTAGGCCTCCCAAAGTGCTAGGATTACAGGCGTGAGCTACCGCGCCCTGAATCCATTTTAACATTTAGTTTTCCAGATTAACTCGAAGTACCCCATGACTACACGCTAATGCAACTAGGCAGGATGGATGCACAAGAGCAAAAATCTCTGTGGGACATCTTTTGGGAGCATCAGTATTACTGCGGGATTTGGAAGTAACAACTTTAAATAATTTCCAAGGTAAGACACTGCAAATTTAAGAGAAGGCTGGAAAGACATCTGACTTTAATAACTGCCAGTCATCTGTGCCTAAGTCAGACTTTCTCCAAGAAAAAAAAAAAAAAAAAAAGAAACTCTAAGGAGAACCTATTTTTCATTCTTCTAAGTAGCTAAAATTAGAAATCACAGCAAATCAATAGAAAGCTCTGCCCTGCCATTCTCCGAAATCACAATATGGCCTTGGTATGGTTTTATTTGTATTTTTTGAAGGGGTTTGTTGATGTGTTGGATATAAATATTGGGGGGTTTTGACTGATGTTTGGAAGTTTTCAGCTATTAGTTGATGATGTATTTTTGTACCTCATTTTTCTGTCCCCCCTCCAACTTGGACTCAATCACTCCATAGGTCTCTAAGACTCTTCATTTTCTTTAAGCTTTTTCACTCTTTTATTCGGAATGGGCAATTTCTATTGCTCTGTCTTCTGTTTCTAATCTTTGAATAAGCTCAAAAGTATTTTTTAAATTTCCTTATCTTTCTATTGTTTCATAATTTCCATGTCTTTGCTGAGGTTCCACATCTCTTCACTGTTAGAATATTTTCCTTTACCCCCATAAACAGATTTATAATAGCTGCCTTTAAACATCCTGAATTAGAAAACCTTGAATATCTTAGGATCACTTCTACTGCCTGCTTTTTAAATTGTGAATGGATTACATTTTCATGTTTCTACACGTCTCATGAATTTTAAAATTGTGTTCTAAAACTGTAAAGAATCATTATAGAGATGCTCAATTCTGTTGTGTAACTTTGAAGAGCAGTATGTTTTACAAAAGGTGTTAATTGGGCTGGATTCAAACCTCAATATCTATCTCCCCTATAGTGGGCACAGCTGAAATCCCCATTCAGTTCTTACTCACACATAGGTCATACTTGTATTATACAGATGTGTTTCTATAACAATATATAATATATTATTCTGGTGTTATCATTATAATCTGTGTTAATTCAACAAGCTACTCCAGTATTACTGAAAGCCAGGACCTCAGTTTTGTCTGCTTATTGGATTTTGCATAAATCAAATTACACAGTATGTATACTTTTATGTCTACTTACTTTTATGGAACATTTGTGATATTTGTGATATATCAGTCCAAACTTCACTGAGCCCTGAGGCACTCTGCCCCTGCCACCCTGGCACTCAGTGGACCTGAGATTCTTCAGGGCCTCGTTTTCTTGGCCATGAGGGCATGGCTGGCATACTGGGATGGGGGCTCAGTGGCAGGATAGGCTGTAGCTGTAGGACAGAGTAGCAGCTGTGAGGCTCCAGGAGCCACACCTCAGGCCTCCCTCCCAGTCCTTGCCCAGGGCTCCCATTCAACAGGGCCTGCTGCTGACCAGGGAGCCGTGGCCACAGGCTGTCTGAAACTGACCACAAGACAGAATCTCCACCCACCTTCTGTCAGTCCGCTAAGCTCTCACCTCTCAATTGGACTGTGCTGCTCCATGGACTTGAAACAAACCCCAGAGTCCTCCTGAGTCTGAAGATGATAATTCCCTCTTGTCATGAAACAGCTGCATTTCTTGGAGGACTCTGATCTCCTGGAGCCAGAGGGAAGGACAGGAGGCTGACAGGGCCTGGATGGAAGATGCTGAAGGGCCCTTGGGGAGGGGGGAAACTGGGGCCCTGCTCAACAGTCCAGCTGCCATCACCATCTCATTACCAGGGTCACTTGCCCCCCAAATCCCCTACCTGCCCATGGGCAAACACATATCCTTCTGTTAATCCAGGCTAGACAGTGCTGGAGTTTTTCAAGTAAACATTCAGTGAGAAAGTTACACACACCACTACACACACACACACACACACACCCCACTACACACACACACCCCTGGTCCAGTACCCCTTCCAGCCTAATCTTTCTCTCTAGCCCACAAAGCTCTTGACTCCCATCTCCCATCTCTACTTTTTCGTGATGTGCAAATCCTGCTCAGTGTACTGTCTTTTCTGAAAAGACTTGTAAATCTTCTGGAGCTTTTTCTGTGGAGAGGGAAAAGAAGGAAAGATTTGAGAAATAATAAAGTGAAAGAAGAAATTATTTGAGAATAATAAGCAGATACGTACATTCCATTCTCCATTTTGAGAACCAAAAGGATCAAACTGCCTGGATGAGAATTTCTACGCTGGTCCTGTAAACCCTAAGGGCTCCATGGGTCTGGGGAGGGAGCTCTGTGGAAGCTACAGCAGCTCCATCTTGGATGCGAATCCACCATGTTGACTTTGGGTTAACCCCAGTTCTGGGAATTCCTTTAAGATTTCTACTTGATCTGCTTTTTCTTGTGTAAGAGCACATACTTACTGAAAGCCCTCTCCTTAGGTCAAAGCTACCTAGATGTCATCACACAACCTATAGGCTACGATGTGCACCTCATTCTCTTTCTGGAAGGCTGGTCTTAATTGCTCTGCAAATTCCTTATAGAGCATATTTACTCTTTTCCTACACTAAGTAAGCCCTAAATCTTGGGGGTAACAGCCTGGAGAACTACTGTCATGCTACCACTCAAGACCATGCTTCTGTCCACAAATTCCCCCCAATAAATTACCTTTTACTGACAAACTGGATTTGTCTGTCTCATTCTTTGATTTCTGGACTCCTGTGTTGGGGATCTCTCTGCAGATACATCCCTTTCATAAAACAAGGTATATTAGTCCATGCTCACACTGCCATAAAGAAATACGTGGAACTGGGTTTAATTGGCTCACAGTTCCACAGGCTGTAGAGGAAGCTAAGTGGCTTCTGCTCAGCTTCTGGAGAGGCCTCAGGGAGCTTAAAATCATGGTGGAAGGGGAAGAGGAAGCAGGCAGGCATATGTTACATGACTGGAGCAAGAACAAGAGAGAGCGGGGAGAGGTGCTACACACTTATTTTATTTTATTTTATTTTATTTTGAGAGGGAGTGTTGTTCTGTCGCCCAGGCTGGAATGCAATGGTGTGATTTCAGCTCACTGCAACTTTCACCTCCCGGGTTCAAGCAATTCTCCTGCCTCAGCCTCCTGAGTAGTTGGGACTACAGGCACGTGCCACCATGCCTGGTTAATTTTTGTATTTTTAGTAAAGATGGGGTTTCACCATGTTAGCCAAGATGGTCTCGATCTCCTGACCTTGTGATCCACCTGCCTCGGCCTCCCAAAGTGCTGGGATTACATGCATGAGCCACCATACCTGGCCTACACACTTTAAACAACTAGATCTTGTGAGAGCTCTCACTATCACAAGAACAGCACGGAAGGTATGGTGCTAAACAATTCATGAAGAACCACCTCCCTGATCCAATCACCTCCCACCAGGCCTCACCTCCAACACTGCAGATTACAATTAGAGATTCAGGTGGGGACACAGATCCAAACTATACACAGGCCTGTGGGTATGGCTGGATTTTGATGATCACAACTGTTGGCACAACTTGGGTCTTACTTAACCCGACCGTGCCCGGGAATGTTATGGTGTCCCATGGTCCCTGGACTTTCTGGGCACGACTGGCCCATCCTCTGGATTGTAAATGCTCTAGGAGTTTCTGGGTAGGTTTCTACAAAAGACTTCAATCTGTAGAGGTTAGAATAATATTATCCATATGGTTTTCCCAGAGAATGTCGGGCAAATCACTCCAAAATGTCTCACGTCACTCTAAACCATGTCAGAGAGTTGCGCTGTGTAAGTTTCTCTGGGAGCAATCAAAAGGTACACTGTTGGTCCTCTCAGCTGAAGGCAAAATGGTCCTGGGACTTTGGGTCTAAGGGTATGCTGCAGAAAGCATTTGCCAAATTCAGGACAGTATGCCATGGACCTGAGCAAGTGTTTAGTTTTTCCAGGATTTGAGCCATTTGGGGGACAGCAGCATGCATGGCCAGAGTCACCTTATTCAGTTCCAAATAATCAATGATCAACTGTCATAATATCCCAAGAATCAACTGTCATACTCCAGGTGCCATCAGGCTTTGGCACCAACCACACAAACCTGTTCTATGGGCTCTGTGCAGACATGCAATCCCCATCCTTACGAAGTCCTGAACAGAAGCCATGATCTCAAGCCAAGCACAGTGGCTCACGCCTGCAATCCCAGCACTTTGGGAAGCTGAGGTGGGCAGATCACTTGAGGTCAGGAGGTTGAGACCAGCCTGGTCAAAATGGTGAAACTCTATCTCTACTAAAAATACAAAACTTACCAGCATCATGGTGCTTGCCCGTAATCCCAGCTACTGGGGATCTGAGGCAAGAGAATCACTTGAACCTGAGAAGTGAAGGCTGCAATGAGCCAAAATCATGCCATACACTCCAGCCTGGGTGACAGAGGGACTCTGTCAAAAAAAAAAAAAAAGAAAAAAGAAAAAGCCATGATCTCCTGTGCCCTCCTGGGAGGTGACATTGTTTGATGCACACCACTCCTCTTGTGCAGGATAATGTCACTGGTTTCCTTTTGGCTTCCCCTCAGAGCATGGCTTTTGCGACCCTCACCTAAAGACAGAACTTGTCTAAGGTTGCCTCAAGGACAGTTCTCAGGAGAATGTTTGTCTCCAGCATGTGCTCGGGTATTGGGAAGATGTAGACCCTTCAGAGACAAATCTCATTGCTTGCTCTGAAGGGGCCAGTGACTCATTCTAGCCACATGGGGCCTCTGGTCCCCTTCAATGGCCCAACGTTGAGAACATTGGCCTTCCTGTCATGTTGGGGGCTGCAGAGTTTGCTCCCCTCCTGGGAGAGGGAAGAGGCGGCGAGACCAGCCTGCTCCTCACACTGGCACCCACACTCCATCCCCAGCCACAAAAATTCTACTCCTGGCCTGCACGGGTCCCAGTATCAGCCATGCCTGCTGTCTACACCAAAACAGCCACTGCTGTGGCCCTCAGCCCTGCCCCTCAAGGCCTGGTCCAGCTACCGCCTCAGACCACCTAGAGCCACAGTGAGCTTGAGGTGAGTGTGGGGCAGGTGGTGCAGCTTCTCTTTTTTTTTTCTCTGCCTGACACAGAAAACGGGACTCAGAGCCCCTGCTGCCACTACCATCAAAAGCCACCCTCAGAAGTAGGCCTGAGGCTGCAGGCTCCCCAGCACCTCTCCACAGAGTCTTTCTTCCATTTAACCTCCACAGAGGCAACTAACAGTGGGCGACAGTGGGCAGGTCTTTCTCCAGGCGCAATTCCTCCTCCTCTAACTCAGGGACTTTGCTCTCGGCCCCCAGCAGAGCCTTTGTTCTTAGGTGGCCTGCCCATGGGAGAGGCCAACCTAACCCCTTTCCACCCGCTGAGGTCTGGGCTCCTTGGCAATTTTTAACCCATCAGCCTCCTCTAGCCTGCTGAAGCTTTCACAGCATCTTGGCACTCACAGGGCAGGGCAGCCTGCAGGCATCAGGCAGCGGCTGACAGAGCCTCACATAGGCACTTGCAGGCATCCTGGGATCTCCCCAGAAGGGTCCTGTTTTCCCTAGCCCTTTTCTTTTTTTTTTTTTTTTTTTTTGAGACAGTCTCTGACCCAGGCTGGAGTACAGTGGCCTTGGCTCACTGCAAACTCCACCTCCCAGGTTCAAGCAATTTTGCTGCCACAGCCTCCCCAGTAGCTAGGATTACAGGCACCCATCACCACACCTGGGTAAATTTTGTATTTTTAGTAGAGATAGGCTTTCACCATGTTGGCCAGGCTGGTCTCGAACTCCTGACCTCCTGATCTGCCCACCTCAGCCTCCCAAAGTGCTCGGATTACAGGCGTGAGTCACCATGCCCGGCCTCCCAGCCCATTCTTTAGAGTAATGCCGACTACACCAGCTCTTCCCTCAGGCTGAACCAGTGGCTGGAGTTGCCCCAAAAGTGACAGAAGCGGAATTCCCACAAGACACTACCCCAAACCATCCTGAAATGGGGCAGTTGGAATTCCAAAGAAAGAAGCCCTGAAGCCCAGAGTGGTCTGTCCAAAGCATGCATTAGAGGAACCAACACAGAGGGGGCTGCAGCGTATCCTTGCAAGACACGAATCAGAGATATTCTACCCAAGTATGTCTGCAATGATGGGTCTGGTTATGGAGTTCACATGAAGGTTTAAGGAATTTGGCCTCGGGCCAGGGCTAGTTTCTTTCGATGCTGTGGGCAACATCCTAAACATTTTTATCAGCACCTGGGAATGGTCCAGACCCTGGCTTGGGTTGAAGCCTGCAGGGAAAAACCTGAAGCTGAAGCTGGTCATATCACAAGAGTGTTCAAGTTACTCTGTAATACTGTCTTCACAGAGGAAAAAAAGTGGGGAGGAAGTGAGGTAACAGCCATTATTCTTTGCAGTAAGATTTTCTCTTTTTTTTTTGAGATGGAGTCCCACTCTGTCACCCATGATGCAGTGTATTGCTGTGATCTCAGCTCACAGCAACCTCCTCCTCCTGGGTTCAAGCAATTCTTCTGCCTCAGCCTGCCAAGTAGCTGGGATTACAGGCGCCCACGACCACGCCCACCTAATTTTTATATTTTTAGTAGAGACAGAGTTTCACCATGTTGACCAGACTGATTTGGAGCTCCTGACCTCAAGTGATCCGCCCCCCTCGGCCTCCCAAATTCCTGGGATTACAGGTGTGACCTACCACGCCTGGCCTGCAATAAGAATTTGTATTGGGAAGTGGAAGTCATTTGTTCTTCAAGATCATTTCCTGTATTTGGTTTCCTGTGCATATCTATATCGGTTTTGCTGGGGAGAGAGTTGTCAATTTCTACATAAAAACATAGTTGGGAATTTGAAGGGATTATATCGAATTTCTCGGTCCATTTGTGGGATATTGTTATCTTGGAAATATTAAGTATTTTCATCCTTAAAAATTAGACACCTTTCAATTATTTCAGATCTTGATTTCTTTCAGCATTAATAAAAATTAAGTGTAGGCCAGGCATGGTGGCTCCCGACTATAATCCCAACACTATAGTAGGCAGAAGCAGGCAGATTGCTTGAGCCTCATTGGAGACCAGAGTGGGGAACATGGAGAAACCTGTCTCTACAAGAAATACAAAATTAGTCAGGCATGGTGGCACACACCTGTAGTCCCAGCTACTGCTGAGGCTGAGGCAGGTGGATCAATTGAGTCCAGGAGGTCGAGACTGCAGTGAGCTGTGATCACACCACTGCACTCCATCCTGGGCAACAGAGCAAGATCTTGTCCACACACACACACAAAAAAAGTGTAAAATTGTTTCATTTACATTACTTTTTCTAATTATTTTTGAAGCTATTATAAATCAAATGTATATATTTTATTTTCATTGTTGGTTGCTTTAAGTATAATTTTTTATGTGTATCTTGTATCTTCTGACACTGATTAACTTATTAATTCTAGTGGTATTTTAGTGAAACTCTTACACGTTTTTATATAACGGATTATGTCATTTGCAATTAAGACAGTTCTAGAAGTTGATACGGTTAAGGAGGCTGAGTAGTCAGGACCCCAGCAGAGCCTGTGAGCAGGTCGTACTGAAGGAAGGGGCCCAGGTGATGGAACTTTCAAGTAACCTCATGTCCTTGGTGACAGACCCACCAGAACTTCAAACTCTGGTAACCAGAAGCCCTTATTCTAGACACAGCCCTGTATCAAGCTAATTTCATGGAGACGCTCAAGAGCAAGATGTTCTCCTGCTATATCCTGACTTCCTGAGGCTCTCATCTGTGGAAGGCTTGAAGTGAGGGCGTCACTTGACAGGGGGCACCCATAGGTAACACAGGGCAGCTCAGGGCAGACTCATCCAGGCCAGACCTCGCCTAAGATCCCACCTGGGCAACCCCACATTCCTGCCCATCACCATGTGTTAGGGGAGCCAGAGATGAGGCTTCCCTCCCTGGACAGGAGCAGGCTGTCAGGTGTTGGGAATCTGATGGGTCTACCAAGATCACATTCCAGGTCATGGCTGGCAGGATAAGAAGTGAGTGTTGGGGAACAAGTTTGTCCACTCAGATGCTAACCCCAAGACTTCACACTGTAATCTGGTTTTCTCTCTGACTGGAAGTCTATGCAGATGCTCTTATGTGTCTGATCTAGGGAGCAGAATTTTTAATTGGGCTTTCTCCCTGCAGAAATAGCCAGGCAGGTTACTGACACCTTTTGGCCCAGCTGCTGGGCACTCTCCTTGCACAGCTTCACGCAGATCAGTAAAAATAAGTAATAGGTTCAACCACTCCATCTCCTTGGACAAAGGGCAGGAGCACCATGCCACCACCCATGGCCAGCACTGCTGTGGGGCGACAGTAGGAACAGAGGGGTCATCTCAGACAGGAATCCAAGAAAATCAGGGCAGGCCCAGGACCCAGACTCAAATATGGAAACTCCATTGCCTCTGCCTCAGTGCTTTCACACCTAAGTGACCCACAGTTCCCGCCCAAAAGAACTGGACCTTCATTCGTCTCCAACAGAAATTTGGTTTGCTGCTAAGTTCTTGCTCACATAGTTGTAGTAAGAGGAGAGAAATAGTTTTGTCTTGTTTACACTAGGCCATGAGTGCCTTTTTGTGTTGCTACCTACATAGTTGTTTTTTTTTCTTTTTTTTTTGAGACAGAGGTCTCACTCTGTCACCCAGGTTGGAGTGCAGTGGCCAGATCTCTGCTCACTGCAACCTCTGCCTCCCAGGTTCCAGCAATTCTACTGCCTCAGCCTCCCAGGCAGCTGAGATTGCAGGCAGGTGCCACCACACCCAACTAATTTTTGTATTTTTAGGAGAGACAGGGTTTCACCATGTTAGCCAGGCTGGTCCTGACTCTTGACTTCAGGTGATCTGCCTGCCTCAGCCTTCCAAAGTGCTAGGATTACAAGCATGAAACACAATGCCCAGCCTATTTATATTGTTTTAAACACCCACCCCATGTATTTCCTGTAGCAGGCAACCCCCCTGCCCTGCCAGAACTTTAAGATTTAAAAGTCCACACTCTAGTATGCTTTTTACACAAAAAGGGAGCCAAAAGGGGGAGGAAGGATGGTTAAGCTGCTCTATGTATTGGTTATCCCACAGAACTCATTCCTGTAGCCCCATCAGGGCTGGAGCTGCAACCTCACATGGCTTCATAATATTCCATAAAGGAGGCCATTTCCCTCAGCAGTTCAGCCTTGCAATGCAGGTGGAGCCTGGACATGATGATCTTCTGTTTCAATTTCGGCCACTCTTCAGGAAACATCCTATATGTGCCCCAGTAGTCTGTAACCATCTGCTACAGCGTCCATACACACCACTGCAGACTGAAGGACTTTAACAGCAGAAACTTAGTTTTCCACAATTCTGGAGAATAGAAATCCAACAAGCTGTTAGCTGGGATGGTTTCTCTGCGAACTCTCTTCTTGGCTTGTAGATAGCTGACTTCTATCTCTGCGTCCTTACTGCCTCTTCTAATAAGGACTCCAGTCATATTGGATTTGGGTCCACTCCAATAAACTCAAAACTAGTGACATTCTGAGGCACTGAGTGTGAGAACGTGAACTTTGGGGAGGGGACACCACTCAGCCCACTGGACATATTATTCCCTTGTAGATGACAAACTCCCAGGAGATTACTCGGTGGAAGGATATGCACATGTAAAATTGTAATAGCTATAGACCGATCACTTTCCAAAAGGGCTTTGGAAGGTACACTGCCACCAGCAATGTCTGAATGTAGCTGCTTCCCTGAATCTAGATTCTCCCGGATGTTCACTTTCTTTTAATTTGTTGCCAATCTGGTATCCATGTGGCAAATAAAATCATGTTGATTTCCAGTTTTCCGACCCAAATTTTTGAGTCATCTTTGAATTGCTTCATACATATGTGTTTTCCCTGAGTCATCTGCTTCGATTCTTGGCCCTTTAAATGGGCTTTCTCCCATCCTGGACTCTCCCAGCATATGCCCCCTTGTCATGTCTGGAATTGCAGTTGTTTGGCAAAGTTCCTTTTAATGTTAAAAAACTGTATTGCTAAAGTCAAAAAAGTATTCCTAGGCTGTCTTGCCCTGTGCACTGTTTCTAAAATAAAAAATGAGGCTTCTTGAGGCCATTTCCATCCACGTGAGGAGCAGACAGAGTCTCCAGAAGCTTGAGGGAAATTTCTTGCAGGCCTCACTGTTTACAGTTCTCAGTTCTGACCCATGTGCTGTTGAACCTGTGTTTTCCCAACTCTATAAGAACGACGTTTTTTGAGGACTCTCTGGGATAATTCTCTTTGTACAAGCTGTTAATATAGGTGGGTGCTGGTGCTCCACAGAGGACAAAGTATCATGAAGATGCCTTGACAGTGTTAATGGCTTAACACCGCCACATAAAACTTTCTTGTCTTTGTTTCTTTGATTTTCAGATGGGGTTTCACTCTTGTCACCCAGGCTGGAGGGCAATGGTGCGATCTTGGCTCACTGCAACCTCTACCTCCTGGGTTCAAGTGATTCTCCTGCCTCAGCCTCCTGAGTAGCTGGGATCACAGGTGCCTGCCACCACACCTGGCTAATTTTTTGTATTATTAGTAGAGGCAGGGTTTCACCGTGTTGATCAGGCTGGTCTTGATCTCTTGACCTCAGGTGATCCACACACATTGGACTCCCAAAGTGCTGGTATTACAAGCATGAGCCACTGCACCTGGCCCACATAAAACTTTGGAAGCCTAGAACCTTCTTCACCACAGACACCTGTGTCCTCCACATGTACAAGTCTCTGAAAAATAGGACCTTCTTGGTATAAGCCGCAGCCCCCAAACGGCCAGTGGTTCACAGTGCTGTCATTGACCATATGCCTCTTCTTGTTCCCCTCCATATAAAAATAAGTCTACCCGAAACCTTGAGAATAATCCAGATACTCCCAGCCAGGTACAAGGGAGAAGCTAAATGAGCCTCTGGTACTAGACTTCCAGGTTGAGCCATATTCTCCTTTACCACCTTCCTGGGCTCCTACCAGGACCTCACCACCAATGCACAGTTCCCAGGCCAGCTATTTAGTAGGTGTCTGTCTCCTCCAAGAAACAGTGGTGACTCTGCAAGCTACCAGGTGGGTATTAAGGATATAACTGCAGTTCTCTGAGCCTGTCTATGCCTCTGAAAAGCGGAAAGATGAACCTCAGAGTTATTATAGGGACTAAACGGCGTAAGACACAGTAAGCAGATGCCTGGTGCCTGGCTCCGTACAAAGACTACTTAGGATGCTCTGGTTGCTTATATATATATATATATATATATATATTTTTTTTTTTTTTTCTTTCCTGTCTTTTTGCCCAAGAAGTCCTCTGCCTCATTGGTCTGTGTCCCTCAACATTTGGAAAATGCACATAAAAAGCAAAGCTGTTTTTGCATTGGTAAACCACATTTGAGATTCTTTCTAGCTGGATTTTGTCCTTGACACAGAAAGACAAACTTTCTAGGATGCTGAAAGAGGATTCCCTACCCAACTCAGCTATCTGAGGAGGTTCTTGTTGAGGTTTGTTTATTAAAGACATATACTTTCAGCACAATGTGTAAAGTCAGTTTTCTAGATGCCTGGCATAATTCAGTGAACAAAGATGACAGTCCCTGGGCCTCTCATGTTTACTGCTAATTATGGAGCTTCTATTACACAGCGAGCACTGCCCTGTGTATGTTCATTTATGTGCCAAAACAACCTCATGGTGTAGGAAGCCTCCTATTGTTTACACAAACAAATTGGCTCAATAAACTTGATTATGTCAATTACAAAAAGAACAATCACAAAAGAAAAAGTGGCTTAAATGGAGTTCTCCAATGAAAAGAAAAAGAATGAATGTAACTTAAAAACACTCGCTGTAGAAACACTAACGTCTAAAAGTTATTTTCTGAGCACTATTAAATTTCATAATTCTTACAATCACAGAGGACATCATATAAAGAATACTACATGAACCTTGGAATGAGAAAATTATATACTAGGTCCAGCATAAGAAACAGGCAAGAAAAACACAAAGGATTTCCAAAGAGATTCTGAGCCAAGGGGCCATAAGATTTTAGATAAATGAATTCAATACAAAGCAGAGAAAACAGATTTGTTTTCAGAATCTTTGAGGTTTTGACCTGCCTAGTAAATTATCAACACTTTTAAAATTTATCTGTATTGATCTGATGTTTTTCTTCTCAAAATAGGTACACACTTACACACAAACATAACTACATTCACCACAAATCTCTTACACCTGAAGTTTATCTATAAAGTGATATATTTGTATATGTAAACCCATGTAAATCAAAACTAAAAATCTGTGTTTTGCAGACTACAGTGGGCACACTCAGAAAAAATAAAGAATAAAATTTTAAAATAATCAGAATTCAGAAATATGTGAATATATTTTATTATAGTCTTATGTAAACTTTATTGTAACCATCATAATGATCCTATAGTTACAAAAACAAGAAAAAAATAAAAATATTACCTCTGGTAACAATATTCCACTGAGAGGAGGGATTACAAAAGATGTCATTGTACTATGCTACCCTCCACTATGCTATCCAATAGTATATTGTGACCATCAGTTACCTACAACATGGGATAAGGTGGGATAGGTTAATGTTGGTGGTAAGATGCATTTCATTCAATGGAAAATAGTCTTAAGACATTAAAAACAACTTTGTTCCATTAAAATAAATTAAGTTCAAATAATATGTCGAAAAGCATTTTAAACTCCACAGTATTTCATTATTTTTATGTGTAACTAGTAAAACAATTCACTTCTAAGATTCAAAATGTTTCTCTTCTCCTACAATGCATAATCGTATTATCCTGAACAACTACCTCACAAATCACTTACTACACTGTTATAAAGGGCCTCTCCGCCTAGATTTTCTTCATGCGTCTTATATTCAAGTGTCCTTAGTGTTCCACGGAAAAGTGTATTAATGGTGCAGATGTCTCCGAGCTCTGATGCAGAAACCATTAACCACGTGCTTTCACATGAGCACTAGAAATGACAATATAACATCAAGAAATTTGTGAGTTTACTTGACATAAATATTTGCTTTTCAAAGTAATTGTAATTATTCCAATCCCCAAAAGTATAATTTGAATGTAATTTATAACTGTCCAAAGAGAAAATCAATCTCCTTCTCCATTTAAACTTACATACAAGTAAGCAACCTATTTTAAATTATTATCTATAATCAACACTGATTAGAGCAATGTCTCAAATTCTTACTGCCTTGGTGCTTTCTACTGTCAATCTATAACGTTTACTTAGGGTTGGTTTCTAATGTATTTTTCACAGTTCCTAAATCTGTATAATATATTCTAGTAGAAACTCTCCAGTGTTTTCTAAGGTATATGTATGGAACAGAAGTTTTTCCACATTTATTACATCCATAGGGTTTCTCCCCAGTATAACGTTTAAGGAACTCCTGGGGAGTTTCCGTTCAGTATAAATTTTCCAGTGTACAATACAATCTGTGGTATAAGTAAGGTATTGTGCCTTTCTTTATATTTGCAGTGCTTTCCCCTTCACCAAAATAATCTCATGCACATTAAGGGTTCTATTTTGTGAAAGATCCTTCAACAGTCATTACATTAATACCACTTTTATTTAGGATGAAATCATTGCTGTAGATTGTGATGTCAGCATTCATTAATGGTTTTGCCACATTTTTTACCTTGGTAGGGTTTCTCTCCAGAATGAATTCACTTACAGTAAAAGTTGAGCACAAATTAAAACTATTGCTACATTCCCTACAATTGTAGGGGTTCTCTATCATGTGAATTATCTTATATTCAGTAAGGACTGAGCATTGGTCAAAGACTTACCCCATTCTTTACAATTCTAGGGGTTCTCTCCAGTATGAATTCTCTTACGTTTAGTAAGGTTTGAGAACCAGTTAAAGGCTTTGCCACATTTTTCACATTTATAGCGTTGCTCTCCAGTATGAATTATCTTGTGTCCAATAAGATGTGAGCTCTGGTTAAAGGCTTTGCCACATTCTTCATATCTGTAGCATTTCTCTCCAGTATGAATTCTTTTATGTTTAATAAGGATTGAGCCATGCATAAAAGCTTTTCCACATTCTTCACCATTGTAGGGTTTTCTTCCAGTATGAATTCTCTTATGTCCAATAAGATGTGAGCTCTGGTTAAAGGTTTTGCCACATTCTTCACCATTGTAGCATTTCTCTACAGTATGAATCCTCTTGTTTTTAGTCATGATTGAGCCATGCATAAAAGCTTTTCCACATTCTTCACAATTGTAGTGTTTCTCTTCAGTATGAATTCCCTTACATTGAGAAAAGTATGAGAACCAGCTAAAAGTTCTGCCGTATTCTTCACATGCGTAGGGTTTCCTTCAGTATGAGTTGCCTTGTGTCCAGTGAGATGTAAGCCCTGGGTGAAGGCTTTGCCACATTCTTCACATGTGTAAGGTTTCTCTCCAGTATGAATTCTTTTATGTCCAATAAGGTGTGAGCACTGATTAAAGGCTTTGCCACATTCTTCACATTTGTAGGGTTTCCCTACAGTATGAATTATCTTATTTTGAGTAAGGTTTGAGAACCAGTTAACGGCTTTGCCACATTCCTCACATTTGTATGGTTTCTCTCCTGTATGAAAAGTCTCTTAAGGATTGAGCACCAGTTAAAAGCTTTGCTACATTCATCGCATTGGAAGATTTTGCTAAGAGTAGTTGATAAATATTGGTTAAGTCCATTATAACTTTTTTTCTGTCCCTTACACTCACCCACACTTGTCCAGTCTTTTCTTAAGTTTAAATTTTCAGTGCCATAGCTTTCATATCTTCTCAGTATCACTTTTGGGAATAAATGTTTTATGCTTTGCTCAGGCAAAAGGTCTGGAGTAAAATGAGAGGATACAGCTAAAAGAAATAAAAATGAATTGTACCACTGATTAGACTCAGGAGAATACACTTTACAAATACAAAATATAAAATTATACCAAGCACAATAAGATGGCATAATACCACATGCCCAAATTCCTTAATAGACATGCAAACTTAACAAAAATATATTGACCAAAATGCCTTTGTAAGAGTTCTAAAAACCAGTTAAGAGATTGCAGTGCCATAGATGAGAATGATGCTAAGAGCCACATAAAAGACAATGGAACATTTGTTACATTTACCCACCTCCTCCCCAATACAGAATAATGCCTTTAGGTGTAAACTCTCAACTCCTGGCTTCTCTCTAAAAAGCAAAAAAAAAAAAAAATAGTGGCACATGGGTCCATACTTCCGGCTTTGTGGGGTCTTTCCAAAGACTGGTTTCTGTTTACAGGGACACAGAGTGCTGAAAGAAATGGTGCTATACTTTGAATGACAGGGTAGTGTCTGTGAGAGAAAAGGTAAATGATTTTAAAGCAGCAGAGAGACTGTAGGACCACAGAGAAACAGCCGTGTACCAACTAATTACAGGCTCTGAAGCAGAAACATGGGCAAATCCACAGAACCCAATAAAGGAAACACAAATCTAGGGAAGAGACATCTTAAGAACAGGTTTGAGAAATTCTCAATATCTATCCTGGTAAACTGGTGTCAGACACTGCAGGAAAGAAAGCCACTTTATACAGACTGTGATAGGTGGTGATTTATTTATTTATTTATTTATTTTTGAGATGGAGTCTGGCTCATTTCTCAACCAAATGTTAGAATGTATACAAAGTATCAGACTAAGATGGCCCAATCAAAGAAACAAGTATGCAGAAATCAACCGTAAAGAAATTAAGCTGTATAAATTATCTGAAAAAATCAACACAACCATCTCAATTATGCTCAGTGTTTAACATGGGAACACAGACAACTAAGTGTAACTAGAAAAATAAGAATATCAACAAAATGACAAAAAGAAACAAGTTTTAGAGAAGACATACAAAAAATGACTGAGAAATTATCTAATGTAAGAAAAAAATATTAAAAACTGAAGCTCAACAAACTCCAACTGGGATAAAGAGACACATAACAAGACACTATAATATGAGCAAAGTTTTGAAAGTCACAGAAAAGAATCTTGAATGCAGAAAGACAAAAGAGATGAATCACCTATATGCATGCTCCTGCAAGATTATCAGTGAATTTTTGAACAAAAACCCTGCAGAAGAGAGTTGAGTTACATATTCCAAGTGCTGAAGTAAAAAAAAAAAAAAACTTTTAGCAAAACTGTCCTACAAAATTTTTTAAAATAAAGATTTTCCAAGATAACTAAATGCTGAGAAAGTACACCAGCAATATAACTGTCCTACAAGAAATGCAAAAAGAAGTCTTTCCCATTCAAAATTTAATAGAAAACAAACCAAATCATATAAAAATACACGACTCTCTGGGAAAGATATGCACGTACACAAAAGTAAAACTTTGTAGTATTATGATAATTAGGCAGAAAACAATTGTGCTTTAAAATCTGAAAGACATCATGAAAATTAAAACACCCATTAATATATGATATACTTAGTGACATTGTAAGTTAAGGGCAGATGTAATGAGCAAGCATTTTTGTATGCAACTGAGGGCAAGTTGTTACCAGTTTAAAACATACAGTTGTAACTTTAAGAGATTTTTATGTAATTTACATGGGAACCATAAAGAAAATGCAGCTACACAACAGAAAATAAAAGAACAAAGCATGTCACTACAAATATCAACAAGACACAAAGGAATACAAAGTGAATAGGGACAAAATAGGTACAACAGTCAAATAAAACAATAAAATGGTAATTGTAAGTCATTTCCTTTCAGAAAAGTATTAAAATACGCATGGACTAAACTTCCCAATCAAAAGGCAAATATTACATAAAGGGATTTTTTTTTTTTAATTTAGAAAACAAAATCCACCTATGTCATGTCTCCAAGAGACTCACCTCAGATCTAATGATGAAAATAGACTGAAAGTGGCAGGATGGAAAAGACATTCCATGCAAACGTTAACCAAATGAGAGGTGGAGAATTATATTAAGTCAAAAGCTGTCATATTTTGTAATATATAGTTTAAGTCAAAACACACGAGACAAAAAAGGATATTATATCATAATAAAATGGGTAATTCACTGGGGACCTACTTTTATCTCCTATCAGGTTTTCCAAAAATATAAAGCATTTGAACAACCAACCTACATGAAGACCTGAGCGAAAAAGGAAGGAATTGAACCTCCACAGACTGTTTCAAGCCAATCCCACAACCTCTATGACTTTCTCAATAACCTATTAGTAAAGTTATTTCATAACTTTGTCAAAGTTAAGTTGTAGGTTAAGCCCTATATATCTTAATGGCCCATCCAATTCAATTAGGTCTTCAAGACGCTTCATTCCCTATTACAGAAGAACTACTTACCTTCCATGATCACACTCTTATAATTATTTTCCTAATTAGCTCCCTGGTTCTATACATTATTTCTCTAATACTCACAACAAAATTGATTCATACTAGCACCATAGATGCCTAAGAAATAGAGACTGTCTGAACTATCTTGCCTATCATCAATCTTAATTGCCCTCCCATCCCTACACAGCCTGTATATAACAGATGAAATCAATAACCCTTCTCTCACTGTTAAAACAACTGGACATCAATGGTATTGAAGCTACGAGTATACAGATTATGAAGAATTAAGCTTCAATTCTTATATACTTCCAACAGCCAACTTAAAACCAGATGAACTTCAACTCCTCGAATTCAATAACCAAACAATCCTCTCAATAGAAACTCCCATCCGCATGTTAATCTCCGAAGATGTCCTGCACTCATGAACTATTCCCTCATTAGGGTTCAAAGCAGATGCAATACCTGGACACTTAAACCAATTTGCCTTAACCGCTATACGACCAGGCCTCTACTATGGACAATGCTCAGAAATTTGTGGATCTAACCACAGTTTTTATACCTGTTGTTCTAGAATTAGTCCCATTAAAAACGTTCAAAACTCGGTCTATATCCACACTATAATCTCACTGTAAAGCTACCCCAGCGTTAACCTTTTCAGTTAAAGGCCGAGAGAAATCACACTTCTGTACAGTGAATGCCTCAACTAGGTACTTTCCACATGATCTATTATTATTATATCAACAATCATAACTTTATTCTCCATTATTCAATTAAAACTATCAAAGTTCATTTGTCATACACCCCCACACCAAAAATAATTAAAACACAAAAATGTAACAATGCTTGAGAACTAAAATGAATGAAAATCTGTTCACCTCATTTACTGCCCTGATAATCCTAGGTTTACACACAGCAGCACTAATCATCTTGTTTCTCACCACACTCCTTCCAACCTCCAACTATCTAATCAATAACCAATTGATTTCTATTCAACAATGACTAGTTCAACTTGTTCTAAAACAAGTAATAATTACACATAATATTAAAGGACGAACCTGATCCCTTATACTAATATCCCTAATTCTCTTTATTACCTTAATCAATCTCCTTGGGCTTCTACCCCACTCATTTACACCAACTACCCAACTATCAATAAACCTAGGTATAGCAATCCCCTTATGAGCAGGCACAGTAATCACAGGCTTCTACTTTAAAACTAAAAACTCCTTAGCTCACTTCCTACCATCAGGCACACCCAGACCACTTGTCCCTATACTAGTAATCATCGGAACCATTATTCTACTTATTTAACCAATGGCACTAGCTATACGTTTAACAGTCAACATTACAGCCAGTCACACATACACTTAATTGGAGGAGCTGCACTAGTATCAACTATTAACCTTCCCACAGCTTCAGTCACCCTTATTATTCTAATTCTATCTTCACTGTGGCCCTTATCCAAGCTTATGTCTTTATGCTATTAGTAAGCCTTTATTTATATGACAACACATAATGACCCACCAAACACACACCTATCATTTAATCAAACCCAGTCCTTGGCCTTAACAGGGCCTCTCTCAGCTCTCCTAATAACATCCAGCCTAGCTATACGATTTCACTTTAACTCTATTACTCTTTTAACCTTAGGCCTACTAACCAATACACTGACTATATATCAATGGTGATGTGACACTATCTGAGAAAGTACATTTCAAAGTCACCATACAATTGTTCAAAAAGGCCTCCGATATGGAATAGTCCTATTTGTTATCTCAGAAGCATTGTTCTTTGCTGGGTTCTTCTGGCATTCTACCATTCTAGTCTAGCCCCTACTCCAGAATTAGAAGGACACTGACCCCCAACAGGCATTTCTCCCGTCGACCCTCTGGAAGTACCTCTCCTGAATACATCTGTATTACTTGAATCAGGGGTTTCAATTACTTGAGCCCATCACAGCCTAACAGAAAATAATCGAAAACAAATAATTCAAGCATTACTTACCACAATTACCTTAGATTTACTTCACCCTCCTACAAGTCTCAGAATACTTTGAGGCTCCCTTTGCTATTTCTGATGGAATTTATGGCTCAACATTCTTTATAGCTACAAGCTTTCACGGACTTCATGTCATTATTGGATCAACATTCCTCACTATCTGTCTCCTCTGCCAATTAAAATACCACTTTACATCTAGCCATCAAGTTGGCTTTGAAGCCGCTGCCTGATACTGACACTCTGTAGATGTAGTATGACTATTCTTGTATATTTCTATTTACTGATGAGGATCTTACTCTTTTAATATAAACAGTACCATTGACTTCCAATCAATTAGTTTTGACATCTGAAAAAGAGTAATTAACCTAATACTAGCCCTAGTAATCAACACCCTATCAGCCCTATCACTAACAGTTATTACATTTTGGCTCCCACAATTTAATATTTATATAGAAAAATCCAGCCCCTACGAACGTAGATTTGACCCACCCGCATTCCTTTCTCCGTAAAATTTGTTCTAGTAGCCATCACATTCCTATTTGACTTAGAAATTGCCCTACTACTACTCTTGCCATGAGCCCTTCAAACAAGCAACCTGACACTAATAATCAGCACAGCCCTTATACTAGTCATCATTTTAGTCCTAGGGTTAACTTATGAATGAGTTCAAAAAGGATTAGATTGAACTGAATTGGTAGATAGTTTAAGCCAAAATAAATGATTTCGACTCATTAGATTATGAGATTACACTTAGAAGGAATATTATTATGATTATTCATCACAAATACCCTTATAACCTTAAATATCCATTTCACCCTAGCATTCATAATACCTATTACCCTCCTAGTATTTGCTGCCTGTGAAGCCGCAGTGGGCTTTGCCTTACCAGTTTCAATCTCCAACACGTATGGCCTAGACTATGTATATAACCTAAATTTACTTCAATGCTAAAAATTATTATTCCAACAATTATACTGCTACCAATAACATGACTCTCTAAAAACTCTACAATCTGAATCAATAAGACTATTCACAGCCTAATCATCAGCTTCATTGCCCTATTATTTTTTAATCAATTCAATGACAATCTATTCAACTTCTCATTAACCTTCTCTTCTGATCGCTGACATCACCCCTTCTAATCTTAACAGCCTGACTACTACCTCTTACAATTATAGCAAGCCAGTACCACCTCTCCAACGAGTCACCCCCATGGAAAAAGCTCTATATTTCCTTATTGATTTCCCTACAATTTTTTAAAATTATGGCATTCACAGCCAGACAACTAATTATATTTTATATTCTCTTTGAAGCTACACTTATCCCTACCTTAATTATCATCATCCTCTGGGGTAACCAACCAGAATGCCTCAATGCAAGTTCATATTTCTTATTTTATACACTAGTGGGATCTCTCCCCCTACTTATTATACTTATTTATACTCAAAATGCCCTCAGTTTACTGAACATAATAATATTTAATACCCAAGAACTATTAATTTCCTGATCCAATAACCTTACATGATTAGCATGTATTATGGATTGTATAGTAAAATTATCCCTATATGGACTTCACCTATGACTTCCTAAAGCCCACGCAGAAGTTCCTATTGCCAGCACAATAGTACTTGTAGCGGTTCTCCTAAAACTAGGCAGCTATGGCATAATACGCTTACCCTTATCCTCAGCACCCAACAGAATATACAGCCTACCCCTTCCTCATGTTATCCTTATGAGGTATAGTTATGATAAGCTCTATTTCTCTATGACAAACTGATCTAAAATCACTTATTGCATATTCCTCCATAAGCCATGTAGCACTTGTTATTATGGCTATTCTCATTCAAACTCCCTGAAGCTTTACCGGTGCAATTACCCTCATAATTGCCAATGGACTTCCTTTGTCCTTACTATTCTGCCTAGCAAATTCAAACTACAAGTGAATCCATAGCCGAATCATATTACTCTCTCGAGGGCTTCAAACACTACTCCCACTAATCGCTCCCACATAACTCCCACAAATTGCTACAATTTGATGACTTGTAGCAAATCTTACTGACTTTGCCTTAGGCCCTAACATTAATCTAATAGGAGAACTCTTTGTAATAGTGGCTTCATTCTCCTGATCAAACATCACCATTATGTTTATAGGACTTAATATATTAATCACAGGCCTTTATTCCCTACACATGCTTATCACAACACAACGAGGAACACTTACATATTACATTAACAGTATTAAACTTCCTTTACATGAGAAAATATACTAATACTTACACACCTTGCACCTATTCTATTATCCCTAAACCTTAAGATTATTATAGGTTTTATACCCTGTAAAGATACTTTAATCAAAACATTAGATTGTGGGTCTACTGATAGAAGTCTGCAACTTCTTATTTACTGAGAAATTATGCAAGAACTGCTAACTCCTGGCCCCATGCCTAACAACATGGCGTTCTCAAGTTTTAGAGGATAAGAGCTATCCACAGGTCTTAGGAACCAAAAATACTGGTGCAACTCCAAATAAAAGTAATAATCATGTATTTTTCCATTACTATAACCTTAATCTCCTTAACCTTACCAATTATTACTATCTTAATCAACCCTCACAAGAACTTGTACCCATATTACGTGAAAATATCTATCTCATGCACCTTCACCATTAGCCTCATTCCCACAATGTTTGTGTATATAGACCCAGAAGCCATCATCTCAAACTGACATCCAGTAACAATCCAAACCCTCAAACTCTCATTAAGCTTCAAACTAGGCTACTTCTCCATAATATTTATCTCAGTAGCACTATTTGTCACCTGATCTATTAGAGAATTCTCAATATGATACATAAAATCAGATCCTAACATCAATTTTTCAAATATTTACTTATTTTCCTCACCAAAATATTAATTCTAGTTATCGCCAACAATCTTTTTCAACTTTTTATTGGATGCGAAGGCATAGGAATTAGTCTTTTTTACTAACTGGCTGATGACAGAGCTGAGCAGATGCTAATACAGCAGCCCTCCAAGCGATTCTGCATAACCGCATTGGCGATATTGGCTTCATTTTAGCTATAGCATGATTTCTCTCCTCCAATATATGAGAACCTCAACAAGCATTTATCCTAAATCCTACCCCCGATCTTCTTCCATTAATTGGCCTTCTCTTAGCAGCAGCAGGAAAATCAGCTCAATTTGGCCTCCATCCCTGACTTCCTTTGACCATGGAAGGCCCACCCCCAGTCTCAGCTCTACTCCACTGTAGCACTATAGCTGTAGCAGGAGTTTTCCTGCTTATCCGCTTCTACTCCTTAATAGAAAATAGTATATTAATCCAAACCCTTACCCTGTGTTTAGGGGCTATTACCACCTTATTTACAGCAATCTGTGCTCTAACACAAAATGGTATCAACAAAATCGTAGCATTCCCCATCTCAAGTCAACTAGGCCTTATAATAGTTACAACTGGCATGAATCAACCACACCTGGCATTCCTACACATCTACACCCACACCTTTTTTAAACCTATATTATTTATATGTTCAGGATCCATCATCCATAACCTCAATGATGAACAAGATATCCGAAAAATAGGAGGACTATTTAAGACTTTACCCCTTACTTCCTCCTCCCTTATTATTGGCAGCCTGGCATTTACAGGTATGCCTTTCCTCACAGGATTTTACTCTAAAGATCTCATTATCAAAACCACAAACACATCATATACCAATGCCTGAGCCCTCTCTACTACTCTTATTGCCGCCTCCCTAACAAGTGTCTATAGTATCCAAATTATTTTCCTTGCTTTAATAGGACAACCCCATTTCCCAACCCTAATCAGCATTGATGTAAATAACTCTTCCCTAATAAACCCAATTAAATGCCTTACAGTCAGCAGTATCTTCACTGATTTTCTCATTACCAAGAGCATAATCCCTACTTCATCCCCTGCAAACAACAATACCACCTCCCCTAAAACTCACAGCCCAAGGGGTAACCATCCTAGGACTCTTACTGGCAATGGAACTTAGTTTTATAACTAATAATCTTAAGATAAAATATCCATTACAAACATTCAGCTTCTCCAATATATTATGATTCTACTCAATCACAGTTCACCACACAACCCCTCACTCAAACCTATCTACAAGCCAAAACCTGCCAGCACTTCTGCTAGACCTAATTTGACTAGAAAAGTCCTTACCAAAGACAATTTCACAGACCCAAATCACAGCCTCCATTACCATAACTACTCAAAGAGGCCTAATTACATTTTATTTCCTCTCTTTTTTTATTCCATCCTTTCTAACTTTGCTCTTAATTATCTATTACCCTGAGTAATTTCAATTGCAACATAAATACTAACAAACAATGTTCAACCAGCAACTACCACCAATCAACATCCATAATTATATAAAGCACCCGCACCCGCAGAATCCTCATGAATCAGCCCTGGGCCCTCACCCTCAAAGATTATTCAACTTCCTACACTCACAAAATTAACTATGATCACCACCCCATCATACTCACTATTCATCAAAGTAACACCAACTCTATTAGTAGCCCCAATAATAAAGTTTCTAAAACTTCAATACTTGATCCTCATTACTCAGGGTATTCCTCAATAGCCATTGCCACAGTATAACCAAAAACAACCATCATCCCCCCCAAATAAATCAAAAAGACTATTAATCCCATAAAAGCCCCACCATGGTTCAACACAATAACACAACCTACAGCAGCACTAAGAATGAACCCTAAGCCCCCATAAATAGGAGAAGGTTTAGAAAAAACCCACAAATCCCATAACAAAAGAACACTTAGTAAGAAAAAAGCCTATGTCACTATCCCACATGGATTATAGCCATGACTGATATGAAAAGCCATCATTGTACTTCAACTATAAGAACACTAATGACCATTATATGTAAAACAAGCCCACTAATAAAAATCATTAATTACTCATTCATTGATCTCCCCACACCATCTAATATCTCTATATGATGAAACTTCGGCTCACTTCTTGGTACCTGCTTAATCCTCCAGATCATCACAGCGTTATTTCTGGCCATACACTACACACCCGATACCTCAATTGCTTTCTCTTCTGTTGCCCATATTAACCAAAATGTGGACTACAGCTGAAGAGTCCGCTATTTTCACACTAACAGCTCTTCAACATTCTTCGTCTGCCTCTTCCTACACGTTGGTGGAGGCTTATATTATGGGTTATTCATATATTTAGAAACCAGAAATATTGGCATTATCCTCCTACTCACAACCACAGCAACAGCATTTATAGGCTATGTGCTTCCATGAGGCCAAATATCATTCTGAGGCGCTACAGTAATCACAAACCTATCAGCCATCCTATATACTGGAACTGACCTTGTCCAATGAATCGGAGGTGGATTTTCAGTTGACAAAGCCCCTCTTACACAATTCTTCACCTTCCATTTCATCTTACCTTTCATCATCATAGCCCTAACAATTCTCCACCTTTTATTCCTACACGAAACAGGGTCTAATAACCCTTCAGAAATTCCATCACATTCCAACAAAATCACCTTCCACCCTTACTATACAACCAAAGCTATTCTAGGTTTAATTTTTCTCCTCCTCCTTTTAATAATTCTAGTATTGTTTCTCACCTGACCTCCTGAGTGACACAGATAATTACACCTTAGTCAACCCCCTAAATACCCTGCCCCACATTAAACCAGAGTGATACTTTTTATTTGCATACACAATCTTACGGTCCATCCCCAATAAACTAGGAGGTGTACTGGCCCTTCTATTATCCACTCTCCTTCTAGCAGTTATTCCTGCACTCTACACATCCAAACAACAAAGCATAATATTCTGCCCATTAAGGCAATATCTGTTCTGAATCTCAGTCACCGACCTACTCACACTCACATGGATCGGAGGACAGCCAAGAACATCCTTTCATTACCATCGGACAGACAGCATCTATGAGATATTTCTCTATTATTCTTGTTCTCATACCACTCACTGCCCTAATCAAGAATAAACTACTTGAATGAAACTGCCCTTGTAGTATAATCCAATACGCCAGTCCTGTAAACCAGAAATGGAGAGTCCCTCCCCAGGGCAACTCAGAGAAAAAGCATTCCCACTTCACCATCAACACCCAAAGCTGAGATTCTAATTAAACTATTCTCTGTATTCTTTTCAGCACCCATTTTAATTTCTATGTAAGTACTGACCATCAGCACTAATACATTAATACTTTTATGTACTTTGTGCATTACTGCTAGTCCCCATGAATATATAGTACTGCTAATGCTTGATTGTGCACAGTACATTCACAGATTAGATGACATTACAAGCTTGCTCCACATGCATATAAGCAAGTGTTCACAATTTCTTAACTATCATACATAATACTACACTTACACACAGAACTAGTTCTACATGGATATCGACCAGTACTCAAAATTCTTAATATTACATAGTACATTCATTTGTTCATTGGACATAGCATATTTCAGTCAAAACCACCCTCGCCAACATGGATATCTCCTACCAAATTTTGGTCTCTTAATCTACCAACCTCTGAGAAATCATCATCCCACTCGGGCGTGTTACCCTCCTCGCTCTGGGCTCGGAATACTTGCGGGTGACTGTACTGAAACTATACCTGGCATCTGGTTCTTACCTCAGGGTCATAAAACTAAGATCGTCCACATGTTCCCCTTAAATAAGATACCTCGATGGACTAGTGACTATCACCCTATTAACCAGTCACGGGAGCACTGTCATGCAACTGGCATGTTTAACTTTTGGGGATGCTATCACTCACCATCGCAGAAGGTCTGGTCCCCTTGCCATCGGCTGTAGTTGTACTTGGATTTGATTTCCACCAAACCAATTGTAGAAGTCGCACCTACTCCCTCAGGTAATCCACTCGACTCGGCCTCCCAAAGTGCTGGGATTACAGGCGTTAGCCGCCGTGTCCAGTACTTTTTTTTTAATTGAAAAAAAGATTTTTTTGGCCAGGCACAGTGGTCACACCTGTAATCCTAACACTTGGGGAGGCTGAGGTGGAAGGATCGCTTGAGCCCAGGAGTTCAAGACCAGCCTGGGTAACATAGGGAAACCACTTCTTCCCTAAAAATACAAAAAATGAGCCAAGTCTGGTGGTGCTTGCCTGCAGCCCCAGCAGCCCCAGCTACTTGGGAGGCTGAAGTGGAAGGATTGCTTGAGCCAGGAGTTTGGGGCTACAGCAAACTACATCTCAAGGCAGGGTAGGTAGTCAACGAAGTGCCTCCCGGCCCTGCCCGGAGTCCTCACCTCCTGCAGCTGCCAGGGGTACCACTGCTCCTTAATGCCCCGCTTCGGTTGTCCAAGTCGGAGCAGAAGCTCCAGAGGCCACCCAGCTCCTTGCGCTCCCGCAACATGCTCTCCCAGGGGTACAGCATCCCGCCTTGCAGCGCCAAAGCGCAACCATACAACAGTGGCCAGAGCGCCGTCCAGGCCACCCTGTCCACCGGGTCACACTTTCCGCTCCACGGCTAGGCCGCCATCTATGGGGCTAAGAGCAGCACGGGAGGAGCCCAGCGGAAGGGTTGCGTTAGGCGCCTAGGGCCGTCCAAGCCATCTTTGCTGAGGACAAGTGCCAGGCCTGCAGGGGCAGGGCGGGGCCCGGTGCTGCCCAGTGGGAACTGCAGCTGTAACCCCAGGCTATACCTTTGGGTAAGCGGAACCCTCAACCCCAGCCAAGAAGGGCAAGGTCGGCTCCCCACCCCAGAACCCACTGGACGAAGATGGGCTGCAGGCCAGGACAGAACTCCTGAGATCAGTGGGATCTCTCGTTCATCAAGGAGCACCTTCTCTTGCCTTCCACAGCAGGAATTCGAGCAGGCCCCAGCCTGTAGCATCCATGCCTGTCAGATGCAGCCACTTGAAGAGAAGAATGTTCTTGGGATGGTGCCATAGCCTTGACCCTGGGCCTCTGGGGCCCGGACCCTAACCAAGGAGCCAGGAGCCCTCTCTTGGGGTTGCAGGCATATGAAGATACAGGGAGAGGGGCCAAATGCAGTGGCTCATCCCACTTTGGGAGGCTGAGGTGGGCGGATAACCTGAAGTCAGGAGTTGGAGACCAGGTTAGCCAACCTGGTGATACACCTGTCTCTACTGAAAATATAAAAAATTAACTGGGCATGGTGGTGCTTGCCTGTAATCCTAGTTACTCGGGAGGCTGAGGCAGGAGAATCGCCTGAAGCAGGGAGGAGGAGGTTGCAGTGAGCTGAGATCATGCCACTGCACTCCAGCCAGGTCCACAGAGTTAGGTTGTCTCAAAAAAAGAAAAAACCAAAACAAAACACTACATACCTCCTACCAAATTTGCCTGCTAGGAAATTCCTTGTGAGCCCCGAAAACTTTACTGAACTCTAAGTCATTCCTCTGCTCATCTGAGACAAATGCGCATTTGATTGAACCACCTTGACTGGTTCTTTCTTTTCTTCCTCCTCGGCATTTAAATGCAGGAGCCACTGCCTGGCTATTTCTTTCTCCTCTTCCTCCTTTACAGGTGTGAGCCACCTCGCCTGGCTGTTTCCTCCTCTTTTACAGGCATGTGAGTCACCTCGCCTGGCTGTTTCTTCCTCCTCAACAGGTGTGAGCCATTGCACATGGGTGTTTCCTCCTCCTCCTCTACAAGCATGAGCCACCTCACCTGGTTGTTTCCTCCTCCTCCTCCTTTACAGGCGTGTGAGCCACCTTGCCTGGCTGTTTCCTCCTCCTCTTTTACAGGCGTGTGAGCCACCTCGCCTGGCTGTTTCTTCCTCCTCCTCTTTTACAGGTGTGTGAGTCACCCGCCTGGCTGGTCCTTCCTCCTCAACAGGTGTGAGCCATTGCACATGGGTGTTTCCTCCTCCTCCTCTGCCTCTACAAGCATGAGCCAGGTCGCCTGGCTGTTTCTTCCTTCTCCTCCTCTTTTACAGGCGTGAGCCACCCGCCTGGCTGTTTCCTCCTCCTCCTCCTCTTTTACAGCCATGAGCCACCACGCCTGGCCGTTTCCTCCTCCTCCTCCTCTTTTACAGGCGTGAGCCACCGGCCTGGCCGTTTCCTCCTCCTCCTCCTCTTTTACAGGCGTGAGCCACCCGCCTGGCCGTTTCCTCCTCCTCCTCCTCTTTTACAGGCGTGAGCCACCCGCCTGGCCGTTTCCTCCTCCTCCTCCTCTTTTACAGGCGTGAGCCACCCGCCTGGCCGTTTCCTCCTCCTCCTCCTCTTTTACAGGCGTGTGAGCCACCTCGCCTGGCTGTTTCCTCCTCCTCCTCATTTACAGGTGTGTGAGTCACCCGCCTGGCTGTTTCCTCCTCCTCCTCCTCTTTTACAGGTGTGTGAGTCACCTCGCCTGGCTGGTCCTTCCTCCTCAACAGGTGTGAGCCATTGCACATGGGTGTTTCCTCCTCCTCCTCTGCCTCTACAAGCATGAGCCAGGTCGCCTGGCTGTTTCCTCCTCCTCCTCCTTTACAGGCGTGAGCCACCCGCCTGGCTGTTTCCTCCTCCTCCTCTTTTACAGGCGTGAGCCACCCGCCTGGCTGTTTCCTCCTCCTCCTCCTCCTCTTTTACAGCCATGAGCCACCACGCCTGGCTGTTTCCTCCTCCTCCTCCTCTTTTACAGGCGTGAGCCACCCGCCTGGCTGTTTCCTCCTCCTCCTCCTCTTTTACAAGCGTGTGAGCCACCTCGCCTGGGTGTTTCCTCCTCCTCAACAGGTGTGAGCCATTGCACATGGGTGTTTCCTCCTCCTCCTCTGCCTCTACAAGCATGAGCCAGGTCGCCTGGCTGTTTCCTCCTCCTCCTCCTCTTTTACAAGCGTGAGCCACCCGCCGCCTGGCTCTTTCCTCCTCCTCCTCCTCTTTTACAGGCGTGAGCCACCCGCCTGGCTGTTTCCTCCTCCTCCTCCTCTTTTACAGGCGTGAGCCACCCGCCTGGCTGTTTCCTCCTCCTCCTCCTCTTTTACAGCCATGAGCCACCCGCCTGGCTGTTTCCTCCTCCTCCTCCTCTTTTACAAGTGTGTGAGCCACCTCGCCTGGCTGTTTCCTCCTCCTCAACAGGTGTGAGCCATTGCACATGGGTGTTTCCTCCTCCTCCTCTGCCTCTACAAGCATGAGCCAGGTCGCCTGGCTGTTTCCTCCTCCTCCTCCTCTTTTACAAGCGTGAGCCACCCGCCTGGCTCTTTCCTCCTCCTCCTCCTCTTTTACAGGCGTGAGCCACCCACCTGGCTCTTTCCTCCTCCTCCTCCTCTTTTACAGGTGTGTGAGCCACCTCGCCTGGCTGTTTCCTCCTCCTCCTCTTTTACAGGTGTGTGAGTCACCTCGCCTGGCTGTTCCTTCCTCCTCAACAGGTGTGAGCCATTGCACATGGGTGTTTCCTCCTCCTCCTCTGCCTCTACAAGCATGAGCCAGGTCGCCTGGGTGTTTCCTCCTCCTCCTCCTCTTTTACAGGTGTGTGAGTCACCCGCCTGGCTGTTTCCTCCTCCTCCTCCTCTTTTACAGGCATGTGAGCCACCACGCCTGGCTGTTTCCTCTTCTTCCTTTATAGGTATGAGTCATCGCAGCTGAGTGTTTCCTCCTTCACAGGCGTGAGTCACCTCACAAGGTTCTTTCTTTTCCTCCTCCTCCTCTTTCTCATTTAAAGGTGTGAGCCACTGCTCCTGGCTGTTTCTTCCTCCTCTTCCTCCTTTACAGGCGTAAGCCACCATGCCTAGCTGTTTCATCCTCCTCCTCCTGTCTCCTCCTCCTTTACAGGAGTGAGCCACCACGTCTGGCTGTTTCTTCTTCGTCTTCTTCATTTTTTTAAGACAGAGGCTTGCTCTTTTCACCCAGGCTAGAGTGCAATGGCGCGATCTTGGCTCACTGCAACCTTCACCTCCTGGGTTCAAGCAATTCTGCCTCAGCCTCCCCAGTAGCTGGGATTACAGGATCCTACCAGCACACCCAGCTAATTGTTGTATTTTTAGTACAAACGGGGTTTCACCATGTTGGCCAGGCTGGTCTCGAACTCCTGACCTCAAATGATCCACCAGCCTCAGCCTCCTACAGTGCTGGGATTATAGGTGTGAGCCACCACGCCCGCTTGGGTATTTTTTTTTTTAATGTGTTAGCTGAGGTCTTGCTATGTTGCCCAGGCCTCCCAAAGTGCTAGAATTATAGGCATGAGCCACTGATCCTGGCCTGAGGTCACTGTGATACCCTGTTTGAAGCGGATGGGGCCTGGACCAGGTGGAGGCTATGACAGGAGCCCCTTCTTCTCTTCCTATCTATGACTCTCATTGCCTTTGCCCAGTTTTCTCTGCTTCCATTTTATTTTTTTAAGTTTTTCTTTTAGAGACAGGGTCTCACTGTGTTGTCCAGGCTGGAATGCAGCGGCATGATCATAGCTCACTGCAGCTCCACTCCTGAACGTAAATGATCCTCTCACCGCAGTCTTACAAGTAGCTGGGACTTACAGGCATGCCCCACATGCTGGACTAATTATTTGTTTTATTATTAGGTACAGGTAATAACACAGGAGTCTCCCTGTGTTGTCCAGGCTGGTCTCAAATTCCTGTCCTCAAGCATCCTTGCACCTTGCCCTTCCAAAGTGCTAGGATTACAGGCCACCCCGCCCTGCCTCTCCAGTCTCTGACTGTCCCCACTGGCCAGCCCTGGAAAGCGCAGCAATGAGGGAGCCAGGCTGGGGCAAGAAACACGCAGCAGTGTCCTCTTGTGCTCACTTTATATGGGGCCAGGCATGGGAGGACCTAAGCCTGCTGTGCCTGCAATAGTGCCCGCACCTGGCAGATCTGCCTGTTGATGCCGGAGCACGCAGTGCCACCTAGGGCACGATACTGCCCCACACTGTGCCCACAGTCCCACACGTGGCTCATGTCATCTGAGAACAGGGGGCTGGGGAGAGAGGAAGAGGTGGGCCAGGCCACCGGGCCACCCTGGCCTCCAGGCACCCAAGCTCACCTCTTAGAAGGCAGTGTCGGGAAAAGGGTGTGCCGCACCTGATGCTGTGCAGCTCCTGTAATGACAGCTGGTTGAGGGCAACCCCCTTGGACTCAGCCATGAACACGGCTTTCCCAGAGGCCTTGTGGGCCTGGCAGAATGGCATCTGGGTGCTGGGGAGGAAGGTGGCACTGAGGCAGCTTCCTCCACGCCCTGATCTGCCTCCATTGCCTGCGCCTCTTCCTTTTTTTTTTTTTGATACAAAGTCTCACTCTGTCGCCCAGGCTGGAGTGGTGTCCCGACCTCACCTCACTTCAACCTCCACCTCCCAGGTTCAAGCGATTCTCCTGCCTTAGCCTCCTGAGAAGCTGGGATTATATGACTGTGCCACCATGCCCAGTTAACTGTTGTATTTTTAGTAGAGACGGGGTTTCACCATGTTAACCAGGCTGGTCTCGAACTCCTGACCTCAACTTACCCACCCACCTAGGCCTCCCAAAGTGCTGGGATTACAGGTGTGAGCCACCAGGCCAGGGAACCTGCACCCTGAGCTCCCCTACCCTCTGAGGGGCACCCCATCTCCTCAACCTCCCCCTGGCTGATACACACTCACCTCTTTGCAGACCAGGTAGTAGGTGAGGTCAGTGGCCAGTATGTCAGGGTTGAGGGCCTGTCCTATGTTCTCAGTGAACCTGGGGGCACAGGTGGGAAAGTGGTGAGCCCTGGGCACCCTGGGGTCTGAAGCTGTCAAACTCAGGACCTGTCCCTCTGCCAGGATGTCCCTGCCTTGGGCAGATCCTCTCTTACCCACTCGGCTCTGTCTCACTCTCAGCTTGAACCATCTTCTCCATAATTACTGATAATATTTACATACACTATTAACGCTTACTGGCCTGTAGGTTTTACTGGCCTTTATGTTTTCAAAGAGTCCTTATCTTTAGCATGCACCAGATGTTCCTGGAGGATTTGTTTTCTGTTGTAGGAGACAGGGTCTTGCTCTGTTGCCCAGGCTGGAGTGCAGTGGCCATCACAGCTCATTGCAGCCTGGACTCAAGGGATCTTCCAGCCTTGGCCTCCTGAATAGCTGGGACTACAAGTGCACACGGCACCATACCCAGCTAATTTGTTGTTGTTGCTGATTTGGGCTTTTTTGAGACAGGGTCTTGCTCTGTCACCCAGGTTGGAGTGCAATGGCACAATCATGGCTCTCTGCATCCTTGACCTCCTGGGCTCAAGAGATCCTCCCACATCAGTCTCCAGAGTGGCTAGGACCACAGGTACACGCCATCATGACTGGCTAATTTAATTTTTTTGATTTTAGAGACAGGGTCTCGCTATGTTGCTCAGGCTGGTTTTGAACTCCTGGGCTCAAGCGATGCTCCTGCCTCAACCTCTCAAAGTGGTGGGATTACACGCGTGAGCCACCAGGCACAGTGACTGGAGAATTTATGAAAAATACAAATTACTGGACAGCCATGGTGGCCCACACCTGTAATCCCAGCATTTCGGGAGGCTGAGGCGGGCGGATCACCTAAGGTCGGGAGTTTGAGAGCAGCGTGGCCAACATGGTGAAACCCCGTCCCTACTAATAATACAAAATTAGCCAGGCATGGTAGTGCGTGCCTGTAATCACAGCTACTCGGGAGGCTGAGGCAATCGCTTGAACCTGGGAGGCGGAGGTTGCGGTGAGTCAAGATCACGCCATTGCACTCCAGCCTGGGCAACAAGAGTGAAACTCCATCTCAAAAAAATAAATAAATAAAATAAATATACATCCCTGGGGACCATCCCCAGAGTCTCTGATTCAACCATCTAGAGTGGGGCCTCACATCACATTTCTCAGGAGTTCTGAGGTGATGCTGGTGCTGCTAGTTGACTAGTTTCAAGAAACAGTTTTTTTTCCCTTTGTTTTTAGATAAAGTATTGCTCTGTCACACAGGCTGGAGTGCAATGGCGTGATCTCCGCTCACTATAATCTCCATCTCCCCAGTTCAAGCGATCCTCCCACCTCAGCCTCCCAAAGTGGCTAGGATTACAGACATGAGCCACCGCGCCTGGCCCATGTCCTGAGGTCTCACCTGCTGTCTGCCAATGACGAAGTAAACAGAATGATGCCCCGGGCAAGGTGGAGAGGGGAGGCCAGGAAAGCGGTGGGGCTCCATGGGTCGTACCTTCAGGCGGCGCTCATTGGCTGTGTGGATGTCCTCATCACTGGAGTTGAGTTTGAAGGTGCCCTGGGCCCACTCCTCAGCCACCTATAGCGGGTAGCAGCAATGCCAGGGGTCAGGTGAGCAGGCATCAGCAGCCAAGAGGGCCCCTGCCCTGGTCCCACCCTCCGTGATGACTGACTGTTCCTGTCCAGGAGCTGAGTCCTGAAAGCGCACCCTGAGAAGGTGCATCTGGGGCCCTGCACACCTTTACCCATGAGCCATATGGGCCACAGGGGTCATTAAAGGATGGAGAGAGGTGGTCATCAAGGCACCCAGTTAAACAGCACATGAGAATATACTTAGTTCAAAGTGAAACCACAGACTGGCAACACTGCACTATTTGCTCAGGGATTTGGTGGGAGCCTGTGGCCACAGGGAGGGGGTCTCAGGTGGGGCTTGGGCCACGGCAAGTACCTTGTCTAGGCCATGTAGTATCCGGTCCATCTCGGCCTTGGTGAGAAGCCCTGAGAGCACACCACTGGACTACAGCCTGGGTGACAGAGCAAGACTGCATCTCAAAAAAAAAAAAAAAAAACAGGACAAAGTGAGTGATTAAACGTGGCTCTAAGATCTCACCCATGCCCTCAATAGGTATTATTTACCGCATGCTGTGTCAGATATTGCAGAGTACCTTGGAAGCAACAATAAACAGGACTTCCTTCTCTCTCCTGAGCCCACAGTCCTCAAGGCTGCAATGAGCTGTGATTGCACCACTGCACTCCAGCTAGGGCAACAGAGTAAGACCTTGCCTCTACAGAAGAAAAAGAAAACTCAGGTTCCAACCCAGGACTTACTGAATCAGGATCTCAGAATGCAGAGATCTGCCATTTCAAAAAAACTTCCCCTAGAGATTCTGATCAGCCAGGTGTGGGCCAGATGAACTCTAAGCCCCCTTAAACCTTTGACATTCTATGAGTCTATTAAATCAAAGTGCAAAAAACGCTGAGTCCAAACTGAGCAAACAAATCCCATCTCCCTATGTGCAGCCTCCCTGGATTCAGAAAGCCACACTGCCTGGCGAGTAAGCAGGGAGAGAATTCTCATTAACCCAAAGACCATCTTTGAAAACAGACTGGCTGCAGCTGAGTGCGGTGGCCCACACCTGTAACCCCAGCCCTTTGGGAGGCTGAGGCAGGAGGATCGCTTGAGCCCAGGAGTTCGAGATCAGCCTGGGAAACATGGCAAGACCCTGTCTCTATTTTTTCAAGTAAAAAAACAAAATAAAAAATCCCACACTGGCAGCTCATGGTTCTTTCCAGCTGTTCCCATGAGCAGACTTCAGGACAAGGCCAGGCAAAGGTGGGGAAAAATGGGGTGGGGACCCCCAGGCTCACCCTCTTGTCTGCTACATAGTTGGAGTTGGTCACAAAGGTCACAGGCCGGGAAGGGTCCAAGGCTTTGGTGTGAGCGATCACCATCCTGTCCACAAAAGGCAGAAGGCACAGGTTCCGTCAGTCCAGGAAGGGCTCAGACACCCTCCCATCCTTTCTGTCCCATCTTCCCCCATCAGAACACAACACGGGGCCAGGCACGATGGCTCATACCTTTCATCTCAGCACTTTGGGAGGCCAAAAGAGGGTAGATCACTTGAGGTCAGGGGTTGAAGATCAGCGTGGCCAACATGGCAAAACCCCGTCTCTATTACAAATACAAAAATTAGCCGGTCATGGTGGCACGTCTGTATCACCAGATACTCGGAAGCTGAGGCACGAGACTCGCTTGAACCCGGGACATGGAGGCTGCAGTGAGCCAAGATTACGCCACTGCACTCTAGCCTGCTCCACAGAAGAAGACCCTGTCTCAAAACAAACAAACAAACAAAAAGAAAAAAAACATGCAGCCACTGCTTTCTTCCCTAACTTGAGATGTATTTTACATAAGGGCACATGATCCTCTAGTCCTAGACCGAGCTCTCTAACATCACTCTTTCTCCCCCTGCCTCCGAATCCTATCCCCCCAGAGGAGCAGTCACCCTTCCAGGCACACAGAGCTGAGGTCAGTGGGCTGGACACTGCCAAAAATGAGGTTGACTCCCTGAAACAGCTCTTGAACACAGGAACGGATGGGTGCAGATTCAGGAGGGATATTTATTAATGCATCAAGCAAACAGGGAGTGCAGGCTGGGAGGTAGGCATGGGGCTTGGTGCGAGGTGCTCAGTAGTGGCCCAAATCGAAGGCCACAGGTCCTGGGCAGTGGGAATGGAGAAACATGCACAGAGAAATGGTGCACGTGCCGGGCAAGGTGGCTCACGCCTAGAATCCCAGCACTTCAGGAGGCTTACTAGAGACCAGGAGTTCGAGACCAGCCTGGGCAACATAGCAAGACCGTTTCTACAACAAATGTATAAATTAGGGTGGGGCATGGTGGCTCACACCTATAATCCCAGCACTTTGGGAGGCCAAGGCAGGTAGATCACGAGGTCAAGAGTTCAAGACCAGACTGGCCAACATGGTGAAACCCCATCTCTACAAAAAAATACAAGAAAAAAACAACTGGCTGGGCCTGGTAGCACCTGCCCGTAATCCTAGCTACTCGGGAGGCTGAGGCAAGAGAATTGCTTGAACCCAGGAGGTAGAGGTTGCAGTGAGTCGAGATTGCACCACTGCTCTCCAGTCTGGGCAACAGAGCAAGGAACTTTTTCTCAGTGGGAAAAAAATAAATTTAAACTTAGCCTGGCATGGTGGCACACATCTGTGTTCCCAGCTCTTTGGGAGGTTGAGGGGGAGGATAGCTTAAGCCCAGGAGGTTGAGGTGGCAACAAGCCATGACTGCACCACTGCACTCCATCCTGGGCAACAGAGCAAGACTCTGACTCTGAAAAAGAAACAATGAAAGAAATGTTGCAAATGGAAATGACAAGTGGTGGCAGGAATTGGGCTCTGCAAGACAATAAACATAACTTGGACTGGAGAGTCAGGGACAGCCTCTTAGAAGAAACAGCCTTTATGCCAGGTCAAGTTAACCAGGAGGGATAAAGGGAAGAAAAACCCAACAGAGGGACAAGCCTGTGGTCAGAGCTTCCAGCACCCGCCCCAGGCCTCCACAGTTATTTTTTTTTTAGAGACAGGGTCTCATTCTGTAGCCCAGGCTGGAGTACAACCTCCCCTTCCTGGTTTTAAGTGATTCTCCTGCTTCAGCCTCCCGAGTAGCTGGGATTACAGGCGCACACCACCATGCCCGGCTTATCTTTGTATTTTTAGCAGAGATGGGGTTTCACTATCTGTTGGTCAGGCTGGTCTTGAACTCCTGACCTCAAGTGATCCACCCACCTGGGCCTCCCAAAGTGCTGGGATTACAGACATGAGCCATCATGTTCGGCCTAGACTGTTGTTGAAGCCTCTTTTCCTCTTCTCTTTCCTAAGTTCATTTCTTCTTTTACACCCTCCCCCCATCACTGCTCTGCCCATTCAAAGCTGGCTGTGGCTGGCACAGGACAGAACAGAACCCCCTATCCTCAAGTTCCAAACCCACACTCTCCAACAGCCAGGCTTGAAGATGGGAAGCTTCAAAGGCTTGTGACAGCCCGGCTGAACCACTCCAGCCTGGACGGCTCCCTTCAATTCCTGCCCTGGGGAAAACAGGCAACAGGCATCTCCTGAAAAGGCTGCTGATGTCGGCCTTGAAGGGGAGGTAGACCCCTCATGCTCTAGCGCATTGACCCCATTTACCCACTGTAGACACAGGGGATATGGGGAGGGTGGGGGGCAGGTCAGGGCATGAGGAGGGGCCCTGCTATTGGGCACTCCCTCACATAAACTACAGCATGGAGCTCAGGGGCCTGCCAGTCAGACGGGAAGAATGGCATCCCAATGGGGTAGATCAGGCCACCTATCCCCCTACACAGGGCACAGCCCCCAGGGCAGGGCAGGGCCCCCCACAGTCCCACCCCAGGAGAAAGGCTGTTCAGCAGCCATGCCCACCCACCCGCCCTGCCTGCTCCTGGCTGCACTGACCACGATGGCACAGGAGTGGGCACCGCCAAGCCTCAGCACCACTCTTGTGCGCAGGTCCTGGGATCATTGCTCCGGCAGAGTCACCTCCTGTTCATACTACACCTGGCTGACAAAATGCCGCAGCCGCCAGTCCTGGCCAATGTCATTGAAGCTGGAAGGAACCGGCATGTCCAGGTGGGGCCCGACTGTGGAAAGAAGGGCCAGTCTCAGCTCCTAGGCCCCCAAAGGGATCCAGGACCAGTGTGCTGCACCAGCTGTGCCCCCAGGCCTAGCGCAAGCCCTGACACATAGCAGGGAATCTTAGCAAAACAGACAGATAACTTGCTGAGGACAGGTCAACTGTCAGGGCGGTTTGTGCACCTGGGCCAGCGGGGCCAGGAGTCCATCCTCGGAGTGGATGGGGCCCAATATCTCTCGAGACACGAGTGAGCCCAGGGCCGCATCCCAGCTCGAGGCAAGAAGGTTTAGACTGGTGACTAAGAGGTAGATGACCCACTGCCTGTCACAGGGAGCTTCCTCCCTGTGGTTGGGGGGTTTGAGGGGGCTTTCCTTAGGACACTGAGTGGGGCGCACACTAGCACCCAGTTCTCTCCTCTCTTCCTCCTGTACTGAATGCCACAAAGTCAGAAAAAGAGGATGCAGACCAGGCAAAAGTGGCCCAGACCTTACCCGGTCCCACTTCTCTCCTGGCCACATCCAAGTCAGGAGGGGAACAGGGGTGGCGTCCTTGGCCTGTCACATCCTGTCCTGTATCTGAACCTTGAAAACCGAAGGACCTTCCTGCCTTGGCAGAGCTGACCTCAGGACATCTAAACTGTCCCCTCCTCCCGATCCCTGGGCCCAGCTCTGTGCAGCGCCTGCCGCTCTGGCCCCCCAGTGTCTGGGTGGCTCATGCCTGTAATCAGCGCTTTGGAAGGTTAACGTGGAAGGATGGCTTGAAGCCAGAAGTTCGAGACCAGCCTGGGCAACGTAGTGAGACTCTATATCTTAAAAAAAAAAAAAAAAAAGTTATATTATTTTTAAGACAAGAGTCTCACTCTGTCACCAAGGCTGGAGTGCAGTGGGGTGATCTCAGCTCACTGCAACCTCTGCCTCCTGGGTTCAAGTGATTCTCCTGGCTTAGCTTCCCAAGTAGCTGGAATTACAGGTATGCACCACCACACCCAGCTAGTTTTTCTATTTTCAGTGGAGATGGGGTTTCACCATGTTGGCCAGGCTGGTCTTGAACTCCTGGCCTCAGGTGATTTACCCGTCTCAGCCTCCCAAAGTGCTGGCATTACAGGCGTGCGCCATCAAGCACGGGTACATTTTTTCTTTTCTTTCTTTTTTTTTTTTTTTTTTTGAGACAAGAGTCTCACTCTGTAACCCAGGCTGGAGTGCAGTGGCGCGATCTCTGCTCAGTGCAAGCTCCGCCTCCCGGGTTCATGCCATTCTCCTACCTCAGCCTCCCGAGTAGCTGAAACTACAGGCCCCGCCACCACACCCGGCTAATTTTCTTTTTTTCTTTTTTTTTTTTTTAAGCAGAGACAGGGTTTCACCGTGTTAGCCAGGATGGTCTCAATCTCCTGACCTCGTGATCCGCCCGTCTCGGCCTCCCAAAGTGCTGGGATTACAGGTGTGAGCCACTGCGACCGGCCTCGGCTTTTTTTTTAATTAGCCAGGGATGGTGGCTCCAGCTAACTTGCAAGGCTGGGGTGGGAGGATCGCTTGAGCTCAGAAGTTAGGATTGCACCACTGCGCTCCAACAAGGGTGACAGGGCCAAACCCAGTCTCAAAAAATTTTTTTAAATTAAAAATAAACACTAAAAAGATAGATACTGCCCGGTCTCAGCCTTCGCCCACGGAGGGGATTTCGCAGAAGCGCTTCCTCCTCCTCCTCGGCCATCCTGGGTCCCCCCGTCCACCTGTCCCCCAACCCGGCGCACCCAAGCCCGTTGACCTTTAACCTCCTCCGGGCTCCCAGCTCCGGACGCCCAGGTGAAGGAGCCTGCCGGGGGGCCCGGGCTCCTCCACTCCCACCCCCGGGCTTCCGGGGACCTCCCGGCCCTGCCCCAAGCACGCACCTCTCGCAAGGGACACCGATAACACCGCTCCTAGAAACCACCGCACCTGATGTCGAAGAAGTCGGCGCCGAAGCTCCAGAGGCCTCCAGCTCGTTGCGCTCCCGCAATGGCCTCTCTCGGGGGTATAACATTCAGCCCTGCAGCGCCAGGGCGCAGCCCCACAAGAGCGGCCCGAGCGCCTACCAGGTGTCAGGCAGCCCCACAGACCACACTTTCCGCTCCTCCCTAGGCCGCCGTCTACGGGTCTAAGAGCAGCGCGGGAGGAGCCCTGCATCTCGCGCGACGCGACGCCGGCGCGACGCCCGGCGGGTCTGAGGCCATCCTCGCCATCTTTGTTGAGGGCGACTGCCAGGCCTTGAGGGGCTGGGCGGGGCCAGGCGCTACAGAGTGGAGTCGGTGGCTGGGAACCCAGGGCTAGGCCCTTCAAGCAGGACCCTCACCCTCAGCCCCAGCCAAGAAGGGTGAAGTCTGTTCCCCACCTCGGCCCAGTCCTGACGATCCAGGGCTGCAGGCCAGGACAGAACCCCTGAGATAGGCGGGATTCCCCTCTTTCTTCAGGAAGCACTTCCACTGGCTTTCCCCAGCCGGACTCCGAGCAGGCTCCAGCAGAGCCTCTTCTATGCCTGTTGGACGCAGCCTCTTGGAGGGATGCACGTCCTTGGGATGCGGCCCGTAGCCTTGACCCTGGGCCTCTGGGGCCCTGATCCTAACCCGGGGGCCAAGAGCTCCCTCTCGGCATTGCAGGCACGTAAGGATGCAGGGAGAGGGCCTGGCGCAGTGGCTCACGCCTGTAACCAGCACTTTGGGAACCCGAGCGAAGCAGATCACTTGAGGCCAGGAGTTCAAGAGCAGCCTGAACAAAATGTGGAAACCCCGTTTCTACTACAAAAACAGAAAAGAAAAGAAAAGAAAAGAAGAAAAAGGGCCGTGGTGGTGGGTGCCTGTAATTCTAGCTACTAGGGAGGCTGAGGCTGGAGAATCACTTGAATACGGGAGGCGAAGGTTTTAGTGAACCGAGATCACACCACTGCACTCCAGCTCTGGGCGAAAGAACGAGACTCTGTCACAAAAAAAAAAAAAAAAAAAAAAAAAAAACATTGCGGGGAGAGGGTTTCCTGCGAGACCCCACCCTACTCCAGTAGGGAAGGCACCGTGTGGAAGAGGGTAGAGGAGGAGATCTGGAGACGGCAAAGGAGACGTAGGTTTATGGAGGGGACTTTCATACAGGGAAGGTGCCGTGGCCATGGCTGGACATGAGAAGCACTACCATTTGTAAAAAGCATGCAACTTACATAACATTTTCACCTAGCATCCTCTACCCATTACTGGTGGTAGGTGTCCAAGTTCCTGGTGATGAATCCGTACACATCTGCAACTACCTCAATTCTTGCCTCCTCAGAAGAAAGAATCAGACTGAGGGTCATAAGGCAGAAACCCAAATGGAGGCAAGTTGCAGAGCAGGAGTAAAAGTTTGTTAAAACGTAGGCCGGGCACAGTGGCTCAAGCCTGTAATCCCAGCACTTCAGGAGGCTGAGCCGGGTGGATTACCTGAGGTCAGGAGTTTGAGAACAGCCTGGCCAACATGGTGAAACCCTATCTCTACTAAAAATACAAAAATTAGCTGGACGTGGTGGTCAGCGCCTGTAATCTCAGCTACTTGGGAGGCTGAGGCAGGAGAATCACTTGAACTTGGAAGGCAGAGGTAGCATGAGCTGAGATCGCACCACTGTACTCGAGCCTGGGCTAAAGAGTGAGACAGCATCTCAAAAAAAAAAAAGAAAAAAAAAGTTTATTAAAAAACTTTAGAACAGGAAGGATAGGAAAGAGAGAAAGTAAAACTTGGAAGAGGGCCAAGTGGGCGACCAGAGAAACCAAGTGCCCAGCTTAACCTCTTGACTCAGGGTTTCATAGGTTGGCATTCTTCCTGGATCTTGCCACTCCTGATTCCTTAGCTTGGGGCTCTGAACACACATTTTTCTTAGACCATAAAGTCATTCTCAGGGTCCACATTAGTTACGGATGTCAGGTGCCTCTGCCATAAAGAGGGGGCGCTCAGGTCCTAGGAACCTGGCCTGGACACAATTGTTTGTACGATTTCTCCCCCACTCCGTTTTTTAATGCTCACCAAATCAACCTTCTGAAAATGGACCTTAATACTGGAAATGGAGTCTTGCTCTATTGCCTAGGCTGTAGTACAGTGGCACACTGCAGCCTCTGCCTCCTGGATTCAAGCAATTTCTCAGCCTCCCAAGTAGCTGGGACTACAAATGTGCACCACCACACCTGGCTAATTTTGTAGGTTTTTTTTTTTTTTTTTTTTTTAAAAGAGTTGGGGCTTCACCATGTTGGCCAGGCTGGTCTTGAACTCCTGACCTCAAGTAATCTGCCTGCCTCAGCCTTTGAAAAGTACTGGGATTATAGGCCTCTCCAAAGTGCTGGGATTACGGGACCCACTGGCCCATATGGAAAGATTTTTAAAGTCAGGGAGGCTGAGATTACAGGCAAAGTCATCAATCAATCCATAAAATGGTTTGGCCCCAAAAGGCGGGATATCTTGAAGCATCTTGGCCAGTCTGGTCTCAAAGTCCTGACCTCAGGTGATCCACCTGCCTCAGCTTTCCAAAGTGCTAGGATTACAGGCGTAAGCCACCACGCCTGTAAAAATTAGCCAGGTTTGGTGGAATGTGCCTGCAATCCCAGCTACTTAGGAGTCTGAGACAGGAGTACTACTTGAACGTGGAAGGCAGAGGTTTGCAATGAGCTGATGTTGCACCATTGCACTCCAGCCTGGGCAACAAGAGTGAAACTCTGTCTCAAAACAAAACAAAACAAAACAAAACAAAACAAAAAAGGCATAAGTGACCATTCCCCCAGATGTACATTGTGTATTTGGTGAAAGCCTGATCAAAGTCCGGGTGCAGTGACTTGTGCCTATAATTCCAGCACTTTGGGAGGCCAAGGCAGGTGGATCACGTGAGGTCAGGAGTTCGAGACCAGCCTGGCCAAGGTGGTGAAACCCCATCTCGACTAAAAATACAAAAATTATCCAGGCTTGGTGGCAACCACCTGTAATCCTGGCTGAGGCAGAAGAATTGCCTGAACCTGGGCAGTGGATGTTGCAGTGAGCTGAGATTGCACCACTGCACTCCAGCCTGGGCAACAGAGCCGGACTCCATCTCAAAAAAACAAAAGAAAACAAAACAAAAACACAAATGAACAAAAAAACAATTTATGGCTTCACTAGAGGCTGACCAACTGATCCCCATTTCCTATCCCACCAGCCATAATGACAATTTTAATGAGACAAGAGACTCTAGTAACTTTTTCCTGATAAACGCCCACTGACCATGCACTAGTTCTGGCTGAATGACAGAAATTACACATCTGCATGCCTTTGTGTACTGAAAAGACCTTTTGACAGATAAAATCTAACTGTACATTTAAATATTAAGTTTGCATCCCGAAATGAACCTGGATCCTGTATTACATGCATATTAATTGATTCAATACACCTGTGTCAGGACCGCCTTCATGAATATTCACAGCTCCTCCTATAACCTTTTAAATATGTGTAACCATTCTGCTGTCAGATCACTATAGAAGCTGCGGATACAACTGACAGTGCAGAGCTTAATTAATCAATTTAATAATTAAGATTGAATGCTGGCTGGGACGATGGTTCACGCCTGTAATCCCCGCACTTTGGGAGGCTGAGGTAGGCAGATCATATGAGACCAAGAGTTCGAGACCAGCCTGGCCAACATGGTGGAACCCTGTCTCTACTAAAAATTAAAAATAACTTAGCCAGGTGTGGTGGTGCACACCTGTAACCCCACCTACTCGGGAGGCTGAGGCATAAGAATTGCTTGCACCCAGGAGGCAGAGGTGGCAGTGAGCCGAGATCACATCACTACACTTCCGCCTGGGTCACAGAATGAGACTCTGTCTCAAAAAAAAAAAAAAAAGAAAAAAAGAAAAAAAAAAGAAAAGTGGCCCAGCTGCATTCCCTGCCCCTTGCATAGAAGTGGACCATACCTCTGAATATCTTCCTAGAGCCTCTTCTATCAACTTTAGTGATAGTTGGATGCTTTTCCCTCCCTTGGATGTGGCCGTCCTCCCTTCCTGAGTATTCAGCTTTAGAAAGGGGCATCCTGGCATCCTAGCTTACCCTCCTTTTTGAGCTGCAGCATTTGGTGGCTAAGAAAGGACAAGCATCCAGGGAATCACCTGTGGCTAATCAGGCAGGACCTGCCCTAGAGCGAGGTGTGTCTGGATCTCACTAAGAGCTCATCATACTGTGCTGGATGCGAGAGACCCATGGTATCCATGGAGGGATCTTGCACTAAATTATTGCAGCTTTGTCCAGATTTTATGCAGGACCTGGATGGAGTTGAGATCTAGCCAATATTTCTCTATGTGAAAAAAATAGGAAGGACTGAACCATATCTACCTTCCTAGGATATATGTGCTTTCAAATAAATACAGAAATAAAAATTGCCTGGTATAGTGGCCCACACCTTTAATCCCAGCACTTTGGGAAGCTGAATTGGGGGCATTGCTTGAGCCCATGAGTGGGATCACATGCCTGGGCAACACAGTGGGATCGTCTCTACAAAAAATTCAAAAATTAGGCACATGTGATGGTGTGAGCCTGTAGTCCCAGCTTCTTGGTAAGCTGAAACAGGGGCATGGTGTGTGCCCAGGAGGTTGAGGCTGCAGTGAGCTGTGATTGTGCTACTGCATTCCAGCCTGGGTCACAGAGCGAGACCCGGTCTCAAAAATAAATAAATAAATAAGGTCAAAGAGTAAATACACAAAATCTGCAGATAAATGAGTAAAGCACTTTTATTCAGTCTTATTTATTTGTTTATTTATTTATTTAGAGAAAGAGTCTCACTCTGTTGCCCAGGCTGGAGGGCAGTGGTGTGATATCAGCTCACTGCAACCTCTGCCTCCCAAGTTCAAGCAGTTCTTCTGCCTCAACCTCCCGAGTAGCTGGGATTACAGGCGTATGCCACCACACCCAGCTACATCCAGCCTTATAATTAAGGATTAAAATGGTTCACCCTCACATAAAATCTGCCACCTCTGCCAGCAAGACTAATTATAAAATTCATCAGCCTCATGATTGAGCTGTTGTGTATCCATCAAGGGCAACACACCCACAAATCATAAGCTACTATTTGACATAGCAGGTGGGTGAGAGAAATGATTGCCTCCTTGTCATTTTTCAGCCAGTGATCAACATGGCATGATACTGCACTCACATTGTTAGGCCATGGCCATGGTGCAGGTGATAATAGCTAGTGGGGAGTGCTCCTCTCTCTCAGGTGCAGATGGAATGCAGAGGAAATAGTGAGGGCAAAGTGTGTGCAACATTTGGAGAATGGAGCTGTCTATCATAAGGCACTATTATGTGGACCATTCTTTATTTAACAAACATTTATAATGAATTTTGGCTATGTACCAGGCACAGTTCTAGATACCAGGGATAGAGCAGAGAAGCAAACAAATTCCCAGCTTTTTTTTTTTTTTCAACACATTCCCTACTTTTACGGAGCATACATTCCAGTTGGAGGAGAGAGGACCAGAAATAGATAAATGTATGCTGTGCAGCAGAGATGCTTGGTAAGGGAAAGGGGAGGGGGTGTAACTGGGAGATTACCAGTTTGGATAAGTTGTCCAGGAAGATGTTTCTACTTTGGTAGAGACTGAACAGAGCAAAAGAGAGCAGAAGTCAAGAAGACAGCGGAGGGGAGAGTTTCCGAGGGAGCTGTGAGTACCTAAGGCCTGAGGTTGGAGCACATTTGGTGTATTTGAGCAACAGCAAGGAGGAAGCCACGTCCCTGTAGTGCAGGGAGGGAAGCAGAGAGAGGTGGGAAGGGGCCAGGTCATGAAGGGTTTTGTGGGTCATTTAGGATGCTGACTTTCACTGAGTGAGATGGGAACCGTTGGAGGGGCTGAGCAGAGAAGCGCAGGATCTGACTTAGGTTTTACACAGATACCCCAGTTCCTCTGGTGAGAACACGGTAAGGGAGAAAGTGACGTCAGCTGGTGGCTCATGATATCCAGGCAAGAGATGCTGGTGGCTTGAACCAGAGTGGTCGTGGTAGGGGTATGAAAAGTGGAGGGCTTGTGAATAAATTTTAAAAGTAGAGCAGACAGGATCTGTTGACAGATTATTTGAAGTGTGAGAGATGGAAAGGAGCCATAGATGACCCTAAGATTTTTAGCCTGAGCAACTGGAAGAATAGAGCTCTCACGGAGGCTCTGGGGGGAATGCAGCTGGAGGGAGGGAGGAACAAAGGGCTGGGCCACCAGCAACTCACAGAAGTCAAGCTATACAATTGGAGAGTATTTATTGATGAACATGCTTACTTGTTTGAATGAAGTGGAGCTTGCAAACTGGTGGCTCAGGAGCCAAATCTGGCTGGCCAATCTGTTTGGTTTGGTTCTCACAATATTTATTAAACAATGAAATTAGTTGTTGATGTTTAAAACTCTAGGGAGTTTATATCAAAATCTGGATTTACGGCATCTTTTGGAAAAGTGAAAGATATGGCAATGCTGGGTGGTGATGAATAACAGTGCGGCTCTTCGGTAAAGTGTGCCGTGCTCAGTCCCCTACTCTCTCATTGTCTTACAGCCAACTGCTATCCTGTCTGTGCCCTGATTTCCTCATTTGAAAATAGGAGTAAGAGTAGTTCCTACCTCCTGGGGCTGTAAGGAAAATTAACAGAGATAACTTATGAGTAGCACTCAAATAGCATTCAGAAATGTGAGCTATTATTGTTATTGCTGTTATTATTGATATTGTTATTATTATTACCTTGCCAGGCTTTGAGTTTGTGTGAGAATTTCAGAAAGCTGGAAGATGATACTAACAGGGGTTGAGAGGTGAGTGAAGCTTCCCTTAATCAATAATGGCACCAAACCAGAAAGCAGGAGAGATGGAAGCACAGCTCACAGACACTTAGAAAATTGTGATCAGCCCCACGAGTCAGAGTTAATTTCTCTTCTGCAGAGCTGGGACCAGCGGCCTGGATCACCCAGTGACTCATCTAATAGCCCTGTGAGTTCGCCCAGCTTGCAGCATCACAAATTACACTTGCAGCCTGCTTATCAGGCAAGCTAGGAAATTAAACCTAAATGGCTACGGTGTTGCTAAGTAATATGGTTGCAACACAGACACCTGAAGCTGAGACCATCACAGGCCCATTAAAGCATCATTTCCCACTGTGGCTAATGAGGTCCGAATCCTTTGAAGGAAACCTGCTGTTCTTTTTTAAGGTCAGAAAGTGGAGTAACTCGGTTAGAAGCAAGAGACAGAATTTCCCTTCCTAGATGCTAGGGGTTTGTGTGTTTATGGGTATATATTGGAGCTCTATGGTCTCATGGCTAAGTGGTGGGGGTGAGGGAGATCAGAGACAGCCGTCCTCCCTTCCTGGACTCCTTGACCCTGAGCCGGGAGGGGCCTGGCCAATGGCATCAGGCAGTGTTAGCCAAATGCCTATTGGCTTCAATTTGGGAGGCTTCTTAGGAATATGGGGCAGAAGGGGATGACGATATTTTTGGCATTTTCTTCCTCAGGACAGTGTTTTCTTTAGGGGGCTTTTCCGTTTCTACAACAAAGTCCTAGAACCATTAATGGGGCTCCTGGACCCTGGGATGCTTGGGCAGCTAAGCTAGACCTGGAAGTGGACTTCATTTTCCCGTTTCTTTCCAGTCAGACCAACCATGTCCATTTCAGAGTTTGGTTCCTCATGGACCTGGAAAGATTAGAGCCTGGGCACAACCCCAGCAAGTAAGGCAGTGGCTGTATGTGGCCCCCTGACTTCACTCAGGTAGGGACTGAGCATGCGTGTCACCAGCCCCGTGTGGCTCTTCTGAAGCTCCACAGCTGTGCTTGCAGTTAGCTGTTTAGTAAGTCAACACACTGGGGCTGTGTGGTCAGGGGTTGGGGGACTGGAGCCCATGGGTCTGCCCCAGCTCCCCTCTCTGAAAGGATATTCTCTACCTTCTCTGCTCTGGGCTCCTGAGACGGATTGGGAGAGTATTACCTCCCCCCCGCCCGCCTTTAATTAGTATCTTTCATCACATCTTCTCCACAATGCTGACGGTTATTTTTCAAGACTCATTCAAGTGGGTTGGGCCTCACATAACTTCTGCATGGTGATCCGAGTATGGGGCTTACCGGCAGCCTGGAGGACAGTGACTGCAGTACAGTGGGTGTGTTTGCCCCATCCAGGTCTGAGCAAGCCCTGAGCTTCATCTGCTGGGAGCTCTTGATAATCTGGCCTAGCTAGTTCCAGTCTTCATGAAAAGAAGAATGTGGAGGAGAATTCCAGAGCTGCTTTCTGGCATTCATTGTGTGATGGGAGACATGGCTGTCCCCAAAGGGGACAAGGACTTTTAGATTGGGGACATTTCTAAGTCAAACTCTAATCAAGTGCCTTCTTTGCATTTTGTGAGCTTGCTGCAGGCTTGGACCTCTCTCCCTAAGGAAGAGCTGTGCTCTGCTGGAACTGGATGGACATCTGGGACCCACAGGCTGGCCGCTGCTCTGACTGTATTTCCTACATCCCCACACACCATCCTCACAGGGAAGATGACACATGACATGCCATGAAACACTTGACCAAGCACAGGTCAAAGCTACCAACACATCCCATTCTGTGGTACCTTGCAAATCTCGTGCAGCTGTGAGCTATGATTTATTTCATGTAGGTGTACTGGGGTGCTTGGGTCCTAGTGGTTACTTTTCATACCATTATTTTTACCAAGTGTTTTCTCTCCTAAATTCAATCAAAAGCTGCATGATTTCTATCCCCTCTACCACTATTTCCATTCAAGGAAGGAAACGCTGGCCAGATTTAGAGAGTGCCCCTTTCATTTCTTTGGAGGGCCATCATTTGCTTCGTTGCATATGTACTTTTCCTTGGTTGGTTCTTTAAAATAAATTTTTTTTTCTAGCAATCTTCCTGTCTCAACCTCCCAAGTAGCTGGGACCACAGTCGTGTGCAACCACACCTGGCTAATTTTTTAAATTTTTTGTAGAGATAGGGTCTCTCACTATGTTACCCAGGCTGGTCTCCAACTCCTGGGCATAAGTAGTCCTCCTGCTTTGGCTTCCCAAAGCCTTGGATTACAGGTGTAATCCATGTCTGGCTTAAAATTTTTTGTAAAAAACAAAGACATAAACACACACACTAGCCCAGGCCTACACAGGATCTGTGTGTAACTAGAGCAGGAGACCCTTCTACCTGAGAACTTTTGTCTTTGCTGTGTGATCTTTGGCAGGTTATTTAAGCTCTCCAGGCCTTAGTTCTCATTTGTAAGATGAGATAATAATAGCATCAATCTCAAGGAATTGTGTGAAGGTTAATTAATACATTTTTAAAAAGAGAAAACACTCAAGGGGTATTAACTATTATGATAAGAGTGGCAATGACCATGCATATTGGACTTCATAGATGGAGGAAGCCCAGGCTCGATGGACAGCTTCCCTGTTTCCCAGCAACGTTTTAACAAATCTATCAAATTCCCATTCTCCACCTAGGTGGCCTTGCCAGGGACGTGGTGACAAGTATAAAGGGGAGGAGCGATGCTTCTTCAGGAAGGTGCTGATGGAAGGATAACCAGGCCTGTGCTTTTATGAAACAGCAAGCCAAAATGGGGAACTTGACCTAGAGAATTTGATTAATCTCTTCGACTACATCAAAGGCAGCAGTGAAGCAACTTCTCTCGTGTGATGCCAATAACTAAAAGAGTGTGTGCTGTCCTCCAACTGCCACTTACCAGCTGTATAAAAAGGGCCAGTTACTTAATCTCTCTGAGCCTTAGTTTCCTCATCTGTCAATGGGAATGATACTATTTTATAGGGTTGTTGTGGTTATTAATCAGGTGGTATCTGTAGAATGCCTAACAAGTTTTTGGAACCAGGTGAAGGCTCAGTAAAAGCCAATCATTATGCTCATTATTATGTTTATTATAAATGCTTTTTTTTTTTTTTTTTTGAGACGAAGTCTTGCTCTTGTCCCCCAGGCTGAAGTGTGATGGTGCAGTCTTGGCTCACTGCAACCTCCTCTTCCTGGGTTCAAGTGATTCTCCTGCCTCAGCCTCCCAAGTAACTGGGATTACAGGTGCCTGCCACCAAGCATGGCTAATTTTTGTATTTTTAGTAGAGATAGGGTTTCACCATGTTGGCCAGACTGGTCTCAAACTCCTGATCTCAGATGATCCATCTGCCTCGGCCTCCCAAAGTGTTGAGATTACAGGCATGAGCCGCCACACCCAGCCTATAAATGCTCTTATTACGAGCTACCTTACAGCTTATGATTTACAACTGAGGAAGCAAGTTATTTCATGGCAGGACTTGTCCTGTGATAGTTCTCTTCCTCATCATGAAGATGTCAACAGCACTCATCGGGATTCCCCCACCTCTGGCCTGGGCGGTTGCCCATGTGAAGATTGGGAGAAGGTGATGCCCACCTGGTTGCACAAGAGCTGGGTCTAAGTCATCCTGTCTCTGTGTGTATCTACAGCCCTAGGAACGGCTCATGGCTCATGCTTCTATTGCATGACCAGGGATTCTGAGGATGGTTTAGGTGTCCAGACTCAAACCTTCCTTGTCATTACCTCCTTCCTAGCTTTTTCCCTCTACCTAACAATTCTTCTTTCTCAGGTTCTCTTGAATGTGTCCCTCTTTTCTAGAGACAGTTGCGTCTTCCTACCTGCCTGCAGCCTCCTCTGGCTTTGCCCTCTTCTGCACCCTCCCTGAAATTGTTTTTGTCTCTCCAGCCCCAGTTCCTCATTCCTCAGATGACAGCACCCAGACTTTCATATAGGGATGGATAAGTTACGAATGCATTCAGCTGCAAATAAGAAAGCTGACGCAGAGTGGCTGCAACATAAGGATTTATTTCATTCACATAGCACTAAGTCTGAAGATAGGTGGTTGCCTGCTTTGATTCAGCCTTTCTATCCTCATGCTCGCAGCTCCAGGCATCACATCAGCACTCAAAGCAGGATGAAGGAATAGAAGAAGGAAGCACAATTTGCATTTGTTCTTTTTTTTTTTTAATGAGAAAAGCCAAAGTTTTTCCAGTTGCCCCCAGCATACTTCCATTTATATCTCATTAGCTAGAGCTGTGTTAAGATTCTCTCTAGCTGCAAAGGAGATGAGGAAGGCTAGCATTTCATTTTTCTAGCCTCCAAAATGGAGATAAAGAGAAAAGGAGCTCGAGGGTGTGGGGTTATGCAGCCAATGCTGTCTACTATAGAAAACTTCTCCCCAGTCTCAGCACATGCGGCAGACTTGACCCCCACTCCAGGCATGTCACTGATGACCAATCAGAGCATGATATCGCTCTTGCCACAGGGATTGTTTCATGAAAGGGCATGTGACTAAGCTAGGGAAATTAAGAGATGATGAGACTCAATTCCAGGACTTCAGTTGAGACTATTGGGAAAGAGATCTTTTGTTTGGGTTTAAGCATAGCATAAACTGCTGAGATCCTCAGGCTACCCCTTAAAGAAAGCTGACCTGAGATGGTTCCAACCTAGAGGAAAGCAAGGCTGAGAGACAAGGAGCAGTGCTGATGACATGGATGGAATTCCTGGATCCAACTGTACCTGATGCCCCCAGGAACTTTCATGTATGTGAGCCAGTAAATTTTCCTTTTTACTTAAGCCAATTGGAGTTCAATGTCTATCACTTCAAGTAAAAGAATCTTGGATAATACGTGCCCTTGGAGGCTCTGCTTGAGGTACCAACACCATCTGGTTTTGTTTATGTGTTTACGTATCAAGATCTCTCACCAGATGCATGCTCTGCTGGCAGGGGTCATCTTTGTATCCCAAGGCCCCCCACATTGGACGTGACACATGGCAGGTTCGCAGTAAAGGCTTCATTAATGAATGAGCCATGTTTCTCCTCTGCCCTCCATGGCTGCCTTATAAATCCAGGCTCTGTCATCTGGCACTCAAGGACTTCCATCATCCAGCCTCCATAATGTCCTCCCATTATTCCTCTCGATGAAAAACACTGCTGCTGAATTTACCTTTTTTTTTTTTTTTTTTTTAAAACAGTGGCTCTTCTCCATCTGTACATCTCTTCATGCTGGTCTCTCCGCCTGGAACACGGCTTTCTCCATCTTCATCTTTCAAAACTCTATATATTCAAGACATAACTCAAATGTTGCTTCTCCCAAGGAGCCTTCTTTGATCATCTCAAGTCATAACACCTGCAGCTCTCGCTGATATACATGAGACACCTGTCACGTCGCCCTGTGGCGGTTGATGTGTCAAGATCTTTTTTTTTTTTTTTTTGAGACGGAGTCTCACTCTGTCCCCCTTGCTGGAGTGCAGTGGCCGGATCTCAGCTCACTGCAAGCTCCGCCTCCCGGGTTCAGGCCATTCTCCTGCCTCAGCCTCCCGAGTAGCTGGGACTACAGGCGCCCGCCACCTCGCCCGGCTAGTTTTTTTTTTTGTATTTTTTAGTAGAGACGGGGTTTCACTGTGTTAGCCAGGATGGTCTCGATCTCCTGACCTCGTGATCCACCCGTCTCGGCCTCCCAAAGTGCTGGGATTACAGGCTTGAGCCACCTCGCCCGGCCGATGTGTCAAGATCTTATCTTCCCAATTAAACCATTAGCTTTGTGCCTCTTCCAGCACCTAGCAGGGTGCCATTCACATTGTGGGGCTCAGGAGACATAGATTGCTGGAAAAACCTGGTTTGGAATGAATTTCTGTCTCAGCCCTGGAGAGGGTTTTTCTTTTCCTGACCACATTTTATTAAAGCTGTTTTTCCTACTAAATTTTTTCCCACAAATGTGTTGAGGTATAATTGATTTAAGGTGTGCAATTGGATGAATTGTGAGATATGTATACACCTGTAAAGCCGCCCCACAATCGAGAGAGTGAACATGTTCTTCACCCCTGAGTGGTGCCCACGCCCCTTTGTCATCTCTACCTCCCTTTCCCCGACAAACTCCAAAACAGATCAGCTTCCTGTCACGACAGTTGAATGTGTATTTTCTAAAATCATATGTTGATGGAGTTGTATGGTTTGTATTTTTTTGTCTGCCTTCTTTCACTCAAGAGAATGACTTTGAGATTCATCTGTTGTTGTGTATATCAACAGTTTGTTCTGTTTCACTGCTGAATCGTGCTCCCTGTCATGAATATGCCACTATCTATCAGTTCATCTGTGGACATTTGGGTTGTTTGGGTCCAGTTTGGGGATTTTACAAATAAAGTTGCTATGAACATTTGTGTATAACTCATTATATGAACACATGCCTTCATTTATCCTGACAAATATCTAGGAGTGGAATGGCTGGATCAAAGGGTAGGCATCTATTGAATTTTTAAGCTCTTTTATGTGGTGGTACCATTTTACATTCCCACTGGTTCTAGTTCTACATACTCTCTTGCTACATTTTCATTTCTTCCCCATATATCAAAATTAGTGCTTTTCAAACTTTAAAAAATTTGGGTTTGTTTTTGAGACAGGGTCTTGATCTATCATCCAGGCTGGAATGCAGTGGCATGATCTCAGCTCACTGAAGCCTCCACCTTCCAGGCTCAAGGGTTCTCCCACCTCAGTCTCTGGAGTAGCTGGGACTACAGGTGTGCACACCACCATCCCTGGCTAATTTTTGTATTTTTAGTAGCGATGGGGTTTTGTCATGTTTCCCAGGTTGATTTCAAACTCCTGGCCTCAAGAGATTTGTCTGTCTTGGCCTCCCAATATCTTTTGTTTTGTTTTGTTTTTTAAGAAGCAGAAACCTTAAAAAAAAAAAAAAAAAAAAGGCCATCCCTAGACCCCTAGTGAGTAAAGCGTGTAAGGAGACAGATGCTTTGGCCAAAGGGTTGTAGGAGGTGTGTGGCGCCTGAGGCCCTGGGTCACCTCTTCCGGCCCTGGGGTCCTAAGAACACATACATGTAGAACACCCGCTCTAGGTGATAAACGTGAGTCAGATTGGACTTTCACTTACGTTCTGGGCCACAGCACCTGCCAGCCATGCTGAGAACCTCACCAGGGCCTCCAAAATAAAGAGACTTGGAGGCGGCTCGGACACAGCAGCCTGGACTATGGGGTGGTATTTCTCGCTGGATGGAAAAGGTTTTTCAGGATATAAATACTACCTTTCCACCACCATGACTTGTCAAACTTCCTCCATCTCCAAGACAAATATCAGAAACTGCATGACTCCAGATACCAGGAACAAAGAAACAAATTGGGAACACTGTGGGCAAAAAAAAAAAAAAAAAAAAAAAAAAAGATTTTAATAAAGATTCAGCCAGCTCCATGCATAGATCCTGACACACTGCTTACTGTGATCTTGACAGTGATGCTGGGCAAGAATAAATAGACTGTGAGGCCATTCATATTCCTGGCACTGATGAGCCCACTGCAGCCTAAATGATGGCTGACTATAGACAGGGACCCTTTCAGGGGCTGCTCCAGCAGACCTCTGGCCTCAGACTCTTGGCCTCTGCAGGCTTTGGGACCCTGAAGCTGAGGTTTCTCACTGGCCTGCAGTGAGCCTGAGAAAAGCAGATTCACGGGCCCTCAGCCTTCATTCGCACTCCTGTGCCAGAACCTGAAGAGCTGTGTTTTCACGTTGCTGTGTGTTTCTTCCTCCTCCTCATTCTGCTTTTATTATAGAAAACTTTAAACATATACAAAAGTAGACAGGATAGTAAAATGAACCCTATACACCCACAGCCCGGCTTCAACAGTTACCCATAGATGGCCAATCTTGTTGCATCTCTACTCCTACTCACTGTCCCCAGTATTATTTTGAATCAAATCCCAGACATTAAATTATTTCATCCATAGACAGGTCCCCCAATCTAAAACATAAGGGAGCCTTTTTAAAGACAAAATCATAATATTATTATCCCACCTAAAAATGAGCAATAATTTCTTTCTGGCCCATAGTGGAGTGTGAGGACCATGGCCTAAGCTCTCTCAGCCAAAGAGTAGGTCACTTCTTCCGGTAGTGGGAGCTACGCCTGACACGTGTCGCAAGACAGTGTGCATTTTTGAAGGAGGGTGTGCATTTTTAAAGGAGGGTGTGCATTTTAAAGGAGGGTGTGCATTTTTAAAGGAGGGTGTGCATTTTTGAAGGAAGCCAGCAGGAGTTCTACTTCTGGAAATCCAAGCTCATAAGAGAAAAACAGCACCAAGTTGAGCTGACCACTTGTGTTGCAAAGGGGGCCTCGGGTCCTAGGCAGGACCATTATCTAGAATCTTGTCATCCACGCCTTCTATTTGTTTTTAAAGCCAACTTTGCATTTTAACCTAACGGGTTCAGGGAAGCCACTGTCAAGTTCCCTATAGAGTAGTTCCTGGGGGCTTACCAGTATGAGGTCACCCTGGGCAGTCTTTGAATATCCAGTCAGACCCCCTGGGTTTGATGTGTGTCTCTGCAGTTTATATACTGTGCATTAGGAAGTGGACACTTGCTGTCATTGGCTGGCAGGGGTGTTTTTTGAGATGACAGTAGATGACATGCTGATAAACTGGATGCTGAGAGTGTGTGGTGATGCAGGTCACCCATCTTCCCCTGCCTGCCTGTGCCCACTGTCTATCCAGGGGCCCATCCAGATGGTTTTCCAGGCCCTACCTTCATCCCAAGAGCTGGATTCATGGTTTCTTGTAGGTGCCAAACAGGAACCAGCTGGGCTTTTCAGCACACAGAGCCCCCCGATGCTGGTGGGTAGAGCAGGCCCTCTTGAGGCTCTTGCTCCAGCTGCCCCCCTTGGAGAACCCTCTGCAGTGTGCATGAGGCACTCCTGGGCTGTCTTCTAGCCCTTGCTCCTGAAGGCACCATTTCCCACACATCCCAGGCTCCTTGGAATTGAGATGCTGTGGTCGTGGTCTTGGCTGACCAGGTGTCCCTTGATTCCAGTAAGGAGCAGGGACATGGGAAAAGCTTTGCTGGTGGAGGAAGCTGCATAAGGGAGCAGTGGGATGCCAAGGTCTCCTATTGCTGTCCATCCTCAGGGCTGAAGGCTGCTCAGTAGGAAGTCACCTAAAGTGCTGGGATTACAGGTGTGAGCCACTGCACCCAGCATTTTTTTTTTTTTTTTTTTTTGAGACAGAGACTCATTCTGTTGTCCAGGCTGGAGTGCAGTAGTGCAATCTCGGCTCACTGCAACGTCCACCTCCCAGGTTCAAGTGATTCTCCTGCCTCAGCCTCCTGAGTAGCTGGGATTACAGGTGTCCGCCACCACATATGGCTAAGTTTTTGTATTTTTAGTAGAGAAGTGGTTTTGCCACGTGGGCCAGGCTGGTCTCAGGCTCCTGGCCTCAAGTGATCCACCCACCTCAGCCTCCCGAAATGCTGGGATTGCAGGTATGAGCCACTGCGCCTGGCCAAGTTTTACTGTTCTTAGTGTGCAGATATTTTACTTCCTTGGTTAGATTTATTCTTAAGCATTTTATTTTTCAGCATTATTCACAATAGCCAAGATATGGAAACAATCTAAGTGCCCTTCAACAAGGTACACAATAAAATACTATAAAGCTTTTAAAAAGAATGAAATCCTGTCATGTGTAAAACATGAATGAAACCGTAGGACATTATGCTAAGAGAAATAGACCAGGCACAGAAGGACAAATACTGTATAATCTCACTTACATGTGGTAACTAAAAGTCTCACAGAAATAGAGAGTAGACAGGTGGTGAGTGGAGGAAAGTAGGGAGACAGAGGGATGGGGAAACAGAAAATATTGATCAAACGGTACAAAGTTGTAGTTAGACTGGAGGAATAAGAATCAGTGATCTATTGCATTGCATGGTGTCCATAGTTAATAATAAGCCACTATATATTTCAAAATTGCTAAAATGGGGAGTGGGGTGGAGCAAGATGGCTGAATAGAATCTCTCATCAATCATTCCCCTACATAAACACCAAATTAAACAATTATCCATGCAAAAAAGCACCTTCGTAAGAACGAAAAATCAGGTGAGCAATCTCAGTACCTGGTTTTAATATTATATCAAGAAAAGAGGCACTGAAGATTGCAGTAAAGAGAGTCTTGCATAGCCTATACCATCTGACATTCATCCCCCAGCAGCACCATACTGAACAGAGAGAGAATCTGGGTGCTTTGGGGAGGGAGAGTGAAGTGATTATGGGACTTTGCATTGGAACTCAGTGACTGCCCTGTCACAGTGGAACACAACACAGGACAGAATTCTGCTAGTGCCCACAAAGGGAGCATTTTTTTTTTTTTTTTTTTAGATGGAGTCTTGCTCTTTCAACCAGGCTGGAGTGCAGTGGCATGATCTCCCGCTTACTGCACCCTCCACTTCCCAGATTCAAGTGATTCTCCTGTCTCAGCCTCTCGAGTAGCTGGGACTACAGCTGCACAACACCATGCTCAGCTAATTTTTGTATTTTTAGTTGAGACAGGGTTTCACCACATTGGTCAGGCTGGTCTCGAACTCCTGACCTCAGGTGATCTGCCCGCCTTGGCCTCCCAAAGTGCTGGGACTACAGGTGTGAGCCACCACTCCTGGCCAAAGGGAGCATTTAACCTAGCTCCCACTAAAGAGGAATTTCCCATGCCAGAGACAGATAGGAACTTCAGTTCCAGCTGCCTCCACCACTAGTTAATTAAAGTGCCCTGAGGTCCTGAATAAATTTGAAAGGCAGTCAGACCACAAGGTCTGCAGGTCTGCAGTCCTTGGGCAAATTCAGGTACTGAACTTGCTCAGAGCCAGTGGAATGGGAATGCGCATGACCCAATGAGATACCAGTTTTGGTGGCCAAGAAGTGCTTGTATCACACCTCCCCCAACTCCAGGCAGTGCAGCTCAAAGAGAGACTCCCTCCACTTGTGGGAAAGAGAAGGAAGATTAGAAGAGAACTGTGTCTTACAACTTGAGTAGCAGCTCAACCACAGGAAAATACACCACTAAACTGATTCCTGAAGCCCCCAATTCAAGGCCCTACTTCCTGGACATTTCTAGACTCACTCTGGGACAGAAGGGAACTTGCTGCACTGAAGAGACGGACCCAGCCCGGCAGGACTCACCACCTGCTGACTAAAGAGCCCTTGGGCCTTAAACATCAGTAGTAGCAAGGCAGTAGTTGCCATGGGCCTTGGGCAGGACCTAGTACTTTGCTGGCTTCACATGTGACCCAGCACAGTAGCAGCTGTGGTGTTCACAGGAGCAACTATGTCCCCCCTCCCTCACTCCAAGTAACCTAGTACAGACAGACAGACTCCTTCAGTTTGGGAGAAAGCGAGAAAACGGTTTGAGAGATTCTGCCTAATAGTCCAAGGAATCCTCCCAGATATTATCCAAGACCACTGAGGCAGTATGAGTCTGCTAGAATCACAGTGCTACTTGGCTTAGGGTACTCCCTAGTAAATTCCCTTTGAATACTTAGAAAACCTTCTCAAGAAGAACAGGCACAACTGAGCCCAGATGGCAAAGACTACAATAAATATCTAACTCTTCAATGCCCAGACATAGATGAACAATGACAAGCATCAAGACCATCCCAGAAAACATGACCTCACCAAATGAACCATGTAAGGCACTAATGACCAATCCCAATCACACATCTCAGGACAGAGATATGTAACCTTTCAGAGAACTCAAAATAGCTGTTTTAGAAGAGCTCAATGAAATTCAAGATAACAGAGAGAAGAAATCCAGAATTACATTAGACAAATTTATCAAAGAGATTAAAATAATTTTAAAAATCAAGCAGAAATAATGAAAGTGAAAAATTTAATTGACATACTGAAGAATGCATCAGAGTCTCTCAACAGCAGAACTGGTCAGGCAGAAGAAAAAATTAGTGAACTTGAAGAAAGCTATTTGAAAATACAGTTAGAGCAGACAAAAGACAAATGAGGTCGTATGTGGTGGCTCACGCCTGTAATCTCAGCACTTTGGGAGGCCAAGATGGGCAGATCACGAGGTCAGGAGATCGAGAACATCCTGGCTAACACGGTGAAACCCCATCTCTACTAAAAAACATACAAAAAATTAGCTGGGCATGGTGACGGGCGCCTGTAGTCCCAGCTACTCGGGAGGCTGAGGCAGGAGAATGGCGCGACCCCTGGAGTCGGAGCTTGCAGTAAGCCGAGATTGTGCCACTGCACTCCAGCCTGGGCGACAGAGCGAGACTCCATCTCAAAAAAAAAGAAAAAAAAGAAAAGAAAAATGAAACTAAAAATAAGGTGTGCCTACGAGATCTAAAAATAGCCTCAAAATGGCAAATCTAAGAGTTATTGGCCTTAAAAAGGAGGCAGAGAGACAAAGGGATAATATCAGGGAACATCTCAAACCTAGAGAAAAATATCAATGTTCAAGTACAAGAAGGTTATAGAACACCAAGCAGATTTAACCCATAGAAGACTACCTCAATGCATGTGATAATCAAACTCCCGAAGGTCAAGGATAAAGAAAGGATCCTAAAAGCAGCAAGAGAAAACAAACAAACAACATACGATGGAGCTTCAACGTGTCTGGCAGCACACTTTTCAGTGAAAACCTTACAGGCCAAGAGAGAGTGGCATGACATATGTAAAATGCTGAAGAAGAAAACCTTTTAGCCAAGAATGGTATAACCAGCAAAAATATCCTACAAACATGAAGGAGAAATGAAGACTTTCCTAGACAAATAGAAGTCGAAGGATTTCATTAACACCAAAACTGTCCTAAAATAAATACTAAAGAGAATTCATATATATATATATATATATATATGAAACCATTTGAAGGTACAAGACTCACTGGTAATATTAGGTTGATTCAAGAGGAACTGCAGGCCAGGCACGGTGGCTCATGCTTGTAATCCCAGCACTTTGAGAGGCTGAGGCTCACGAGGTCAGGAGTTCGAGACCAGCCTGGTCAACATAGTGAAACCCCATCTCTACTAAAAATACAAAAATTAGCTGGCCATGGTGGTGGGCACCCACCCAAGTACCTAAGTAATCCCAGCTACTTAGAAGGCTGAGGCAGGAGAATTGCTTGAACCCGGGAGGCAGAGGTTGCAGTGAGCTGAGATCACGCCATTGCACTCCAGCCTGGCCGACAGAGCTAGACTCCGTCTCAAAGAAAAAAAGAGGAACTGTGTTTTTTGCCATTACTTTTAATGCCATAACTTTTAATAGCAAAAACTGCAACTACTTTTGCACCAACCAAATAGTAAGTATACAGATACACATGGAATGTTAAAACAAGATTATTGTGATGGGTAAAGCACTCATATCTGGAGTAGAAATACTAAAAAGTAAATGTATCAAAAATAATAAGTATGACAACTTTTCAAGACATAGACAGTATAAGATATAAATAGAAATTTTAAAAATGTTAATAAAGTGGAGGGATGAAATTAAAGTGTAAAGTTTTTATTAGTTTTTGCTTGTTTGTTAGTTTCTTTGTTCATTTATGCAATCGGGGTAAGTTGTAATCAGTTTAAAATAATGGATTATAAGATGTTATATACAAGCCCCATAGTAACCTCAAATCAAAAAACGTACAAAGATACACAAAAATAGAAATTAAAGCATACCATCAGAGAAAATCACCTTGACTAAAAAGAAGACAAGAAAGTAGGTAAAAAGGAAGAGAAGACCACAAACCCACCAGAAAACAAATAACAAAATGACAAGAGTAAGTCCTTACTTATCAATAACAACATTGAATGTAAATGGATTAAACTCTCCAATCAAGAGATATAGAGTGATTAGCCAGGCATGGTGGTGGGCGCCTGTAATCCCAGTTACTCAGCTGGCTGAGGCAGGAGAATCGCTTGAACCCAGGAAGTGGAGGTTGCTGTGAGCCAAGATTGTGCCACTGCACTCCAGCCTGGGTGACAGAGCAAGACTCTGTCTCAAAAAAAAAAAAAAAAAGAGAGAGAAAAGAAAAGACAGAGTAGCTGATTGGATTTCCAAAAAGAAAAAAACAACAACAACGATCTGTTACCTACTAGAACACACTTCACCTAAAAAGACACACATAGACTAAAAATAAAGGGACGGGAAGATAATTCCATGCCAATGGAAACCCAAAAAGAACACGAAAATGTATACTTATATCAGATAAAATACATTTCAAGACAAAAACTGTAAAAACAGACAAGGAAGATTCATTACTTATTGATAAAAGAATCTATTCAGCAAGAGACCATAAACAATATAAATATGTATGTACCCAACATTGGAGCACTTAGATATATGAAGGAAATATTATTAGAGCTAAAGAAAGAGAAAGATTATAATACAATAATAGCTGGAGACTTCAACACTCCACTTTTGGCATTGGACAGATCATCCAGACAGAAAAACAGCAAAAACATTAGACTTAATCTGCAGTATGGACCAAATGGACCTAAAAGACAGTTACAGGACATTTCATACAATGGCTACAGAATGCACATTCATCTCCTCAGCATGTAGCATATTCTCAAGGATAGAGAATATGTTAGGCCACAAAACAAGTCTCAAACAATTCAAAATATGAAATCAAGTATTATCCCTGACTACAAAGGAATAAAGGTATAGATCAATAACAAGAGGAACTTTGGAAACTACACAAACACATGAAAATTAAGTAATGTGTTCCTGGATGACCAGTGGGTCAATGAGGAAATAAAGAAGGTAATTTTAAAATTTATTGAAACAAATGAAAATGGAAATATAACATACCAAAACCTATGGGATACAGCAAAAGCCGTACTAAGAACAAAGTTGATAGTAACAAGTTCCTACATCAAAAAAAGCAGAAAAACATCAAATAAACAACCTAACAATGCATCTTAAAGAACTAGAAAAGCAAGAGGAAACCAACCCCAAAATTAGTATAAGAAAAGAAAGAATAAAAATCAGAGCAGAAATAAATGAAATTAAAATGAAAAAATACCAAAGATCAATGAAACGAAAAGTTTATTTTTTGAAAACATAAACAAAATCTACAAACCTTTAGCCAGACTAGGGGAAAAAAAAAAGAGTAGACCCAAATAAATAAACTCAGAGATGAAAAAGGAGACATTATGGCCAGGTGCAGTGGCTCACGCCTGTAATCTCAGAACTTTGGGAGGCTGAGACAGGAGGATTGCTTGAGCCAGGAGTTTGAGACCAACCTGGGAAACATTGTGATACCCCCATCTCTGAAAATAAAAAATTAAAAAAAAAAAGAAAAGAAAAAGGAAGCATTACAACTGATGCCGCAGAAATCCAAAGGCTCATTAGAGGCTACTATGAGCTATTATATGCCAATAAATTAAAAAACGTAGAAGAAATGGATGAATTCCTAGATGCATACAACCTATCAAGATTGAACCATGAAGAAATTCTAAACCTGAATGGACCAATAACAAGTAATGAGATCAAAACCGATATAAGAAGAAGTCTCCCAGCAAAGACAAGTCCAGGATATGACGGCTTCACTGCTGAATTTCACCAAACATTTAAAGAACTAATATTAATTCTACTCAAACTATTCTAAAACATACAGGAGGAGGGAATGCATCAGAACTCATTCAACGAGGCCAGTATTACCCTGATACCAAAACCATATAAAGATACATTAAAACAAGAAAACTCCAGGCCAATATCTCCGAGGAACATTGATGAAAAACCCCTCAAAAAAATACTAGCAAACTGAACTCAACAACACATTAAAAACCATTCCTCATGACCAAGTGGCTTTATCCCAGGGATGCAATGATGCTTCAACACACAAAAATCAATCAATATCGTACATCATATCAACAGAATGAAAGACAAAAAACATATGATCATTTTAATTGATGCTGAAAGGGCATTTGATAAAATTCAATATCCCTTCATCATAAAAAATTTCAAAAACCTGGGGATAGAAGGAACATACTTCCACATAATAAAAGCCATGTATCGCAGACCCACAGCTAGTATCATACTGAATGGAAAGAAACCTAAAAGCTTTTCCTCTAAGGTCTGGAAAATGACAAGGATGTCCACTTTCATTGCCGTTATTAAACTGGAAGTCCTAGCTAGAGCAATAAGACAAGAGAAGATATAAAGAGTATCCAAACTGGAAAGGAAGAAGTCAAATTATCCTTGTTTGCAGATGATTTGATCTCCTATTCAGAAAAACCTAAAGACTCCACCAAAAAAAAACTATTAGAACTGATAAACAAAATTAATAAGTTACAACACACAAAAATCAACCTACAAAAATCAGTAGCATTTTTATACCCAAAAGTGAACAATCTGAAAAAGAAATAAAAACTGATCCAATTTACAGTAGCTATAAATAAAATAAAATACCTAGAAATAAACATGAACAAAAAAATGAAAAATCTCTACAATGAAAACTATAAAACACTGATGCAAGAGGACATAAAACATGTTCATGGATTGGAAGAGTCAATAATATTGTTAAATGTCCATACTACCCAAAGCAATCTATAGATTAAATGCAATCCCTATCAAAATACCAATGACATTCTTCATAGAAAAAGAAAAAACAATCCTAAGATGTATATGGAACCAAAAAAAAAAATACTTAAAGCAATTCTGAGCAAAAATAACAATACTGGAGGGAATCGCATTACCTGACTTCAAATTATACTACAAAGCTATAAGTGAAACAGCATGGTATCAGTATAAAAACAGACACATAGACCCATTGAACAGAATAGAGAACACAGAAATAAATCCATACAGCCACAGAGAACTAATTTTCAACAAAGGTGCCAAGCACATACATTGGGGAAAGGATAAGCTCTTCAATAAATGGTGTTGGGAAAACTGGATATCCATATGCAGAAGAAAGAAACTAGACTTTTATCTCTCACCACATATAAAAATCAAATCAAAAGGATTAAAGACTTAAATTTAAGACCCCAAACTATGAAACTACTACAAAAAACAATGGGGAAACGCTTTAGGACATTTATTGAGTAATACCCTATGAGCACAGGCAATCAAAGCAAACATAGACAAATGGGACCATCTCAAGTTAAAAACCTTCTGCAAAACAAAGGAAACAATCAACAAAGTGAAGAGATAACCTACACAATGAGAAAATATTTCCAAACAATTTATCTGACAAGAGATTAATAACCAGAATATATTTAAGAAGCTCAAACAACTCAATAGGAAAAAATCTAATAATCCAATTTAAAATGGGCAAAAGATCTGAATAGACATTTCTCCAAAGAAGACATACAAATCTCTTCTTTTGTCTTATTGACAACAGCCATTTTAACATGTGTGAAGTAACTGCTCATTTTGGGTTTTTTAAAATGCCAAACAAGCAAATGAACAGGTTTTCAACATCACTCATTACCAGAGAAAGGCAAATAAAAACTACAATGAGATATCATCTCACCCCAGTTAAAAAAGCTTTATCCAAAAGACAGGCAATAACAAATGCTGGTGAGGATGTGGAGAAAAAGGAATCCCTGTACACTGTTGGTTGGAATGTCAATCAGTACAGTCTCTATGGAAAACAGTACGGAGTTTCCTAAAAAAAAAAAAAAAAAAAAAAAAAAATAGAACTACCATATGATCCAGCAATCCCACTAGTAGGAGTATACCCAGAAGAAAGGAAAGTAGTATATCAAAGAGATAGCTCCACTCCCGTGTTTGTTACAGCACTATTCACAATAGCCAAGATTTGAAAGCAACCTAAGTATCCATCATCAGATGAATGAATAAAGTAAATGCGGTACATATACATGATGGAGTACTATTCAGTCATAAAAAATAATGAGATCCTGTCATTTGCAACAACATGGATGGAACCGAGGACATGATGTTAAGTGAAATAAGCAAGACACAGGAAGACATGTCCTCACTCATTTGTGGAGCTAAAAATTAAAACAATTGAACCCATGGGGATAAAGAGTGGAATGTTAATCACCAGTAACTAGGAAACGATTGGGAGGGAGAGAAGTGGGGATGGTTGATGGGTACAAATACATAAATAGAATGAATAAGATCTAGTATTTGATAGCACAAAAGGGTGACTACAGTCAACAATAATTTACTGTACATTTTAGAATAACTAAGAGTATAATTGGATTGTTTATAACACAAAGAAAGGATAAATGCTTAAGTTGACGGGTACTCTATTTACCCTGATGTGATTACTGCACATTGAATGCCAGTATCAAATGTCTCATGCACCCTATAAATATATACACCTACTATGTATCCATAAAAATTAAAAATTAAAAAACACAGGCCCAGTGTGGTGGCTCATGCATATAATCCTAGCATTTTGGGAGGCTGAGGCAGGTGGATTACCTGAGGTCAGGAGTTCAAGATTAGTGTGACCAACACGCCAAAACCCTGTTGCTATTAAAAATACAAAAAAAAAAAAAAAAAATCCCAGCTACTTGGGAGACTGAGGAAGGAGAATTGCTTGAACCCAGGAGGCGGAGGTTGCAGTGAGCCGAGATCACACCATTTCACTCCAGCCTGGGCAACAAGAGCTAAACTCCATCTCAAAAAAAAAAAAAAAAAAAAAAAAACATTAAAAACACAATAAGCTGTTACTTCCCCATGCTAAAATGGCTATTATCAATAAGACAAACAAGTGCTGGTGAGGACGTGGAAAAAAGAGAACCCTTGTACACTGTTCGTGGCAATGTCAATTAGGATAGCCATTATGAAAAACAGTATGGAGTTTCTTCAAAAAATTAAAAATAAATCAATGACCATATGATCCAGCCATCTCACTACTGGATATATTACCTCCCAAAAATGAAGTCAGTATGTCAGAGAGATACCTACACTACCATTATTCACAAGAGCCAAGATATGGAAGCAATCTAAGTGTCCATGAATAGATGCATGAAGAAAAAACTGTGGCATACATGTGCAATGGAATACTATTCAGCCTTAAAAGTCAGGAAATCCTATCATTTGCAGCAACATGGATGGAACTGGAGGACTTTACACTACGTGAATACGCCAAGCACAGAAAGACAAATAGTAAATGATCTCACTAATAGATCAAATTTTTAAAAGTTAAACTTGTACAAACAGAGAGTAGAATGGTGGTTATGTGAGTTAGGTAGAGGGTATGGTAGGAGAGATGTTAGTCAAAAGCTACAAAATTTTAGTTAGGTAAGAAAAAGTTAAAGAGATCTATTGTACAACATAGTGACCATATTAATAAAAATATTTTATATTCTTGAAAATTGCTAAGATAGATGTTAAGTTTTCATCACAAAATAATTGAGATAACACATATGTTAATTAAATCAGTGTAACCATTCCACAATGTATATGTATTTCAAAACAATATGTTGTACATGAAAAGTACATACAGTTTTGTCAATGAAGATTAAAGAAAAATAATTTATATGGCTCTCTCCTGTATTTATCATGTCCAGAAAACTGACAATGTATGGTTTATTGTGATTAATACTGTGACCAAATTTTATACATCCACATAGTGTAGTTATATATTTTATAACATATACTAATATGTAATACAACATGATACAACAAATATTAAAACATTAAGTTTTAAGTATGTTTAACAAATTTTTAAATCTCTAATATGTCAATTTACTAAAAACATCATTTGGGGCTGGGCACGGTGGCTCATGCCTTATCCCAGCACTTTGGGAGACTGAGGCAGGTGGATCACCTGAGATCAGGAGTTCAAGATCAGCCTAATATGGTGAAACCCTGCCTCTACTAAAAATACAAAAATTAGCCAGGTGTGGTGGCAGGTGCATGTAATCCCAGCTACTAGGAAGGCTGAGGCAGGAGAATCACTTCAACCCAGGAAGTGGAGGTTGCAGTGGGCCAAAATCGTGCCACTGCACTCCAGCCTGGGTGACAAGAGCAAAACTCTGTCTCAAAAAACAAACAAACAAACAAAACCATATCATTTGGAAACCAGTACAAGTAGAAATTTTCCATTCTCCAATAATTAGTACCACAAGTATATGAATCAGACAATAAATTACTGCTTACTACACTATTCTAACTTAGTATGACACTAAATAATTATATAAATGTCAAAGGTATAATCTTTAGCCAAAGGTAAAATGTACTTTCTTGTTTTAAAAAGTTTATCACTCTTTTTTCTAGTGACCAGTTTAAAATGGTTTCTACATTAGGTAGTAATGAGTTTATGTAACATGTCTACACACTAGTATTTTTGCTTCCGTTTTGTTTAAAGAGCTTTCCAGCATTCTCAATATCATGATTGATACAGAGACAGATAATATGTACATGGCGCATTGGGAACACTGGGATAAACAAAGAGGTTCTTCCCAGACTCTGTAGATTTTGGCTTAAAGCAGCATTCAGCAAACTTCTATGAGAATGAATCACGGTTAGAGTAAGCATTAGTTTAAATAAAACAGAGTTTATGTTCCTCATTAGTAACTGTTAACTTACAGATTACCAGAGTTACCAATATTAGCCCAAGTTAAAATGTTACTTTGAGACTATGAATGATACACATATATTTAACTTAATCATTCCAAAGCCTGCCCTCTTTCATTTTTACCTTGCAAAACTCCCCAAGGGTAGTGATGGTCTCTGACCATCCTTTCTGCAACTTTCACTTCATCCATACTCCCCACCACAGCAAAGGGTAACAGCATCTAGAGAACAAGAATGATACCAATTGAATTCTCTAGCACCAATAGAGCTTACTCTATTACTCTCAATCCTGTTATAAAAATGACAGTGATGATGATATTGTAGTATATTTAATTAGGGATCTTCCCTGCATCTCATTTTAAGACTTAACAATATGCACTAATTGGTTTCTGTCAGCTTCAGCCTCAGGCTGTGCACACAGTTGGACACTGTCTACTGAGCAGAGCCTAAAGCAAGGTATCCTGCTGTGGGAAACACAAAGTAAAAAGATTTTTAGTAGACATAATTTTTCTCCCACTATCTTTACCCTGAACCATCTTTACCCTGAATGTTGAAGAAATAACATACAAATAACTTTTAACTCTAGTATAAAGTCAAAAGACAAAAATATTAAAAATAACTACAACTATTAGAATAATTAATGGATACAATATAAAATGTATTAATAAGCAATACTGTATATATCTCAATAAATTACGTTTGTTTTTTTCAGACAGAGTCTGGCTCTGTCACCCAGGCTGGAGTGCAGTGGTATCTGCTTGGCTCACTGCAACCTCCACCTTCCAGTTTTGAGCAATTCTCCTACCTCAGTCTCCCTAGTAGCTGGGATTACAGGCACCCGCCACCATGCCTGGCTAATTTTTGTATTGTTTAGTAGACACTGAGTTTCACCATGTTAGCCAGGCTGGTCTTGAACTCCTGACCTCAGGTGATCCACCCACGTCAGCCTCCCAAAGTGCTGGGATTACAGGCATGAGCCACCATGCCCAGCAAAAATAATTTTTTACATTTTACAGTACTTAGCATTTCAATTCAGAAATCTATTTAATGTTTGCAGTATCTTAAAATAAAGGAGGTATTTCACAAAAAAAATAAATAAAAGAGGTATAAATAATAAGAAAAGAGAAATGGAAGAAATGGAATTAACAGTTATCAGTTTAGATTCTGTGTTTCAGATCCTTCACAAAGATTTTGGCACTTACACCTCAAAAAAAAAAAAAAAAAAAAAAAAAAAAAAGCCTTAAAAGAAGTGTCGGCCGGGCGCGGTGGCTCAAGCTTGTAATCCCAGCACTTTGGGAGGCCGAGACGGGCGGATCACGAGGTCAGGAGATCGAGACCATCCTGGCTAACACAGTGAAGCCCCGTCTCTACTAAAAAATACAAAAAACTAGCCGGGCGAGGTGGCGGGCGCCTGTAGTCCCAGCTACTCGGGAGGCTGAGGCAGGAGAATGGCGTAGACCCGGGAGGCGGAGCTTGCAGTGAGCTGAGATCCGGCCACTGCACTCCAGCCTGGGCGACAGAGCGAGACTCCGTCTCCAAAAAAAAAAAAAAAAAAAAAAAAGGAAGTGTCATTGGTCCCATAGCATAGATAAGTTAACAGTCTCAGGGAAGATGAGTGAATTGTGCAGGATCTCTTGACTTTTAAGTAGAGAAGATAGGATGGAAATCTAAATCTACATACGTTCAAAATTTATCATCTTTCAGCCGGGCATGGTGGCTCATGCCTATAATCCCAGCGCTTTGACAGGCCGTGGTGGGCAGATCACCTGAGGCCAGGAGTTCAAGACCAGCCCTGTCAACATGGTGAAACCCCATCTCTATTAAAAACACAGAAATGAGTTGGGTGTGGTGATGGGCATGTATAATCCCAGCTACTCAGAAGGCTGAGGCAGGAGAATTGCTTGAATCCAGGAGGCAGAGCTTGCAGTGAGCTGAGATTGTGCCATTGCACTCTGGCCTGAACAACAAGAGCAAGACTCCATCTCAAAAAAAAAAACAAACAAACAAAAAAAAATCACCTTTCAAAGTTTAAGCTAATATTTTAGGTATTTACTACCACAAAAGGTTTATACAAATAAAGAGTTTAGTCATCTTTACTACTGCCCTGATTCTAAAACCAGAGACAACACAGCATTCCGCATCCAACCCCCATCTATTTGTTTTGAGGCAAGTGCATTTGAGAGTTGGAGGCTCCCTTTTAACACTCAAGACCTACTTGTGAAATAGGGGCCCTGCCTTAGATGCAGCAAACGGAGAAGATGGGGGCCCTGACCATCCTTGCCGAGTTCATGAGGTAGTGGCTCATTATGTGGGGAAGCAATCCAAAGAACCTCAGACTGCTGCTCCTCCACAATGAGCTCTCAGTTAGTTACCAGTGGGTGCCTGAAGTTTCAAGGTGGGGTGGGGGGGCTGGGTAACCTGTCATTGTTTCCACCCACAATTACAGAACACTGCCTCAGAGATTTTGCCTTGGAGGGGAAACAGGCCATGAAACGAGAAAACCCATCCAAAAATTTAAATGTCATCCCAAGGAACCTGAATAGCCAAAAAAATATTGAAAAGAAAGACCAAAGTTAGAGGCCTCACACTTCTAGAATTCAAAACATATTACAAAGCTACAGTAATCAAAATAGTTTGGAAGTAGCATAAAGACAGACATTTAGACCAATGGAATCATATACAGAGCCCAGAGTTAATCCTCCCTTACCTATTCTTCTGTTGATAGACATTTGGGTTGCTTCCAGCTCTCAGCTACTGTGAATAATAACACAATTTATATGGCTTTGCAAATATCTAAGACCCTGCTTTCAATTCTTTCAGATATATACCCAGAAACAGGATTGTGAGATCATATAGTAATTTTATTTTCAATTTTGGAGAAACCACCTGTATTAGTCTGTTTTCACACTGCTGATAAAGATATATCCGAGACTGAGAAGAAAAAGAGGTTTAACTGGACTTACACTTCCACATGGCTGGGGAGGCCTTAGAAGCATGGTGGGAGGTGAAAGGCACTTCTTATATGGCAGTAGCAAGAGAAAATTAGGAAGAAGCAAAAGCAGAAACCCTTGATTAATGCATCAGAACTTGTGAGACTTATTCACTATCACGAGAATAGCACGGGAAAGACCGGTCCCCATAATTCAATTACCTTCCCCTGGGTTCCTCCCAAAACATGGGGGAATTCTGGGTGATACAATTCAAGTTCAGATTTGGGTGGAGACACAGCCAAACCATTCCACCACCATATTGTTATTCGTAGCGGTTCTACATGAGAAAAACTATAAAACTCTATTGAAAAAATCAGAGACAGGCTGGGCGTGGTGGCTCACGCCTGTAATCCCAGTCCTTTGGGAGGCCAAAAGGGGTGGATCACCTGAGGTCAGGAGTTCAAAACCAGCCTGGCCAACATGGCCAGCTGACATGGCCAACCCCATCTCTACCAAAAATACAAAAATCAAAAAATTTTTTTAAAAAGGAAGAAAAAGAAAGAAAGAAAAGAAAAGAAAAACTCAGGGACTATCTAAATAAATGGGGAGCCATTCCACGTACCTGGATAGAAAGACTCACTATTGTCAACACGTCAATTTTCTATAACTTAACCTATGGATTCACCACAATCCCAATCAAAATTTCACCAAATTTTGATTTGGTGACTATCTAAATAAATGGGGAGCCATTCCACGTACCTGGATAGAAAGACTCACTATTGTCAACACGTCAATTTTCTATAACTTAACCTATGGATTCACCACAATCCCAATCAAAATTTCACCAAATTATTTTGTGAATAATAAACTAACTCCAAAATTTATATGAAAAGGCAAAAGAACTAGAATAGCCAACACAATATTGAGGAAGAACCAAGTTGGAAGACATACTATTCAACCTCAGGATTTACTACAAATCCATAGTAATCAAAACAGCATGGCATAGGCAAAATGATAGACAAACAGATCAATAGAACAGAATAGAGAGCCCAGAAATATGCCTACACAAATATAGTCAATTGATATTTGACAAAGAAGCGATGGGAACTCAATAGAGAAAAGATATTCTTTTCAATAAATGGTGCTGGAACTGGGTATTTACATGCAAAAATAAGAATCTATAAATAGACCTTACATATTTCACAAAATTAACTCAAACCAGATCATTCCTAGAAGATAATGTAGAGTCCTAATTAGGGAAGGGGAGTCAGACTCGTGGGAGCAGGGGAAACCGAAAAAAAGGGAAGCAGATAAGCTACAAGTCTGCCTTTCTTCATAATCTGGAACACACAGCCCTACTGCACAAACAACTCATAATCTTCCTGTGCCTGGCTACCAGCAGACCCTCGGTTGACATAAAAAATTGCAAGTTTGCCGGGTGCGGTGGCTCAAGCCTGTAATCCCAGCACTTTGGGAGGCCGAGACGGGCGGTTCACGAGGTCAGGAGATCGAGACCATCCTGGCTAACACAATGAAACCCCGTCTCCACTAAAAATACAAAAAAATTAGCCGGGCGTGGTGGCGGCGCCTGTAGTCCCAGCTACTCGGGAGGCTGAGGCAGGAGAATGGCGGGAACCCGGGAGGCGGAGCTTGCAGTGAGCCGAGATCGCCACTGCACTCCAGCCTGGGCGACAGAGCGAGACTCCGCCTCAAAAAAAAAAAAAAAAATTGCAAGTTAGCTCACTGCACTGATAGTGGCAGGAGGCAGACAAATGCCTAGAAAGGTAGGGCCAAGTCCCCAGGGAAATCCCACCTCCAAGCCAAGGACAATTTAAAGCCTAAAAGCCAAGCTACGAGTCAAATCCACGGACTGAACTGAGAAGCTGACTCCCTGCCTGGTGCTCTTTCCTCTGACTGATCCCCGCCCTTCACCTGGTTTACATACACCTGCACTTCCTAATTGTTTTTTCACAATGCTGTGCCCACCTTTGGGTGGTGCCTTTGTTTTAACCTTTTTGCACATGCACAAACCAATCAGCATGCACTCCCCTGTTCTGAGCCCATAAAAGCCCTGGGCTTAGCCACACAAGGAGAGAAACTGCCCCCAGGTCCTCTCTCCACTGAAAGCTGTTCCATCACTCAATAAAATTCTCTCTACCTTCCTCATCCTTCAATTGTCAGGGCATCCTCATTCTTCTTGGATGTGAGAAAAGAGCTGGTGAACCCCCCATCTCAGGTAGAAGCTATAACACAGGCAGGCTGGAGCATGCTGGTCCAGCCGCAGGCTGAGTTGCTGTGCAAGCCAGACTGGGCCAAGTGGATGGGGAGCCTCCTGTGTGGCAGGTAGCGTGCCCAAGCAAGGCCCAGGTGGGGGTGTCACTGGCCAGAGGTCCTTGGCTGGCAAAATGACTAAGAATCTTGCATCACAACCTTGGCATTATCAGCGCTACACAAAGCCCTCTTCAGCATAGAGCCTAAGAACTAGCTTATAAAATCTCAGGCAATCCTTTGTTTGCAGTCAGCTTCTTTGTTGCAAGCCGCCCATTGCCTCCCTAGCAATGTATTTTCCTACTTTCTTTAATAAGTCTACCTTCCCTACCTATAACAAGCTAAAATTTTCCTTTTTTTTTTTTTCCTTTTCTTTGAGAGACTCTCACTCTGTCACCCAGGCTGGAGGGCAGTGGTACAATCTTGGCTCACTGCAACCTTTGCCTCAATGAGGTAAATTCTTTTTTTTTTTTTTTTTTAGAGATGGAGTTTCGCTCCTGTTAACCAGGCTGGACTGCAATGTAGTGATCTCGGCTCACAGCAATCTCCGCCTCCCAGGTTCAAGTGATTATCCTGCCTCAGCCTCCCAAGTAGCTGGGATTACAGGCATGCAGCACCACGCCCAGTAATTTTGCATTTTTAGTAGAGGCAGGGTTTCACGATGTTGGTCAGGCTAGTCTCAAACTCCTGACCTCAGGTGATCCACCCACCTCGGCCTCCCAAAGTGCTGGGATTACAGGCATGAGCCACCAAGCCCGGCCAGTAAATTCTTTTATGCCTACACCAGTCCAGATAGTCATCACTCCCTCGCAACAGATAACATAAAAGGAAATGTAGGTGACTTTGGGTTTAGCAATGACTTCATCGATATAATACTGAAGACATCATCAATGAATGGAAAGAATTGATGAGTTGGACTTCATTAAAACTAGAACTTCTGCTAGCAAAAGACACCTTTAAAGACAACAAGATAAGCCACAGACTGAGAGAAAATCTTTACACAACACACACTTGATAAAGGACTGATGTCCAAAATATACAAAGAACTCTTAAAACTCAACAAGAAAATGAACAACCCAATTAAGAATGGGCACAAGATCCAAACAGCCACGTCAACAGAAAAGATATTCAGATAACAAATCAGCATGTAAAAAAGATGATCAACATCATACATCCTCAGGGAACTGCAAATTAAAAGAAAAATACATGATACTACACAATTATTAAATTTCCAACCACTGAATCTAAAATAAAAGTTAAAAAAAATTTTTAGGTCAGGCACAGTGGCTCCCCACTGTTAATCCCAGCACTTTGAAAGGCTGAGGTGGTTGGATCACCTGAGGTGAGGTGTTCGAGATCAGTCTGGCCAACGTGGTGAAACCCCATCTCTACTAAAAACACACACAAAAAAGTAGCCAGCTGTGGTGGTGCACACCTGTAATCCCAGATACTTGGGAGGCTGAGGCAGGAGAATCATTTCAACCCGGGAGGTGGAGGTTGCAGTGAGTCAAGATCACACCACTGCACTCCAGCCTGGGTGACAAGAATGAGACTCCATCTCAAGAAGAAAAAAAATTTTTTTTTAATTTCCAAAATCCAAAACACTGACAACACAGAATCCTGGGAAAGATAGAGAGCAGCAGGAACTATCACTCATTGCCTGTGGGAATGCAAAATGGCATAGCCACATTGTAAGATTCTTGGGCAGTTTCTTTCAAAATTAAACGTACTTTTACCATATGATCCAGAAGTGCACTCATCAGTATTTATCCAAATAAGTTGAAAACTTGCGTCTGTACAAAAGCCCGCACACAAATGTTTATAGCAACTTTGTTCATAATTGCTAAACTTGAAAGCATCCAAGATGTCCTTCAATCGGTGAGTGGATAAACAATCTGTGGCGTACCTAAACATGAAATATTATTCAATGACAACAAGAAATCAGCTATCAAGCCACAAAAAAAGACACAGAGAAACCTTAAATACTTATTTCTAAGTAGAGTGAAGCCAATCTGAAAGTTCTACACGAACTATGATTCCACCTATATGATATTCCCAAAATGGAAAATTATGGAGTAAAAAGATCAATAGTTGCCAAGGGTAAAGGGAAGAGAAGGAGACAGAAATGAATAGGTCAAGTACAGGTGATATTTAGGGCAGTGAAACTACGGTGAATGTTACTGTAGTATGGGACAGAGGTCACTAGACATCTGTTCAAACCCATACAATGTTCAACACGAACACTGAAGACTTGTCAGATACGAACTGTAGTTTACAACTTACCAGTATTGCCTCATTAAGTGTAACAAATGTACCACACTTCAGGCAGGATGTTAATAATAGAAGAAAATCAAGGGAGGGCCTTAAGATCTCTCTGTTCTATCTGCTCAATTTTTCTACAAATGTACAACTACTCAAAAAAAAAAAAATATTTTACATTTAAAAAGAAGGATGGGGCCGGGCTTGTGGCTCACACCTGTAATCCCAGCACTTTGGGAGGCCGAGGTGGGTGGATCATTTGAGCTCAGGAGTTTGAGACCAGTTTGGCCAATGTGGTGAGACCCTGTCTCTACTAAAAATACAAAAATTAGCCAGGCGTGGTGGTGGGCGCCTGTAATCCCAGCTACTCAGGAAGCGGAGGCAGGAGAATTGCTTGAACCTCAGAGGCAGAGGTTGCAGTGAGCCGAGATCATGCCACTGCACTACAGCCTGGGCAACAGAATGAGACTCCATCACACACACACACACACACACACAAACACACAAAAAAAAAGAAGGATGGAGGTTGGGGTGAAATAAAATTATAAGGAGATTCCAATAAAGGCTAAATTGTAGTCCAACTAGTTTGCAAGACAGAAACAAATAATAAGAAAGCTGGGAGGAGGCATCCTTGGGTTGCAATAAACGTCAAACACTGACTTCAGAAATCATTCCTTAAAAGGAGACAATTTGATAGAATTCATTTAGAGAACAATATCGTTAACAAGGCAGTGCTGCAAACAATTGAGCAATCAGCTGGCAATTAGTGGAGCTTATCAGCTGGGTACAATCATGGGAAAAGAGAGAGGGCAACCAAAACCACTTCATTCAGTGTGTCTATGGGCCTGCCTGAAACTGCACCTTAACGAGGAGCAACATCAGAGGCTTAACATTGTAGGAGGATAAACAGACTTTACTCAAACAATTCTGCCAGTTACTGAACAAATACATAACAAGCTCTAGGGGAAGAGATAGAACTCACATCCCAAGTTGTCACAATGCAGTATCTAAAATACCCCATTTGTTACAAAATATTTTTTTTTTTTTTTTTTTTTTTTTTACATGCAATGTATAAAACAAAATATACCCTTAAAAAAAGAAACAGGCCGGGCACGGTGGCTCAAGCCTGTAATCCCAGCACTTTGGGAGGCCGAGACGGGTGGATCACGAGGTCAAGAAATCGAGACCATCCTAACACGGTGAAACCCCATCTCTACGAAAAAATACAAAGGACTAGCTGGGCAAGGTGGCAGGTGCCTGTAGTCCCAGCTACTCAGGAGGCTGAGGCAGGAGAATGGCATAAAACCGAGAGGCAGAGCTTGCAGTGAGCTGAGATCCGGCCACTGCACTCCAGCCTGGGCGACAGAGCGAGACTCCATCTCAAAAAAAAAAAAAAAAAAAAAAAAGAAACAAAGTGGTCAACAGAAACTGGCTCTGAGACTGTTCAGATGTTGGATTTATCCAAAAAATATTTTATTTCTAATAGTCATTATAATTAGGTCCACAGATATAAGAGAAGCCAAGATTAAAGAATTAAAGGAGAGTGACATCTGCAAGATAAGAGACTAGGAGATCCCAGTTCTTATCTCCCGAGAAAATGCTAATTTGGCAATATCTATGGACGAAAGTGCCATTGTGGGAGCTTTGGGATCCAGATAGCAGATTATGATATTCTAGTACATTTGAAGACCAAGGAAAGCCGCTTTAAGAAGACAGGCTCACACCTTAGAAGCAAACACACTAAATGCAGACTCAGCAGACCTATAAGCATCCGCATTTCTCTGTGGACTTGGCTCCAACCCCACATGCCCGAAGCACTGAAGCTCCTTGTCCAAATTCCTTCCATGAGCTTCACCCACATACAGACTGACTACAGAACCCACAGAAGACCAGGACCCGATCAATCCTACATAACTATGGTCCCTAAGGTAGTTACACCAGTTGGGAGCCTAAGATGAGAGTGTCTTTACCTAATAAAATGAGTCTTTAAAGACAAGAAGACAAGATTGCTCCTTTAAATAAGCAAAGACCAATGCAAGACTATGAAGATCATGAGGAATAAGTCAAACATGACCCCACAAAAAAAAAAAAAAAAAGAGAAAAAAAATCCCCAATACGGAGCCATTAACAGGCCCTAAAATAATGAAGATCCATGAAGCTACTTGAAAAGAATTCAAAATAATTATGTTTGTTTGTTTGTTTGTTTGTCTCGTTCTGTCACCCAGGCTGGAGTACAGTGGTGTGATCTCAACTCACTGCAACCTCCACTTCCCAAGTTCAAGCGATTCTGCCTCAGCCTCCCGAATAGCTGGAACTACAGGCACGCACCACCATGCTCAGCTAGTTTTTGTACTTTTAGTAGAGACGGGGTGTCACCATGTTGGCCAGGCTAGCCTCAAACTCCTGACCTCAGGTGATCCACCCATCTCGGCTTCCCAAAGTGCTGGAATTACAGGTGTGAGCCACCACACCCAGCAAAATTCAAAATCATTGTCTAAAAAAAAAAAAGCTAAATAAGCTTCAAGCAAATACAGATAAATGACAAAATGAAATCAGGAAAACAATACATGAACAAAATTAGAAGTTCAATAAAGAAAGAAAAAACACACAAAAATTCTGGCTCTACAAAGTAAAATAATTGCACTGAGAATTTTAGTGGACAGCTTCAAGGCAAGACTCAATCAAGCAGAAGAAAGAACGAGTGAACTCTAAAACAAAGTATTTGAAATTATCATTAGATAAACAAAAACAAAAAGGATGGAAAAAGTGAAGAGAGCATATGGAACTTACAGAAAATCATCAAGAAAACCAATGTACGCATTATAGAAATCTCAGAATGAGGCAGAGCTTGCAGTGAGCCAAGATCACTGCCAGTGTACTCCAGCCTGGACAACATAGTGAGAATACATCTCAAAAAAAAAAAAAAAAAAGAAAAGAAAGAAAAAGAAATTACTCATTTTGCAAACTGAATCTTTGTATACTCTGACCTATATCACAAAGAGAATTCTGAAAGCAGCAAGAGAAAAACATCTTGTCCCATATAAGGGAGCCTGCATAAGACTATCAATGGGTATCTCCACAGAAACCTTGCAGGTCAAGAAACAGTGGGATGATTCAATGTACTGGAAGAAAGAGAAAGACCAAAATGAATACTTTACCCCCCAAAAACTGTCCTTTAAGAATAAAGGACAGGCTGGGTGCAGTGGCTCACGCCTGTAATCCCAGCACTCTGGGAGGCTGAGGAAGGCAAATCACCTGAGGTCAGGAGTTCAAGACCAGCCTGGCAAACATGGCAAAACCCCATCTCTACTAAAAATACAAAAATGAGCTGGTGTGATGGCAGGTGCCTGTAATGCCAGCTGCTCAGGAGGCTGAGGGAGGAGAATTGTTTGAACCCTGGAGGCAGAGGCTGCAGTGAGCTGAGGCCCCATCATTGCACTCCAGCCTGGGCACCAAGAGCAAAACTCTGTCTCAAAGAAAAAGAATTAAGAACAATGTTCCCATCTGATCATTTCAGCTGTGGCCTGGCACTCTTCTGAGAGCCCAGCCCCAGGTACTTGCAATCAGCCCTGGCACTGCTGTCGCTTTAGCATTCTGCAGTTGCCTGAGCATTCTTCCTGCCCCTGCCTAAGTTTTCTGCCAGTTGTGTGGGGGCCAGCCTGCCCCTCTCTATCACAGCCAGCATCTGAACCCTGGGTACCTGAGGACACATATGCCAGCCTGTTTCTGATCCAGTCCCTCCAGTACTTATGCATACCATCCAGAACACCATTTGGGATCTGAGAATCAAGAAAATGGCTAGCCCAGTCCACCACTGGCACCTGATCACTCCCTCTGGAGACTAAGGCTGTGCTGACCCAGGCGGCCGACACTACAGCAGCTGAAACCCACCCTCCTGTGCTGAAAGGTGAAGCTGCTTCCCCTGTGTACACAAAGTAGCAGCGTTCCTGCATGAGAGAACAGGCAAGCCACAGGGCTGTCTGTATTGGGCTGAGCAACCTCCTACCCTGAGGTTGCTACTATGAAGAGTCATCAGACAGGCATTTTCAATGGCTCTTGGCTACATTATGACCTGGAGGTAGATGACAGTGTCTGTCTGAACTAACAGTCATGAGCTCTGTGGGACAGGGGTAGGATAGGGAAACAGATCATGTTCCTACCTACATAGGAGGCAGAGCTGGTACAGCTCCTCCCTCCCTACAGAGACCTGTGAGCATTTCAACAGGAGCTGCCCCAGCCACCCCCGTAAAGGCTACTGTTCACGTTCATCTTGAGATGTTGGTGAGTAAGCTTTGTAGTCCAGTTCTGCCCAGCTTTGTCTTCCCCTCTGGAGTGAACAGGCAACTCAGAGTCTAGGCATTACATAGACCAGCCTATCACCTGAAACAACAGAGACGAAATCACAGTAAACAAAGATCAAACACACACCATCTGCTTCTGCCATAGCTGGCTCTTACTCATGAGTGCCACTTACTGGCATGAAGGTTAAAGGGCACAAACCAATAAAAAGTCTACTGACAGAAGGGCACAGGGCTAAAGAAACAAAGCCAAAGCCCCCTACCCAATAGATGCTATAGTTACACCCACAAGGGGGGAAAGCCCCATCTAAATTAAAGTAAATTCAAAAACAAGAAGTGACAACTTTCCCAGATGAGAAGAAACCATCATAAGAACTTTGGCATCATGAATTTAAAAAAAAAAAAAAAGAAAGCAGAATGTTTTGACGCTACCAAAGGACGCACTAGCTCTCTGGCAATGGATCCTAACTGACCAAAATGACAATTCTGAAATGAAAGATAATGAATTCAAAATATGGATTATAAGGAAGCTCAATGAGATCCAAGAGAACATTGAAAATCATCACAAAGATATCAGAGCAATGCAGAATGTGAATTAAATACAGATATCTATAAATTAAAAGAACGGAATTTCTAGAAACGAAAAACACACTGAAGGACCGATTTACAGTTGAAAGCTTTAACAATAGGCTAGACTAAGCAGAAGACAGACAGAAAATAGAATCCCACTGACTTCTGGCTTGTAAAATTTCTTCTGTGAAGTCTGTAGTTAGTCTAATGTGATTTCCTTTATAGGTGATTTGAAATTTCTCTCCTGCTTCTTTCAGAGTATTTTCCTTCTAGTTGACTTTAGATAGTCTGGTGAAGTTCATTTTGCAAAGTATTTCCAGGTGTTCTCTGAGCTTCTTGCATCTGGATGTGTACCTTTCTAGCAAGGCCAAGAGAGTTTTTCTGATTATTCCCTCAAATATGTTTCCAATCTTTTTACCTTCTCCTCTTCTCTCTCAGGAATGCCTACAACTCATAAGTTGGGTTGCTTTACATAATTTCCTATTTCTTGACCTCTTATTTATTTAAATTTTCTTTATTTTTTACCTGTGTTAGTTCAAAAGACCTGTTTTGTTTTTTGAAAAAGATAAGAAAATTGATATGGTGTTAGGCCAGGCACAGTGGCTCATGCCTGTAATCTTACCACTTCGGGAGGATGAGACAGGTGAATCGCCTGAGCTCAGGAAGTTCAAGACCAGCCTGGGCAAGATGGGGAAACCCTGTCTCTACTAAAATACAAAAAATCAGCTGGACATGGGGGCAGGTGTCTGTAATCCCAGCTTCAGGAGGCTGAGGCATGAGAATTGCTCAAACCTGGGAGGCAGAGGTTGTAGTGAGTCAAGATCATGCCAGTGCACCCAGCCTGGACAACAAAGTGAAACTCTGTCTCAGAGAAAAAAAAGAAAAGAAAAGAAAGAAAATTGATGTGGTGCTAGATTAACCAGGAAAAAAGAGAGAAGATTCAAGTAAGCACAAGCACAATCAGAAGTGATAAAATTGACATTAAAACTGATACCACAGAAAACAAAAGATCATCAGAAACTAATGAAATATCTCTATGCATACAAACTAGAAAACCTAGATAAAATCGTTAAATTTATCCCTCCCTGCTCAGATGTGGCTCGAGCTGGAGGCACACAGGGCGAGATGCCGCAGACCTTCAACCCAGAGCAGCTTGGAGCCAGTGAATAATAGCTCTTCAAGTCTGCAATAAAAAATGGCCTCTTCTAGAGAATTGTTTGAACCCGGGAGGCAGATATTTCAGTGAGCTGAGATGGCACCACTGCTCTCCAGTCTGGACAACAGAGCGAGACTCTGTCTCAAAAAAAAAAAAAAAAAAAAAAAAAAAAAAAAAGCCTCTTCATGGCTTAAATTACAAAAGTAAACTAAAAGACATACATGTTTTTCTTTACCCCAACTCATTCCTTACATGTAGACTCAATCTTTTCAGCATTTGCTTTACTGGTTTAGTAAAAGCCAGGATAAACAACTTTGTGGTAACGAGAATGTTATCCAATGTATGTTGTTTACCTTATTGTAAATACTGGTGAACAGCTGTCAATAATGGTTTTATATTCCTTAAAAAAAAAAAAGAAAGAAAGAAAATGGATAAATTCCTGGAAACATACAACCTCTTAAGACTGAACCAGGAAAAAAATAGATATCCTAAATAGCCCAATAACAAGTAATGAAATAGATTCAGTAATAAAATAATTTCAAACAAACAAACAAACAAAAAAAACAAGAACAAATGGGTTTACAGCCAAATTTTGCCAGAAGTACAATGAAGAGCTGTTATCAATCTTACTGAAACTATTCCAAAAATTTATGGAATTTTTCGATTGGAAGAATCAATAACATTACCGAGACCATATTAACTAAAGCAACCTAAAGATTCACCACAATGCCTATCAAATTACCAATAACATTTTTTACAGGATTAGAAAAAAATGATCCTAAATATCATATGGAACCAAAAATGCATCTAAATAGCCAAAGTAATCCTAAGCAAAAAGAACTAAGCCAGAGGCACCATGTGTCTGACTTCAAATTATACTATAATGCAATACTAAATAAACCAGTATGGCCTTGGTACAAAAACGGACTGATTAATAGAACAGAATAAACAGTCCGTTGCTAGGAAGGATACAGCTAAAAAAGGGAGAAAAAAATTGTGAAAGAAAAGAGAATAAAGAACCAGTAATAAAGCCACATGCCTACATACAAGTGATCTTTGACAAAGTTGGCAAAAATAAACAATGGGGAAAGGGCATTCTATTTAATAAATCGTGCTGGGAAAATTGGCTACCCATAGGCAAAAGAATGAAACTGAATCCCCATCTCTTACCATATGCAAACTTTAACCCAAGATGCATTCATGACTTAAATGAAACACCAGATGCTATAAAAATCCTAGAAGAAAATGTAGGAAAAACTCTTCTAGATATTGGCCTAGGCAAATAATTCATAAATTAGTCCTGAAAAGCATATGCAACAAAACCAAATATACACAAATGGGACTGAAACTAAAGAGCGCAGCAAAAGAAATGATCAACAGAGTAAACAGACAATCTACACAATAGAAACAAAATATTTGCAAACTTTGCATCTGAAAAAGGACTAATACACAGAATCTACAAGGAACACAAACAACTCAACAACAGCCAAGAATAAACAACCCCATTAAAAAGACCACAAAGGGGCCGGGCGCGGTGGCTCAAGCCTGTAATCCCAGCACTTTGGGAGGCCGAGGCGGGCGGATCACAAGGTCAGGAGATCAAGACCACAGTGAAACCCCGTCTCTACTAAAAATACAAAAAATTAGCCGGGCGCGGTGGCGGGCGCCTGTAGTCCCAGCTACTCAGGAGGCTGAGGCAGGAGAATGGCGGGAACCCGGGAGGCGGAGCTTGCAGTGAGCCGAGATCCCGCCACTGCACTCCAGCCTGGGCAACAGCGTGAGACTCCGTCTCAAAAAAATAAAAAAAAATAAAATAAAATAAAAAGACCACAAAGGATATGAACAGACATTTCTCAAAAGAAGACATACAAGTGGCCACCAAACATATGAAAACTTGCTCAACATCACCAATCATCAGAGAAATGCAAATTAAAGCCACAATAAAGGCTGGGCACAGTGGTTCACACCTGTAATCCCAGCACTTTGGGAGGCCAAGGCGAGTGGATCACCTGAGGTCAGGAGTTTCAGAACAGCCTGACCAATAAGGTTAAAACCCCAACTCTACTAAAAACACAAAAATTAGCTGGGCTTGGTTGTGAGCACCTGTAATCCCAGCTACCCCGGAAGCTGAGGCAGGAGAATCGCTTGAACCCAGGAGGCGGAGGTTGCAATGAGCTGAAATCATTTCACTGCACTCCAGCCTGAGTGACAGAGCGAGACTCTCTCAAACACTCAAACACACACACACACACACACACACACGCACACACAATATCATCTTACATAGTCAGAATGGCTATTACTGCAAACACAACAGATGTTGGTGTGGATGCAGAGAATAATGAATGCTTATTCACTGTTGGTGGGACCATAAATTAGCACAAACTCTATGAAAAACAATATAGAGATTTCTCAAAGCACTAAAAATAGAGCTACCATTCGACCCAGTGATTATACTAGGCATCTACCTGAAAGTAAACCTTATATACAAAAGTCACTTTCACTCATATGTGTATTACATTCCTACTTATAATAGTAAAGTCATGGAATTAACCTAAATGTCCATTAACAGTTGACTGGAATTTTTAAATGTAGTGCATCTACACCATGAAATACTATGCAGCCATAAAAAAAAGAAATCATGCTCTGTGCAGTAACATGGATGGAGTTGGGGGCCATAATCCTAAGTGAAATCACTCAGAAACAGAAAATCAAGTACCACATGTTCTCATAAGCAGGAGTTAAACAATGAGTACACAAGGACATAAAGATGGAAACAACAGATAACAAGACTCCAAAAGGCAGAGATTGGAAGGAGGTTGATGGTCAAAAAATTATCTACTGGTAATGAGATGTGATCACGGCACTACACACCAGCTGGGACAACAGAGTGAGACCATGTCTCAAAAAAAAAAAAAAAAAAGATCTGTTGGGTACAAAGTTTACTATCTCAGGATAGTTACACTAGAAGCCAAACCTCACCATTATGCAATATATCTATTTGACAAATACTCACTTACACCCTCTGAATCTAAAATAAAAAACAAAAGAAGTTTATAGTAGTAAACACCTACATCTCTTAAAAAAAGATCTCGCCTGTGCATGGTGGCTCATGCCTGTAATTCCAGCACTTTGGGAGGCCGAGGCAGGTGGATTGCCTGAGGTCAGGAGTTCAAGACCAGCCTGGCTAACATGGTGAAACACCGTCTCTACCAAAAATACAAAAAAAATTAGCTGGGTATGGTGGTACATGCCTGTAGTCCCAGCTACTCGGGAGGCTGAGGGAGGAGAATTGCTTGAACCTGGCAGGTGGAGATTGCAGTGAGCCAAGATTGCATCACTGCACTCCAGCCTGGGCGACAGAGGGAGCCTCTGTCTCAAAAAAAACCAAAAAGATCTCAAATAAACAACCTAACCTTACACCAAAAAAAAAAAAAAAAAAAAAAAAAAAAATTAGCAGAAGGAAAGAAATAATAAAGATTAGAGCATAAATAAATGAAATAGAGAATTTAAAAAGTTTTAATCGGCCAGGCACGGTGGCTCACGCCTGTAATCCTAGGAGATCTCTTGAGGCCAGGAGTTCGAGACCAGCCCAGCCAACATGGTGAAACCCTGTCTGAACTAAAAATACAAAAATTAGCCAGGCGTGGTGGTACGCTCCTGTAACCCCAGCTACTCAGGAGGCTGAAGCAGGAGAATCGCTTGAATCCGGGAGATGGAGGTTACAGTGAGCCAAGATTGTGCCACTGCACTACAGCCTGGGCAACAGAGTGAGACTCTGTCTCAAAAAATAAAACAAAAACATTAATCAATTAAGCTAAGAGTTGATTTTGGGGAAAAAAAATCAAAATCAAAGCCCTTACTTTGACTAAGGGCAAAAATAGAGAACATGTTAATAAAATAAGAAATGAAAGAGAAGATATTACAACTTATTACAGAAATTTATTTCTTACAGGAATAAACAGAATTATAAGGGACTATCATGAACAATTATAAATCAACCAATTTGACAACTTGGAAGAAATGGTGAAATGACTAGAAACATATAACCTACCAAGACTGAATGGAGAATAAATAGAGAGCTTAAAGAGACCAATAACAAATAGAGAAACTAAAGAAGTAATTTTTCAAAACTCCAAAATATAGCGTAGGACCAGATTACTTCATGGGTAAATTCTACCAAACACTCAAAGAAATTTTAATATAAAACATCCTCAAATTCTTTGAAAAAATAGAAAAAAGAGGTAACACCTTCAGAGTCATTTTATGAGGCAGCATCCCCTTGATATCAAAGCAAGAAAATATACTTCCAAGAAGAAAATTATAGGCCAGTATCCTTGAGGAACACGGTGTTTGAATTAAATCTAAATAAATCTGCTTACAAAGAATCAATTATCAGCAGACACTTTTCAAAATGAAGAAAATGTAAAAATTCTCACACTAGATTCTGGATAAAATAAACACTCATTTATAGCCTCTTTGTCAGATATTGTTACCGAAACTTACATTAATTGAGGAGTTTGCTTGAGCAGCAGTTTCTTCATCTGTTGGGAGCTGATATATCTGGATGCCACTGCTAATCAATTCACTCATTATCTTACTCTTAAACATCTGTAAATCATCTTTAGAAATTGTGTCTGCTTTGGTAATCAGTGGTATAATGTCCACCTATTAAAAAAGAAGACAAATAAAATCTCAGCATCAAGGATTCATTGTTCATCCTACAGTTTTTATAGTAAAGCTTCACAATCCCTGGCAACAAATTGCCTAACTAGATAATCACTGGCTGTCATGCCTTTCTTAAAAATTATTTTCCAAAATTATCAATACTTTTGAAGATTCATCTTTTATCCAAATTCACATTTAAAAGTCTCAACCTTGTTTCTCTTCTAAAAATCCCTTATACCTCTACAGATACGGAGTTAGTAAAATGTAAATAGTAGGACAATGTAAATTATTTTCGATTTTATTTCTTATTAAGCTGAGTGATGAGACAAATTGAAAGAACTTTCATCAAAATTGTGGAAAGGACTTTGTCTGCTTTCTACATCACTTATTCCATCAATCAGTCTTAATTAATGTCCCATTTTCACACACTCTTGCCCCACCTAGATGTGTTTGCAGATAGATTTGCTTTGCTTTTGTTTTTCAAAGATCACCTAAAAAGAATATAGAGTGGTTACCTTTTTTTTTTTTTTTTTTTGAGATAGAATCTTGCTCTGTGGCCCAGGCTGGAGTAGAATGGTGCAATCTAGGCTCACTGCAACCTCCGCCTCCCAGGTTCAAGCAATTTCCTGTCTCAGCCTCCCGAGTAGCTGGGATTACAGGCGCATGCCACCACACCCAGCTGATTTCTGTATTTTTAGTAGAGACAGGGTTTCACAATGTTGGCCAGGCTGGTCTCAAACTGCTAACCTCAGGTGATCCACCCACCTTGGCCTCCCAAAGTGCTAGGATTACGGGCGTGAGCCGCTGCACCCGGCCTGGTTACCATTTCTAAAGGCGCGCACGTGTGTGTGTGTGTGTGTATGTGTGTGTGTGTGTGTATAAGAACACCTTGCAAACAAATATGTTCATTTTTCTTTTGTAAAACGACATTATTTCCACATAGGAAGTTAAATATTTGCATATTTGAGGTTGAATTTTTACCCACAGTCTTCTCCTAGTGCTTCAATATGATCACTCCTGTCCTTTGCATTTGCACTTAAATAACTAAACTTTTTAGAAAATAACAATATACAAAATTATAAAATGTTTCATTACTGTTAAAATATCTTATGAAATCATAGCTCCACAAAATCAATATCTGTAATATAGTAGAAATAAATGAATATAAATTTTAGGCAGACTGCTTTCGTTTTAGATTGCTCAAAGCACATTTTTTAAAAAATCCATGGACAGGCCGGGCGCGGTGGCTCATAGTCTATAATCCCAGCACTTTGGGAAGCCGAGGCGGGTGGATCACCTGAGGTCAGGAGTTCGAGATCAGCCTGGCCAATATGGTGAAAACCCTGTTTCTACTAAAAAATACAAAAATTAGCTGGGCATGGTGGTGGGCACCTGTAGTCCCAGCTACTCAGAAGACTGAGGAAGGAGAATCACTTGAACCCAGGAGGCCGAGGTGGCAGTGAGCTGAGATCGAGCCACTGCACTTCAGCCTGGGTGACAGAGTGAGACTCCATCTCAGGAAAAAAAAAAGAGAGAGAGAGAGAAAGAAATGGAAATTTTCTATGTCAGTAATTCCTCAGGTTTTCAAATTTAAGGGGAAAGGCATTCATTGCAAGGAGAACTGACCAACTTGAAAAAGAAGACAAGCAGGGCACGGTGGCTCATGCCTTTAATCCCAGCACTTTAGAAGGCTGAGGCCAGCAGATTACTTGAGCCCAGGAGTTCCGGACCCATCCAGATAATATGGCAAGACCCCCGTCTCTACAAAAAACTAAAAATGAGCCAGGCGTGTGGCCACACACCTGTGGTCCCAGAAACTTCAGGCTGAGGTGGGAGGATCCCTTGAGCCTGAAAGGTCGAGGCTGCTGTGAGCCTTGTTCATGCCACTGCACTCCAGCCTGGGCAACAAGAGCGAAACTTCGTCTCAACAACAACGGTGTGTATTCCTGACTATTGAATGTACTACTAATTAAGAACCTGAAGCAGCTCTTAATTTAACTAGAAATCTAATTTATTTCAAGTACTTAATGACATCTGAGATTAAATACAAAGTCTCTTTTCAGTTTGAACAATACACAGCAAAAGTGGAGACTCCTTGGATAAAGGGAACCCAAATTAGAACCTTTTCTGTCTTCAACTAAAGTTGTCTTCAACTAAGTAAAGTTGAAGACAGCATGTTTTGTTAGGGCTGAGTACAGAAAAGAATCTGACAATATGACAATTTCTGTTATATCTATATTGGCCTTCTATTTTTTAAAAAGAAGACATACTTTTAACCCTTTCTTTTTTTTGAGAGAGAGAGGGTCTTGCTCTGTGGCCCTCTCTGCAGTGCGGTAGCGTGATCATAACTCACTGCAGCCTCAACCTCCCAGGCTGAAGCGATCCTCCCACCTCAGCCTCCTGAGTAGCTAGAACTACAAGTACATGCTACCATGCCTGGCTATTTTTTTAGAGACAGGGCCTCACTATGTTGTTCAAACTCATCTAGAACTTCCAGGCTCAGGCAGTAGGGTGCAAAGGGGACTCTGGAAGCCAGGTGTCAAGTCTCAATTTGTCCAAGATATCCTGCCCAAGATAACAACAACCTGTGTTGGGCAAGTCACTTAACCTGTGAATCTCAGACAAAGCAAGGAGCAGTAAATACTTCTACGTTCTTTTTTCTGGAGATGGAGTTTTCTCTTGTTGCCCAGGCTAGAGTCCAATGGCGCGATCTCGGCTAACTGCAGCCTCTTCCTCCCAGGTTCAAGTGATTTTCCTGTCTGGCATTACAGGTGCCCGCCACCATACCCGGCTTTTTTATTTTAAGGCTCTTGTTGCCCAGGCTAGAGTGTAGTGGTGTGATCTCAGCTCGCTGCAACCTCTGTCTCCTAGGTTCAAGTGATTCTCCTGCCTCAGCCTCCTGAGTAGCTGGGATTACAGGCACCCACGACCATACCCAGCTAATTTTTTTGCAATTTTAGTAGAGAGAGGGTTTCACTGTGTTGGCCAGGCTGGTCTCAAACTCCTAAACTCAAGTGACCCACCCACATCAGCTGGGATTACAGGTGTGAACCAACATGTCCGGCTAAGGTTCTATTCTAATTCTAAAAGTCTCATTATCTCAATGGGGTAGTAAATAGATTGCACTTTAAGATATAGGAGAGGTAATAATCCAACATTTTGATATGGGGGAGGTAGTAAAATTCAACATTTTGTAAAACATGGCAAGTTTTTTGTGGACTTGATTTTCAAATGCAGTACACCCTTGAACAACACGGGTTTAAGCTGTGTGGGCCCACTTACATGTGGATCTTTTTCAACCAAATGCAGAATGAAACCTGCATATATGGAGGCCCAACTATTCATATACCCAGGTTCTGCAGGGCCCACAGTGGGGGCTTGACTATGCCAGGATTTTGGTAAAAACAGGGGTCCTGGAACCAATCCCCTATAGTATATGTCCTATACATATACCATAGGACAACCGGACTATTTTTATAGTTTTAAGAAACATAGATTTGCCAAGTCTATGAGCCTTTCCAGATCATTTGTACTATGCTTACATAGAAACCCTTCGTAGAGGGAGTCTAATATACAGGAAATACTTACATAGAATATTTTGCATATTAAAACCGGGCACAGTGGATGCCGCTTGTAATCTCAGCACTTTGGGAGGCTGAGGCAGGTGGATCACCTGAGGTCGGGAGTGCAAGACCAGCCTGGCCAACATGGCGAGACCCTGTCTCCACTGAAAATACAAAACTTACCCAAGCATAGTGGCAGGTGCCTGAAATCCCAGCTACTCGGGAGGCTGAGATGGGAGAATCACTTGAACGCACGAGGCAGAGGTTGAGGTGAACTGAGATCGCGCCACTGCACTCCAGCCTGGGTGACAGAGCAAGATTCCATCTAAAAAAAAAAAAAATTCCGCATATTACTTTCTCTTCAAAAACAACTTCAAAATTGTTTTAAATGAACACGTCTTTATGTCAGCAATATGCTACATTAAAACAATTAATATCCAAATATATAAACAAGTATATACAAGAAACTTATTATACTTAAAGGCACTTATTATCAAACACTGAAAAAAAAAGGAACATCTCCAATCAATGGTGACAGCTACAACTGAGGACAAACTTTATTTCAGGAACATACATGTATCACTTTTCATCCTAACACTCATCTAGCAAAGTAGGTTTTTTTGGTTTCTTTGTTTCTTTTTTGAGACAGGGTCTCTCTCTACCAACCAGGCAGGAGTGCAGTGGCACCATCACGGCTCACTATGGACCTCGGCCTCCCACGCTCAAGTGATCCTCACACCTCAGCCTCCCAAGAAGCTGGAAATACAGGCATGCGCCACCATGTCTGGTTAACTTTAGTATTTTTTGCACAGGCAGGGTTTTGCCCTGTTGCCCAGGCTGGTCTGAAACCTAAGCTCAAGAGGTCTGCCAGGTGTCAGCCTCCCAAAGTGCTGGGATTATGGGTGTGAACCACTGCACCAGGCCCTAAGTAGATGTTAAAATCCCTAATTAAGATAAGAAACTGAGGCATCATGAAGATAAGGCTACAAGTCTAAGAACTGGGAGGGCTGGAAGCCCACACAGATTCCTTAGATTTGAGCGCAGTGTACCAAACCAAGGGGGCAGGGAGTGCTAACTTAATGTTAGCTGGCAGGCTGGTGCAGGTTTGCAGCAGAGTTTTCAATGATTTATGGGAAATAGTAAGAACATGAAAGTAAATTTTTTTTTTTTTTGAGACCGAGTCTCGCTGTGTCACGCAGGGTGGCGTGCAATGGTGTGATCTCAGCTTACCGCAACTTCGGCCTCCAGGGTTTCAGTGATTCTCCTGCCTCAGCCTCTGGAGTAGCTGGGATTACAGGTGTATGCCACCACGCTCAGATAATTTTGTATTTTTACTAGAGACGGGCTTTCAGCATGTTGGCCAGGCTGGTCTGAAAGTAAACTTTTCCATAGAGCTAAATGATTCCCCATTTAAAGATCTTTTATTCTGAGAGATTCTGTTCTTTCAAATTGAATGGAAATATCCTCTTGTTAAATGAAATGATGGTGATAGGAGATAGTGGTGTGTTACTCTTTTTATTGGCTGTACCTGGTAGAATTAAAAAATCAGCATTTCTATTGTAGCCTCCTAATTTGGGGAAAATATTTCTTTAGAAATCTAAAAGTCTGGAACTTCCCATCATTATGCCTCCCCAGAATAATAGAGGACTTTACTTAAAACACAGATGCCCCTCAAGATTCTCTCATTAATCTCTACCTTATTCTGTTTGGGTTAAGACATTTAGGGACTGTGAAGTGAGAATAAAGTGAGTTTAAGCAATCCAAAACCACGTGCTGACTCTGGATCCTCGAAGATTACTTTCTTCGGAATCTTTTTCATCTGTTAACTTTCCTCTGGGCTCAAACTGTCTTTTCCTAAAACAGTCACATTTGGAATAGTACTGCTACATGGCAATCACTATCATAATAAACTAACTTGAGGTCTCCAATAATCAGCTTTCATCTAAAGTCTCTTTCAGGTTGACAAAATAAAAACTTTCAATATTTTGTCTACCCACTTCCAAAAGAAAATGAGTCTATACATGTACAAATATATGTGATTATATATGTATATACACACATGTGATTTTGATCAGCCTGTTTATAAACTACTTGAAAAACAAGTTGATTTGTAAATTCATTTATGAAATCATTAGTTTATAAACTACTTGATTTTTGCAAGTAGTTTATAAACAGGCTCATCAAATTGAACAAATTTCTTAAAATAATTTCACTGTATAGCTGGCAAATAAGTTATTTACTCTTCTTATTAGCATATCTTATTTTTACCCGTCCTCCTTTAGCAAGCATCTAAGTTAAACTATTTTATGTCCACAGCTATACAACGAAACATCACTTTCAGTCACAACATATTAAACATTGAAAACTATGAAGAGATCCAGTTACCTTTAGTCTTACATGTACTTATATATACTTTTAATATACTACTTGATGTTTTATGGTGCACAAACACAGAGCTCTTACAGGATATATAACTATGAGAATACTTAGAGTGTATGCTTATTAAAGGGTTCGAAACTCTCTTTTTTAAAGAAAAGTTCATTCTTATTTTTTTTTATTTATTTTTATTTTTTGAGATGGAGTCACTCTTGTCGCCCAGGCTGCAGTGCAATGGCGCGATCCCGGCTCACTGCAACCTCTGCCTCCTGGGTTCAAGATATTCTCCTGCCTTAGCCTACCGAGAAGCTGGGACTACAGACATGCGCCACCACGCCCGGCTAATTTTTGTATTTTTTAGTAGAGATGGGGTTTCACTACGTTGGCCAGGCCTGTCTCAAACTCCTGACCTCAGTTGATCCGCCTGCCTCAGCCTCCCAGAGGGCAGGGATTGTGGCGTGAGCCACCGTGCCCAGCCAAGAAACGGCAATTTTAAGAACTTCAAATTCTTAAGGCCGGGCGCAGTGGCTCACCGTGGTAACCCCACACTTTGGGAGGCCGAGGCAGGCAGATCAACCAAAGTCAGGAGTTTGAGACCAGCCTGGCCAACATGGAGAAACCCCCTCTATACTAAAAATACAAAAATTAGCCTGGCATGATGGCGGGAGTCTGTAATCCCAGCTATTTGGGAGGCTGAGGCAGGAGAATCGCTTGAATCCTGGAGGCGGAGGTTTGCAGCGAGCCAAGATCGCGCCATTGCACTCCAGCCTGGGTGACAAAAGCAAGACTCCCTCTCAAAAAATAAAACAACTTAAGCATACAGTAAAGTATTCTTTCCATGCCCCAATGTTAAAAGGTCCATCTAATATAGACTACTTGTTTGAAAAAAAAATCAAAAATTGGTAAAAATTCTGCTTAAATTCCATATTAAACTAGGATCAAAAGTTATTTTTAGCTCTTCTTGTTTCTTAAATACTTGAAATGTGTTGCTACATGTTTTTCTTATGTATTTATTCATTCAACTAACTTTGGGTGGAAGGTACTTACAAGTTTAAAAGTCCTTTCTGACAGTGGAAATAACATAAAAATATTTGCATAAAAGACACTCAATGGTTCTCAAAGAGTATCTGAGAGTCTAATCAGCCTATTAACCTTGGTCTAAATAACCAACAACAAATGTGAGCTTTTTGTCACATCCGTGTATTTTCCCCTGTAACCTGATACCTACATTTTAAATGCATTTTTAAAATGTTTCATTTGGCCCTATGATAATTATTTCCCCTGTAAAAAGCGACACGATTTTTGTTTAAGAGCAAACGAGAGAGTATCTGGTCTATGAAAAAAGCTAAGTGGAAAGATCAGCTCCCTAAAGTTTGTAACCAATAACAAGACACAAATGCTACCTTGTTATGTAATCAACAATATGTGAGTCGAAATAAACTAGCGAGCTATACATTTCTGATACATACCAATTTACCAATCAACAGGAGGGGAAGAAATCGCTCAAATGTGACTACTGTTAACAAACATCTAAATATCAGACATAGTCTCTATTAAAATCCTAACCTACCAATTTTGAAATCATTCCTTCGACTTTTGTTATGTTTTTTTTTAAATTTATTTATTATTATTATACTTTAAGTTGTAGGGTACATGTGCATAACGTGCAGGTTTGTTACATATGTATACTTGTGCCATGTTGCTGTGCTGCACCCATCAACTCGTCATTTACATCAGGTATAACTCCCAATGCAATCCCTCCCCCCTCCCCCCTCCCCATGATAGGCCCCGGTGTGTGATGTTCCCCTTCCTGAGTCCAAGTGATCTCATTGTTCAGTTCCCACCTATGAGTGAGAACATGCGGTGTTTGGTTTTCTGTTCTTGTGATAGTTTGCTAAGAATGATGGATTCCAGCTGCATCCAAGTCCCTACAAAGGACTCAAACTCATCCTTTTTTATGGCTGCATAGTATTCCATGGTGTATATGTGCCACATTTTCTTAATCCAATCTGTCACTGATGGACATTTGGGTTGATTCCAAGTCTTTGCTATTGTGAATAGTGCTGCAATAAACATACGTGTGCATGTGTCTTTATAGCAGCATAATTTATAATCCTTTGGGTATATACCCAGTAATGGGATGGCTGGGTCATATGGTACTTCTAGTTCTAGATCCTTGAGGAATCGCCATACTGTTTTCCATAATGGTTGAACTAGTTTACAATCCCACCAACAGTGTATAAGTGTTCCTATTTCTCCACATCCTCTCCAGCACCTGTTGTTTCCTGACTTTTTAATGATTGCCATTCTAACTGGTGTGAGATGGTATCTCATTGTGGTTTTGATTTGCATTTCTCTGATGGTCAGTGATGATGAGCATTTTTTCATGTGTCTGTTGGCTGTATGAATGTCTTCTTTTGAGAAATGTCTGTTCATATCCTTTGCCCACTTTCTGATGGGGTTGTTTGTTTTTTTCTTGTAAATTTGTTTGAGTTCTTTGTAGGTTCTGGATATTAGCCCTTTGTCAGATGAGTAGATTGCAAAAATTTTCTCCCATTCTGTAGGTTGCCTGTTCACTCTGATGGTAGTGTCTTTTGCTGTGCAGAAGCTCTTTAGTTTAATGAGATCCCATTTGTCAATTTTGGCTTTTGCTGCCGTTGCTTTTGGTGTTTTAGACATGAAATCTTTGCCCATGCCTATGTCCTGAATGGTACTACCTAGGTTTTCCTCTAGGATTTTTATGGTATTAGGTCTAACATTTAAGTCTCTAATCCATCTTGAATTAATTTTCGTATAAGGAGTAAAGAAAGGATCCAGTTTCAGCTTTCTACTTATGGCTAGCCAATTTTCCCAGCATCATTTATTAAATAGGGAATCCTTTCCCCATTTCTTGTTTCTCTCAGGTTTGTCAAAGATCAAATGGCTGTAGATGTGTGGTATTATTTCTTAGGACTCTGTTCTGTTCCATTGGTCTATATCTCTGTTTTGGTACCAGTACCATGCTGTTTTGGTTACTGTAGCCTTGTAGTATAGTTTGAAGTCAGGTAGCGTGATGCCTCCAGCTTTGTTCTTTTGACTTAGGATTGTCTTGGAGATGCGGGCTCTTTTTTGGTTCCATATGAACTTTAAAGCAGTTTTTTCCAATTCTGTGAAGAAACTCATTGGTAGCTTGATGGGGATGGCATTGAATCTATAAATTACCTTGGGCAATATGGCCATTTTCACGATATTGATTCTTCCTATCCATGAGCATGGTATGTTCTTCCATTTGTTTGTGTCCTCTTTGATTTCACTGAGCAGTGGTTTGTAGTTCTCCTTGAAGAGGTCCTTTACATCCCTTGTAAGTTGGATTCCTAGGTATTTGATTCTCTTTGAAGCTATTGTGAATGGAAGTTCATTCCTGATTTGGCTCTCTGTTTGTCTGTTACTGGTGTATAAGAATGCTTGTGATTTTTGCACATTAATTTTGTATCCTGAGACTTTGCTGAAGTTGCTTATCAGCTTAAGGAGATTTTGGGCTGAGACAATGGGGTTTTCTAAATATACAATCATGTCATCTGCAAAGAAGGACAATTTGACTTCTTCTTTTCCTAACTGAATACCCTTGATTTCTTTCTCTTGCCTGATTGCCCTAGCCAGAACTTCCAACACTATGTTGAATAGGAGTGGTGAGAGAGGGCATCCCTGTCTTGTGCCAGTTTTCAAAGGGAATTTTTCCAGTTTTTGCCCATTCAGTATGATATTGGCTGTGGGTTTGTCATAAATAGCTCTTATTATTTTGAGGTACGTTCCATCAATACCGAATTTATTGAGCGTTTTTAGCATGAAGGGCTGTTGAATTTTGTCAAAAGCCTTTTCTGCATCTATTGAGATAATCATGTGGTTCTTGTCTTTGGTTCTGTTTATATGCTGGATTATGTTTATTGATTTGCGAATGTTGAACCAGCCTTGCATCCCAGGGATGAAGCCCACTTGATCATGGTGGATAAGCTTTTTGATGTGTTGCTGAATCCGGTTTGCCAGTATTTTATTGAGGATTTTTGCATCGATGTTCATCAGGGATATTGGTCTAAAATTCTCTTTTTTTGTTGTGTCTCTGCCAGGCTTTGGTATCAGGATGATGTTGGCCTCATAAAATGAGTTAGGGAGGATTCCCTCTTTTTCTATTGATTGGAATAGTTTCAGAAGGAATGGTACCAACTCCTCCTTGTACCTCTGGTAGAATTCAGCTGTGAATCCATCTGGTCCTGGACTTTTTTTGGTTGGTAGGCTATTAATTGTTGCCTCAATTTCAGAGCCTGCTATTGGTCTATTCAGGGATTCAACTTCTTCCTGGTTTAGTCTTGGAAGAGTGTAAGTGTCCAGGAAATTATCCATTTCTTCTAGATTTTCCAGTTTATTTGCGTAGAGGTGTTTATAGTATTCTCTGATGGTAGTTTGTATTTCTGTGGGGTCGGTGGTGATATCCCCTTTATCATTTTTAATTGCGTCGATTTGATTCTTCTCTCTTTTCTTCTTTATTAGTCTGGCTAGTGATCTGTCAATTTTGTTGATCTTTTCAAAAAACCAACTCCTGGATTCATTGATTTTTTGGAGGGTTTTTTGTGTCTCTATCTCCTTCAGTTCTGCTCTGATCTTAGTTATTTCTTACCTTCTGCTAGCTTTCGAATGTGTTTGCTCTTGCTTCTCTAGTTCTTTTAACTGCGATGTTAGAGTGTCAATTTTAGATCTTTCCTGCTTTCTCTTGTGGGCATTTAGTGCTATAAATTTCCCTCTACACACTGCTTTAAATGTGTCCCAGAGATTCTGGTATGTTGTATCTTTGTTCTCATTGGTTTCAAAGAACATCTTTATTTCTGCCTTCATTTCGTTATGTACCCAGTAGTCATTCAGGAGCAGGTTGTTCAGTTTCCATGTAGTTGAGCGGTTTTGATTGAGTTTCTTAGTCCTGAGTTCTAGTTTGATTGCACTGTGGTCTGAGAGACAGTTTGTTATAATTTCTGTTCTTGTACATTTGCTGAGGAGTGCTTTACTTCCAATTACGTGGTCGATTTTGGAGTAAGTACGATGTGGTGCTGAGAAGAATGTATATTCTGTTGATTTGGGGTGGAGAGTTCTATAGATGTCTATTAGGTCTGCTTGCTGCAGAGATGAGTTCAATTCCTGGATATCCTTGTTAACTTTCTGTCTCGTTGATCTGTCTAATGTTGACAGTGGAGTGTTGAAGTCTCCCATTATTATTGTATGGGAGTCTAAGTCTCTTTGTAAGTCTCTAAGGACTTGCTTTATGAATCTGGGTGCTCCTGTATTGGGTGCATATATATTTAGGATAGTTAGCTCTTCCTGTTGAATTGATCCCTTTACCATTATGTAATGGCCTTCTTTGTCTCTTTTGATCTTTGATGGTTTAAAGTCTGTTTTATCAGAGACTAGGATTGCAACCCCTGCTTTTTTTTGTTCTCCATTTGCTTGGTAAATCTTCCTCCATCCCTTTATTTTGAGCCTATGTATGTCTCTGCGTGTGAGATGGGTCTCCTGAATACAGCAGACTGATGGGTCTTGACTCTTTATCCAGTTTGCCAGTCTGTGTCTTTTAATTGGAGCATTTAGTCCATTTACATTTAAGGTTAATATTGTTATGTGTGAACTTGATCCTGCCATTATGATATTAACTGGTTATTTTGCTCGTTAGTTGATGCAGTTTCTTCCTAGCCTCAATGGTCTTTACATTTTGGCATGTTTTTGCAATGGCTGGTACCGGTTGTTCCTTTCCATGTTTAGTGCTTCCTTCAGGGTCTCTTGTAAGGCAGGCCTAGTGGTGACAAAATCTCTAAGCATTTGCTTATCTGTAAAGGATTTTATTTCTCCTTCACTTATGAAACTTAGTTTGGCTGGATATGAAATTCTGGGTTTAAAATTCTTTTCTTTAAGAATGTTGAATATTGGCCCCCACTCTCTTCTGGCTTGGAGAGTTTCTGCCGAGAGATCTGCTGTTAGTCTGATGGGCTTCCCTTTGTGGGTAACCCGCCCTTTCTCTCTGGCTGCCCTTAAGATTTTTTCCTTCATTTCAACTTTGGTGAATCTGGCAATTATGTGTCTTGGAGTTGCTCTTCTCGAGGAGTATCTTTGTGGCGTTCTCTGTATTTCCTGGATTTGAATGTTGGCCTGCCCTACTAGGTTGGGGAAGTTCTCCTGGATGATATCCTGAAGACTGTTTTCCAACTTGGTTCCATTTTCCCCCTCACTTTCAGGCACCCCAATCAGACGTAGATTTGGTCTTTTTACATAATCCCATACTTCTTGCAGGCTTTGTTCATTTCTTTTTCTTCTTTTTTCTTTTGGTTTCTCTTCTCGCTTCATTTCATTCATTTGATCCTCAATCGCTGATACTCTTTCTTCCAGTTGATCGAGTCGGTTACTGAAGCTTGTGCATTTGTCACGTATTTCTCGTGTCATGGTTTTCATCTCTTTCATTTCGTTTAGGACCTTCTCTGCATTAATTACTCTAGCCATCAATTCTTCCACTTTTTTTTCAAGATTTTTAGTTTCTTTGCGCTGGGTACGTAATTCCTCCTTTAGCTCTGAGAAATTTGATGGACTGAAGCCTTCTTCTCTGATCTCGTCAAAGTCATTCTCCGTCCAGCTTTGATCCGTTGCTGGCGATGAGCTGCGCTCCTTTGCCGGGGGAGATGCGCTCTTATTTTTTGAATTTCCAGCTTTTCTGTCCTGCTTTTTCCCCATCTTTGTGGTTTTATCTGCCTCTGGTCTTTGATGATGGTGATATACTGATGGGGTTTTGGTGTAGGTGTCCTTCCTGTTTGATAGTTTTCCTTCTAACAGTCAGGACCCTCAGCTGTAGGTCTGTTGGAGATTGCTTGAGGTCCACTCCAGACCCTGTTTGCCTGGGTATCAGCAGCAGAGGCTGCAGAAGATAGAATATTTCTGAACAGCGAGTGTACCTGTCTGATTCTTGCTTTGGAAGCTTCCTCTCAGGGGTGTACTCCTCCCTGTGAGGTGTGGGGTGTCAGACTGCCCCTAGTGGGGGATGTCTCCCAGTTAGGCTACTCAGGGGTCAGGGACCCACTTGAGCAGGGAGTCTGTCCCTTCTCAGATCTCAACCTCCGTGTTGGGAGATCTACTGCTCTCTTCAAAGCTGTCAGACAGAGTCGTTTGCGTCTGCAGAGGTTTCGGCTGCATTTGTTTAGTTTACTGTGCCCTGTCCCCAGAGGTGGAGTCTACAGAGACAGGCAGGTTTCCTTGAGCTGCTGTGAGCTCCACCCAGTTCCAGCTTCCCAGCAGCTTTGTTTACCTACTTAAGCCTCAGCAATGGCGGGTGCCCCTCCCCCAGCCTCGCTGCTGCCTTTTTGTAGATCACAGACTGCTGTGCTAGCAATGAGGGAGGCTCCGTGGGTGTGGGACCCTCCCGGCCAGGTGTGGGATATGATCTCCTGGTGTGCCTGTTTGCTTAAAGCGCAGTATTGGGGTGGGAGTTACCCGATTTTCCAGGTGTTGTGTGTCTCAGTTCCCCTGGCTAGGAAAAGGGACTCCCTTCCCCCTTGTGCTTCCCAGGTGAGGCAATGCCTCGCCCTGCTTCAGCTCTCGCTGGTCGGGCTGCAGCAGCTCACCAGCACCGATCATCCGGCACTCCCCAGTGAGATGAACCCAGTACCTCAGTTGAAAATGCAGAAATCACCGGTCTTCTGTGTCGCTCGCGCTGGGAGTTGGAGACTGGAGCTGCTCCTATTCGGCCATCTTGCTCCGCCCCCCTTTTGTTATGTTTTTAATCACCCCATAAAACAAAAAAAAGCAGCCTCTTTTAAAATGTAAATCCCCCCTTTTTCAAAGTAACTTGCCTAGGGAAATTTAATGCATTAAAATAAAACCTAACAGACAAACCAATTACAACATTAAAAAAAAAAAAAACTAAAATGATCAGTAACCAAACCAATAGCTCCAGTATAGCAAAGCGTGTGTTTTTAATCCGTTATGGGTATCCTATTATATTAATAAGCAACAATGTTTAAAAGTCATCCCAATGCCTAAAACACCGCCATAAACATAACATACTTGTCCTTTACTCCAATGAAGCTTAAACTAGACTCAAACTCAGACCATTTCCCCCTTCCTGGCACACTGAAATATACGAGGGGGAATCCAAGAAATCAGATATGTTAAGTGCCGGAAACTTCTTCCAGAATAGGGTCAAATTCGTGTTTATCCGCAAATGTCACCGTCCCAGTAAGTCTGCAAATTCTCACCAGCGCTGGAGTACAAAGAGGCCTGACCACGGAAACACCTGACCCAGCATCACTAAGACAGTGGGAAATGCAACCCTCCTCGGGTCGGAGCCCGCCCCAGAGCATCGGCTGCAGCGATGGTGGGGACAAGAGGTGGCCGCTGGTCTCGCGGGTGCGGCGGACAGGGTCCACACCCCCGGCCGCCTCCCGAGAACCAGGAAACCTGTCAAGCCGGCCGAGACCCACCCTCCGCAGCCCCCTCGCGCTCCTGCCCAGCCCGGCCCCAGCCCGCCCGACCGCTCCCCTTCTGCCCCGGCCTCCCGGCTGCACTCTGCCACCTCATTCCTCCCCGGCTGCCTCGCGGCACCGCCACCTCCTCCCCGCGACCTGGGCTCGGGTGGCCCCCCGCCCGGCCCGACCACGTCAGTCCCCCGCGCGGCCCGGTCCCCGCGGCCTCCAGTCCTGAGCTCCAGCCGCGCGCTCCCCGGCCTCGGCCTCCGCGCTCGCCCCGCTCGGCCGCTCCCGGCCCCACTCCCCAACGCCGGCTACCTGGAGGCAAGCGCGGCGGAGCACTTCATCCACGGTCCCAGGTCGCAGAGGGCCCGTGGTCCCGCTTCTTCTCCAGCTCCACATGGTAGGCGCAGATGGAGAGCAGGATCCCGGCGGCGAGGCACACTGCATGTCGGTTACTCTCTCCCACCGCCGCACCGACACTCTCAGCAGGACGGGCGCCGCCACCTTCCTCCCTCCGCCGCTGCCGCTGACGCCGCCTTCCTCCGCCTCCCTCTGCCTGCATCTCAGCCCGTCTGGGTCCCACACAGCCGCCACCGCAACAGCCACCGCAACAGCCACCGCCGCCGCCGCCGCCGCGCCCCATTGGCTCGGTCGCCCGCTCCAGCCCCGCCCCGACAGGCGTGCGGCCAACCGCCCTGAACCGAGTGAGGCCTGCGGGGCGGGGAAGGCGAGCGCCGTCGCGGAGGGAGGGGGCGGAGCACGCAACCGCCGGGAGGCCGGATGGCCGGCAAAGACTGAGGCGGGCGCGGGAAAGGTGCGCTCCAGGAGTGGGGCCCGGGAAGGGGTGGGGCCCGGGCGAGAGAGGGGCGGGGCGGAGAAGGGCGGGGTCTGGAGGGGCAGGGCCCAGGAGGGGCGGGGCCGGGCGGGACCGGGCGGCTAGCGCGGGAGGGACTTAGGGGACCGGTGCAAGGAACACATTGCAAGGATGCTACTGTGGGTGACTGGGGGAGGCCTCGGCCCCTCCCTCTGGATTGTCATCCTTTTTCCCTTTTTCGTCGTTATCAGTTGATATTTCTGACCCAATCCAAATCAACCCTGGCAATGCTCGGAAATTTAGAGCCACACTTCTATGACCTCATCTTCCCACTACCAACTCTGGGCACTCTGTGTTCAACCTGTGCAAAACTTTTTTTTTTTAATGTGCAAAAGTATGTTTTGAATTAAAAAACTATTTTTACAAAATGATTTATGGGCTGGCGGGGTGGCTCACAGCCTGTAATCCCAACGCTTTGGGAGGCCGAGGCAGGTGGATCACTTGAGGTCAGGAGTTCGAGACCAGCCTGGTCTACATAGTGAAACCCCCATCTCTAATTAAAAAAAAAAAAAAAAAAAAAAAAAAAAAAAAGCCGAGTGTAGTGGTGGGCGCCTGTAATCCCAGCTACTCGGGAGGCTGAGGCATGAGAATTGCTGCAACGCAGGAGGCAGAGATCGTGCCACTACACTCCAGTCTGGGTGATAGAGTGAAAGACTCAACAACAACAACAACAACTTACGAATGCCTTGCTTCTCTATAAGCTGAATTTGAGGTGGTTTGCCATAATTCAAATCATATAGAAAAATATAAAGATGAGCTAATACAATCAGGACAAAGAAAACCAAAAGTCAGAATAAAATGAAAGGCCAGGAATCAGAACACAGATAAGCAGGCTATAGGGGCTTACAAAATTATTAAAATTGCGTCGTAAATTTGGCTCTGAGCTTCCTGGTGGCCAAAACTAAAAGGGAAACAAATGTATATGCTTTCTCACTGTCTTCAAGAAGAAACACAGTGTTCTTGGAGATTTTCAGTGTTTCCCTGGTTGCAGCTTTCAATTTTTCAGGGGCTTTATATAGTGATTTTGAGTAATAAGCAATATCCTTGTAATCGTTATCTCTTGTTGGGTAAAAATTGCTCCCAATTCAGCAGCTTAATAAACAATAAACTTTTTTTTTTCTCACAGTTTCCATGGGCTAGGAATCTGGGTGAGGTTAGCTGTGTCCTCTGGCTCAGGCTCTCACCAGGATACAATCGAGCTGTCAGCCAGGGCTGCAGCTCTCTCAAGGCTTCAGAATCCTCTTTCAAACCCCCTTCCGTGGCTGCTGGCAGGCCTCAGGTTCTCTCTGGCTGTGGGCTGGAGACATCCAGTGTTTCACCATGTTGGCCAGGCTGGACTTGAACTCCTTACCTCAGGTGATTCACCCGCCTTGGCCTCCCAAAGTCCTGGAATTACAGGCATGAGCCACCGTGCCTGGTTTTTTTCATTTGATTATTTTGTTTTTTGTTTTTTGCTATAAGGTCTAGTTCTGTCCCTCAGGCTGGAGTGCAGTGGAGCAACCATGGCTCACTGCAGCCTCTATCTCCTGGGCTCAAGTGATTCTCCCCTCTCAGCCTCCTGAGAACTGGCAGTACAGGTTCGTGCCACCACATCTGATGAAGTTTTTCTCTTGCTATCCAGGCTGGAGTGCAATGGCCTGATCTCAGCTCACTACAAATTCTGCCTCCCAGGTTCAAGCAATTCTCCTGTCTCAGCCTCCCAAGTAGCTGGAAATACAGGCATTCGCCATCACACTGGCTAATTTTTGTATTTTAAGTAGGGATGGGGTTTCACTATGTTGGCCTGACTGGTCTTGAACTCCTGACCTCAGGTGATCCACCAACCTCAACCTCCCAAAGTGCTGGGATTACAGGCATGAGCCACTGCACCTGGCACACCTGGTTCAGTTTTTAAATGTTATTTTTGCAGAGACAGGGTTCTCTGTACGTTGCCCAGGCTGGTCTCGAAATGTTACCCTCACATGATCCTACCCCTTCAGCCTCCCAAAGTGCTAGAATTCGAGGCATGAGTCACCGTGCCCAAACTCATTCTCTTTCAATTAGCTCAGTTTCAATTTCTTATTATAGAAATACCATCAAATAGAAAATGTCAATGTTAAGCAGGATTTCCATGTAAAGATGGCAAATCACAAAATCTTCCTTCCTTGATACTTATTCATTCTTTTTTTGTTCTTTTTATTTATTTATTTTTTGAGATGGAGTCTCACTCTGTCACTCAGGCTGGAGTGTAGTTGCACAATCTTAGCTCACTGCAATATCCACCTCCCAGATTCAAGTGGTTCTCCTGCCTCCGCCTCCCCAGTAGTTGGGATTACAGGTGTGCACCACCATGCCCAGCTAATTTTTGTATTTTTAGCAGAGATAAGGTTTCACCATGTTGGCCAGGCTGGTCTCGAACTCCTAACCCGAGGTGATCCACCTGCCTCGGCCTCTCAAAATGCTGGGGTTACAGGCATGAACCACTACAGCCGGCCCCTTGATACTTATTCATTCTAATGGCATTTATTGTGTGCCTACTATGTGCCAAGTACTGTATTAGGTTCTGAGAGTGAATAAGATGGGACTCCTGCCGCAGGGAGCCTCTGTTCTGATTTGGTGTGAGTTTGGGAGGAGGACATACAGACAAGCAATTCAATAAATAGCAAGCTGAATTTTGAGTGTGATATCTGCTTTGGGAAAACCCGGCAGGAGGAGGCAATGAAAAGCAGGATGATTCCCCCTCCACAGGATGAGGGAGGATTTCTCTGCCAAGGTGATATGGGAGCTGAGGTATGAAACATGAGAAAAATCCAGCTTCAGCAGGAGGTATGGGAAGTCCATTTCGGGCAGGGGAGAGCATGTGCAAAGGTCCTGAAGAGGGAAACCACTTGGCATTTACAGGAGCAGAAAAGCAGCCCAGATGCCTGCTGCACAATGAGCAAGAGGAAAAGAATAGAGGGTGGCAGGCAGGGTCAGATCATGCTAGGATTGGTTTGTTTTCTTAAGAGACATGGTCTCGCTCTATCACCCAGGCTGGAGTGCAGTGGGGCAATCATAGCTCACTGCAGCCTCAACCTCCCGGGTTCAAGGGATCCTGTTGTCTCAGCCTCCCAAGGAGCTGGGACTACTGGCATGAGCCCCACCATGCCTGGCTAAGTTTTTTATTATTAGAGACAGGAGTCTTGTTATGTTGCCTAGGTGGGTCTCGGTCTCAAACTCCCAGACTCAAGTGATCATCCCATCCTGGCCCCAAAAAACACTGACATTACAGGTGGATGTCCCACATCTGGCCAAGATAGGGAGTTTTAAATGCTTTACTTTTAATTTTTGTGGGTACTTAGTAGGTATATATATTTATGGGGTGCATGAGATGTTTTGATACAGGCATGTAATGTGTAATAATCACAGGAGGGTTACTGGGATACCCATCACCTTAAGCGTTTGTCCTTTCTTTGCTTTACAAACAATCCAATTATGCTCTTATCGCTTTTTTGCTTTGTTTTGTTTGTTTTGTTTTGAGATGGAGTCTATCTCTGTCACCTGCGTTGGAGTGCAGTGGTGCGATCTTGGCTCACTGCAACCTCCACCCCCCTCATCCAGGTTTAAGCGATTCTCCTGCCTCAGCCTCCTGCGTAGCTGGGACTACAGGTGTGTGCCATCACACTTGGCCAATTTTTGTATTTTTAGTGGAGACTGGGTTTTGCCATGTTGGTCACGCTGGTCTCCAACTCCTGACCTCAGGTGATCCCCCTGCCTTGGCGTCCCAAAGTGCTGGGATTACAAACATAAGCCACCACATCTGACCTCTTTTAGCTATTTTTAAATATGCACTAAATTATTGTTTACTACAGTCACCCTGTTGTACTACCAAATACTACATCTTATTCATTCTAACTGTATTTTTGTACCCATTAATGATTCCTGTGCACCCCCTCCAGCCCACTACCCTTCCCAGATTCTGGTAATCATCATTCTACTCTCTATTTTTGAGTTCAATTGTTTTAATTTGTAGCACCCACAAATGACTGGGAACATGCAAAATTTGCATTTCTGTGTCTGGCTTATTTTAATTAACATAATGATCTTCAGTTCTACCCACGTTGCCGCAAATAACAGGATTCTATTCTTTCTCATGGCTGAATAATACTCCATTGTGTGTATGTAACACATCTTCTCTATCCATTTACCTGTTGATATACACTTAGATTGCTTCCAGTCTTAGCTATTGTGAATAGTGTTGCAATAAATACAGAAATGCAGATATTTCTTCAATATACTGATTTTCTTTCTTTGGGATATATACTTAGCAGTAGGATTACTGGATTATAAAGTAGCTCTACTTTTAGCCTTTTGAGGACCCTCCAAACCGTTCTCTGTAGTGGTTGTACTAATGTACATTCCCACCAACAGTGTACCAGGGTTCCCTTTTCTCCACATACTCAATAGAATTTGTTATTGCCTGTCTTTTGGATATAAAGCATTTTTAACTGGGGTGGGATGATAGCTCATTGTAGTTTTGATTTCTGTTTCTCTGATGATCAATGATGTTGAGCACATTTTCAAATACCCATTTGTCATTTGTATGTCTTCTTTTGAGAAATGTCTATTCTGATCTTTTGTCCATTTTAAAATCAGATTATTAGATTTTTTTTTTCCTGTTGAGAGAGAAAAAACAATGAAAGAAAGAAAAGAAGGAAGGAAGGAAGGAAAAGGAAAGAAGGAGAAAGAAAGAAAAGAAAGAGAAAGAAAGAAAGAAAGGAAGGAAGGAAGGAAAAGAAAGAAAAAGAAAGAAAGAAAGAGAAAGAAAGAAAGAAAGAAAGAAAGAAAGAAAGAAAGAAAGAAAGAAAGAAAGAAAGAAAGAAAGAGAAGATTGTGTGCAGAGATAGAGAAGTACATAGTAATCAAAGGGCAAACCGTATACCTGGAAAAACTAGTACAGAATGACTGGCCTGGAGCCAACCCTGGCTAAACTATTGAATTTCAATGATAAAGAAAGTATTCCAGTGGCCTTTGGGCAGGAAAACATAAGTACATGTGGGAAGAACCTCCAGCCAGCCTCAGAGCTTCCCATAACCCCAGCCAAAGCTAGATGACAATAAAGTCAGAAGTTAAAGGAAAAACTGAAGAAAAGGAAAATGAATCAAGAATATTCTCCCAGGCCAGGCGCGATAGCTGAACGCCTGCAATCCCAGCACTTTGAGAGGCTGAGGCGGGCAGATCACCTGAGGTCAGGAGTTCGAGACCAGCCTGGTTAAGATGGTGAAGCACCATCTCTACTAAAAAACAAAAATTTCCAAGCGTGGTAGTGTGCACCTGTAATCCCAGCTACTCAGGAGGCTGAGGCAGGAGAATCGCTTGAACCCGGGAGGCGGAGGTTACACTGAGACGAGATCGCCCCAGTGCACTCCAGCCTGGGCGACAGAGCAAGATTCTGTCTCAAAAAATAAATAAATAAATAAATAAATAAATAAATAATAAAAATAAAAAGAAATAGCTATCCAAGTACAAACGCATTAAACAGAAACTCTCAAACATGCACCAATTCAAAAAATACAGCAGCTGTAGGTAAAAATAGAAACTGCAGATTAAAAAGAATCATGATACTTTTATTATCTTTTTTCATAATTTCAATGAATGTTGAATAAAAAGATATCACTTTCACATAGGCATTTATCTGAAGTTCAGAATTTCTCCCACCTTACTTTAGTTTCTTCAGCTTCTTACTTTAGTTTCTTCAGCTTCTGTTGTATCAAGCAAAATGAAAGTTATATATATTTGAACTAAAACACATACAAAATACGTAAAGTTATTTGTTTTTTTTTTTAGAGTGTTGCTCTGTTGCCAGGCTGGAGTGTAGTGGTGTGATCTCAGCTCAATCTAACCTACGCCTCCCAGGTTCAAGCGATTCTCCTGCCTCACCCTCCCAAGAAGATGGGATTACAGGCACCCATCACCATGTCCAGCTAATTTTTGTATTTTTAGTAGAGTCAGTGTTTCACTATGTTGGCCAGGATTATCTCTAACTCCTGACCTCATGATCTGCCCACCTTGGCCTCCCAAAGTGCTGAGATTACAGGCCTGAGCCACCACACCAGGCAAAGTTATTTTTAATGCATTAATATATCAACTTACCTACCTACCTATTTGCAAAAAAAGGGGTATAAATTATCAACTTTTTTTTTTTTTTTTTTTTTTTTCCGAGACAGAGTCTGTCTCTGTTGCCCAGGCTGGAGTGGAATGATGTAATCTTGACTCACTGCAACCTCTGCCTCCGAGGCTCAAGTGATTCTTGTGCCTCAGCCAGGCATGGGCTACCAGGCCTGGCAATATCACTTAATCTTGAGTTATTTCTTGGTGGCTGAAAATTTCATGATTTATTACTGGCTTCTTTGTACTTTTTTTTTTTCTCTCTCTCTCTCCCCCTCCCTCTCTCTGACAGGGTCTCACTCTGTTACGTAGGCTGCAGTCTCAAACTCCTGGGTTCTAGTGATCCACATGCCTCAGCCTCCCGAGTACCTGAGACTACAGGTGCATATTATAACTGGGTTTTAATTTTTTATAGAGATGAGATCTTGCTATGTTCCTCATGCTGGTCTCATACTCCTGGCCTTGAGCAATCCTTCTACCCTGCCTTTCAAAAGTGTTGGGATGACAGGTGTAAGGTATAGCACCCGGCCTGCTTTGTACTTTTCTATAGGACTTAGATTTTATATAATAACTACAAACAATTTTTACAAAAGCAATAGTCATTCTAAACTTTTTAAAATTAAGCAGTGATTAAGAATGAGCCACAGAAAGTAATATTAATTCAGCACCTATTATATACTAGATATTTTGCATATAGCAAATCACATAGTCCACATATCAAGGCAAGAATTATAATCTTTATTTTCCAGGAGGAAAAACTGTGGATTACAAGCCTTTGTTCATTCTAGAGTTACACAGCTGCTGCCAAAACAAGTGCCCTCTTCCCAGAAGCCTGCTCCCTGCTGGTTTTATCAAATTCTACCCCCCACTTCCTCAGCCACATCTGTGAGCAAGAATGTTCACACACACACATTTCTGCTATATTCCATCTGCCTAGGCCAGGAGCTTGTCATGACAAACCAAATGCAATACCTATTTCCTGACCAAACCTGTTATTCAGTATCTCTGTGATTTGAGAAATGGTTTGATTTCATTCTGACAAGGATCACAATGAGGTCTTAAAATAAGTTAGAATTACAAATCATCCTAGTCTATGTGAAAGGGTGTGATTTTCAGATATACCCAGCCCTTTGAGATGCTCTGCTGGAAGGTGGTTGAGGTGCAAAGTACTATTGACTCACGGTCATCTTGGTCCATTGTCATTAATAACGATAGTTTGTACTTCTTTCGTGTTTGTGCTAAAGGTGGTTTCAAAACCAGGAAGAAGCTTATCAATTTCTAGGTATTCAAATATCTATTTCACACTGTATATGTGCGTGTGTGTATGCTATGAAAATATATACACACATATATTCACATACGAATACATACACACACATATTTATATATTTACATTATACTAAAAAAAAGTAATTTTTTTTTTTTTGAGATAGAGTCTCACTCTGTCACCCAGGCTGGAGTGCAGTGGCATAATCTCAGCTCACTGCCACCTCCGCATCCCAGATTCAAGCAATTCTCCTGCCTCACCCTCTGGAGTAGCTGGGATTATAGGCACCTGCCACCACACCTGGCTAACTTTTGGTAGAGATGGGGTTTCACCACCTTGGACAGGCTGGTCTTGAACTCCTGACCTCGTAATCCACACACCTCATCCTCCTAAGGTGCTGGGATTATAGGCGTGAGTCACTGTGCTGGCATAAAGTAAATTCTTAATGATCCATGAAAAGAAAATGGTAGGCCAGGAGTGGTGGCTCCCACCTGTGGTCCCAGCACTGTAAGAGGCTGAGGGGGGAGGATCGCTTGAGTCCAGGAGTTTGAAACCAGCCTGGGAAACACGGTGAGACCCCCTCTCTACAAGAAATATACAAATTACCTGGCTATGGCAGCTCGAACCTGGGATCCCAGCTACTCAGCAGGCGGAGGGGGGAGGATCACTTAAGCCAAGAAAGAAGAGGTTGTGGTAAGCCGGGATTATACCACTGCACTAAATCCTGAAGGAAAAGTGGTACTTTGCCTCAAAGAAAGGGAAAAAATTGGTATCCATGAAAAATTTAAACTGTCTATATCTACATAAATCTATACAGAAATAGTATATTAATCAAAAAGCAAACTCTTAATAGTTCATGACAAGCAAATAGCAAGCCAGGTATGGTAGTTTATGCTTGTAATCTCAGCACTTTGGGAGGCTCAGGCAAAAGGATTGCTTGTGTCCAAAAGTCTGGGAACAGCCTGAGCAACATAGCGAGAACCAATCTCTCAGAAAAAATCAGAAATTAGCCAGGCATGGTGGCATGTGCCTATAGTATCAGCTACTCAAGATGCTGAGTTGGGAGAATTACTTCAGGCCAAAAGGCCAAGGCTGCAGTGAGCCATGATCACACGACTCCACTCCAGCCTGGGTGACAGAGCAAGACCCTAAAAAAAACGTAACTGTAAACAACATAAATACAGAACACATGAAGTGAGAAGCTACCATGTCCAGAGTGAAGAAAAAGGGCCCGAGCAGAGGCTCATTCCCATTCCCACCCAAAAAAAGAAAAGAAAAATGATGAGACACTAAATAAAACAAAACTCAGTATGAAACCACGCAGGTAGAATTTATTATAAATTTGTCACAAATCCATTGTCAAGGTTAAAAGAAGAGGCAGGTGTTTTGCTAAAGCACTCTGCTTTAAAGTTACCAATAAATAAGAGTCCAGAGAAGCTTTAGGTTCCTTGATACTCTGGACCACCAAAGATTAAAAAGATGGATCCAGAAGAGGTGACTGTGGGGCAAGAGGAAAGGGAGAAAAGGCCACGAAGAGGCAGAGGATGGGCTTGACTGTCCACTATAACGCCGAAGGTGGGCCAGAAGAGGCCATCGTGAGACAGGAGCTAGTATAACACACAACACAATAAGACAGGAGCTGGGACTTGGGAGGCAGGCACAAGGAAAGAGACGGGCAACGTGAAAAAAGCAAAATGCAGCATCTGGGCCTAGAAACACCAATGTGAGAATGCTAAGGCAGCTTGGAGAAGAAATAGTCAGGCAAAAGCTGTGACAGCTCATGCTGCCACAAGTAACGTAGTGAAATTGGAGGGCTGGACTTGAGAAACTTCTCGGTCTAAATGGCCACGAGGAGCTGGACAGGAGTTGAGTCCAAACAGATTGTGGTGAGGAAAAATTTAAGCACCAGCCAAAACTGGGAGGAAGACCTGGGCAAGAAGGGGATGATGAGACACAGCAACTGGGTCTGGAGAGGCCGGCTTAAAAAAACGTCTGGCCCTGGAGAGGCCACCAAAAGGCAAAGACGGGGGCTGGAGAGGCTATTCCCCGTGAAAAATGAGCTCGGTAAAAAGAGGCCACTGGGAGGCAGGAGCAGGGCCGGTCGGAGCAGCGGAGAAGCAGGAGGCGCTCTGGCCTGTGGTGGCCGCAGTGAGGAGAGAGCTAGGGGTGGAGAGTCCGCTGGGAGACAGAGGCTGGGCCTGTGCAGCCCTTCGGGAGGCAGGAGGCTGGTCTTGGAGAGGCCGACTGGAGGTCAAGTCCAGGGACGGAGGAGGCCGCCGAGAGGCATGAGCGGGGCTGGGCCTCAAGAGGCCAGTGGCAGGCAGGAGGAGCTGGGCCTGGAGAGGCTGACCTGAGGAAGTCTGGCAACTGGAGAGGTCAAGGACAGGCAGGAGCTGGGCCGGCGGAGGCCGACTGGTCGACCAGTTGGTCCCGCAGAGGGCGCCGGGAGCAGGAGCGAGCCCTGGAGAGGCCAAATCGAGGCTAGCGTGGGCCTGCAGAGGCCGCCGGGAGGAGGAGTGGGGCCTGGAGAGGCTGGCTGGAGGAACTCTGGGGCGTGGAGACGCCGTCGGAGGGCAGGAGCCGGGCCACCGTGGGGCCCGACATCAGGACGTTTGGGGCCTACAAAGGCCGCGGAGCGGCAGCTGGGCCAGAGCCGAGTCCAAAGAGGTTGTCGTGAGGCCGGGGCTGGGCCCGCGGCTGCAGCGGGGAGCAGGAGGAGTTGGGTCTGGACTGGAGGCCGGGAGGCCGCAACGGGGCCTGGAGAGGCCGGCCTGAGGAAGTTCAGGGCCTGTAGAGGCCGCCAAAAGGCAAAGGCTTGGCCTAGAAAGGGCGTTACCCATGACGAATGCGCGGGGCCTAGTGAGGCCACTGGGAGGCAAGAGCGGGGCCCGGCGGAGCTACCAAAAGGCAGGAGGAGCTCTGGCCTGGGGAGGCTGAAGTCAGGCGAGAGCTGGGCGTGGAGAGTCCGCTGGGAGGCAGAGGCTGGGCCCGTGCACGCCTTCGGGAGGCAGGAGTCTGGGGCTGGCGAGGCAGACTGCAGGTCAAGTCCTGGGCCTGAGGAGGCTGCCTAGAGGCGTGAGCGGGGCTGGGCCTCAAGAGGCCAGTGGCAGGCAGGAGGAGCTGGGCCTGGAGAGGCTGACCGGAGGAAGTATGGCTGCTGGAGAGGCCGCGGAGAGGCGAGAGCTGGGCCGGCGGAGGCTGACTGGGCGATGAGTTGGGCCCGCAGGGGCCGCCGGAAGCAGGAGCGAGCCCTGGAGAGGCCGACTCGAGGCCAGCGTGGGCCTGCAGAGGCCGCCGGGAGGAGGAGCTGGGCCTGGAGAGGCTGGCTGGAGGAAGTCTGGGGCGTGGAGACGCCGTCGGAAGGCAGGAGCCGGGCCCAGAGAGGCCACCGTGGGGCCCGGCTTCAGGACATTTGGGGCCTACAAAGGCCGCGGTGCGGGAGCTGGGCCGGAGCCGAGTCCAAAGAGGTTGTCATGAGGCCGGGGCTGGGCCAGGGGCCGCAGCCGTGAGCAGGAGGAGCTGGGCCGGGACGGGAGGCCGGGAGGCCGCATCTGGGCCTGGAGAGGCCGGCCTGAGGAAGGTCGGGGCTTGGGGAGGCCGCCAAAAGGCAAAGGCTGGGCCTGGAAAGGCCGTTCCCCGTGACAAATGCGCAGGGCCTAGTGAGGCCACTGGGAGGAAGAAGCGGGGCCTGCCGGAGCTGCCGAAAGGCCAGAGGAGCTCTGGCCTGGGCAGGCCGCAGTCAGGTGAGAGCTGGGTGTGGAGAGTCCGCTGGGAGGCAGAGGCTGGGCCCGTGCAGGCCTTCGGGAGGCAGGAGGCTGGGCCTGGCGAGGCCCAGTGGATGTCAAGTGCTGGGCCTGAGGAGGCCGCCCAGAGGTGTGAGCGGGGCTGGGCCTCAAGAGACCAGTGGCAGGCAGGAGGAGCTGGGCCTGGAGACGCTGACCTGAGGAAGTCTGGCAGCTGGAGAGGCCGCGGAGAGTCAGGAGCTGGGCCGACGGAGGCCGATTGGGCGACGAGTTCGGCCCGCAGGGGTTGCCGGGAGCAGGAGCGAGCCCTGGAGAGGCCGACTTGAGGCCAGCGTGGGCATGCAGAGGCCACCGGGAGGAGGAGCTGGGCCTGGAGAGACTGCCTGGAGGAACTCTGGGACGTGGAGACGCCATCAGAGGGCAGGAGCCGGGCCCGGAGAGGCCACCGTGGGGCCCGGCTTCAGGACGTTTGGGACCTACAAAGGCCGCGGAGCGGGAGCTGGGCCGGAGCCGAGTCCAAAGAGGTTGTCGTGAGGCCACGGCCAGAACCAGGAGGAGCTGGGCTTGGACGGGATGCCGGGAGGCCGCAACGGGACCTGGAGATCCCGACCTGAGGAAGTTCGGGGCCTGGAGAGGCCGCCAAAAGGCACAGGCTGGGCCTGGAAAGGCCGTTCACTGTGACGAATGCGCGGGGCCTAGTGAGGCCACTGGGAGGCAGGACCGGGGCCCGGCGGAGCTGCCGAAAGGCAGCAGGAGCTCTGGCCTGGGGAGGCCGCAGTCAGGCGAGAGCTGGGTGTGGAGAGTCTGCTGGGAGGCAGAGACTGGGCCTGTGCGGGCCTTCGGGAGGCAGGAGGCTGGGCCTGGCGAGGCCCACTGGAGGTCAAGTCCTCGGCCTGAGGAGACCGCCCAGAGACGTGAGCATGTCCGGGCTTCAAGAGGAAAGTGGCAGGCAGGAGGAGCCGGACCTGGAGAGGGTGACCTGAGGAAGTGTGGCAGCTGGAGAGGCCGCGGAGAGGCAGGAGCTAGGCCGGCGGAGGCCGATTGGGCGACGAGTTGGGCCCGCGGGGGCCGCCGGGAGCAGGAGCGAGCCCTGGAGAGGCCGACTGGAGGTCAGCGTGGGCCTGCAGAGGCCGCCGGGAGGAGAAGGTGGGACTGCACAGGCTGCCTGGAGGAACTCTGGGACGTGGAGACGCCGTCGGAGGGCAGGAACCGGGCCCGGAAAGGCCACCGTGGGGCCCGGCTTCAGGACATTTGGGTCCTACAAAGGCCTCGGAGCGGGAGCTGAACCGGAGGCGAGTCCAAAGAGGTTGAGGTGAGGCTGGGGCTGGGCCTGCGGCCGCAGCCGAAACCAGGAGGAGCTGGGCCTGGACGGGAGGCCGGGAGGCTGCAACGGGACCTGGAGAGGCCGACCTAAGGAAGTTCGGGGCCTGGAGAGATCGCCAAAAGGCAAAGGCTGGGCCTGGAAAGGCCGTTCCCCGTGACGAATGCGCGGGGCCTAGTGAGGCCACTGGGAGGCAGGAGCGGGGCCCGGCAGAGCTGCCGAAAGGCAGGAGGAGCTCTGGCCTGGGGAGGCCGCTGTCAGGTGAGAGCTGGGCGTGGAGAGTCCGCTGGGAGGCAGAGGCTGGCCCTGTGCAGGCCTTCGGGAGGCAGGAGACTGGGCCTGGTGAGGCCCACTGGAGGTCAAGTCCTGGGCCTGAGGTGGTCGCCCAGAGGCGTGAGCGGGGCTGGGCCTCAAGAGGCCAGTGGCAGGCAGGAGGAGCTGGGCCTGGAGAGGCTGACCTGAGGAAGTCTGGCAGCTGGAGAGGTCGAGGACAGGCAGGAGCTGGGCCGGCGGAGGCCGACTGGTCGACCAGTTGGTCCCGCAGAGGCCGCCAGGAGCAGGAGCGAGCCCTGGAGAGGCCAAATCGAGGCTAGCGTGGGCCTGCAGAGGCCGCCGGGAGGAGGAGTGGGGCCTGGAGAGGCTGGCTGGAGGAACTCTGGGGCGTGGAGACGCCGTCGGAGGGCAGGAGCCGGGCCACCGTGGGGTCCGACATCAGGACGTTTGGGGCCTACAAAGGCCGCGGAGCGGCAGCTGGGCCGGAGCCGAGTCCAAAGAGGTTGTCGTGAGCCCGGAGCAGGAGGAGCTGGGTCTGGTCGGGAGGGCGGGAGGCCTCAACGGGGCCTGGAGAGGCCGGCCTGAGGAAGTTTCGGGCCTGGAGAGGCCGCCAGAAGGCAAAGAGTGGGCCTGGAAAGGCCATTCCCTGAGAGGAATGAGCGGGGCCTAAAGCGGCCACTGGAAGGCAGAAGTGGTGCCTGTCGAAACTGCCGCAAGTCAGGAGCACCTCTGGACTGCGGAGGCCGAAAGAGCTTGTTTGGAAACAGTATCTGGCCTAAAGACGCTGGCAGGATATATGCAGGAGCTGAGACAAAAGTTGTGTTTTCAGAGGCAGGAGTTGGGCCTGTATATGCAGCCGGTGGAAGACCTTGGCCTGTCGAGGTTGCCATGAGACAGAGTCTGGGCCTGCAAAGGTCGTCAGGAGGCAGTAGCTAGACCTGGACGATCCAACTTCAGGATGGTTTGGGCCTGCAGAGTCCCCCATGTGGGTGGAATTTGTCCTGGTGAGCTTGCGTTGAGGAAGTTTTGGGCCTATATAGGCCGTCAGGAGCTTGGCAAAAGGGACATCCACAGAGGTTGTTGTCTGGTTGGATTGAGCGTATAAACACAGCCGGGAAGAAGATCTGGGCCAGGAGAGACCACCATGTGGCAGCAAATGGGTCTGGAGAGTCCGATTTGAGGACGTTCTGGGCCTTGGGAAGCCATCAACAGGGAAAAACTGGGCCTGTAAAATCCATTATGTAGAATGAGCTGGTCCTGAAGAGTCCACTGGGAGGCAGGAGTTGGGCCTGGAGAGGCTAACTTCAGGCAGTTGTGCACCTGGGAGAGTCTACTTAGAGGCAAGAGCCGGGCCTAGAGAGGCTGACGTGAGGTCAATTTTAGCCTGCAGAAGCCACCAGAAGACAGGAGTTGGTCCTGGAGAGGGCAAATTGAGGACAATTTGGCTGCTGGGAGGAAGAGCTGGGCCTGGAAAGACCGACTGGAGTAATTTAAGGGCATGGAGACGATGCACAAAAGCAAACGCTTGGCCTGGAAAGTCTGCTGTGAGGCATTAGCTTGACCTACACAGCACTGGGAGGCAGGACCTGGGCCTGCAGAGGCTGACTTCAGGACGATTTGGGACTGCAGAGGCCTTTGGGAGGAAGACCTTGGCCTGGACAGGCTGAATGGAGGAAGTTTTGGGCCTGGAGTATGCGTCAAAAAGCAAAAGTTAAGCTAGGAAAGGCCACCGGGAGATGTGAGCTTGGCCTACAGAGGCCATTGTGAGGCCGGAGTTTCACCTGAGGAGGCCATGATCTGGTGGGCCTGGAAGGGCCACTGTGTGGTAGAGTTTGGGCCTCTGTAGGCTGACCTCGTGAGGTAGGAGCTGGGTTGGGAGAGGGCAACTTTTAGAGAATTGGGGCCTGCAGAGGCTGCCAGGAGGCAAGAGCTATGCCTGGAGAGTCCACCTTTTGGCATGAGCTGGGCCTAAAGGGGCCATTGTGAGGCATCAGCTGGACTTGTCAAGACTGCTGGGAGACAGGCAGATTTGTAGCCTGAGGAGGCTGCCGTGAGGCAAATGCTGTTTTTGGAGGATTCCGTGAGGCAGGGAGAAACTTGGCTTTTTGTAGCTGCCATGAGGGAATAGTTTGATTGCTGAGGCTGCCGGGAGGCCGAAGGTGGGCCTGGAAAGCTTTACATTAAGAAGTCTGTGGCCTACAGAGGCTGCCAGCAGCTCGGCAGGAGTTGGGCCAAAGGAAGTTGTTTTGAGGCAGGAAATGGGCCTGTAGGTGCAGCCGGGAGAATGAGCTCGTCCCAGAGATGCCAAGTTCAGGATATTCTGGGCCTGGACAGGCTGCAAAAAGCAAAATCTGTGCCTGGAAAAGTCACCATGGGGCATGCGCTTGGCCTAAAGAGGCCATTGCAAGGCAGGAGATGGCCCTGTAGAAGCTGCCAAAGGGCAGGATCTTCACCTGAGGATGCCACAGTAAGACATGATCTGGGTCTGCAGGGTCCACTGTGAGGCAGAGGCTGGCCTGTAGAGTCCGACAGTAGACAGAAGGTGGGCCTAAAAAGGCTGATTTGAGGACGTTTTGGGCTTCAAGAGTCAGTCAGAAGGCAGGCACTGGGCCTGGATAGGGCCTGACAGTCAGGAGTTGGACCTAAACAGGCCAGTGTGAGGGAGGAGCTGTGCCTGTTGAGGCTGCTGGCAGGCAGTCAGAAACTTGGCCTGGGGCAGCTGCCACGAGGCAAGAGCTGGGCCTGGAGAGGCTGCCAAGATGCAGGAGCTGGGCCTGGAGAGGCCAGTGTGAGGCAAGAGACCAGCCTGTAGAGGCTGACTTGAGGAAGATTTTGGTCTGGAGAGACTGTCGGGGGCAGGAGCTGGGCCTTTCGAGCCTGCTAGGAGGCAGGCAGGAACTTGGCCAAGGACGGACCCCGTTAAGCAAGAGCTGAGCCTGGAGAGGCCATGGTCACGCAGGAGCTGGACCTATTTAAGCTGCTGGGAGGCAGGTTGTGCTAGAGAACCTGATGTGAGAAAGCTTTGGGCCCATAAAGGCTGCCAGGAGCTGGGCAAGAGCTGAGCTGAAAGAGGTTGTTGTGACGTAGGAGACGGGCCTGGAGATGCAGTCAGGAGGAAGAGCTGAGCCTGAAGAGGCCCACTTGAGGAAGTTCTGGGCCTGGAGATGCTGCCGACAGGCAAAAGTCGAGCCAGAATGGCCGCTGTGAGGCATGAGCTTGCTCTAGAGAGGTCATTGAGAGGCAGGAGCTGGGCCTGTAGAGGCTGCTGAAAGGCAGGAGCTTGGCCTAGGTGGCCAGGAAAGTCTCCTGCGAGGCAGAGGTTGAGCCTATGGAGGCTGACGGGAGGCAGGAGTTGGGCCTGGAATGGCAGACCTGAGAAAGTTCTTGGTCTAGAGAAGCTGCCAGGATGCAGGAGCTGGGCCTGGAGAGGCCTGGAGAGGCCATCAAGGCATGAGTCCTGCCTAAAGAGGCCAATGTTGGGCAGGAGCTGTGACTGGAGAGGCTGACTTGAGGAAGTTTTGGGCACGGACAGCCTGTCGGGGGGCAGGACCTGGGCCTGGACAGGCCACAGTGAGGCATGAGCTGGGCCTAACGAGGTTAGTGTGAGGCAGGATCTGGGCCCATCGAGCTGGCCGGGAGGCAGGTAGGAGCTTGTTTGGAGAACATGTCCGTGAGGCAAAAGCTGGGCCTGGAGAGGCCATTGTTACGTAGGAGCTGGGCCTGTCCAGGCCATTGGGAGGCAGAGGGTGGGCCTAGAAAGCTTGACTTGAGGCACTTTTGGGCCTTCAAAGGCCACCAGGAACTGGGCAGGAGCTGAGCCAAAAGAGGTTGTTCTGAGGCAGGAGTTGGGCCTCCAGGCACAGCCAGAAGTAAAAGCGCAGCCTGTAGAGGTCACCTGGGGACAGCAGCTGGGCCTGGAGAGGCCAACGAAAGGCAGGAGCAGGGCCTTCAGAGGCCGACTTGTGGACATTTTGGGCCTGGATTTTGTGGCCTGGAGTTGAGGACATTTGGGCCTCCTGCAAAGAGGCAGGAGCTGGGACTAAAGAGGCCATTGTAAGGCAGGAGCTGGGCCTGTACAGGCTGCCGGGAGTCAGAAGATGGGCCTCATGAGGCCACTGTAAAACAGGAGCTGGATCTCGGAAGGTGGCCGTGAGGCAAATGCTGGCCCTTGGGAGGGCAATGAGAGGCAGGAGCTAGGTCTGGTGAGGTCGACTTGAGAAAGTTCTGGGCCTGGAGAGAAGACTGGGAGGCAGAAGCTGGCTCTAAAGAGGCCGTGGTAACGATGGAGCTGGGCCTGTGGAGGCTGTTGTGAGGCAGTAGCCTTATCCGCGGAGACTGCTGTGAGGTAGGGTACGGGCCTAAATAGACCACTGTGAGTCATGAGCTTGGTCTGTAGAGGCCGACTGGAGAAAGTTTGGGGCCTGGAGAGGCTGCAGAGGCTGCCGGGAGGCAAGACCTGGGCCAAAAGATTCAAGTATGTTACATTTATTAGGTACTTTATTTCCATTATTAAATTGTGATATATAGGAAAGTAATTATGGAACTCACCATAATGTAGAATCAGTGGGCATGTTAAGCTTGTTTTCCTGCGACTAGATGGGACCATCTGAGCGTGACGGGAGAAAGTGACAGATCATTAGGCATTAGATTCTCATAGGGACAGCAAAACCTAGATGCCTCGCATGCACGGTTCACAACAGGGTGCGTGCTCCTATGAGAATCTAATGCTGCTGCTGACCTGAGAGAAGGTGGAGCTCAGGCGGGAATGTGAGCAAAGGGGAGTGGCTGTAAATACAGATGAAGCTTCCCTCACTCACTACCACTCACCTCCTGTTGTGTGGCTCCTTACAGCTCCATGGCTCAGGGGTTGGGGACCCCCGCTCAAGTGCATCCAAAAGGACCCTTCCCACACCAGTCTTCATAGTGGTCAACTGCAGCAACCACTTAGCTCCCAAGGCATGTGCCTCAGTTGGCATTTCATCACAATCAACAGTAAGTGGTAGCTTGAGTCACTGTGAGGTCACTTACCGGAAATCACCGGCATCCCATTTCCCATTGGCAAGGAACTCAGCACTGTCCCTTGGAAAATCAAACCTATGCCCAAATCCCATCTGTGTGAGTTTCTCTCCTGGGACCCTTCCGAGCATATTAGTCAGAGTCCAATCAGGAGACATAAACCACTCAAAAGTTTAAAGTGGTAAAATTTAATCCAGAGAATTATTCATTGTAACAGGGGAACAGCATAATGAGAGATTGGCTAGCACAAAGTAAAGAGAACTCTAGAGAAATCAGGACTAGCCCAGGCCAGGCATGGTGGCTCATACCCAAAATTCCAGCAATTTGAGAAGCTAACACAGGAGGACTGCTTAAGGCCAGGAGCTAGAGACCGGTCTGGACAACACAGTGAGACCCTGTCTCTATTCAAAAAAAGAAAAAAATTAGCTGGGAGTGGTGGTGCACACTTGTAGTCTCAGCTACTCAGGAAGCTGAAGTTTGATCCTGGGAGATCAAGGCTGCAGTGAGTCATGATTATGCCACTACAGTCAAGCCTGGGTGACAGAGCAAGACCCTGTCTCAAAGAACAAAACAACAACAACCATTTACAGACAGAAAAGAAATAGAGCTAATAAGCTAAGGAAAGATGTAGAAATGTGACAAGTAAAGTAATATGAGGTCTTTTACCAATTTAAAAAAACAAAAAATGACATTAAATTTTAATACCCTGTGCTGGCAAAGATGCAGTGAAATGGGCACTTTCTTATACTATGAGGGGTGTTTAAATTGTATATAAGCCTTCCAGGGTAAAGCTTGACAATATTTTAAAATAATAGAGACAGGGTCTCACCATACTGCCAAACTGCCTCCTCCAACTCTTGGCATCAAGCAATCCTCCTGTCTTAGCCTCCCAAAGTGCTGAGATTATAGCTGGGAGGCACCCAAAACCTTGTCAATTTACATCAAGGGTAATGAGAATGTCCATTCACCATGACTCACAGTAATCTTACTTCTGCAAATACCTTGGGGAGACAATTCAATCTAAACAAAGGTCATCTGTACAAACACAGTGAAAATCTGGGAGTAACGGAAGACAGAGTGGTTAAGTGAAATAAGAAACAGTTATAAGAAATTAAACCATGGTATTAACAGGCAACTGGTAAAAGGTCAGTTGATGTTAGCTGCTACTTTTTTGTTGTTTTGAGACAGTATCTCACTCTGTCACCCAGGCTGGAGTGCAGAGGCCTGATCATGACTCACTGCAGTCTCAGCCTCCCTGGGCTCAAGCGATCCTCCCACCTCAGCCTCCCAAGTAGCTGGGACTACAGGAACATGCCACCACACTAGGTTAATTCATGTATTTTTCTGTAGGGATGGTGACTCCCTTTGTTTCCAAGGCCTGTCTCAAACTCTTGGCCTCAAGCCATCCTCCTGCCTCAGCCTCCCAAAGTGTTGTGATTACTGGTGTAAGCCACCACACCTGGCCAGCTGCTACTTTTATCAATATTATCATTACTCCACTCAGTTAAAAATTATTATTTTCAAGGCTATGTAATACTATGTGTCCTACAGCATAATTGTAAAAACATATACAGTCGTCCCTCGGTATACAGACAGAATTAGTTCCAGCCCCCCATCTCTGCATATACCAAAATCCATGCTTACTCACGTTTCGCCGTCACCCCTCTGGAACCCACGTATAGGAAAATTCCAAATATTAGTTGGGCATAGTGGCAAGCACCTATAGTCTCAGCCACGTGGGAGGCTGAGACGGGAGGATTGCTTGAGCCTGGGAGGTTGAGGCTGCAGTCAACTGTGATAGCACTACTACACTCCAGACTGGACAACAGAACGAGACTCTGCCTCAGAAAAAAACAAAATAAAACAAAACAGGTTAGAAATTGTAATGAGGCCTGTTGGGCAAAATTCCGTATAAGAAAAGTATAAATTAATAAAGCAAATGGCGATAAATTAGTATGACTGACTTTCTCGAGTTTCTGACAATAAAGGTAAGAAAAATGCAAAACACAGAGACAGAGGGTAAAAGAAATTAAGAAAGCATTCAACATGTTTAAGAGGAAGACACTGGCCATGTTTGTGCAGCAGCAGTATGTCACGATATGACATACCTTGGAGAGAAGTTAACAGATGAGGAAGTTCATAAAAATGATCAGAGAAGCAAAATACTGATAGCGATACTCAAGTAAACCACAAAATTTCCATAACTCATGTCAGCAAAGTGGGAATATTGTAGTGTGTGTTGACGTTCCTATACAACACTGTTTATTTGCCTTATGTTTCTTTGCAAGGAATGTATATACTAAAAGTTCTTCTTGCTGTCAAAAGAATATGTGTAAGTCATCTGAACTTATTCTTCTGTTTTTCTATTTTTATCTTCCTGCCATCATCATACAGCCTTACTTTAGAAATGTTTTATTTGTTTAGAAAATTGAACAAGTGCTCGTTGTGGCAGCTCATACCTCTAGGATGGGAGGCAGGGGTGAAAGGGTTACTTAAGGCCAGAAGTTTGACACCAGCCAGGCCAACAAAGTGAGACCCCATGTCCACAAAACAATTTAAAAATTAGCCAAGTGTCGTCATGTATACCTATAGTCCCAGCTACTCAGGAGGCTCAGGCAGGAGGATCCTTAGCCCAGGAGCTCAAGACTGCAGTGAGTTGTGATAGTACTACTGTACTCCAGCCTGGGTGACAGGGTGAGACCTCATCTCCTAAAATAAAAAACAAAGAAAAAAAATAGTACAAGTAGCAAGTTGTATGTGGCTTATTCTGAATATTTCTAAACTAGAAGTTCTCAATCTTTTGGGGTCTAGGATGTCTTTACATTTTTTAACTTTATTAAAGACCTCTAAGACTATTTCTTTATATAAATAAGTATATTAAAACTAGAAAATAAGACAGAATTTTAAAAATATTCACATATAAAGCCATTACATGTTGATACAATACAAGATTCTTAAAATATTTAACATTCATTACATATTAATAATAAAACCATTACATGTTGATATAATACTCGCTCTTTCACCCAGGCTGGAGTGAAGTGGCGTAATCTCAGCTCACTGCAGCCTCCGCCTCCCAGGCTCAAGCGATTCTCCTACCTTAGCCTCCTAAGTAGCTGGGATTACAGGCGCCCACTACCATGCCCGGCTAATTATTGTATTTTGTCAGTAGAGACAGGGTTTAGCCATGTTGGCAAGGCTGGTCTTGAACTCCTGACCTCAGGTGATCCACCCGCCTGGGTCTCCTGAAGTGCTGGGATTACAGGCGTGAGCCACCGCGCCCACCCTGATTAATAAATGCTTAAAACACTGATTAGTCAGGCAACAACACTGGGCAAGGGTCTCCTCATTCCCAGCGATGCAAACCCTACTGCATGGCTCAGCGTTTGCAAGGGTTGTAGAGCTGAAAGGCTCTGACTTGAGATTTCATTCTTTTATTTGTACTGTGATACAGGTTCTGCTCTGTCACCCAGACTAGAGTGCAGCTGTGCACTTACAGCTCACTGCAGCCTCAACCTCCTGGCTTCAAGCCATCTCCCTGCCTCAGCTCCCCAGCAGCTGGTACTACAGTTGAGTGCCACCATGCCTGGCTATTTTTTTAATTTTGTTGTAGAGTGAGGGTCTTGTTATGTTGCCCAAGCTGGCCTCAAACTCCTGACCTCAAGAGATCTGCCCACCTCAGCCTCCTGAGTAGCTGAAACTACAAGTACACATCACCATGCCTAGCTACATTTATTTAATTTTGAAAAATATTTTTGTAAAGAGCAGATCTTGCTGTGTTGCCCAGGCTGGTCTTGAACTCCTGCCCTTAAAAGATACTCCCATCTCTGCTTCCCAAACAGCTGGGACTACAGACATGAGCCACTGCAATGAACTTGAAGAGATTTCTTTAATCTAGCATCCCATACTTGCTAGGATTGGGAAAGGCAGTAGTGTTTTTTTTAATTACTTAATAATTCAGTAAGAATCAAACTCAACCTTGACCTCTGCCTTCTCTCACATCCAGTCTGTCAGGAAATCCTGTTGACTGTCTTCAACACACACTAAAGATCCCCACCCAGCAACTCCCTGGCCTCCTCCCCTACTTCTCCCCTCTGACCATCTCTCTACACCACCATGACCCTGGTCAGGACCAAAATCATCTCCCACCTGGATGTTGCCATAACTTGGCCCCCATGCTTCTACCCAAATCTTCCCACAGCCTTTCTCAACTCAGCAGCCAGAGAATGCTTTTAAACTGGGAGACAGATCATGTCGCCTCTCTGCTTAGAACCCTCCTGCAGTTCCCATCTGAGTCAGAGTCAAAGCCAAAGCCCCAGCAATAACCTCCCAGGGCTTACGTGATCTGTACTGATCCCCACCCAGCAACTCCCTGGCCCCGTCCCCTAATTCTCTCCCTCTCTCCTTCTGCTCCACTGGCCTCCTTCCAGAGCCTCAGACACACCTCAGACACTTTATTCTGTTGTTTCTGCCTACAATTCTCTTCCCTCAGCACCTTGGCCAGCTCCTTCCCCTCCAAGTCTTTGCTCAATTTTCATTTAGAAGGCCACCCCTGACCGTAATATTTAACATTGCCATCTGTCCCCATGCCCACCATGCTCATTTCTTCTTTACTTTCTGCCTTCTTTTTTTCAAGATCTCACTGTCACCAAGGTTGGAGTGCACTGACACAATCACAGCTCACTGCAACCTCAAATTTCCAGGCTCAAGCAATCCTCCCACCTCAGCCTCCCGAGTAGCTGAGACTACAGGTTCATGCCATCATGCCTGGCTAATTTTTTTAGTATTTTATTTTATTTTATTTTATTTTGAGACAGAGTTTCACTCTTCTTGCCCAGGCTGGAGTGCAATGGTGGAATCCCAGCTCACTGCCACTTCCACCTCCCAGATTCACGTGATTCTCCTGCCTCAGCCTCCCAAGTAGATGGGATTACAGGTGCGTGCCACCATGCCCAGCTAATTTTTGTATTTTTAGTAGAGACAGGGTTTCGCAATGTGGCCAGGCTGCTCTCGAACTCCTGACCTCAGGTGATCTGCCCACTTCGGTCTCCCAAAGTGCTGGAATTACAGGCGTGAGCCACCATGCCTGGCCAATTTTTTCATTTTTTGTAGAGACAGGGTCTTACTATGTTGCCCAGGCTGGTCTTGAACTCCTGGCCTCAAGTAATCCTCCTGCCTAAATTCCTAAAGTGCTGGGATTACTGGCATGAGCCATCATGCCTGGCTTCATGTTCATTTCTTCTTGCTGCTGCAATATAGTTTGCAGTTTTCTACATTCAGTGGCTTAAAACACCACAAATGTACCATCTTACAGTTCTGGGGGCCAGAAACATAAACTAGGTCTATTAAGGCTAAAGTCAAGGTATCAGCAGGGCTGCATTCCTTCTGGAGACTCTGAAGTGCTCCCTTGGCTTTTTCACCTTCTAGAAGCCACTCCCATTCCTTGGATCATGGCCCCGACTCCATCTTCAAAGCCAGAAGTGAAGCATCTTCAAATCTCCCTCTCTTACCTCTGCTTCCATCACCACATCTCCTGCTCCACTTCTGAATCTCCTACCCTCTTTCTTTCATAAAGACCCTGCGATTGCTGGGCATGGTGGCTACCACCCATAATCCCAACACTTTGGGAGGTCAAGGCAGGAGGAACATTTGAGGCCCGAAGTTTGAAACTAGCATGAACAACATAGTGAGACCCACCTCTAGAAAAAAATAAAAATAAATATTAGCCCGACATGGTGGTGTGTGCCTGTAGTCCCAGCTACTTGATAAGCTGAGGTGAGACAATCGATTTAGCCCAGGAGTTTGACATCAGCCTGGGCGACATAAACTAAATCCCATCTCTACAAGGATGAGGTGGGAGGATCACTTGAGCCCAGGAATTTGTGGCCAGCCTGGGCAACACAACAAGACCCCATCTGGCCAACATGGTGAAACACCGACTACAAAAATGAGCTAGGCATGGGTGACATGCATGTGTAGTCCCAGCTACTTCGGAGGCTGAGGTGGGAGAATCGCTTGATCTCAGGAGGTCAAAGCTATAATAAGCTATGATACATCATCGCACCCCAGCCTGGATGACACAGGGAGATTCTGTCTCAAAAAAAAAAGAAAAGAAATATAGCACACCAGCCTGGGCAACAAAATAAGACCGTCTCTCTCAGAAAAAAAGAAAATAAACTGTTCTCTGAGTTCTGTAAACTGTTCTAGCAAATTATTAAACCCAAGAAGAGAGTTATGGGAACCCCTGATTTGTAACAGGTTGGTCAAAAGTACAGGTGACAACCTAGGACTTGCCACTGGCATCTGAAGTGAGGACAGTCTCGTGGGACTGAGCCCCTAATTTGTGGAGTCTGTGCTAAGTCCAGGTAGTATCAGAATAAAATCATGGGATACCCAGTTAATATCCAGAGCACTGGAGAATTTGGTGTAGAAACTCCATACATACATTCAGTCGGAAGTGTGTGAGTAGAGACAAACACGGGCTTTTCTGTCACCTGTCTACCTGCTTAAATGCATAGGAGAGGCAATATGTGGTGCTCATGAACAAAGCAAGCATTAAAGTCCGACCAGACCCAACATTTGACTCAGTCTTAATATCTAGGTGAGCTTGAGCAAATCACTCATTATTCCTACGTCTTGATCACTTCATTCATAAAATGGGGATAACTGTGGCACCTACCTGTGATTCTGTGAGAATTACTGAAATACTATGCTTGGTGTTATTGTGATCATTATACCTATTCCAAACTATCTGACAAGGACTGTGATGGATGATAACATCAAAAAATTAGAAACTGTAGTCAGGTCTCTCAGGCAAAATTCCATACAAGCAGACTACTGTCTCTACAAAGCATTCCTGCCACACTTAATTCATCATTCCCTGAACAAAATGTGACATCTTCATTGTCCAGGTCTGTACAGTGCTGGTCTTCCTGCCTGAGCAGCTCACTTCATCCCATCCCAGCCCATTCTTCATCCCTCCACCTCCCCCTTCCCTCCCCACTCTCATACAACTCTTCCTCATCTTTCAGGACTTGGCTTCAAGGGTCACCTTAATTGGAAGCTTCTCTCACTGTCCAGAAGAGCTTCCCACTGCACTTGATGCATGCACTATTATTTGATCATTTTTGAGTTACAGTGCAAGTATTTTTGTACCTGAATAACATGTTGCCCAGTCAGTCTCTCTTCCTGGATTCAGAAGTCTTTCATGGTAGATCCAGCTGGAAGTGACAAAAAGACATTCTTTTGAAATAAAGGGATGACACAGATAGACGGAAGTTTTAAACGTCTTAAATGGTATGCGTGTGAAAATTAAACAAAATTCAAAGACTTGTGGGGAACATTTAGGAGGGAAAGTTACTGGGAATGTCATAAAAGGTTAATTTGTATTTTATTTTATTTTTTGAGACATTATTTTTATTTTATTTTTTATTTTCTGTCACCTAGGCTGGAGTGCAGTGGTGCAATTAGGGCTCGCTGCAGCCTCGACCACCTGGTCTCAAGTCATCTCACTTAATTTTTATTTGGTTTAAGGAATAAGTCTTGGTTGAGGGTGGTGGCTTACGCCTGTAATCTCAGCACTTTGGGAGGCCGAGAGGTATATTACTTGAGGCCAGGAATTTGAGATCAGCCTGAGCAATATATTAAGACCCTGTCTCTACCAAAAAACAGAGTGAATGTGTGGAAGACAATTTTTCCACAGACTGGGAGTGGAGGGAATAATTTCAGGATGATTCAAATGCATTACATATACTGTGCATTTTATTTCTATTATTACTACATTATAATATATAATGAAATAATTCTACAACTCACTATAATGTAGACTCAGTGGGATCTCTGAGCTTGTTTTCCTGCAACGACACTGTCCATCTAGGGTGATGGGAGACAGTGACAGAATATCAGGCATTAGATTCTCATAAGGAGTGCACAACCTAGATCCCTCGCATGCATGCTTCACAACAGGGTTCGTGCTTCTGTGAGAATCGAATGCTGCTGCTCATCTGACAGGACACGGAGCTCCGGTGGTCATACAAGCGATAGGAGGGGCTAGAAATACAGATGAAGTTTCCCCTCACTCGCCTGCTGCTCACCTCCGGTTCTATGGCCCTTTGGTTGGAGACCGCTGCTCAAGTGCATTCGAAAGGATCCATCCTATGCCATTCTTCAGAGTCATCTTTACTGTGGCAGTGGTCAACTGTAGCACCCCTAAGCTCACAGGGCATACGCTTCACCTGGCATTTCACCACAATCAATAGTAAGTGGTAGCTTGAGTCATTGTGAGGTCACTTCCTGGAAATCACCAGCATCCTATATCCCATTAGGAAGGAGTTCAGCACTGCTCCTTGGATAACCAAACCTATTCCCAAATCCTATCTGTGTGGGTCTATCTCCTGGTACCCTTCCTAGCATCAATTCTGTATTTGTAGGAGTCCAATCAGGAGACACAAACAACTCAAAAGTTTAAACTGGAATGAGCAAGGTGGATCACACCTGTAATCTCAGCACTTTGGAAGGCCAAGGTGGGTGGATTGCCTTGAGCTCAGGAGTTTGAGACCAGTCTGGGAAATATGGTGAAATCCCATCTCTACAAAAAACACAAAAATTAGCTACGTGGTGGGACTTACCTGTAATCCCAGCAACGTGGGAGGCTGAGGCAGGAGAATTGCTTGAGCTTGGCAGGTGGAGGCTGCGATGAGCAGAGGTTGTGCCACTGCACTCCAGCCTGGGTGACAGCGTGAGACCCGGTATCAGAAAAAAATACATATATGTCAATTTAATATAAAAGTATTGATTTTGGCCAGGCGAAATGGCTCATGCCTGTAATCCCAGCACTTTGGGAGGCCAAGGCAGGCAGATCACCTGAGGTCAGGAGTTCGAGACCAGCCTGACCAATGCGGAGAAACCCAGTCTCTACCAAAAATACAAAATTAGCTGGGCATGGTGGCACATGGCTGTCATCCCAGTTACTCAGGAGGCTGAGGCAGGAGAATCACTTGAACCCGGCAGGCGGAGATTGCGGTGAGTCAAGATAGCGCCATTGCACTCCAGCCTGGGCAACAAGAGTGAAACTCCATCTCAAAAGAAAAAAAGGTATTAATTTTAACAGAGGATCAGCATAATGAGGGACACACTAGCACGAAGTAAAGACATCTCTAGAGAATACAGAACTAGCAGAGGTCAGGCATTATGGCTCATGCCTGTAATCCCAGCAATTTCGGAAGCCTAGACAGCAGGATCGCTTGAGGCCAGGAGTTGGAGACCAGTCAGAGCAACATAGTGAGACGCTGTGTCTACCCAATAAAAAGAACAATATTAGCCAGGTGTGGTGGTGGTGTACACCTGTAGTTCCAGCTACTTGGGAGTCTGGGGTGGGAGGATCCCTTGAGCCTGGGAAGTCTACACTACAGTGAGCCAAGATCATGCCACTGAACTCCAGCCTAGGTGACAGAGTAAGACCCTGTCTTAGAAAAAGAAAAGAAAGTATTAATCCCCCTATGGGAATCTCCTCTTCTCCTGCCCTCTCAGGAACCTCACTTGTCAGTTCTTCCTCCCACTTTCCTGTATCTTTAACCTATCCCCCACTTTTAGCTCCTTCCCACCATCATTTAAATTACTCAAACTTCTTCTATTTTAAAAACCTCTTCCTAAACTCAGTGAGAGGTCTCCTGCACACCCACTGAGCCATCTGCTCCTCCTGGTGCCTTCGCTACAGCAGCCTGAACCATGTCTCTAATCCGTGAATCTCATCACGTTACTCCCCCATTTACATCACTTCTCCTTGCCTCCGGGATTAAGTCCAGACTCCTTAACAGCCCCTGCTCTGCCCTGCCTTGCAAGGCAGCCTCACTGCTTGCCCCTCTCCATTTCACCTACTATGGAGTCCAGCTGAGCCTCATCTTTCTCCTCTGGGACTCTCTGAAGTGGGTGATGCCCTCTGCTTATAATACGCTTCCCCTTAAACCTCTACTCTCTTCCTGGCTAGCTTCAGCTCCTCTGTCACTTGTCCGCTTTGGCATCACCTCCTCACGGAAGACTTCCTTGACTCCCCAGATTCTCAGGAGCATGGCAGGTGAGGTGCTCCTCCCGTGAATGGATGGAGATTAGGGAGAGTGTGTTATTCATGCTTAATTCACCAGTGCTTAGCTCAGTACCTAGCACAAAACAGTTACTGTGGTAGCCAAAGTAATAACCCCCACCCCCACCAATTGTTCATGTCCTATGTTACACAGCACAATTGCATAGGAAGGGGGAATTAAGAGTACAGATAAAATTAATGTTGAAAATCAGCTGACCTTAAAACAAGATTATCCTGGAATATCTAGAAGAGTCCATGTAATTACAAGCATTCTTTAAAAGTGGAAGAGGGAGGCAGAAGGTTAAGAACCAGAGACAGTGGGCACAATGGCTCATGCCTGTAATACCAATACTTTGGGAGGCCAAGGCAGGAAAATCCCTTGAGTGCAGGAGTTCAAGGTCAGCTCTGGCAACACACTTGAGGCCCCATCTCTACAAAAAAATCACAACAAGATTCACTGAGTGTCATGGTGCTCACCTGTAGTCCCAGATACTGGGAAGGCTGATGTGGTAGGATTGCTTGACCCTGGGAGTTTGAGGCTACAGTGAGCCGTGATTGGACCACTGAACTCCATCCTGAGTGACAGGGCAAGGTCCTGTTTCTAAAGAAAAAAACGACATTGGAATCAGGGTCCCCTCCATCCTAAGGTGCCTACAAGGCATCTCTCTCTGCAAACGAGTAAACATCATCCTCCAACTCCTCACAGAGCGGAGCAGCAGGAAAACTCCCTCACCTCATTTCTGTGCCACTTGGGAGGTCTGGACAGCCCAATAACCAGCTCCTTGCTGATGATGCAATCAGGAAATGGCTCGAGTTGAGCTAAGGAGAATTTGGATCCTTCTTTGGTTCTCAATAGGCAGGATAGGGTCCAGGCATGGTGGCTCATACCTGTAATCCTTGTACTGTGGGAGGCCAAGGTGAGAGGATTGCTTGAGGCCAGGAGCTCAAGACCAGCCTGGGCAACATAGCAAGACCTGGGTGGCATGCACCTGTGGTCCCTAGTACTTGGTAGGATGAGGTGGGAGGACTGATTACTTGACCCCAGGAGTTTCAGACAGAGCCAGACCATGTGTCAAAAAGTAAAAAAAAAAAAGAGAGAGAGAGAGACTATAGGCAGGCACCACCACATTTGGCTAATTTTTAAATATTCTGTAGAGACAAGGTCTTGCTAGGTTGCCCAGGCTGGTCTAAAACTTCTGGTATCAGGCTGGGCATGGTGGCTGATGCTTGTAATCCCAGCACTTTAGAAGGCTGAGGCAGGCAAATCACCTGAAGTCAGGAGTTTGAGACCAGCCTGGCCAACATGGTGACTCCGACTCTACTAAAAATACAAAAATTAGCCGGGCAGTAGTGGCGTGTACCTGTAGTCTCAGCTACTTGGGAGGCTGAGTCAGGAGAATCACTTGAACCTGGGAGGCGGAGGTTGCAGTGGGCCAAGATCGCACCACTGCACTCCACCCTAGGCAACAGAGTGAGACTCTGTCTGAAAAAAAAAACAGAAAACAAACTCCTGGCATCAACACATCTTCCTGTCTTAGCCTCCAAATGCCCTGGGATTATGTTGTTTCCTATAATTGAAGACACTTGTTCTTATACTGCTTTAAGGTATAAAAGGAAAAAAAAAAACATAATGACAAATGTTGGTGAAGGCCAGGCATGGTGGCTCAGCCTGTAATTCCAGAACTTTGGGAGGCTGAGGTGGGCAGATCACTCAAGGCCAGGAGTATGAGACCAGCCTGGGTGACATGGTAAAATCCGATCACTCCAAAAATATATAAAAATTAGCCAGGCGTTGAGATGAGAGAATCACTTGTGCCTGGGAGGTCAAGGCTGCAGTGACTGTGATGGTGTCCTTGGGCTGCAGCCTGAAAGACAGAGCAGCCCCTATCTAGAAAAAAAAATAATGGCAGTGAAGATGTGGAAGATGTGGAGGAATTGGAACCCACATACATTACTGGTGGGAACATAAAATCGTGTAAACACTTTGTTTGGGTATTTCTTTTCCTGTCATTTTAATTAGATTTTTTTTTTTTTTAAATCAAGACAGGGTTTCACTATCTTGCCCAGGCTGGTCTTGAATTCATGGGCTCAATTCCTCCCATCGGAGCCTCCTGAGTAGCTGGGATTACAGGTGTGAGCCATCACACCCAACTGGTGTAGCCACTTAATAAAACAGTCTGGCAGTTTCTCAAAAAGTACAGTCAGCATATAATGCAACAATTTCACTCCTAGGCATATATCCCAGAGAAATAAAAATATATATCCACACAAATATATATTGTACAACAATCTTCATAGCAGCATTATTCATAATGGCCAAAACATGGAAACAACCCAAATGTCCACTAACTGATGAACAGATAAACAAAATGCAGCGTGTCTCTACCATGGAATATTACTCAGCCATAGGAGGATGAAATATTGATACACACTATGACATAAAGCAACTTTGAAAACATTGTGCTAAGAGGGAAAAAAAGCCACAAAAGATCACATATTGTACAATTCTATTTGTCCAAATTAGGCAAATCTATAGCGACAAAAAAATGAATCAATGGTTGCCTAAGGCTGGGAGCCAAGGCAGGTTGGGGGAGTAGGAGGTAGTGGCTAAGGGGTATGGATTTCTCTATAGGGTAATAAAAGGTTCTAAAAGTGACTGTGGTGATCGATGCACAGCTCTGAATATTCTAAAACCTACTGAATTGCAGATTTCAATAAATAAAGTGAATGGCATGTGAATAATATTTTAACAAAGCTATTATTTAAAATAATAATAATAGGGGGCTGGGCACAGGTAGTCATGCCTGCCTGTAATCCCAGCACTTTGGGAGGCTGAGGCAGGAGGATCACTTGAGGTCAGGAGTTTTGAGCCCAGTCTGAGCAACCTGGCAAGATCCCATCTCTACAATAAAAAATGAAAAAATTGGCACACGTCTGTAGTCCCAGCTACTTGGGAGACTGAAGTGGGAGAACTGCTTGAGCCCAGGAGTTTGAGGCTACAGTGAACCATGACCACGTCACTGTACTGCAGCCTGAGCAACAGAGCAAGACTCTGTCTCTAAAAAGGAAAGAAAACAAATGCAAGTTTGTATCCCTTTGTGAGTGTAGCCAAGTTGGAGGAGAAACAGACAAGAACAAAAGAGCACTGAATAAGGAGGGTGAGTGGCTGGTTAGGCTTGGTTGCTAGTTAAGTGGTTTCTAAAGAATTCATTAGTAAAGTTACAGCTCTGGGGACAGTCATGCAAAGAATGAATGCTAAATTCATTACAAATACCCATGATCTTTCTTTACATGCCTTCTAGTGAAAAGTTCCTAAGTGCCTAAATAGCAAGTCTGCAACAATAGCAGCTGTTTGCTAAAGACTACGAAAAAGAAATGGAGGCCGGCCATGGTGGTTCACATCTGCAATCCCTGCACTTTGGGAGGCTGAGGCAGGCAGATCAACTGAGGTCAGGAGTCCGAGAGACGAGCCTGGCCAACATGGTGAAACCCCGTCTCTACTACAAATACAAAAATTAGCTGGGTGTGGTGGCGGGCACCCATAATCCCAGCTACTCGGGAGGCTGAGGCAGGAGAACTGCTTGAACCCAGAAGGCAAGGGTTACAGTGAGCTAAAATCGCACCATTGCACTCCAGCCTGGGCGACAAGAGCAAGACTCTATCTTAAACAAAAAAAAAGAAAAAAAGAAATGGCATCTTCTTCAAGAATGACATAGTTTTTCATGATAAAGCTCTAATTTTGCATTTGTTCAAGTATTGATTAGAATTACCCAATATGACACCAATCTTGGATAAAGTGCAAACAACATAATTTCATTTTCTCAATAATCAAAACTGACGAGGTAGTCTAATATCAATTCTGATCTTATTAAACACGGATCAGATTTTAAAAATAATGGAATAATGGAGCAAATAAGATGTTACAACCTGTTCCAAGGGGAATTCCAAAACCCACACATATCTGAGACCATCAAGTATGATGAAATATATTTGATTACTATACTGAAAAATAAACTGATTATAAAGCCAACAACAATTGGGCAGGGGTCTCCTATCCACAGCCACACAAACCCGATCATGCCACTATGTGGTTGCAAGGCCTACATAGCCTAGAAGGGACTGGTCTGACTTGGGATTTCATTTCATTTGTATTTATATTTTGAGACAGGGTCCCACTGTGTCACCCAGGATGGAGTGCAGTGGTATAATCATAGCTCACTGCAGCCTTGACCAAGTGGGCTCAAGAGATGCTCCTGCTTCAGCTGCCCCAATACCTGGAAATACAGGCAAGTACCACCATGTCAGGCTTTTAAAAATTATTATTAATTTTTTTAGAGAGAGAAGTCTTAATATGTGGCCCAAGCTGGCCTCAAACTCCTAGCCTCAAGAGATCTGCCCACCTCAACCTCCTGAGTAGGTACACACCACCATTCCCGGCTATATTTATTTTATTTTATTAAATTTCTTTCTTTTATTTTTGTAGAGAGGAGGCCTTGCTACGTTGCCCAGGCTGCTCTCAAACTCATGGCCTTAAAACACACTCCCATCTCTGCCTCTCAAACTGTTGGAACTATAGGTGTGAGCCACTGCCCCTGGCCTGACTTGGGATTTTTTAAATCTACATTCCTTTACTTGGTAGGATTGCAAAAGGCAGTAGGGTTTTTTTTAATCAATAATTTAATTAGAATCAAACTCAACCTTGACTCCTGCTTTCTCTCGCAGCTCACATCCAGTCTGTCAGGAAATCCTATTGACTGACTTCAACATGAATCCATGCTCTGACCATCTCTCACTACCACTGTGCACCAGGTCAGGACCACTATCATCTCGCATTGGGATGTTGCCACAGCTTGGCCCCCATGCTTCTACACAAATCTTCCCAGAGTCTTTCTCAACTTGGCAGCCAGGGCGTGCTTTAAATTAGGAGACAGATCATGTCGCCTCTCTGCTCAGAACCCCTCGGTGGCTCCCATTTTAGTCAGAGTAAAACCAAAGCCCCAGCAATAGCATCCCAGGGCTTACGCGATCTGTACCAATCCCAGCCCAGCAACTCCCTGGCCTCCTCGCCAACTTTGCTCCCTCTTTCTCTTTGCTCCACTGACCTCCTTCCAGGGCTTCAGACACACCAGGGAGTTTCCTCCTAATGCCTTTATCCTGTTGACTCAGGCTACGATGCTCTTCCTTCAGCACCTTGGCCAGCTCCATCATCTGCTTCAAACTTTTGCTCAATATTCACTTATGAGGCCAACACTGACCACTCTACTCAACATTGCCATTTGTCCCCATTCCCACCATGCTCATTTCTTTCTTTCTTTTTGAAACAAAGTCTTGCTCTATTGCCCAGGCTGGAGTACAGTGGTGCAATCATAGCTCACAGCAACCTCAACCTCCCGGGCTTAAACAATCCTCCCACCTCAGCCTCCCTAGGAACTGAGACTACAGCTGCATGCAACAACACCTATCTAATTTTTTTTTTTTTTTTTTGAGACAGAGTCTCAGTCATCCAGGCTGAAGTGTAACAGCGCGATCTCGGCTTGCTGCAAAGTCTGCCTTTCAGGTTCAAGTGATTCTCTGCCTCAGCTTCCTGAGTAGCTGGGATTACAGGCACCACACCTGGCTAATTTTCGTATTTTTAGTAGATATGGGGTTTCACCATATTGGCCAGGCTGGTCTTGAACTTCTGACCTTGTGATCCAACCCCCTCGGCCTCCTAAAAGTGCTGGGATCACAAATGTGAGCCACCGCGCCCGGCCTTTTTAAAAAAACTTTTTTAGACATGAAGTCTCATTATATTGCCCAAGCTGGTCTTAAGCTCCTGGGCTCAAGCGATCCTCCTACCTCAGCCTCCCAAAGTGCTGGGATTACAGGCATGAGCAACTGTAACATAAAGCCCCAGCTTCATGTTCATTTTTTCTTGCTGCTACAACAAACTACCCTATATTTAGTGGTTTGAAACACCACAAATCTACCACCTTACAGTTCTGGGGTCCAGAAGCCCAACTAGATATATTAAGGCTAAAGTCAGGTGTCAAAGGGGCTGCATTCCTTCTGGAGGCTCTAGAGAGAATGTGCTCCCTTGCCTTTTCCAGCTTCTAGAAGCCACCCCCATTCCTTGACTCATCTTGAAGATGGCCCCTGACTCCATATTCAAGGCCAGAAGTGCAGCATCTTCAAATCTCCCTCTCTGACCTCTTCTTCCATCACCACATCTCCTTCTCTAACTCTGACTCTCCTACCTCCTTCTTTCTCTTATAAAGATCCTTGTGATTGGTGGGCATGGGGGCTCCCATCTGTAATCCCAACACTTTGGGAGGCCAAAGAGAAAGGAATGCTTGAGGCCAAGAGTTTGAGACCAGCCTGGGGAACATAGGAAGACCCCCCCTGCCTTTACAAAATTAAAATTAAAATCAGCTGGATGTGGTGATGCATGCCTGTAGTTCCAGCTACTGGAGAGGCTAAGGTGGAGGATCGCTTTAGCCTAGGAGGTCAAGGCTGCAGTGAGCTATGATCACATCACCATACTCCAGCCTCAGTGGCAGAGCGAGACTCTATCTCAAATATAAGAAAAGAAATATACATTTGGTCTCTGCCCCTGGTTCCTGGCATAGAGCTTCTAAAGCTGTTATAGAGTCCTTAGTGACCGAGGTAACAGGAGCATTTCCTGTTTTAATATTTAGTCTTAGTCCCAGTTTCCTGACACAAGGGCCTCTAAGGTCTTTCAGATCTGCAGCATGGTAAGAATGCATGTGGGATGCTGTTGAGCTGACAGAGTGGCTGCAAGCTCCTAGACTGCTTCAGGAGGAGGGCTGGCTGCCAGAGGAACCAACCACATTTATTTTTTTAAACGGAGTTTGGCTCTTGTAGTCCAGGCTGGAGTGCAATGGCACAATCTCAGCTCACTGCAACCTCCGCCTCCCAGGTTCAAGCAATTCTCCTACCTCGGCCTCCTGAGTAGGTGGAATTATAGGGATGTGCCACAATGCCCAGCTAATTTTTGTATTTTTAGTAGAGATGGGGTTTCACCATGTTGGTCAAGCTGGTTTCAAAAGCCTGACCTCGAGTGATCCACATGCCTCAGCCTCCCAAAGTGCTAGGATTACAGGCATGAGCCACTGCACCCAGCCCCAACCACATTTCTTGAGGCTTGGAACTTTCAGCCTCACCTGCCGAACTCCAGGAGGCAAAAGGGACTGGAGATTGACTTAGCTACCAATGGTCAATCAATCATGCCTCCATAAAAACCCAAACAACAGGGTTTGGAGAACTTCTGTGTCGCTGAACACAAGGAGGTGCTGGGAGGGTAGCGTGCCCAACAGAGGGCATGGAAGCTCTGTGCCGCTCCCCACTTACCTTGCCCTGTGCACCTCTTTCACTGGCTGTTCCTGAGATGGAGCCTTTACATTGAGCCAGTAACAGAAAATAAGCTGGCCAGATGAGGTGGCTCATGCCTGTAATCCTAGCACTTTGGGAGGCAGAGGTAGGTTGAGTCTAGGAATTTGAGACCAGCTTGGGCAACATAACAAGACCCTATCTATACAAAAAATAAAAGAAATTAGCCAGATGTGGTGGTGGGAACCCTGTAATTCCAGCTACTTGAGAGGCTGAGGCAGGAGAATCACTTGAGCCCTGGAGGTTGAGGCTTCAATGAGCTACGATTGCACCACTGCACGCCAGCCTGGACAAGAGAACGAGGCCCTGTCTTTAAAAAAAAAAAAAAAAAAGAAAGAAAAGGAAAAACTCATTTTTCTAAGTTCTGTGAGCTGTTCTAGCAAATAACTAAACTCAAGAAGAGAGTCATGGGAAACCCTGATATCTAACTGGTTGGTCGAAATACAGGTGACAACCTAGGACTTGCAATTGGCATCTGAAGTAAGGGTGGTCTCGTGGGACTTAGCCCCTTACCTGTGAGGTCTGCACTAACCCCAGGTAGTGTCAAAATGGAATTGTGGAATACACAGTTGGTGTCCAGAGAGTTGGAGAATTGGTGTAGAAACTCCACACACATATTTGGTTAGAGTGTGAGAAGAGAGAAACATGAGTTCTTCTCTTACCTGTCTACCTGCTTAACTGCATAGGAGAGACAGTGCACGGTGCTCATGAACAAGGCAAGCATTAAAGTCAGACCAGACCTAACATTTGACTCAGTCTTAATATCCAGGCGAGCTTGGGCAAATCGTTCATTAACCCCAAGTCTTCATCATTTCATGCATAAAATGGGGAAAACTGTGGCACCTACCTGTTTTTGTGAGAATTAATGAAATACTATGCTCGATGTTATTGTGATCATCATACTGTTTGACAAGTACAGTGAGGCATGATAACATCAAAAACTTAGAAACTGTAATGAGGTCTTGGGCAAAACTCCATATACTGTCTCTACAAAGCATTCCTGCCACACTTAATTCACCATTCCCTGAACAAAATGTGACATCTTCATTGTCCAGGTCTGTACAGTGCTGGTTTCCTTGCCTGAGCAGCTCACTCCATCCCATCCCAGCCCATTCCTCATCCCTCCACCTCCTCCTTCCCTCCCCACTCTCATACAACTCTTCCTCATCTTTCAGAACCTGGCTTTAATGTCACCTTAACTGGAAGCTTCTCTCACCCTCCAGAAGAGCTTCCCATTGCACTTGATGCATGCACTATTATTTGATCATTTTTGAGTTATAGTCCAAGTCTTTTTGTACCTGAATAACATGTTGCCCAGTCAGTCTCTCTTCCTGGATTCAGAAGTCTTTCATGGTAGATCCAGCTGGAGTGACAAAAATACATTCCTTGAAAAAAAAAAAACAAGAAAATAAAAAAGAGGGATGACACAGACAGACATCAGTACTTAAAAGTTTTAAATGGTATGTGAAAAACAAACAAAATGCAAGGGCTTCCAGCAGAAACATAGGAGGGAAAGTGTTACTAGGAAATATAACAGAAGGTTACTTTTTATTTTATTTTATTTTTAGAAAAAGGGTCTTGCTCTATCGCCTAGGCTGGGCTGCAGTGGTGCAATCACAGTTAACTGAAGCCTCAACCTCCAGGGCTCGAGCAATATTCCCATCTAATTTTTATTTTATTTAAGAAACACAGTCTTGCTCTTACCAAAGCTAAAGTGCAGTGGTGTGATCATAGCTTACTGCAGCCTCAACCTTCTAGGCTCAAGTGATCCTCCAGTCTTAGCCTCCCCAGTACCTGGGACTATAGGTGTACAGTGCAATGTGTAGCTCAATTTTTTTTTAATTTTTAGTAGAGACAAAGTGTCGCTATGTTGACCAGGCTGGTGGTGATCTCCCACACTCAGGCAGTCCTCCCACCTCAACTTTCCAAAGTGCTGGGATTACAGGTTGACCTGCCTATAACACCACACAGGTGTGACCTCACACCTGGCTGAGGGGGTTAACTTTTAATTATATAAAGAGCTCAAAGGAAATATTAGAAGGAGCCTAAATGCCTACAGCAGCTGATGAGTAAACTGTGATACATCTACATAACAAAATATTATGCAACCATGAAAAGCATTAAGATAGATCAATAGGTATTGGCACAAATGTCCACGAAATATGAAAATGTGAAGTGATGTTCAATTACCATGTATGTATCTTGACGGACATGGCCCATTTTCTCAATAGCAATTATTTCCTGAGATAAGATTATGGGTCTAAAGACTGAAGGAAATTTTTCACTTATTTATTTAAAAGTATTTACTATTTTTATAATTTAGTAAAAGATTAAACAGATCATCGCATTAGTAAAAGACAAATTAATTCTATAAACAAATGGAAAAGACACGGACAGCCCAGGCATGGTGGCTCACACTTATAATACTAGTATTTTGGGAGGGGTTGGTGGGGGGATTGCTGGAGGCCAGGAGTCCCCGACCAGCCTAAGAAACAAAGGAAGACCTTGTCTCTACTAAAAATTAAAAAAAAAATTGGCCAGGCATAGTGGCATGTGCCCATAAACCCAACTACTGAGGTGGAAGGATCACCTGAGACCAGGAGGTCAAGACTGCAGTGAGTTGAGACTGTGCCACTACACTCAAGCCTGGGAGACAGAGCGAGACTTCATCTCAAAAAAAGAAAAAAAAAAAAAAAAAGGACAATAAAGAAACAAAGCTAATAAGCTAACACAACGAAAGATAAAACATGTGACAAACAGGCCAGGTACGTGGCTCACACCTCTAATCCAGCACTTTGGGAGGCCGAGGCGGGTAGATCACGAGGTCAGGAGTTTGAGACCAGCCTGATCAATACGGTGAAACCCCATCTCTACTAAAAATACAAAAATTAGCCAGGCGTGGTGGTGTGTGCCTGTAATCTCAGCTACTCAGGAGGCTGAGGCAGAATTGCTTGAACCTTGGAGGCAGAGGTTGCAGTGAGCCAAGATCATACCACTGCACTATAGCCTGGGTGACAGAGTGAGACTGTGTCTCAAAAAAAAAAAAAAAAAAGGCCGGGCGCGGTGGCTCAAGCCTGTAATCCCAGCACTTTGGGAGGCCGAGACGGGCGGATCACTAGGTCAGGAGATCGAGACCATCCTGGCGAACACGGTGAAACCCCGTCTCTACTAAAAAATACAAAAAACTAGCCGGGCGAGGCGGCGGGCGCCTGTAGTCCTAGCTACTCGGGAGGCTGAGGCAGGAGAATGGCGTAAACCCGGGGGGCGGAGCTTGCAGTGAGCTGAGATCCGGCCACTGCACTCTAGCCCGGGCGACAGAGCCAGACTCCGTCTCAAAAAAAAAAAAAAAAAAAAGGTGACAAAGTAATATGAAGTCTTTTATTTATCACACAGAAAATAACTTGTTAAATTATAATACCTGTGCCAGTGAAGGTGCAGTGAAATGGCCATTTTCTTGTACTATCAGTGCTGTTTAAATTGTATACAAACCTTCCAGGATAAAGCTTGGAAATTTTTTTAAAATAATACAGACAGTGACTCATTATACTGCCTCCTCCAACTCCTGGCCTCAAGCAGTCCTCCCACCTCAGCCTCCCAAAGTGCTGGAATTACAGGCTGACAGCCACCATGCCTGAAAGCTTGGCAATTTACATCAAGGGTAATAAGAATGCACATACCGTCACTCACAGTAATCTCACTTCCGGAAATATCATCTTTGGATATAATTCAACCTAAACAAAAGGTGATATGCACAAACACAGTGAAAATCTAGAAGTAATTTTTTTCTCATTTTTTAAAAAATATGGAATGCTTCACAAATTTGCATGTCATTCTTTCACAGAGGCCATGCCAAACTCTCTATTGTTCCAACTTAAGTACATGTGCTACTGAAGCAAGCATGAGTAATTTAAGATAGAGTGGTTAAGTGAAATAAGGAAGAGATATGGGGAATTTAAAAAATCTATAGTACTTATAGGCACCTAGTAACAGCTCAGCAAATTATTATTTTTATGGTAATTTCACTCAATTAAAAATTGTCATTAAAAATTACCATTGTCATGGAACATAATGTACCCTACAGTATAATTGTAAAAACAGATACAATTTGTCCCTTGGTATATGGGGAGATTAGTTCCAGCTACCCTATTTCTGTGTATACCAAAATCCATGCGTACTCAAGTTTTCAAAGTCAGTCCTGTGGAATCCAAATATTTAAAAAATGGAAAAATTAGTGAGGTGTGGTGACAAGCACCTGTAGTCCCAGCTACCTGTGAGGTTGAGGCAGGAGGACTGCTTGAACCCAGGAGGTTGAGGCTGCAGTGAGCCATAATTGCACCACTGCAGTCCAGTCTGGGCAACAGAGTGAGACAGAAGGTTCACTTTTTAATAGAATTTTTCTGTTCACTTGAAGATATGGTCAGGACTGTGGCATAGGAAAATTCTTCATAAAATAACTATCTAATGCAATTAATGCTGGAGTTGGGGACAGAAAATGTTTTGGTGACTATTTATTCCTTCACTTGCTGTTATATAAACTATTGCCAGTAGGCATTTACTAACCAGAAGTGTCATCTCAGAGCTACTCACAATGAAAGGTGACGTCTGGGGCTCAGGTGTGTTGAGGTCCCTATGCCTGGGCTATGGGTGCTGAGTGGGACTTACTTGTGCATCCATTTTCTCTATTCCAGCACCAGGAAACTTGGGTTTATCCATCTTGATAAGATGTCATTGAAATTCCACTTGGCAAGAACCACAAATGGAAGAAAGGCCATGAAACCACAGGACAGTACTTGTTCTCAAGGGAATCTTTAGCTTAGGTGGCTCTGTAAAAGAGAAAGTATACTGTTGAAAAATCATTGCAGGTCAGGTGAGGTGGCTCATACCTATAATGCCAGCCACTGAGAGACAAAAGCAGGAGGATCCCATGAGGCCAGGAGTTGAAGACCAGTGAAATCTCTTGGGCAACACAGTGAAAACTCATCTCTACAAAAAATTAGAAAATGAGCTGGGTGTGGTAACACATTCCTATACTCCGAGCTACTCTGGAGGCTGAAATAGGAGGATCGCTTGAGCCCAGGAAGTAGAAGCTGTAGTGAGCTCTGATCTCACCACAGAACTCCAGCCTGGGTGACAGAGTGAGACCCTGTCTCAACACACACACACACACACACACACACACACACACACACACACACACACACCCCCTCATCTCAGTCTGCCCAGCCTTAACTAATCAAAAGGGTCTTCTGGTTACAGAAGAGGTATGCTCTTTTATAGGACAGGGAAAGACCAGCAAGCTTGTTCACAGCCTTTTCCTCATCCTCTGCTTAGTTTCCAAGAACCCTCACAGTGAAAACAGAGTCCCTGGGAAAACAACCTAAATCTTTAGGTTACCAGGGGAGAAATATGCCTCCTTTGTCAATTAATAAATGGAACACCTGCCTTAAAATCCAGGGAGTTCTGCTAGAATGAATCACTCCCTAAGACCTTGACCTATGCAGGAAACATGAAAAACTGGAGTTTAACCAGGCGCGGTGGCTCACGCCTGTAATCCCAGTACTTTGGGAGGCTGAGGCGGATGGATCATCTGAGGTCAAACCTGGCCAACATGGTGAAACCCCGCCTCTACTAAAACTACAAAAATTAGCTGGGCGTGGTGGTGGACGCCTGTAATCCCAGCTACTCCAGAGGCTGAGGCAGGAAAATCACTTGAACCCAGAAGGCGGAGGTTGCAATTACTTCTAGAATTTCCATTAGCCCTTTGAAATCCTTCAACATTCATTAAGGTCAAAGAGTTGTCACCTAATTTAATCTGATGGGCATGTGATCAGAGTCTTTCTAGGGAATAGAGACTCCCAAACTGTTCAGCTGGGAAGTGAGGAGATAATTTATTACTCAAAATCAAAGGGAAACGAAAAGAGGCCAACCTAGAGCGTCATTATTCTTTCTTGGCAGGGAATGGATTCCAGAGTCATTTTGTGACCTTTACCTTCTGTGACCTCCTTATTAGCATCTAAAAGCTTCCAGCATAGGATGCAGCCAGCTAGGTTCTCTTCTAATGTAATAAAATCTGCTTCAGCAAAGCTTATGCAGAGCCATCTCCAGACTCCAGAAATAACAGGCTATAAATTACTGGATCTCCCATTTGATATAATAAAGTATAAGCACGCTCCTGAATGACTCCTCTACATACTACTCTGGGTGACTTGAAGTGAATTTGATTCAAGTACTGGAGCGAGTGCAAAGCAGAGCTAGATCTAGGATTAATGTGCTTGGGCCCAGCTCCTCACTACTCACCTATGAGTACAGTTCCAGAACCTAAGTAGAGGGTGGGGAAACAAGGCTCCTGGCTTTTTTCCCTAATGCCTGCCATCTCTTTCAGATTTCTTATTTATTTGCAAAGAAACTAAACAGGCTCGACTAAAAAAACTAAATGATTAAACCCTACACAGAGAATCTCCAAAGATTCACAAAATATCATTCAAGACTGTTAGAAAGACAGCCTTGAGGATAACTTGATGTACCAGTGATCTACAATATTTGGGATCATTCCAAATTCCCGTCAAGGATCTGCCTATATCAACACAGGGACAAAGGACCAATCATTCAAATGGGCCCTGCTGCCAAAATGCCATCTCTTCATATTGTTCCATTTAACAAAACTGCAGCCTGTCATCTATCCTTAAGTCCCTTGGCCAATGGTACAGTGCCAGAGTATGCTACTCCCTAGTAGGAAATCAACAGGATGACCTACTAAACACCATTCAGAAGATGCTAAGGCCCATGAATTGCAACAGGAAAGAAAAGACACATAATTAGTCAGACAGGTACATGCTGGGCCAAAAATGCACTACAACCCCCACCCAATTCTGCCTAATCCTAGCTGGGCTGACACCAACCTGATGAGTCAGGCCTACAAGATCTCAAACTAAAACAGAAACTCCTGAACTGGGTTCTTGCAAACCCAGGAAGCAGCAGTAAACCATTAAAGAACAGATAAGGTCTGGAGGTGAGGGGGGAGTTTCAGATAAATGAAATGCTGGTAGAACACAGGGCCCAAAGGAGCAAAAGTTAACCTAAGCCCAGGTAGAACCTTGTTTACCAGAGTACTAGGCACGGGGTGTGGCTACTATTCTAACCAAAGAGGCTCCACTGGGTGTGGGTTAGCAATCCAAAGTATGGCATGTATAGGGCTGGTGGAATACAGGGGGACTGAAACAAAAGCTTCAGAACCAGAAAGACCACATCTGGGGACACAGCACAAAACTCTCAAGAGATGAATCTTTGTAAGTGTGAGGCAGAACTATGTAACAGTATCAGGAGATCTGCTGGTGCCCAGCGAGAGTTCCAAATGGGCTATATGCAGGGATGCAGGCTGTGGTCTCAGAAGAGGAGGTTCACAAAAGTCATTCAGTCCAAGACCCCAAACTGTGTTCTCTACTAAAAGGAATCAAGGCCACCTAGAGAAATGGCTGACTCCATGTATGGTACAGTATATTGATCCTGGAACATCTTTTTTGCCAGAAAGCAAGGAAGTCATCAAAGTCCAACAGGATCACATCAAAAAGACAGGAGCGTCAACTTGAAGAGATAATTATTAACCTCGATGAGACAATGTAAGCATCCAAAACAATAAAGACTGCAATGGCCTGAAATACATCAAATGCAAACAATAATCTATGAGTTCATGATGGTATTCAGAAAAAAAAACTATTGGTCACTAGAGGGAAGGTTACTAGGTCACTAACTTACTACTCTGAAAAGTGACTTAAAATGAGAGGTAGGGTGGAGAATTAGCTATTTATTCAGTTTTTCCCTTACAAACATAAATTTTTAGGGAGATTAAAGCAGATGAAACAAATCTGGAAAAATGGAGGTAACTGCTTAATCGGAGGGTTGGGTACGTGGAGGTTCATCCTATTTCTTTTGTGTATGTTTGAACCCCCTACAAAAAAAGCACAAGACAGAATGTGAGCCAAGCAGCTTGGGGTTCAGGCAAGGCTTCTGCCTACAAGAGACACTAGGATATGAGGGGTAGTTTTAGCCCTGATGGGCTGAGCCAACTGGAGGTACATAGGGAGGTGCTAAATTGCAGAGGTATCATGCTGCCCAGCACTTGATCAAATCCTAGATACTAGGACTGCTTGGTAGCATGCTTCCTAGGTGGTGGATCTGAGGCTACCTACAGAACTTCCTTTGCAGTCGTAATTCGCTCAGAAACTACAAAAGGGCTTGCTCTTGAAAATGGAGTCGGTCTTTGTCCATTTCATGCTGCTATAAAAGAATGCCACAGACTGCATAATTTACGAGAAGGAAAAAAGGAAGGGAAGGGAAGGGAAGGGAAGGGAAGGGAAGGGAAGGGAAGGGAAGGGAAGGGAAGGGAAGGGAAGGGAAGGGAAGGGAAGGGAAGGGAAGGGAAGGGAAGGGAAGGGAAGGGAAGGGAAGGGAAGGGAAGGGAAGGGAAGGGAAGGGAAGGGAAGGGAAGGGAAGGGAAGGGAAGGGAAGGGAAGGGAAGGGAAGGGAAGGGAAGGGAAGGGAAGGGAAGGGAAGGGAAGGGAAGGGAAGGGAAGGGAAGGGAAGGGAAGGGAAGGGAAGGGAAGGGAAGGGAAGGGAAGGGAAGGGAAGGGAAGGGAAGGGAAGGGAAGGGAAGGGAAGGGAAGGGAAGGGAAGGGAAGGGAAGGGAAGGGAAGGGAAGGGAAGGGAAGGGAAGGGAAGGGAAGGGAAGGGAAGGGAAGGGAAGGGAAGGGAAGGGAAGGGAAGGGAAGGGAAGGGAGGAAGGAGGAAGGAGGAAGGGGAGGAAGGCAAGGAAGGGAAGGAAGGGAAGGGAAGGAAGGGAAAGAGGGAAAGAGGGAAGGAGGAAGGGAGGGAAGGAGGGAGAGGGAGAGAGAGGAAGGGAGGGGAAAGGAAGAGAACGGAAGAACAGGGAAGGGAAGGGAAGCGAAGGGAACGGAAAGGAACGGAACGGAAAGGAAAGGAAAGGAAAAGGTGAAAGGAAGAAACTTTATTTCTTGTAGTTCTGGATGCTATGAAATCCAAGGTTGAGGGGCCTGCATCTAGTAGGGATCTTCTTGCTGCATCATCCCACGACAGAAGGCAGAAGGACAAGAGAGTGCAAGACAGCAAGAGGGCAAAAGGGGCTGAACTCTCTTTTATAATAAGACCACTCTGTGATTACTTATCTATTACCATAATAACAACATTAACTCATTCATGAGGGCTCTCTTATTAGGCCCCACATCCCAACTGTTGCATTGAGGATTGAGTTTCCAGCACATAAACTTTGGGGGACACACTTAAACCACAGCAGAGCACTTATGTAAATTCAACCACGAGGAGCTGGGAAAATCAAAGGCATGAGAAAGACAGCAAAGGCTAGCAGAGAAATACGCGCAGGTTAAGGAAAAAAGTCAGAGTGAATCCTGTAGTGCAGGCTACTTTATCAAAAGCACCTAAAAAAGATCTCATTAACTGCCCCAACTCACCTCCACCCACATCTAAAGGGCCACACACAGCACCACCAAAGGCAGCACAATGAGAACAGCATTCTCCTCAACAGACGAGCTGTGAGTATCCATACACCTAACTCAATAGCTCCAGAACAGCCCTAAAACAGCTCCTCCCTAACCACCACTCAAGTCACCAGCTGGGAAAGTATTCAGAAAACCCAAATCCTACACACCACTACCAAACAAATTAAACGGCAAAGAACAACCCATTTAAACAGCAATGCCAGTTGCTGGGGAGAAAAAGGAACAATGAGTAAAGGAAAAGCAGACCTCTTGGGGTCCACCAAGACCGAGTTTCTCAGCTTCAGCACTTTCAAATGTAGAATCCTCTGGGGATTGTGGAGCTCCACGAGGCATGTTGTCCTCAAAGATAAATAAGCAGGCAAGCTGGCTAGAAAATTGCTAAGGGTATTATTCTTCAAAGAATCTTTATAGGGTCAAACAGGAATGTGTCTTACGGACTATGTGTATTCCCCACAGATTCTGAGGATGATGTCAGTATCCCTTTCCAGATGTGTTGAATAATTTGCGGTCACTTGTATTCCTGCCACTGAGTACCATAGTTTTGCTAATTTGAACTGATTCCAGCTCACACTGACCCCGGCTCCCTGGATCTGGTTACCATTAGCCAAGACTGTCATCCATATTGTACCCTTTCAAAGAGTCCTAAAAAGAGCTCTTCACCTACTCTTCCAAGACAAGTAAAAATGTCTGCCAAAGAAATGGGGAAAAAAGATTGAGAGAGAGAAAACAATTAACATACTAACAAGAGAGCAAAAAGCGAAGGGGAAGGAGAAACTAGGAAAATCATACATGGGCTCACACCTATTTCCAAAGCTGGGCTAATATTCTTTTGCTTGTGTCTGAGTAAGTCACCAATTTTAACCTGCTAATGAAAAAGAAAAGAAAAAGAGAATGAAAGAAGCAGGCCCAGGACGGGCACGGTGATAGGATTAAAGTGCTGTAATCCTAGCACTTTGGGAGGCCGAGGCGGGTGGATCACCCCAGGTCAGGAGTTCGAGACCAGCCTGGTCAACCTGGTGAAACACCATCTCTACTAAAAACACAAAAAATTAGCTGGGCATGGTGGCGCATGCCTGTAAACCCAGCTACTCGGGAGGCCGAGCAGGAGAACAGCTTGAACCCGGAACGTAGAGAATGTGATGACCTGAGATCACATCATTGCCCTCAAGCCAGGGCAATGAGAGCAAAACTCGGTCTCAAAAGAAAAAAAAAAGCCATAAAATAACTCAGATTTCATTAAATACAACCCTAGTGGTGAATGACTACTGGTCAACAATAAAAAAGATGGATTACTCAGAACAGAGATTAAGAGTCCAGTAAGAATCCAGGAATCTTACCCTTAAATAATGAAGGAAATTCTTTCCTTGGAAAGTAATATCCTCTCAGGCCAGGAACTCCATTAGTAGACAGCCTTTTTAAAAAAAACATTTCTGGCCGGGCATGGGTTCACGCCTCTAATCCCAGCACTTTGGAGGGCTGAGGCAGGAAGATCACCTGAGGTCAGGAGTTCAAGACCGGCCTGGCCAACATGGCGAAACCCCATCTCCACTAAAAATACAAAAATTAGCCTGGCGTGGTGCTGGGCACCTGTAATCCCAGCAACTCGGGAGGCTAAAGGCAGAAGAATCGCTTGAACCCAGGAGGCAGAGGTTGCAGTGAGCCAAGGTCGCGCCATTGCACTCCAGCCTGGGTGACAAGAGTGAAAACTGTCTCAAAAAAAAAAAATTCCTTTGAGAAGAACTTCTACATAAAAATCTCCAACATGAGATTGGAAAAAACGGTATGGGATCATCCCCGGACCTTTGGCTTTTACAGTTGGAGCTATAAGAACAAAAAGAAAAAAGGATGTCATTTAAACACAATATGTAGAAAAGCATAATTATTGAATCTGTATTGGTCTTTAACTTTTATACTTTGATCTTTAATTCTGTTCTTGTTACTGAGTCCAAAGAAAAATAGTATGAGTAAAATAAAAAGAACACCATAAATGCTAATATTCTGTTTATCAAAGTCTGCAGTGAAATATCCCATTAAATCCAAGTGCAGTGACTCACACCCATAATCCCAGAACTTTGGGAGGCTGAGGCGGGTGAATCTCCTGAGGTCAGGTGTCCAAGGTCAGCCTGGTCAACATGGTGAAACCCCAACTCTACTACAAATACAAAAATTAGGCAGGCGTGGTGGCAGGGGTCTATAATCCCAGCTACTCAGGAGGCTAAGGCAGGGAGAACTGCTTGAACCCAGGAGGTGAGCTTGCCATGAGCTGAGATCATACCACTGCACTTCAGCATGGGCGACAGAACAAAACTCCATCTTAAAAAAAAAAAAAAAAATGCTAGCACGTGACATTTGCTATGGGGAGACTAGGGATATGATCTTGCTGCAGTCCTTCCATTTTAGTAATTGCAAACAGTGTGATTCCATTCTGTTTCATCCCCACTCCACTCCAGAGCCAAAATAAGAAAATCAATTATATTTCTATTTCTTTAAAAACATATCTAACTAAATCATCTAATTAAAAGATAATATGCACGGCTCCATACTAGTAAAAACAACTTCTTATGTCCTGAGTATCATGGACATTTGATGAATGCTTGTTCAGTTGACTGGTGTAGACTTCAATAATAACCTGTTCGATGCATTATGCCACATTAATCTTGCATCTCAAAAGTAGGACAAATACTGTTCTTTCAGTTTTGTCTAGCCAAAATGTAGTATTTACACGTATTTAAAAATGGGTTAATAAAAAGAAAATGAGTTTGTTCTAGAGAGTATGAGAATTTTGAAAACGTGAATTCTCCTGTCCTGGCACATAGTTAATACTTAGAGGCATATTATTTCATGTAGAAGCTACCATTAAAAGAAATTAATGTTAAACATTACTTCACATAATCTTCTAACCTGACTTAAGACTGAAGACCTACCTCACGAAGCTGATTTATCAAGTTGTAAATCTTCACCTGTTGAATTCATAAGTTCATCTCTGAAAGGTAAGAATAAATACTTAATATTCACTAGGCAATATTCAGCAAAGTAATATCCACCAGTATATATTTAACATTTCATCACCAAGGGTGGGTGTGAAAAGAAAAGACAGACTGGGCACAGTGGCTCACGCCTGTAATCCCAACACTTTGGGAGGCCAAGGTAGGCAGATCTTGAGGTCAGGAGTTCAAGACCAGTCTGACCAACATGGTCAAACCCCGTCTCTACTAAAAATACAGAAATTAGCCAAGTGTGGTGGCAGGTGCCTGTAATCCCAGCTACTCAGGAGGCTGAGGCAGGAGAATTGCCTGAACCCAGGAGGCAGAGATTGCAGGGAGCCAACCTCATGCCACTGTACTCTAAGCCTAAGTGAAAGATCAAGTCTCTATCTCAGGAGGGAAAAAAATCAATAATTAATTAATTAATTAATTAATTAAGAAAAGACAAGACAATTGGGATGCTAGAGCACAACTAAATCTTCTTTTGAGGTTTCTATACAGTAACCAAACAAAATAATAATTGCAAATGGTCTCATCAGGTGCTTCGTGGAGGATGTGTCCTCACAAGTAAACTGGTATCTTTGCAACCCACAGGTCTTTGAAACATATTACAATAATCTTAAATGGGATCCTTTAATATCACATTGCATTCAAGACTATCTTCCTCTACACATCTATAAAAACAATCATTTATTCCCACATAGGCTTTAAAATCTCAGGTTTAAAAACAAGACATGGATACTATTTTCTTTAGCAAAAGTAGCAGAAAACTGTGAAAGAAAATGTCAATTGCGTGCCAGTCATATGAGGGCAGTCTTCACGTTTTAAAAGCTAACACTGGCATGACTTACTCAATGTTGGACCCAGATAAATTAAAAAGTGGAAGATAAAAATACCTAAAATAGGCCAGGTGCAGTGGCTCACGCCTGTAATCCCAGCACTTTGGGAGGCCGAGGCAGGCAGATCACCCGAGGTCGGGAGTTCGAGACCAGTCTGACAAACATAGACAAACCCCAACTCTACTAAAAATACAAAATTAGACAGGCATAGTGGCACATGCCTGTAATCCCAGCTCCTCAGGAGGTTGAGGCAGGAGAATCGCTTGAACCCAGGAGGCGGACATGGCATTGAGTCGAGATCGCACCATTGCATTCCAGCCTGGGCAAGGACAGCAAAACTCCATCTCAAAAAAAACCAAAACAAAACCATAAAATAACTCAGACTTAATTAAATATAACCCTGGTGGTGAATAAATATTTGTCAACGATAAAAAAAATTTATTACTCAGAACAGAGAGGAGAGTCCAATAAGAATCCAAGAGTCTTACCTTTTAATAAAAAAATGAATCCATTCCTTTGACAGCAATATCCTCTCCAGGTCAGGAATTCCATTAGTAGACAGCCTTCTTACAAAAAATTCCTGGCCAGGCATAGTGGTTCACATCTGTAATCCCAGCACGTTGGGAGGCTGAGGCAGAAGGATCATCTGAGGTCAGGAGTTCAAGACCAGCCTGGCCAACATGGTGAAACCCCGTCTCTACTAAAAATACAAAAATCAGGCTGGCATGATGGTGGGCGCCTGTAATCCCACCTACTTGGGAGGCTGAGGTAGGAGAATCACATGAACCCAAGAGGCAGAGGTTGCAGTGAGCCAAGATCACACCATTGCACTCCAGCCTGAGCAAGAAGAATGAAACCCCATCCCCCACCACAAAAAAAAGTTCCTTTGGAACGGCCTTCTACATAAAGATCTTCAACATGACACTGGAAAAAAGGGTATGGGATCATCACTGGACCTTTGGCTTTTACAGCTTGAGTTATAAGGACAAAAAGAAAAAGGGATATCATTTAAACACAATTATGTAGAATAGAATAACTATTAAATCTGTACTGGTCTTTAACTTTTATACTTTTATCTTTATTTCTGTTAATATAATTGAGTCTAAAGAAAAATAGCAATAAAATAAAAATATTATTGTTCAAAAAATTGAACAATAATAATCTGTTCAACGCATTATGCCAGATAAATCTTGCATCTCAAAAGTAGGACAAATACTGTTCTTCCAGTTCTGTCTACCCGTAAATGCAATATTTACATGTATTTCTAATGGGTTATTAAAAAGAAAATGAGTTCATTGTTTTAGAGAGTATGAAAATTTTGACAACATGAATTCTCTTGTCCTGGCACATAATTAATACTTAGAGGCATATTATTTCATGTGGAGGGTACCATTAAAAGAATTCAATGTTAAACCTTAAATAATGAGTGAAATAAAAACAACAGCAAAAATGCTAATATTCTGTTTATCAAAGTCTGCAGTGAAATATCCCATTAAAACCGGTTGTAGTGACTCACACCCGTAATCCCAGCAGTTTGAGAGGCCAACGCGGGTGAATCACCTGAGGTCAGGAGTTCGAGACCAGCCTGGCCAACACAGTGAAACCCCATCTCTACTAAAAATACAAAAAGTAGCCAGACATTGGGGAGGGCGCCTGTAATCCCAGCTACTCAGGAGGCTGAAGAAGGAGAATCGCTTAAACCCGGGAGGCGGAGGCTGCAGCGAGCCAAGATCACGGAATTGCACTCCAGCCCAGGCAACAAGAGCTAAACTCTATCTCAAAACAAAACAAAACAAACAAACAAAACACAGTAAGAGAAAACTGGAGCTAAGTCCTCTCATTGTATTTACTTTTCTAAAATAAAACAACATTATTAAAAAAATTATGGCCAAGCCCAGTGGCTCATGCCTGTAATCCCAGCGCTTTGTGAGGCCAATGTGGATAAATCACATGAGGTCAGGAGTTCAAGACCAGCCTGGCCAACATGGTGAAACCTCAACTCTACTATGATTACAAAAATTAGGAAGGCATGGTGGCAGGTGCCTGTAATCCCAGCTACTTGGGAGGCTGAGGCAAGTAGAATTGCTTAAACCCAGAAGGTAGAGCTTGCCATGAGCTGAGATCACACTACTGCACTGCAAGGGCAACAAAACAAAACTCCATCTAAAAAAAAAAAGAACTGCTAGCAGGTGCAATTATTCACAATATGTAGAAATTATTATTTTCTACATATTGTGTTTAAATGATATCCCTTTTTCTAATTGTTCTTATAGCTCAACCTGTAAAAGCCAAAGGTCCAGGGAGACGGGATATGATCTCACTGGCTATCCTTCCATTTTAGTAAATCTAAACAGTGTCATTCCATTCTGTTTCATCCCCACTCCAGAGCCAAAACAAGAAAATCAATTATATTTCTATTTCTTTAAAAACATATCTAACTAAATCTAATTAAAAGATAATATGCATGGCTCCACACTCTAAAAGAAAATTCTGTCCTATGTATCATGGACATTTGACGAATGCTTGTTCAGTTGACCGGTGTAGACTTCAATAATAATCTGTTCAATGCATTACGCCAGATAAATCTTGCATCTCAAAAGTAGGACAAATACTGTTCTTCCAGTTCTGTCTACCCGTAAATGCAATATTTACATGTATTTCTAATGGGTTAATAAAAAGAAAATGAGTTCACTGTTCTAGAGAGTATGAGAATTTTGACAACATGAATTCTCTTGTCCTGGCACATAATTAATACTTAGAGGCATATTATTTCATGTGGAGGGTACCATTAAAAGAATTCAATGTTAAATCTTAAATAATTATTTCACATAATCTTCTAATCTGACTTAAGATTGAAGACCTACCTCCTGAAGCTGTTTAATCAAGTTGTAAATCTTCACCTGTTGAATTCATAAGTTCATGTCTGAAAGGTAAGAATACTTAATATTCACTAGGCAACATTAAGCAAAATAATATCCACTAGTACATATTTAACATTTCATCACCAAGGGTGGTTGTGATAAGAAAAGACAGGCTGGGCACGGCGGCTGACGCCTTTAATCCCAGCACTTTGGAACGCTAAGGCAGGCAGATCACGAGGTCAGGAGTTCGAGGCCAGCCGGGCCAACATGGTGAAACCCTGTCTCTACTAAAAATACAAACATTAACCACGCATGGTGGCAGGCACCTGTAATCCCAGCTACTCAGGAGGCTGAGGCAGGAGAATTGCCTGAACCCAGGAGGTGGATGTTGCAGAAACCACGATCACACCACTGCATTCCAGCCTGGGTGAAACAGCAAGATTCTGTCTCAATCAATCAATAAAAATGTAAGAAGGAAGCATTTACTGTGCATGTATATGCCTGGTATTATGTGAAGCACTTTACTGTCTTATCAAATCTTCAGGATAGATCTTCAGTTCTCATGACCACAAAAGAGGACACTAAAGCTCAGACAGGAGAAGAGACATGGCCAGCCTGTGTCCCCAGAGCCTACAGTCTTACCACCAGGTGAGACCGTTACACTGCTTCCAGGTATCACATGTTGTGAGATTTTTACTTTAAAATGAACCAAAAAAAACCAAAGGCAAAAAAGGCATAAGCTATTAAAAAGTGGGAGAAACACTAAGAGAACCTTAGGCACGTAACTAAAAATATTATGGAAATGTTACTGAATTCATTAGCAAATTTAATTCTAGATTTTCATTGAGGAGTAGGTTATATTGCTCATGATAAAGAAAAAAATGTTCACTTTAAGTATATTAACATAAATACCATCAATATGGTTTATCATGTTTAAACGTTCACTTAAAGCAATTCAGTTAAAATTCTGCATCTCATACAATTTTATAGTTTGCTAGTAGGTTACAAGTAAATAGTCATCCAAGTAAAAACAGTAAAACACATGATGTTTTCCACTGGTTATTGCTCTTTTTAGGTAAGCACTTGATATATACCAACAGACAGAGGATAATAACAAATTGCTAATTTCTTTCATCATTATACAAAGGTGGCTTCCGGACAGAATAGTGTAAGTGCAATGACGAATTTGAAATCTAATGTCAACTCAGTGATGCAGCAAGATAAAAGTAGAGACAATAGGGGCACCTTGGTGAGTACTGACTTTTTATTTATTTATTTATTTATTTTGAGATGGAGTTTTGCTCCTTTTGCCCAGGCTAGAGTGCAATGGTGCAATCTCGGCTCACCACAACCTCTGCCTCACGGGTTCAAGCGATCCTCCTGCCTCAGCCTCCCAAGTAGCAGGGATTACAGACATATGCCCATCTAATTTTGTATTTTTAGTAGAGATGGGGTTTCTCCACATTGGTCAGGCTGGTCTTGAACGCCCGACCTCAAGTATCTGCCTGTCTCGACCTCTCAAAGTGCTGGGATTACAGGCGTGAGCCACCATGCCCGGACGAATTCCAAATTTAACGAAGCAGACTAAGAGAAACAATTCATTTTAAAAAATAACATTTGGCCAGGCACGGTGGCTCACACCTGTAATCCCAGCACTTTGGGAGGCTGAGGCAGGTGGATCAGCAGTTCAAGACCAGCCTGGCCAAGATCATGATACCGTCTCTTAAAAATACAAAAATCAGCCAGACGTGGTGGCTGGCGCCTGTAAACCCAGCTGCTCAGGAGGCTGAGGCAGAGAACTGCTTCAACCCAGGAGGCAGAGGTTGCAATGAGCAGAGATCACACCACTGCACTCCAGCCTGGGTGACAGAGTGAGGCTCTGTCTCAAAAAATAATAATAATAATTCAGTGAAATCCCTAAGATCCAGGGCTTTGCAATAAATATGTAAATAAATTCCCAATCTCCATGCTGAAAGTTTAAAAGAAATGCTAATAATTAAAGAAACACAACTTTTCCTTAGCTTTGCAGCAATTTAGAAACAGAGAGTGTTTCCAATATTTAGACACTACGAAGCACCTGACAAGGAGAAACGTGTAAGGAGGCATGACTCACCGGCAGCCCTGGGCCTGTCCACGGTACCCCCATGATGAAGAGTAACTCCACTGTGTAAATGCTCATGAACACAGGATTACAGGACTTTCCCAGTTTAGACATACCATATTTTCTTTCAGACAATTCTTCAACTTGCTTATGTAGATCAGCAATACGATTATTCCATTTCTCTGAAAACTGAGCAAAAGCTGATTCTCAATAATACATCCCTATGTCAGAGCAGCACTAACATATAAGAACTTATTTCATATATTTTACATTCTAACAGTCCACATCATTTTACTGCTTTCAAAAAAAAATTTCCCTTCTTTGGCGGTTCTTAGAATTGGTTTAATGAGAGACTATTAGAGAAGCTGAAAAGCAGGAGGGCAGAAAAGTTCAATCAAATTAAACACGGTAACAGGGAGGCCACAATGAGGAGGTCTCCAGGGGTCTTTTAGGAAACTTCCTAAAACATGTCTCAGCTGTGTGGAAATAAGACTTTACAGCAGCTGGGTGTGGTGGTGCAGGCCTGTAATCCTAGCACTTTGGCAGCAGAGGCAGGCGGATGGCTTTGAGCTCAGGGTAACATAGCCAAAAACTCCCCTCCCCACCCCCACCCATCTCTACCAAAAATACAAAACAGCCAGGCATGGTGGTGGGTGCCTATAGTCCCATCTACTCAGGAGGCTGAGGCAGGAGAATCACTTGAACCCAGGAAGCAGACATTGCAGTGAGCCGAGACCATGCTACTGCCAGCCTGGATGACAGAGCAACACTCCACCTCAAAAAAGAAAAAACAAAAACAAAAACAAGGTTAAAGGGGACCCCAGACCTTAAAGGTACAAGTTTAAGAGGGACCCCTAAGCAAAAAATGCCAACCCTTTTTCTCTCAATCTTTGAAACACCAGGAGGGTGTAACAGTTTTGCAGCCTAGCTGTAGCAGGCTGATGCCCCCAAGATGCCCATATCCTAATCCCGGGAACTGGTGAACATGACCTTGTATGGCAAAAGGGGCTTTGCAGATATAATGAAGTTAAGGGTCTTTGGCTGGCTTGTACTGGCGGGGTTAATGTACTCACCCAGATCCTTATAAGAGCAGAGAAGGTGATGGAGAGGGTGGGAGGTGTAGTGACGGAAGCAGGAAACTCCAGTCATTCAGGACATGCAGCACAAGCTGAGAAGTGCAGGCCGCCTCCAGGGCCAGGAGACAGATTCTCCCGCAGAGCCTCAGAAGGCAACAACCCTGCTGCCACCTTGCTTCAGTGGGACTTACTTTAGAATTCTGGTCTTCAGAACTGTAAGGGAATACATTCGTGTTGTTTTAAGTCACTAAGTGTGTGGTAATTTGTTGCAGCAGCCACGGGAACCTAGTAGTAAAGCCTCAAAACCCATCTGAAGGGGCTGGGCTCGGTGGCTCATGTCTGTAATCCCAGCACTTTGGGAGGCCGAGGAGGAGAGATCACTTGAGGTCAGGAGTTCAAGACCAGCCTGGCCAACGTGGCGAAGTGCCATCTCTACAAAAAATACAAAAATTAGCCGGGCATGGTGGCACATACCTGTAATCTCAGCTACTCAGGAGGCTGAGACATGAGAATTGTTTGCACCTGGGGTTGGGGGGGTGGAGGCTGCAATGAGCTGAGATTGCACCACTGCACTCCCGCCTGGGTGACAAGAGCGAGGCTCTATCTCGAAAACAAAAACAAAACAAACTAAAAAACCCACCTGAAGAAGTTTCCAGTTCTGCCAGCAGTCCCCCACCCAACCCTTGGAAGCAGACATTCCATTGCTGTGGGCCATGGACAGGCAAAAGGAAGCACCTCCTCGTGGCAGAGGCCTACCCAGGAGAAACCCAAGGGAAGGCACTGCCTGGCCAGGCTCTCTGCCAAAGCCATATTATGGTGTTTTTTGTTTTTGTTTTTGTTTTGAGACACAGTTTCACTCTGTCTCCCAGACTGGAGTGCAGTGGCACAATCTTGGCTCACTTCGACCTCTGCCTCCCCAGTTTAAGCAATTCTCCTGCCTCAGCCTCCTGAGTAGCTGGAATTACAGGAACATAGCACGCCTAGCTAATTTTTTTATTTTTAGTAGAGATGGGGTTTTGCCATGTTGCCCAGGCTAGACTTGAACACCTTACCTCAAGTGATCCACCTGTCTCAGCCTCCCAAACTGCTGGGATTACAGGAGTGAGCCACCGCACCCAGCACTCGCCAAGGCCTTTGATGGCAGGCTTTTTCCAGGGGATCAGTCCTGGTCTGGTCTGGCTCTGCCCACTCTCCCTCTCACCTAGCTGGAATCCCTAGCTCCTTCTCAGTAGAGGAGAGTGTGGACCCCAACCCCAGCTTGGTATGGTTCAGATCTGCGTTTCACTCATGGAACCTGGCTGCTCCCCAAGCCGTGGAGAAAAACAGGGTCTCTCTGCAGGTATGATACAGGATGGGCCTGTCCCCAGGACCCTGTGAGAGGGAAGCCCAATGTCCCACCAGATTGGCAGAGCTGGGAAACAGAAAGTTTTATGATAGCCCTAAGGAAAAAAACAGGCAGCAGAGGAAGCAGGACAGCACTCACATGGAACCCATGTCACTGCCTGAGTGAGGTGAGGGAGGAGTGCACCCCAGTGACATGAGGGGGAAGAGAGGCGCGGTTCTAGGGCAGCTTTCCCCCTCATTTCCTCCCATGTTACTCTGATCCCCTCCAGGTGAGCCTGCCCACTTTGTGCCCAGGAGCCTGTAGAAAAACACAGCACCAAATGGTTATGGCCCCAGGAGTGGGGCACAGCAGGGAGGAGTCGTGGACAGAGGACAGGCAGGGGAGGAGGGAGTGGGCCTCAAACTCCAGGAGGGGGCCCTTCTCATGGGTCCTCCTTTTTGGCTTCTCCTTCTTTACCCTGGGCTGATCACCCAGGGAAGAACTGAAGCAAGGTTTCTCACCCTCAGGTCCAAGGGATTCAACTACCGGGCCCTTAGGGAGGTGTGATGAGCCCCCTGAAAGGATGCAAGGTTTTTTTTTTTGTTTTTGTTTTTTGTTTTTTGGAGATGGAGTTTCGCTCTTGTCACCAAGGCTGGAGTGCAGTGGTGCAATCTCACCTCACTGCAACCTCTGCCCCCCGGGTTCAAGTGAATCTCCTGCCTCAGCCTCCAGAGTAGGCTGTAAGGTGTAAGGCCACCTGTAAGGTGGCCACCACCACGCCTAATTTTTTGCATTTTTAGTAGAGATGAGGTTTCGCCATGTTGGGCACGCTGGTCTCGAACTCCTGACCTCAGGTGATCCGACCAGCTCGGCCTCCCAAAGTTCTGGGATTACAGGCGTGACCACTGCGCTTGGCCACAATGCAAGGTTTTGCATGGAGAGCATGTACATGCCTTTCTGGAAAACAGTCCACAGCTTATTCTCAGCAGGCTCCACAGTCAAAAAAGGTTAGAACTCTTGCTACAGAGCTGTGGGAGCACCTAGGTGAGGGGCCTGCCAAGGGCATTCTAGGGACTACCTGGGCACCCGAGCCCACTGTCCCCTAGGCAGGCTGTACTGCTTGGTATTTGCAGAGCTGAGGGGGTGGGGCATGTGGGGACTGTGAAATTGCCCTGAGATGACCCACAGTCCTCAGCTGGGAAGCGAGGGGTACATCTCCTGCAGCATCCTCCATCCCTAGACCATGGGGCCAGGAGAACTGATCCTTTCAGCAAGTCAAAAGCCTATTACTGACTTCTTCCCTGACCATGTAGACAGTTGAACCAGGGCAGTCATATCAAGTAAATGCCTTGGTCTCTGTCACCGAGGTGACCAGTAGGCATTCCCAGGGGCAGTGAAGGTCCTGACACCAAGATATGCACCTGGCCACCTGAGGAAAGAGAAAGGACTATCCAAGGGGATGGGGCTGAGCTGGGTGTGGAGTGGTCCTTGTGGGTCTTGGTGAGTGGGAGGGGGAGCAGCATGATCCAGACCTTGAGGCAGAAGGACAACCAGGAGACAGCCTGGAAAATGTGCTGGACCCACAAGGGCTCAAGGCTGGCCAGAGAGGGAGGTGGGATAGGCTGGAAAGTCCTGAGGTCTGAAGATTGGCCCTGGCAGAAAGAAGCCAGGTAAGGTGGGGTGTTACCCGCACCCTGGGGGCCAAGTGCAGGCCAGATCAGGCCAATTACTGGGCCCTTAGAGAAATGTGAGCCCCTTGAAATAGTGGAAGTTTCTTTTTTTTTTTTTGAGACGGAGTTTCGCTCTTCTCGCACAGGCTGGCACCTTTGCCCAGAGCAGGCACCAACATTTCTGGCTCTGGGTGTGACCTCAGAGTGGGGAAAATCCCCAACCCCCACCAGGACCACCTGCCGCCTAGACTACTTCAGATGCTGAGCCCAAGCCAGGGGCAGGAAGCTAGAATGACACCTAGGTTAATCCTGACAAAGTCCCTGGCTACCCCCAGCTACAGGGCTGAAGGGGAATTACAGCCCAAACCCCGGAAGCTGACTCTCTAACACTGAGCCCTCAGTGCCCACAGGGAGATAGAATCAGCACACTATCCAGATGGGGAAATGGGCTCCGAGAAGTGCAAGAGCCTTGCCCGATGCCCCAGACCAGGGCTCCAGGCCCAGAGTATTCTTTTGTCACTGTGTCCAGAGGGCAGCAGCTGCTCTAATGTACCTACCTGAGCCTGGCAACCTTCTCCAACTTCGGAAGCCCAGGAGCATGGCCCATGTCCACTGATGCACTTGGCATGAGACGCGACCAGAGGGATGGAGGCAGATGAGTTTCACCTCCTCCACTGGATTGTGAGGGCCTAGAAGGAGACAAGGCTCTGCTTGAGAAGACAGTGGATAGTGGTTTCCCTCTGGATGGATCTCCAGTGCCTGGATGGGACCTGGCTCAGACAGAGCACAGTTCTGCAGGTCCCTGAGGCACGGAGAGTTCACAGCTACTAAGTGTAGGAGTCTAAATTCAAAGCCAATAGCGTGACTCCAAAGTCCCTGCCCTAGCCCCTGGACCACCCACCTCTCGGGATTCACCCTTGCAGGCTCATCAGATGCCCAGGCCAGCAGCACAGCCAGCCAGGACCAGGGAAACTTGAGAAGCCTCAGAGCACCCCCAAGTATTCCAATCTAATCCTGGCACCCCTGCCTCTCACCACCCTTCTTCCTGTTTTAACCTCACCGCCTACACAGAGCCTGGGCCACTTAACAGATGCCTCAATAAATCAAGAGTCTAATCTTCTTGGGGGGGAAAAAAAAAAGACTTGACAGATATATAGTTGCAAGTCAGAATGCTAAAGAATATAAACATATAACAAGTTAATGTACGTATAAATTCAATATACATACAATCATTGTGACTATGACACAGTAGAATATTAAAATACTATTTTAAAATTTTTACAAGCTTAATATTCTATTCATTCAAACTATTTATTTAAAATACAAATCATCAACATAATTTGCTACTAAAATCTCATGCAGTCCCTTCACAGGACACATGAACCACTGGGAGTTAATAAATTAGCAGCTGGTAGGCAGTGACACACAGCAAAAATGAAAACCAAGAGGTGAAATGGTTTTGAAATAAAGAAGGTTTTAAAGCTAAGAGAAATCATTGAATTACTAAGTCATTAGCACTAATTTTAAGCCAACTAATTAATATGAGATAATACAATGTCCTATGCTTTGGTAAATTCAAACTATATTTAAACACTGTCTGTAATGTGACTTTCAAAATGCTCCTGGCCTTACAAAGATGAGATTACAATGCAGTAATACATGCTAAAGCGTTTCCCCCTGCAAAGCATGTTGTAACTTTCATTAGTCACATTGAGAGTCCAGAAGATGAAGGAAAAGGTTGTAGATTTCGCTGAGAACTTACCAGAGTTGAACTCCTTCACTTTCCGTTGCCCAGCATTGGCGGGTTCCAAGAGTGGTGGCTATAGTGGCTCGTTGGTCTTTGGTCTCTTAGAAGGTGGAGAATCATCATCATCTTGAAAAAGAAAATGGTCATTATTGAAGGAACCATTGTAGAGTTACAGCCACCTCCTGGTCAACAACATTCAAAAGTTGAGTGGAGGTTTAAAGGTATTTTGAGTATTAATAATTATTTCTCTATTGTGACCTTCAGCACACTTTTTTCTAGTTACATTTGAAATGTTATTCTTTTAGGACGTGCTCAAGTGAATACTGCTTTTTCCTCCATCTTGCTTCATTACTTTTGAGTTTGCTTCATTTGAGTCATCATTATAAATCTTCCCTTCTCCTCAAATAACTTTCAAATTGTTGCCAAGAACTGTATTCTATTTTAAGGCTTTTGAGAAAAATCTTTCAATGAAGACAGCCACCTAAAGCTATACGAATATAGAAGGGGATAAAATAAAGCTTAGATTGGAAAAAAATTCAAGATTATACAAAATTCAAGCATACATAAACAAGGGAAGCTGGATAATTGTATGTTCAAATACTTTTAATATGTGCAAAATGTGTAGGGTTAAAGAAATAGAGCTGGCCAGGTATGGTGGCTCACGCCTGTAATTCCAACACTTTGGGAGGCCAAGGCAGGCAGAGCACTTGAGGTCAGGAATTCGAGACCAGCCTGGCCTACACGGTGAAACCCCATCTCTACTAAAAATACAAAAATTAGGCTGGGCGCGGTGGCTCATGCCTGTGATCCCAGCACTTTGGGAGGCCAAGAAGGCTAGATCACCTGAGGTCGGGAGTTTAGAGACCAGCCTGACCAAAATAGAGAAATCCCGTCTCTACTAAAAATACACTATTAGCCAGGCGCGGTGGCGCATGCCTGTAAACCCAGCTACTCAGGGCACTGAGGCAGGAGAATCGCTTGAACCCAAAAGGCAAAGGTTGCAGTGAGATGAGATCGTGCCATTGCACTCCAGCCTGGGCAACAAGAGTGAAACTCCGTTTCAAAAGACAACAAAAATTAGCCAGGAGTGGTGGCACATGTAATCCCAGCTACTTGGGAAGCTGAGGCAGGAGAATCGCTTGAAACCGGGAGGCAGAAGTTGTGGTTAGCCGAGATCACATAACTGTACTCAAGCCTGGGTAACAGAGCAAGACCCTGTCTCAACAAAAAAGAAAAGAAAGAAGAAAAGAAGAAAGAAAAGGAAGGAAGGAAGGAAGGAAGGAAGGAAGGAAGGAAGGAAAGAAAGAAAATAGGGATACATTATTTATGAAACAGATACTGTTGACTCAGTTACCAGAAAGCCTGTGTATAAATGAGCAGTGAGGTATTCAAGCACGGCACACACACACTACTCAGGGCAGCTGTTGTGAGAGTTCCATGCTCATTTCCTTGTGGATATACCAGCAACTCACTCTGCTATGATCCTGCAATACATTTCACGTTAGCATTAGAGACATCTGGGCCAGGTGCGATGGCTCACACCTGAAATACCAACACTTTGGGAGGCCGAGGCAGACACATCACCTGAGGTCAGGAGTTCCAGGCCAGACCGGCCAACATGGTGAAACACCATCTCTATCAAAAAAATACAAAAATTAGCCAGGTGTGGCGGCACGTGCCTGTAATCCCAGCTACTCAGGAGCCTGAGGCAGGAGAATCCCTTGAACCCAGGAGGTAGAGGTTGCAGTGAGCCGAGATTATGCCACTGCACTCCAGCCTGGGCGACAGAGCAAGGCTCCATCTCAAAAAAAAAAGAGAGAATTAGAGACAAATGGATCAAATCAGCTGCCACCATCATCTTCTAGTCCTGCAAAGTGTCAGGTAACGTCCTATTAAGATTGCTGCACACACATCATCTATAAAATACTGAAAATATCATTTTAGGAATTTTTTTTTTTTAATTTTGAGATGGAGTTTCACTCTTGTTGCCCAAGCTGGAATGCAACGGCCTGTTCTCGGCTCACTGCAACCTCCGCCTCCTGGGTTCAAGCAATTCTGCTGCTTCAGCCTCCCGAGTAGCTGGGATTACAGGCATGCACCACCATGTCTGTTTAATTTTGTATTTTTGGAAGAGGCAGGGTTTCTCCATGTTGGTCAGGCTGGTCTTGAACTCCCGACTTCAGGTGATCACCCACCTTGGCCTCCCAAAGTGCTGGAATTACAGGTGTGAGCCACCACGCCTGGCCAAGAAATCCTTATTTTAAAAAAAGGCCAGGCTCAGTGGCTCACGCCTATAATTTCAGTACTTTGGGAGGCCAAGGCAGGTGAATCACGTCAGGTCAGTAGTTTGAGAACAGCCTGGGCAACATGATGTAATCCCATCTCTACTAAAAATAATAATTTAAAAAAATTAGCTGGGTGTGGTGGTGGGCACCTGTAATCCCAGCTTCTCAGGAGGCTGAGGCAGGAGAATCTCTTGAATCTGGGAGGCGGAGGTGGCAGTGAGTGGAGATCATGCCACTGCACTCTAGCCTGGGCAACAACGCAAAACTTCATCTCAAAAAAAAAACAAAAACAAAAACAGACTCCATCTCAAAAAAAATCAAAAACAAAACAAAAAACAAATGTGGTATGGAAATGAAAATAATTACTGTGTTAAAGACAGTTTCATAGAAAATAAAAGACCACTCAAATACAATAAGCTGTCTTTTTAGATGAGTATAATTGTTATTCTTACTTTACAGCTAAAGAAACGGGCTCAGAGAATGTTATTTGATTGGACCGTGTTGCATCCCTGGACAGTGCAGCTGAGATCAGACTGTGTGTGTAACTCCACTAGCCTACCAGGGTGCCTCTCACAAAGGTAAAAAATGTAAATTTGGCCTAATATACAAAGTTGCCAGGGCAGCACTGGGTCAATTCTACATACACTACTTCTATGTTCATCAAGGGAAACTTTAGGGGAAGGTGAAAATGCTTCTAGAAGGTAACTGGACACCAGCACCCTTGCTTGTTGCCTTTGGGCTCTTCTTCTAAGACCAATAGTAACCTGAAATTATTGACTGACTGCTCCAATGAAGTGGACAAAAGGGTACCAAGGTCGCCAACATCAGACAAATTCACTTGAGGTCCTATCTATGTGCTTTGAAAGACAAAACTGCTTTTGTGAAGGATACTGTATTTCAGAAAAACATAATATTAACAATAACACTGTAAAATGCTGATGTGTTGAATGCTACTTTAGAAAAACATGTTCAAATCTAGGGGAAAAAACTATGATAGAAAACTACGTATCGATTATCTAGCTAGCTAGCTATCCAGAGACATGGTTTCATTCTGTTGCTCAGGATGGAAAGCAGTTGAGATGATCATAGCTCACTGCAGACTTAAGCTCCTGGCCTCAAGTGATTCTCCTGCCTCCTAAGTAGCTGGGGCCACAGGTGGACACAGTTACACCTGGGTCTTTTGTTTTGTAGCGACAGGGTTTCACTACATTGCCCAGGCTGGTGTCAAACTTTGGAGTCTTGCTGCGTAGCCCAGGATGGGGTACAGTGGTGGGATGTCGGCTCACTGCAACTTCCGCCTCCTGGGTTCAAGTGATTCTCCTGTATCAGCCTCCGGAGTAGCTGGGACTACAGGAATGCTCTACCACACCCGGTTAATTTTTGTGTTTTTTGTAGAGACTGGGTTTCACCATGTTGGCCAGGCTGGTCTCGAACTCCTGATCTCAGGTGATCCACCCGCCTTGGCCTCCCAAAGTGCTGGGATTACAGGCCTGAGCCACTTAACACTTTCTTATGCTATTAAATAGCCTAACCCAGGCGAGGCGCGGTGGCTCAAGCCTGTAATCCCGAAAACTCGGATGGCCAAGGTAAGAAGACCACTTGAACCCAGGAGTTCGAAACCGGCCTGGGCAACACAGCGAGACCCCCCCCCCCCCCCCCCCCAGCTCTACAAAAGATACAAAAGCTAAGCCAGGCGCGCACCACGCTGGGCTAATTTGTGTATCTTTTGTAGAGACGGGGGTTTTGTCATGTTGCCCAGGCCAGTCTCGAACTCCTGCGCCCAAGCCATCCATCCTTCTGCTTCGGCCTCCCGAAGTGCTGGGATTACAGGGCCCAGCCAGCCTCATGTTTTCTTTAAGCAGTGCGCACTTGGTTAGTTTTCTTTTTTATTTTTTTAGACAGGGTTTACCTCAGTCTCGCAGGCTAGAATGCTGTGGTGGGATCATAGCTCACTGAAGCCTTGAACCATGGGGTTCAAGTAGCTGGGGAGCTGAGGTAGGACTACAGAGATGGGGTCGCGCCATGCCGCTCTTGGCCTGAAGGGCTCCTCCCGCTGGCCGCGCCCGGACATAGTTTTCTATTTTTGACCACATAAACACTGTGAATGGGTCGGAGTTTGTCAGCCACCCTTTTCCAGCCAGCAACACACAGGACCTGGCGGGGAGGTCGCGGTTACCAGGCTCCACTCTGAGAAGACTACCTAACTCTAAGCACCGCACCGCCCAGGTGACAACGCCGAACGCCAGCCTGTAAAGAAGCCGAAGGACCACCTTCATAACGTCACCGAAGGCCCGCCCCTGTGACGTCAACGGAGGCGCGCCCCTGTGACGGCGCAGAGGCCCGCCTCTCACGCGGACCCAATCGGAACTCGAGGTGGGGTTGCTGGATCTTCCAGGAGCGCGCATTCGCGGGCGGGTGGCCACAAGCTGCCAGACTGGCATCAGCTGAACTTGCCGATCATTGTCCGCGGGCTTTTGCCCGGCCGCCTCCGCCCATAAGCTACTAGGAGGAGCTTTACCACTTCCCGGCCTGCTGGAAGTGCCGGGCACGATCGCGAGGTAGCGCAGAAGCTCCTCAATGGCCAGCGCCAGCTGCAGCCCTGGCGGCGCATTGGCCTCACCTGAGGCCACATGCGTCCCACAACACCTTCCCCAGCCAGGGCTCGGGGACCCCGGGAGAGTCTCCCGCCACTTGGCGCCGCTCATCCTGGGCAGGGTCGGCCCCTCTGAGGCTGCCACGTATTAGGGAGCTGCATCCCCGAGCTTGACCTCTGACGGCCGGTTGTAATAGCATTAAGCCTTTGAAACTTCGTAGCGGGGTAGACGGGGCTAGGAAACGAAGAAAACATCTTTTTAAAAATGTAAACGATGGGCCTGCATTATAGGTGTGATCCACCGCGCCCGGCGATTTTGCTCATTTTAGATACTAGAACTTTTTAATGTTTTTTTGCTGTTTTGGTTTGGTTTTGTTTGTTTGTTTGTTTTTCCTGAGACAGAGTCTCGCTTTGTCGCCAAGCTGGAGTGCAGTGGTGTGATCTCAGCTCACTACAACCTCTGCCTCCTGGGTTCAAGCCATTGTCCTGCCTCAGCCTCTCAAGTACAGGCGCACGCCACCATACCTGGCTAATTTTTGTATTTTTAGTAGATACAGGGTTCTAGCATGTTGGCCAGGCTGGTCTCGAACTCCTGACCTCAAGTGATCCACCTGCCTCTGCCTCCCAAAGTGTTGGGATTACAGGCGTGAGCCATCACGCCTGGCCCCGGTACATATATTTTGAATGAATGAATGGACACTCAAAAAATATTAGCTGTTAGTATCTTTGCACAAACAATAGGCCCACAGCAAATATCTTTTCCCAAATAAAAAGGAAGTCCTCACCACAGAGATAATTTCACCACTCCAGAAAAATAGACAAAAGCTTTTAAAAGAGTGTTTTGTGGGCCCGGCATTGTGGCTCATACCTGTAATCCCAGCACTTTGGGAGGCTGAGGCAGGCAGATCACCTGAGGTCGGGAGTTCAAGACCAGCCTGACCAACATGGAGAAACTCCCATCGCTACTAAAAGTACAAAATTAGCCGGACGTGGTGGTGCATGCCTGTAACCCCAGCTACTCAGGAGGCTGAGGCAGGAGAATCGCTTAAACCCAGGAGGTGGAGTTTGCGGTGAGCCAAGATCGCGCCATTGCACTCCAGCCTGGGCAACAAGAGTGAAACTCCCGTCTCAAAACTCCCGTCTCAAAGAAAAAAAGTGTTTTGTGGTGGAGCACAGTGGCTCATGCCTGTAATCCCAATGCTTTGAGAGGCCAATGTGGGAGGATCAGTTGAGGCCAGGAGTTACAAACCAACCTAGGCAACATAGCAAGAACCCATCTCTACAAAAAATGAAAATACAAAATTAGCCAGCCATGGTGGCACACACTGTAGCCGTAGCTATTCAGGAGACTGAGGCATAAGGATCTAGCCCAGGAGTTCAAGGCTACATACAGTGAGCTATGATCACGCCACTGCACTCCAGCCTAGGAGACAGAGAAAGATCCTGTTTCTAAAAAAAAAAATAATGAAATCGTGTTTTGCCCTCTGTTCTCTGAAATCCTTCTACTTTCCTGAGCATGTCAGCGTTCCACATGGATGAGCATGAATTCACCTGAAATCACCATCCCACATCTTCTTCAGCTCTGATGATCTTTGCTTCCACTCCCCTTAAGCCGCCACAGGAACGGCTCTTGTGATCCTTTTGGACAGCTAGATTTCTGAAATCTTAAGCTCCAACATTCTTTCTACTTGCCCTCTGTGGCAGATTATATTTTCCAAGGTAGCTGCAATAAGTTCTCCCATCCCGTGTACTCTTCTTTTTTTTAATTTTTAAATTTTATTTTATTTTTTATTTATTTATTTTTTGAGACTAGTATCTCACTCTGTCACCAAGGCTGGAGTGCAATGGTGTGATCTTGCCTCACTGCAACCTCCGTCTCCCAGGTTCAAGTGATTCTCCTGCCTCAGCCTCCCAAGTAGGTGGGATTACAGGTACATGCCATGCCACCACGCCCGGCTAATTTTTGTATTTTTAGTAGAGACAGGGTTTTGCCGTGTTGACCAGGCTGGTCTTGAACTCCTGACCTCGTGATCCACCTGCCTTGTGGGATTACAGGCGTCAGCCACCGCATCTGGCCCCATTAGTATGATTTTTCAAATATTTATCCATGTTGTAGCATGTATCGGTAATTCATTTCTTTTTATTACTGAGTAGTGTTCCATTGTAGTGATATACTACAATTTGTTTAGCTATTTATCTGTTAATGAACATTTGGGTTTTTTTCTAGTGTTGGGTAGTCAGAAAGCTGCTATGAATATATGTTCGTTTCTCTTGGATAAAACTCCAAGACTGCGATTGCTGGGTCTTTTTTTTTTTTTTTTGTGAGACAGAGTTTCGTTCTTGTTACCCAGGCTGGAGTGCAATGGCGTGATCTCGGCTCACTGCAACCTCTGCCTTCCGGATTCAAGCAATTCTCCTGCCTCAGCCTCTCTAGTAGCTGGGATTACAGGCATGCGCCACCACACCTGGCTAATTTCGTATTTTTAGTAGAGACGGGATTTTACCATGTTGGTCAGGCCAGTTTCAAACTCCTGACCTCAGGTGATCTGCTTGCCTCAGCCTCCCAAAGTGCTGGGATTATAGGCATGAACCACCGCGCCTGGCCTTGCTGGGTCTTATGGTGAGTATATATTTATAAGAAACTGCAGGCCCAGTGTGGTGGCTCACAGCTGTCATCTCAGCACTTTAGGAGGCCGATGTGGGAGGATCCCTTGAGGCCATGAGTTCAAGGTCAGCCTGGGCAACATAGCAAGACCCTGTTTCTACAAAAAATAAAAAATTAGCTGGGCATGGTGGTGGTCATCTGTAGTCCCTAATATTCAGGAGGCTGAGGCAGGAGGATTGCTTAAGCCCAGGGGTTCTAGGCTGCAATGAGCTGTGATTGCACTGCTGCACTCCAGCCTGGGTGACAGAGCAAGACCCTGTCTCAGACACACACACACACACACACACACACACACACACACACACACACATACACACACAGCAGTTGTCTTTGCTCCCTTGTAGTTGGGCAGCAGATTCTTCCTCTGATTCATCTTGGGATGCTGTTGTCTCTGTCCCCTCATTTTATTTATTTATTTATTTTATTTTTATTTTATTTTATTTTATTTTTTGAGATAGAGTCTTGCTCTATCACCCAGGCTAGAGTGCAGAGGCATGATCTTGGCTCACTGCAAACTCCGCTTCCGGGGTTCAAGCAATTCTCCTGCCTCAGTCTCTCGAGTAGCTGGGACCACAGCCATGTGCCACCTCACTTGGTGAATTTTTTTGTTTTTGATTTTGTTTTTGTTTTTTTGACAGAGTCTCACTCTGTCACCCAGGCTGGAGTGCAATGGTGCGATCTCAGCTCACTGCAACCTCTGCCCCTTGGGTTCAAGCGATTCTCCTACCTCAGCCTCCCAAAGTGCTGGGATTACAGGCATCAGCCACCGCACCCGCTCCAGTCTGCTTCTTTGTCTATGCATTTAGTTCTCCCAAGAGATTCTCTTTCCCTCTCCCTCTCCCTCTCCCTTGCCTTTGTACCCTGCTAATCAGGCATATGTGATTTCCTGTCAGACCTGAACCTTGCAGGATTGAAGCCATAGAAAAGAGTATGTTGACTCTACAGTGATTGAAGGGGATAGGAGTAAAGCGTTTCTCAGAAGAAGCAAGCAGTCTTAGGAAATTTTGCCTGACCCGTTTTTGTGCTAGTCCCACCAGGAGAGAGAGTGAAGCCAGACAGTCTCCCTCTTTCCTGTTTTGTGTGTGGACTACGATGTTCATTTCCTCATTCTCTCTTTCTAGGCTCTTGCTCTTGCAGAATCCAACGGTCTTTCTTGAAGAAATGTGTAGTCAGAACTTTGTGCTGCATTTTTATCTTGGGAAGGAACAGAATAGTGTGGTCTAGAAATCTAGCGCTGGAGACACGTGAGTCTGATTTGTCTTTTTTCGGTTTTGTTTTGTTTGTTTGCTGTCATTGTAATGTTTTTATGCATTGGACTGTTAAATGTTTGTCTGCCAGCAGTTTACTCTTTTTTTTTGAGACAGAGTTGTGCTCTGTCACCCAGGCTGGAGTGCAGTGGCGCAATCTTGGCTTACTGCAACCTCTACCTCCTGAGTTCAAGTGATTCTCCTGCCTCAGCCTCCTGAGTAGCTGGGATTACAGGTGCGGGCCACCACACCTGATTAATTTTTGTATGTTTAGTAGAGACAGGATTTCACTATGTTGGCCAGGCTGGTCTTGAACTCCCAACCTCAGGTCATCCATCCGTCTCAGCCTCCCAAAGTGCTGGGATTACAGGTGTGAGCCACCACACCCGACCTGCAGTTTACTCCTCACCTGAATTTTAAAAATTGATGTCAACTATGTGGCATGCAGAAGATCTCAGCTTCCCAGAATAGCTGGTTATATTACGTATCATTTCAACTTTTATTTTAGCTTCAAGGAGTACATGTGCAGGTTTGTTACATGGGTATATCACATAATGCTGAGGTTTGGGGTACAATTGATCCCATCACCCAGGGTTTGAGCGCAGTACCCAGTAGGTCGTTTCTCAGTCCTTGCCCTCCTTCCGCTGCCTTCTTTTAGTCCTCAGTATCTGGTTCTGGTTTTGTTGTTGTTGTTTCACAAAGTCTCACTCTGTCGCCGAGGCTGGAGCACAATGGTGTGATCTCAGCTCACTACAACCTCCGCCTCCCGGGTTCAAGCGATTCTCCTGCCTCAGCCTCCTGAGTAGCTGGGATTACAGGTGCCTGCCACCATGCCCCACTAATTTTTGTATTTTTAGTAGAGATGGAGTTTCACCATGTTAGCCAGGCAGGTCTCGAACTCCTGATCTCAGGTGATTCGCCCACCTCAGCCTCCCAAAGTGCTGGGATTACAGGTGTTAGTCACCGTGCCTGGCCATCAGTGTGTGTTTTTCCCGTCTTTGTATCCATGTGTACCCAGTGTTTAGCTCCCACTTGTAAGTAAGAACATGTGGTATTTGGTTTTCTGTTTCTGCGCTAATTCACTTAGGATAATGGCCTCTAGCTGCATTCATGTTGTAGCAAAGGACATAATTTCATTCTTTTTTATGGCTGTGCTGGCTTTTTTTTTTTTTTTTAAATCATAAAATATAGCATAAGGCCAGGTGTGGTGGCTCACACCTGTAATCCCAGCATTTTGGGAGGCTGAAGTGCGCAGATCACCTGAGGTCAGGAGTTCAAGACCAGCCTGGCCAACATAGTGAAACCCCATCTCTACTGAAAATACAAAAATTAGCCACTTGTGGCGGCGCATGCTTCTGATCCCAGCTATTCGGGAGGCTGAGACGTGAGAATCGCTTGAACCCGGGAGGCAGAGATTGCAGTGAGCCAAGATCGTACCACTGCACTCCAGCCTGGGTGACAGAGCAAGACTATCTAAAAAAAAAAGGATAAAATAAAATAGAGTGTAAGCGCATGGGCTGGGGACTTCCAGCCCTTGTTACAGGGAGCCTCTTTGACTGTCCTCTGATTCAGAACCTTTTCAGAATCTGCTGTGTACTCTTTCAATGCCTGGGGGCCTGAACAAATTTGTCCCTACTACCAAAGCAAGTAAGCTTAGTTCTCACAACTATGCGTGACCTTCACAACCTCCACACTGGCTTTTATTTTTTCCTTACACAGGTGAAGATAAGAGGTCAGTCCTAACAAAAGGTGAAGGAAGCAAGGTGATCTTAGAAGTCTCTTGAAAGATGCAGAGATTGAGAAGTTGGGAAAGCGTTTGTTTGGGCAAGGAACTTTTTTCCTCTTATCCAAAATCAGGCCTCCAAAGGCTGGCCCTGCAGGAAAACTTGCTTTTGTACTTTGGAACTATTGGCAAGAAGGCCTTGTCAGCAGTGGCTTTTTTTTTTTTTTTTTAAATCAGTTGGTCCTTTGCTTGCCCCAGATGAAGTAGCTGGGGCCAGCCAGGCAGAAGTTCTGTTCTGAGCTGCAGAAGGCAGTGGTCCGGATGGGGCCTGGGAGCCTCTGTGTCTGAGAATCTGAGAATAGACCTTCCCACCGGCGTGTCTTCTACCCCTGGCCCTGCCCTCTCCCTCCCTGTTAGAGCCAAATATGAAGAATCCAGAGTCCATTCTCCGGCAATGATTTTTCTGTGTGTGGAATTCTGATGTACACAATTTACTTTGAAGCAACTGAACTTACTAGGCAGACTTTTTTTCCCCTATAGCCACAAGAATTTTAAACATGCATGGATTGTGAGTCACTCCTGGTAGAGACAATGAAAACAGGAGGAAATCGGCCAGGCGTGGTGGCTCACACCTGTCATCCTAGCACTTTGGGAGGTGGAGGCAGGTGGATCACTTGAGGTCAGGAGTTTGAGACCGGCCTGGCCAACATGGTGAAACTCTGTCTCTACTAAAAATACAAAAGAATTAGCCAGGCATGGTGGGGTGACAATCCCAGCTACTCGGGAGGCAGGAGAATTGCTTGAACCCGGGAGGCGGAGGTTGCAGTGAGCCGAGATCACATCATTGCACTCCAGCCTGGGCAACAGAGTGAGACCCCATCTCAAAAATAAAAATAAAAATAAAAAAGGAGGAAATCAGAAGTACAGCATTTTGCAGAGCAGGATGGAAAGACCTCAAAGGAGCTGTGGCCGAGTTTGCTCAGCTGCTCAATCAAGCAGGGAGGGAGCTGATACTCTTGTAACCCAACGGGTAAAGGCCATCTCCCCTGGCCGGTCCATTTCATGGGCAGAGTTAAGGTCCTAAAATCCTGCTCGCTCTCCTAGGGAGGGTGTGGAAAAAGAATCAGCCTTCCAAGTAAATTCAATGTAAAGTGTGTCTCTAATGTTCTATTTTGGCCAGCACTGTGGCTCATGCTTATAATCCCAGCACTTTGGGAGGCAAGATGGGAGGATCATTTGAGGCCAGGAATTCAAGACCAGCCTGGGTAATATAGTGAGACCTCATCTCTGCAATAATAATAATAATAATAATAATAATAATAATAACTTAGCTGGGTGTGGTGGTGTGTGCCTGTAGTCTCTGCTACTCAGGAGGCTGAGGCAGGAGGATCACTTCAGCCCAGGAGGTTGAGGCCACAGTGAGCTATGATTACACCATTGGCACTCCAGTGTGGGCGACAGAGTGAGACCTTGTCTCTAAAAAAAGAGCCAAAAATACTCTGTTTTCTCCTTGGGACCACATTACAACCCAGAAGGCAGGTGTCAACAATTCTGAGCTGTATATTAGGCCTAGTGGTCAGCTGGGGATGTGTAAATCAGTTCTAACTTTTAGTGGAGGAAATGTAAATTTCCTTTCAAACTCAAGGCTGATGGTCTTGCTTTTTTTTTTTTTTTTTTTTGAGACGGTGTCTCACTCTGTCACCCAGGCTGGAGTGCTATGGCCTGATCTCGGCTCACTGCACCCTTGAACTCCTGGGCTCAAGCCATCCTACCACCTCAGGCTCTTGAATACCTGGGACCACAGGCGTGCACCACCATGCCCCACCAATTTTTTTTTTATTATTCTTTTAGAGAAGTAATCTCACTATATTCCCCAGGCTGGTCTCAAACTCCTGAGCTCAAGGGATCCTGCTGTCTCAGCCTCCCAAAGTGCTGGAATTATTACAAGTGTGAGCCACTGCACCTGGCCAGTCTCATTGAAGCTATTGCTAGTGTCAGTGGTTGGAAAGAGGTTCAAGTACCTGGTTTGTCTTTTTTTTTTTTTTGAGACAGAGTTTCGCTCTTGTCACCCAAGCTGGAGTGCACTGGCACTATCTCGGCTCACTGCAACCTCCGCCTCCCAGGTTCAAGTGATTCTCCTGCCTCAGCCTCCTGAGTAGCTGGCATTACAAGCACCTGGCTAGTTTTTGTACTTCCAGTACAGATGGGGTTTCACTGTGTTGGCCTGGCTGGTCTCAAACTCCTGACCTCAGGTGATCCGCCCACCTCGGCCTCCCAAAGTGCTGGGATTACAGGCATGATCATCGCTCGCGGCCAAAGCACCTGGTTTTTCAAACATGGCCAGTAATTATTTGTCTGATCATCTCAACAACACTGGAAGCCTCTTGAAGATGGCGCCCATGCATTCCTCTCTCGGGTCTTGTGTCCGGGTCCTTGGGGACTGGCTTTGAGGTTCTGGTGCCCATCAGTCGTTCTCAGGAGCATTGCCCATTCTTAGTTCTGTTGTGTTGCCTCATGTACCCTCTTTTTTTTTTTTTTTTTTTTTTTTTTTTGAGATGGAGTTTCATTCTTGTTGCCCAGGCTGGAGTGCGATGGTGCCATCTCGGCTCACCGCAAACTCCAATTCCTGGGTTCAAGCGATTCTCCTGCTTCAGCCTCCTGAATAGCTGTGATTACAGGCATGCGCCACCATGCCCAGCTAATTTTGTATTTTTACTAGAGATGGGTTTTCTCCGTGTTAGTCAGGCTGGTCTCAAACTCCCAACCTCAGGTGATCTGCCCTCCTCAGCCTCCCAAAGTTCTGGGATTACAGGCGTGAGCCACCACACTCAGCCTTCTCTTGCATCTTCTTAAAAAGTTCTTTAGCTTGTCCCACTTATCTCATTGTAGCTGCTTTTACACTATTTGTCTGTTTCTGGCTTCCTATTCACTCACTTATGCTTCATTCTCCATACTTAGTGGAATTGCATTACCGTAAGTGCTGTTTCTCTGCTGATAGACCTGCTGACTTCGACACCTTTACAGTGAGCCTACCTGGGCATGTAGTATGAATTAGCTTGATTCCTGCTGGACTGAAGCCAAATGACTGGTTTCTTTTTACTTTTTCTTTTTATTTTTTATCTTTTCTTATAGAGACAGGGTTTCACCATGTTGGCTAGGCTGGTCTGTAATCACAGCATTTTGGGAGGCTGAGGCAGGTGGATCACTTGAGGACAGGAGTTTGAGACCAGCCTGGCCACCATGGTGAAATCCCATCTCTACTGAGGACAGGAGTTTGAGACCAGCCTGGCCACCATGGTGAAACCCCATCTCTACTAAAATACAAAAATTAGCTGGGCGTGGTGGCATGTGCCTGTAATCCCAGCTACTCGGGAGGCTGGGGCAGGAGAATTGCTTAAACCTGGGAGGCAGAGATTGTAGTGAGTCAAGATTGCGCCACTGCACTCCAGCCTGCATGACAGAGTGAGACTCCTTAAAAAAAAAAAAAAAAAAAAAAAAAAAAGAATTATTAATAGACACTGAAATTTGCATTTCATTTTTATTTATTATTATTACTTTTGAGACAGGCTCTCATTCTGTCACCCAGGCTGCAGTGCAGTGTCATGGTCGTAGCTCAGTGCAGCCTCAAACTCCTGTGCTCAAGCAATCCTTCTGCCTCAGCCTCCTGAGTAGCTAGGTCTGTAGGTGTGTGTCATCACACCTGGCTAATTTTAAAAATACGTTTGTAGAGATGGGGTCTTGCTATGTTGCCCAGATTGATGTTGAACTCCTGGCTTCAAGTAATCCTCCTGTCTCAGCCTCCCAAAGTGCTAGGATTAGCAGGCGTGAGCCACTGTAGCCAGCCTGAAATTTGAATTTCATTAATTTTTACGTGTCAAAAAATACTATTCTTCTATTTGATTTTTTTTCAACTGTTTAAAATGTAAAAATCAGCCAGGCATGGTGGCTCACACCTGTAGTCCCAGCCACTCGAGAGCCCAAGATGGAAGAATCACTTGAGTCCAGGAGTTTGAAGCTGCAGCGAGCTATGATGGCAACACTGCACTCCAGCCTAGGTGATAGAATGAGATCCTGTCTCAAAAACAATAAAGTAAAATAAAATGTAAAAATCGTTCTTACTTGTGAGCCATACAAAACCAGGTGGCAGGGTGAATTTGGCCTACAAGCCATAGTTTGCTGACCCCTGACTTAAAAGATTTTTTTTTCCAGGTCAACTTTAAATGGCATTATTCTGCCAACTGCATTGGTTAAAAATCAGTTGAACAGTGGGTTGGTCAGCTGCTTTGAGTCTGTTTTTAACCACAGTCTATTCTAAATATAGATTATTTACATCATCTGTGTAGCCTTGTATTTGACATATTAGTCTCTGATGGGAGGCTGGTCTAGGCAATGTTGAGGATCCCTTTCACCCTAATTCTAGTCCAAAGATTTTCTAACAAATAAATGCCAGGTATGGGGGCCTCATGCCTGTAATCCCACCACTTTGGGAGATCTAGGTGGGAAGATTGCTTGAATCCAGGAGTTCAAGACCAGTCTGGGCACCATAGCAAGACCCCCATCTGTACAAAAAAAAATGTTTTTTTAATTAGCCAGGCATAGTGGCACGTGCCTGTAGTCTCTGCTACTTGGGAGACTGAGGCAGGAGGATCGCTTGAGCCCAGGGATTGGAGGCTACAGTGAGCCACAATTGTACCACTGCACTCCAGCCTGGGTGACAGAGTGAGAACTTGTCTCAAAAAAAAAAAAAAATTCTTTATGAATCTCTGTCCTCTGCAGCTTCTGTAGCAGTGTGCCTCCCAAAGTTTCTTCCTGTACCTTCACCATTTTCCTTCTTCCCAGGCTCAAGTCAGGACGTAAAGGTGGTGGTCCTGTAGGCTCTATCCTTAGCGCTCTTCTCTTCTCCCTCTTTCTGTTCTCCATGGACTTTATTTTTGTTATTTTTTATTTTCTTGAGACAGGGTCTCACTCTGTGGCCCCATGCTGGAGGGCAGTGGTGTGATCTTGGCTTACTACAATCTCCACCTCCCAGGTTCAAGTGATTCTCCTGCCTCAACCTCCCAAGTAGCTGGGACTACTAGTGTACCCCACCCTGCCCAGCTGATTTTTGTATTTTTAGTAGAGATGGGATTTTGTCATGTTGGCCAGACTGGTCTTGAACTCCTGGCCTTAAGTGAACTTCCCGCCTCAGCCTCCCAGAGTGCTAGGATTACAGGCATGAGCCACTACGCCCAGCCTCTCCCTGGCCTTTAATCAGATCACGTCTTCAACTAGCACCTCTACATTGGCGACGTGTATATTTAGCCCTTATATTTAGCTCTGACCTTTCTTCTGAGGCTTAAAGTCTTTTCCAGTACCTGAAGCCTAATGTCTAAACTCCTTAGCCTGGCCCTAGGACCTGCTTAGTTTGAACTCCTGATGCACTGCCAGGCCCCTGGACCAAGCCATGGGGTAGCTTCCAGCAGGTCATCTGCTTCCTCCTCCTTGTCTTTGCTCACACTCCTCCCTCTGCCATCACAAGCCTCTCTCCTTGTCTCTACCTCCCTTCCTCTCCTCCCAGCACACACCAAATTGATACCCTGCCCTTTGACAAGCCACTCAGAGGGCCACTTACCTGTCAGATTCAGCTGAAATACCTGTGCCTCCTTGAAGCCTTCTTTCTTTTCTTTTCCTTTAGTTAGAGTCAGGATCTTGCTCTGTTGCCCATACTGGAGTACAGTGACACAATCTCAGCTCACTGCAGCCTCCACCTCCCAGGTTCAAGTGATTCTCCTGCCTCAGCCTCCCAAGTAGCTGGGATTACAGGTGTGCACCACCATGCCCAGCTAATTTTTTGTATTCTTATTTTTAGTAGAGACTCAGTCTCTCTGTGTTCCCCAGGCTGGTCTCGAACTCCTGGCCTTCAGCGATCTTCCTGCTTTAGCCTCCCAAAGTGCTTGGATTACAGGCATGAGCCACTGTGCCCAGTGTGAAGCCCTGTTTCATAGATAAGGCTAAACATTTTTCCTATGTGCTCATAGAGCCTTATGCACACCTCTACTTTAATGCTTGCTTTCTTTCTTCAATTAGGTCAAAAATAAATGAATATTGGTTCAACATCATATATATATTTATATTTATATTTATATTTGTTTATGTAGTTACCTTTTATATATATATATATATATATATATATATATTTTTTTTTTTTTTTTCAGACAGTCTTGCTTTGTCTAACAGGCTGGAGTGCAGTGGTGCCATCTTGGCTCACTGCAGCCTCTGCCTCCCAGGTTCCAGTGATTCTCCTGCCTCAGCCTCCTGGGTAGCTGGGATTATGGGTGCTCACCACCATGCCCAGCTAATTTTTTTTTTTTTTTTAGTAGATTTCACCATGTTGTCCAGGCTGGTCTCAAACTCCTGACCTCAGGTGATCTGCCAGCCTTGGCCTCCCAAAGTGCTGGGATTACAGGAGTGACCCACCGCACCCAGCCTCAACATCAAATATATTTAAAAGTTGGTACCAGCCAGGCGCAGTGGCTCACACCTGTAATCCCAGCACTTTGGCAGGCCGAGGTGGGCAGATCACCTGAGGTCAGGAGTTCAAGACCAGCCTGGCCAACATGGTGAAACCCCATCTCTAATAAAAATAAAAAAATAAAAAAATAAACAATTAGCCGGGTGTGGTGGCACATGCCTGTAATCCCAGCTACTCAGGAGGCTGAGGCACGAAAATCACTTAAACCAGGGAGGTGGAGGTTGCCGTAAGCCAAGATCATGCCACTGCCCTCCAGCCTGGGCAACAGAGTAAAACTCCATCTAAAAAAAATAGTAATAATAAAACAGAAAGAAAGAAGAAATTGGTATAGTGTGGGAAGCAAAAAAAAAAAAGGAAAAAGAAATGATTGAATTAATGAATACACTCTTATGGGGCCTGCACTGACTTTGACACAAATTAGGCTGGCTTAGTAGGCAAGGTGGAAATTTTATGAAATTTTATGAAAAAAATTTCATAATTTTATTTGATGTCTAAAATACATTTATCTTTTTTTCTTGTAGGAGGAAAATTCTTCCAAGGATGGTCTCCCACTCAGAGCTGAGGAAGCTTTCCTACTCAGCAAATGCTGTATGTTTTGATGTTGACAGCATGGTCATCAGAGAAGAAGGAATTGGTGAGCTAGCCAAAATCTGTGGTGTAGAGGATGTGGTGTCAGAAATGTAGGGATAGCATTTATTCACTTTACGAAATGATAAAGAATTTCTTTTCTGTTTTTTTTTTTTTTTTTTTTTTTTTTTGAGACAGAGTCTCACTCTCTTGCCCAGACTAGAGTGCAATGGCACAGTCTTGGCTCACTGCAACCTCCACCTCCCGGGTTCAAGCGATTATCTTGCCTCAGCCTCCTGAGTAGCTAGGATTACAGGCGTGTGCAACCATGCCCGGCTAATTTTTGTATTTTTAGTAGAGACGGAGTTTCACCATGTTGGTCAGGTGGTCTCAAACTCCTGACCTCGGGATCCACCCGCCTCGGCCTCCCAAAGTGCTGGGATTACAGGCGTGAGCCACCGCACCCAACCATGAAATGATAAAGACTTTCTAAAGAGTGGCTGTTTTGGATGAAGTGCTAGACCCTGGCTATGGAACATGAGTACTAGGCTTTTTCTTTCATTCCTTAGAGCTAAATTTGATATATTCATTCATTTATATAAATATTTATGGCAAACAAATATGGATAAGACATGTTCTTAGCTCGATCAGGGAAATGACAACCATCACTAACCAAAGAAGATGGCCTGGGAGGTGGGGTCCAAGTGTCCAGCGGCTTTGTGTCATAGTTGAAAGTGTGGCCTTGGTGGTTCCCTAGAAAGGTTCAGAGCCTCTTGGTGGATCCTGGGTCAGAGCCCCTCCCTCCCTCCCTCCCTCCTGCCCTCCCGCCTCCCGTCCTGCAGCTGGGCACCACCCTCTGCAGCCCCAGTCCCCCAGTAATGCACCATGTCATTTTCTTTCTTTTTTTTTTTTTCAAGACAGTGTCTTGCTCTGTCACCAGGCTGGAGTGCAATGGTGCAATCTCGGCTTACTGCAACCTCCACCTCCTGGGTTCAAGCAATTCTCCTGTCTCAGCCTCCCAAGTAGCTGGAATTACAGGCGCGCACCACCACGCCCGGCTAAATTTTGTATTTTTAGTGGAGATGGTGTTTCACCATGTTGGCCAGCCTGGTCTTGAACTCCTAACCTCGTGATCTGCCCGCCTCGGCCTCCCAAAGTGCTGGGATCACAGGCATGAGCTACCACGCCTAGCCACCATTTTATTTTCCACTTCCTTTCATGGAAGAACGGTTAGCCTTTGGTCTCTTTCTTGATTTATGACAGCTCACAGCTTTCAAGAAAACTACCTATGAATAGACTGTGTAACTTTTTTTTTTTTTTTTTTGAGATGGAGTCTCTGTCGTCCAGGCTGGGGTGCAGTGGCACGATCTCATCTCACTGCAGCCTCCACCTCCCAGGTTCCAGCAACTCTCCTGCCTCAGCCTCCCAAGTAGCTGGGATTACAGGTGTGCACCACCACACCTGGCTGACTTTAGCATTTTTTTTAGTAGAGATGGGGTTTCATCATGTTGTCCAGGCTGGTCTTGAACTCCTGGCTTCAGGTGATTTGCCCACCTCAGCTTCCCAAAGTTTTGGCATTATAGGCGTGAGTCATTGCGCCCAGCTTGTTAATGTTATTTTCAAGCAAAACTTCAAAAGTTTATTCCAGGGCCTTGCTCTCATAGCAGCAAAGCCTGTCTGTTGCACAGTGGGACTCTTGGTAGCATCTTCCTGTTGGTGGATGTTGTGCAGACCCGGGGCAGTAAGGCATGTTAACCTCAAGGACAGCGGACCTGGCTGGCCTGACTTTTGGGTCTCCCTCCTAGGACATGGCGAGCCATGGGCGGGGCAGTGCCTTTCAAATCTGCTCTCACGGAGCGCTTAGCCCTCATCCAGACCTCCAGGGAGCAGGTGCAGAGACTCATAGCAGAGCACCCCCTACACCTGACCCCCAGCATAAGGTAAGAGGAGCCCCTGCTCCAGGTGTATTTCAGCACCAGTGTGGGAGGGGAGGGCAAGTCCTCCTGAGAGCATCTAACTATTGCTTTAGAGCGCCCTCTGGGTGGTTTATTTATTTTCATTTTTTAAAAATTTTATTTATGTATTTATTTATTTTATTTTTTGAGGCAGAGTCTCGCTCTGTCGCCCAGACTGGAGTGCAGTGGTATGATCTCGGCTCACTGCAACTTCTGCCTCCCTGGTTCAAGTGATTCTCCTGCCTCAGCCTCCCGAGTAGTTGGGGTTTCAGGCACCCACCATGCCAGGCTAGTTTTTGTATTTTTAGTAGAGACAGGATTTCACCATGTTGGTTAGGCTGGTCTCAAACTCCTGACCTCAGGTGATCCGCCCGCCTTGGACTCCCAAACTGCTGGGATTCTCCTGCCTCAGCCTCAGGAGTAGCTGGGATTACAGGCACCCACCACCACACCTGGCTAATTTTTGTATTTTTAGTAGAGATGGGTTTCACCATGTTGGCCAGGCTGGTCTCGAACTCTTCACCTCAAGTGATCTGCCTGCCTCGGCCTCCCACTGTGCTGGGATTACAGGTGTGAGCCACCACACCCGGCCTATTATTTTTTTTTTTAGAGTCAGAGTCTCATTCTGTTGCCCAGGTTAGAGTACAGTGGTATAATCATGTCCCACTGCAGCCTTGAACTCCTGGGGTCAGGTGGCCCTCCCACCTTAACGTCCTTAGTAGTAAGGACTACAGGTGCATGCCACCATGCCCAGCTAATTAAAAGAAATTTGTGTGTGTGTGTGTGTGAGGGTCTTGCTTTGTCACCCAGGCTGAAGTCCAGTGGCATGAACACAGCTCACTGCAGCATCAACCTTCTGGGCTCAAGGGATCCTCCTGCCTCCGCTTCCTAAGTAGCTGGGACTACAGACATAGGCCACCATGCCGGATTTTTTTATTTTTTATTTTTTTTATAGACACAGGGTCTCACTACGTTGCCCAGGCTGGTCTTGAACTTGTGGGCTCAAGTGACCGATTTTCCCACCTCAGCCTCCCAAAGTGTTGGAATTATAGGTTTGAGCCACTATACCCAGCCTTTAAAAAATTTCTTGTAGAGATGGGGTCTTGCTATGTTGCCCAGGCTGTTCTCAACCTACTGGCCTCAAGTGATTTTCTACCTTGGCTTCCCAAAGTGCTGAAATTAAAGGTGTGGCCTGTGTGGTTCTTTTGGCACTTACAGGTGGTCTTTCTGGCCAGTTGTGTGGTCCTGTCTGTTTCTGCCTTTCCTCTTTCTCCAGGGAAAACCTAAGCTTTCCTTGTTTGTCCTCATCTTGTGTTTTTCTGGGTCCATGGGCACAGTAGAATTCTGGGACGGCGTGCTAAAGCAGCCAAGCCCTACCCATTGATTTCTAAGTGCATTTAGAAAAACACATGTAAGGCTGGGCATAGTGGCTCACGCCTGTAATCCCAGCACTTTCGGAGGCCAAGGCAGATGAATCACTAGGTCAGGAGTTTGAGACCAGCCTAACCAATATGATGAAACCCCGTCTCTACTAAAAATACAAAAATTAGGTTGGGCACGGTGGCTCATGCCTGTAATCCCAGCACTTTGGGAGGCCGAGATGGGTGGATCACCTGAGGTCAGGAGTTCGAGACCAGCCTGGCCAACATGGTGAAACCCAGTCTCTACTAAAAATACAAAAAAGTAGCTGGGCATGGTGGTGGGCGCCTATAATCCCAGCTACCTGGGAGGCTGAGGGAGGAAAATCACCGGAACCTGGGAGGCAGAGGTTGCTGTGAGCCAAGATCACGCCAGTGCGCTCCAGCTAGGGTGACAGAGCGAGACTCCATCTCAAAAAAAAAAAAAAAATTAACCGGGCATTGTGGTACGGGCTTGTAATACTCAGGAGTCTGAGGCAGGAGAATCACTTGAACCCGGGAGGTGGAGGTTGCAGTGAGCCGAGATCGCACCCTTTCACTCCAGCCTGGGTGACAAGAGTGAAAATCTGTCTCAAAAGAAAAGAAAGAGAAAAACATATATAAAACATTAACACCCCAGGCAATATACCTTGTCAAATATACCTCAGGCAAATGCATTCAGGAGAAGAAAATGTATCTTAGTTTCCTCTTTGTGTTTCATTTTTTTTCCCTTTTGTATTACTCAGTGTTTGGTTGTATTTTATTTTTTCAGGGAACTGGTAAGTCGCCTACAGGAGCGAAATGTTCAACTTTTCCTAATATCTGGTGGCTTTAGGAGTATTGTAGAACATGTTGCTTCAAAGCTCAATATCCCAGGAACCAATGTATTTGCCAATAGGCTGAAATTCTACATTAAGATGTTAATTGTAACATGTTCCCTTTCTTAGCAGTTCCATTATTCAGTATTCTGGGTAATGTCTGTTGGAATGCAACTTAAACAGTCACATCAGAGTTAAATATTGAGATGAATGGTTCTCTTAATTGAAGTATTTTGCCCTTTGGTACCCTTTGCTCAGCAAAATAGACTTAGGTCATCACCTGTCCTAGCTTTATTATCTATAACATCACCTGTCTGTACATAAATGTCTGCATTTCGTGAAACATTAATTCCTACATCGCCCCTATGACTTACTTTGCTATATGTTGTATTTCAATTTTATGGGAGCTTCTATGCATTTGAAGCAATTTAGACTCAAGAAGGAGACTTTTGGCTGGGCACGGTGGCTCATGCCTGTAATCCCAGCACTTTGGGAGCCTGAGGCAGGGGGATCACTTGAGGTCAGGAGTTTGAGACCACCCTGGTCAAAGTGGTGAAGCCCCAACTCTGCTTAAAAAAAAAAAAATTACTGGGCATGGTGGCACATGCCTGTAGTCCCAACTACTTGGGAGGCTGAGGCAGGAGAATCACTTGAAGTTGGGAGGTGTAGGTTGCAATAAGCCGAGATCACGCTACTGCACTTACACCCTGGGTGACAGAGTGAGACTCTGTCTTTAAAAAAAAAAAAAAAAGACAGAGACTTTAGAAGGGAGACTTTTGTTAACGGATTACTGAACTACAGCTACCCTTGGGGAAGCCTCCTGTCCCCTTTCTGGTCCATAGCCGTGCCACAGCTGTTATATTATCTCAGATCTCCAGTTATATCAAGGAGTGACTGATAGTGATATTCTTTTTTTGTTTTTTTTTCTTTTTTGAGACAGGGTCTCTGTTGCTCCTGCTGAAGTGCAGTGGCTCGATCTCGGCTCACTGCAACCTCTGCTGCCTGGGTTCAAGCGATCCTCCTGCCTCAGCCTCCTGAGTAGCTGGGATTACAGGTGCCCACCAACACGCCTGGCTAATTTTTGTATGGCGCCAGACCATACTTTTGTTTTAGACGGCTGATTTATCCTATAGTCCCAGCACTTTGGGAGGCTGAGGCAGGAAAATCGCTTGAGCACAGAGGTTTGAGACCAGCCTGGGAAACATAGTGAGGTTGAAATCTCTACAAAGTAAATAAATAAAATAAAATAAAAACAGCTGATTTAGAACTACATAAGATTTAAAACAGGAATTACACAAAAACAACTCTCATTACAAGACAAAAATTAAATAATAAAAACAAATTCAATCTTGTTGTATCAACTGACTTTATGCAAACCCAAGAAAAGTTATGAATAAGGAACTAAAAACCTTTTAAAACTTTTAACAATGCCTTATCCCTGTAGTATGGGCACCATCTTTTAGCCTAGGTGTGTGCTCAATAGGTTGGTTTCATTTCCCCAAATAATACCATCAACAACTCATAACCGAGATTTTAATATCATTTGATACTTTATATACTAGTTCCTGATACATTACCTTATTTAATCCTCATAGCAGCCCTGTGAAGTCAAATATTATGTTTTGTTCTGTTTTGTTTTTCTTAGACAGAGTCTCACTCTGTCACCCAAAGTGTTGGGATTACAGGCGTGAGCTGCCGCGCCCGGCTGATATTTTATTTTTAATAAATAATGGAAATTGTTCTGAATTCAAAAGGCACCAAAGGGCATGTGGTGGAATTAAATCTTCCTCCCACCTCTAGTTCAACACTAGAGACAAAGTTACCCCTGGATACTCTATGAATTTTTGGAATGCTTTCTGAATGTATAAACTTATATATGAATATAATCATTTCCTCACACAAATGGCAATTCATAATACACACTGTAGGGTGTGTTATACTTTAAGTGTCTTGGAGATTGTGCTATATCAAGACTAATGGGAAGTCCTCGGTAACAGCTGCGTGATGTTCTTTGTAAGAATGACACAACTAGGGGCCAGGGCTCAGTGGCTCACGCCTGTAATCCCGGCACTTTCGGAGGCTGAGGCGGGGGCATCACTTGTGCCTGAGAGTTCAAGATCAGTCGAAGCAACATAGCGAGACTCCATCTATACAAAATATACAAAAATTAGCCAGGTGTGGTGCTGCACGTCTGTGATCCCAGCTACTTGGGAGGCTGAGGTGGGAGCATCGCTGGAATCTGGGAGGCGGAGGTTGCAGTCAGCTATGATCTTGCCACTGCACTTCAGCCTGGGCGACAGAGCTGACCCTGTCTCAAAAAGAATGACACAACTAACTGGTCACCTACTGACTAATGTTTAAGTTGTTCCCAATCTGCTATTCAGGCTGCAGTGAATATCTGGATATATGATGCTTTTAGGTGGGTTTGTGTATTTGAGAATCACAAAAACATCTATATATGTGACTAGTAGCACTGCACAATAGAAGATGAGTTATTAGTTCCATAGGCATTACATGGTGTGCATTCAGATTTATTATAACTGCTGTTAAAAATGTTATGAGGAGGCCAGACATGGTGGCGCATGCTTGTAATCCCAGCACTTTGGGAGGCCGAGGCGGGCGGATCACTTGAGGTCAGGAGTTCAAGACCATCCAGGCCAACATGGTGAAACCCCGTCTCTGTAACAATACAAACATTAGCCTAGCCTGGTGGTGTGCATCTGTGATCCAAGCTACTAGGGAGGCTGAGGCATGAGGATTGCTTGAACTCAGGAAGCAGAGGTTGCAGTGAGCCAAGATCATGCCACTGCACTCCAGCCTGAGTGACAGAGCCAGACTCTGTCTCAAAAAAAAAAGGCCAGGAACAGTGGCTCACACCTGTAATCCCAGTACTTCGTGAGGCCGAGGTGGGCAGATGACTTGAGGTCAGGAGTTCAAGACCAACCTTGCCAACATGGTGAAACCCCATCTCTACCAAAAATATAAAAAGTTAGCTGGGTGTGGTGGTGCACGCCTGTAATCCCAGCTATTTAGGAGGCTGAGGAAGGAGAATCATTTGAATTCTGGAGATGGAAGTTGCAGTGAGCCAAGATCATGTCACTGCACTCCAGCCTGGGCAACAGAGCGAGACTCCTCAAAAACAAAAAGGCCAGGCACAGTGATTCATGCCTGTAATCCCAGCACTTTGGGAGGCCGAGGTGAGCGGATCACGAGATCAGGAGTTCGAGACCAGCCTGACCAACGTGGTGAAACCCGTCTCTACTAAAAATACAAAAAACAAATTAACTGGGCATGGTGGCCGGCGCCTGTAGTCCCAGCTACTCCGGAGGCTGAGGTGAGAGAATGGCATGAATCCAGGAGGTGGAGCTTGCAGTGAGCCGAGATGGTGCCACTGTACTCTAGCCTGGGCGACAGAGTGAGACTCTTTCAAAAACAAACCAACAAAAAAAACCTAGAGGATGGGTTAAGGGGTGCAGCAAGCCACCATGGCATATGTATATCTGTGTAACAAAACTGCACATTCTGCACGTTTCCCTGAATTTAAAAAAAAAAAAAAAAAAAAAGCCAGGTGTCGTGGCGCATGCCTGTATTCCCACCTACTTGTGTGGCTGAGGCAGAATTGCTTGAACCTGGGAGGCGGATGTTGCAGTGAGCCAGAATCGCAGCACTACACTCCAGCCTGAGTGATAGAGCGAGACCCTGTCTCAAACATAAAAAGAATTTGTAAAAAACAGTAAGAGGAATTCCCATACTCTACCCACAGATCCTTCTATTAACATCACATTTAACCCTGGAATAAGAAATTAACATTGATGCAGGATCCAATCAATAGATTTCATTCAAATTTTGCTAATTATATCATGAATGTTCTATCTCTGGCCCAGGATTCTATTTATCTAGAATTACTCTTCACATTTACTTGTCACGTTCTTCAGTCTGGAACAGTTCTGCAATTTTTCAGTCTTTAATGATCTTGGCATTTTTTTTCAGTACTGTCCTGTTATTTTACAGACTGTTCCTTACCTAAGGGTTAGTTGATGTTTCCTTATGATTTTTTTTTTTTTCCAAATTTTTTAAAGACGGAGTCTCGCTCTCGCTCTTTTGCCCAGGCTGGAGTGCAGTGGCGCTATCTCTGCTCTCTGCAGCCTCCGCCTCCTGGGTTCAAGTGATTCTCCTGCCTCAGCCTCTGGAGTAGCTGGGATTACAGGCACCCACCACCACGCTGGGCTAATTTTTGTACTTTTAGTAGAGTTAGGGTTTCGGCATGTTAGCCAGGCTGGTCTCAAACTCCTGACTTCAGGTCATCTACCTGCCTTGGCCTCCCAAAGTGCTAGGATTACATGCATGAGCCACTGCACCTGGCCTGATATTTTCTTATGTTTAAATGCAGGTTATGGCCGGGCGCAGTGGCTCATGCCCGTAATCCCAGCCCTTTGGGAGGCCAAGGTGGGTGGACCATGAGGTCAAGAGATTGAGACCGTCCTGGCCAATATGGTGCCATCCCGTCTCTACTAAAAATACAAAAAATTAGCTGGGCATCGTGCTGCATGCCTGTAATCCCAGTTACTCAGGAGACTGAGGCAGGAGAATCACTTGAACCCGGGAGGCGGAGGTTGCGGTGAGTGGAGGTCACGCCACTGCACTCCAGCCTGGGCTATAGAGCAAGACTCCGTTATCCAAAAAAAAAAAAAAAAAACCAAAAAAAAACCCAGGTTGTTCATTTTTGGCAAGAACACCAGAAAGTATGTGTCCTTTTCAAGGCATCATAGGAAGAGTCACATGATGTCAGTTTTTCTCATTCCTGGTGATGTTAACTTTGTTCACTTGGTTAATATTTGCCAGATTGCTCTACTTTAAAGTTACTAGCTTTTCTTTATATTTAATAAGCATTTAATAAACATTTTGTGGGAAAATATGTGACTGTTCTGTTTTTCATCATAACAGTGCCTACTAATTTAAGCATCCATCGATTTTGTTGTTGTTTTTGACACAGGGTCTCACTGTGTCGTCCAGGCTGGAGTGCAGTAGCTCAATCACACAGCTTACTGCAGCCTGAACCTCCTGGGCTCAGCTTCTTATCTCAGCCTCCTGAGTAGCTGAGACTTCAGGTGTACACCACTATGCCTGGCTAATTTAAAACTTTTTTTTTTTTTTTAGAGATAAGGTCATGCTATGTTGCTTGGGTGAGTTTCAAACTCCTAGGCTCAAGCAGTCCTCCTGCCTCAGCCTCCCAAAGTGCTGGGGTTACAGGCATGAGCCACTGTGCCCAGCCCATCAATAATTTTTGCCTGAAACAATTATTACTGTGATCTTTGTATTGAAAGTCCTCCATGGATCTGTTGCGTGCTTACATGTCTTCCTGTGTGTGCCAAGAATGCAAGGCCCAAGAATGCTCTTTATTTGGGGCTTTTCTCAGAGTTGTTTATACAGCTACTAATCTTCAGAGACAAGTTAATGTTTCCTCCTGGACAAAGAGCAGGCTTGCCCACTGCTTGGTATAAAAACAATAGATTTCAGCCTGGCATAGTGGCTCATGTCTATAAATCCAGCAATTTTTTTTTTTTTTTTTTTTTTTTTTTTTTTTTTTTTGAGGCGGAGTCTCACTCTGCTCACTCTGTTGCCCAGACTGGAGTGCAGTGGCGCGATATCGGCTCACTGCAGCCTCCATCTTCTGTGTTCAAGTGATTCTCCTGCCTCATCCTCTTGAGTAGCTGGGACTATAGGTGCCCGCCACCACGCCTGGCTAATTTTTGTATTTTTGTAGAGACAGGGCTTCACCATGTTGGCCTGGCTGGTCTCAAACTCTTGACTTCAGGTGATTTGCCCCCCTTGGCCTCCCAAAGTGCTGGGATTACAGGTGTGAGCCACTGCGCCCAGCCATCCCAGAACTTTGGAAGGCGAAGGTGGAGGATCCTTTGAGGCCAGGAGTTCGAGACCAGCCTAGGCAACACAGTGAGACCCCATCTCTACAAAAATAAAACAATAAACGAGGTGGGCAGATCACCTGAGGTTGGGAGTTCGACACCAGCCTGACCAACATGGAGAAAACCCATCTCTACTAAAAAAATACACAATGAGCCAGGTGTGATGGCACTGTAATCCCAGCTACTGGGGAGGCTGAGGCAGGAGAATAGCTTGAACCCAGGAATTGGAGGTTGCGGTAAGTCAAAATAGCACCATTGCATTCCAGCCTGGGCAACAAGAGCGAAACTCTATCTCTAAAAAATAAAAAATAAATAAAAAACAATAAAAAACAAAAACACAAACAGTAGATTCCCCGAGCTGAGTGTTCCTTAGCTGTAATCCAAACCCACCGTCTTTGAGGCATCCATCTGGGTCATGTCGTGTTACCCCATGGAAGTTGGAGGGAAAAGGGAAGTGATGCAATTATCCTACTGCCTGTGCTGCTTGCTGTGCTGTAAGCAATAAAGTTCTTTGAGACAGGAGACTTGTTTTTTGTTTTTTTTTTTTTTTGAGTCAGAGTCTTGCTCTGTCACCCAGGCTGCAGTGCAGGGGCACGATCTTGGCTCACTGCAGCTTCTGCCTCCTGGGTTTAAGTGATTCTCCTTGCCTCAGCCTCCTGAGTAGCTGAGACTACAGGCACGCGCCACCACACCCAGCTAATTTTTGTATTTTCAGTAGAGACAGGGTTTCACCATGTTGACCAGGATGATCTCGATCTCCTGACCTCGTGATCCACCTGCCTCAGCCTCCCAAAGTCCTGGGATTACAGGTGTCAGCCATGGTGACTGACCTATTATCCGTGCTTGGCCAGGAGTCTTGTTTCTTAGGCCACATCCATAAAACAAGCAAGAGGCTGATGTATTAGTTTGTAAGTAGGGTAAAATCAAATCTCAAACCTAACAGTTTGCAAGTGGTAATTTTCTATTCATTTTTTATTTCATATATATTTTTGAGATAGGGTCTCACTCTGGTGCCCAGGCTGGAGTGCAGTGGCGTAGTCACTGCTTACTGCAACCTCAACCTCCTGGGCTCAAGTGATCCACCATCGTGCCTGGCTAATTTTTTTTAGAGACAAGGTCTCTGAAAAGCTGTGTTGCTCAGGCTGGTCTTGAATTCCTGCCTCAAGCGATCCTCCCACTTTGGCCTACCAAATTGCTAGGTAGGATTCAGAAGTGAGCCACTGCACCTGGCCAATTTTCTGCTTTCATCATTCATTTTACACTTATTGGTTGGAATTCTGCTGTAAGGAAGAACTTTCCCTTCTCCTCCATGAATGAGTGAATGAGTGAATGAATTTGTATCAGTATGGAATCAAGAATTCTTTTTTTTTTTTTTTTTGGAAACAGAGTTTCACTCTTGTTGCCCAGGCTGGAGTGCAATGGCGCCATCTCAGCTCACTGCAACCTCCACCTCCCGGGTTCAAGCGCTTGCCCTGCCTTAGCCTCCCGAGTAGCTGGGATTACAGGCATGCACCACCATGCCCAGCTAATTTTGTATTTTTAGTAGAGATGGTGTTTCTCCATGTTGGTTAGGCTGGTCTCGAACTCCCAACCTCAAGTGATCTGCCTGCCTGGATTATAAGCATGAGCCACCACACCTGGCCCTTTTTATTTTTTTTTTGAGATGGAGTCTCACTGTGTCACCCAGGCTAAATAAAGTGCAGCGGCGCAATCATTAGCTCACTGCAGCTTTGAACTCCTGGGCTCAAATGATCCTCTCACCTCAGCCTCCCAAGTAGCTAGCCTCAAGCGATCCTCCTGCCTCAGCCTCCCAAAATGCTGGGATTACAGGTGCCAGCCATGGTGACTGACCTATTATCTGATTTTAGCCAGCAATGTTGTTTTTCTTAATATTATTCTTACACTGTTAATTAAATGTGATTTAAATAATCTTTTAACTCTCAGTTATTATAGATGAAACAGCCTGCAAAAACTCACCTTACTTTGTTTATTCCATAATCTTTGTCCTCCTAATTTTTCTATTGCATCATTTCTATATTGTCAGAGTAGATAACATTTACATTTTGTTTTTTCTCCCCAAAACCTGGGTTTGTTTAGTCTTAGTTTTGCAGTTCTATACACTCAGTGCTCCTGCTTGTCCCTTTGCTGAAGTTCCCTTTGCTATCCATTGGTGAGTAATGTTTATTCATTAGCAGTTTCCTCAAGAAAAACATTCCCATGGGAGGCCGGGCACAGTGGTCCATGCCTGTCATCCCAGCACTTTGTGAGGCCGAGGCGGGCGGACCACCTGAGGTCGGGAGTTTGAGACCAGCCTGACCAACATGGAGAAACCCTGTCTCTACTAAAAATACAAAAATAGCCAGGCGTGGTGGCACATGCCTGTATTCCCAGCTACGCAGGAGGCTGAGGCAGGAGAATCGCTTGAACCTAGGAGGCAGAAGTTTCGGTGTGCCAAGATCACGCCATTGCACTCCAGCCTGGGCAACAAGACGAAACTCTGTCTCAAAAAAAGAAAAATATTCCCATGGGAAAAATATCCTCAGAATTCCTGTATGTTCAAAACTATCGTTTCTAGCCTTTGTGTGTGAATGATGGCTTGGCTTGTTTTAAAACAAAAAATCACTGGCTCATACTTTATTCATTTATTTTTTTGAGACAGGGTCTTGCTCTGTTGTTCAGGCTGGAGTGCAGTGTCACGATCACAGCTCACCGTAGCTTCCACCCTGGGGCCCAAGCCATCCTCCCACCTTAGTTTCCCAACAGGTGTGCGCCACCACGCCCAGTGAATTTTTTTTTTTTTTTTTTGTAGAGACAGGGGTTGGGTGGGTGGGGGGGTGTCTCATGTTGCCCAGGCTAGTCTTGAACTCCTGACCTCCAGTGATCCTCCTACTTTGGCCTCCCAAAGTACTGTACTAGGATTACAGGCATGAGCCACCACGCCTGACCTGTATATCTTTAAATATTTATTTATTTATTTATTTATTTTTAGAGATGGGGAGTCTTACTCTGTTGCTGAGGCTGGCCTTGAACTCCTGGCCTCATGTGATCCTCCTACCTCAGCCTACCTAATAGCTGGGACTACAGGTTCAAGTCACCACACCCAGTTAAATACTTATTTGTTCTAATGTTTTGGTTATCTTCATTGGAAATTTCAATTGTGCATGTTGGCTGTCTTTGGTCTGTCTTCTATAGCTATATATATATATATATATATATATATATATATATATATATTTTTTTTTTTTTTTTTTTTTTTTTTTGAGATAGAGTCTCACTTTATCGCCCAGGCTGGAGTGCAGTGGTGCTCACTGCAACCTCCCCCTCCCAAGTTCAAGCAATTCTCTTGCCTCAGCCACCCAAGTAGCTGGGATTACAGGTGTGCACCATCTCGCCTGGCTAATTTTTGTATTTTTTGTAGAGACAGGGTTGGTCTTGTTGGCCAGGCTGGTCTTGAACTCCCAACCTCAGGTGATCCACCCACCTTAGCCTCCCAAAGTGCTGGGATTACAAGCGTGAGCCACTGCACCTGGCCAACTATCATTTTTTCTCTAATTACATTTAATTCTTTTGGTTTATATTGTTTGCTTTTCTCATTTTTATCCATATTGGTTAGTATATTTTTCATAGTGTCCACTTTTATTTTTGCTCCTTTTAGGTTCATCTTCACTTCTGTGATGGTTATTTTACCTGTTTTTTGGAGATGGTGTCTCAATATGTTTCCTAGGCCGGATTTGAACTCCTGGGCTCAAGTGATCCTCCTGCCTCAGCCTCCTGAGTAGTTGGCATTATAGGCACGTGCCACCATGCCCAGTGTGATAGTTATGTTTTTTCCTTCTACATCCTTTTTTTTTTCCCTTTCGAGACAGGGTCCCATTCTGTCGCCCAAGCTGGAGTGCAGTGGCATGAACATGTCTCATGAACTGCATGAACTGCAGCCTCAACCTCCGGGGCTCAAGCTTTACTCCTACCTCAGCCTCCTGTGTAGCTGGGACCACAAGCACTTGTCACCATGCCTGGATGATTTTTTGATGTTTTGTAGAGACAGTGCTTCACTTTGTTGCCTATGCTGGTCTTGAACTCCTGGCCTCAAGCAATCCTTCTGCTTTGGCCTCCCAGACTGCTGAGATTACAGGTGCCTGGCTCCCTTCTGCTTCTTTCCTGGATTTTGTCAGTTTTGTCTTATTTTGTCATCTTTTCCATGAATCTCTATATTTGTATTTTTGTTTTTCCTTCTTGGAAATAATTCATTAAGTTTTTTTCAGACAGTTTTTTTTGTTTGTTTGTTTTTGGTTTTTTTTGAGACAGAATCTCGCTCTGTTGCCCAGGCTGGAGTACAGGGATCTTGGCTCACCGTAACGTCCACCTCCCGGGTTCAAGCAATTCTCCTGCTTTAGCCTCCCAAGTAGCTGGGATTATAGGTGCATGACACTACACCCTGCTAATTTTTGTAGTTTTAGTAGAGATGAGGTTTCACCCTGTTGGCCAGGCTTGTCTGGAACTCCTGACCTCAGATGATCCACCGGCCTCAGCCTCCCAAAGTGCTGGGATTACAGGCATGAGCCACTGTGCCCGGCCCAGATCTTTTTTTTTTTTTTTTTTTTTTTGAGACGGAGTCTCGCTCTGTTGCCCAGGCTGGAGTGCAGTGGCCAGATCTCAGCTCACTGCAAGCTCTGCCTCCCGGATTTACGCCATTCTCCTGCCTCAGCCTCCCGAGTAGCTGGGACTACAGGCACCCGCCAACTCGCCCGGCTAGTTTTTTGTATTTTTTAGTAGAGACGGGGTTTCACTGCATTAGCCAGGATGGTCTCCATCTCCTGACCTCGTGATCCGCCCGTCTCGGCCTCCTAAAGTGCTGGGATTACAGGCTTGAGCCACCACGCCCGGCCTCAGATCTTTTTTTTTTTTTGAGACAGAGTCTCGCTGTGTCGCCCAGGCTGGAGTGCAGTGGCACAATCTCAGCTGACTGCAACCTCTGCCTCCCAGTTCAAGCAGTTCTCCTGCCTCAGCCTCACGAGTAGCTGGGATTACAGGCGTGCACTACCATGCCGGACTAATTTTTGTATTTTTATTAGAGACAGTGTTTTGCCATGTTGCCCCAGCTAGTCTTGAACTCCTGGCCTCAAGTGATCTGTCTACCTCGGCCTCCCAAAGTGTTGGGATTGCAGGCATGAGCCACTGTGCCCAGCTCACTCACATGCTTCTGATGTCTCTCCATGTCCAAATTTTCTCTTCTTACAAGGACACCGGTCAGATCCGATTAGGGCTCACTCTGAAGACCTCATTTTAACATAATCACCTCTTTAAAGACATTGTCTCCAAGCCAGACCAGGTGGCTCACACCTGTAATCCCAGCACTTTGGGAGGCCGAGGCAGGCAGATCACAAGGTCAAGAGATCAAGATCATCCTGGCCAACATGGTGAAACCCCGTCTCTACTAAAAATACAAAAATTAGCTAGGCATAGTGGCAGGCACCTGTGGACCCAGCTATTCGGGAGGCTGAGGCAGGAGAATCGCTTGAATCCGGGAGTCAGAGGTTGCAGTGAGCTGAGATCGTGCCACTGCACTCCAGCCTGGGCCACAGAAAGATTCTGTCCCAAAAAAAAAAAAAAGAGAGAGAGAGTCTTGCTATGATAACCAGGCTGGTCTTGCATTCCCGGGCTCAAGCAATCCTCTCGCCTTGGCCTCCCAAAGTGTTTGGATTACAGGTGTGAGTTTCCGTGCTGGCCAAAACAGAATGTTAGAGACACACATTGAATTTACTTGGAAGGCTGATTCTTTTCCCACGCCCTCCCTAGGAAGGTGAGCTGGGTGTTCGGACCTTAACCTTGGGTTACACCCCTTGGGCATCTTCACCCCTTGGGTTACAAGGGTTTCAACTCCCTTTCTGCTTGATTGAGCCTTGCCCTCAGTTCTTTTTATCCCTGCTCTGCTCTGCTTGTTTCAAACAACACATGTTTGCACTGTGGCACGAACGGCTCATCTTCAGAGAGTCTATTTTTGCTGGTGTTTTCTGGGATCTGCATCTGCCTCTTCCCATGTAACTTTGGTAGCCCTTGTGCAGGTCTTGGAGTCTCCAGTGACTTTGTGTCTCCTAGTTTTGTTGAATATGGGATTTCTGCCTCATTCCCCCCTACCACCATATCTCCCTATCACTTTGCATAATTTCTAGGAGGAGGAAGGGGAAGATTCAGTCAAATATTGCCACAGTTCTTTTTTTTTTTTTTTTTTTTTTTTTTTGAGACGGAGTCTCGCTCTGCCGCCCAGGCTGAAGTGCAGTGGCCAGATCTCAGCTCACTACAAGCTCCGCCTCCCGGATTTACGCCATTCTCCTGCCTCAGCCTCCCGAATAGCTGGGACTACAGGCGCCCGCCACCTCGCCCAGCTAGTTTTTTGTATTTTTTGGTAGAGACAGGGTTTCACTGTGTTAGCCAGGATGGTCTCGATCTCCTGACCTCGTGATCCGCCCGTCTCGGCCTCCCAAAGTGCTGGGATTACAGGCTTGAGCCACCGCGCCCGGCCTGCCACAGTTCTTATACTGTAATCATATCACTTTGTAATATAAATTTCTCCCACTTTTTCCATTATAAAGATAGCTCACAACAAAATCCCAGCGCTTGAACCCAGAAGGCAGAGATTGTAGTGAGTTGAGATTGCACCACTGAACTCCAGCCTGGACAGTGACAGAGCCAGACCCTGTCTTAAAAATGTAAACAAATGAATAATGTTTCCTTTTTTATATAGATATATAGACATGGATATATAACCATATACCTGGATGTAGACACACATAGAGATTTCTTTGTTCAAAAATGGGGTCTCAAATGATATATATGTTCTGCAACTTCCCTTATTCATGTGACATATGGGCATATTTCCATGGCATGACTTATTTTGAATGACAATGTTTATATTAAATCACATTTCAAACTGTGTTCACTGTGCTCTTTCAAGACATTTATATTATTTTAATGTATTGGTTTTTTTTTTTTTTTGAGACGGCGTCTTTCCCTGTCACCAGGCTGGAGTGCAGTGGTGCAATCTTGGCTTACTGCAACCTCCGCTTCCTGGGTTCACACGATTCCCCTGCTTCGGCCTCCCGAGTAGGTGGGATTACAGGCACATGCCACCACGCCTGGCTAATATTTTGTATTTTGGTAGAGATGGAGTTTCACCATGTTGGCCAGGATGGTGTCCATCTCCTGACATTGTGATCTGCTCTGCCTCGGCCTCCCAAAGTGCTGGGATGACAGGCGTGAGCCACTGCGCCTGGACGGCAGTGTATTGGTATTTAATGTATTGATAAGAAATATTACATTTATTAGCAAATATTTTATACACACAGATATAAAAAGCATCTGTATACCTACCATCCTACTTAAAGGAACATTATTGTTATAGTATCATTATTAACTCTACATACCTTTTCTCAGTCTCATTTCCTTTCTTACTTTCAGAAGTAACTACTGTCCTGAATTTTATGTTGTAAGTTATCATTTATGACATTAAATGATAGTCTCTTTTTAAAGTTTCCGGTGGCTATTGGAGTATCACAGTAACTGAGAATGTTCACAGTACTGCTGTGAAAATTCTTACATATATGTGGCTCCTCCAGTCATACAAGTGTCAGGTTTTTTTTGTTTGTTTGTTTGTTTTTTTGAGACGGAGTTTTGTTCTTGTTGCCCAGGCAAGTGTGCAATGGCATAATCCTGGGTCACCACAACCTCCGCCTCCCGGGTTCAAGCGATTCTCTTGCCTCAGCCTCCTGAGTAGCTAAGATTACAGGTATGCGCCACTACACCCAGCTAATTTTGTATTTTTAGAGGAGACAGGGTTTCTCCATGTTGGTCAGGCTGGTCTCAAATTCCTGACCTCAGGTGATCTGCCCACCTCAGCTTCTCAGAGTACTGTGATACAGGCATGAGCCACTGCACCCAGCCTCTTTTTTTTTTTTCTTTTTTTTGGGGGGTGGAGTCTCACTCTGTCACCCAGGCTGGAGTGCAGTGGCGTGATCTTAGCGCAGCCTCAACCTCCTAGGCTTAAGTCATCCTCCCACCTCAGCTACCCAAGTACTTGGGATTCGAGATGTGTGCCACCACGTCCAGCTAATTTTGTTTATTTTTTGTACAGATTAGTTCTCAATATGTTGCCCAGGGTGGTCTTGAACTCCTGGGCTCAAGGGATCCTCCCATCTAGGCCTCCCAAAGTGCTAGGATTAGAAGCATGAGGCACCACACCCAGCCAGCTTAATCATGCAAGTTTCTCCTGAGTGTCTTCCTCAGGTGGAATTGCTGGGTCGTAGAAATTGCTTGTGTTCAATGTTTTCTGTTTGTTTGTTTTTTAGATGGAGTCTCGCTCTGTCGCCCAGGCTGGAGTGCAGGGGTGCGATCTTGGCTCACTGCAGCTCCGCCTCTTGGGTTCATGCCATTCTCCTGCCTCAGCCTCCCGAGTAGCTGGGACTACAGGCACCTGCCACCACGCCCGGCTAATTTTTTTTTTTGTATTTTTAGTAGAGACGGGATTTTACCGTGTTAGCCAGGATGGTCTTGATCTCCTGACTTCGTGATCCACCCACCTCAGCTTCCCAAAGTGCTGGGATTACAGGAGTAAGCCACTGCGCTCCGCCGCTTGTGTTCGATGTTACTGAATAACACCATGTTGTTTCTGGAGGGCTTGTTTCAATTTATGATACTTTAGAAGGCTATTAGCACTGAATGACTTTTAAAAAGAGTACATGATTCTAACATAATTAGCCATTAGAAAATTTGTGGCTGGGCACGGTGGCTCACTCCTATAATCCCAGCACTTTGGGAGGCCAAGGCAAGTGAATCACCTGAGGCCAGGGGTTCAAGACCAGCCTGTCCAACATGGTGAAACCCCATCTGTACTAAAAATACAAAAATTAGCCGGGCATGGTGGTGCATGCTTGTAATCCCACCTACTTGGGAGGCTGAGGCAGGTGAATCGCTTGAACCCGGGAGGCAGAGGTTGCAGTGAGCTGAGATCACGCTGCTGCACTCCAGCCTGGGTGACAGAGAGAGACTCCATCTCAGGAAAAAAAAAAAAAAAAATGTTAGCTTACAAAAATGTGATCTATAGAAAATCTTTCAGAGCCGGGTAAAGTGGATCACGCTTGGACTTGAGCCCAGGAGTTGGAGACTAATGAGACCCAGGCTCTACTAAACATAAAAAAAAACAGCCTCGTGTGGTGGCACACACCTGTGGTCCCACCTGCTCAGAAGGCTGAGGCAAGAGGATTGTTTGAGCCTAGGAGTTCGAAGCTTCAGTGAGCTATGATCATGCCACTGCACTCCAGCCTGGGTGACAGTGAGACCCTGTCTCAAAACAAAAAAAAAAAGAAGAAAGAAAACCTTTAGGAACAGTAGTATGACCTGTATTACTTTTGACTAACCAATTGTGATTAAAACTTTGCAAAATAATTTGCTAATATTTTTATTATACCTTCATTATGCTGTATTGTATTTGGTTCTCACGTGCTATTATTCCAGTAATTATGCCTTCATTATGCTGTATTGTATTTGGTTCACTTGTGCTATTATTCCAGTAAGAACAGCATTGAAGCTTTTTTTTTTTTTTTTTTGCTTTTTGTGTTTTTAGACAGAGTCTGGCTTTGTCACCCAGGCTAGAGTGCAGTGGTGTAATCTCGGTTCACTGCAACCTCTGCCTCCTGGGTTCAAGTGATTCTTCTGCCTCAGCCTCCCCAGTAGCTGAGATTACAGGTGCCCGCCACCAGGCCTAGCTACTTTTTGTATTTTTAGTAGAGATGGGGTTTCATCATGTTGGCCAGGCTGGTCTCGAACTCGTGACCTCAGGTGATCCTCCCGCCTCGGCCTCCAAGAGTGCTGAGGTTACAGGCGTGAGCCACTCTGCCCAGCCTGATGAAGCATATTTTAATCTGTTTCACAGTTTTGCTTTCTCTGGCAAGATTACCTCCTGGTTGTTATATGTGACCACTCATTAGTGTCTTCTAGTCTTCTAGGCATATTTTTAATGTGATGTGCTCTAGCAAAACAATGTCTACAATACAGCCATCTCATGCCCACAAGTATTAATACAGGTGTGAGTGTGAGGTTGATTCCAGGACCATTAAAATTAATTAATTTTAATTAATTAATTAATTTTTCAGAGACAAGGGCTTGCTCTATTACCCAGGGTGGAGAACAGTGGCATGATCACAGCACACTGTAACCTTGAAATCCTGAGCTCAAATGATCCTCCCGCCTCAGCCTCCCAAGTAGCTGGGACTGTAAGCATGCACCACCACACCCAGCCAGATTTTAGTAAATATAAATATTTTATCTGAAATTTTTAAGAATATTTAATATTTTAAGGAATATTTAATGTTAAACATTTATGAAACACAAATAGCATAAGTTAACTCTTCTAGCCTTCCACATTTACTTACTTGAGTTTCTTTTCCCCTCAAAATAAATTCTCAGTTACCACTTATACTTAGATACAAACATCTGGTGTTTAACATTTTGTTTCTTTTATTATGCTTTTGGTTTTTTGTCCGGAGCTGCACGCCCCGGCCATAGCGAATAATAACTGACGATTAAAAACGCCTGAGCTCTATTCATTTCCACCTTCTACCTTCTCCCTATCTTTGCCTTTTTTCCCTGTATTAATACCTCATAAAAGATGGCGCTCTTCCTGCTTCTTCTTCACCCATTTTTCCCGCGCCCGTGAAAATTACTACCTGACAGCGCAGGTGCAACATGACGTTCGACCAGAGAAACCAATACCTATCTGGCCACGCCTCCACTATGAGATCATTTTCGCCTTGGCCCAACCCTTTTCCCTCCAAGTGTATATAAGGCACTGCATTACCGCCATTAAAAGAGACTTGATCAGAGCACTGTCTTGTCTCCATTTCTCGTATCTCTTGTTCCCCAAATTCCCACCCCCTCCTCCAGGGCCTGCTTCGACTATCCCGCAGGCCGGGATACGTGGCGCCCGAACAGCGACCTGGAAACGAGGGACTCTGTGAGGAAGAGGACGCCAAAGGACGGTCGACCGCTAACAAAGACAAAAGGAATTAAACTGATCACCGCGGGAACCTGCCGCGTCAGGATCGAAGGTAAGTGAGGCGTCCAAAATGGGACAAGAATTAAGTCAACATCAAATATATGTAGGACAATTAAAAGAGGCTTTAAAGATACGAGGAGTAAAGGTTAAAGGTAATGACTTGTTTAAATTTTTTGATTTTGTAAAAGATACTTGCCCTTGGTTCCCACAGGAAGGAACTATTGATATCAAAATATGGCGTAGAGTAGGGGATTGTCTTCAGGACTATTATAATACTTTTGGGCCAGAAAAAATTCCTGTGACCGTTTTCTCTTATTGGAACCTCATTAGAGATTTAATAGATAGGAAGGAGGTCGATCCGCAAGTCGTGGCTGCGGTCGCTCAGACAGAGCATATTTTAAAGGTGAGCTCCCGTTCTAACCTTGCAAGGCCTCCGCAAGATATGGAGGAGGGTCTCATTTCCCTCAAGGGTGATCGTGGGAGTGGATCCCAGTGGATGTACGGATGGCTGGGCGGGTCTTGCATGTTTGCAGTTTTTGTAAATTTGTCGAGTACCATCTGAAAATAATTATTACTATTCAGTGATTCTCAAGCTTTCTCAATTTTGGCAGTGTATATGAACCACCTGAAGATTGTATTTTAATTGGTTAAAACAATGGTTCTCATTGAGTTTCAGCCTTCAGTGTGCATGAAACTCACTTGGGAGGCTTGTTCAATCACAGCTTGCAGAGCTCTGCCCTCCAAGTTTCTGATTTGCTGCGTCTGGGGTGCAGACCATTATTTACTTATCTACCATGTACCCAGGTGATGAGGTTTTTGGTCTTGTAGGCATGCTTTGCGTTTACAAGATTTAAGAGCAGTAAATATCACTATGATCCTTATGGGTGCCTTACAACCAGGATTACCTTCACCGGTTGCGATTCCTCAAAAATATTTTAAAATCATTATTGACCTTAAAGATTGCTTTTTTACAATTCCCCTTCATCCTGCTGACCAAAAAAGATTTGCCTTTAGTCTTCCATCTACAAATTTTAAACAACCAATGAAACGCTATCAATGGAAAGTCTTACCTCAGGGTATGGCTAATAGTCCTACCTTGTGTCAAAAATATGTAGCTGCTGCTATAGAGCCAGTCAGAAAGACGTGGGCACAAATGTATATTATACATTATATGGATGATATTTTAATAGCAGGAGAAATTGGCGAACAAGTGTTACAGTGCTTTGCTCAACTCAAACAAGAGTTAGCAGCAGCTGGACTACAAATAGCCCCAGAAAAGGTACAATTACAAGATCCATACACCTATCTTGGTTTTCAAATTAATGGACCCAAAATCATTAATCAAAAGGCCGTTATACGTCGTGATCATTTAAAAACTTTAAATGATTTCCAAAAATTACTGGGAGACATAAATTGGCTTCGACCGTACTTAAAACTCACTACAGGAGAGTTAAAACCTCTTTTCGATATATTAAAAGGAGACTCTAATCCAAAATCTCCCAGGTCCATTACTAAAGAAGCATTAATGGCACTCCAACAGGTAGAACATGCCATTGCAACACAATTTGTTACCAGTATTGACTATTCTCAGCCATTAATATTCCTTATTTTTAACACAACAATAACCCCTACTGGCCTATTTTGGCAGAACAATCCCATTATGTGGGTACACCTGCCCTCCTCCCCTAAAAAGGTTTTGTTGCCTTATTATGATGCCATAGCTGATCTAATTATCTTGGGAAGAGAAAACAGTAGAAAATACTTTGGAAAAGAATCCTCTACCATTATACAGCCCTACACTCAATCACACATTCATTGGCTATTACAAAATACGGAAGCCTGGCCAATTGCTTGCGCTTCTTATACTGGCGCGATTGACAACCATTACCCACCTAACAAACTTATTCAATTTTGTAAACTTCATGCGTTTGTGTTTCCCCATATTACCAGTAAAGAACCTCTCAATGACGCATTACTAATTTTCACTGATGGATCTTCCACAGGACTTGCCGCTTACACCTACAATAATGTAGTAGTTAAATTCCAGACCACTTATACATCAGCTCAGCTGGTCGAATTGCAAGCTATAATTGCAGCACTATTAGCTTTTCCTTGTCAGCCACTTAACATTTACACAGACAGCACCTACCTGGCTCATTCAATACCCCTCTTAGAGACCGTGCCTCAAATTAAACATATTTCAGACACAGCTAACCTATTTTTACAATGTCAACAACTTATTCGAAAAAGGACTACTCCCTTTTTTCTTGGGCATATTAGAGCACATTCAGGATTACCGGGACCTTTAACACAAGGTAACGCAACAGCTGACGCGGCAACAAAAATCATAGCCACAGTCACTACAGACAATTTGCAACAAGCACAAAAAGCACATGCCTTGCATCATTTAAACGCCCAAACCTTAAGACTCATGTTTAAACTTACCAGAGAACAAGCTCGACAAATAGTTAAACAATGCGCCAACTGCATAACGTATTTGCCTGTTCCCTATCTAGGAGTTAACCCCCGAGGACTCATCCCCAACGAAATTTGGCAAATGGACGTTACTCACCACTTAGAATTCGGTCAGCTAAAATATATCCATGTATGCATAGACACCTATAGTGGATTCGTCAGTGCAACTCTCCAAACAGGAGAGGCCACCAAACATGTCATAGCTCATTTATTACATTGCTTTTCTATTTTAGGAATACCCAAACAAATCAAAACAGACAATGGCCCTGGTTATATAGCCAAAACCTTTTTACAATTCTGTAATACCCTACAAATTAAACATACCACAGGTATTCCCTACAATCCCCAAGGACAAGGTATAGTAGAAAGAGCTCATCTGTCTTTAAAAACTGTTATCACAAAATTAAAAGGGGGGAGCTGGTACCCCGTGATGGGTACCCCTAGAAACATACTCAATCATGCCCTGTTTATCCTTAATTTTTTAAATTTGGACAGTCATGGAAAATCGGCTGCCGATCGTTTCTGGCATCCTGAATCTCAAAAACAGTTTGCAATGGTAAAATGGAAAGATCCACTTGATAATTCATGGCATGGCCCCGATCCAGTTTTAATTTGGGGAAGAGGCTCAGTATGCATCTTCTCACAAAAAAAAATGATGCAGCCAGATGGCTGCCTGAAAGATTGGTAAGACAAATAAATCATAACCATTGTCAGTCCAGGGAAGATAAATCTCCCTGAGAAGTTCTTTCCTTTTTGTTTTTCAGAAAATGAAGCCTAACATGAGATTCCTTTGGAGAATAATCGCTCTATATAACATAGTGACAGTCTATGCAGGTTTTGGTGACCCTCGTAAGGCAAGAGAATTATTACGAAAACAATACGGCCAGCCTTGTAATTGCAGAGGGGGACAGGTATCTGAACCTCCGTCAGACAGAATCACCCAGGTGACTTGCTCGGGCAAGACAGCTTACCTAATGCCAGACCAGTCATGGAAATGAAAAGTGCTGTTTTTACGCCAACAAATCCGGAATCGTCAGAGATAAGATAAAGACTTTACAGGAAGAACTAGAAGAGCTCAGAAAAGGTCTGGTCGCTAATCCCTTGTGGACTGGACTCGATGGACTTCTCCCCTATCTCCTGCCATTTCTTGGTCCTTTACTTACTCTTCTTCTCTTTCTCACTCTCGGGCCTATAATCTTTAATAAGCTTATGGCATTCGTCAGACAACAAATCGAGGCCTTCCAGGCCAAACCTATACAGGTCCATTATCATCGCCTTGAGATGACTGAAAATGGTGAGTCTTATTTGCCTTAATAAGACCACTTCTCCTGTGTGCTGAACTGGACAGTCAATGACGGGTAAGAGGACACTATCCCCATCGGAGCCTAAGACAGGAGGGCTGCCCTTGCTGCTGCCTTATCCCATGACGGGCCTAGAAGGTGGGGATGAGTTGACCCAACCTAAGACAGGCGCAGTTCCCGAGGGGTCGTTTTCTCATCATAAAATAATTAAAAGGGGGACCTGTCCGGAGCTGCACGCCCCGGCCATAGCGAATAATAACTGACGATTAAAAACGCCTGAGCTCTATTCATTTCCACCTTCTACCTTCTCCCTATCTTTGCCTTTTTTCCCTGTATTAATACCTCATAAAAGATGGCGCTCTTCCTGCTGCTTCTTCACCCATTTTTCCCGCGCCCGTGAAAATTACTACCTGACAGCGCAGGTGCAACATGACGTTCGACCAGAGAAACCAATACCTATCTGGCCACGCCTCCACTATGAGATCATTTTCGCCTTGGCCCAACCCTTTTCCCTCCAAGTGTATATAAGGCACTGCATTACCGCCATTAAAAGAGACTTGACACTGTCTTGTCTCCATTTCTCGTATCTCTTGTTCCCCAAATTCCCACCCCCTCCTCCAGGGCCTGCTTCGACTATCCCGCGGGCCGGGATAGTTTTTGTGTGTGTTTTTGAGATGGATTCTCATTCTGTTGCCCAGGCTGGAGTGCAGTGGCGTGATCTTACCTCACTGCAACCTCCACCTCCCAGGTTCAAGCGATTCACCTGCCTCAGCCTCCCAAGTAACTTGAGCCCAGGAGTTGGAGACTAATGAGACCCAGTCTCTACTAAAAACACAAAAACTAGCTGGGCATGGTGGCGTGTGCTTGTAATCCCAGCTACTGGGGAGGTTGAGGCAGGAGACTCACTTAAACCCAGGAGGCGGAGGTTGCAGTGAGCTGAGATCACACCACTGCACTCCAGCCTGGGAAACAGTGAGACTCAGCCTCGGGAAAGGAAAAAAATTGTGTTTTGGTGACGAGGGTCCTGTAGCTAAGGGCAGAGATGCTGTGACCAAGTGTCCCACCCCAGGGATTGCATCCTCTGTGTGGGTAAGCAACGTAGAGTGAGCCTGGAGTGCAGACTGTCAGCCTTTGAGGTTTCAGGTTGTGTTTTAGAGTGGACCTCGATGCCCAGCTCTAGCCAGCTAACTCTAGTGGTAAATGTTTGGGGGAAACACCCGTTATTTGTTGTAGTTACATGCAAGGAGCTGGGCAAGTGACACATGGAATTCATATATATATTTTTAAACCAGTCTTACTCTGTTGCTCAGGCTGTAGTGCAGTGGCACGATCGTGGCTCACTGCAACCTCCTTCCCCGGGGTTCAAGCAATTCTCCTGCCTCAGCCTCTCAAGTAGCCGGGACTACAGGCATGCACCACCATGCCCCGCTAATTTTGTATTTTTGCTCCAGACGGAGTTTTGCCATGCTGGCCAGGCTGGTCTGGAACGCCTGACCTCAGGTGATCCGCTTGCCTCAGCCTTCAAAAGTGCTGGGATTACAGGCTTGATCCGCCGAGCCTGGCCAGAAAAATTTTAAAAAGAAATAGGCCGGGCGCAGTAGCTCACACCTGTAATCCCAAGACTTTGGGAGGCCGAGGAGGGAGGATCGCTTGAGCCCAGGAACGGGAGCCCCCCCATCTCTATTTAAAAACAAATAAAAATTAAAAATAAAATAAAAACAAGGTGCAAAGACTCATTTTGTTACTCATGGTTGCATTTTAATTGAGAATATAAGTAGTCTTGGCCGGGTGTGGTGGCTCACGCCTGTAATCCCAACACTTTGGGAGGCCGAGGTGGGCGGATCACGAGGTCATCTTGGCTAATACGGTGAAACCCCGTCTCTACTAAAAATACAAAAAATTAGCTGGGTGTGGTGGCGGGCGCCTGTAGTCCCAGCTACTTGGGAGGCTGAGGCAGGAGAATGCTGTGAACCCAGGAGGCGGAGCTTGCACTAAGCCGAGATCGTGCCACTGCACTCCAGCCCAGGCGACCGAGAGAGACTCCATCTCAAAAAAAAAAAGAATATAAGTAGTCTTTGAAGTTCTTTTGGGACCTACAGTGCTGCAAGCGCATAATGCCAAACGTGGATTTCAAAAGAGGCCCCCCGACGGGGTTTTATTAATTGCAAAATCAGTGCAGCGGTCCCTTGCTTCCCTCACCTACCCTTAGATCCTAAGTGGTGGTGGCGGCAGCGCGGAGCAGCCTCTGAAGGTCCAGGAGCTTAAAGCGGAGGTGCCACGGGGCGCGGCTTTGCGGAAAAAGCAAAAGCTCACTCCGCACCCTGCACTTCTCGGAATACAGGCGCTGAGCCCCCGGAGGAGGAGAGGGCTGGTTTCGGGAGCCCCTCCCCTGGGGCGGGGCCAAAGCGTCCTCCCAGCCCAGCTTTGCAGAACAGAGATCTGGTGTCTCCAGTTTACAGAAGCACTTGCAGAACTCATCAGAAGCCACCCTGCTTATCAGCAGATTTCAAGAGAGCGTTCAGTGGAGGCCCTGAGTCTGCACAGTTCACCTCCCTGGGAACTGCTCGCCTGAGCATTGGAGCCGGCGCTGGCCCCCTGCAGCCGAAAGGAGCCCCGGAGGCCCAGGACACAGCGTGAGTCCTGGCTTGTGCTTTCCCTGCACCCAACTTTCTGATTTTGCCGACTTTCCTTTTCCTCTTCCAGGCTTCCTCTCTGAGTCTACATTTCTTCTTAATCGCATAGGCAGATCATTTCCTAGAATCTTCAGGCTTGCTTTTCATTGATTTATGTTTTGGGTAACTTCACTTGTCTAATCTTACAGCAGCCGCATGTTGCCAAACAGCATGAATGAATGATGCAATCCCTTGCACACAGGAGCACCCTCAGTGCAAGACTGGGGCAATCCCCAAACTCAGAGTTGAAGTGTCCGAGTTTGTCTTCTTTCCCATTAGAATTAGAATTTTAAAATAAGTACTTACCAGATACATTGTTATAACGATACAACGTCAAGTTGGGAATTAAATCATGTTTTCATTCATTAAATATATTTACTATATTTTATTTTCTTTTTTAATTTTTTTTTTTTTTTTTTTTGACAGAGTCTCATTCTGTTGCCCAGGCTGGAGTGCAGTGGCGCGATCTCGGCTCACTCCAACCTCCGCCTACAGGGTTCAAAGGATTCTCCTGCCTCAGCCTCCCGAGTAGATGGGTGTGGGCCACTATGCCCAACTAATTTTTTGATTTTTGTATTTTTAGTAGAGACAGGGTTTCACCATGTTAGCCAGGCTGGTCTCAAACTCCTGGCCTCAAGCGATCCACCTGCCTCTACCTCCCAAAGAGCTGGGATTACAAGCATGACCACTGTACCTGGCCACTATATTTTCTTTATGTATGATTTGCATATTATTACTTTTTAAATATTTGATGACTGATACTGGAATGAGGATCAGGGAGGAAAATAATAAAATCCAAGATTTCTGTATTACAGTGCCAAGTAGGTTTTCAATATCATGACCATAGGCCTGTCACTATCATGTTGGTGAAACAAAGTAGTCAGGACTTTTAAAATTTTCAAATGATTTAATATATGCCTTCCCTTCCTTCCTTCTTTTCTTTCCTTTTTTTTTTTTTTTTTTTTAAGAGACAGGGTCTCACTTGGTCACCCAGGCTAGAGTGTAGCCGTGCAATCATAGCTCACTGGAATCTCAAACTCCTGAGCTCAAGTGATCCTCCTGCCTCAGCCTCCCAAGTAGCTGGGACTACAAGTATGCACCACCATGCCTGGCTCATTTATTTTATTTTTTGTAGAGATGGCATTTCACTATGTTGCCCAGGCTGATCTGGAACTCCTGGGCTCAAGCGATCCTCCCTCCTCAGCCTCCCAAAGTGCTGGGATTATAGGTGTGAGTCCCCATGCCCAACCTTTTTTTTTTTTTCTTTTTTCTTTTTTGAGATGGAGTCTTGCTCTGTCGCCCAGGCTAGAGTGCAGTGATGAGATCTTGACTCACCGTGGCAAGCTCTGCCTCCTGGGTTCACGCCATTCTCCTGCCTCAGCCTCCCTAGTAGCTGGGACTACAGGTGCCTGGTACCAGGCCTGGCTAATTTTTTTTTGTATTTTTAGTAGAGACGGGGTTTCACCATGTTAGTCAGGATGGTCCCGATCTCCTGACCTTGTGATCCGCCCATCTCGGCCTCCCAAATGGTGCTGGGATTACAGGCGTGAGCCACCACGCCCGGCCTTTTTTATTTTTTAGAAAATCCTTGGACTAGAATTAGGGTTAAAGGGATCCTCAAGGTTGCCTAGAGCAGCCTCCCATGAGAGACTTTTTTAAAACCAGTGTTTTATTGATATATAATTAAATGCAATAAAATGCACTCTTTAAGTGCACATTTTGATGAATTTTGATAAATTTATTCATGCTTGTAATTATCACCACAATCACATTTCCATCACCCATAAGTTTCCTAGGGCCTCTTTCCAGTCAGCCCCTTGTCCCAACTCCTAGCCCTACTGATCTGATCTTTGTCATTATAGCATTTGTATTTTCTAGTGTTTCTTCTTTTTTTTTTTCTTTTTTTTTTTGAGACCAAGTCTCACTCTGTCACCCAGGCTGGAGTGCAATGGTGCAATCTCAGCTCACTGCAACCTCTGCCTCCTGGGTTCAAGAGATCCTCCTGCCTCAACCTCCCGAGTAGCTGGGACTACAGGCGCCCGCCACCACGCCTGGATAATTTTTTTGTATTTTTAGTAGAGATGGGGTTTTACCATATTGGCCAGGCTGGTCTCAAACTCCTGACCTCGTGATCCACCCACCTTGGCCTCCCAAAGTGCTGGGATTACAGGCATGAGACACCGTGCCCGGCCTCTAGTGTTTCATATAACTGAAACCATACAGTATGTGCTCTTGTGTCTGGCTCCTTTCCATCAGTATAATTATTTATTTGTTTATTTATTTTGAGACAGAATTTTGCTCTTGTTGCCCGGGCTGGAGTGCAGTGGCGCGATCTCAGCTCACTGCAACCTCCGCCTTCAGGGTTCACCAATTCTCCTGCCTCAGTCTCCCTGGTAGCTGGGATTACCAGCATGGTGGCCCAGCTAATTTTGTATTTTTAATAGAGACAGGGTTTCACCATGTTGGTCAGGCTGGTTTCAAACTTTTGACATCAGGTGATCCGCCCACCTCGGCCTCCTAATGTGCTGGGATTACAGGCATGAGTCACCGTGCCCGGCCTTGCTGGGTCTTATGGTAAGTATATGTTTATAAGAAACTGCAGGCCCAGTGTGGTGGCTCACAGCTGTCATCTCAACACTTTGGGAGGCCGATGTGGGAGGATCCCTTGAGGCCATGAGTTCAAGGTCAGCCTGGGCAACATAGCGAGACCCTGTTTCTACAAAAAATGAAAAATTAGCAGGGCATAATGGTGTGCATCTGTAGTCCCTGCTACTCGGGAGGCTGAGGCAGGATAATTGCTTAAGCCCAGGAGTTCTAGGATGCAGTAAGCTATGATTGCATGGCTGCATTCCAGCCTGGGCGACAGAGCAAGACCCTATCTCAGAGACACACACACACACACCTGTTGTCTTTGCTCCCTTGTAATTGGGCAAGAGATCCTTTCTCTGATTCATCTTGGAAGGCTGTTGTCTCTGTCCCCTCATTATATTTATTGTTTGTTTGTTTATTTATTTATTTATTTATTTATTTTGAGATGGAGTCTCGCTCTATCACCCAGGCTGGAGTGCAGAGGCACGATCTTGGCTCACTGCAGACTCTGCTTCCGGGGTTTATCAAGTAGTTCTCCTGCCTCAGCCTCCCGAGTAGCTGGGACCACAGGCATGTGCCACCATACCTGGCTAATTTTTTTTTTTTTTTTTTTTTTTTTTTTTTTTTTTTTTTTTTTTTGAGACAGAGTCTCTCTCTTGCCCAGGCTGGAGTGAAATGGTATGATCTTGGCTCACTGCAGCCTCTGCCCGCTGGGTTCAAGCGATTCTCCTGCCTCAGCCTTTCAAATAGCTGGGATTACAGGCACACACTGTTACCAGCAGGCTAATTATTGTATTTTTAGTAGAGATGGGGTTTTACCATGTTGGCCAGGCTGGTCTCGAACTCGTGATCTCAAGTGGCCCGTCTGCCTTGGCCTCCCAAAGTATTGGGATTACAGGCATCAACCACCGCACCCGCCCAAGTCTGCTTCTTTGTCTATGCATTTAGTTCTCCCAAGAGATTCTCTTTCCCTCTCCCTTGCCTTTGTACCCTGCTAATCAGGTATATGTGATTTCCTGTCAGACCTGAACCTTGCAGAATTGAAGCCATAGAAAAGAGTATGTTGACTCTACAGTGATTGAAGGGGGTAGGAGTAAAGCATTTCGCAGAGGAAGCAGTCTTAGGAAATTTTGCCTCTGACCCGTTTTTGTGCCAGTCGTACCAGGAGAGAGAGTGAAGCCAGACAGCCTCCCTCTTTCCTGTTTTGTGTGTGGACTACGATGTTCATTTCCTCATTCTCTCTTTCTAGGCTCTTGCTCTTGCAGAATCCACAGGTCTTTCTTGAAGAAATCTGTAGTCAGAACTTTGTTCTGCATTTTTATCTAGGGAAGGAACAGGAAGAGAAGAGTGTGGTCTACTAGAAATCTAGCACTGGAGACACGTGAGTCTGATTTGCCTTTTCTTGGTTTTTTTTGCTGTCATTGGAATGTTTTTATGCATTGAACTGTTAAACGTTTGTCTATCTGCTAGCAGTTCACTGTTTTTTGAGACAGAGTCTTGCTCTGTCACCTGGGCTGGAGTGCAGTGGTGCAACCTTGGCTTACTGCAACCTCCACCTCCTGGGTTCAAGTGATTCTCCTGTCTCAGCCTCCTGAGTAGCTGGGATTACAGGTGCGGGCCACCACACCTGATTAATTTTTATATGTTTAGTAGAGACAGGGTTTCGCCATGTCGGCCAGGCTGGTCTTGAACTCCCGACCTCAGGTCATCCATCTGCCTCGGCCTCCCAAAGTGCTGGGATTACAGGCATGAGCCACCGCGCCCGGCCGGCATTTACTCCTCACCTGAATTTTAAAAATTGATGTCAACTATGTGGCATGCAGAAGATCTCAGCTTCCCAGAATAGCTGGTTATATTACGTATCATTTCAACTTTTATTTTAGCTTCAAGGAGTACATGTGCAGGTTTGTTACATGGGTATATCACATGATGCTGAGGTTTGGGGTATGATTGATCCCCTCACCCAGGGTTTGAGCACGGTACCCAGTAGGTAGTTTCTCAGTCTTTGCCCTCCTTCCACTGCCTTCTTGTAGTCCTCAGTATCCTTTTTTTTGTTTGTTTTTTGTTTTTACACAGTCTCGCTCTGTCGCCCAGACTGGAACACAATGGTGTGATCTTAGCTCACTGCAACCTCCACCTCCTGCGGTCAAGTGATTCTCCTGCCTCAGCCTCCTGAGTAGCTGGGATTACAGGTGCCCACCACCATGCCTGGCTAATTTTTGTATATTTAGTAGGGACAGGGTTTCACCATGTTGGCCATGCTGGTCTCGAACTCCTGATCTCAAGTGAGTTGCCCGCCTCGGCCTCCCAAAGTGCTGGGATTACAGGTGTGAGCCACTGCACGTGGCCATTACTGTGTTTTTCCCGTCTTTGTATCCACATGTACCCAGTTTAGCTCCCACTTTTAAGTGAGAACATGTGGTATTTGGTTTTCTGTTCCTGCGCTAATTCACTTAGGATAACGGCCTCCAGATGTATCTATGTTGCAGCAAAGGACATGATGTCATTCTTTTTTATGGCTGCGCTGGCTTTTTTTTTTTTTTAATCATAAAATATAGCATAAGGCCGGGCATGGTGGCTCACACCTGTAATCCCCGCACTTTAGGAGGCCGAGGTGAGCAGATCACCTGAGGTCAGGAGTTCGAGACTAGCCTGCCCAACATGGTGAAACCCGGTCTGTACCAAAAATACAAAAATTACCTGGGTGTGGTGGCACACACTTCTGATCCCAGCTATTTGGGAGGCTGAGGCGTGAGAATCACTTGAACCCGGGAGGCAGAGAGTGCAGTGAGCCGAAATCACACCACTGCACTCCAGCTTGGGTGACAGAGCAAGACTCCATCTCTAAACAAAAGATAAAATAAAATATAGTGTAAGTGCATGTGCTGAGGATCCCAGCCCTTGTTATAGGGAGTTCCCTGTTTGACTCTCCTCTGATTCAGAAGCTTTTCAAAATCTACTGTGTACTCTTTTTTTTTTTTTTTTGAGACGGAGTCTCGCTCTGTCGCCCAGGCTGGAGTGCAGTGTGGCACAATCTCGGCTCACTGCAACCTCTGCCTCCCAGGTTCAAGCAATTCTCCTGCCTTAGCCTCCCCAGTAGCTGGAATTGCACGCACGTGCCACCATGCCCGGCTATACTGTGTACTCTTTCAATGCCCGGGAACCTGAACAAATTTATCCCTATTACCAAAGCAAATAAGCTTGGTTCTCGCAATTGTGTGTGACCTTCACAACCTCTGTACAGGCTTTTAATTTTTCCTTACACAGGTGAAGGTAAGAGGTCAGTCCTAACAAGGTGAAGGAAGTAAGGTGATCTTAGAAGCCTGTTGAAAGATACAGAGATTGAGAAGTTGGAAAGCGTTTGTTTGGGCGAGGAGCTTTTTTCCTCTTATCCAAAATCAGGCCTCCGAGGCCTGGTCCTGCAGGAAAACTTGCTTTTGTACTTTGGAACTAGGGGCAAGAAGGCCTTGTCAGCAGTGACTTTTTTGTTTTGTTTTGTTTTTAAATCCGTTGGTCCTTTGCTTGCCCCAGATGAAGTAGCTGGGGCCAGCCAGGCAGAAGTTCTGTTCTGAGCTGCAGAAGGCAGTGGTCCGGATGGGGCCTGGGAGCCTCTGTGTCTGAGAATCTGAGAATAGACCTTCCCACCGGCATGTCTTCTACCCCTGGCCCTGCCCTCTCCCTCCCTGTTAGAGCCAAATATGAAGAATCCAGAGTCCATTCTCCGGCAATGATTTTTCTGTGTGTGGAATTCTGATGTACACAATTTACTTTGAAGCAACTGACCTTACTCAGCAGATTTTTTTCCTCTATAGCCACGAGAATTTTAAATACACATGGATTGCGAGTCACTCCTGGTAGAGACAATGAAAAGAGGAGGAAATTGGCCAGGCGTGGTGGCTCACACCTGTCATTCCTACACTTTGGGAGGCTGAGGCAGGTGGATCACTTGAGGTCAGGAATTTGAGACTGGCCTGACCAACATGGTGAAACCCTGTCTCTACTAAAAAATACAAAAGAATTAGCCAGGCGTGGTGGCAGGCGTCTGTAATCCCAGCTACTCGGGAGGCAGGAGAATCGTTTGAACCCAAGAGGCGGAGGTTGCAGTGAGCCGAGATCACATCACTGCACTCCAGCCTGGGCAACAGAGTGAGACCCCATCTCAAAAAAAGTAAAAATAAAAATAAAAAAGGAGGAAATCAGAAGTGTACAGGGAGGTACAGCATTTTGCAGAGCAGGATGGGAAGAGCTAAAAGGAGCTGTGGCCAAGTTTGCTCTGCTGCTCAATCAAGCAGGGAGGGAGTTGATACTCTTGTAATCCAAAAGGTAAAGGCCATCTCCCCTGGCCTGACCATTTCAGGGGCAGAGTTAAGGTCCTAAAATCCAGCTCGCTGTCTTAGGGAGGGTGTGGACAAAGAATCAGCCTTCCAAGTAAATTCAATGTAAAGTGTGTCTCTAATGTTCTATTTTGGCCAGCACTGTGGCTCATGCTTATAATCCTAGCACTTTGGGAGCCAGGATGGGAGGATCGTTTGAGGCCAGGAATTCAAGACCAGCCTGGGTAACATAGTGAGACCTCATCTCTACAAAAATATTAATAATAATAACTTAGCTGGGTGTGGTGGTGTGTGCCTGTAGTCTCTGCTACTCAGGAGGCTGAGGGGGGAGGATCACTTCAGCCCAGGAGGTTGAGGCTGCAGTGAGCTATGATTACACCATTGGCACTCCAGTGTGGGCGACAGAGTGAGACTTTGTCTTGAAAAAAAGCCAAAAATATTCTGTTTTCTCCTTGGGACCACATTACAACCCAGAAGGCAGGTGTCAACAATTCTGAGCTGTATATCAGGCCTAGTGGTCAGCTGGGGATGTATAAATCAGTTCTAACTTTTAGTGGAGGAAATGTACATTTCCTTTCAAACTCAAGGCTGATGGTCTTGCTTTTTTTCTGAGACAATGTCTCACTCTGTCACCCAAGCTGGAGTGCTGTGGCCTGATCTCGGCTCACTGTACCCTTGAACTCCTGGGCTCAAGCCATCCTCCTGCCTCAGGCTCTTGAGTATCTGGGACCACAGGCGTGCACCACCATGCCCCACCAATTTTTCTTTTTCTTTTTTTTTTTTTTAAAGAGAAGGAATCTTGCTATGTTCTCAAGAACTGATCTCAAACTCCTGGGTTCAAATGATCCTGCTGGGATTATTACAAGTGTGAGCCACTGTGCCCAGCCAATCTCATTAAAGTGTCATTGGTTGGAAAGAGGTTCAAGTACCTGGTTTGCCTTTTTTTTTTTTTTTTTTTTTTTTCCAGATGGAGTCTTGCTCTTGTTGCCCAGGCTAGAGTGCAGTGGTGGGATCTCAGCTCACTGCAACCTCCGCCTCCCGGGTTCAAGCGATTCTCCTGGCTCGGCCTCCTGAGTGGCTGGAATTAGAGGCGCCCGACTAATTTTTGTACTTTTAGTAGAGATGGAGTTTCACCATGTTGGCCAGGCTGGTCTCAAACTTCTGACCTCGTGATTCACCCGCCTTGGCCTCCCAAAGTGCTGGGATTACAGGTGTGAGCCACCGCTCCTGGCCAAAGTCACTGGTTTTTCAAACATGACCAGTAATTATTTGTCTGATCATTTCGACAAGACTGGAAGCCTCTTGAGGATGGCGCCCATGCATTATGCATTCCTCTTTGGGTCTTGTGTCAGGGTTCCTGGGGACTGGCTTTGAGGTTCTGGTGCCCGTCAGTCGTTCTCAGGAGCATTGCCCATTCTTAGTTATTGTGTGTTGCCTCATTTGCCTCATGCATCTTCTTTTTTTTTTTTTGGAGACGGAGTTTCACTCTTGTTGCCCAGGCTGGAGTGCAATAGTGCAAGCTCGGCTCACCGCAACCTCTACCTCCCAGGTTCAAGTGATTCTCTTGCCTCAGCCTCCTGAGTAGCTGGGATGACAGGCATGTGGCACCACATCCAGCTAATTTTGTATTTTTAGTAGAGACGGGGTTTCTCCCTGTTGGTCAGGCTGGTCTCGAACTCTCGACCTGAGGTGATCCACCCAGCTCAGCCTCCCAAAGTGCTGGGATTATAGGCATGAGCCGCAGCACCCGGCCTTCTCATGTACCTTCTTAAAAAGTCCTTTAGCTTATCCCATTTATTTTAGCTCCTCTTAAACCATTTGTCTGTTTCTGGCTACCTCTTCACTCACCTATGGTTCATTCTTCATTCTTAGTGGAATTATGCTACAGTAAGTGATGCGTCTCTGCCGATAGACCTGCTGACTTCAAGGTCTTTACAGCGACCCTGCCTGGTCATGTAGTATGAATTAGCTTGATTCCTGCTGGACCAAAGCCAAATAACTGGTTTCTTTTTATTTTTTATCTTTTTTTTTTTTTTTAATAGAGACAGGGTTTCACCATGTTGGCCAGGCTGGTCTCAAACTCCTAGCCTTAAGCAATCCACCTGTCTTGGCCTCCCAAAGTCCTGGGATTACAGGTGTCAGCCACCATGCTGGCCCTTGTTGAGTTTTTTTTTGAAATGGAGTCTCGGTCTGTCGCCCAGGCTGCAGTGCAGTGCAGTGGTGCAGTGGTGCGATCTCGGCTTAATGCAGTCTCCACCTCTCTACCTCCCAGGTTCAAGAGATTCTCCTGTATTCAAGTGATTCTCCCGCCTCTGCTTCCCAAGTAGCTTGGATTACAGGCGCCTGCCACCATGCCTGGCTAATTTTTGTATTTTTAGTAGAGATGGGGTTTCACCATGTTGGCCAGGCTGATCTCGAACTCTTGACCTCAAGTGATCCTCCTGCCTCGGCCTCCCAAAGTGCTGGGATTACAAGTGTGAGCCACTGCAGCCAACCCCTTGTTCAGTTCTTAATAACTGCTTAGGTTCCACTCTATTTAATTCATAAAATATTTAATTCATGAAATATTTAACACCTATTGAGTGCTGGGTGCAGTGATAGAAGATAATTCAACTGGAGTGATTGACTGATTTTCTGGGTTGATGGGGTGGAAATAATGTGGTATAGGGGAGGCCACTTGATCTACACCATGAAGAAGTAGGACTTGCTTCATGACATGGGGGATATGGTGATTCCAGGCAGAGAAGCAACATTTGAAAGGGTGTAGAGGAATAAAAACACATGACATAGGCTGGGTGCAGTGGCTCATGCCTATAATCCCAGCACTTTGGGAGGCCAAGACAGGCAGATCGCCTGAGGTCAGGAGTTCAAGACCAGCCTGGGCAACATGGTGAAACCCTGTCTCTACTCAAAATACAAAAATTAGCTGGATATGGTGGCATGCACCTGTAGTCTCAACTACTCAGGATGCTGAGGGAGGATAATTGCTTGAACCTGGGAGGGGGAGGTTGCAGTGAGCCGAGACTGTGCCACTGCACTATACTCCAGCCTGCGTGACAGAGCGAGACTCCGTCTCAAAAAAAAAAAAAAAAAAGTCCTTAGTATTCCTTGAGCCATAAATTGTGTGTTTGACCAGGCGCGATTGCTCAAGCCTGTAGTCCCAGCACTTTGGGAGGCCGAGTCGCATGGATCATTTTAGCCCAAAAGTTTGAGACCACTCTGGGCAACATGGCAAAACACCATCTCTACTAAAAATACAAAAAATTAGCCAGACATCGTGCCTGCCTGTAGTCCCAAATGCTCAGGAGGCTGAAGTGGGAGAATCGCTTGAGCCAGGGAGGCAGAGGTTGCAGTGAGCTGAGATTGCACCACTGCACTCCAGCCTTGGTGACAGAGTAAGGCCCTAACTCAAAATTTAAAAAAGTGTGTGTTTGTGTATGTGTGTGCGTGTGCATGTGAATAATGTGTGTGTGTAAAAATGTGTGTGTGTGTATGTATATTTGTGGGGAATGAGGTTGGTAAAAATACATAGGCATGGGAGCCAGATCATGAGGACATAAAGTGTGTAATAAAGACATTATGTTAATGGCTGGGTGCAGTGGCTCTGGTAGGGTACAGTGGCTCATGCCTATAATCCCAGCTCTTTGGGAGGCTGAGGCAGGAGGATCACTTGAGGTCAGGAGTTCGAGACCAGACTGGCCAACATGGTGAAACCCCATCTCTACTAAAAATACAAAAATTAGCTGGGCGTGGTGGCATGTGCCTATAATCCCAGCTACTTGGGAGGCTGAGGCAGGAGAATCACTTAAACCTGGGAGGCAGAGGTTGCAGTGAGTCAAGATTGTGCCACTGCACTGCAGTCTGGGTGACAGAGCGAAACTCCTTCTCAGAAAAAAGAAAAAAAGGATTTATTAATAGACACTGAAATTTGAATTTCATTTTTACTTATTATTATTACTTTTGAGACAGGCTCTCATCTCACTCTGTCACCCAGGCTGGAGTGGAATTTCATGGTCGTAGCTCACTGCAGCCTCAAACTCCTGTGCTCAAGCAATCCTGCCTCACCCTCCTGAGTAGCTAGGTCTATAGGCGCGTGCCACTACACCTGGCTAATTATAAAAATACTTTTGTAGAGATGGAGTCTTGGTATGTTGCCCAGATAGGTGTTGAACTCCTGGCTTCAAGTAATCCTCCCACCTCAGCCTCCCACAGTGCTAGGATTACAGGCGCGAGCCACTGTAGCCAGCCTGAAATTTGAATTTCATTAGTTTTTACGTGTCAAAAAATATTCTTCTTCTTTTGATTTTTTTTTCAACCGTTTAAAATGTAAAAATCAGCTGGGCATGGTGGCTCACACCTGTAGTCCCAGCTACTCTAGAGGCCAAGATGGAAGGATCACTTGAGCCCAGGAGTTTGAGGCTGCCACGAGCTATGATGGCACCACTGCACTCCAGTCTGGGTGACAGAATGAGATCCTGTCTCAAAAAAAGTAAAGTAAAATAAAATGTAAAAATCGTTCTTACTTGTGAGCCATACAAAACCAGGTGGCAGGGTAGATTTGGCCTACAAGCCATAGTTTGCTGACCCCTGACTTAAAAGATTTTTTTTCCCAGGTCAACTTTAAATGGCATTATTCTGCCAACTGCATTGGTTGGAAATCAGTTGAGCAGTGGGTTGGTCAGCTGCTTTGAGTCTGTTTTTAACCACAGTCTTTTCTAAATATAGATTATTTACATCATCTGTGTAGCCTTGTATTTGACATAATTGTCTCTGATAGGAGGCTGGTCTAGGCAATCTTGAGGATCCCTTTCGCCCTAAGTCTAGTCCAAAGATTTTATAAAAAATAAAGGCCAGGCATGGGGGCTCATTCCTGTAATCCCAGCACTTTGGGAGACCTAGGTGGGAGGATTGCTTGAGTCCAGGAGTTGAAGACCAGTCTGGGCAACATAGCAAGACCCCCATCTCTTCAAAAAAAAAATTTAAAAATTAGCCAAGCATAGTGGCGTGCACCTGTAGTCCCAGCTACTTGGGAGGCTGAGGCAAGAAGATCACTTGAGCCCTGGAGTTGGAGGCTGCAGTGAGCCATGATTGTACCACTGCACTCCAGCCTGGGTGACAGAGTGAGAACTTGTCTCAAAAAATAAATAAATAAATAAAAATTCGTTTTGGCTCCCTGTCCTCTGCAGCTTCTGTAGCAGTGTGCCTCCCAGAGTTTCTTCCTGTACCTTCACCATTTTCCCCTTCTCCTTCCCAGACTCAAGTCAGGACGTAAAGGTGGTGGTCCTGCAGGCTCTGTCCTTAGCGCTCTTCTCTTCTCCCTCTTTCTATTCTCCCTGGACTTTATTTTTATGATTTTTTATTTTCTTGAGACAGGGTCTCACTCTGTGGCCCCATCCTGGTGCAGTGGTGTGATCTTGGCTCACTGCAATCTCCACCTCCTAGGTTTAAGAGATTCTCCTGCCTCAGCCTCCTGAGTAGCTGGGACTACAGGTGCACGCCATCCTGCCCGGCTAATTTTTATTTTTTTTAGTACAGCTGGGGTTTTGCCATGTTGGCCAGGCTGGTCTTGAACTCCTGGCCTCATGTGATCCTCCCGCCTCAGCCTCCCAGAGTGCTGGGATTACAGGCATGAGCCACTACACCCAGCCTCTCCCTGGACTTTAATCAGATCACGTCTTCAACTAGCACCTCTACATTGGCAATGTTGTGTATGTTAAGCCGTTATATTTAGCTCTGACCTTTCTTCTGAGACTTAAAGCCTTTCCCAGTATCTGGAAGTTAAAGTCTAAACGCCTTAGCCTGGCCCTAGGACCCGCTTAGTCTGAACTCCTGATGCACTGCCAGGCCCCTGGGCCAAGCCACGGGATAGCTTCCAGCAGGTCATCTGCTTCCTCCTCCTTGTCTTTGCTCATGCTCCTCCCTCTGCCATCACAAGCCTCTCTCCTTGTCTCTACCTCCCTTCCTCACCTCCCAGCACTTGCCAAATCGATGCCCTGCCCTTTGACAACCCACTCAGAGGGCCACTTACCTGTCAGACTCAGCTCAAATACCTGTGCCTCCTTGAAGCCGTCTTTTTTTTCCTTTTAGTTAGAGTCAGGGTCTTGCTCTGTTGCCCATACTGGAGTGCAGTGGCACGATCTCAGCTCACTGCAGCTCCACCTCCTGGGTTCAAGTGATTCTCCTGCCTCAGTGTCCCAAGTAGCTGGGATTACAGGCGTGTACTACCACACCCAGCTAATTTTTTGTATTATTATTTTTAGTAGAGACTTGAGCTCTCTATGTTGCCCACACTGGTCTCGAACTCCTGGCCTCAAGCAATCCTCCTCCTGCCTTAGCCTCCCAAAGTGCTGGGATTACAGGGATGAGCCACTGTGTCCAGTCTGAAGCCCTATTTCATCGATAAGGCAAAACATTTTTCCTATATGCCCATAGAGACTTATGCACACCTCTGCTTTAATGCTTGCTTCCTTGCTACAATTAGGTAAAAAAAAAAAAATATATATATATATATATATATATGTGTGTGTGTGTGTGTGTGTATATATAACTAAAAGAAAAGAAAGAAGGCTTCAAGGAGGCACAGGTATTTGAGCTACTCAGGAGGCTGAGGCACAAGAATCACTTGAACCCGAGAGGTGGAGGTTACAGTAAGCCAAGATCGTACCACTGCCCTCCAGCCTGGACAACAGAGTAAGACTCCACCAAAAAAAAAAAAAAGAAGAGAGAAGAAATTGGTGTAGTGTGGGAAGTAAACAAAAAGGAAAAACAAATGAATCCGTGAGTACACTCTTATGTGGCCTGCACGGACTTCGACACAAATTAGATTGGCTTAGTAGGCAAGGTGGGATCTTTTCAGAATTGTATTTGATGTCTTTAAATACATTTATCTTTTAAATACATTTATCTTTTTTTCTTGTAGAAGGAAAATTCTTCCAACAATGGTCTCCCACTCAGAGCTAAGGAAGCTGTTCTACTCAGCAGATGCTGTATGTTTTGATGTTGACAGCACGGTCATTAGAGAAGAAGGAATCGATGAGCTAGCCAAAATCTGTGGCGTTGAGGACGCGGTGTCAGAAATGTAGGGATAGCATTTATCCACTTTATGAAATGATAAAGACTTTCTAAAGAGTGACTGTTTTGGATGAAGTGCTAGACCCTGGCTATGGAACATGAGCACTAGGCTTTTTCTTTCATCCCTTAGAGTTTAATTTGACATATTCATTCATTTATATAAATATTTATAGCAAACAAACATGGATAAGACATGTTCTTAGCTTGATCAGGGGAATGACGACCATCACTAACCAAAGAAGGTGGCCTGGGGATCAGGACCCAGGTGTCCAGTGGCTTTGTGTCATGGTTTAAAGTGTGGCCTTAGTGGTTCCCTGTAAAGGTTCAGAGTCTCCTAGTGGATCCTGGAGCAGAGTCCCTCCCTCCTGCCCTCCCGCCCTGCAGCTGGGCATCTCCCTCTGCAGTCCCAGTCCCCCAGTCATGCACTGTGTCATTTTTTTTTTTCCCGAGACGGAGTCTCATTTTGTCGCCCAGGCTGGAGTACAGTGACACAATCTCGGCTCACTGCAACCTTTGCCTCCCGGGTTCCAGCAATTTTCCTGCCTCAGCCTCCCAAGTAGCTGGGATTACAGACGTGTACCCCCAGGCCCATCGAATTTTTGCATGTTTTTTAGTAGAGATGAGGTTTTGCCATGTTGGCCAGGCTGGTCTCAAGCTCCTGGCTTCAGATGATCTGCCCACCTCAGCTTCCCAAAGTGTTTGGAATTATAGGCATGAGTCACTGCACACTGGCCTTTTAATGTTATTTTCTTTTTCTTTCCTTTTTTTTCTGAGACAGTTTCACTCTCGTTGCCCCGGCTGGAGTGCAGTGGCGTGATCTCGGCTCACCGCAACCTCCACCTCCAGGTTCAAGCAATTCTCCTGCCTCTGCCTCCTGAGTAGCTGGGATTACAGGCGTGTGCCACCATGCCCGGCTACTTTTGTATTTTTAGTAGACACGGTGTCTCTCCATGTTGGTCTGGCTAGTCTTGAACTTCCAACCTCAGGTGATCCGCCCGCCTCAGCCTCCCCAAGTGCTGGGATTACAGGCGTGAGCCACTGCGCCCGGCCTGTTAATGTTATATTCAAGCAGTCCTTCGAAAATTTATTCCAAGGCCTTGCTCTCATAGCAGCAAAGCCTGTCTGTTGTACAGTGGGACTCTTAGTAGCATCTTCCTGTTGGTGGATGTTGTGCAGGCCTGGGGCAGTAAGGTATGTTAACCTTGAGGACAGCGAACCTGGCTGGCCTGACTGTTGGGTCTCCCTCCTAGGACACAGCGAGCCATGGGCGGGGCAGTGCCTTTCAAATCTGCTCTCACAGAGCGCTTAGCCCTCATCCAGCCCTCCAGGGAGCAGGTGCAGAGACTCATAGCAGAGCACCCCCCACACCTGACCCCCAGCATAAGGTAAGAGGAGCCCCTGCTCCAGGTGTATTTCAGCACCAGTGTTGGGGGGCACATTCTCCTGAGAGCATCTAACTATTCCTTTAGAGCGCCCTCTGGGTGATTTATTTATTTTCATTTTTATTTTTAAATTTTATTATTATTTTTTAAATTTTTATTTATTTTTTCAAGATGAAGTCTCACTCTGTCACTCAGGCTGGAGTGCAGTGGTGCAATCTCAGCTCACTGCAACTTCTGCCTCCCAGGTTCATGCAATTCTCCTGCCTCAGCCTCCTGAGTAGCTGGGATTATAGGTCCCCGCCACCACACCTGGGTAATTTTTGTATTTTTAGTAGAGATGGGTTTCACCATGTTGGCCATGCTGGTCTTGAACTCTTGACCTCAAGTGATCCACCTGCCTGGGCCTCCCAAAGTGCTGGGATTATAGCTGTGAGCCACTGCACCCGGCCTATTATTATTTTTTTTAGAGTCAGCGTCTCATTCTGTTGCCCATGTTGGAGTACAGTCATGGCTCACTGCAGCGTTGAACTCCTGGGGTCAAGTGGCCCTTCCACCTTAGCCTCCTTAGTAGTGGGGACTATAGGTGCATGCCACCATGCCCAGCTAATTAAAAAAAAAATTTTTTTTTGAGAGACAGTGTCTTACTTTGTCACCCAGGCTGGAGTGCAGTGGCATGAATACAGCTCACTGCAGCATCAACCTTCTGGGCTCAAGGGATCTTCCTGCTTCAGCTTCCTAAGTAGCTGGGACTACAGATGTAGACCACCATGCCTAATTATTTTTTTAAAATTTTCTGTAGACACAGGGTCTCACTATGTTGACCAGGCTGGTCTTGAACATGTGGGCTCAAATGATCAATTTTCCCACCTCAGCCTCCCAAAATGTTGGAATTATAGGTTTGAACCACTATACCCAGCCTTTAAAATATTTTTTGTAGAGATGGGGTCTTGCTATGTTGCCCAGGCTGTTCTCAAGCTCCTGGCCTCAAGTGATTTTCTACCTCGGCCTCCCAAATTGCTGGATTTAAAGGCGTAGCCTGTGTGGTTCTTTTGGTACTTACACATGGTCTTGTCTGGCTGGTTGTGTGGTCCTGTCTGTTTCTGCCTTTCGTCTTTCTCCACAGAAAACCTAAGTTTTCCTTGTTTGTCCTCATCTTGTGTTTTTCTGGGTCCATGGACAGAGTAGAGTTCTGGAATGGTTTCCTGAAGTAGCCAAACTCTACCCATTGATTTCTAAGTGCATTTAGAAAAACATATATAAGGCCGGGCGTGGTGGCGCATGCATGTAATCCCAGCATTTTGGGAGGCTGAGGCGGGCAGATCACCTGAGGTCAGGAGTTCAAGACCAGCCTGGCCAACATGGTGAATCCCCGTCTCTACTAAAAATGCAAAAAAAGTTGGTCAGGCGTGGTGGCTCGCACTTCAGCACTTGGGGAGGCCGAGGCGGGCGGACCACAAGGTCAAGAGATGGAGACCATCCTGGCCAACATGGTGAAACCCTGTGTCTATTTAAAATACAAAAATTAGCTGGACATGGTGGCTGCGTCTGTTGTCCCAGCTACTTGGGAGGCTGATGCAAGAGAATCGCTTGAATCTGGTAGGCGGAGGTTGCAGTGAGCCGAGATCGCGCCACTGTACTCCAGCCTGGTGACAGAGCGAGACTCCATCTCAAAAAATAAAATAAAATAAAGTAGCTGGGTGTGGTGGCGGGTGCCTGTAATCCCAGTTACCCTTGAGGCTGAGGGAGGATAATTGCTGGAACCCTGGAGGCAGAGGATGCTGTAAGCCGAGATCACACCACTGCACTGCAGGCTGGGCAACAGAGCGAGACTCCATCTCAAAAAGAAAAAAAAAAGAAAAAGAAAAACATATATAAAACATTAACTCCCCAGGCAATATACCTTGTCAAATATACCTCAGGCAAATGCATTCAGGAGAATAAAATATATCTTAGTTCCCTCTTCATGTTTCCTTTTTTTTTTTTCTTTTTGTATTACTCAGTGTTTGGTATTTTGTATATTATTTTTGCAGGGAGCTGGTAAGTCGCCTACAGGAGCGAAATGTTCAGGTTTTCCTAATATCTGGTGGCTTTAGGAGTATTGTAGAGCATGTTGCTTCAAAGCTCAATATCCCAGGAACCAATGTATTTGCCAATAGGCTGAAATTCTACTTTAACGGTAAGACGTTAATGGTAACATATTCCCTTTCTTAGCAGTTCTATTATTCAGTATTCTGGGTAATGTCTGTTGGAATGAAACTTAAACAGTCACATCAGAGTTAAATATTGAGATGAATGGTCCTCTTAATTGATGTCTTTTGCCCTTTGGTACCCTTTGCTCAGCAAAATAGACTTAGGTCATCACCTGTCCTAGCTTTATTATCTATAACATCACCTGTCTGTACATAAATGTCTGCATTTCATGAAACATTAATTCCTACATAGCCCCTATGACTTACTTTGCTGTATGTTATATTTCAACTTTATGGGAGCTTCTGTGCATTTGAAGCAATTTAGACTCAAGAAGGAGACTTGGCTGGGCATGGTGGCTCACGCCTGTAATCCCAGCACTTTGGGAGCCTGAGGCGGGAGGATCACTTGAGGTCAGGAGTTCAAGAGCAGCCTGGCCAACACAGTGAAACCCCAAGTCTGCTTAAAAAAAAAATACAAAAATTAGCTGGGCGTGGTGGCACATGTCTGTAGTCCCAGCTACTTAGGAGGCTGAGGCAGGAGAATCACATGAAGCTGCGTGAGCTGAGATCATGCCACTTCACTCCAGCCTGGGTGACAGAGTGAGACTCTGTCTTAAAAGCAAGAAAAAAAAAAAAAGACAACAAGACAGAGACTTTAAAAGGGAGACTTTTGTTAACGGATTACTGAACTACAGCCCTTGGGGAAGCCTCCTGTCCCCTCTCTGGTCCATAGCGTTGCTACAGTTGTTATATTATCTCAGATCTCCAGTTATATCAAGGGGTGACTGAGAGTGATTTTTTTTTTTTTTTTTTTTGAGACAGAGTCTCACTCTGTTGCTCCAGCTGGAGTACAGTGGCTCGATCTAGGCTCACTGTGACCTCTGCCACCTGGGTTCAAGCGATTCTCCTGCCTCGGCCTCCTGAGTAGCTGGGATTACAGGTGCCCACCACCACATCTGGCTAATTTTTGTATTTTTTTTAGTAGAGTCAGGGTTTCACCATGTTTGTCAGGCTGGTCTCAAACTCCTGGCCTCAGATGATCCACCTGCCTCGGCCTCCCAAAGTATTGGGATTGCAGGCATGAGCCACCGCATGTTAATAGAACATTCTTGAGTGGTCTAGAGATAGAGATCATTGAAAAAAGAAGTCAAGAATGAGTGTGGTAATTACTGTAACAACAGAAATAATTGATCAAAAATAAGCTGGAATTTCCTCTTGGGTGACATAATATATTAACATTTTAAATTTAATATATTAAGACTGGGTGCGGAGGCTCACGCCTGTAATCCCAGAACTTTGGGAGGCCGAGGCAGGCTGATCATCTGTGGTCAGGAGTTCAAGACCAGCCTGGCCAACATGGCAAAACCCCATCTCTACTAAAAACACAAAACTTAGCCAGCATGGTGGCATGCACCTGTAATCCCAGCTACTTGGGAGGCTGAGACACGAGAATGGTTTGAACCTGGGAGGCGGATATTGCAGTAAGCGGAGATCAGGCCATTGCACTCCAGCCTGGGCAACAGAGTGAGACTCTGTCTCAAAAATAAATAAATTATTAATTAATTTGATATATTACTATTGTATGGTGTTCTGCTACCTCAACAAAGTTTGAGAATTACTGGAAGCTTGAAGGATACAACAAATTCACCCCTAGGTATTTATGACCTAATAGAGGTCATCTCTACAATTGATATTTGTAATTTAAAAGCAAAGGTTGGCTGGGTGTGGTGGCTCACACCTGTAATCCCAGCACTTTGGGAGGCCAAGGCAGGAGAATCACATGAGCCTAGGAGTTCCAGACCAACCTGGGCAACATGCCAAGACCCCATTTCTATAATCATAATCATAATCATAAAAGGAGAAAAAGTAAAGCTTGTTTATTCCCAGGAACAGGTGTGGAGCTCCAGGCTGTGCGACTTTACCCAGGGCCATTTTTAGCCTTCTCAGTGACATTTAAGTGAAGATATCATCTATGCAGAAAGCTGTCACTGGTAAGATACTTCTGTGGGTCTTTAACCTTGTTTTTATTGCTCTTTTAAGGTGAATATGCAGGTTTTGATGAGACACAGCCAACAGCTGAATCTGGTGGAAAAGGAAAAGTGATTAAACTTTTAAAGGAAAAATTTCATTTTAAGAAAATAATCATGATTGGAGATGGTGCCACAGACATGGAAGCCTGTCCTCCTGCTGTATGTATTAAGGATGCTAATATTTTTGCAGGTTGTACTTTTGTTTTTTTAATATATTTATTTATTATTTCTTTATTTTTTTTTTTGAGACGGAGTTTCGCCCTTATTGCCCAGGTTGGAGTGCAGTGGCATGATCTCAGCTCACTGCAATATCTGCCTCCCAGTTCAAACCATTCTGGTATCTCAGCCTCCCAAGTAGCTGGGATTGCAGGCACACGCCACCATGCTGGCTAAGTTTTGTATTTTTAGTAGAGACGGGGTTTCGTCACATTGGCCAGGCTGGTCTCGAACTCCTGACCTTGTAATCTGCCTGCCTTGGCCTCCCAAAGTGCTGGGATTACAGGCATGAGCCACCACACCCAGCCCTGGTTTTATTTATTTTTTGAGACGGGGTCTCGCTGTATCACCTAGGCCAGAGTGCAGTGGCGCGATCTCAGCTCCCGGACTCAAGCAATCTTCCCATCTCAGCCTCCTGAGTAGTTGGGACTGCTGGTGCATACCACCACACCTATCTAATTTTGTTTAGTTTTTGTAGAGATGAGGTCTCACTATGTTGCCCAGCCTAATTTTAAACTCCTGGCTCAAGTGATCCTCCTACCTTTGCCTGCTAGAGTGCTGGGATTATAGGTGTGAGCCAACATGCCCAGCCGGGTATTTTATTTCTAAGCATTTTAAAATAAATGCAGGAAACAAATGCTATATAGCAGGTGTCATAAATATCAAATGTGTCAATTTCACATAGGGCATAGCCTTTATCATGTTATTCTAACGTAAGAAAAACTACACCAAAAATATAGTGTAGCCAGGCGCAGTGGCTCACACCTGTAATCCCAGCACTTTGAGAGGCCAAGGTGGGCAGATCACCTGAGGCCAGGAGTTTGAGACCTGCCTAGGCAACATGGTGAAATCCCATCTCTACAGAAAATACAAAATAATTAGCTGGGAGTGGTGATGGGTGCCTATCATTGCAGCTACTCAGGAGGCTGAGGCATGAGAATCACTCAAACCCAGAAGGTGGAGGTTACAGTGAGCTAAGATCGCATCACTACACTCCAACCTGGGTAAGAGAACAAGACTCCATCTCAAAAAAAAAAAAAAAAAAAAAAATATGTATATATATATATATATATATATATATATGTGCTGAAGTTTTTACCACCTAGTTTCCTGAGATCTAAAAATAGGGATTGTCTAAAAAATAAAAATTAAAAAAAGATAGTCTTTGTGAATGATGAATGAAAAGGGGCTAAAAGGAACCTTTTTGACTGGATGCGAAGGTAACTCATGCCTGTAATCCCAGCACTTTTGGAGGCAGAGACAGCCGGATCACCTATGGTCAGGAGTTTGAGACCAGCCTGACCAGCATGGTGAAGCCCTGTTTCTACTAAAAATACAAAAGTTATCCAGGTGTGGTAGCAGGCGCCTGTAATCCCAGCTACTCGGGGGGCTGAGGCAGGAGAATCACTTGAACCCAGGAGGCGGGAAGTTGCAGTGAGCTGAGATCGCACCACTGCACTCTAGCCTGGGCATGACAGAGCAAGACTCCATCTCAAAAACAAAAGGTTCCAGCCAGGCTGGTCTCGAACTCCCGACCTCAGGTGATCTGCCTGCCTTGGCCTCCCAAAGTGCTGGGATTACAGGCATGAGCCACCGTGCCTAGCCTTTGAATCTTTTTGTTTTTCTTTTTTTTTTCTTTGACAGAGTCTCACTCTGTCACCCAGGCTGGAGTGCAATGGTGCGATCTCAGCTCACTGCAACCTCTGCCTCCCAGGTTCAAGCAATTCACTTGCCTCCACCTCCCAAGCAGCTGGGATTACAGGTGCCCGCCATCACGCCCAGATAATTTTTTGTATTTTTAGTAGAGGCAGGGTTTTGCTATGTTGGCCAGGCTGGTCTCGAACTCCTGACCTCAGGTGATCCACCCACCTCAGCCTCCCAAAGTGCTACGATTACAGGCATGAGCCACCACACTGGCTGCTTTTGAATTGTTAGCTTAGATAATTTATAGCCAGTGTTGGGGTTGGCTAAGCAATGAACATTGGACTAGTTTAAGGAGAAATACTTAAAAGTAAAATGAAGAGTTTTCTCAGGGAGCTCCTAATCTCATTTTCAAGAAATGACAAAATGAGCCAGGAGCGGTGGCTCACGCCTGTGATCCCAGCATTTTGGGAGGCTGAGGCGGGAGGATTGCTTAAGCACAGAGGTTCAAGACCAGCTGAGCAATATGGCAAAACTCCATCTCTATATAAATTAGCCTGGGATTGTGGTACAAATGTCATCCCAGCTACTCAGAAGCTGAGGCAGGAGGATCACTTGAGCCCAGAAGTTCAAGGCTACAGTGAGCCATGACTGCCACTGCACTCCAGCCTGGGTGACAGGGTGAGACCCTGTCTCAAAAAACCAAAAAGGAGTGACAAAATTGGTTGAGTGCAGAAGTACATACCTGTAATCCCAGCACGAGGAGTTTGAGAGCAGCCTGGCAACATAGCAAGACCCTACAGAAAATTTAAAAAGTAGCCAGGAGAGGTGGTGCACACCTGGAGTCTCAGCTACTTGGGAGGCTGAGGCACGAGAATCACTTGAACTCAGGAGGCAGAGGTTGCAGTGAGCCGAGATTGCGCCACTGCACTCCAGCCTGGGTGACAGAGCGAGACTGTCTTTTTTTTTTTTTTTAGAACGGAGTCTCGCTCTGTCGCCCAGACTGGAGTGCAGTGGCGCAATCTCGGCTCACTGCAAGCTCTGCCTCCTGGGTTCACACCGTTCTCCTGCCTCAGCCTCCTGAGTAGCTGGGACTACAGGCGCCGCCACCACGCCTGACTAATTTTTTTGTATTTTCAGTAGAGATGGGGTTTCACTGTGTTAGCCAAGATCTCAATCTCCTGACCTCATGATCCACCCACCTCAGCCTACCAAAGTTCTGGGACTACAAGCGTGAGCCACGGCGCCTGGTCAGGCCATTCATAAAGTGGTGCGTTAATTTGCCCACAGTCCACAGTTCACATTGCAGCCAACAGCAAAGCCAAACGCCAGCCGTGCCTGGATCTCCCTGCTTACCACATTCATCCTTATCTTACATACATTTCCTTCACTATGTGAGGACAAGAACACTTTTGACCTAATCAACGCACATGTTCTCGGTTCAAAGTAAAACACATAATAAATAACCCTGGCCAAGATGCTCGCTTCCTGGTGGGTCTGTGTGTTAAAAGCAATTTTCTTCAAATCTAACTCCTGTGAATGTTTATACTTCTGTTTATTCTAAAACTCCCTAATTAGAGACTTCCCAGTATCTTCCAATTCCTCAACAAGTCACAGGGAGCCCAGGAATAAATTATTCAAAAATAATTAGCAAAAGGCTTTACCTTGTTTTATCATTCAGTTGGTGATCTTTTCCAATTTAATTAGTCTCACTGATATAGAAAACATTCTTAGAAGAGGCTTCTTTGGGTTAAGAACAAGACTTTTTCTAGCTGTTCTACAGAAGAAGTAGGAGGATGAGGAGGAGGAGGAAGGAGGAGAAGGAGAAGGAAGAAAAAGAAAAAGAAACAAGGCCCATTTGAGGAAACTTTTAGCCATGAGTAGAACACAGCCAAGGAAAACTTTCTCTTTTATATAAGAAATATATTTTGGCCAGGCGCAGTGGCTCCTGCCTGTAATCCGAGCACTTTGGGAGGCCAAGGTGGGCAGATCACCTGAGGTGAGGAGTTCAAGACCAGCCTGGCCAACATGGTGAAACCCTGTCTCTACGAAAAATACAAAAATTAGCTGGCATGGTGGTGGGTGCCTGTAATCGCAGCTACTTGGGAGGCTGAGGCAGAATTGCTTGAACCTGGGAGGTGGAGGTTGTGCCATTGCACTGCAGCCTGGGTGACACAGCAAGACTCCATCTCAAAAAAGAAAAAAAGAAATACATTTCACGAAAGCACATTTAATGCAGGCAGATTTTGAGCATCAGAGAAATTGGTCTGGATGAAGTCCAGAGACACAGCGTTGCTTTGGTTACAAGAATGGTTTGGAATCCCAGCTCTACCGCTTTAATAACTGCCTGCACCTAGCAAGGTACTTAACCCCTCAGTATTTTCTCCATAAAATGGGGATGGCAGTAGTACAGTGGTCTATGCCTCAGAGGTTTTGAGGAGAATCAGTTACATGGTGGTGGGCACAGAATTAGTGCTCAATAAATGCTGTAGCTATTATCTTCATTCTTGTCTCTGTGGGTGAAAGAAAAATGCAACACTGGATCAAATTCTTCCAGAAGCTGGCCGGGTGTGGTGACTCACACCTCTAATCCCAGAACTCTGGGGGGCCAAAGGGGGTAGATCACAAGGTCAGGAGTTCAAGACCAGCCTGGCCAGCATGGTGAAACCCTGTCTCTACTAAAAATACAAAAATTAACTGGGCATGTTGATGGGCACCTGTAATCTCGCTACTGAGGAGGCTGAGGCCAGTGAATTGCTTGAACCCGGGAGGCACATGTTGCAGTGAGCTGAGATCACGCCACTGCATTCCAGCCTGGGCGATAGGGAGAGACCCCATCTCAAGAAAAGCAAAACATATAAAAAATTTTTTTAAATGTAGATTTTTGGACTTTGTTTTATACATGATTCCCACCAGCAGAAAGACCTAAGAATGTGTACTTTTATCGAGCCCTCCAGTGACCTTTATGATCAGGCAAACCCAGGTAATAACATTGATTGGAGGATTGGTGAGTGCATATTTTCCAGGTTAAAATGATATTGGACATAGAGCAGTGGTTCTCAAATTTTAATGTGCTTAAGAATCACCAGGAAAGTTGTTAAAAATTAGATATCCAAGGCCAGGCGCGGTGGCTCAAGCCTGTAATCCCAGCACTTGGGGAGGCCGAGATGGGCAGATCACGAGGTCAGGAGATCAAGACCATCCTGACTAACCCGGTGAAACCCCATCTCTACTAAAAAATACAAAAAACTAGCCAGGCGAGGTGGCGGGCGCCTGTAGTCCCAGCTACTCGGGAGGCTGAGGCAGGAGAATGGGGTAAACCCAGGAGGCGGAGCTGAGATCCGGCCACTGCACTCCAGGCTGGGCGACAGAGCGAGACTCCGTCTCAAAAAAAAAAATTAGATATCCAGAGATTTAGACATCCAGAGATTTAGATTCAGAGCTCTGGGAGACAATAAAAAATGTGCATTTTTAACCAGTTTCCTCTCTCCAGGGTAAATCATTCAGAGACACTTGTCTTCATCCATTCTGTGCTGCTATAACAGGTAATTTATAATGAACAGAAATTTATTTGGCTCTGGGTTCTGGAGGTTGATGAAGTCCAAGTAGAGGGGCTACATCTGGTGAGGGCCTTCTTGCTGTGTTGGACAATGGCAGAAAGTATCACATGGTGAGAGAGAGCAGAAAGGGGACTGAGCTCATCCTTCATAAAGAACCCACTCCCACAATAACGGCATTCATCCATTCCTGAAGGCACAGTCTTCGTGACCCAATCACCTCTTAAAGGTCGCACCTGTCAACATTGTTGCATTGGGGATTAGGTTTCCAACACATGAACTTTGGGGGATACATTCAAGCCATAGCTTTCTGCCCCTGACCACCCAAATTCATGTCCTGCTCATGTGCAAAATACATTTGTTCTATCCCAATAGCTCCAAAAGTCTTAACTTGTTTCAGGAGGACCAACTCAAAAGTTTAAAGTTGAGTCTCATCTAAATCAGGTACGGGTGAGAACCAGGGCACGATTCATCCTGAGGCAAATCTTCCTCCAGCTGTGAGCATTTGAAATTAAAAAAAAAAAAAAAAAAGTGATGTGCTTCCAAAGTACAATGGTAGGACAGATATAGGGTAGATGTTTTCTTTTCTTTCTTTTCTTTTTTTTTTTTTTTGAGATGGAGTTTCGCTCTTGTTGCCCAGGCTGGAGTGCAATGATGCGATCTCGGCTCACTGCAACCTCCACCTCTCAGGTTCAAGTGACTCTCCTGCCTCACCCTCCTGAGTAGCTGGGTTATGGGTGTGAGCCACCATGCCCAGCACACATTTTCATTTCAAAAAGGAGAAATAGGCCAAAAGAAGCAACAGGCCCAAAGTAAGTCCAAACCCAACAAGGCGGACAAATTAAATCTTAAGACCCAGAATAATCTTTTATTTCCTGCACTGCTACCTGGACACATTGGGAGGGTTGAGTCCCCAAAGCCTAGAGCAGCCCTGCCCCTCTAGAGCTAGCACTATAGGGCTACTATACTGCTGTGGCCACTGGGCTCAGTTCACGCAGCAGCTGTCATGGGTTGAAGTATCATGCCTTCAGCTCTCCCAGGCTGGAGTTGCACATTATTCACTCTATAGTTCAGCAAGGTGCAGTGGCTCATGCCTGTAATCCCAGCACTTTGGGAGGCCGAGGTGGACAGATCATCTGAGGTCAAGAGTTCGAGACCAGCCTGGCCAACATGGTAAAACCCCATCTCTACTAAAAATACAAAAATTAGTTGGGCATGATGGCACACACCTGTAATTCCAGCTACTCAAGAGGCTGAGGCAGGAGAATCACTTGAACCCAGGAGGTGGAGGTTGCAGTGAGCCAAGATTATGCCACTTCACTCCAGCCTGGGTGACAGAGCAAGACTCTGTCTCAAAAAACAAACAAACAAAACACTCTACAGTTCTTGGATCTCAGAGGTGGCCCCACTCTCACAGCTCCACTAGGCACTGCCCTGGTGGGGGCTCTCTGCAATAGCTCCACCTCTGGGACAAACTTCTGCCTGGGACTTCCCGGCTGCTCAATACGTTTGAAATCTAGGTGGAGGCCACCATAGCCCCACAGCTTATACTCTGCACATATGCTGAGTTAGCACTGTGTGGAGGCCACTATGGTTTATAATCCTTTATCTTTTGGAGTGGTGGCTGGACCCACTTAAGCTATTGAAGTTGGTTGTATTCGTCCATTTTCATGCTGCTAATAAAGACATACCTGAGACTGGGTAATTTATAAAGGAAAGAGGTGGACACTCTGTTCAGCATGGCTGGGGAGGCCTCACAACCATGATGGAAGGCAAAGGAAGACCAAAGGCACATCTTACATGGCAGCAGGCAAGAAAGCATGTACAGGGGAACTGACCTTTTATAAAACCATCAGATGTCATGAGACTTATTCACTACAGCATGGGAAAAACCCGCTCCCATGATTTGATTACTTCCTACTGGGTCCCTCCCACAACATGTGGGGATTATGGGAGCTAAAATTCAAGATGAGATTTGGGTGGGGACACAGCCAAACCATATTATTGATTTTTCTCCAGGATCCCCCATATAAGTCAGTGGATGCAGATGGATACTTGTCACAGAGGGCACCACTGAGGTCCAGACACTGAATACACTGAAGTCTCAGCTCCCACCCTGCCAGGATACCCTGTCCCACCTGCCAGGACCTCCCCTCAGCCACCTCCCTGTTCAGGAGGTGCCCATATATTCAAGAGAGAGTTTTCATAATTTTCTTTTTTTTCTTTTTCTTTTTTTTTTTTCCGACAGTCTTGCTCTGTCGCCCAGCCTGGAGTGCAGTGGCAAGATCTCAGCTCACTGCAACCTCCACCTCACGGGTTCAAGTGATTCTCATGCCTGAGTCTCCTTAGTAGCTGGGATTACAGGCGCACCACCATGCTCAGTTCATTTTTTGTATTTTTAGTAGAGACAGGGTTTTGCCATGTTCTCCAGGCTGATCTTGAACTCCTGACCTCGAGTGATCTGCCCCCCTTGGCCTCCCAAAGTGCTGGGATTACAGGTGTGAGCCCAGCCAGTTTTCATAATTTTCTTTACTTCCACTGTGATGGAAGAACTGGCTTCAGAGAAAGCCATCCTGGAGAGGTGAGGTGGCCCCACCAGGAACAGGTTTCAATCAGGTGTTTTGGAGGCAGTGATGCGTGTGCACCCTGGTGAGAAGGAGCGTGGCATGAACATCAGGAGCCAGACTTCACCCGGGAAAAGGAGAGGCCACAGGTGGGGCTGAAGGAGCAGTTCTCATAAGCGATCCTGTGGGCACTGGGGCTACACCATGTACCTTGGTGCACGAGTGTCAATGTGGCTCGTGCAGAGTGGGGTAGAGGATTCAGGATATTAAAAGCATCAGGGAATCCAGGGGAGAGCCACCGCACCCAACTTTACTTTCACCCACAGGCTGATGCAGCCCAAGGAGATGTTACTCCACAATGACCTCAATTCTGCACAGAGAACCTGTTTGCCAGGCCCTTGCCACAGGCTATAATCTCAAAACGGGGCCGTCAAGGCTTGTTAGAATACCTGGGACTGAGAGGAAAAAAATATATATTTTTTGAGACAAGGTCTTGCTCTGTCACCCAGGCTGGAGTGTAGTGGTATGATCGTAGCTCACTGCAGCCTCTATCTCCCAGGCTCAAGCCATCTTCCTGCCTCAGCCTCCGAAATAGCCAGAACCACAGGTGCACACCACCATGCCCAGCTAAGAAAATAATTTAAATATTTTATTTATTTATTTATTTTGAGACAGAGTCCCACTCTGTTGCCCAGGCTGGAGTGCAGTGACACAATCTCGGCTCACTGCAACCCCATCTCCTGGGTTCAAGTGATTCTCCTGCCTCAGCCTCCCAAGTAGCTAGGATTACAAGTATGCACCACCACGCCCAAATAATTTTTGTATTTTTAGTAGAGACAGGGTTTCACCATGTTGGCTAGGCTGGTCTCGAACTTCTGACCTCAGGTAATCCTGCCACCTCAGCCTCCCAAAGTGCTAAGATTACAGGTGTGACCCAATGCACCCAGCCTAATTTAAACATTTTAAAATCTTGTTTTAAATTTGAAATAAAATCTCAATTTGGTTTTTAAAAAGCTCTGCCTGAGTGGTGATGACTCACATCTGTAACTTCAGTACTTTGGGAGGCTGAGGTGGGAGGAACCCCCCAGAGTTCAAGACCACCCTGGGCAACATAGGGATACCCAGTATATCTAAAATAATAATAATAATACAAAAATTAGCCAGGTCTGGTGGCAGGCACCTGTGATCCCAGCTACTTTGGAGGCTGAGGCAGAAGGATCACTTGAGCCTGGGAGGTCAGGGTTGCAGTGAGCTGAGACTGCACAACTGCACTCCAACCTGGGCAACAGAGTGAGACCCTGACTCAAAAAAAAAAAAAAAAAATAGTGCTTGGTGCCACATGCCAGGAACCACAATGACAACAAGTCAGAAGGGTGTTGAGTCAGGGCCAACCAAGAGCTAGCAGGGAGTCTGACCCTGGGGACCCTGCCCTTTCCAGAAGGTGGAGGTGCAGAGAAGCTCGAAAGGATCACGGCTTCTCACCCTAGCCCTCAACCCCCTTACATCAGCAGCTCTCAGCGTAAGCAACTGGACAGCTCACACCAATAAATTAAACCTTCTTATTTCTTGTCAGGCACAGTGGCTCATGCCTGGAATCCCAGCACTTTGGGAGGCCAAAGTGAGAAGATCACTTGAGGCCAGAAGTTCAAGACCAGCTTAGGCAATATAGTGAGACCCTGCCTCTACAGAAAATTAAGTGGAAGCTGTGGCATGTGCCTGTGATCCCAGTTACTCGGGAGGCTGAAGCGGGAGGATCTCTTGAGCTCAGGAGGTTGAGGCTGCAGTGGACTACCACACAACTGCACTCCAGCCTCGAGGACAAAGCAAGACCTTGTCTCATAACAAAACAAAAGAAGCAAGCCAGCAGGTCTAATCCAGACTTAAGAGGAGGGTATCAGCCAGGCACAGTGATACATGCCTGTGATCCCAGCACTTTGGGAGGCCAAGGTTAGCAGATCATGTGAGATCAGGAGTTCAAGACCAGCCTGGCCAACATGGTAAAACCCTGTCTCTACTAAAAATACAAAAATTAGCTGGGTGTGGTGGCATGCACCTGTAATTCCAGCTACTTGGGAGGCTGAGGCACGAGAATCACTTGAACTTGGGAGGTGGAGGTGGCAGAGAGCCAAGATCACGCCACTGCACTCCAGCCTGGGCGACAGAGCAAGACTCCGCCTCAAAAAAAAAGAAAAGAAAAGGCCCTTCAAACTGAGCCATCTGCACGATGCCTGAATTTACGTCTGCACAGAAACATGGTTAGAAAAGGTATCCTAGTTATGCTGCAATGAAAAATGTCTACCTGTAACATTCACTATTTCTTGCAGACACCTATACCCTGTGGAAAGGGTGAAAAGCTCAGAAGATTCTATTGTCTATTTGATTTTATTTATTTATTTTTGAGGCAGGGTCTCGCTCTGTCATCCTGGTTGGAGTGCAGCAGCACAATCATAGCTCACTGCAGCCTCAAACTCTTGGGCTCAAGTAGTTCTGCCTCAGCCTCCCAAGTAGCTAGGACTACACATTTGCACCACCACACCTGGCTATTTGGGTTTGTTTGTTGTTGTTTTTTTTTTTTTTTTTTTTTTGGTAGAGAGAGGGATCTCACTATGTTAGCCAGTCTGGTCTCAAACTCTTAGACTAGAGTGATCCTCCCACCTTGGCCTCCCAAACAGATGATGGGATTGTAGGCCTGAGCCACCATGCCTGGCCATCTACTCTAAATGCTAGTTAACTGCTTTGATGGGCTGGGCACAGTGGTTCATTCCTGTAATCCTAGCACTTTGGGAGGCCGAGTCGAGTGGATCATGAGGTCAGGAGTTTGAGACCAGCCTGGTTAACACAGTGACACCCCATCTCTACTAAAAATACAAAAAATTAGCTGGGTGTAGTGGGCGCCTGTAATCCCAGCTACTTGGGAGGCTGAGGCAGGAGAATCGCTCAAACCTGGAAGGTTGCAGTAAGCCAAGATCACACCGCTGCACTCCAACCCAGGTGACAGTGAGAGACTCCGTCTCAAAAGAAAAAAAAACAAAAAACCAAAAAACTGCTTTGACGAAAACTAAAGAGTAAACTGTAAATAAAAATTGGCCTAATTTTTTTTTGTTTGTTTTTTGTTTTTGCTTTTGAGATCAAGTCTCACTCTGTTGCCCAGGCTGGAGTGCAGTGGCACGATCTCGGCTCACTGCAGCCTCTGCCTTTCAGGTTTAAGTGATTCTCATGCCTTAGCCTCCCAAGTAGCTGGGATTACAGATGCCTGCCACACACCAGGCTAATTTTTGTATTTTTAGTAGAGAGAGGCTTTCACCATGTTGGCCAAGCTGGTCTCAAGCTCCCAACCTCAAGCAGTCCACCCGCCTCGGCCTCCTAAAGTGCTGGGATTATAGGTGTGAGCCACCATGCCCAGTCAAGATTAGGCCTAATTTTTAAAGTTACCTGAAGCATAGAAAATGTTTCTCCGTTTATTAATCTACTTTTTATTTTTTTTTTGAGACAGGGTCTCACTCTGTCACCCAAGCTGGAGTGCAGTGGCATGATCATGGGTCACTAAAGCCTCGCCCTCTTGGGCTCAAGCAAGATCTTCCTGCCTCAGCCTTCCAAGGGCTGGGACTACATGCGAGCACCACCACACCCAGCTGATTTTTTAGTTCTTGTAGAGACAGGGGTCTCACCATGTTGCCCAGACTGGTTTTGAACTCTTGGGCTTGAGAGATCCTTCCACCTTGGCTTCCCCAAATGCTGGGATTACAGGCATGCGCCACCACACCTGGCCTCACATATTTTGATGTCTAAAACACCAAAGATATTTTTAAGGAGCTGAACAAACCAGTAATTTTTAAAGAAAAAAGTAGTGGGAGTATCTAGTACAACCAAAACCAGGCATCAAAGTCAGCAGTTAAACATTCCAGGCTGGGCACAGTGGTTCATGCCTGTAATCTCAACACTTTGGGAGGCCCAGGCGGGAGGATTGCTTGAGCCCTGGAAAGCGGAGGTTGCAGTGAGCCACGATCATGCCACTGTATTCCAGCCTGGAAGACACAGTGAAGCCCTGTCTCAAAAATAAATTAACTAATAAATCCAGAACCAGTGCTCACTTCAGCAGCACATAAATTAAAATTGGCATGACGTGGAGAAGATGAGCATGATACCTGGGAAAGGATGACACACAAATTCATTAAGCATTTCATATTTTTAAAAAACATTTCAGAACCAAGAAAATAAATGAATCAAAAGAAAAGGGAAGACCCTGGTGATTACTTTGATATTAGAAAAAATCAGCTGGGCGTGGTGGCTCATGCCTGTAATCCTAGCAATTTGGGAGGCTGAGGTGGGTGGATCACTTTAGGTCAGGAGTTCGAGACCAGCCTGGCCAACATGGTGAAACTCTGTATCTACTAAGAGTACAAAAATTAGGCTGGGTGCGGCAGCTCATGCCTGTAATCCCAGCACTTTGGGAGGCCAAGGGAGGCGGATCATCTGAGGTGAGGAGTCCAAGACCAGCCTGGCCAACATGGCACCACCGCACTCCAGCATGGGCAACAGAGTGAGACTCTGCCTCAATAATAATAATAATAATAAAACCAATTGCAGATAGACCATAGACCTAAATGTGAAAAGGTAAAAACAATAAATCTTTTAGAATTGCTCTGTTCATGTATGGCTATTGAGCACTTGAGATGTGCTATTAAGTGTAAAATTTGCACTGAATTTTAAGCACTTAGTAGGAAAAAATCCTAAAAATAATCTCAATTTTAACATTAAAATTTTGAAATAATAATTTGGTTATACTGAGTTAAACATTACTAAAATTAGTTTTATCTGATTATTTTTGTTCTCTTAATGTGGATACTAGACAATTTTAAATTGTATATGTGGCTTCCTGTTTTTATTGGACAGCACTAATCTAGAAGGTAAGAGAGACATATACCTTCAGGACATCAAATTAGGAAAAGATCTGTTAAATTGTATTTCAAAAGCATGAATCAGGGCAGGCGCGGTAGCTCACACCTGTAATCCCAGCACTTTGAGAGACCGAGGTGGGCAGATCACCTGAGGTCGGGAGTTCGAGATCAGCCTGATGAACACAGTGAAACCCCCTCTCTACTAAAAATACAAAATTAGCAGGGTGTGGAGGCGCATGCCTGTAATCCCAGCTACTCAGAAGGCTGAGGCAGGAGAATCGCTCGAACCCAGGAGACAGAGGTTGCAGTGAGCCGAGATCATGCCATTGCACTCCAGCCTGGGCAACAAGAGTGAAACTCCATCTCAAAAAAAAAAAAAAAAAAATGCATGAATCATAAAGGAAAAGACTAATAGATTAATATTTGACCACACTGAAATTTTGCTGTCAAAAAGACATAATTGAAAGACTAAAAAGCCACAGAGAGGAAAATACATTTGTAGCGCCTACAAGTCTCAAAGGACTTATGTCAATAATATATAAACTCCAGCCAATCGATAAAGAAAAGGCAACCCAGTAGAAACATAGGAAAACATTTGGAACAGATGCTTCACAAAAGAGAATTGTTAAATGACCAGTAAACATGAAAAAGTGTTCAGCCTCATTAATAAATCAGAAAATGCACATTAAAACCATAATGAGATACCACTACAAACCCACCAGAATTACTACAATTAAAAGAGTCGACAAGATTGTAGAGCAACAAGAATATATATTTATTCTTGTTTTTAGATGTCTCTCTCTCTAAATATAAATGTGCAGCCAGAGACATCTAAAAACAATGGGCATGACAGTATTATTCGTAATAGCCCAGGTTGAAACAACCCAATGTCCATTCGCAGTTGAAGGACTAAATAAACTGTAGTGTATCACAGAAGGGCACAGCACATAGTAATGAAAAAAAAGAAACCACAGCTATATATAGCAGTGTAAATGAATCTCATAAGCATAATGTTGAGCAAAAGAAGCCCAACACAAAAGCATGCAAACTGCATAATTCCATTTATATAAGGTAAAAACAAAAACAAACCCAGCTAAGGTGATCTACAGTGTTAGAAGTTAGGATGGGGGTTCCCTTGAGGAGGAAAGAGAAGACAATGTTGTCCGGGCACGGTGGCTCACGCCTGTAATCCCAGCACTTTGGGAGGCCAAGATGGGTGGATCACAAGGTCAGGAGATTGAGACCAGCCTGAAACCCGTCTCTACTAAAAATACAAAAAATTAGCCGGGCGTGGTGGCAGGCGCCTGTAGTCCCAGCTACTCGGGAGGCTGACACAGGAGAATGGCTTGAACCAAGGAGGCGGAGCTTGCAGTGAGCCAAGGTCATGCCACTGCACTCCAGCCTGGGTGACAAGTAAGATTCCGTCTCAAAAAAAAAAAAAAAAAAAAAAAAGAAGACAATGTTTGGGAAGGGGTATGAGGTATTCTGGGGTGCTGTTAATGTTCTATTTCTTGACTTGTGTGTTACAAATGTGTATTTTGGGCTGGGTGTGGTGGCTCACACCTGTAACCCCAGCATTTTGGGAGGCCAAGGCAGGTGGATCACCTGAGGTTAGGAGTTCAAAACCAGCCTGGCCAACATGGTGAAACCCCATCTCTACTAAAAATACAAAAAATTAGCTGGGCATGGTGGCGGTGCCTGTAATCCCAGCTACTCGAGCAGCTGAGGCAGGAAAATCACTTGAACCCAGGGGGCAGAGGTTGCAGTGAGCTGAGATCACAGGACTGCACCCTAGCCTGGGCAACAAAAGCGAAACTCTGTCTCAAAAAAAAAAAAAAGTGTATTTTATGATGAATTTGTATGATCCATGTATTTTTGAGGACAGCACCTTTTTGTGATACACAATAAAAAGGTTTTTATTTTGTATTATTTCAAAATATTTTTAAAATTTAATATCTAAATATGCTATTTTAGATATTCAAAATTTCTGATGATGGCTTCACTTTTCCATCGTAACATCTTTGCGATTAAATCAATTAATGTGATTAAATCAATCAATTTTTGTAGTTGGGTCGGTTCTGTGATTGAGTCTTTTTGTGCCCCAATAGTCTTTAAGAGTGCCAATATGTATATATACATGTAATTTTTAAAAATAATTGTATAATTTCAACTTTTATTTTAGATTCAGAGAGTCCATGTGCAGGTTTGTTACATGAGTATATCGCGTGATGCTGAGGTTTAGGGTATGAATGATCCCATCTTCCAGATAGTGAGCATAGTACCCAATAGGTGGCTTTTCTGCCCTTGCCTTCCCCCTCTCTTCCCTCTACCCCCTCTAGTAGCACCCTGTGTCTGCTGTCCCCATCTTTATGTCCATATGTACCCAAAGTATGTCCATATGTCCCACTTGTAAGTAAGAACATGCAGCATTTGGTTTTCTGTTTCTACGTTAATTTTCTTAGGATGATGGCCTCTAGCTGTGTCCATGTTGCTGCAGAAGACATGATCTCATTCTTTTTTATGGCTGTGTAGTATTTTGCAGTGTAAATGTACCACATTTTCTTTATCCAGTCCACCACTGATGGGCATCTAAGTTGACTCCATGTCTTTACTGGTGTGAATAGCGCTGCGATAAACATACAAGTGAATGTGCCTTTTTTGGTAGAATGATTTATTTTCTTTTGGGTATATACCAAGTAATGAGATTGCTGGGTAAATGGTAGTCCTGGGCAGATTGCTTGAGGCCAGGAGTTTGTGACCAGCCTGGGCAACATAGCAAAACACCGTCTCTACTAAAAATACAAAGAAATTAGCTGTGCATGGTGGCACATGCCTGTAGCCCCAGCTACTTGGGAGGCTGAGATAGGAGAATCACTTGAACCCAAGAGACGGAGGTTTCAGTGAGCTGAGATCACACCACTGCACTCCAGCCTGGGTGACAAAGCAGGACTCTGCCTCAAAAAACAACAACAAAAAAAGACAATGTGAGAATCTTGAAAGCTCAGAGAGAAGAGCAACTCTCACAGACAAGGGATCCAGATAACATTAGCAGCTGATTTCTCAGCAGAAAACTTGGAAGGCCAGTAGGCAGTGGATTATATATTTAAAATAATGAAGAAATCTGTCAATTGAGAAATCTGTAGCTGGAAAACTTGTCCTTCAAAAATGAGGGAGAAATTAAGACATTTCCAGCTTTTTTTTTAAAGCTGAAAAAATCCATTTATCTCTAAATTTGCGATATAAGAAGTGTTAAAAGTCCTTCAGGTTGAAATAAATAAACTCTAGGCATTAATGCTATAAGTAAATAAGCAAGCTATATGAATATATAAAGCTCTCTGGTAAAGGTAAATACATAAACAAACATAAAAACAGTATTATTGTAATTTTGGTTCGTAACTCCACTTTTTATTTTCTATAAGATTTAAAAGAAAAATGCATAAAATGTAATTATAAATCTGTTAGGTGGTGTACAATGAATAAAGATATAATTTGTTACATCAATAACCTAAAAAGAGTAGAGCTATATAGCAGTAGAATTTTGGTTTGTGATTGAAGTTAAGTTGAAATAAATTCAAATTAGAATGTTATAACTCTAGGATGTTATATGTAATTTTCATAGTAACCAAAAATGAAATATACATAGAATATACACAAAAGGAAATGAGAATAGAAACAAAACTTGTCACTACAAAAAAAATCAACTAAAGATAAAAGAAGTAAATAATTGAGAAAATGACTGGCAAAAATCAGTAACTCTGACTTATTAAAATTTTCCATGCTACATAAATCTGGAAATTCTATTTCACATAAAACTGGAGCTGAAAGAGACAAATATTTACTTACAAAGTTAAAAGTTATATGGAAAACAAACACTTTTTTAGAAAAAATTATGAAAACAGTAAAAATATGCCTTATACTATCATATAATATCATATTTTATAGCTCTTGGAAAATAGAAAATAAAATGTCTGTTAGCATGAATCCTTCTGTGCCCTCAAAAACCCTATGGATTATACCATTATTACCTAAAAAGTCTATTCTCAAATGCAGCAGAGTGATAATTTTTATAAGGTAGATATTATTTTTAAATATGAATAATATTGTTGATTTCAGTTTTAATAACATTGGGTTAAGATGAAAGAATGAGAAGATAAAGGTCCCTCAGCAATGTAACTCACAAACATGTTCAGAAGCAGTAAGAAGTTACATTAATTATCTTTTGAAAGTCAATAATCTACATCTTTAATGTATGCATATAGCATAGCTAATGTACTATTGCTGGGTCCATTTATTCAACAAATAATCGCCGCTATGTGTCAGATATTGTTCTAGGCCTAGGAAAGAATACATAAGTGAACAAAGCAAAGATTCTGGTTCTTGTAGAGTTTCCATTAAAAGACCATTTAGTAAAAGTTTTCTTCCCCCAAATTATAAAATCTGTAAGATGATTTAACAACATGTATAAAAGTCATTGTGGGCTGGGCATGGTGGCTCATACCAGGTGTGGTGACTCATAGCGCTCTGTCATTCAGGCTGGAGTGCAGTGGCACAATCTCTGCTCACTGCAACCTCTGCCTCCCGGGTACAAGCGATTCTCCTGCCTCAGCTTTCCGAGTAGCAGGGACTGCAGATGCACAACACCACACCTGGCTAACTTTAGTAGAAATGGGGTTTCGCCATGTTGGCTGGGCTGGTCTTAAACTCCTGATCTCAAGTGATCTGCCCACCTCCACCTCCCAAAGCGCTGGGATTACAGGTGTGAGCCACCTCACCCGGCCGTATTTTCTACAACTTTGATAACTTTAGCATATACTCCAAATCTGTAAGACATAATATTATCATTCAGATGCAACTCATGGCTTCTCACTGTACTCTGACTTTCTCTAGCTTTTGAATTCTTTATTCTAATATCAGTTTTAAGTCTGACACAAAAGCATGGGAGTTCTCATCAAAATCCAACCGTTTATCATAAAAACTATCAAATTATTAATAGAATTTAAAATGGAAAATAGGCCTATTAATTAGATTTGTATAACTTAATATTTTATGCCTGTGAGTCCCCAACAAAGCCTCCAGCTTCTATTTGGATATAAAATGTAAGTCACTACTGGATCCACAAGCAGGACTATGGTAAAGAAATTTCTCCATCTAACCAGCTCCTTTTACACAATGTTACATGTTTCTTTTGTTTTTTCATTTTGGCAAAAATTGATTGACTATCATCTTCGTGTTAGTCTGCGTCCTAAGTGCCGAGATACAGAATCTAAAAAGATGGACACAGGACCTGCCTTCTGGGAGTTCACACCTTTTTTTTTTTTTTTTTTTGAGGCGGAGTTTTGCTCTTGTCACCCAGGCTAGAGTCCAATGGTGAGTTCTTGGCTCACTGCAACCTCTACCTCCGGGGTTCAAGTGATTCTCCTGCCTCAGCCTCCCAAGTAGCTGGGATTACAGGTACCAGTCACCACGCCCAGATAATTTTTGTATTTTTAGTAGAGACAGGGTTTCATCATTTTGGTCAGGCTGGTCTTGAACTCCTGACCTCGGGTGGTCCACCCGTGTCAGCCTCCTAAAGTGCTGAGATTATAGGCATGAGCCACCATGCCCTGCTAGGAGTTCACATTTAGTTGGGGAAAATATACAATAAGCAAGCCAATTTTTAAAATGAGAATTTCAATCAGAGTTAAATGCCACAAAGACAATCTCACAGAAAGTTGGGATGTAGAATGATAGGGCTCTCAAACAGAATAGTAAGAGAAACTATTATTTCTTACGATGTTTGTCTTTCTTTGTATCGGTACTCAGCTGAGTCTGCAGTGCTTCAGAGGCAGCTTTCATTTTATAAAAATCTATGATTTCTCCTTCCAGTTGTTTTTTCTCTTCCTCGAGCTTCCTTATCTCCTCCTGTTGAATCATTTTAAGATGCTCGAACTTGTCCTGCAGCTGTGAAACCAATGTGCAGTTGTGACACCAAAGCACAGTGTGGCTGAACAACCAGAAGAACATGCTTTTTTCTGATCAAACAAACCCAAATCATCAGAGGAGAGCATGATCTTAATAACAATCTCAAAAACTCAGGAGTAAACACTTAAATATGGAATTTTTCTTTTCTTTCTTTTTTCCTTTTTTGAGATGGAGTCTCACTCTGTTGCCCAGGCTGGAGTACAGTGGCACAATCTTGGCTCACTGCAACCTCCATTTCCTGGTTCCAATGATTCTCCTGCCTCAGCCTCGCGAGAAGCTGGGACTACAGGCAAGCACCACCATGCCTGGCTAATTTTTGTACTTTTAGTAGAGACGGGGTTTCACCATGTTGGCCAGGCTGGTCTTGAGCTCCTGACCGCAGGTGATCCTCCTGCTTTGGCCTCCCAAATACTTTCTTTCTTTCTTTCTTTTTTTTAATATAGAGACAAGGTCTCACTATGTTGCCCAGGCTGGTCTCAAACTCCTAAGCTCAAGTGATCCTCCCACCTCAGCTTCCCAAAGTGCTGGGACTGACTGAATGCAGTGGCTTATGCTTGTAATCTCAGCACTTTGGGAGGCCAAGGCAGAAGGATTGCTTGAGCCCAGGAGTTCAAGACCAGACTGGGCAATATAACACAATAGTAAACTTCAACAGGAAAGAGCATCTGTAAAATTGAATATAGATCTTCTGAAATTATCCAGCCAGAGGACAAAGAATAAAATAATAAAAAAGAGAAAAGAAGACCAGGCGTGGTGGCTCACGCCTGTAATCCCAGCACTTTGGTAGGCCAAGGCAGGCAGATCACAAGGTCAGGAGTTCAAGACCAGCCTGGCCAACATAATGAAACCCCATCTCTACTAAAAATACAAAAAGTAGCTGGGTGTGGTGGCACACACCTGTAGTCCCAGCTACTTGGGAGGCTGAGGCAGGAGAATCACTTGAACCCAGGAGGCAGAGGTTGCAGTGAGCCAAGACTATACCAATACACTCCAGCCTGGGCAGCAGAGAGAGACTCCATCTCAAAAAAGAGACAGAGAGAGAGAGAGAGAGAGAAAAGAAAGCCAATGAGACACGATTAGGCAAACCACTGTCAGGTTATGGGAGTTTGACAAAGAAAGTAGAGAAAGGAAAAGAAAGCTTATTTAAAGAAAGAATGGCTAAAAACTGCCTAAATCATGGGAAAGATTTAGACAACCAAATACATGAAGCCTAAAGATTCCTAAAGAGGTTCAAACCAAATAGATACTCACAAAGTCACAATATAATCAAATAGTCAAAAGTCAAAGATTTTTTAAAATGTTGAAGACGCAAGAGAAAAGTGGCATGACACAGACAAGAGAATCTTCATTAGACTATCAGCAGATTTCTCACAAGAAACTTTGCAGGTCAAGAGAGAATCAAGTAATACATTCAAAGTGCTGAAAGAAAAAAACTGCCAGCAACTAATACTATGTCTGACAAAGCTATCCTTCAGAAAGAAAGAAGAAATAACATGTTCCCTAGACAAACAAAGCTGAGGGAATTCAGGACCACTAGGTCTACCTTAAAAAAATGCTTAAGGGAGTTTTTCAAGTAAAAATCAAAGAATGAAGTTGTACGCAGTGGTTCATGCCTGTAATCCCATTTTGGGAGGCCGAGGTGGGTGGATCACCTGAGGTCAGGAGGTCAAGACCAGCCTGGCCAACATGGCAAAACCCCATCACTACTAAAAATACAAAAAATTAGCCAGGTGTGGTGGCGGCCGCTGAGATTGTGCCACTGCACTCCAGCCTGGGTGACAGGAGCCAAACTGCATCTTAAAAAAAAAAAAAAAAAAACTTGAGGCCTGGCCTGCTACTCTCCTCCCACCCCCCTTCTCTGGGCCCAAGCCACCTTGGCTGAGGAGGGGGCTGAGGAGGTGTGAGCCCCTGCCAGGAACCCCCTGCCCAGACCATGCACTCAGCCCACAGGCCCCTGATGCTTGCATCCAGCGAGGCCTCCCGTGGCCTTGGCTCATTTGTGTAGAGGAACATGGAACCTCGCTCTGTAGCTGTGTTCCCCTGGCACTCTGTCCCCTTCCTGACCCCTCCCTGCAGTCACATGAGGCCCAGCAACCTGCCAGCCACTCAGTGGCCTCCAACCAGACAAAAGAACCTGCCGAGTTGGCAGCTGTTGCTCATGAGCATCCACCAGGTGGGACAGAGAGTGCTGACCCTGGGCGGCCCCCTGGAGCCACCTGCCCTGAAAGCCCAGGGCTTGGACCGCCATACACTTTGTGGGTGGTGGAACCTGGAAAGGGCCCACCTCCCACCACAGACGAGGAGCCCTGGGCCCCTCAGGGGAGCCCCTGCTAGACAGTGAGACAGAGACTGACCATGATGATGCTTTCCTCTCTGTCGTGTCTTCTGACACCCAGTTGCCTCTAGCACCCAGAGGTGTCAGGCCCAGTCCCTCAGTGCCCTGCCCGAGGAACAGGACTCATCTGAGAAGGATGGATGCAGCCCCAACAAATGGGACAAAGACCACATCCAGTGGCCCATAAGTGGCAGTCATGATCTTCAGCAAGTAGCACCAGGCCCTGGTGGGGCCCACCCGTGTCACCTCAACCAGGACAACTGGACCATCAGCCAGATCCTGGGTGAGTGGTGGAACACCCTGGGGCCCAATGAGATGCAGAAGTACCATGACCTGACCTCCCAGGTGAAGGTGGCCCACTTGCAACAAGGACCGAACGAAGTCCAGCTCGGAGGCCAAGCCCACAAGCCAGGGGCTAGCAGGAGGGTACAAGGGCTTGCAGGAGCGGAGCATGTCAGAGACGGGCATTGCCACTGCCCCTGGGGTGTCCTCTGGCAGTTGTATCCCAGACACTCCTGAGCTGGGATACCAAGGAGCAGCTTCTGTGGGGCAGAACGGCTGCACACAGGGAACCTGGCTCAGCCGGGCCCCAAGCCTTCTCCCACAGTGGGGTACGCAGCCTGGACGGCGGGGAAGTGACCATCAGGCACTACAGAGTCCGATGCAGTGTCTGGCGCTGCATCGGACTCTGGCCCAAAGCCTTCTACCCAGTATGGAGCTCTAGGCCCCTTGGCAGCCCCTGGTGAGGGAGGTGCCTTGGTGGCCAGTGGGCAGCCCCGCTGCTGCCCACCTGAGCTTCTCATTCCCAGCATGTGGCCAGTGAGGACACAGCAAGTGATGAGGAGCACATGGTCATCCGTGAGGAGGAAGGGGTGATGATGTCATTGCTGACGATGGCTTCAGCACCACTGACATTGATCTCAAGTACAAGGAGCAGGTGACTGACAGTGAGAGTGCATACAGCTCTGGGGAGGACCCAGAGAGCAACAAGGGCTTTGGTGGGAAGGTGTTTGCACCTGTCATCTGTTCCTCCTTTATCCCCTGCCACCCCTTGCTGGACCCTGAGCCCCCAGGGTCCCCCGATCCACCTGCATCCTTGGCAAAGGCTATAGTCCCACTCTGTCCTCCTCCTCCATGTACTCGGATGCTTCCTCCTCAACTCGGCAGCCACCTCCTTCTCACTGGGCCCAGGAACGTTCAAGGCCCAGGAGTATGGTCAGGGCAGCAGAAAGGGCCCCCTACGGCCCTCACCCCTTGGGTAGAGAAACCGTACAGGTAGAGAAACCGAGGACTGGCTCAGGGAGCCGGAGTCTGAGAAGGTGCGGTCCTCCTCACTGCGGGCGCTGGACCAGTACGGGCCCTGGTCATGCAGCTCTTCCAGGACCACAGCTTCTTCCCATCCCCCAGGCCACAGCCACCCTCCAGGCCTGCTATGCATACATCTTCCCCTCCAAGGTTTGTGTGCAGAACATCCTGCCCACGCGGCCCCAGCAGCTTCAGGCTACACCTGCCCCAGCACCAGCCTCTGGGACCCAGGCAGTGGCTCCTAGCGGCCCCGCACCCACCACCAGCATCCGTTTCACCTGCAGTTGAAGATCCGTGAGGTGCCCAGAAGATCATGCAGTGGCCACTCCCACGGAGAAGCCCCCAGGGCTGAGGCTTCCCCCACTGGACCGCCCCCGACTGGCACCATAGCTGCCTCTACCCAGACTCCCAGCCCCACGGGGGTCCTGACCCCACCTCACCCGACTTGAATTCTGGCTCCGCCCAGGCCGCCCCACCACTGCTTCTGCCCCAGACAGCCTGGATAGCCTGGCTGAAAGGGGACTCCCCAGCTCTGCCCCCCACCTCTGGGTCCCTCACACAGCTACCACAGGTAGGTGGGGGACCCCGGAGAAGATCCCAGGACTCATAGTACCCTCTGAGGACACAGACAGTATGTGGGGATAGCATAGGATGGTTATCTCCTCCCGGGTAAAGCCATTTCATCCTTTCCAGTTTAGGACGGAATGAAGCCTGCTCCTTTTTTATATATCCCCTACCCCTGCAGCTCCCTCCTGGTGCCGGAGGCAGCTGGGGGCTGCAGGGGCAGTCTTCCTTCTCCGAGCCCCTGTACATAACCTAGAGTGTGTGACCTTCAGAGCTTTTCACTTAATGCAACATAGCTCCTGCCAGGGCTGCAAGCTGGAGTGTGGTGCAGGCCTTAGGCCACAGAAAGTACCTGTGGAATAGGGGTAGTTCATGCACCCCTTTTTTCCCCAGAGGGGCTGGACTCAGGTTAGTTTGGGGGTGGGGGCTCCTGCACTTTGCCACAGGCACCAGGAGGATTTTCTCCCCACCCCTTCCTGCCCTTCCAACTTGAGTTGTACTTTCTAAGAAGGTGATTCCCCCTGCCCTTGCCCCCTTCCCCAGAACAGAACATGCTGATCATGTGCAGTATTTATTACTGTGCCGAGAAGCCACGATGACCAAGATTAAAGCTGTTTAACACCAAATAATAATAATAATAAAATCAAAACTTGACTTCACACTGGTTTGGCCTGATCTGTTGGGGCCTGGTGCAGAAACTCACCCCGAAACAATTACCACCCACAGTTTTTATATAATGGTGGCCACAATTCCAAAATTCCATACTTTTGTAATTGATACACAAAATATAAAGAAAAAATTAGAGGCCAGGACCAGAGGCTCATGCCTGTAATCCCAGCACTTTGGGAGGCCTGGGCGGTGGATCACCTGAGGTCAGAAGTTGAAGACTAGCGTGGCCAACATGGTGAAATCCCGTCTCTACTAAAAATACAAAAAGTAGCCGGGAATGATGTCGGGTGCCTGTAATCCCAGCATTTCAGGAGGCTGAGGCAGGAGAATACTTTGAACTGGGGAGGTGGAGGTTGCAGGGAGCTGAGACTTCGCCACTGCACTCCAGCCTGGGCAATAGAACAAGACTCGATCTCAAAAAATAAAAAAAAATTAGCCGGGCGTGGCGGTGCATGCCTGTAATCTCAGCTCTTTGGGAGGCTGAAGCAGGAGAATTGCTTGAACCAGGGAAGTGGGGGCTGCAGTGAGCCGAGATTGCACCATTGCATGCCAGTCTGGGCAACAAGAGCAAAACTCCATCTCAAAAAAAAAAAAAATCAAAGCCTACCACTACAAAAACACCAACAAATCACAAAGGAAGACAGAAAGAGAGAAACAAAGGAACCACAAAACAGTCAGAAAACAATTAATAAAATGATAATAGTAAGTCCTTACCTATAAAAATTACTTTAAAAGTAAATAGATTAAACCCACTAATCACAAGACACAAAGTAGCAGAATGAATAAAAAAACAATTCTCAATAATAATATGTGGCTTACAAGAGACTCACTTTTGCCTTAAAGACACACTTAGACTAAAAGTGAACGAATAGAAAAAGATGGCTGGGTGTGGTGGCTCCTGCCTGTAATCCCAGCACTTTGGGAGGCCAAGGCAAACGGATCACTTGAGGTCAGGAGTTCAAGACCAGTCTGGCCAACACAGTGAAACCTCATCTCTACTAAAAATACAAAAAAAAAAAAAAAAAAATTAGCCATGCATGGTGGTGGGCACATTTAATCTCAGCTACTCAGGAGGCTGAGGCAGGAGAATCTCTTGAGTCAGGAGTTCAAGACCAGTCTGGCCAACACAGTGAAACCTCATCTCTACTAAAAATACAAAAAAAAAAAAAAAAAAATTAGCCATGCATGGTGGTGGGCACGTTTAATCCTAGCTATTCAGGAGGCTGAGGCAGGAGAATCTCTTGAATCCAGGAGGTGGAGGCTGCAATGAGCCAAGATCACGCCACTGTACTCCAGCCTAGGTGATAGAGCGAGACTCTGTCTCAAAAAAAAAAAAAAGAAAAAAAAGAAAAAGATATTCCACCCAAATTATAGGCAAAAGAGGACAGGGCAGGTATACTCATTGCAGACAATTAGACTTTTGGTCAAATTTTGTCATAAGAGACAAGATCACTATATAATAATAGATCAATTTATAAAGAGGTGTAACAATCGTCAAATACATGACAACATTGGAGCACCTAATACATAAAGCAAATATTAACAGAAATGAAGGAAGAAACTTACAGCAATATAAGAACAGTAGGGGACTACTGTATCCCACTTTCAGCACCAGAGAGTCCATCCAAACAGAAAGTAAGTAGGGAAACAGTAGATGTGAGTAACTATAGACCCAATAGACTGAAGAGGCATAGATAGATTATTTCACCAAACAGTAGAAGAATACATTCTTCTCAAGGGCACAGGAACATTCTCCAACATAGATCATATATTGGGCCACAAAACAACTCTTAATAAATTTTAAAAGTTTGAAATCATATTATGTATCTTTTTATCACAATAGTATAATATTAGAAATCAATAACAGAAAGATTTTATTATTGAAGCACTATTCATAATAGCCAAAATTTGGAAGCAACCTAACTGTCCGCCAACAGATGACTGGATGAAAACAAATGTCACATATACACAGTGGACTACCATTCAGCCATAAAAAAGAATGAGATCCTGTCACTTGCAACAACATGGATGGAACTGGAGGACCTTACGTTAAGAGAAATCAGCCAGGCACAGAACGATAAACTTCACATGTTCTCACTTACTTGTAGGAGCTAAAAATTAAAATAATTGAACTCATTCGGGTGCAGTAGCTCACGCCTGTAATCCCAGCATTTCAGGAGGCTGAGGCAGATGGATTACCTGAGGTCAGGAGTTCGATACCAGCCTGGCCAACATTGTAAAACTCCATCTCTACTAAAAATACAAAAATTAGCTGCGTGTGGTGGCGCATGCCTGTGATCCCAACCACTTGGGAAGTTGAGGCAGGAGAATCACTTGAACCCGGGAGGCAGATGTTGCAGTGAGCTGAGATCCCACAGCCGCACGCCAGCCTGGGTGACAGAGCAAGACTTCATCTCAAAAAAAAAAATTAAACTCATGGAGATAGAGAATGAAATGATGATTACCAGAGGCTGGGAAGGGTGGTAGGGGTGGGGAGAAGTGAGGACATTTATTGGTATAAAAATATAGTTAGAAAGAATAAATAAGACCCAGTACTTGATAGTACAACAGGGTGACCATATGCAATAATAATTAATTGTACCTTTTAAAATGACTGAGTATCATTGGATTTCTTGTAACACAAAGGACAAATGCTTGAAGTGATAGGTATCCCATTTACCCTGATATGATTATTACACATTGTATGTGTGTATCAAAATATCTAATGTACCCCATAAATATGTATACCTACTATGTACCCACAGAAATTAAAAATTAAAAAATATACATATCTTGACACAAATGGAGATAAAAAGCAACATATCAACAGTTACGGGATACAGCAAAAGCAGTTTTAAGAGTGAAGTTTATTGCAATAAATGCCTATATTAAGAAAAAAGAAATAGATCAAATAATGTAATTTCACACCTCAAGAGAAAAAGAAAAACAAACCAAATGCAAAGTCAGTAAAAGCAAGAAAACAGTAAAGATCACAGCAGAAATAAATAAGATATAGACTAGAGAAACAATAGAAAAAAATCAATGAACTAAGTCTGTTTTTTTAAAAGATAAATAAATGAACAACCCTTAGAAAAACTAAGAAAAAAAGAGAGAAAACTCAAACAAATAAAATCAGAAATGAAAGGTGACACATTACCACTGATACCAAAGAAACACAAATGATCATGAGACTACTATGAAAAATTATAAGCCAATAAAATTTGATAACCTAAAAAAGAAATTGGATAACCTTGGTTTTCCTATAACCACACAATCTACAAAGATTGGATCATGAAGAAACTGAAAATCTGAAAAGACTACTAATAGGTAAGGAGATTTAATCAGTAACAAAAAATGCTACCAAAGAAAAGGCAGTACTAGGTGACTTTACTGGGGAAGGCTACAGAACATTTAAAATGGAAATAATAGGCCAGGTGCAGTGGCTCATGCCTGTAATCCCAGCAGTTTAGGAGGCTGAGGCGGGCAGATCACTTGAGCTCAGGAGTTCGAGACCAGCCTGGGCAACATAGTGAGACCCCATCTCTACTAAAAGTACAAAAAAATAGCCAGGCATGGTGCTACATACCTGCAGTCCTAGCTATTGGAGAAGCTGAGGTGGGAGGATCACTTGAGCCTGGGAGGTGGAAGTTGCAATGAGCTGAGGTCGCGCCACTTCACCCTAGCCTTGGTGACACAGCAAGATCTTGTCTTAAATAGATAAATAAAATGGAAATAATACAAAAAAGTCTTCCCAAAAGAATGGAAGAGGAGAGTATGCTTCTTTTTTTTTTTTTTTTTTTTTGAGACAGAGTCTCGCTCTGTCTCCAAGGCTGGAGTGCAGTGCAGTGGTGTGATCTCGGCTCACTACAACCTTCACCTCCTAGGTTCAAGCAATTCTCCTGCCTCAGCCTCCTGAGTAGCTAGGATTACAGGCGCACACCACCATGCCTGGCTAATTTTTGTATTTTCAGTAGAGACAGGGTTTCACCACATTGTCCAGGCTGGTCTTGAACTCCTGACCTGAGGTGATCTGCCTGCCTCGGCCTCCCAAAGTGCTGGGATTACAGGCATGAGCCACCTCGCCCGGCCAGGAGAATACACTTCTAAATGCATTTGAAGAAGACATTATTACTCTGATACTAGAGTCAGAAGAGGACACTATGAGGAAAAAAAAAAAAAAATTACAGGCCAATATTTGTGATGAGCCAACTAGCAAATCCTCAACAAAATACTAGCAAACTGAATTAGATCACACATTAAATACCAGATGGCCAAGTGGAATTTATTCTTAGAATGCAAGGATGATTCAAATACACAAATCAATAAATGTGACCACATGCAGAAAAACAAAATTAGATCTTATCTCAAACCATATGCAAATCTCAACTCAAAATGGATGAAAGACTTAACTGCTGTAAGGTCTAAAGCTGTACAACTACTTTAAATAATTAGGGATAAGTTCCTTAACTTGGGTCTGAATAATGATTTTTGGGATACAAACTCCAAAGCATAGACAACATAGGCAAAAATGGACAAATAAAATTATTTCAAACTAAAAAGCTCCTGCACAGCCAAAAAAACAATCGACAGAGTAAAGACTCAAACTATGAAATGTGAGAAAATATTTGCAAACTGTACATCTGATAAGGGGTTATCAGATATACAATAACCCCCAAATATACAATAGCCCCAAATATACAATAACTCAAACAATTCAATAGTATGAAAACAACCTCATTCCAAAAATGGGCAATGAACCTGAATTTTTTTTTTTTTTTTTGAGATGGAGTCTCACTCTGTTGCCCAGGCTAGAATGCAGTGATGTGATCTGGGCTCACTGTAACCTCCATCTCCTGGGTTCAAGTGATTCTCCTGCCTCAGCCTCCTGATTAGCTGGGACTACAGGCGTATGCCACCACATCTGGCTAATTTTTGTATTTTTAATAGAGACAGGGTTTCACCATGTTGGTTAGGCTGGTCTTGAACTCCTGACCTCAAATGATCCACCCACCTCCACCTCCCAAAGCGCTGGGATTACAAGCATAAGCCACTGCGCTTGGCTGAACCTGAACATTTTTTAAAGGAAGACATAAAAGGCATATAGGGATACGAAAAAATACTCAATCTCATTAATCATCAGAGAAATGCCAATTTAAACCACAATTAGATGGCACTTCATATCTGTTAGATAAACAGAAAGATAAGTGTTTACAAGAATGATTTTATAGAAAGAAAGATGTTTACAAGAATTTTATAAAACACTGATAAAAAAGTAAATCAGTACAATTATTATGAAAAATATGGGTATTCATTAAACAATTGAAAATAGAATAATCTTATGGTTCAGCAATCCCACTAATAGTCACATACTCAAAGGAAATAAAATCAGTGTGTCAAAGAGATATCTACACTTTCATGTTTATTGCAGCATTAATTGACAATAATCAAGATATGTAATCAACCCTAAGAGAACACATAGTTGAGATATGGAAAATAAACTAATCTCCAGAAAGAAAGAAAAAAGAAGCAGACGTACAGGAATAAGGTTCATAACTAAGGGCAGTGAAGTGGGAGAGAAAGAGAAAATTTAAATGGTTGCTTTTGGCTTCTGGTCACTTCCTAGTTTCAGTTTAAGTCTTCATGAGATCCAGCTATGTCTCTTGTCTTTGGATGCCATGACATACCCTTGTATACATCCAAACTTTTTCCTTTATGCCTAAGCTAATGGGTTTTTTTGCTTTGTTTTGTTTTGTTTTGTTTTGTTTTGTTTGAGACAGAGTCTCACTCTATCGCCCAGGCTGGAGTGCAGCAGCGTGATCTCAGCTCACTGCAACCTCCGCCTACTGAGTTCAAGCGATTCTCCTGCCTCAGCCTCCCGAGTAGCTGGAATTACAGGCATGCACCACCATGCCTGGCTAATTTTTATATTTTTAGTTGAGACGGGGTTTCACTGCATTGGCCAGGCTGGTCTCGAACTGCTGACCTTACAGGATGCGCCCACCTTCATCTCCCAAAGTGCTGGGATTATAGGTGTGAGCCACCACACCCAGCGGAATTTTTATTACTTACAATTCAACTGTCTTTGAGTGAGACATCTGGCCTATAGCACCTAATTACCATTTTGCTCTTATGAAAAAGGAAGTTTATGTTCCAATTTACCTAATTAAACTAAATGTTCTTAAACTAAAGCCACCTACACTTGAGAGAAAGAAATTATGGTTTCAAAAATATGCCTTTACCAAAAACATATTTGTGGCAAATAATTAAAACTATATTAATAGCCTTTTTTCCATTTTATTAGAAATGGCATGGAATAACATAAATAAATAATTTACATAATTTACCAACTTAAAATTTTCTCATTAATCAAGGCCAGCACTAGTCAACGTTTGCTTATTTATAAAAGTGAAGACAATTTTCTAGTGTATTAATAGCATTAGACAGTATAAGACTCTTCTTAGAGTAAATAGCTTGGGTTTGTCACAAATTAAACTTTATGCATGAAAATTTAAATTATAAACAAAATAAATAATTTTTATAAAATTATCTTAAGGGTTATTTAAATAGAAAATTATCTAAATTTTATAGAAAAAAAAACTACAGACTATAATTTCGTAAAGGCCATATTCAAATCTACATGGTAAAAAGCTACTTTTTGAAAAATAGCAAGTATCCTCCAAAAACATCAACTAAACTCCTGAGATTAAAACCTCCAAATTAATCGGGGCACCTAAAAATTAATGCAAATTATATCAAATGTCAGTACTGACCTCTTTTTCGGCTTCTTTAAATGTTGCTTCTTTCTCCTTGACTCGCTGCATAAATCTCTGTTTCAACTCTTCTTCTTCCCTCTGACATTGATCATAGAACTCTTGTCTTTTGGCTTCAAAGATTTCTTGAAAACTAAAGAGAAATGTTTTCTTAGTCTTATATTAAAATGAGGTAGGAGAATCGCTTGAACCCAGGAGGCAGAGGTTGCAGTGAATCAAAATCGTGCCACTGCACTCCAGCCAGGGAGACAGAGTAAGACTCCATCATTAAAAAATAAATAAATAAATAAAAAATGCTAGTATAAACATGTAAAAAATATATATTGTATGTTACATCCTATATAAGGAAATTTACCAACATTCTCTCACGTTTAGCAGCACAAAATGGAAATTTCCATATCATAAGATGTAAAAACCAAGGCACAATACTTAAGATCAGAGTATATAGAGAGTACATGTAAAGAATACTAGAAATTTCCACTTATATAAGTAAATTCTTATCCCCACCACTTTCCAGCATATCATACTTCTTCACATCTTTTGACAACAAAATTCAGGGAAACCTCTAATGTATGAGACGATTTTCAAAAATCCTCTAAAACAAAACAAAAAGTCTTTCAAAATATCATTATCATTCATTTAAGATAGTTAAATTTTGGGTGTCTACAAAGACCAATGAATGATATAACTGGATTATATATATCACAGTGCCATACTTTTGCAGCACAAGTCCTATTCTTCCTTTTTTTTTTTTTTTTTTTTTTTTTGAGACAGAGTCTTGCTTTATCGCCCAGGCTGGAGTGCAGTGGCACGCTCTCAGTTCACTGCAACCTCCGCCGCCCAGGTTCAAGCGATTCTCCTGCCTCAGGCTCCCAAGTAGCTGGGATTATGGGTACCCACCAACACACCTGGCTAATTTTTTTTGTATTTTTAGTAGGGACGGGGATTTACCATGTTGGCCAGGCTGATCTTAAACTCCTTGACGTCAGGTAATCCGCCTGTCTCGGTTTCCCAAAGTGCGGGAATTACAGGCGGGAGCCACCACACCCGGCTCTGTTCTTCTTCAAGTTAGAGCAATACACCTGCTCTCAAACTTTTCTCATTTAACTTCCAGGACACTGCACTACTGCTTTTCAGCTGGTTCCTCCATCAAACTCTTCTTGATATCTTTTGTCAAACTTTGCTAATATTTTTCCATTTTTTTCTATTCCTTTTTTTTTTTTTTTTTTTTTTAGATGGAGTCTTGCTCAGTTGGCCAGGCTGGAGTGCAGTGAGGTGATCTCAACTCACTGCAACCTCTGCCTCCAGGGTTCAAGCAGTTCTCCTGCCTCAGCTTCCCAAGTAGGTGGGATACAGGCGTGCACCACTACGCCCGGATACGTTTTGTATTTTTCGTAGAGATGCGGTTTCACTATGTTGGCCAGGCTGCTCTCAAATTCCTGCTCAGATGATCCACCCACCTCAGCCTCCCAAAGTGCTGGGATTACAGGCGTGAGCCACCACGCCTGGCCTATCCTTTCTTTCATATAATATAGATACGTTTCATATAAATACAAAAAATACAACAAAATACTGGGTTTTTTCTTCAATACACATTTCAGCATATACACATACTGAATACACATATTTCAACATAAAAATGAGATCTCACATTATATTGTTCCTACTAACTATATCTTCATCAAAAGATGATAAAAAACACCTAACATTCAGGATGTTTTCTTTAGGATGGTTCAAGATGGGAGAAGTATAATTATTCTTATACCCAAATTATTGTACTTTGTGTTTGTAGGGGACTCCTACATTATCCATTTGGTTGTGCTAGCAATATTTTTACTCACCTAACTGGCTGGTTGTCTGGGCCCACATCTGTAAAGCCCATTTTCTCCAGTTTTTGGTACCTATAACACTCATAGTGCTGAGTGTGGGTTTTTTCTTTTAGATTTTCCATATTGGTACAAAGAAGCATATCTCGGAGCTTCACGAAGTCACAGTGATTTTCATTTTCCACTAGTAAAAAAAAAAAAATGAATCAACAACATTCAGTATCAATCCCTGACAATCAGTAAATGTTCATGAATGAATACATGAATACAAAACACATTTAAAATAACATACAACTGAACAATTTGATTAATAGCTATAATTCTTATAACCATGTAAGTGTAGTTGTACTATACATACCAGTCATAGGCAGAGATTATTTATAGGTTAGCAAATTTGCTTTAAATTTATTACCTGAAGAATAAGCAGGAAATAGTGAAATAATATTTTATATGCATATATGCTATAGGTATTTATTAACAATTATGTTAGTTATAAACTACCTCTGGGTATTTTGGAGTGCTAACAGAATATGTAATATAACATCACTAGTGTAAATAATTTTATCAGAGTAAATTCTGCTAGCAAAAAGGCCTTACAATTGTAAATACTTTTGTTATAAAATTACATTTGTATATCATATTTAGGAGACACCGTTAGTCAATATTCAAAACCAATCAACAGATTCACATAGCTGTTCTAATGATACATACAGACTGACAGTGAAGACATGGAAAGATATTCCATGCAATTAGAAACTAAAAGAGGGAGCACAGAGAGCAATACTCCTATCACAGAAGACAGACTTGAAGTCAAAAACTGTAAAATGATATAAAGAAGGTCATCATATCATGATGAAGAGGTCAGTTCATTTAAAAAATAACAATTGTAAATATATATGCACCCAATATCACAGCTTTTAAATATATAAGGCAAATATTAGTAGACCTGAGGGGGAGATAGACTGTATTACAATAATAGTAAGGGACTTACATACCCTACTTTCAGCAATGGACAGATTATCCAGACAGAATATCGGTAAGAAAATGTCAGATTTAAACTACAGTTTAGACCAAATAGGCCTAATGGACATATGTGGAATATTTCATCCAACAGCAAAGTAATACACATTTTTCTCAAACAAACACAAGACATTCTTCAGGATAGATTATATGTTAGGCCACAAAGTAAGTCTTAATATATTTTGAAAGATTGAAATAAAAATGTGAGTGCAGATGTCTTTTGACAGATCAATTTCATTCTACTAGGGTACATACCCAGAAGTGGTACTGCTGGATCACATGGTAATACTATTTTTAGATTTTGAGGAACCCTCATATTGTTTCCCAAAATGGCTGTACCAACTTAAATTCCCACCAATGATGTTTAAGAATTCCCTTTTCTCAGCTGGGCACGGTGGCTCGCGCCTGTAATGCCAGCACTTTGGGAGGCCGAGGTGGGCAGATCACGAGGTCAGGAGATCAAGACCATCCTGGCTAACATGGTGAAACCCCATCTCTACTAAAAATGCAAAAAGTTAGCTGGGCAGGGTGGCGAGAGCCTGTAGTCCCAGCTACTCGGGAGGCTGAGGCAGGAGAATGGCAGGAACCCGGGAGGCAGAGCTCTCAGTGAGCCGAGATCAGGCCACTGCACTCCGGCCTGGGCTACAGAGTGAGACTCCATCTCAAAAAAAAAAAAAAGAATTCCCTTTTCTCTTGGGAACATATATACACTGTTGGTGGGAATATAAATTAGTTCAGCCATTGTGAAAGTAGTTTGATAATTTCTTTTTTTCTTTTTTATTTTTATTTTTATTTTTATTTTTGAGACAGAGTTTTGCTCCTCACCCAGGCTGGAGGGCAGCAGTGCGATCTCGGCTCACTGCAACCTCCACCTCCTGGGTTCAAGTGATTCTCTGGCCTCAGCCTCTCTAGTAGCTGGGATTACAGACATCCACCACCACGCCAAGCTAATTTTTGTATTTTTAGTAGAGACGAGTTTCACCATGTTGACCAGGATGGTTTCGAACTCCTGACCTCAGGTGATCCGCCCTCCTCAGCCTCCCAAAGTGCTGGGATTACAGGCATGAGCCACCGCACCTGGCCTGACAATTTCTTAAAGAAGTTAAAACAGAACTACCATTTGACCCAGCAATCCCATTACCAGGTTTATACCCAAAGGAAAATATATTGTTCTATCATAAAGACCCAGGCACGTGTATGTTCATCGCAGCACTATTCACAATAACAAAGACACAGAATCAATCTAAATGCCCATCAGTGGTAGACTGGATAGAAAAAAATGTACATATACACCATGGAATACTGCACAGCCTTAAAAAAAAAAGAACAAGATTGGGTCCTTTGCAGAAACATGAATGGAGCTGAAGCCATTATCCTAAGTGATGTAAGGCAGGAACAGAAAACCAAATACCACACACTCTCATTTGTAAGTAGGAGATAAATATTGAGAACACATGGACACAAAGAGGGAACAACAGACGCTGGGGCCTCCTTGAGGGTGGAGGATGGGAGGAGAGCGAGGACAGAAAAGCTACTATGGTTACTTTTTTTCTTTTTTCTTTTTTTCTTTCTTTCTTTTTTTTTTTTTTTTTGTTAGTATATGCGCTGCTGAAAAAAGCGAGTACTTTTTTTTTTTTTTTTTGAGATGGAATCTTGCTCTGCTGTCGAGGCTGGAGTGCAATGGCGCGATCTCGGCTCACTGCAACCTCCGCCTCCTGGGTTCAAGTGATTTCCTGCTTCAGCCTCTCAACTAGCTGGGATTACAGGAGCGCGCCACCAAAGCCGGCACATTTTTGTTATTTTTTAGTAGAGATGGGGTTTCGCCATGTTGGTCGGGCTAGTCTTGAACTCCTGACCTCAGGTGATCCACTCGCCTCAGCCTGCCAAAGTGCTGGAATTACAGACTCGAGCCACTGTGTCCGGCCAGTACTATGCTTACTATCTGCGTGATGAAATAATCTGTACACCAAACCCCCATGACATGCAATTTACCTACATAACAAATTTGCACACATACCCCTGAACCTAGAATAAAAATTTTTTTAAAAAAGAATTCTCTCTTCTCCGTATGCTTGCCAGCACTGGTGATGGTTTGTCTTTTTGATGATAGTCATTCTAACAGGCATGAGGTGATACTTTATCACATGTTTAATTCGCGTTTTCCTGATGATTAGAGATGCTCTTTTTTTTTCATGTTTCTTTTGGCCATTTGTATTTCTTCTTTTGAGAAGAGCCTATTCAGATCCTTTGCCCATTTTCCCTTGTGTTATTTATTTTCTTGCTATTGATTTGTTAGAGTAATAGCAACAATATTATATATTTGGGACATTAGCCGCTTATCAGATGTATAAGTTGAAAATATTTTTTCCAATCTCCAGGTTGTATCTTCCTGCTATTGTTTCTTTTGGTTTTGTTGCTGGCGTTTTTGAAGTTTTTTGTTTTTTGAGGCAGAGTCTTACTCTGTCACCCAGGCTGGAGTTCAATGGCGTGATCTTGGCTCACTGCAACCTCCGCCTCCCGGGTTCAAGCGATTCTCCTGCCTCAGCCTCCCTCCTGAGTAGCTGGGATTACTGGCACCCACCACCATGCCCAGCTAATTTTTGTATTTTTAGTAGAGACGGGGTTTCACCATGTTGGTCAGGCTGGTCTGAAACTCTTGACCTCAGGTGATTCACCCGTCTCAGCCTCCCAAAGTGCTGGGATTACAAGTGTGAGTCACTGCACCTGAGCAGCTTTTGTTGTAAATCCACTCTCCTGTGGCAGAAGTGCACAGGCCAGGGATCATGAAGACCCTCGAGTCAAACCTGGGTATCAGGCTTCGAGTTGGTTTTACTATGGACACATTCAATCAGCCCAAAGCTGTGGTAACAGTGATAGCACAGCTTGACCTTTCCCTTCCGCCTTTTCCTTGTACAGACTGAGTTCTCTTCTTGGATGGAAGACACCTTTTGACTCTTGCAGTTTGAAGATTCTTATGTTTATTTTCTTCTTCTTCCTCTTCCACTATCATTACATCTATCATTGTATCACCTTTCGTGTTTTAGCAGATTTCAGGGGCGTTTGAATAGCTTCCGTGGTTAGTTTGTTTATTTCAGTGATATCCAGGTCAGCTGTTGCTGCCTCTTCCAAGCCCTGTTTGTTTCCTCCAAGGGAGAAGTAGTCGAGCCATTCATCTTTGCGCAATGCCTTGGGGAACCGCAGGATCTGGATGTTGTAGAGTTTATCCACCTCCTTGAAGAGGTTCTGCCTGTCTGATTCAATTGGCTTGATTCGTATTTCCACTTCACGGTCGAAGTCTTTAAGAAAGGAGGCGAGCTTCCACCTCCCTAAGGAGTTGTTCTTGGCCACACAACTGCTGCCCTCCTAGGAGTCATGGTGTTCGGTGGAGGCTGCAGGGAGTGACGGAGATGGGGCAGGAAGGCAAACTCTCCTCCAATTTTAAATCAAGTTTTACAGTTCTTTGTTTTTTTCCTTTTCTTTTTTTTTTTGAGACGGAGTCTTGCTCTGTTGCCCAGGCTGGAGTGCAGTGGTGTGATCTCGGCTCACTGCAACCTCCGCCTCCCAGCTTCAAGTGATTCTCCTGCCTCAGCATCCCAGGTAGCTGGGACTACAGGCACGCACCACCACGCCTGGCTAACTTTTCTATTTTTTTAGTAGAGAAGGGGTTTCGCCATGTTGTCTAGGCTGGTCTTGAACTCCTGACTTCAGGTGATCTGCCCACCTCAGCCTCCTAATGTGCTGGGATTACAGGTGTGAGCCACTGCACCCAGCATTTTTTTTTTTTTTTTTTTTTTTTGAGACGGAGTCTCTCTCTGTCGCCCAGGCTGGAGTGCAGTGGTGTGATCTCGGCTGAGCAACATCCGCCTACCAGGTTCAAGTGATTCTGCTGCCTCACCCTCCTGAGTAGCTGGGATTACAGGCGCCCACCACCACACATGGCTAAGTTTTTGTATTTTTAGTAGAGATGGAGTTTTGCCACGTGGGCCAGGCTGGTCTCAAGCTCCTGGCCTCAAGGGATCCACCCCCCTCAGCCTCCCAAAGTGCTGGGATTACAGGCATGAGCCACCACGCCTGGCCAAGTTTTACAGTTCTTAGTGTGCAGATATTTTACTTCCTTGGTTAGATTTATTCCTAAGCATTTTATATTTCAGCCTTATTCACAATAGCCAAGATATGGCAGCAATCTAATCTAAATGCCCACCAACAAGGTATACAATAAAATACTAAAGATTTTTAAAATATTTTTAAAAACTCACGATTTTAAAAAGAATGAAATCCTGTCATGTGTAAAACATGAATGAAACTGTAGGACATTATGCTAAGAGAAATAAACCAGGCACAGAAGGACAAATATTGTGTAGTCTCACTTATATGTGGTAACTAAAAATATCAATCTCACAGAAATAGAGAGTAGACAGGTGGTGAGTGGAGGAAAGTTGGGAGGCTGAGGGATGGGGAAATGAAAAATATTGATCAAACGGTACAAAGTTGTAGTTAGACTGGAGGAATAAGCTTCAGTGATCTATGGCACTGCATGGTGACTACAGTTAATAATAAGCTATGTATATTTCAAAATTGCTAAAATGGGGAGTGGGGTGGAGCAAGGTAGCTGAATAGAACCCCTCATCAATCATCCCCCTACATAAACACCAAATTGAACAATTATCCATTCAAGAAAGCACCTTCATAAGAATGAAAAATCAAGTGAGCAATCTCAGTACCTGGTTTTAATACTATATCAAGAAAAGAGGCACTGAAGATTGCAGTAAAGAGAGTCTTGCATAGCCTATACCATCTGACATTCATCCCCCAGCAGCACCATACTGAACTGAGAATCTGTGTGCTTTGGGGAGGGAGAGTGAAGTGATTATGGGACTTTGCATTGGAACTCAGTGACTGCCCTATCACAGTGGAACACAACACAGGGCAGAATTCTGCTAGTGCCCACAAAGGGAGCTCTTTTTTTTTTTTTTTTTTTTCTTTTTTTAGATGAAGTCTTGCTCTTTCAACCAGGCTGGAGTGCAGTGGCATGATCTCGGCTCACTGCACCCTCCACTTCCCAGATTCAAGTGATTCTCCTGACTCAGTCTCCCGAGTAGCTGGGACTACAGCTGCACACCACCATGCTCAGCTAATTTTTGTATTTTTAGTTAAGACAGGGTTTCACCATATTGGTCAGGCTGGTCTTGAACTTCTGACCTCAGGTGATCCATTCACCTCGGCCTCCCAAAGTGCTGGGACTACAGGTGTGAGCCACCACTCCCAGCCAAAGGGAGCATTTAACCTAGCTCCCACTAAAGAGGAATCTCCCATGCCAGAGACAGATAGGAACTTCAGTTCCAGCTGCCTCCACCACTAGTTAATTAAAGTGCCCTGAGGTCCTGAATAAATTTGAAAGGCAGTCAGACCACAAGGTCTGCAGTCCTTAGGCAAATCCAGGTACTGAACTTGCTCAGAGCCAGTGGAATGGGAATGCGCGTGACCCAGCGAGACACCAGTTTTGGTGGCCAAGAAGTGCTTGTATCACACCTCCCCCAACACCAGGCAGTGCAGCTCAAAGAGAGACTCCTTCCACTTGTGGGAAAGAGAAGGAAGATTAGAAGAGAACTGTGTCTTACCACTTGAGTAGCAGCTCAGCCACAGGAAAACACACCACTAAACTGATTCCTGAAACCCCCAATTCCAGGCCCTACTTCCTGGACATTTCTAGACTCACTCTGGGACAGAAGGGAACTTGTTGCACTGAAGAGACGGACCCAGCCCGGCAGGACTCACCACCTGCTGATTAAAGAGCCCTTGGGCCTTAAACATCAGTAGTAGCAAGGCAGTAGTTGCCATGGGCCTTGGACAGGACCCAGTAATTTGCTGGCTTCATATGTGACCCAGCACAGTAGCAGCTGTGGTGGCCACAGAAGTGACTATGTCACCCTTCCCTCAACTCCAAGCAATCTAGCATAGAGAGACTCCTTCAGTTTGGGAGAAAGTGAGAAAAGAGTTTGAGAGATTCTGCCTAATAATCCAGGGAATTCTCCCGGATATTATCCAAGACCACTGAGGCAGTATGAGTCTGCTAGAATCAGAGTGTTACTGGGCTTAGGGTACTCCCTAGTAAATTCCCTTTGAATACTTAGAAAACCTTCTCAAGAAGAATAGAGCACAATTGAGCCCAGACTGCAAAGATTACAATAAATATCTAACTCTTCAATGCCCAGACATAGATGAACATTGACAAGCATCAAGACCATCCTAGAAAACATGACCTCACCAAATGAACCAAATAAGCCACTAATGACCAATCCCAATCACATATCTCAGGACAGAGATATGTAACCTTTCAGAGAACTCAAAATAGCTGTTTTAAAAGAGCTCAATGAAATTCAAGACAACACAGAGAAGAAATTCAGAATTCTATTAGCATTATTATATGCCAAGAGTGAACAATCTGAAAAAGAAATAAAAACTAATCCAATTTATGATAGCTATAACATACCTAGAAATAAACATAACCAAAGAAATGAAAAATCTCTACAATGAAAACTATAAAATAATGATGCAAGAAATTGAAAAGGACACAAAACAATGGAAACATAGTTCATGTTCATGGATTGGAAGAATCAATAATAATGTTAAAATGTTCATACTACCCAAAGAAGTCTACAGATTCAATGCAATCCGTATCAAAACACCAATGATATTCTTCATAGAAAAAGAAAAAACAATTCTAAGATGTATATGAAACAAAAAAAATACTTAAAGCAATTCTGGGCAAAAATAACAACACTGGAGGAATCGCATTACCCAACTTCAAAATATACTACAAAGCTATAATAAGTGAAACTGCATGGAATCTGTGTAAAAACAGACACACAGACCAATGGAACAGAGTACAGAACCTAGAAATAAATCCACACAGCCACAGAGAACTCATTTTCAACCAAGGTGCCAAGCACATACACTGAGGAAAGGATAAGCGCTTCAATAAATGGTGTTAGGAAAACTGGATATCCATTTGCAGAAGAAAGAAACTAGACTTTTATCTCTCACCACATATAAAAAATCAAATCAAAATGGATTAAAGACTTAAACCTAAGACCTCAAACTATGAAATTACTGCAAAAAACATTGGGGAAACTCTTTAAGACACTTAGTGAGTAATACCTCACAAGCACAGGCAATCAAAGCAAAAATAGAAAAATGGGATCACCTCAAGTTAAAAAGCTTCTGCAAAACAAAGGAAACCATCAACAAAGTGAAGAGACCACCTACACAATGAGAAAATATTTGCAAACTATTTATCTAACAAGAGATTAATAACCAGAATATACTTAAGAAGCTCAAACAGGCCGGGCGCGGTGGCTCACGCCTGTAATCCCAGCACTTTGGGAGGCCGAGGCGGGCGGATCACAAGGTCAGGAGATCGAGACCACGGTGAAACCCCGTCTCTACTAAAAATACAAAAAATTAGCCGGGCGCGGTTGTGGGCGCCTGTAGTCCCAGCTACTCGGGAGGCTGAGGCAGGAGAATGGCGTGAACCCGGGAGGCGGGGCTTGCAGTGAGCCGAGATCGCGCCACTGCACTCCAGCCTGGGCTGGGCGACAGAGCGAGACTCCGTCTCAAAAAAAAAAAAAAAAAAAAAAAAAAAAAAAAAAAAAAAAAAAAAGAAGCTCAAACAACTCAATAGGAAAAAAATCTAATAATTTAATTTAAAATGGGCAAAAGATCTGAATATACATTTTTCCAAAGAAGACATACATATATCTTTTGTCTTATTGATAATAACTGTTTTAACATGTGTGAAGTAACTGTTCATTGTGGGGTTTTTTTAAATGCCAAATAAGCAAATGAAAAGGTTTTCAGCATCAATGATTACCAGAGAAAGGCAAATAAAAACTACAATGAGATATCATCTCACCCCAGTTAAAAAAGCTTTTATTTAAAAGACAGGCAGTAACAAATGCTGATGAGGATGTGGAGAAAAAGGAATCCTTGTACACTGTTGGTAGGAAAGTCAATCAGTACAGTCTCTGTGGAAAACAGTATGGAGTTTCCTCAAAAAACTAAAAATAGAACTATCATATGATCCAGCAATCTCACTAGTAGGTGTATACCCAGAAGAAAGGAAAGTAGTATATCAAAGAGATAGCTCCACTCCGATGTTTCTTACAGCACTATTCACAATGGCCAAGATTTGGAAGCAACCTAAGTATCCATCATGAGATGAATGAATAAAGTAAATGTGGTACATATACATGATGGAGTACTATTCAGTCATAAAAAATAATGAGATCCTGTCATTTGCAACAACATGGATGGAACCGAGGACATTGTGTTAAGTGAAATAAGCAAGACACAGGAAGGCAAACTTCACATGTTTTCACTCATTTGTGAAGCTAAAAATTAAAACAATTGAACCCCTGAGGGTAAAGAGTGGAATATTGATTACCAGGAGCTAGGAAAGGATTGGGGAGGGAGAGAAGTGGGGATGGTTGATGGGTACAAATATATAAATAGAATGAATAAGATCTAGTATTTGACAGCATGAAAGGGTGACTACAGTCAACAATAATTTACTGTACATTTTAGAATAACTAAAAGAGTGTAACTGGATTGTTCGTGACACAAAGAAAGGATAAATGCTTGAGTTGATGGGTACTCTATTTACCCTGATGTGATTACTGCACATTTAATGCCAGTATCAAATATCTCATGCACCCTATAAATACATACACCTACTAGGTCTCCATAAAAATTAAAAATTAAAAAACACAGGCCTGGTACAGTGGCTCATGCCTGTAATCCTAGCATTTTGGGAGGCTGCAGCGGGCAGATCACCTGAGGTCAGGAGCAAGAGACTAGCCTGACCAACAAGTCAAAACCCTGTCTCTACTAAAAATAAAAAAAAAATTACCCAGGCATGGTGGTGTGTGCCTGTAATCCCAGCTACTTGGGAGGCTGAGGAAGGAGAATTGCTTGAATCCAGGAGGCAGAGGTTGTAGTGAGCTGAGATCACACTATTGCACTCCAGCCTGGGTAACAAGAGCTAAACTCCATCTCAAAAAAATAGATTAATTAATTAATTAAAAACACAATAAGCTGTTACTTCCCCATGCTAAAATGGCTATTATCAATAAGACAAACAAGTGCTGGTGAGGACATGGAAAAAAGAGAACCCTTGTACACTGTTCGTGGCAATGTCAATTAGGATAGCCATTATGAAAAACAGTATGGAGTTTCTTCAAAAAATTAAAAATAAATCAACGACCATATGACCCAGCCATCTCACTACTGGATATATTACCTCCCAAAAATGAAGTCAGTATGTCAGAGAGATACCTACACTACCATTATTCACAAGAGCCAAGATATGGAAGCAATCTAAGTGTCCATGAATAGATGAATGAAGAAAATAAGTGTGGCATACATATGCAATGGAATACTATTCAGCCTTAAAAATCAGGAAATCCTATCATTTGCAGCAACATGGATGGAACTGGAGGACTTTACACTAAGTGAGTATGCCAAGCATACTCATAAGTTGTATGCCAAGTATACAACATAATATATTATTATATAATAAATATTAAAACATTAAGTTTTAAGTATGTTTAACAAATTTTAAAATATCTAATATGTCAATTTTAAAAAAACATCATTTGGGGCTGGGCACGCCTGTAATCCCGGCACTTTGGGAGGCCAAGGCAGGTGGATCACCTGAGATCAGGAGTTCGAGATCAGCCTGGCTAATATGGTGAAACCCCGTCTCTACTAAAAATACAAAATTCAGCTGGGTGTGGTGGTGAGCGCATGTAATCCCAGCTACTTGGAAGGCAGAGGCAGGAGACTAGCTGGAACCCAGGAGGCGGAGGTTGCAGTGAGCCAAGATCATGCCACTGCACTCCAGCCTGGGCAACAAGAGTGAAACTCTGTCTTAAAAAGCAAACAAACAAACAAACAAAAAACATCATTTGGAAACCAGCACAAGTAGAAATCTTCCATTCCCCAATAATTAGTACCGCAAGTATATGAACAAGACAATAAATTACTGCTTACTACACTATTCTAACTTAGTATGATGCTAAATAACAATATAAATGTCAAAGGTATAATCTTTAGCCAAAGGTAAATTGTACTTTCTTGTTTTAAAAAGTTTATCACTCTTTTTTCTAGTGACCAGTTTAAAATGGTTTCTACATTAGGTAGTAATGAGTTTATGTAACATGTCTACACACTAGTATTTTTGCTTCCATTTTGTTTAAAGTGCTTTCCAGCATTCTCAATGTCATGATTGATACAGAGACAAATAATACGTACATTGCGCATTGGGAACACTGGGATAAACAAAGAGGTTCTTCCCAGACTCTGTAGATTTTGGCTTAAAGCAGCGTTCAGCAAACTTCTATGAGAATGAATCACGGTCAAAGTAAGCATTAGTTTAGATAAAACAGAGTTTGTGTTCCTCATTAGTAACCGCTAACTTACAGATTACAAGAGTTACCAACATTAACTCAAGTTAAAATGTTATTTTGAGACTACGAGTGATACACATATATTTAATTTAATCATTCCAAAGCCTGCCCTCTTTTATATTTACCTTGCAAAACTCCCCAAGGGTAGTGACGGCCTCTGACCATCCTTTTTCCAACTTTCACTTCATCCATACTCCCCACCACAGCAAAGGGTAACAGCGCCTAGAGAACAAGAATGACATGAATTGAATTCTCTAGCACCAATAGAGTTTTACTCTATTACTCTCACTCCTGTTATAAAAATGACAGGCCAGGCGTAGTGGCTCACGCCTGTAATCCCAGCACTTTGGGAGGCCAAGGCAGGTGGATCACGAGGTCAGAAGATCGAGACCATTCTGGCTAAACAGTGAAACCCCGTCTCTACTAAAAATACAAAAAATTAGCCAGGCGTGGTGGTGGGCGCTATAGTCCCAGCTACTCGGGAGGCTGAGGCAGGAGAATGGTGTGAACCCGGGAGATGGAGCTTGCAGTGAGCTGAGATCACACCACTGCACTCCAGCCTGGGCAACAGAGCAAGACTCCATCTCAAAAAAAAAAAAAAAAAAAAGACAGAGATGAAGATATTGTAATACATTTAATTAGACAGGGATCTACCCTGCATCTCATTTTAAGACTTGACAGTATGCACTAATCGGTTTCTGTCAGCATCAGTCTCAGGCTGTGCACACAATTGGAAACTGTCTACTGAGCAGAGCCTAAAGCAAAGTATCCTGCTACGGGAAACACAGAGAAAAAAGATTTTTAGTAGACATCACTTTTCTCACATTTTGGGAGGCCAAGGTGGGCAGATCACCTGAGGTCAGGAGTTTGAGACCAGCCTTGCCAACATGGTGAAACCCTGTCTCTACTAAAAATACAGAAATTAGCTGGGCGTGGTGGCAGGCACATGTAATCCCAGCTACTTGGGAGGCTGAGGCAGGAGAATTGCTTGAATCCAGAGGTGGAGGTTGCAGTGAACTGAGATTGTGCCATTGCACTTCGGCCTGAGCAACAAGAGTGAGACTCCATCTTAAAAAAAAAAAAGAAAGTTATCATCTTTCAAATGTAAGCTAATATTTCAGGTATTTACTAGCATAAAATATTTACACAAATAGAGTTTAGTCATCTTTACTACTGCCCTCCAAAACCGGAGACAATACAGCATTCCATATCCAACCCCCATCTACCTGTTTTTGAGGCTAAGTCCTTGGCAAGTTCATTTGAGAGTTGGAGGCTCCCTTTTACCACTCAAGACCTACTTGTGAAATAGGGGCCCTGCCTTGGATGCAGCAAACAGAGAAGATGGGGGCCCTGACCATCCTTGCCTCGTTCATGAGGCAGTGGTTCATTGTGTGGGGAAGTAATCCAAAGAACCTCAGACTGCTGCTCCTCCTCAGTGAGCTCTCAGTTACCAGTGGGTGCCTGAAACTTCAGAGGAGGGGGTAATATGCCATTGTTTCCACCCACAATTCCAGAACCTGCCTCAGAGATTTTGCCTTGGAGGAGAAGCAGGCCATGAAACAGAGAAAACCCATCCAAAAATTTATATGCAATCCCAAGGGACCTGAATAGCCAAAAAAATATTGAAAAGAAAGACCAAAGTTAGAGGTCTCACACTTCCAGAATTCAGAACATATTACAAAGCTATAGTAATCAAAATAGTTTGGAAGTAGCATAAAGACAGACATGTAGACCAATGGAATCAAATACAGAGTACAGAGTTAATACTTCCTAACCTATTCTTCTGTTGATGGACATTTGGGTTGCTTCCATCTCTCAGCTACTGTGGATAATAATGCAATTTATATGGCTTTACAAATATCTAAGTAAGACTCTGCTTTCAAAACTTTGAGATATATACCCAGAAAGAGGATTGTTAGATCATATGGTAATTTTATTTTCAATTTTGGACAAACCACCTCTATTAGTCTGTTTTCATGCTACTGATAGCATGGGAAGAAAAAGAGGTTTAAATGGACTTACAGTTCCACATGGCTGGGGAGGCCTTAGAAGCATGGTGGGAGGTGAAAGGCATTTCTTACATGGCAGCAGCAAGAGAAAATTAGGAAGAAGCAAAAGCAGAAACCCTTGATAAACACATCAGATCTTGTGAGACTTATTCACTATCACAAAATAGCATGAGAAAGACCAGCCCCCATAATTCAATTACCTTCCCCTGGGTCCCTCCCAAATCTTGTGGGAATTCTGGGAGATATAATTAAAGCTGAGATTTGGGTGGAGACACAGCCAAACCATATCACCACCATACTGTTTTTCATAGTGGTTCTAGATGAGAAAAATGACAAAACTCTATTGAAAAAATCAGGGACTATCTAAATAAATGGAGAGACATTCCAGGTACATGGGTAGAAAGACTCAATATTGTCAAGATGTCAATTTTCCATAACTTAACTTATGGATTCACCACAATCCCAATCAAAAATTCACCAAATTATTTTGTGAATAATAACAAACTAACTCCAAAATTTATATGAAAAGGCAAAAAAAAACAAAAACAAAAAAAACTAGAATAGCCAACACAATATTGAGGAAGAACAAAGTTGGAAGACATACTATTCAACCTCAGGATTTACTACAAAGCCATAGTAATCAAAACAGCATGGCATGGGCAAAATAATACATAAACAGATCAATAGAACAGAGTAGAGAGCCCAGAAATATGCCTACACAAATATAGTTAACTGATATTTGATAAAGAAGCAATGGGAATTCAATGTGGACAAGCTAATTCTTTTCAACAAATGGTGCTGGAACTGAATACTCACATGCAAAAATGAGAATCTATAAACAGACATTAAGCATAAAATGATAAAATTCCTAGAAGATAACGTAGAGTCCTAATTAGGGAAGGGCAGTCAGGCTGGTGGGAGCAGGGGAAACCAAAAAAAAAAAAAAGAAGAAGAAGCAGATAAGCTACAAGTCTGCCTTTCTTCATAATCCAGAACACACAGCCCTCCTGCACAAATAACTCACAATCTTCCTGTGCCTGGCTATCAGCAGACCCTCGGCTGATACAAAATATTGCAAGTTAGCTCACTGCACTGATAGTGGCAGGAGGCAGACAAATGCCTAGGCAGAGAGGGGCAAGTCCCCAGGGAAACCCCACCTCCAAGCCAAGGACAGTTTAAAGCCTGAAAGCCAAGCTACAAGTCAAATTCACAGACTGGGCTAAGAAGCTGTCATCCTGCTTGGTGCTCTTTCCTCTGACTGATCCCCACCCTTCACCTGGTTTACATACACCTACACTTCCTAATTGTTGTTGTTGTTGGTGGTTTTTTTTTTTTTTTTTTGAGACTGAGTCTTGCTCAGTTGCCCAGGCTGGAGTGCAGTGGCCCAATCTCGCTCACTGCAAGCTCTGCCTCCCGGGTTCACACCATTCTCCTGCCTCAGCCTCCCAAGTAGCTGGGACTATAGGCACCAGCCGCCATGCCCGGCTAATTTTTTGCATTTTTAGTAGAGACAGGGTTTCACCGTGTTAGCCAGGATGGTCTTGATCTCCTGACCTCATGATCCGCCCGCCTCGGCCTCCCAAAGTGCTGGGATTACAGGCATGAGCCACTGCAACCGGCCAATTGTTTTTTTTTTTTTTACATTGTTGTGCCTACCTTTGGGTCATGCCTTCGTTTTAACCTTTCTGCATATTCACAAACCAATCAGCAAGCACTCCCCTATTCTGAGCCCATAAAAGCCCTGGGCTTAGCCACACGAGGAGAGAAACCACCCCCAGGTCCCCTCTCCACTGAGAGCTGTTCCATCACTCAATAAAATTTTTCTCTGCCTTCCTCATCCTTCAACTGTTAGGGGATCCTCATTCTTCTTGGATGTGGGAGAAGAGCTCGTGAACCCCCGATCTCAGGTAGAAGCTATAACACAGGCATGCTGGGCCATGCTGGTCCAGCCGTAGGCCCAGCCACTGTGCAAGTCAGACTGGGCCAAGTGTATTGGAAGCCGCCTGTGTGGCAGGTAGCATGCCCAAGCAAGGCCTAGGTGGGGGTGTCACTGGCTGGAGGTCTCTGGCTGGCAAGATGACTGAGAAGAATCCTGCTTCACAACCTTGGCATTATCAGCGCTACACAAAGCCCTCATCAGCCTCTACAGCCTAAGAACTAGCCTATAAAATCTCGAGCAATCCTTTGTTTGTAGTCAGCTTCTTTCTTGCAAGCTGCCTTTTGCCCCCCTAGCAATGTATTTTCCTACTTTGTTTAATAAATCTACCTTCCCTACCTACAACAAGGTAAATTCTTTTTTTTTTTTTTTTTTTTTTTGAGAGAGAGTTTCACTCTGTCACCCAGGCTGGAGTGCAGTGGTGCAATCCTGGCTCACTGCAACTTCTGCCTGAACAAGGTAAACTCTTTTATGCCTGTGCCACCAATCCAGATAGTCATCACTCCCTCACAACAGATAACATAAAAGGAAATGCAAGTGACTTTGGATTTAGCAATGACTTCATCGATGTAACACTGAAAACATCATCAATGAATGGAAAGAATCAATGAGTTGAACTTCATTAAAACTAAAACTTTTGCTAGCAAAAGATACTGCTACAGATAACAAGATAAGCCACAGACTGAGAGAAAATCTTTGCAAAACACACACTTGATAAAGGACTGATGTTCAAAATATACAAAGAACTCTTAAAACCCAACAACAAGAAAATGAACAACTCAACTAAAAATGAGCACAAGATCCAAATAGCCACGTCAACAAAAAAGATATTCAGTTAAGAAATTAGCATGTAAAAAAGAAGATCAACATCATACATCCTCAAGGAATTGCAAATTAGAAGAAAAATACATGATACTACACAATTACTAAATTTCCACCCACTGAATCTAAAATAAAAGTTAGAAATTTTTTTTAGGCCGAGCACAGTGGCTCACATCTGTAATCCCAGCACTTTGGAAGGCTGAGGTGGTTGGATCACCAGAGGTCAGGAGTTCAAGACCAGCCTGGCCAACATGGTGAAATCCCATCTCTACTAAAAATACAAAAAAAATTAGCCAGGCATGGTGGTGTGCACCTGTAATCCCAGATACCTGGGAGGCTGAGGCAGGAGAATTGTTTGAACCCGGCAGGTGGAGGTTGCAGTGAGCCAAGATCATGCCACTGCACTACAGCCTGGGTAACAAGAATGAGACTCCATTTCAAAAAAAAAAAATTAAATTTCCAAAATCCAAAAACTGACAACACCAAATCCTGGGAAAGATACAGAGCAGCAGGAACTATCACTCATTGCCTGTGGGAATGCAAAATGGCATAGCCACGTTGTAAGATTGTTGGGCAGTTTCTTTCAAAACTAAATGTACTTTTACCATATGATCCAGAAGTGCACTCATCAGTATTTATCCAAATAAGTTGAAAACGTGCGTCTGTACAAAAGCCCGCACACAAATGTTTATAGCAACTTTGTTCATAATTGCTAAACTTGAAAGCATCCAAGATGTCCTTCAATTGGTGAGTGGATAAACAATCTGTGGCGTACCTAAACATGAAATATTATTCAATGATAACAAGAAATCAGCTACCAAGCCACAAAAAAAGACACAGAGAAAACTCAAATACATATTTCTAAGTGGATGAAGCCAATCCGAAAGTTTTACACGAACTATGATTCCAATTATATGATATTCCCAAAATAAAAAATTATGGAGAGTAAAAAGATCAATAGTTGCCAAGGATAAAGGGAAGAGGAGGAGACAGAAATGAATAGGTCAAGTACAGGTGATATTTAGGGCAGTGAAACTACGGTGAATGTTACTGTAGTATGGGATAGAGGTCACTAGACATCTGTTCAAACCCATACAATGTTCAACACGAACACTGAAGACTTGTCAGATACGAACTTTAGTTTACAACTTAGCAGTATTGCCTCAGCAAGTGTAACAAATGTACCACACTTAAGGCAGGATGTTAATAATAGAAGAAAATCAAGGAAGGGCCTTAAGATCTCTGTTCTTTCCACTCAATTTTTCTACAAATGTAAAACTACTCAAAAAACAAATAAAAGTATTTTACATTTAAAAAGAAGGACGGGGCCAGTCGTGTGGCTCACACCTGTAATCCCAGCACTTTAGGAGGCCGAGGCGGGTGGATCATTTGAGGTCAGGAGTTTGAGACCAGCTTGGCCAATGTGGTGAGACCCCATCTCTACTAAAAATACAAAAATTAGCCAGGCATGGTGGTGGGTGCCTGTAATTCCAGCTATTCAGGAAGGTGAGGCAGGAGAATTGCCTGAACCCTGGAGGCAGAGGTTGCAGTGAGCCGAGATCATGCCACTGCACTCCAGCCTGGGCGAGAAAGTAAGACTCCAACTCACAAAAAAAAAAAAAAAAAAAAAAAAAAAAAGAAGGATGGAAGTTGGGATGAAATAAAATTATAAGGAGATTCCAATAAAGGCTAAATTGTAGTCCAACTAGTTTGCAAGACAGAAACAAATAATAAGAAAACTGGGAGGAGGCATCCTGGGGTTGCCACAAATGTCAAACACTGACTTCAGAAATCATTCCTTAAAAGGAGACAATTTGATAGAATTCATTTACAGAACAATATCTTTAACAGGGCAGTGCTGCAAACAATTGAGCAATCAGCTGGCAATTAGTGGAGCTTATCAGCTGGGTACAATCATATGAAAAGAGAGAGGGCAACCAAAACCACTTCATTCAGTGCGGCTATGGGCCTGCCTAAAACTGCACCTTAACAAGGAGCAACATCAGAGGCTTAACATTGTAAGGAGGAGAAACAGACTTTACTCAAACAATTCTGCCAGTTACTGAACAAATACATAACAATAACAAGCTTTAGGGGAGGAGATAGAACTCCTATCCCAAGTTGTTACAATGCATTATCTAAAATACCCCATTTGTAACAAAACGTTACACAGAATGTATAAAATAAAATATACCCCTAAAAAAGAAAGAAAGAAAGAGGTCAACAGAAACTGGCTGTGAGACTGCTCAGATGTTGGATTTACTAAAAAAATATTTTATTTCCAATAGTCATTATAATTTAGGTCCACAGATCTAAGAGAAACCAAGATTAAAGAATTAAAGGAGAGTGACACCTGCAAGATAAGAGACTAGGAGATCCCAGTTCTTATCCCCTGAGAAAATGCTAATTTGGCAAGCATCTATGGACAAAAGTGCCATTGCCGGAGCTTTGGGATCCAGATAGGAGATTATGATATTCTAGTACATCTGAAGACCAAGGAAAGCCCCTTTAAGAAGGCAGGCTCGGCCGGGCGCGGTGGCTCAAGCCTGTAATCCCAGCACTTTGGGAGGCCGAGGCGGGTGGATCACGAGGTCAGGAGATCGAGACTATCCTGGCTAACATGGTGAAACCCCGTCTCTACTAAAAATACAAAAAACTAGCCGGGCGTGGTGGCGGGCGCCTGTAGTCTCAGCTACTTGGGAGGCTGAGGCAGGAGAATGGCGTGAACCCGGGAGGCGGAGCTTGCAGTGAGCCGAGATCACGCCACTGCACTCCAGCCTGGAAGACACAGCGAGACTCCGTCTCAAAAAAAAAAAAAAAAAAAAAAGAAGGCAGGCTCACACCTTAGTAGCAAATACATTAAGTGCAGACTCAGCAGACCTATAAGCATCCACATTTCTCTGTGGACTTAGCTCCAACCCCACATGCCCAAAGCACTGAAGCTCCTTGTCCAAATCCTTCCATGAGCTTCACCCACATACAGACTGACTGCAGAACCCACAGAAGACCAGGACCCGATCCATCCCACATGACCATGGTCCCTAAGGTAGTTACGCCAGTTGGGAGCCTAACATGAGAGTGTCTTTACCTAATAAAACCAGTGTGTAAAGACAAGAAGACAAGACTGCTCTTTTAAATAAGCAAAGATCAATGCAAGACTATGAAGATTACAAAGAATAAAACATGACCCCACAAAAAAAAAGAGAAAAAATATCTCTAATATAGAGCCATTAACTGGCCCTAAAATAATGAAGATCCATGTGCTACTTGAAAAAAAATCAAAATAATTGTGCTTGCTTGCTTTGACAGAGTCTCGCTCTGTCGCCCAGGCTGAAGTACAGTGGTGTGATCTCAGCTCACTGCAACCTTCACTTCCCAGGTTCAAGTGATTCTCCTGCCTCAGCCTTCAAGTAGCTGGGATTACAGGCGTGCACCACCACACCTAGCTAGTTTTTGTATTTTTAGTAAAGACAGGGCTTCACCATGTTGGCCAGGCTAGCCTCAAACTCCTGACCTCAGGTGATCCACCCACTTCGGCCTCCCAAAGTGCTGGGATTACAAGCGTGAGCCACCGCACCCAGCAAAAATTCAAAATAATTGTCTAAAAAAAAAAGCTAAATAAGCTTCAAGCAAACACAGACAAACGACAAAATGAAATCAGGAAAACAATACATGAACAAAATTAGAAGTTCAACAAAGAAATGAAAAACACACAAATATTCTGACTCTAAAAAGTAAAATAATTGCACTGAGAATTTTAGTGGACAGCTTCAACACAAGACTCAATCAAGCAGAAGAAAGAATGAGTGAACTCTAAAACAAATTATTTGAAATTATCATTAGATGAACAAAAACAAAAAGAACGGAAAAAGTGAAGAGAGCCTACGGAACATACGGCAAATCATCAAGCAAACCAATGTATGCATTATAGAAATCACAGAAGAAAAGAGAGAAAGAAACAGAAATAGTATTTAGAGAAACAATGTCTGAAAACTTTTCACATCTAGGTAGAGAAATTAACATCCACATTCATGAAGCCCAAATATTCAAAACCCAAATAGGTAAACACTAAGACAAATTATAATTAAATTGTCAAATGTCAAAGACAGAATTTGGGGATTTGGAGGGGTTTTTTTTAATGATTCTCTCTCCTTTAAGTATTCACATCCCTCTGTGAATGAGTAATAAATACGTATTTGAGAAATAAAATTGTATATATTTCAGGTGTACAGCTTGTTTTAATATGTATATACATTGTGAAAAAATTGCCACAATTAAGTTATTTATCATATTTATTACCTCAAATAATAATTATTTTCTTCACTTTTTTGGGGGATGAGAACATGTAGATCTACTCTTTTACCAAATTTCAAGTATACAATGTTGTATTGTTAACTATATTCACACTGCTGTACATTAGATTTTCAGAACTTATTCATTTTGAAAACTGAATCTTTGTATACCCTGACCTATATCACAAAGAGAATTTTGAAAGCAGCAAGAGAAAAACATCTTGTCCCATGTAAAGGAAGCTGTATAAGACTATCAATGGATTTCTCAACAGAAATCTTGCGGGTCAAGAAACAGTGGGACGACTCAATGTACTAGAAGAGAAAGACCAAAAGGAATACTTTACCCCCAGAAAGCTGTCCTTTAAGAATAAAGGATGGGCCGGGCGCGGTGGCTCAAGCCTGTAATCCCAGCACTTTGGGAGGCCGAGGCGGGCGGATCACAAGGTCAGGAGATCGAGACCACAGTGAAACCCCGTCTCTACTAAAAATACAAAAAATTAGCCGGGCGCGGTGGCGGGCGCCTGTAGTCCCAGCTACTCAGGAGGCTGAGGCAGGAGAATGGCGGGAACCCGGGAGGCGGAGCTTGCAGTGAGCCAAGATCGCGCCACTGCACTCCAGCCTGGGCAACAGCGTGAGACTCCGTCTCAAAAAAAAAAAAAAAAAAAGAATAAAGGATGGGCTGGGCGCGGTGGATCACGCCTGTAATCGCAGCACTCTGGGAGGCTGAGACAGGCAGATCACCTGAGGTCAGAAGTTCAAGACCAGCCTGGCCAACATGGCAAAACCCCATCTCTACTAAAAATACAAAAATTAGCCAATGTGATGGAGGGTGCCTGTAATCCCAGCTACTCAGGAGGCTGAGGCAGGAGAATTGCTTGAACCCAGGAGGTAGAGGTTGCAGTGAACCGAGGCCATGCCATTGCACTCCAACCCGGACGACAGGAGCAAAACGCTGTCTCAAAAAAAGAAAAAAAAAAAAAAAAGAATAAAGAAGAGTGCTCCCATCTGATCATTTCAGCTGTGGCCTGGCACTCTTCTGAGAGCCCAGCCCCAGGTACTTGCAATCAGCCCTGGCACTGCTGTCGCTTTAGCATTCTGCAGTTGCCTGAGCATTCTTCCTGCCCCTGCCTAAGTTTTCTGCCAGTTGTGTGGGGGCCAGCCTGCCCCTCTCTATCACAGCCAGCATCTGAACCCTGGGTACCTGAGGACACATATGCCAGCCTGTTTCTGATCCAGTCCCTCCAGTACTTATGCATACCATCCAGAACACCATTTGGGATCTGAGAATCAAGAAAATGGCTAGCCCAGTCCACCACTGGCACCTGAGCACTCCCTCTGGAGACTAAGGCTGTGCTGACCCAGGCGGCCGACACTACAGCAGCTGAAACCCACCCTCCTGTGCTGAAAGGTGAAGCTGCTTCCCCTATGTACACAAAGTAGCAGCGTTCCTGCATGAGAGAACAGGCAAGCCACAGGGCTGTCTGTGTTGGGCTGAGGGAAGAGGTCCTACCCTGAGGTTGCTCCTGTGAAGAGTCACCAGACAGGCATTTTCAATGGCTCTTGGCTACATTATGACCTGGAGGTAGATGACATCGTCTGTCTGAACTAAGAGTCATGAGCTCTGGGACAGGGGTAGGATAGGGAAACAGATCATGTTCCTACCTACATAGGAGGCAGAGCTGGTACAGCTCCTCCCTCCCTACAGAGACCTGTGAGCATTTCAACAGGAGATACCCCAGTCACCCCTGTAAAGGCTACTGTTCACGTTAATCATTGAGATGTTGGTGGGTAAGCTTTTTGGTCCAGCTCTGCCCAGCTTTGTCTTCCCCCCTGGGCTGAACAGGCAACTCAGAGTCTAGGCATTACATAGACCAGCCTATCACCTGAAACAACAGAGAGGAAATCACAGTAAACAAAGATCAAACACACACTATCTCCTTCTGCCATAGCTGGCTCTTACTCATAAGTGCCACTTACTGGCATGGAGGTTAAAAGGCACAAACCAACAAAAAGTCTACTGACAGAAGGGCACAGGGCTGAAAAAACAAAGCCAGGCCAGGCGTGGTAGCTCACGCCTGTAATCCCAGCACTTTGGGAGGCCGAGGCAGGTGGATCACGAGGTCAGGAGATCGAGACCATTCTGGCTAACACGGTGAAACCCCATCTCTACTAAAAAAAATATAAAACATTAGCCGGGCGTGGTGGCGGGTGCCTGTAGTCCCAGCTACTTGGGAGGCTGAGGCAGGAGAATGGCGTGAACCCAGGAGGCGGAGCTTGCAGTGAGCCGAGATCGCACCACTGCACTCCAGTCTGAGCAACAGAGCGAAACTCTGTCTCAAAAAAAACAAAAAGAAAAAGAAACAAAGCCAAAGCCCCCTACCCAATAGACACTATAGTTACACCCACAAGGGGGAAAAGCCCCATCTAAATTAAAGTAAATTCAAAAATAAGAAGTGACAGTTTTCCCAGATGAGAAGAAACCATCATAAGAACTTTGGCATCATGAAGAAAAAAAAAAGGTAGAATGTTTTGACACTACCAAAGGACGCACTAGCTCTCTAGCAATGGATCCTAACCAACCAAAATGAAAATTCTGAAATGAAAGATAATGAATTCAAAATATGAATTATAAAGAAGCTCAATGAGATCCAAGAGAAAGTGGAAAATCAACACAAAGATACCAGAACAATGCAGAATGTGAATGAAGTACAGATATCTTTAAATAAAAACAATGGAATTTCTGGAAATGAAAAACACACTGAAGGGTTGGGTTACAGATGAAGGCTTTAACATAGGCTAGACTAAGCAGACAGAAAATAGGATCCCAGTGCCTTCTGGTGTGTAAACTTTCTTCTGAGAAGTCTGCTGTTAGTCTAATGTGATTTCCTTTATAGGTAATTTGAAAATTCTCTCTTGCTTCTTTCAGAGTATTTTTCTTCAAGTTGACTTTGGATAATCTGGTAAAGTTCATCTTTCAAAATATTTCCAGGTATTCTTTGAGCTTGTTGCATCTGGATATGTACCCCTCTAGCAAGGCCAAGAGAATTTTCCTGATTATTCCCTCAAATATGTTTCCAATCTTTTTACCTTTTCCTCTTCTCTCTCAGGAATGCCTACAACTCATAAGTTGGGTTGCTTTACATAATTTCCTATTTCTTGAACTCTTATTTAAATTTTCTTTTTTTTTTTTTTGTCTGTGTTAGTTCAAAAAACCTGTTTTGTTTTTTGAAAAGATAAGAAAATTAATATAGTGCTAGGCCAGGCATGGTGGCTGATGCCTGTAATCCTAGCACTTTCAGAGGCCAAGAGAGTTGGACTGCCTGAGCTCAGGAGTTCGAGACCAGCCTGGGCAAGATGGTGAAACCCTGTCTCTACTAAAATACAAAAAAACCCCGTCTCTACTAAAATACATGCTGTGCATGGTGGCAGGTGCCTGTAATCTCAGCTACTCAGGAGGCCGAGGCCTGAGAATTGCTTGAACCTGGGAGGCAGAGGTTGCAGTGAGCCAAGATCATGACACTGCACCCCAGCCTGGACAACAAAGCAAAACTCTGTCAAAAAAAAAAGAAAAGAAAAAGAAAGAAAGAAAGAAAAGAAAAGAAGAAAAAAGAAAAGAAAAGAAAGAGAAAATTGATATGGTGCTAGCTAGATTAACCAAGAAAAAAGAAGATTCAAGTAAGCACAAGAACAATCAAAAGTGAAGTGACATTACAACTGATACCACAGAAAACAAAAGATCATCAGAGACTAATAGGAATATCTCTATGTATACAAACTAGAAAACCTAGATAAAATGGTTAAATTTGTCCCTCCCTGCTCAGATGTGGCTCAAGCTGGAGGCGCAGAGAGCCAAAGATGCCGCAGACCTTCAACCCGGAGCAGCTTGGAGGCAGTGAATAATAGCTCTTCAAGTCTGCAATAAAAAATGGCCTCTTCCAGAGAACTATTTGAACCCGGGAGGAGGAGGTTACAGTGAGCCAAGATAGCGCCACTGCGCTCCAGTTTGGCCGACAGAACAGGACTCCATCTCAAAAAAAAAAAAGAAAAAGAAAAAAAAAAGGCCTCTTCATAGCTTAAATTACAAAAGTAAACTAAAAGACGTACACGTTTTTGGCCAGGCGTGGTGGCTCACGTCTGTAATCCCAGCACTTTGGGAGGCCGAGGCAGGTGGATCACAAGGACAGGAGATCGTGACCATCCTGGCTAACACGGTGAAACCCCGTCTCTACTGAAAATACAAAAAATTAGCTGGGCCCATGGTGGCGGCGCCTGTAGTCCCAGCTACTGGGGAGGCTGAGGCAGGAGAATAGCATGAACCTAGGAGGCGGAGCTTGCAGTGAGCCGAGATCGCTGCCACTGCACCCCAGCCTGGGCTACAGAGTGAGACTCCGTCTCAGAAGAAGAAAAAAAAAAAAGACTTACATGTTTTTTAATTACCCTACTCATTCCTTACATGTAGGCTCAATCTTTTCAGTATTTGCTTTACTGGTTCAGCAAAAGCCAGGAAAAACAACTTTGTGGTAATCAGAATGTTACCCAACTGTATATTGTTTTTTGTTTTTTTGTGTGTGTTTGTGTGTGTGTGTGTGTGTGTGTGTTTTGTTTTGTTTTTGAGACGGTGTCTTGCTCTGTCACCCAGGCTGGAGTGCAGTGGCACGATCCCGGCTCACTGCAAGCTCCCTCTCCAGGGTTCACACTATTCTTCTGCCTCAGCCTCAGGAATCGCTGGGACTGGAGGCGCCCGCTACCATGCCTGGCTAATTTTTTGTATTTTTAGTAGAGACGGGGTTTCACCATGTTGGCCAGGATGGTTTCGACCTCCTGACCTTGTGATCCACCTGCCTCGGCGTCCCAAAGTGCTGGGATTACAGGTGTCAGCAACCATCCCTGGCCCCAACTGTATATTGTTTACCTTATTGTAAATACTGGTGAACTGTGGTCAATAATAGTTTTACATTCCTTTAAAAAAAAAAAAAGAAAGAAAGAAAGAAAAGAAAATGGGTAAATTCCTGGAAACATACAACCTCCTAAGACTAAACCAGGAAAAAATAGATCTCCTAAATATACCAGTAACAAGTAATGAAACTGACTCAGTAATAAAATAATTTCAAACAAAGAAAAACAAGAACAGATAGGTTTACAGCCAAATTTTGCCAGAAGTACAACAAAGAGCTGGTACCAATCTTACTGAAACTATTCCAAAAATTTATGGAATTTTTGGATTGGAAGAATCAATATCATTACAAAGACCACACTAACTAAAGCAATCTACAGATTCAACACGATTCCTATCAAATTATCAATATCATTTTTTCACAGAATTAGAAAAAACGATCCTAAATATCATATGGAACCAAAAAAGCATCCAAATAGCCAAAGTACTTGTAAGCAAAAAGAACTAAGCCTGAGGCATCATGTGTTTGATTTCAAATTATACTATGATGCTATACTCAATAACACGGCATAGCATTGGTACAAAAACAGACAGATAGATTAATGGAATGGAATAGAGGGTCCATTGCTAGGAATGATACAGCTAAAAAAGGGAGAAAAATAATTGTGAAAGAAAAGAGAATAAAGAACCAGTAATAAAACCACATGCCTACAACAAAGTGATCTTCAACAAAGTTGGCAAAAATAAACAATGAGGAAAGGGCATTCTATTCAATAAATGATGCTGGGAAAATTGACTACCCATTGGCAAAAGAATGAAACTGAATTCCCACCTCTCATCACATACAAACTTTAACTCAAGATGCATTAATGACTTAAATGAAAAACCAGAAGCTATAAAAATTCTAGAAGAAAATTTAGGAAAATCTCTTCTAGATATTGGCCTAGGCAAATAATTCATAACTTAGACCTGAAAAGCAAATGCAGCAAAACCAAATATACACAAATGGGACTTAAACAGCACAGCAAAAGAAATAATCAACAGAGTAAACAGACAACCTACACAATAGGAACAAAATATTTGCAAACTTTGCATCTGACAAAGGAGTAATATACAGAATCTACAAAGAACACAAACAACTCAACAACAGCAAAGAATAAACAACCCCATTAAAGAGACCGCAAAGGATATGAACAGACATTTCTCATAAGAAGACATACAAGTGGCCACCAAACATATGAAAAATTGCTCAACATCACCAGTCATCAGAGAAATGCAAATTAAAACCACAATAAAGGCCGGGGGCAGTGGCTTACACCTGTAATCCCAGCACTTTGGGAGGCCAAGGTGGGTGGATCACCTGAGGTAAGGAGTTTGAGACCAGCTTGACCAATATGGTCAAACCCCATCTCTACTAAAAATACAAAAATTAGCTGGGCATGGTGGCAGGCACCTGTAATCCCAGCTACTCAGGAAGCTGAGGCAGGAGAATCTCTTGAACCCAGGAGGCAGAGGTTGCAGTGAGCCAAGATCACGCCACTGAACTCCAACCTGAGTGACAGAGCGAGACTCCATCTCAAAAAAACACAATCACACACACACACAATAAGATTATCATCTTACGGCCGGGCGTGCTGGGTCACACCTGTAATCCTAGCACTTTGGGAGGCTGAGGTGGGTGGATCACCTGAGGTCAGGAGTTCGAGACCAGACTGACCTACATGAAGAAACCCCATCTCTACTAAAAATACAAAATTAGCTGGGCTTGGTGGTGCATACCTGTAATCCCAGCTACTTGGGAAGCTGAGGCAGGAGAATTGCTTGAATCTAGGAGGCGGAGGTTGCGGTGAGCCGAGATCCCGCCATTGCACTCCAGCCTGGGCAACAAGAGCAAAACTCCGTCTCAAAAAAAAAAAAAGATATCGTCTTACATAGAATGGCTCTTACTACAAACACAACAGATGTTGGTGTGGATGCAGAGAATAATGAATACTTATACACTGTTGGTGGGACCGTAACAACCTCTATGAAAAACAATATAGAGATTTCTCAAAGCACTAAAAATAGTGCTACCATTCAACTCAGTGATTATACTACTGGGCATCTACCTGAAAGAAAAGAAATAATTATATTAAAAAGTCACTTTCACTCAATGTGTATTACATTCCTACTCATAATAGTAAAGTCATGGAATTAACCTAAATGTCCATTAACAGTGGACTGGATTTTTTTTAATGTGGTATATATACACCCTGGAATACTATGAAGCCAAAAAAAATGAAATCTTGCTCTATGCAGTAACATGGATGGAGCTGGGGGCTGTTATTCTAAGTGAAATCACTCAGAAATAGAAAATCAAATACCACATGTTCTCATAAGCAGGAGCTAAACAATAAGTACACAAGGACATAAAGATGGAAACAACAGACAGTGGGACTCCAAAAGGTAGAGACTGGGAAGAGGCTGATGGTCAAAAATTATCTACTGGTAGTGAGATGTGATCACGCCACTGCACACTAGCCGGGGCAACAGAGCAAGACCATGTCTCAAAAAAAAAATGATCTGTTGGGTACAATGTTTACTATTTCAGGATAGGTACACTAGAAGCCAAACCTCACCATTATGCAATATATCTATTCGACAAATATGCACTTATACCCTCTGAATCTAAAATAAAAAAATGAAGGAAGTTTATAGTAGTAAACACCTGTATCTTTTTTAAAAAAAGATCTCGCCTTTGTGGTGGCTCACACCTATAATCCCAGCACTTTGGGAGGCCGAGGCAGGCAGATTGCCCAAGGTCAGGATTTTGAGACCAGCCTGGCTAACATGGTGAAACCCCATCTCTACTACAAATACAAAAAAATTAGCCAGGTGTGGTGGCACACGCCTGTAGTCCCAGCTAGTCGGGAGGCTGAGGGAGGAGAATCACTTGAACCTGGTAGGCGGAGGTTGCAGTGAACTGAGATTGCGCCACTGCACTCCAGCCTGAGCGACAGAGGGAGACTCTGTCTCAAAAAAAAAAAAAAAAAGATTTCAAATAAACAACCTAACTTTACACCCCTCCAAAAAAAAAATTAGCAGAAGGAAAGAAATAACAAAGATTAGAGCATAAATAAATGAAATAGAGAATTAAAAAAATTTTAATCGGCCAGGCACGGTGGCTCACACCTGTAATCTCAGCAGATCTCCTGAGGCCAGGAATTGCAGACCAGCCTGGCCAACATGGTGAAACCCTGTCTGTACTAAAAACATAAAAATTAGCCAGTCGTGGTGGCACGCTCCTGTAAATCCAGCTACTCAGGAGGCTGAGGCAGGAGAATCACTTGAACCCAGGAGATGGAGGTTACAGTGAGTTGAGATTGTGCCACTGCACTCCAGCCTGGGCAACAGAGTGAGACTCTGTCTCAAAAAAGAAAACAACAAAAAAAAAGTAATCAATGAAGCTAAGAGTTGATTTGGGGAAAACAAAAATCAAAATCAAAGCCCTTACCTAGACTAAGAACAAAAAGAGAGACTATGTTAATAAAATAAGAAATGAAAAAGAAGACATTACAACTTATTACAAAGGTTTATTTCTTACAGAAATAAACAGAATTATAAGGGACTATTATGAACAATTGTACAGCAACAAATTTGACAACTTGGAAGAAATGGTGAAATGACTAGAAACATATAACCTACCAAGACTGAATGGAGAATAAATAGAGAGCTTAAAGAGACCAATAACAAATAGAGAAACTAAAGAAGTAATTTTTCAAAACTCCAAAATATAGCCTAGGACCAGATTACTTCATGAGTAAATTCTACCAAACTTTCAAAGAAATTTCAATATAAAACAACCTCAAATTCTTTGAAAAAATAGAAAAAAGAAGTAACACCTTCAGAGTCATTTTATGAGGCAGCCTCCCCTTGATATCAAAGCAAGAAAATATACTTCCAAGAAGAAAATTATAGGCCAGTATCCTTGAGGAACACGGTGTTTCAATTAAATCTAAATAAATCTGCTTACAAAGAATCAATTCTGAGCAGAAGCTTTTCAAAATAAAAAAAATTTTAAACTTCTCACACTGGATTCTGGATAAACACTCATTTATAGCCTCTTTATCAGATATTGTTACTGAAACTTACATTAATTGAGGAGTTTGCCTGAGCAGCAGTTTCTTCATCTGCTGGGAGCTGATATATCTGGATGCCATTGCTAATCAATTCACTCATTATCTTACTCTTAAACGTCTGTAAATCATTTTTAGAAATTGTGTCTGCTTTGGCAATCAGTGGTATAATGTTCACCTATTAAAAAAGAAGACGAACAAAATCTCAGCATCAAGGAGTCATTGTTCATCCTATAGTTTTTATAGTAAAGCTTCACAATCCCTGGCAATAAATTGCCTAACTAGATAATCACTGGCTGTCATGCCTTTCCTAAAAATTATTTTCCAAAATTATCAATACTTTTGAAGATTCATCTTTTATCCAAATTCAGGTTGAAAAGTCTCAATCTTGTTTCTCTTCTAAAAATCCCTTACACCTCTACACATATGGAGTTAGTAAAATGTAAATAGTAGGACAATGTAAATTATTTAATTTATTTTCAATTTTATTTCTTATTAAGCTGAGTGATAAAAGACAAATTGAAAGAACTTTCATCAAAATTGTGGAAGGGATTTTGTCTTTCTACTTTTTACATCACTTTTTCCATCAATCAATCTTAATTAATGTCCCATTTTCACACACTCTTGCCCCACCTAGATGTGTTTGCAGATAGATTTGCTTTTGTTTTTCAAAGACCACCTAAAAAGAATATAGATATTTTTGGTTACCATATTCTTTTTTTTTTTTTTTTTGAGATGGTGTCTTGCTCTGTCACCCAGGCTGGAGTGCAATGGTACAATCTAGGCTCACTGCAACCTCCGCCTCCTGGGTTCAATCAAGTCTCCTGCCTCAGCCTCCTGAGTAGTTAGGATTACAGGCGCCCACCATTGCGCCTGACCGATTTTTGTATTTTTAGTAGAGACAGGGTTTCACCATGTTGGCCAGGCTGGTCTCAAACTCCTGACCTCAGGTGATACACTCACCTAAGCCTCCCAAAGTACTGGGATTACAGGTGTGAGCCACCACACCTGGCCTGGTTACCATATTCTAAAGGCCGTGTGTGTGTGTGTGTGTGTGTGTGTGTGTATAAGAACACCTTGCAAACAAATATGTTCATTTTTCTTTTGTAAAAAGACGTTATTTCCACATTGGAAGTTAAATATTTGCATATTTGAGGTTGAATTTTTACCCACAAAGTTTTTTCCTAGTGCTTCAATATGATCATTCCTGTCTTTTGCATTTGCACTTAAATAACTAAACTTTTTAGGAAATAACAATATACAAAATTATAAAATGTTTTATCACTTTTAAAATATCTTATTAAATTATAGCTCCATAAAATCAATATCTGTAATATAGTAGAAATACATAAATATAAATTTTAGGCAGACTGCTTTTGTTTTAGATTGCTCAGAGCACATTTTTTAAAAAAATCCATGGACAGGCTGGGCGTCGTGGCTCACGCCTGTAATCCCAGCACTTTGGGAGGCCAAGGCTGGCAGATCACCTGGGGCCGGGAGTTCAAGACCAACCTGACCAACATGGAGAAACTCCGTCTCTACTAAAAATACAAAATTAGCTGGGCATGGTGGCTCATGTCTGTAATCCCAGCTACTCGGGAGGCTGAGGCAGGAGAATCACTTGAACCCAGTAGGCAGAGGTTGCAGTGAGCCAAGATCACGCCATTGCACTCTAGCCTGGGCAACAAGAGCGAAACTCCGTCTCAACAACAACAACAACAAAAGTGTGTATTCCTGACTATTGAATGTACTACTAATTAAAAACTTGAAGCAGCTCTTAATTTAACTAGAAATCTAACTTATTTCAACTACTTAATGACATCTGAGATTAAGTACAAAGTCTCTTTTCAGTTTGAACAATACATAGTAAAAGTTGAGACTCCTCGGATAAAAGGAACCCAACTTAGAACTTTTTCTTTCTTCAACTAAATAAAGTTGAAGACAGCATGTTTTGTTAGGGCTGAGTGCAGAAAAGAATCTGATAATATAACAATTTCTGAAGGCCAACATGTATATTGGCCTTCTATTTTTAAAAAAGAGGATATACTTTTAACTTTTTTTTTTTTTTTTTTTTTTTTTTTTGCAAGAGAGAGGTGCCCTGTCTGCAATGCGGTGGCATGATCACGGCTCACTGTAGCCTCAACCTCCCGGGCTGAAGCGATCCTCCCACTTCAGCCTCCTGAGTAGCTAGAACTACAGGCACATGCTGCCATGCCTGGTTATTTTTTTGTATTTTTTGTAGAGACAGGGTCTCACTATGTTGTTCAAGCTGGTCTTGAACTTCCAGGCTCAGGCAATTCTGCCTCTTCAGCCTCCCAAAGTGCTGACATTACAGGGGTGAGCCACCATGTCTGGCCCTTCTAAATTTTTTATGAAAAATAATTTTAGACTTATGGAACAGTTACATGAGTATTACAGAGAAAGAAATTGAGGCATCATAATTTTCCCAAAGCCACACAGTGAGCAAGTAATAGGGTCAGGTTTGTGAAAGCAGGTAGCTTGAACCCACTGCCCAAGCTTTTTTTTTTTTTTTAATTTTATTTTGAGATGGAGTTTCACTCTTGTTGCCCAGGTTGGAGTGCAATGGCGCCATCCCGGCTCACTGCAGCCTCTGCCTGCGGGTTCAAGCAATTATCCTGCCTCAGCCTCCCAAGTAGCTGGGATTACAAGCATGTGTCACCACGCCCAGCTAATTTTGTATTTTTAGTAGAGACAGGGTTTCACCATGTTGGTCAGGCTGTTCTCAAACTCCTGACCTCAGGTGATCTGCCCGCCTCGGCCTCCCAAAGTGTTGGAATTACAGGCGTGAGGCATGGCTCCTGGCCCACCCCATGCTTTTAATCACAGGAAGCGCTAGACATTTTTTCCAAGGTCACAGACACCTAGCAAGTGACAAAGCAAATATTCAAAAGCTGCTTCCACTGACGAGTCCTGTGACCTTTATATATACAAAAATTAAAATTCCTTCTGTACAAATAAATCTACAACATTGCACGTTCTGGGTTTCATAAACATTCAATGGACTGATTTTCTGTATAATAAAACTAAACTACAAAAAACTGCTGAATAATTAGAAAAATTAATCAAATGAACAGAGTCTCATATCGATTTTGAGATTTTGCTGAAGCCATGGGGCTTAAGCAGCCTATTGAAAGAAAGTCCTCGTGTGTCCCAGGTGTTTGCTGGAAAGAATTATGCTTTTCTTAGCTGTTTCTATATAACAAGCAGCAGCTGCCTGCAGGCTCTTGTATTGTGAATCCTCTGATACAATCTGTAACCAGGATCACAAAAGCTTTCTGTTTCACACTGTCGGTGGTACTAGTCAAACATCAGTGGGATTATTTTACAGTATCATATAGTACATTTTATTTTAAAAATACAGGCATCCCCCATTTTCCACAGTTTCTCTTTCTTCTTTCTTTTCCTTTCCTTCTTCTTTTTTCCTTCCTTCCTTCCTTTTCTTCCTTCCCTCCCTCCCTCTCTCCCTTCCTTCCTTCCTTCCTTCTTTTCTCTTTCTCCTTCTCTCTCTCTCTCTCTCTTTTCTTTCAACAGGGACTTGCTCTATTGCCCAGGCTGGAATTGCAGTGACATGATCTTGGCTCACAGCAGCCTCGAACTCCTGGGCTCAAGTGATCCCACAGGTGCAAACCACCATGCCTGGCTAATTTTTGTATTTTTTTGTAGAGACGGGGTCTCACCACATTGCTCAGGCTGGTCTTGAACTCCTGAGCTCAAGTGATCCTCCTGCCTTTGCCTCCCAAAGTGCTGAGATTACAGGCATGAGCCACAGAGCCCAGCCCAGTTGCACTTTCCACAATTTCCCATAATCAACAGCAGTCCAAAAATATTAAATGAAACATTCTAGAAATACACAATGTACACGTTTTAAATTGCATGCCATTCTAAATACTGTGACGGAAAGTTATGTTGACCCACTCCATCTCACCCTGGATATGAATTATCTCACTGTTCACCTCATTTTATCTCAACGTGTGGGCATTGTATTATCTCACATCGTCATAAGAAGAATGAGCACAGTATAATAAGATATTCTGAGGCCAGGCACGGTGGCTCACACTTGTAATCCCAGCACTCTGGGAGGCCGAGGCAGGTGGATCACCTGAGGTCAGGAGTTTGAGACCAGCCTGGCCAACATGGTGAAACCTCATCTCTACTAAAAGTACAAAAAACTAGCCAGGCGTGGTAGCGGGCGCCTGTAATCCCAGCTACTCAGGAGGCTGAGGCAGGAGAATCACTTGAACCCAAGAGGCAAAGGTTGCAGTGAGCTGAGATCGCGCCACTGCACTCCAGTCTGGGCAACAAGAGCAAAACTCTGTCTCTGGGGAAAAAAATAAAGGATATTTTGAGAGACACAGACAACATTCACATAACTTTTAGTACAGTGTATTGTTATAATTGTTCTCCTTTATTATTAGTAACTATTGTTAACTCCAGTCTGCATCTAAGAAACTAACAATAGTAACTAATAATAAAAGAGAACTGCATCTCATTTATAAATAAAACTTTACCATAGGTATGTATGCATAGAAAAAAGCATAGTATATATTGGGCTCTGTACCATGCATGCTTTCAGGCATCTACTGGGGATCTTGGAACTTACCCCCAAGGGTGCTACTCTATAGGCAAATGGCCATGATCTGGGAGGTAAGTCAAGGTTGAAATCTATCGAATGTGAATTGTCTCCCCCAGCAACCAAAAAATTTATATGTTGAAGCCCTAACCCCCAGTACCTCAGAATGTGACCTTAACTGAGATAAAGCCTTCAAAGAGGTGATTAAAAAGTGAGAATGGATTGGGCATGATGGCTTACTCCTGTAATCCCAGCACTTTGGGAGGTCGAGGTGGGCAGATCACCTGAGATTAGGAGTTCGAGACCATCCTGGCCAACATGGTGAAACCTCGTCTCTACTAAAAATACAAAAATTAGCTGGGTGTGGTGGTACACGCCTGTAATCCCAGCTACTCAGGAGGCTGAGGCAGGAGAATCACTTGAACCTGGGAGATGGAGGTTGCAGCGAGCCAAGATCATGCCATTGCACTCCAGCCTGGGCAAAAAAAAAAAAAAGTGAGACTGTTACAGTGGGCCCAATCCAAACTGACTGGCACCCTTGTAAGAAGATAAAATGTGAGGCCGGGCACAGTGGCTTATGCCTGTAATCTCAACACTTTGGGAGGCCGAGGTGGGCAGATCACCTGAGGTCAGGAGTTCAAGACCAGCCTGGCCAACATGGTGAAACCCATCTCTGCTAAAAATACAAAAAATTGACCAGGTGCGGTGGCTCACACCTGTAATCCCACCACTTTGGGAGGCCTAGGCGGGCGGATTTACGAGGTCAGGAGATTGAGACCATCCTGGCTAACACAGTGAAACCCTGTCTCCACTAAAAATACAAAAAACTAGCCAGGTGTGGTGGCAGGCGCCTGTAGTCCCAGCTACTTGGGAGGCTGAGGCAGGACAATGGCGTGAACCCAGGAGGCGGAGCTTGCAGTGAGCCGAAATGGCACCACTGCACTCCAGCCTGGGAGTGAGATTCTGTCTTTAAAAAAAAAAAAAAAAAATTAACTGGATGTGGTGGCGGGCACCTGTAATTCAACTACTCAGGAGGCTAAGATAGGAGAACTGCTTGAACCCAGGAGGCAGAGGTTATAGTGAGCTGAGATCACGCCACTATACTCCAGCCTGGGCAATAAAAGCTAAACTCCGTCCAAAAAAAAAAAAAAAAGATAAAATGTGTACACCCAGGAGACACCAGGAGAAACACCATGTGAGAACATAGAGATAAGGTGGCCATCTGCCAGACAAGGACAGAGATTTCAGAAGAAAGCACATCTTCTGACACATTGATCTTGGACTTCTATCCTCTAAGACTGTGGGAAAATACATTTTCATTGTTTAAACCACCCAGTCTATGGCATTTTGCTATCCCAGCCCTAACACTCTAATGCAAATGCTTTAAATATTAACAGAAAAAAATAATTATGATATATATATACTATAAAATAACAGGTACAGTCATGGCATTTCAGTAAATGAGGGGCCACATATATGATGGTGATCCCATAATATTATAATACTATACCTTTGCTTTTTGTTGTTGCTGTTGTTATTTATTATTTATTCATTTATTTATACATGTATTTATTTATTTATTTATTTATTTACTGAGTCTTGCTCTGTCACCCAGGCTGCAGTGCAGTGGCTTAATCTCAGCTCACTGCAATCTCTGCCTCCCTGGTTCAAGCGATTCTGCTGCCTCAGCCTCCCGAGTAGCTGGGATTACAGGCCCCTGCTACAACACCCAACTAATTTTTTGTATTTAGTAGAGACAGGGTTTCGTCATGTTGGCCAGGCTGGTCTTGAACTCCGGACCTCAGGTGATCCGCCCACCTCAGCCTCCCAAAGTGCTGGGATTACAGGCGTGAGCCTCTGTGCCCAGCTATTTATAGATCTCTTTATTTAATTTCTGGATTCAGGGGATATATATGCAGGTTTGTTACTTAGATATATTGAATATTAGTGAGGTTTTGACCTCTAGTGTGCCCATCACCCAAATAGTGAGCACTGTACCCAATAGGTAATTTTTCAAATCTCAACCTCCTCCCACCCTTCCCCCTTATAAAGGGCCCAGTGTCTATTATTTGTCTAATACTGTACTTTTTTTATGTTTAGATACACAGACAAGGCCAGGCATGGTGGTTCGCACTTTGGGAGGCTGAGGCAGGCAGATCACTTGAGGTCAGGAGTTCAAGACCAGCCTGGCCAACATGGCAAGACTCCGTCTCTATTAAAGATACAAAAATTAGGCTGGGCGCAGTGGCTCACGCCTGTAATCCCAGCATTTTGAGAGGCTGAGGTGGGTGGATCACCTGAGGTCGGGAGTTTGAGACCAGCTTAACCAACATGGAGAACCCCGTCTCTACTAAAAATGCAAAATTAGCCGGGCATGGTGGCGCATGCCTGTAATCTCAGCTACTTGGGAGGCTGAGGCAGGAGAATCGCTTGAACCCAGGAGGTGGAGGTTGCAGTGAGCCCAGATCACACCATTGCACTCCAGCCTGGGTGACAAGAATGAAACTCCATCAAAAAAAAAAAAATTAGCTGGGTGTGGCGGCACAGGCCTATCAGGCCTGTAGTCCCAGCTACTTGGGAGGCTGAGGCCGGAGAATCACTTGAACTCAGGAGGCGGAGGTTACAGTGAGCCGAGATCATGCCACTGCACTCCAGCCTTGGAGACAGTAAGACTCCGTCTCAAAATAAAATGAAATAAAATAGATATACAGATACTTACCATTGTGTTATAATTCTACAGTATTCCGTACAGTATCATGCTGTCCAGGTTTGTAGCCTAGGAGCAGTAAGCCATACCATCAAAGACTATCGTCTAGGTGTGTAGTAGGCTAGATCATCTAGGCATGTGTAGGTACACTCTATGATGTTTGCATAATGATGAAATCACCTAAAGATAGGTAACTACACTTGCATGCACGTGCCTTCAAGATGTGTTATTATCTCGAAATTAATATTACATCGTGAAAGGTTGGGACCAGGAACAATGGCTCACGCCTGTAATCCCAACACTCTGGGAGGGTGAGGTGGGTAGATCTCTTAAGCCAGAAGTTCAAGTTCAGCCTGAGCAACATAGTGAAACCCTGTCTCTACAAAAAATACAAAAATTAGCTGATCTTGGTAGCACATTCCTGTAGTCCCAGTTACTCGGATGGCTAAGGTGGGAAGATTGCTTGAGTCCAGGAGGCTGAGGCTGCAGTGAGCTATGATGACACCACTGCACTCTAGCCTGAGTGACAAAGCAAGACCCTGTCTCAAATACAAAAAAAAAGAAAGAAAGAAAGAAAAAGAAAAGAAAGCTTGGTGGATTTGCCAAACATACCTTACTGTCAAGGTTCTTCATTGTTAATAGATCAAGAGACTTCAGGGAATGTCCTGTAGGTGAAATGAAGTAAAGACACACGTGGATGCGAGAATCATGGTACTCAAACAAGGAACGTTTAATCTTCAGTTCTTCTTGAAGATAGGCCTCAAATTGGGCATCTATGTAGTCAACTATTGGTTGGTAGCTAAAAAAATAATTTATACATTTAACATAACAGACTTATAAAATCTAAAGCCTGCTTTTTGACGACTTAATGAACAGTTAACATGTATGTAAGCAGTTTGCTATAGTGATAAAAAAAAAAGTTCATAACATGTCCATACAAAGATATTAATTCCAAACCAATAATTAGGTTCATGCTTTACTCTATGATTATGTAAAATGTAAACATAGAGGAAAGCTGGGGGCATCCGACAGGGGACTAGTATCCAGAATATAAAAAGAATGCAAGCAACTAAACAGCAACAAGAAGAACAAATAATCCCGTTAAAAAAGTGGGCAAAGGACATGAATAGACATTTTTCAGAACACCAAAATACAAAGTAAAATCACAATGAGATATCATCTTACCTCAGTCAGAATGGCTATTGTTAAAAAGATAAAAAATGGCTGGGCACGGAGGCCCACGCCTATAATCCCAGCACTTTGGGAGGCCGAGGCAGGTGGATCATGAAGTTTGGAGTTCAAGACCATCCTGGCTAACATGGTGAACCCTCATCTCTGCTAAAAATACAAAAATTATCCAGGCCTGGTGGCGGGTGCCTGTAGTCTCAGATACTTGGGAGGCTGAGGCAGGAGAATGGTGAGGACCCAGGAGACTGAGCTTGCAGTGAGCTGAGATTGCGTCACTGCACTCTAGCCTGGGCTACAGAGCAAGACTCTGTCTCAAAGAAAAAAGATAAAAAAATAACAGGCCAAGTAGAATGGCTCATGTCTGTAATCCCAGCACTTTGGAAGGCCAAGGTAGGAGGATCACTTGAGGCCAGGAGTTTGACACCAGCCTGGGCAACATAGCAAGACCCCATCTATACAAACAATTTTTGAAATTAACCAGGCATAGTGGCATGTGCCTGTAGTCCCAGTTACTCAAGAGGCTGAGGTGGAAGGACCACTTGAGCCTGGGAAGTCGAAGCTGCAGTGAGCTGAGCTTGTGCCACTGCACTCCAGCCTGGGTGATGGAATGAAAAACTGTCTCGAAAAATAATAATAATAATAAATAAAATAATATAATTTGGCAAGGATACAGAGAAATGGGAACCCTTAAACACTGTTGGTGGGAATATAAATTAGTACAACCTCTACAGAAAATGTGTACAAATAAAGTCAAATAAAGAAATAAGGAAATAAGCTAAAACTAATAGAAGCTGTATTTAAAATTTTTTGCTATAACTGGTTAAATAAAAATCTTGTAAGAAAATCAATTATATACAAAAGTATTAATCTTGTAAGAAAAGAACATTACTTAGGAAAATAATAAAATCTGGACGAAAGGGTATTACTTACACAAATTAGTCTATGGCAAAAGAAGTTGAATTCTTTGAAATAAGAAAACCTTTTTTAATTTAAATAAGAAAACACTAACCTGGCTTCTTTGTCTATTTGATCACCATATCCCACTGTCTCCACAACAGTCAATTTCAACTGAACATTGCTTTCCTGAAGCTCATATGTCTGAATTTGAAGTCCAACATTTGAGTAAAAATGTGAGGATTTGTTATCTTTCAAGTTAGTATTAAACAATGTGTCAATCAGCGTTGACTTTCCAATTCCAGTTTCCCCTGTAATAGACATAGATTCATTGTCATAGGGGCATAAAGGGGCTGAGAAGAAGCAACACTTTGAATTCCTACAGTGGTTTTTTAAAATCTTAGAAAGTTGAACTCATAGAAGTAGAGAGTAGAATACCGGTTACCAGAGGCTGGGGGAGCAGGCAGAAAGGAAAGGTGGACTTGTTGGTCAAAGGGTACAAAGTTTCTTTTTTTTTTTTTTAACTTTTATTTTAGGTTTGGGGGTATACGTGCAGGTTTGTTATATAGGTAAGCTCATGTCATAAGAGTTTGTTGTACAGATTATTTCATCACCCTGGTACTAAGCTTGGTACCCCATCGTTATTTTATCTGATCCTCTCCCTTCTCCAAACCTCCACCCTTAAGTAGACATTAGTGTCTATTATTCCCCTTTTTGTGTCCATGTGTTCTCATCATTTCACTCACACTTATAAGTGAGAACATGGCACATATTCTCAGCCATAAAAAAGAAAGAGATCATGTCCTTTGCAGGAGCATGGATGGAGCTGGAGGCCATCATCCTTAGCACACCAACAGAGCTCATTGCAGCACTATTCACAGTAGCAAAGACATGGAATCAACCCAAATGCCCATCAATGATAGACTGGATAAAGAAAATGTAGTACATATACACCGTGGAATACTACGCAGCCATGAAAAAGAATGAGATCATGTCCTTTGCAGGAACATGGATGGAACTAGAGGCCATCATCTTTAGCAAACTAACAGTTTCAAACAGACAGGAGAAAGAAGTTTTGAGATCTATTGCACAGCAGAGTGACTATAGTCAATGTATTGTATATTTCAAAATAATCAAGAGAGTTAATTTCAAATGTCTCATCATAAAAAAAAGATAGGTAAACCGGGTAATAGATATGTTAATTCACTTGATTGAATCATTCCACATTGTAAACATTTATCAAAACCTTACATTGTATCCATACATGTAAATAACTATGATTTTTCAATTAAGAATAACATTAATTTTAAAAATAAATAAAGGGTTTCAAATACTTCAAAGACTGGGATGGCCTTGAAAGTATACATGCTAGCCCTGTTTCTCTCACTCATTAACATAATGGAGAAAGAAAGTATACACTAAGCTACATCAGACTTTTAAGAGCACAGGAACGTTCTAATTTTTAACAATCATTACAGGTCCAGTGTGGTGTTTATGCCTGTAATCCCAGCACTTTGGGAAGCTGAGGTGGGCGGATTGCTTGAGTCCAGGCAGCTGAGGCTACAGTGAGCCACAATCACACCACTGCACTCCAGCCTGGGCAACAGAGTGAGAACCTGTCTCAAAAAATAAAAGGATTACATAATATGGCTAAGATGAGAATCACTGTAAACATGAAGATATATTTGAATTAATAGCATCAATGTTACACTGCTTAAGATAAGTTGAAGTGAACACTGGGAAAAATGAAGGAATAGTTCAAATGAGGTGTCTGACACTTACCCACACAGAGAATATTAAAAGTGAATCCTTGTCGGATAGATCTGTTCACCAACTGATTGGGCAAACATTCAAAACCAAAATGTCCAATCGTAGTTAAACAACGAATATTATTTTCTTTTTGCTTAAATAAAACAAAAATTTAGAGTTTTGTGTTAGAATAGAAAATGAAGTCATTTGAAAGGAAAATTATTATAGTACATCAAAGAAGTTAGAATTGATTATCATTTGATTATCATACCTCAGACAAGATGCAAACATATTAAGTAAATTTGTGAAAATAGAAGTCTGTGTTCAAACACATAGATTTGGCTATTATTTTTATAAATAAAGTGAATCTATCTCTCAGCACACTCAAAGAGGCTCTGTTTCTAAATTTTAAAAGAAATGGGGGACAGGTACAGTGGCTCATGCCTATAATCCCAGCACTTTGGGAGGCCAAGGCAGGCGGATCACGAGGTCAGGAGTTCAAGACCAGCCTGGCCAACACTGTGAAACCCCATCTCTACTAAAAATACAAAATTAGCTAGGCATGGTGGTACATGCTTGTAATCCCAGCTACTCGGGAGGCTAAGGCAGGAGAATCACTTGAACCCGAGAGGCGGAGTTTGCAGTGAGGCAAGAGCGCACCACTGCACTCCAGCCTGGGCAAAAGAGTGAAACACTGTCTCAATAAACAAAGAAATAAATAAATATATAAATAAAATAGGGAATTAAGGAAATACTACAAGAAACTCTAATATATTACTCTAACATAATAAATTCTTTCTTCCATAAGAAAAAGAAAAAAACTTTAACATCCTTTCATTCTGCTGCAGCATGTTAATATAGTGAGAAAATCCCACACATGTTAATCCAGATGCTTCTCAACTTATGATGAGGCTATGTCCCAAGAAACCCCTCCTAAATTGAACATATTGTAAGTCAAAACACCATTTAATACACGTAACAAAGCTGAACATTATAGCTCAGCCTTGTCTGCCTTAAAAACGCTCAGAACACTTACATTAGCCTACAATTGGGCAAAATCAATTAACGCAAAGCTTATGTTATAATAAAGTATTGAATATCTCATGTAATTTATTAAATAAAGTGAAAAACGGCACTATCATAGAGTCAACAATTTAAGTTGAATGATTGTAAGCTGGAGATCCTCTACATATGTGAGGAAACCAAAATCAATTTGAAATTTTTAAAAAATCAAATGATATATACTTCAAATTTGTTATATACCCTCTGAGGACTCGTGTTATATCAAAGAAATCTACTACTAATAACCCCATTCCAGAAAATTTGAAATCCATCAGTATTATACACAAAGTTACCAACCGATCATTTTTAAAAGGTTAAAAGATAATTCACTTTTTATTTCTAAGCACTTTTATTTTAAAAATGGGAATTATACAACCCCCTCCACACCTAACAACACATTAAATACCACTTTGCAATGACAACTCAGCATACTTCACAGTTCTTAACACTATTTTATGAGGAATACAAAATGCCTTTTTATCTAAATTAACAAGCTTTAAAATGTTTTAGTATATCTGAGAATAAAGGAATTATAAATCCGTAGGAAAGATGTTAAGGTAGAAGCATCAACAATTAGCTCAATAGATGTTGTCTACATTTATTTTGTACCTTTATAAAACAAGAACATGCTAACCAGCCTGGGAGGTAGAGGTTGCAGTAAGCTGAGATCTCGACTCACTACAACCTCCATCACCCGGGCTCAAGCAATTCTCCAGCCTCCCGAAAAGCTGGGACTATAAGCATGCGCCACCATGACCAGCCAATCTTTGTATTTTTTGTAGAGAAGGGGTTTCACCATGTTGGCCAGGCTGGTCTTGAACTCCTGACCTTAGGTGATCCACCTGCCTGGGCCTTCCAAATTGCTGGGATTACAGGTGTGATCCACTGCACCTGGCTAATTTTTGTATTTTTGGTAGAGACGGGGTCACACCATGTTGCTCAGGTTGGTCTTGAACTCCTGAGCTCAAACAATCCTCCTACCTTAGCCTCCAAAGGGCTGGGATTACAGGTGTGAGCCACTGGGCCCAATCTACTAACAGAGATTTTAAAACAGCTATTATAAACGTGCAGAGACATAAAGGAAAGTGTGCATACACAATGAGTAAAAAGACAAAAATCCCAGGAGAAAAACAAAAATTATAAAATTAAGATAAAAGCAGAAAGCATGGCCAGGCGCATTGGCTCACGCCTGAAATCCCAGCATTTTGAAAGACCAAGGCAAGTGGATCACTTGAGGTTAGGAGTTCGAGACCAGCCTGGCCAACAGAGTGAAACCCTGTCTCTACTAAATATACAAAAATGTGCTGGGCATGGTGGTGGGAGCCTATAATCCCAACTACTTGGGAGGCTGAGGCAGGCGAATCCCTTGAGCCAGGGAGGCAGAGGTTGCAGTGAACTGAAATTGGACCACTGCACTCCAGCCTGGGCGACAGAGGGAGATTACATCTCAAAAATAAATAAATAAAAGCAGAAAGCAAAGAAACAGGAAATATGTGTTAGAGAAAATTAAATAAGCAAAAATTTGCTGTTTTGAAAAGATTGATAAGATTGATAAACACCTAGCTGGACTAATAAAAACATCCAAAACAGCCGGGCACAGTAGCTCACGCCTGTAATCCCAGCACTTTGGGAGGCCAAGGCAGGGAGATCACCTGAGGTCAGGAGTTCGAGACCAGCCTGACCAACATAGAAAAACCCCCTCTCTACTAAAAATACAAAAATTAGCTGGGCATGGTGGCATGTGCCAGTAATACCAGCTACTCAGGAGGCTGAGGTAGGAGAATCTCTTGAACCCGGGAGGCAGAGGTTGCGGTGAGCCGAGATCGCACCACTGTACTCCAGTCTGGGCAACAGAGCAAGACTCCATCTCAAAAAAACAAAAATCAAACAAAAAAACCCCCAAAACACAAATTGCTCATAGCAGAAATGAAAGAACATTACTACAGACCACACAGATAACAAAATTATAATAGACTACTATAAACACATTTATGAACACATTTTGCCAATAAATTTGAAATAACTCTTTTGCCAACAAACTTGAAAATAAATAAATTTCATTGGAAAAGAACAAATTATAAAAATGACACAACGGGAAATAGGAAATCTAAAGAGTCATATATCTATTGAAGAAATTACAGTCAAAAACCTTTCCACAAAGAAATCTTCAGGCCCTGGCCGGGCGCGGTGGCTCAAGCCTGTAATTCCAGCACTTTGGGAGGCCGAGGCGGGCGGCTCACGAGGTCAGGAGATCGAGACCATCCTGGCTAACACGGTGAAATCCCGTCTCTACTGAAAATACAAAAGAATTAGCCAAGCGCGGTGGCAGGCGCCTGTAGTCCCAGCTACTCAGGAGGCTGAGGCAGAAGAATGGCGTGAAGCCGGGAGGTGGAGCTTGCAGTGAGCCGAGATCGCGCCACTGCACTCCAGCCTGGGTAACAGAGCAAGACTCCGTCTCAAAAAAAAAAAGAAACTAGGCCCTGCTAGTTTCACTATTGAATTCTATCAACAAGCAGTTAAAGAAAAATTCACACAAACTCTCTACAAAACAGAAGAGAGGCGAATTTTTTCCAATGTATTTTATGAAACCAGATATAATGGCAATATAAACACCTGACAAGCCAGGCGCAGTGGCTCACGCCTGTATCCTAGCACTTTGCGAGGTCGAGACGTGTGGATAACCTGAGGTCAGGAGTTCGAGACCAGCCTGACAAACATGGTGAAACCCCATCTCTACTAAATATAAAAAATTAGCCAGGCATGGTGGCACGTGCCTGTAATCCCGGCTACTTTGGAGGCTAAGGCAGGAGAATCCCTTGAACCCAGGAGGCAGAGGTTGCAGTGAGCCGAGATTACACCATGCACTCCAGCCTGGGCGACAGAGTGAGACTCTATCTCAGAAAAACAAACAAACGAAGAAAAAACACCTGGCAAAGATATCACAAAAAGAGAAAATTATACATTAATTTCTGTCATGTGCATAACTGCAAAAATTCTTTTTTACTACCATAATTAAATTTAATTTTAATTGTGCAACTAGTGAGTGTGCAAATAAATTTTTCTTAACAACTGAAATATTGACATGAAAGATAATATTCCATTTGACTATTCCCCACATCCTATCTCCTTCCTCTTTTCCCTATTTTTATGATTTTTATGATTCTAAACATTAAAAAATACTTTTATATACACAAATATAGAGGTATTAAATTTTAAAAACACATACATGGCCGGGTACAGTGGCCCACACCTGTAATCCCAGCAATTTGGGAGGCCGAGGTAGGCAGATCACCAGAGGTCAGGAGTTCAAGACCAGCCTGGCCAGTGTGGTGAAACCTGGTCTCTACTAAAAATACAAAAAAAATTAGCCAGGCATGGCGGCAGAGGCCTGTAACCCTAGGTACTTGGGAGGCTAAGACAGGAGAATTGCTTGAATCTGGGAAGCAGAGGTTGCAGTGAGCCGAGATCGCGCCATTGCACGCCAGCCTGGGCTACAAGAGTGAAACTCTGCAACTTTCTTTTTTCTACTAAAATTCAATATATGTTACTTAGCTAGCTTTATTGAGGAATAATTTATATATAATAAAAGTTACCAACTTTATGTGCACCATTTGATGAATTTTAACGAATGTGTATAGTAATGTAATCACCATCATGATCACCATATAGAACATTTCTGACATCCCTAAAGCTTTCCCTCTTATCCCTATTCAGTCAATTCATAACCCTCATCCCTCAATCCTGGCAACCTCTCATCTGTTTTCAGTTGCTATAATTTTACTTCTAGAATTTCATTTAGAAGAAATCATACTGCACGGAGTTTTTTTTTGTTTAATCTTAAAAAACATTACCAAATCAATTCACTTGTATATAAAAGATTATATATTAAAACAATTGACATTTATTCTAGAAACGCAAGGTTAGTTCAGCACTCAAAAATCCATAAATGATAAACTATAAAATATTGATACAAGAAACTGAAGAGGATACAAAAAAATGAAAAGATATTCCATGTTTATGGACTGAAAGAATCAATATCGTTAAAATGTTTGTACCACTGAAAGCGATCTACATATTTAACTCAATGCCTATCAAAATACCAATGACATTCTCCACAGAAATAGAAAAAAATAGGCCGGGAGCAGGGGCTCATGTCTGTAATCCCAGACTTTGGGAGGCCAAGGCAGGCAGATCACGAGGTTAGGAGATCGAGATCATCCTGGCTAACATGGTGAAACCCCGTCTCTACCAAAAATACAAAAAATTTAGCTGGGCATGGTGGCAGGTGCCTTTAGTCCCAGCTACTTGGGAGGCTGAGGCAGGAGAATGGAGAATGGCGTGAACCTGGGAGACAGAGCCTGCAGTGAGCCGAGATCGTGCCACTGCACTCCAGACTTGGCAACAGAGCGAGACTCTGTCTCAAAAAAAAAAAAAAAAGAAAGAAATAGAAAAAGTAATCCTAAAATTTACATGTACCCACAAAGGACACAGAATATTCAAAGCAATGCTGAGTATTCTGGGTACACTGAAGGAATCACATTACTTGACTTCAAATTATAATATAGAACTACAGTAACCAAAACAGCATGGTACTGTCATGAAAACAGACATATAGACAAATGGAACAGAATACAGAACCCAGAAATAAATTCAAACATGTACAGTGAACTCACTTTTGACAAAGGTGCCAAGAGCATACAGTGGGGAAAGAAGAATCTCTTCAATAAATGGTTCTGGGAAAATTGGATATCCATACATAAAATAATGAAAACAGACTCCTATCTCTCATCATATATAAAAATCAAATAAAAATGGATTAAAGATATAAATCTAAGTCGTGAAACTATGAACCTACTAAAAGAAAACATTGGGGAAACTCTCCAGGATATTGACCTGGACAAATACTTCTTGGATAATGCCCTACAAGCACAGGAAACCAAAGCAAAAATGGACAAATGGGATCATATCAAATTAAAAAGCTTCTGCACAGCAAAGAAAGTGATTAACAAAGTGAGGAGACAACCCACCGAATGGGAGAAAATATTTGCAAACTATCCACCTGATAGGGGATTAATAACCAGAATATGTAAGAAGCTCAAATAGCTCAATAGGAAAAAATCTAATAATCCAATTTAAAAACTGGCAAGTGATTGGAACAGACATGTCTCAAAAGAAGACATACAAATGGCAAACAGGTATATAAAAAGGTGCTCAACATCATTGACCATCAGAGAAATTCCAATCAAACCTAAAATGATATATCATCTCACCTGAGTTAAAGTGTTTTTTACCCAAAAGACAGGCAATAACAAATGCTGGCAAGAATGTAGAAAAAAGAGAATCCTCTTACACTGTTGATGGGAATGTGAATTAGTATGGAGAACAGTATGGAGGTACCTCAAAAAACTAAACATAGAACTACTGTATGATCCAGCAATCCCACTGCTAGGTATATACCCAAAAGAAAGAAACTAGTACACCGAGGAGATCTCTACACTCCCATGTTTGTTGCAGCACTATTCACAATAGCAAAGATTTGGAAGCAAGCTAAATGTCCATCAACAGATAAATAGACAAAGAAAATGTGGTACATATACACAATGGAATACTATTCAGCCATCAAAAAGAATGAGATCTTGTCATTTCCAACAATATGGATGGAACCTAACAATATGTTAAGTGAAATAAGCGAGTCACGGAAAGACAAACTTCACATGTTCTCACTTATTTGTGGGAGCTAAAAATTAACACAATTGAACTCATGGAGATAGAGAGTGGAAGGATGGTTATCAGAGGCTAAGAAGGGTAGTGAGGGTGGTGAGGGGATGGTTAATGGGTACAAGGATATAGTTAGATAGAATGAATAAGGTCCAGTATTTGATAGCACAACAGGGTGACTATAGTCAACGATAAATTGTACATTTTAGAAGAATGAAGAGTACAATTGAAATGTTTCTAACACAAAGAAATGAAAAATACTTAAGGTAGTGGATACCCCATTTATCCTGATATGATTATTACACATTATGTGCCTATAATAAAATATCTCATGTGCCCCATAAATATATAGACCTGCTATGTACCCATAAAAATTAAAAATTAAGGGCTGAGCATGGTGGCTCATGCCTGTAATCCCAGAACTTCGGGAGGCTGAGGCTGGAAGATTGCTTGAGCTCAGGAATTCGAGACCAGTCTGGGGAACATAGTGAAACCCTGTCTCTACTGAAAATAAAAATTAAAAAAATAGCTGGGTGTGGTAGTACATGCTCGTTGTCCCAGCTACTCCAGAGGCTGAGGCAGGAGGATCACTTAAGCCCAGGAGTTAGAGCTTGTGGTGAGCTATGATTGTGCCACTGCACTGCAGCCTGGGTAACAGAGTAAAACCCTGTCTCAAAAAAAAATTAAAAATTAAAAAAATCAATAAACATATTTCACCATATTAATAGTATAAAGTAAAATCACCATATGACTGACTCAATAAATGAAAAATATTATATTTGATGAATTGAATACCCATTTGTGATTTTTAAAGTCTATTAGTAAAATAGGAATTAAAGAGAACTTCCTCAATCTGATAAAAACTATATTAGAAAAAACTTTAAATCTAACATCAGACTTCATAGTAAACATCTGAGTGCTTTCCTCACAAGACTGAAAATAAAGCAGAGATGTCAGCTCTTGTCATTTTTATATATTTTACTGGAGGTTCTTACCAGTCAATAAGGCAAACAAAAAGCATAAATATTCAAAAGAGTTTGTTATTTTATATTGAAAAAAGGTAGAAAATATACAAGAATCTACAGAGCATCTACCAGAATTACTAAGAGAATATATCGAAATTAAAAGCTATAAAGTCAATATACAAAAATCAGTTATATTCATTTCTAGTTTCTGCTCAGAGATGTAGAGAGCAGAAAAAAGACATCACTACTAACACTACAGGAATAAAATAATGGACTAAGGCAAGATCACAACTTTTTTTTTTAACTCATCCTAGTACTGATGTTTCAGGTCAAAAAATTGTTCCAGAATTGAAGGAGAGACAGAAACCCACAGGAAAAGACAAGATGGGAACATTAACTTTTCTAGGCAAGAAAGACACAGACATGAGAAGAGTTCTAAAGCAAGGACCTAATTGCTAGACCATGCCTTGGCAGACAAGTAAAAACTTTGAGCCATAAACAGGAATCACCTGTAGCTGCTTTTTTCTTTCTTTCTTTTGTTCTTTTTCTTTTTTTTTTTTTTTTTTTTTGAGACAGAGTCTCACTCTGTTGCCCAAGCTATAGTGCAGTGGCGCAATCTCGGCTGACTGAAACATCCACCTCCCAGGTTCAAGTGATTCTCCTGACTCAGCCTCCTGAGTAACTGTGATTACAGCCGCGCCACCATGCCTGGCTAATTTTTGTATTTTTAGTAGAGATGGGTTTCACTATGTTGGCCAGGTTGGTCTTGAACTCCTCACCTAGTGATCCTCCACCTCGGCCTCCCAAAGTGCTGGGATTACAGGTGTGAGCCACTGCACCCAGCCCTGTAGCTGTTTTTTGTTTGTTTGTTTTCTGGTTTGGTTTTTATTTGTCCTTATTTGGAAATCTGTCATTCTAAGTAGAGAATAAAGAGTATATTAATTATATTTTTTAATTTATTAAGGTTTGATTTAATGTATGTATTTAATTTTTATTTGTAATTTCAACTTTTAGATTCAGAGAGTACATGTGCAGGTTTGTTATGCAGGGATATTGAATGTGCTGAGGTTTGAGGGTGTGAATGATCTCATCACCCAGGTACTGAGCATAGTACTCAACAGGTAGATTTTCTGCCCCTACCACCCCCTCAACCCTCTAGTAGTCCTTAGTGTCCATTGTTGCCATCTATGGCATGAGTCTCATACTCGTATGTTTATGAGTACCCAATGTTTACTCCCACTTGTAAATGAGAACATGTGGTATTTGGTTTTCTGTTTCGGTATTAATTTACTTAGGATAATGGCCTCCAGCAGCACCCATGTTGCTGCAAAGGACACATTTCATTTTTTATGGCTGCATAGTATTCCACGGTGTGTATGTACCACATTTTTTTTTTTTTGAGACGGAATCTCGCTCTGTCACCCAGGCTGGAGCGCAGTGGTGCAATCTCAGCTCACTGCAATCTCTACCTCCCAAGTTCAAGCAATTCTCCTGCCTCAACCTCCTGAGTAGCTGGGATCACAGTTGCCCACCACCACGCCCAGCTAAGTTTTTGTATTTTTAGTAGAGACAGGGTTTCACCATGTTGGTCAGCCTGCTCTCAAACTCCTGACCTCAGACTATCCATCAGTCTCGGCCTCCCAAAGTGCTGGGATTACAGGTGTGAGCCACCGTGCCCAGCCATGTACCACATTTTTAATCCAATCTGCCATTGGTGGATACCTAGGTAGATTCAATGTCTCAGCTATTGTGAATAGAGCTGAGATGAAAACAAGTACAGGCCGGGTGCGGTGGCTCACACCCCTAATCCTAACACTTTAGGAGGCTGAGGCAGGCAGATCACTTGAGGTCAGGAGTTTGAGACCAGCTTGGCCAACATGGTGAAACCCTGTCTCTAGTAAAAATACAAACATTAGCTGGGCGCGGTGGTGCATGTCTGTCATCTCAGCTACTCAAGAGGCTGAGGTACGAGAATCGGTTGAACCAGGGAGGCGAAGTTTGCAGTAAGCCAAGATTGCGCCACTGCACTCCCGCCTGGGTGACAGAGCGAGACTCTGTCTCAAATTTTTAAAAAAGAAAACAGGACGGGTGTGGTGGCTCACACCTGTTAATCCCAGCACTTTGAGAGACTGAGGCAGGCGGATCACCTGAGGTTGGGAGTTTGAGACCAGCCTGACCAACATAGTGAAACCCTGTCTCTAATAAAAATAAAAATTAGCCAGGTGCAGTGGCACATGCCTGTAATCCCAGCTACTTGGGAGGCTGAGGCAGGAGAATCACTTGAACCCAGGAGGCAGAAGCTGCAGTGAGCCAAGATTGAGCCATTGCACTCCAGCCTGGGCAACAAGAGCAAAAACTCTATCTCAAAAAAGAGAAAAGAGAAAAGAAGAGAAGTGTGCATGTGTCTTTTTTGTAGAACAAAAAATAATCTGTAGCTCCTCAAAAACTTTTTCTCCTTGAACCCAACTAGACACTCAGTAAAAGATTGATAGAACTCTGAAAAAACAAAAAATCTCTCTCAAGTTACAGAACTGGGACATGCAACAGCAGCAATGCCGGCAAGAAGCTCCAATCAGAACTTTCTCCTCTACAGAATAAAAAAGCCTTCATCTATGGGTGAAGAGCCAAGAAGCACTCTCTTAGGGTGCGGTGAAAGCACATTGCTTCTGAAAGTAGGGAACACAAAAAAAGCTTGAAGCCCTAGAAGATGTACAGAAATTCACAATGGATTCAGAACCATGTCAGAAGAAGAGAAAGAGAAGGTCATACCCCTGGGGCCCAGAGGCAGAGTGCTTGCCTAAGACTGGCAATCAAATAAAAAAGTATTCTCACGTACCTTCATCACCAGGCTAACTGCTATCAAGATACATATTCTCTGCAAGAGATATTGCAAGAGACATACTCATTCTGAGACATAGCACCAAAGGAAGACTTAAGGTTGAGGGTGAAATCATCATCAGAAAAACATCCTCTGGCAAACCAACCCCTACCCTCAACACAAGGTATCACCAGAGACATTCAAAGCCCATAGGGTAGACCAGGCGCGGTGGCTCATGCCTGTAATCCCAGCACTTTGGGAGGCCGAGGCGGGCAGATCACCTGAGGTTGAGAGTTTGAGACCAGGCTGATCAACGTGGAGAAACCCCATCTCTACTAAAAATACAAAATTAGCCGAGCATGGTGGTGCATGCCTATAATCCCAGCTACTCAGGAGGCTGAGGCAGGAGAATCGCTTGAACTCAGGAGGCAGAGGTTGCAGTGAGCCAAGATCGTGCCACTGCACTCTAGCCTGGGCAATAAGAGTGAAACTCCATCCAAAAAAAAAAAAAGCACATAGGATAGTAAGAATCACACTATAGCAACAAATCTCAAGCCCAGCTTTACTCAGAGAAACACAAACCTCTGTACTAAAGGCCTAGTAAAAGAAAAGGCATGTCAGCTGCAGACATAAAATCTACTTATCTCAGTTTCTATGGTTCTACATAAGATGTCCAATTTTCAGCCCCCAGAATTAGCCGGGGGTGGTGGTGGGCTCCTATAATCCTAGCTACTTGGGAGGCTGAGGCAAGAGAATCGCTTGAACCCAGGAGGCGGATGTTGCAGTGAGCAGAGATTGTGCCACTGCACTCTAGCCGGGGCAACAAGAGCGAAACTCCATCTCAAAAAAAAAAAAAAAAAAAAAAATTACTGTCAAGACCAATGTCAAGGACATTTTCCCCTATGTTCTCTCCTCAGAGTTTTATGATTTCAGGTCCTACTTTTAGGTCTTTTATCTATTTTGAGTTGGATTTTTGATATAGTGTAAGATAATGGTCCAAATATCATTCTTTTGCCTGTAGAAATTCTGTTTTCCTGGAACCATTTAGTGAAGAGATGATTTTTTCCTCAGTATGTCCTCTTGGTGCCCTTTTCAAAAATTAGCTAACCATGAATGTTTGGATTTATTTCTCGGAGCTCTATTGTGTTTCACTGGTCTATGTTTCTGTTTCTATGATGGTGCCATACTATATTGATTACTATAGCTTTGTAATATAATTTTAAATCAGGATGTGTGATGCTCTGTGTTCATTGCAGCATTATTTACAATAGCTAAGATATGGAAACTTAAGTTCTATTATGATCCTAGTCACTCTTTTTTCAACCCCTCCCTTCACTTCTTGTATCCCTCTCTCCCTTCCTCCCTCTCCTTCTCTCATTCTTCGTTTCCAATATAAATGGAACTACCATATGATCCAGCAATCCTACTACTTGGTATATACCCAAAGGAAAAAATATCAGTATATAGAAGAGATCTCTGCATCCCTGTGTTTATTGAACCAGTATTCACCACAGCAAAAATATGGAATCAACCTAAGTGTCCATCAACAGATATATGGATTTAAAAAGTTGTATATATACACATTTAAATACTATTTGGGGCCGGGTGTGGTGGCTCACACCTGTAGTCTCAGCACTTTGGGAGGCTGAGGCAGGTGGATCACCTGAGGTCAGGAGTTTGAAACCAACCTGGCCAACAGGGTGAAACCCCATCTCTACTAAAACTACAAAATTATCCAGGCATGGGGTTGCATGCCTGTAATCCCAGCTACTTGGGAGGTTGAGGCAGGAGAATCGCTTTAACCTGGGAGGCGGAGGTTGCAGTGAGCTGAGATCATGCCATTGCACTCCAGCCTGGGCAACAAGAGTGAAACTCCATCTCAAAAAAAAAACAAAACAAAACAAAATAGAATTTGGCCACATAAAAAAAGGAAATCCTGTCATTTGCATTAACATGGATGGAACTAGAGGTCGTTATGTTAAGTGAAGTAAGTCAGACACAGAAAGACAAATATGTCACTCATATGCGTCAGCTTAAAAGGTTGATCTCATAGAAGCAGGGTAGAATGATAGCTACCAGAGGCTGGGAAGGGTGTGTGAGTAGTAGGGGGATGAACAGAGGTTGGCTGGTGGGTTCAAACATTCAGTTAGGCAGAAAAAAATAAGTTCTAATGTTCTATAGTAGAGTAGGGAGACTACAGTTTATAACAATGTATTATATAAACAGCTAAAAGAAGGGACTTGAAATGTTCCCAAAACATAGAAATAATAAATATTCGAGGTAATAGACACATGAAGTACCCTGATTTGATTATTATATATTCTATGCATACAACAAAATATTGCCTATACCCCATCAATATGTATTAATATTACACATCATTTAAATGTTTAAAAAAACGGAGCCTTGGAGAGGTGATTAGGTCATACGGCTCCACCCACATGAATAGGACTACTGCATTTATAACAGAAGTTTGAGCGACATTGTTTGCTTCTCCTGCCATGTGAGGACACAGCTAGAAGCCATTTTTGAAGCAGAGAGTAAGCCCTCACCTAACACCAAACCTGCTGGTCCTTTGATCTTGGACTTCCCATCCTCTAAGAACTGTGAGCAATGCATTTCTATTGTTTATAAATTACCAAGTCTAATGTATTTTGTTATAGCTGCCCAAACAGATACTTGCTAAAGGATTTGTTGCTAGTTTTTCTATATCAGATTAATGTTTGACTATTTGGCTTTTGGGATCTCTTCTAATTCTAAAATTTTATGTTTTAGTGTCATGTGAACAAAGGAGTATTAACCATGATTTGATATACAACACAGCCCAAAGATAAAATGGAATGAGCATAGGCCAATGGTTCAGTCTCTGAGAAATTCCTCTCAAAGGATGATTATTTATGAAAAGCAATGACAGGCCGGGTGCAGTGGCCTGTAACCTGTAATCCCAATACTTTGGGAGACTGAGGTGGGTAGATCACCTGAGGTCAGGAGTTTGAGACCAGGCTGGCCAACATGGTGAAACCCTGTCTCTACTAAAAAAATACAAAAGTTAGCCGGGCATGAAGGTGGGTGCCTGTAATCCCAGCTACTTGGGAGGCTGAAGCGGGAGAATTGCTTAAATCCAGAAGGCAGAGGTTGCAGTGAGCTGAGATTGCGCCACTGCACTCCAGCCTAAGCAACAGAGCCAGACTCCATCTAAAAAAAAAAAAAACTTGCTCTAACCTCACACTCAGTAAAGCAATCAGCAAGCAGTCATCCAACCATTTGCTAAAATAACTTCATTAAAAAATTATTTATTGTCAGTACATACATTCTGCAAATATATCCATCAAAACAGCACTGTTCTTCTCACTTATTGGGAGATTCAGAAGTTTTACTTTGAATTTCTTTGGTGTTAAATAGAAATAGTCTTTTGCACTGCTAATAAGGTCGTCGGACTCAAAAAAGATGTATTAATTATCTAAATCACCATTGATATTTAACTCCAATTAGTATAAAAGCTAATTCATGCCCAAACATAACAAACAAGACTTTATCATCTATGCCTACATCAGTTTACCAAGTCAATATTTTTAAGCTATATAATCTTACTGAAGTACAAAATGCAGAGTTATATTTGAAAGATATACTTAACTGTATCTCCATCAGCAGATATTTGTGTGGGCATATGCATTGTTCTTTCTGCCATGCTACACTAAAAGAGCTGGAAATTAAAAAAAAAAATTTTTTTTTAATTACTTACAAAAATTACTTAATTTTTAATTACTTAAAAATTTAATCTTACGACATAATTTAGATCAATTAGGGGGCATAATATAGGTATTTTCGCAAGATTTAGTTTTTAGTTAACATTATTAATCTGTTTTAAACTGTGACTGTCTTGCTAGATGGGCTTGTATATGATGAATAGTATGTAATATTCAACTTATAGTGTAGAGTAATACATTTGACCATAAGCACATAAAAAGCACCTTAAAGTTAAATTCCCTTTGGAAATCAAGAGGATAAGAGCACTCTTCTTTAAATGACTCTATGGTCATAAGAAAGGAAAGTAGAAAATTTTGCTTTAAAAAATAGTTAAAAAAAAAAAAAAAAAAAAGCAAGACATTCATAAGCACTTAACTTTCCAGAGTAGCATACCAGAGGAGGCTTGAGCATTTGAATTTACCCATTGAAGGAGAATTGTGAAAGCAGACCTTAAAAACTCTAAACAAGTCCTTTAGACACTGAACTAAAATACTGATAATTGTCATTTATAAAGCATCTATTATGCACCCAGCATTGTGCTAAGGGTTTATGTGCTTTATTTACCTCTGTTAGTCCTCATAGTAGATCTGAGATACATGTATTTTCATTGCCATATGCCAGGTGAAAAAAATCAGACTCAGAAAGATTAAGTAACTTACTTTCCCCGGGATTCAGCTGTGCAGCAGACACAGGTTCGAACTGATTCTAAGCTGGTGTCCTTTCTACTGTCCCCAGTTGTGGACCAAATAAACATTCACTGTATTTGTAACAGTTGGGAACAGGGAGGAGAAGTACAAGAGAGCGTGCTGTGCTCATCTCCAAGTAGAACTGCCTGAGAAGGCCATACTACCCTACTTTCAAACACAGCACAAAGATACTAAGAATATGAGGCATGTTTCAAAAGGAAATAGTATATATTTGTAAAGCAAGTATTTGAAATATTTGAGAAGCAAACAGAATCAAAGAATGGTTCTGTGCCATAATCTCTTCACTTGCTCTATCCTGAGGATTATTGCACTTTAGTATACAAATGTGTATCATTTTCCCTAAAATTAAACAATGTTTTCTGATATGGATAGAGTTCTGTTTTGTGGTTTAGTTTAGTCCAGTATGTATGAAGGTTTTTTTTATTTATTTATCAGAAACTTAATGGTGGACATTGTAGTAATTTCCAGCCTTTTTTTTTTTTTTTTTTTTTTTTTTGAGATGGAGTCTGACTCTGTCGACAGGCTAGAGTGCAGTGGTGCAATCTCGGCTCACTGCAAGCTCTGCCTCCCGGATTCACACCATTCTCCTGCCTCAGCCTCCCTAGTAGCTGTGACTACAGGTGCCTACCACCACACCTGGCTAATTTTTTGTATTTTTAATAGAGACGAGGTTTCACAGTGCTAGCCAGTATAGTCTTGATCTCCTGACCTCGTGATCCACCCACTTCAGCCTCCCAAAGTGCTAGGATCACAGGCATGAGCCACCATGCCTAGCCAGTAATTTCTAGCTTTTAATGGAAATCAGCAACAAACATTGTTGATTTAAGTCAACAATGTTTGGCCAGACACAGTGGCTAACACCTATAATCCCAGCACTTTGGGAGGCCAACGCAGGAGGATCACTTGAGGCCAAGAGTTTGAGACCAGACTGGCCAACATGGCAAAATCCCGTCTCTACTAAAAAACTTAGCCGGGCATAGTGGTGCAGGCCTGTAATCCCAGCTACTCAGGAGGCTGAGGCACAAGAATTGCTTGAACCCAGAAGGTGGAGGTTGCAGTGAATCAAGATCCCGCCACTGCATTCCAGCCTGGGTGACAGAACAAGACTCTGACTCAAAAAGTAAATAAATAAATAAATAAATAATGTTTATTTAAATCAACAATAAATATTGTTTTTCAAATACCGTAGTATTTCAAGTAAATTACTACAAATTCAATTAATTTGAAGTAAATTACTACTACATTATACAGCGTATCTCTGTATAATGACTGAATTTTTGGCAAATCTGCCAAAAATTATTTGAGAACTAGAGACGCAACTTATCTTGTATTTAAAAGCCTAATTAAGTGTCTTAAACAAATAGGGGTTTATTTCTTTCACATAAGTCTAGAGCAGAAGTTCTCAAAGTATGATCACTGGGCACCGAGGATTCCTGAGACTCTTTGGGGGGACCCATGGGTTCAATTTTTTTCTAATAATACGAGGGGTTTTTGTTTTTGTTTTGGATAGAGCCTCACTCTGTCACCAAGGCTGGAATCCAGTGGCACAGTCGCAACTCACTGCAGCCTCAACCTCCCAAGCTCAAGCGATCCTCCCCACCTCAGCCTCCCAAATAGCTGGGATTACAGGCATCTGCCATCACACCCTGCTAATTTTTGCATTTTTTTGTAGAGATGGGGTTTTGCCATGTTGCCCAGGCTGATCTCATACTCCTGAACTCAAGTAATTCTTCTGCCTGGCCTCCCAAAGTGCTGGGATTACAGGTGTGAGTAGTATGGCCACTGCACTTAGCCCATACTAGGGTTTAATTTGCCTTTCCATTGTGTTGATATTTACACTGATGGTTCAAAAGCAATGGTGGTTAAAACTACTGCTACCTTCGGCTGGGCACAGTGGCTTACACCTGTAATCCCAACACTTTGGGAGGCCAAGGTGGGTGTATCACCTGAGGTCAGGAGTTCAAGACCAGCCTGGCCAACATGGTGAAACCCCGTCTCTACTAAAAATACAAAAAATGGCTGGGTGTGGTGGTGGGCACCTGTAATCTCAGCTATTTGGGAGGCTGAGGCAGGAGAATTGCTTGAGCCCAGGGGGCAGATGTTGCAGTGAGCAGAGATCGCGCCACTGCACTCCAGCCTGGGCAATAAGAGCGAGACACCATCTCAAAACAAAACAAAAAAACCTGCTACCTTCATCAAAAAAAAGGCTCCAAATTGTATTATTAGTTATTGCACTATTCACCTCACATATTCACAACAACAAAAACCAATGAATACCCATAAAGCATTTATACTGTATAGAAGTATGATGGTTGTCTTGAGGAAAACAAGTTCCGTGATTGATTGAGTTTTGAGAAATAGGAACTCCTTTTTTCATGGAATATTATTAATTTCAAGTGCAATTGACAAACACTGATGATTTAAGCTTGGAGATTTCTAAGACAGATTCTTGAAAATGAATGAAGCATGGTTTGTAACATTAAGTAAAATAACTAAGCCAGGCGAGGTGGATCGTGCAATCCCAGCACTTTGGGAGTCTGAAGTAGGAGAATTGCTTGAGCCCAGGAGTCTGAAACTAGCCTGGTCAGCATAGCGAGACCCGGTCTCTACAGAAGAAAAATTTAAAAATTCGTCAGGCATGGTGGTGCGTGCCTATAGTCCCAGCTACTCGGGAGGCTGAGACAGAAAGATTGCTGGAGCGCCAGAGTTTGAGGCTGCAGTGAGCTATGATTATGCCATTGCACTCCAGCCAGGGCAACAGAGTGAGATCCCGTCTAAAGAAACAAACAAACAAAAAATAATGAATGAAAAGAAAAGATTAGAAAACTAACTGAAAATGTACTTCCTAAATGATAAAATTTACATTTTTGTAAATTTTGTAATAATGAGCTTTACAGCTAAAATTAGAGCTTTTGGAGAGATTCTATCAACCATCATGATCTTGACAGCTTCCCAACATTTAAAAACTTTTCTAAAAACATTGGTGGCGATATTAACAATGCAAACATTTGATTTTTTTTTTTTTAGACAGTCTCGCTCTGTTGCCCAGACTGGAGTGTAGTGGCACAATCTCGGCTCACAGAAACCTCCGCCTCCCGGGTTCAAGAGATTCTCCTGTCTCAGCCTCCCAAGTAGCTGGAATTACAGGCGTGTGCTACCACACCTGGCTAATTTTTGTATTTTTAGTAGAAACAAGGTTTTACCATGTTAACCAGGCTGGTCTTGAACTCCTGACCTCAGGTGATCTGCCCACCTCGGCCTCCCAAAGTGCTGGGATTACAGGTGTGAACCACCACGCCCGGCCAACAGTGCACAATTATTAAGTATATTCACCAACCTGTGCAATAGATCTCAAAAAATCCAAATCTTCCCAAACTAAATCTTTATATCCATAAAACAATAGCCACACTTTCTCCCCTATTTCTGGGACTCACAATTGTACTTTCTGTGTCTATGAACTTGACTACTTTAGGTACTTCATACAAATGGGATTCTGTAACATTTGTCCCTTTGTGACTGAATTATTTCACTTAGCATAATGTCTTCAAGGTTCATCTCTGTTGTAACGTGTCAGAATTTCCTTCCTTTTTAAGGCTAAATGATGTTCCACTGTACATACATACCATATATTGCTTATCCATTCATTTATCAGTGGACATTTGGGTTGCTGCCACCTGTTGGCTATTGTGAATAATGCTTCTATGAATATAAATTGTGCAAATATATTTTCTGGACCCTGCTTTCTATTCTTTGGGGCATATACCCTGAGGTGGAATTGTTGAATCGTATGGTAATTCTATGTTTAATGTTGTTGTTGTTGTTGCTGTTGTTGTTGTTTGAGACTAAGCCTCACTCTGTCACCCAGGCTGGAGCGCAATGGCGTGATGTCAGCTCACTGCAACCTCTGCCTCCCGGGTTCAAGCGATTCTCCTGCCTCAGCCTCCAGAGTAGCTGGGATTACGGGCGCACACCACCATGCCTGGCTACATTTTGTATTTTTAGTAGAGATAGGGTTTTGCCATGTTGGTCAGGCTGTTCTCAAACTCCTGATCTCAGGTGATCCACCTGCGTCAGCCTCCCAAAGTGCTCAGATTACAGGCATGAGCCACCACGCCCAGCATCTATGTTTAATTTTTAAAGAAAACAAACACAGCAGTCACACCATGTCACTACATTCCCACCGGTCATGCACAAGGTGCCAACTTCTCCATGCCTTTACCAGCACATGTTACTGTGGTTTTGGATAGCAGTCATCCTAATGGGTATGTGAACCAAAAATCTCTGAGACAGGTCTCAATCAATTTAGAAAGTTTAGGCCGGGCACGGTGGCTCATTCCTGTAATCCCAGCACTTTGGGAGGCTGAGGTGGGTGGATTGCCTGAGGTCAGGATTCGAGACCAGCCTAGCTAACATGGTGAAACCCCATCTCTACTAAAAATACAAAAATTAGCCGGGCATGGTGGCAGGTGCCTGTAATCCCAGCTACTCAGAAGGCTGAGGCAGAATTGCTGGAACCCAGGAGATGGAGGTTGCAGTGAGCCAAGATCACGCCCACTACACTCCAGTCTGGGTGACAGAGCAAGGCTCCATCTCCAAAAAAAAAGAAAGTTTATTTTGCCAAAGTTAAGGACACTCCTGTGACACAGCATCAGGAGGTCCTGATGACATGTGCCCAAAGTGGTCAGGGGTACAGTTTGCTTTTATACACTAGGGAGACATAATATACATCAATCAATATGTGTAAGATTTACATTGGTTTGGCTAAGCGTGGTGGCTCATGCCTGTAATCTCAGCACTTTGGGAAGCCGAGGCGGGTGGATCACGAGGTCAGGAGAACGAGACCATCCTGGCTAACACCGTGAAACCCTGTCTCTACTAAAAATACAAAAACAAAAATTAGCTGGGCGTGGTGGCGGGTGCCTGTGGTCCCAGCTACTCAGGAGGTTGAGGCAGGAGAATGGCGTGAACCTGGGAGATGGAGCTTGCAGTGAGCTGAGATGGTGCCACTGCACTCCAGCCTGAGCGACAGAGCAAAACTCCGTCTCAAAAAAAAAACGAAAAAAAAAGATTTACATTGGTTTGATCTGGAAGGGTGAGACAACTTGAAGTGGTTGGGGGAGGGGAGGTTCAAGGTCTTAAGTAGATTTTTTTTTTTTTTTTTTTTTTTTTTTGAGACGGAGTCTCGCTCTGTCGCCCAGGCTGGAGTGCAGTGGCGCGATCTCAGCTCACTGCAAGCTCCGCCTCCCGGGTTCACGCCATTCTCCTGCCTCAGCCTCCCGAGTAGCTGGGACTACAGGCGCTGCCACCACGCCTGGCTAGTTTTTTGTATTTTTAGTAGAGACGGGGTTTCACCGTGTTAGCCAGGATGGTCTCGATCTCCTGACCTCGTGATCCGCCCACCTTGGCCTCCCAAAGTGCTGGGATTACAGGCGTGAGCCACCGCGCCCGGCTTAAGTAGATTTTTAAATGTTCTGATTGGCATTTGGTTGAAAGAGTTGTTATTAATAGAAAGGAATGTCTAGGTTACAATAAAGGGTTCTTGAGACCAAGCTTTTATTGTGCAGATGAAGCCTCGAAAGTAGCAGGCTTCAGAGAGAACAAATTGTAAATGTTTCTTATCAGACTTAAAGTCTGTGTTGATGTTAATGCTGGTCAGTTTTTCCTAAATTCCAAAAGGGAAGAGGGTGTAATGAGGCATGTCTGACCTGAACTAGTTTCTCAGGTTAACCTTGGAATGTCCTTGGCTAAGAGGAGGGGTCCGTTCAGATGGTTGGGAAGACTTAGAATTCTTTTTTTGGTTTACAGGTGTGAAGTCCTATATCACTGTGGTTTTCTTGTTTGTTTGTTTGTTTGTTTTGAGACAGGGTCTCACTCTGTCACCCAGGCTGGAGTGCAGTAGCATGATCTCTACCTCCCAGATTCAAGTGATTCTCCCACCTCAGCCTCCCAGATAGCTGGAACTACAGGCATGAGCCACCACACCCAGCTAATTTTTGTATTTTTATTTTTTATTATTTTATTTATTTTATTTTTTTGGATGGAGTCTCACTCTGTCACCCAGGCTGGAGTGCAGTGGTGCAGTCTTGGCTCATTGCAACCTCTGCCTCCCAGGTTCAAATGATTCTCCTGCCTCAGCCTCCTAAGTAGCTGGGACTCCAGACATGCACCACCACGCCCAACTAATTGTTGTGTTTTCTTAGTAGAGGTGGGGTTTCACCATGTTGGCCAGGGTGGTCTTGAACTCTTGACTTCAGGTGATCCACCCGCCTTGGCCTCCTAAAGTGCTGGGATTACAGGTGTGAGCCACCGTGCCCAGCCAATTTTTGTATTTTTAGTAGAGACAGGGTTTCACCATGTTGGCCAGGCTGGTCTTGAGCTCCTGACCTCAGGTGATCGCCCTGAGTGCTAGGATTCCAGGTGTGAGCCACTGCACCTGGCCCCTATAAAAGTTTTGAAAAAAGGAGAAAAATTTCAGGACCTGGTGCTGGTGAAAAATTCTTAGACTTGACAACAAAGACAATACATAAAAGAAAAAACTGGTAAATTAAATATCATCAAAATTTAAAAATTAAAATTAAAAAATTAAAAATGCACTGTGAAAATTCTGGGTAAGTGATAAAAAGGCTGCAGACTGGGGGAAAATATTTTCACACCACACATTTAACACTGAATTTGAATCTAGAATACATAAAGACTTTTTTTTTTTTTTTTTTTTTTTTTTTTTTTTTTTTTGAGACGGAGTCTGGCTCTGTCGCCCAGGCTGGAGTGCAGTGGCGCGATCTCGGCTCACTGCAAGCTCCGCCTCCCGGGTTCACGCCATTCTCCTGCCTCAGCCTCCCGAGTAGCTGGGACTACAGGCGCCCACAACCGCGCCCGGCTAATTTTTTGTATTTTTAGTAGAGACGGGGTTTCACCGTGGTCTCGATCTCCTGACCTTGTGATCCGCCCGCCTCGGCCTCCCAAAGTGCTGGGATTACAGGCGTGAGCCACCGCGCCCGGCCCATAAAGACTTTTTTAAAACTCAAAAGCAGTCTGAGGTATAGGATACTGTGTGGGCTACAGTGCTGGGGACCTGGCCACACCATTGAGTCCTGCTGGTGTTACATCACTGCAGCCGTCCAGGAGGACATGAGGGGGATGTCAGTGGGGTTCCAGGAATGTGGAGATGCAGGAGCTTTTGGGCCCCAGGGCAGGATGCAGTCCAGCAGGTGCTTGCTCTGAAAATGGTGTCCTTGGAGGTTGGACACAGTGGCCCACACCTGTAATCCCAGCACTTTGGGAGGCCAAGGCGGGTGATCACTTGAGGTCAGGAGTTCAAGACCAGCCTGTCCAACATGGTGAAACTCTGTCTCTACTGAAAAAAAAAAAAAAATACAAAATTAGCCAGGCATGGTGGCAGAAGCCTGTAATCCCAGCTACTCAAGAGGCTTAGGCAGGAGAATCACTTAAACCAAGTAGGTGGAGATTGCAGTGAGCCGAGATTCTACCACTGCACTTCAGCCTGGGTGACAGAGTGAGACTCTGTCTCAAAAAAAACAAACAAAACACTGTTCAGTAGTTTTGGGTTTTTTGGGGGAGCATTGAGGGGTTTGAGACAAGTCTTACTGGGATTATAGGCACAGGCCACCATGCCCAGCTAATTTTTATATTTTTAGTAGTGACAGGGGGATCTCATCATGTTGGCCAGGCTGGTTTCAAACTCCGGAGCTAAGGAATCCTCCCACCTTAGCCTCCCATAATGCTGAAATTACAGGCATGAGCCACCACACGTGGCCTCTGTTTAGTACTTTTAGTTAACATGCAGTTACTATATAACCCAGAAATTACATTCCTAGCTATCTATTTAACGTAAACAAAAGCATATGTCTACAAAAACACTTACATAAGAATGTTAATAGCACCTTTATCAAAATAACCTAAAACTATAAACAACATGTCCAACAAGAGGGCGATAAACAATCTGCGATGTATTTATTCAAAGAAGACTAGTTAGCAGTGGAGGAGTTTGTTTATATATGAAACAGAGTGGATGAATCTCAAAGTCAAGATACTGAGTAGAAAAAGCCAGACACAAAATTATCTATACTATTTGATTTCATTCATGTGAAACTTCAGAAAAGGCAAAGCTATTCCAGGGCAAGAGGAATTTGAACAGTATAGCATTAGGAGATATACCTAATGTAAATGACGAGTTAATGGGTGCAGCACACCAACATGGCACAGGTATACATATGTAACAAACCTGCACGTTGTGCACATGTACCCTAGAACTTAAAGTGTAATAAAAAAAAAAAAAAGATGAGAAGGCTGACTTGAAAGGGGCCTGAAGAAACTTTCTGGATTTAAATGTTGGTAAAAGCTCATTAAAATCCCTGCATTTTCCTGTGTACATTATATGTTGATTTTAAAAATAATGTTACACAAAGATAAAGCATAAGTTGCCTGACACATTACTTCTCAGAAACCCAACAGGGCTTTTTGTAATCTGTTTCTTTTTCTTTTTTTGAGATGGATTTTCATGCTTTTTGCCCAGACTGGAGTGCAGTGGCATGATCTCGGCTCACTGCAAACTCCACCTCCTGGGTTCAAGCAATTCTCCTGCCTTAACCTCTCAGGTAGCTGGGATTACAGGCATGTGCCACTATGCCCGGCTAATTCTGTATTTTTAGTAGAGATAGGGTTTCACCATGTTGGCCAGGCTGGTCTTGAACTCCTGACCTCAGGTGATCTGCCCACCTCGGCCTCCCAAAGTGCTGGATTACAGGTGTGAGCCACTGCGCCCAGCCTAAGTCTGTTTCTTTTCTTCCCTTTTCTTCCTTTTTTGAGACAGGGTCTCGCTCTGTCACACAGGCTACAGTGCAATGGCATGAGCATGGCTCACACTGCAGCCTCAACCTCCCAGGCTCAAGCAATCCTCCCAACTTAGCCTCCCAAGTAGCTGGGACTACAGGTGCACACCACCATGCCTGGCTAATTTTTGTATTTTCTATAGAGATGAGGGTCTCACTACATTGCCCAGGCTGGTCTCAAACTCCTGGTCTCAAGCAGTCCTCCCACCTCAGCCTCCCAAAATGCTGGGATGACAGGTTTGAACCACTGCACCTGGCCTGTTTGCCTTTTGAGGAATGGCCACACTGTTTTTCAGAGCAGCCACAACCCCCACCAGCAATGTATGTGTTCCAGTTTCACCACCTTGCCAAAACTTATATTCTGTTTTTGGTTTTTCAGTAGCCATCCTAGTAAGTATAAAGTGGTAACTTTGCATTTTATTTCCCATTTGTATATTTTCTTTGGAAAAATGTCTATTCAAGTCCTTCATCCATTTTAGTTATTTCTCCTTTTTGCTGTTGAGTTGTAGGAGTTATTTATGTATTTTGGATATCATACCTTTATCACATATACAATTTGAAAATATTTTCACCCATTCTGTAAGTTGTCTTTTCACTTTCTTGATATTCTTGATATTGTCCTTCGATATGCCACTGCCACACAGTTTTGATTACTGTAGCTTTGTAGAAAGCTTTGAAACTGGAGAGTGCTGCTGATGCCCCAGTGGAGAAGCTGAGGTCAACATCAGATTTGAAATATTTAAAGTGGATACAAAACTATTTCAGCAATGCAGACAATTAAGTGTGTTGTTGTGGGCGATGGTGCTGTTAGTAAAACATGTCTCCTGATATCCTACACAACAAATAAATTTCCATCGGAATATGTACCAACTGTTTTTGACAATTATGCAGTCAGTTACGATTGGTGGAGACCCATATACTCTTGGGCTTTTTGATACTGCAGAGCAAGAGCATTATGACAGATTACTACTACTGAGTTATCCACAGACAGATGTATATCTAGTCTGTTTTTCAGTGGTCTCTCCACCTTCATTTGAAAATGTGAAAGAAAAGTGGGTGCCTGAGATAACTCACCACTGTCCAAAGCCTCCTTTCTTGCTTGCTGGGACCCAAACTAATCTCAGAGATTACCCCTCTATTATTGAGAAACTTTCCAAGAACAAACAGAAGCCTGTCACTCCAGAGACTGCTGAAAAGTTGGTCCGTGACCTGAAGGCTGTAAGGTATGTGGAGTGTTCCGCACTCACACAGAAAGGCCTAAAGAATGTGTTTGACGGCCGGGCGCGGTGGCTCAAGCCTGTAATCCCAGCACTTTGGGAGGCCGAGGCGGGCGGATCACGAGGTCAGGAGATCGAGACCATCCTGGCTAACACGGTGAAACCCCGTCTCTACTAAAAATACAAAAAAAAAACTAGCCGGGCGCGGTGGCGGGCGCCTGTAGTCCCAGCTACTCGGGAGGCTGAGGCAGGAGAATGGCGTAAACCCGGGAGGCGGAGCTTGCAGTGAGCTGAGATCCGGCCACTGCACTCCAGCCTGGGTGACAGAGCAAGACTCCGTCTCAAAAAAAAAAAAAAAAAAAAAAAAAAAGAATGTGTTTGACGAAGCAATATTGGCTGCCCTGGAGCCTCCAGAATTGAAGAAGAGCCGCAGGTGTGTGCTGCTATGAACATCTCTCCAGAGCCCTTTCTGCACAACTAGTGTCGGCATCATACTAAAAGCAGTGTTTAAATCAAACTAAAGATTAAAAATTAAAATTCATTTTTGGAATAATGACAAATGCCCTGCACCTACCCACATGCACTCATGTGAGACAAGGCCCATAGGCATGGCCCTTCCCCCTCCCAGGACTAGTTAATTTTGAGTTATTGTGTATTGTCAGAAAAGTGATTAGTACTAGTTTTTGTTTTGTTTCAAAAAATTTTTTTGTTGTTGTTTAAAAGAAAGGCATGGGCCGAGCGCAGTGGCTTACGCCTGTAATCCTAGCACTTTGGGAGGCTGAAGTGGGCAGATCATGAGGTCAAGAGGTCGAGACCATCCTGGCTAACACGGTGAAACCCTGTCTCTAGTAAAAATATAAAAAATTAGCTGGGCATGGTGTCACGTGCCTGTAGTCTCAGCTAATTGGGAGGCTGAGGTAGGAGACTCACTTGAACCCGGGAGGGGGAGGTTGCAGTGAGCCGAGGTTGCACCATTGCACTCCAGCCTGGGTGACAGGGCAAGACTCTATTTCACACACACACAAAAGAAGCAAGGCATGCTTGTGGATGACTTTGTAATAAACTAACTGCAGTTGTTGAAGCTGCTCCCTGGTTCCACTCTGGAGAGTAATCTGGGACATCTTAGTGTTGTTTTTTTTCTCCTCTTCTTTGGGGGCAGTGTGTGTAGGGTTTGTTTTTCAGTACTGTTTTTTTAATTCATTAACCAGTGGATAGCCCTTAAAGGGAGGAGGACAGAATGATTCCACATTCCACTTCCTAGATCTAGTTGAGAAACCATGCTCCTCATCCGGTGCTCTTAGGAAGGAGTATAGGAAATGCCTCATTTAGTAACATGCTCCTTTTTGAAAGTTGCCTTTTCTCTCCACCCTCGAGTAGATTCAGTATTTGATGAAACTCATGAAAGTGGGTGGAGCCTGTCTTGCCCCTTCTCTTTTCTAGGATGCACTGTAGGTGACTGTGACTTTCAAGGACATTTGTTTGCCATTTGCTGATTTTTGGGGGAAGTTAATTTCTAACCTCTTTCACTGGTAAATGAAGAAAAGTATTGCGCCTTTGAAATACACCAAATGAATCAAATGAATTGAGTTTGTAATGAAAATTTTTTTCCCTGTCAGTCATTGTCTTATATGCTTAGCATAGATTTGCAACTCAGTAGTATATGGTGTTCCTAGAATGCAGCTGAAGAACTGGTATGTAGAGGAAATACGAGGGGTGGGTGGTGCTATAAGACAGACATCTGTGGAATGATTCACATCCTCTCAAGTTAGGAGGACGGAGGCCTGCTTCATTAAGAAGCTGGAGGTAGGGTGGGGATGTGGAGAACACTTAACAACATGGGGACCAGTCAGGGGAATCCCCTTATTTCTGTTTTGCATATGAGGAACCCTAAAGCAGCCAGGTAAGGCTCTCTAGTTTAATAAAAATCATGGAGACTTTTTTTTTTTTGACATGGAGTCTCGCACTATCACCCAGGCTGGGGTGCAGTGGCCACGACCTCGGTTCACTGCAAGCTCCACCTACTGGGTTCATGCTATTCTCCTGCCTCAGCCTTCCGAGTAGCTGGGACTACAGGTGCCTGCCACCACACCCGGCTAATTTTTTGTATTTTTAGTAGAGAAGCGGTTTCACTGTGTTAACCAGGATGGTTTCGATCTCCTGACCTCGTGATCTGCCCACCTTGGCCTCCCAAAGTGCTGGGATTACAGGCGTGAGCCACCAAGCCTGGCCTTTTTTTTTTTTTCTTTTTTTTGAGACGGAGTTTCGCTCTTGTTGCCCAGGCTGGAGTGCAATGGCTCTCAGCTCACCACAACCTCTGCCTCCTGGGTTCAAGCAATTCTCCTGCCTTATCCTCCCGAGTAGCTGGGATTACAGGCATGCGCCACCACGCCCGGTTAATTTTATATTTTTAGTAGAGATGGAGTTTCTCCATGTTGGTCAGGATGGTCTCAAACTCTTAACCTCAGGTGATCCACCCACATCGGCCTCCCAAAGTGCTGGGATTACAGTCGTAAGCCACCACGCCCAGCCGGAAAGAGTCTTATGAAGACTCTCCATAAGTGTTAATAGGGATTTTATTAGTTTATTTTGGTTGCAGTTTCTAATTTTTAAAAACATTGAAGTAATTTTTTCCACCTTCCCAATCCTAATTCTTATAGATTCATTCTTGTTGAACTAATGCTTTCTCATGTCTCAATTCTTTGTATATACATTGTTTTCAGATGTATTAAACAAAAACCTTTTAAAAAAGAAAAAAAAAAGCAACCTTTGGAATTGGGAAGTGTGATTCCTCTGACTTTGTAATTCTTTATAAGCTTTTAGCTATTTGGAGCCCTTTATAATTATTCCATATGGATGTAAGCATTGTCTTACTTATTTCTGCATAAAAGGCTGTTGGGATATCGACTGGAATTAGGTTGAATCTACAGATCACTTTGAGTAATCTTGACATGTTAACAATACTGAGTCTTCCTACCCATGACATGATGTCTTTCTGTTTAGCCCTTCTTTAATTTACTTTTAGCCACATTGTGTTCTTTTTAGTGTATAAGCCATTCACCTCAAATTTATCCTATGTATTTTATTTTATTTTATTTTTTATTTTTATTTTTTGAGATGGAGTCTCACTCTGTCTCCCAGGCTGGAGTGAAGTGGCACGATCTTAGCTCACTGCAACCTCTGCCCTCCAGGTTCAGGCGATTCTCCTGCCTGACCCTCTCAAGTAGCTGGGACCACAAGCGCGCACCACCATCCCCGGCTAATTTTTGTATTTTTAGTGGAGATGGGGTTTCACTATGTTGGCCAGGCTGGTCTTGAACTCCTGACCTCAGGTGATCCGCCTGCTTTGGCCTCGCAAAGTGCTGGGATTACAGGGGTAAGCCACTGCTCCCGGCCTGTATTTTACTTTTTAGATGCTATTGCAAATGGAATTACTTTCTTAACTTTTTTGTTTATTTATTTCAATTGTATGGAAACATAATGGGTTTTTGTGCATATGTTAATCTTGCATCCTGCAACTTTGCTGAATTCATTTATTAGCTCTAGTAGCCTTTTCATGGATTCTTTTGGATTTGCTATATATTTGGGATATGTATTCTCATCTGCAAATAAATATAGTTTGACTACTTCCTCTCCAATTTTGATACTTTTCATTTTTTTAATTGTCTAATTGTTCTTGTTGAAACTTCTAGTAGAATATTGAATAGCAGTAGTAAAACAGGGCATTAAAAACCTTCCAACAAAGTTAAGTCCACGAAAAAATGGCTTCACTGGTGAATTCTACCAAACATTTCAAAAAGAATTAACAGCAATCCTTCTCACACTCTTCCAAAAGGGAAAGAGGAAAAAACAATTCCTAACTCATTCTGTGAGGCCAGTATTATCCAAATATTAAAGCCAAATAAAAACATCATAACAGGCTGGGCATGGTGGCTCACACCTGTAATCCCAGCACTTTGAGAGGCTGAGGTGGGAGGATTGCTTGAGCCCAGGAGTTTGACCAGTCTGGGCAACACAGTGAGACTGCATCTCTACAAAAAATAAAAAATTAGCTCAGTGTGGTGATATATGCCTGTAGACCCAGCTACTCAGGAGGCTGAGATGGGAGAATAGCTTGAGCACAAGAGGTTGAAGCTTCAGTTAGCCATGATCGTGCCACTGCGCTCCAGCCTGGGTGACAGAGCAAGACCCTGTCCTCTGCTACCAAAAAAATAGTGTTTTGTTTTTAATTGTTTTAATGTTTTAATTGCATATGTTTGCAGATTTTTCAGTTTTCTTATGCTTATTGATATCTGGCATCACTCCATTGTGATCATAAAAGATACTTTGTATAATTCAATATTTTAAAAATGTATTATGTGTTTTATGACCCAACATATGGTCTATTTTGAAGAATGTCACCCTTTCCCCCAAATGTTTATTTTTGTTTCTTTTTTTGTTTGTTTTTGAGAGACTAAGTCTCACTCTGTCGCCCAGGCTGAAGTGCAGTGGTGCAGTTTCAGCTCACTGCAACCTCTGCCTCCTGGGTTCAAGTGATTCTCCTGCCTCAGCCTCCCAAGTAGCTTGGATTACAGGTGCATGCTGCCACACTAATTTTTGTGTATGTTTTAGTAGAGACAGGGTTTCTCCATGTTGGCCAGGCTGGTCTCGAACTCCTGACCTCGTGATCCACCCGCCTCAGCCTCCAAAAGTGCTGGGATTACAGATGTGAGCCACTGCGTCCAACCTTTTATGTTTTTCAGACAGTCGCACTCTGTTGCCCAGGCTGGAGTGCAGTGGCTCAATCTCAGCTCACTGCAACCTCCCCCTCCCAGGTTCAAGCAATTCTCCTGCCTCAGCCTCTTGAGTAACTGGGACTACAGGTGCACATCACCACGCCTGGCTAATTTTTGTATTTTTGTAGAGATAAGGGTTTCACTATATGTTGACCAGGCTGGTCTTGAACTCATGACCTCAGGTGATCTGCTCACCTCAGCCTCCCAAAGGGTTGGGATTACAGGTGTGAGCCACTGACCCCAGCTTCAATACCTATTTGGCAATGGCCAGGCCAGAACCTGTCACTCCCAAGCCTAAGAATGCTCACTGACTCTTCCCTGTGCACAGAAGCAAACCCTGGCTCTTGGATATGGTGCTCTGGGCCTGACACCTCAGCTGTCTTGTGATGCCCCTGCTCCCTGTCACTCACCCTCCCAGGATCACCTGCCATGCTCTTTGGTCATTTGCAAGCTCCTATATGATAAGTTTACCTCTCCCTCTATCTCCCAAACAGAACACTCACTTTTGCTTGTTGAAATCCCAGCCAAATAGAGCACAGGCATAGATTGGAGGTCCTTCTTTCCAGGAAAACTTTCCTAACTCCTGTTAATTCATATTTAGTCTTCTTTCTTTTTTTCTTTTTTTGGAGACAGGGTCTCACTCTGACACCTGGGCTGCAGTGCAATGACGCGATCTCGGCTCACTGCACTCTCCGCCTCCCAGGTTCAAGTGATTCTCCCGCCTCAGCCTCCCAAGTAGCTGGGATTACAGCACGTGCTGCCAGGCCCTACTTTTGTATTTTTAGTAGAGTTGGAGTTTCGCCACATTGGCCAGGCTGGTCTCAACTCCTGACCTCAGGTGATACACCCACCTCGCCCTTCGAAAGTGCTGGGATTACAGGTGTGAGCCACCACACCTGGCCCAGTCTTTCTTCTTCCTGCTGCAATGAAACTTGATTTATGCTGATGCACCACCCTCAAGGCTCACAGAGCTGCACCTGGGTGTGTGTATGCTGCACGATGTGGAAAGGCAGGGGCCCACGAGAGAATGATCACCCTTTACACACCACATACACATTGACACATAAATGCAAACAGCACACCACTGATGATGCACATTCCCCCAATGCACCACACAACCATACACCCCACACACACATACTCACATGCTTAGTTCACATGCTCCTCTCCACACAGACCATACACACCATCAGTCACACATCCACCCTGCCACACACACAAACATATGCATGTGCGCATGCACACACTCACCACAGAGGACACTTACCATACAGCTACTCACACCACCCCACGTGCACATGCAAACAGACAAATCACACATCACTGTGGGCATGGGTTGCCTCAATACACTACACAATCACACTCACCATCCCCCAAATACAGACAGACACACACACACACGGAGAGCACATGTTTGTCACACACAGACCACTAGTGACACACACAAACACACCCACCCTGCTGAGAGCGGATGCCCCAACACACTCACACACACACGTACAGAGTGGGCTCTGGGTACTTCCTCAGCCTTGGCCTTCCAAACCCACAAAGGTTGTCTTTGCATCCTATGTCCTCCAACCCAGGTTCTGTCCTGGGCATGGCTCCTCAGGCCACTTTAGCCCGTCTCACCTCCAAACCCCAAATTCTGGCCTAAGCCATGTCCCACTAAGCTCAGGCAACTGGATTGGACTGCACTCACAAAGTCAGTCTAGGAGCTAAATTTCCAGATGGCAGTCTGTTTTGCTGAGTAAGATATTCATGGTTGCCAAAACTAAAACTTTTCCTCACAATAGGTAGTGATGCCCTCCTTCTCTGCCCTCCTTCTCCACCCTCCTCCTTAGCAATGAGCAGCAGCTCATCAAAAGCCACCGGGCATGGTGGCTTATACCTGTAATCCCAGCACTTTAAGAGCCCAAGGCAGGAGGATCACTTAAGGCTAGGAGTTTGAGACCAGCCTGGGCAACATAGCAAGACTCCATCTCTACAAAAAATTTAAAAATTAACCAGGCATGGTGCATGCCTCTAGCTACTCAGGAGGCTGAAGAGGGAAGATTGTTTGAGCCAAGGAAGTCAAGGCGGTAGTGAGCTATGATGACACCACTGCACTTCAGCCTGGGCGACAGAGAGAGATCCTGTCTCAAAAAAAAAATAAAAAACAAAAAACAGTCATTTTTTGGGGGGGAGACTGAGCAGTTTCCGGTCACACACCACATGAGTCCTAAGATGAGGTACGAGGGGAGCCAAGAATCTCCTTCCGACATGTCCCACAATGAATCTCCCCCTCCATGTCATTTATCCTGGTGGATTCTTTGGCAAGGAATAAGAACAATGAACTTCAAGTTACTTGAGTGAGCAAAATCCCATGGAAGTTGAAATATAATTCACTTTGTCTTTCATTAAAAAGTATCATGTCAATGTGTGTGTGTGTGTGTGTGTGTGTGTGTGTGTGTGTGTGACTTTTTTGAAGCTGAAGTTTTCTCTCGTTGCCCAGGCTAGAGTGCAGGAGCGCAGTCTCGGCTCACTGTAATATCTGCCTCCCAGGTTCAAGCAACTCTTGTGCCTCAGCCTCCCGAGTAGCTGGGATTACAGGCACCTGCCACCACACCAAGGTAATTTTTGTATTTTTAGTAGAGATGAGGTGTCACCATGTTGGCCAGGCTGGTCTTGAACTCCTGACCTCAGATGATCTGCCCACCTTGGCCTCCCAAAGTGCTAGGATTACAGGCATGAGCCACCATGCCCAGGTGTATCATGTCAATTTTGCAGGTGGCCTGAAGAAAATTGATTCAGAAAAGGGGTGCAAGGACAGATATAAACAGGCACTTGACATACTCTAGACTAGCTCTGTCCAGTAGAAACATAAGGTGAACCACGCACGTAATTTAAAATTTTCTGATAGCTGCATAAAAAAGTGAGAAGCAGCAGGTGGAATTTATTTTGAAAAGTGTGGGGCTAAAGCAACTCCATCTTGGAAACCAATCCGCCATATTGGTTTCTGATTATCCCCTGTTCCAGAAAGACCTCTAAGATTTCCAGTTTATCTGTTATTCCTTGTGTAAGAGCAGGTGCTTTCTGTAAGTCCTGCTGTTGGGTCAAACAACCCTGATGCTATCACACTTTAATTGTCCGGCCCAACCCTTCTGAATCACCCTTTCCCTATGGTATACAAAGCCCTGGGTCAAGAGGGTGATGATGCTGGGATCCACCATCTTGTCTCACCACTGCCCAAAACACAGACATGGCTTCTGTTCATAAGTCCCTATTAAATGTTTCTTTTTAAGAAATTGGAGGCCGGGCGCGGTGGCTCAAGCCTGTAATCCCAGCACTTTGGGAGGCCGAGACGGGCGGATCACGAGGTCAGGAAATCAAGACCATCCTGGCTAACACGGTGAAACCCCCTCTCTGCTAAAAAATACAAAAAACTAGCCGGGCGCGGTGGCGGGCGCCTGTAGTCCCAACTACTCGGGAGGCTGAGGCAGGAGAATGGCGTGAACCCGGGAGGCAGAGCTTGCAGTGAGCTGAGATCCGGCCACTGCACTCCAGCCTGGGCGGCAGAGCCAGACTCTGTCTCAAAAAAAAAAAAAAAAAAAAAAAAAAAAAGAAATTGGATTTGTCTGCTTTCCTTCCTGCCTTCCTTTCTTCCTTCCTTCCCCTTCCCTCCCTTTTTTCTTGTTCTCTCTCTTTTTCCTGACAGGGTCTCACTCTATCTCCCAGCACAGTGCACTGCAGCCTCAACCTCCCAAGTTCAAGTAGCTGAGACTACAGGCATGCCCCACCAAGCCTGGCTAATTTTTAAAATTTTTTGTAAAGATGGGATCTTGCTATGTTTCCCAGGCTCGTCTCAAACTCCTGGGCTCAAGCGATTCACCCTCCTCGGCCTCCCAAAGTGCTGTCATTATGAGCATGAACCACCATTCCCAGCCAAAATGACTGTTTTGAAAATAGTTTCATGGTTGGGCCCAGGGACACAGTTTAATTATAAGGGTCTTCCAGGTGATTCTATTAATACTTTGACTTCTCCAGTTTGAAGTGAGCCTCAGAGGGTTACTTTGTTTAACCATCCTTTGGAGGTTCTAACCCTTCACGGAAGACCTTTTGGAATATCATCACAGATGGAGACAGGAAACTTCTGGACATTCTTGACTGCTGCGTGTGAACTTGAAAAGAATAGAAATCTTAGAAATTCTCAAATGTTTCTAAAATCATTTTTTGCAAAGATCACATTTAGGAGACCCTTTCTTTCACCAAGGACAGCTGAGTCCCTGGCTGGTCCTTTTCAAAAAGGAACTCTCTTGAAATGTGTTCCTCAAAATGTTCTAGCTGCCACTTTATTTAATGTCCTTCTGTTCTTCCACACTGTGATTTCCTGTGCTCCTGTCTTAACTAACTCAATATGTTATTGCAGCAGCGCAGTCTCGGCTCACTGCAACCTCCGCCTCCCGGGTTCAAGCAATTCTCCTGCCTCAACCTCCAGAGTAGCTGGGACTACAAGCACCCGCCACCACGCCCAGCTAATTTTTGTATTTTTAATAGAGACGGGGTTTCACCATGTTGACCAGGCTGGTCTCGAACTCCTGACCTCAGGTAATCCGCCCACCTCGGCCTCCCAAAGTGCTGGGATTAGGGGTATGAGCCACCACGCCTGGCAGCAACTCAATCTTTTAAGATTCTCACCATCGCAGCTTCTGTATGCCAGTTAATGATGCCAAATTGTAACTATTTACTAATGAGTTATTCATTCTTGTTTGGGGTTTTTGTTTTTAAAATATTTGGGACACTATATCCTGGACCTTTGTAAGTGCACTTTAAAAAATTCATTTCTGGCCGGGCGCGGTGGCTCACGCCTGTAATCCCAGCACTTTGGGAGGCCGAGGTGGGCAGATCACCTAAGGTCAGGAGTTTGACACCAGCCTGGCCAACATGGTGAAACCCCGTCTCTACTAAAAATACAAAAATCAGCCAGGCACAGTGGCAGGCGCCTGTAATCCCAGTTATTCCAGAGGCTTAGACAGAAGAATCGCTTGAACCTGGGAGGCGGAGGTTGCAGTGAGCCGAAATCGCACTACTGCACTCTAGCCTGGGCCACAGAGCAAGACTCCGTCTCAAAAATGAAAAAAATTCATTACTTTCACAATCACTCACCAAGACTGATTATACTATTTCCAGTTCTGCAGAGGACATCAATAACAAGGCACAGCCCATGCCTCGAACTTTAAAGGAAGGAAAGAGACTCTAGGATTTCAGATTGCAAAGCGAGTTTTAACTCAATTTTACCGCTCCCTACCGCCATCCTGTGGGCACATTTATAATCTTCATAGGTGCTCCATTTATTTTCGCTCCTACCCTGGCATGAGATGTCTGAATCAAAAGGCTAATATCCAGAATCTACAAGGAACTCAAACAAATTAGCAAGAATAACACAAACAATTCCATCAAAAATGAGCTAACGACACGAATAGTCTGTTCGCAAAAGAAGATACGCAAATGGCCAATAAACGTGTGAAAAAATGCTCAATATCACTAATGATCAGGGAAATGCAAATCAAAACCACAATGTGATACCACCTAACTCCTGCAACAATGGTCATAATAAAAAAAAAAAGAAAATAGATGTTGGCATGGATGCAGTGGGCAGGGAACACTTCTACACTGCTGGTGGGAATGTAAACTAGTACAGCTGCTATGGAAAACAGTGCCCAGATTGCTTAAAGAACTAAAAGCAGAACTACCATTTGATCCAGAAATCCCACTACTGGATATCTACCCAGAGGAAATATTTGGGCTGTTTCCATAGTTTTGCAATTGCGAATTGTGCTGCTATAAACATGTGTGTGCAAGTATCTTTTTTGTATAATGTTTATAGCAGCACGATTCGCAATTGCAAAACTATGGAAACAGTCCAAATATCCATCAATCAATGAGTGGATAAAGAAATTGTGGTGGCTGGGCATGGTGGCTCATACCTGTAATCCCAGTACTTTGGGAGGCTGAGGCGGGCAGATCATCTGAGGTCAGGAATTCGAAACCAGCCTGGCCAACATGGCAAAAACCCATCTCTACTAAAAATACAAAAATTAGCTGGGTGTGGTGGTGTGTGCCTGTACTCCCAGCTACTTGAGAGGCTGAGGCAGTAGAATGTCTTGAACCCAGAAGGCAGAGGTTGCAGACAGCAGAGATTGCACCACTGCACTCCAGCCTGTATGACAGAGCAAGACTCCTTTTCAAAAAAAAAAAAGGAATTGTGGTATGTATATACCATGGAATACTATTCAGCCATACAAAGGAAAGAAATAATGGCGTTCACAGCAACCTGGATGGAATTGGAGACTATTACTCTAAGTGAAGTAACTCAGGAATGGAAAAACCAAACATTGTATATTCTCACTCATAAATGGGAGCTAAGCTATGAGGATGCAAAGGCATAAGAACAATACAGTGGACTTTCGGACTCAAGGGAAAGGGTAGAAGGGGGGTGAGAGATAAAAGACTACAAATTGGGTACAGTGTATACTGCTCGGGTGATGGGTGCACCAAATCTCACTAAAGAACTTACTCATGTAACCAAACACCACCTGTTCCCCAAAATCCTATGGAAATAAAAAATAAAATAAAATAAAATAGAAACTCAATTTACCAAGGCAAAAAAAGGCTGAGTCTACACCTCGTTATTTTTTAAAATCAGGAGTCACCCTGGTGCTTTTAAAAAAAAAACACCAAGGCTAGCTCAGTGAGATGCAGCAGAAGTAAGAGAGATTAAGAGCACAGGAAGGACTTGACTGGCTATGGCTGGAGAGGGAGGGGCTCACATGGAAAACAGTCCCAGGAATGTGGGCGGCCTCTAGAGAAATATGGTTTGGATCTGTGTCCCTGCAAAAATCTCATGTCGAATTGTAACCACAAGTGTTGGAGATGGGTTTGGTGGGAGGTGATTGGCTCATAGAAGTGGTTTCTAATGATTTAGCACCATGTATCTAGTACCATCTTGTGATAGAGTTCTCCTGAGACCGCTTGTTTAAAAGTGTGTCCCAGCAAAAGCTGTGGGGGCCTCACCTGTCCCCCAACCATGCTTAGCAAAAAAAATAAAACAAAAAATAGAAAAATAAGCATCTTACATGCTCCTGCCATGTAAGATGTGCTTGCTTCCCCTTCACCTTCTACCATGATTGTAAGTTTCCTGAGGCCTCCCCAGCCTTGCTTCCTCTATGGCCTGTGCAATTATGAACCATGAGCCTCTTTTCTTCATAAATTGCCTAGTCTCGGGTAGTTCTTTTTTTTTTTCTTTTTAATAGAGATGGTGTTTCACCATGTTGGTCAGGCTGGTCTCGAACTCTTGACCTCAAGTGATCCATCTGCCTCGGCCTCCCAAATTTCTAGGATTACAGGGATGAGCCACCACGCCCAGCCTAAGGTAGTTGTTTATAGTAGTATGAGAACAAACTAATACAAGGAGCAAAGATCAGTTATTGGTGGCAGGCAGCAAGGAAAGACTTTAGTCCTACTATGGCAAGGAACTCAATTCTGTCAACAATCCGATTAAGACTGGAAGTAGTTTCATGCCCAGGGCCTCCAGCATGGAACACTGCCCTGCTGACATTTAATTTGGTCCTTGCAAGACTCGAAACAAAAGAGTCAACTGAATGACACCATACCTGAAGTTTTTACTTACGGAACTACTAGAGTGTTAATTGTAACCTGCAAGGAATCTGCCAAACCATCCACTCACTTTAGATCCCACCCACAAGCTGAATGCAGGCCAGAGAGTATCACGATAATTGTGTGAGGGAGCAACAATCAGAAAAATTAGAAAACTTGAAGTGGAATACAGTCGTCCTTCTGTATCCACGGAGGATTGTTTCCAGGACATCCTTGGATACCAAAATCCTGATATAAAATGGCATCATATTTGCATATAACCTATGCACATCCTCTTATACACCTTAAATCTTCTCTAGATTATAATACCTAACACAATGTAAAAGCTATATAATACATAGCATGTATCCAGTTGGTATACTGCATTGTTTAGGGAATAATCAAAAGAAAAAAAAAGTCTGTAAATGTTCAGTATAGATACAACCATCCATTTTCTTCCCAAATATTTTTGCTCTGTGGTTGGTTGAATCCACAGATGCAGAACTCACAAGTACACAGGGCAGACTGGATTTCTTTTTTTTTTTTTTTTTTTTTTTTTTTTGAGACGGAGTCTCGCTCTGTCGCCCAGGCTGGAGTGCAGTGGCCGGATCTCAGCTCACTGCAAGCTCCGCCTCCCAGGTTCACGCCATTCTCCTGCCTCAGCCTCCCGAGTAGCTGGGACTACAGGCGCCCATCACATCGCCCAGCTAGTTTTTTGTATTTTTTAGTAGAGACGGGGTTTCACCGTGTTAGCCAGGATGGTCTCGATCTCCTGACCTTGTGATCCTCGGCCTCCCAAAGTGCTGGGATTACAGGCTTGAGTCACCGCGCCCGGCTGGCAGACTGGATTTCTTACACCTGAATTTCCTACAAAGATTAAAACTGAAAACAAGGATCCAACTAAAGTACATTTGTTTGGCTCTTAATGAGTCAACATATGCCACCAATACCGTTCAATTTTTGTTCGTTTATTTAGGAGTCAGTTCAAATTTCAAAGTAACTGAAGAATTTGCTTTTATAAATAGTTCGTGTACAATAGAACAACTTCAGGGAGGAATATTTTTATTTTTTAATTATTTATTTTTTGAGGCAAAGTCTCACTTTGTCACCCAGACTAGAGTCCTGCCTCAGTCCCCCAGGTAGCTGGGACTACAGGCTCACACCACCATGCCTGGCTAATTTTTGTATTTTTTTGTAGAGATGGGGTTTTGCCATGTTGGCCAGGCTGGTCTTGAACTCCTGAGCTCAAGCAGTTTGCCCACCTTAGCCTCCCAAAGTGCTAGGATTACAGGTGTGGGCCACCACACCTGGTCAGGCAAGAATATTTTTAAAGAAGTTAAGAAAACCCTAATGTATTATTAGGTTGGTACAAAAGTAATTGTGGTTTTTGCCATTACTTTTAATGCCAAAAACTACAATTGCTTTTACATCAACCTTATATAACCTTATCTTAGTCAGTTTGCAGAAAACAGACCAAGTAATTTATACAGTAAAGAAGTTCATTTTGGCTCATGGTTGTGGAAACTGGGAAGTCCAAGAGCATGGTGACAGCTTCTGGTGAGGGCTTTTATACTGTATCATAACTTGGCAAAAATGTGAAGGGAAAGTGAGCATGCATGCAGAAGAGACTGCAAGAATAAGCTAAGCTCACTTTTATAACAACCTGCTCTCATAAGAACTACTTCACTCCTAAGAAAACTAACTCCCTCCATAACACCATTAATCCATTAATGAGTGCTTAACCCAGGACCCAATCACCTGTTAAAGGCCCTACCTCCCAACACTGCAGCATTGGGAATTAAATTTCCAACACGTGAACTTTGGGGGGAACACATTCAAACCACAGCACAACTCAAGTGGAATTTGCTAAGCAGGTACTTTGTGGAAAATATTTGGGTCTGCCATAGGCTATTGAACCAGTAATGCCAACAGAGAGTTTCATTTGCTCTCGTTAACTTAGCCATTGTCAGTTTCATGAATTATTGTCAGAAATAGAAGCTAAATATCCTGACTTTCGTACAACACAGCAGTTTGATGCCTTGACAGTGGTAAAGATTTATCAAGATGTTTGTTTTTAGCTCAGGGCTGAGATTAAATTTTTTTCTAAATGAAAAGAACCACCCCCAACCACTTGTAAAACACCAAACGGCTTCGGAAATTAGCTTTTGCTGCAGACTTGATAATATTACTTAATGAATTCAAACTAAAATTACAAGGCTAAAGTAACCTATAACTTATACTATCATAAAGTCATTTCAATGACCACATTGAATCACAAGTAATACCAAGCTGCTTTATATACTTTCAGTGCTGTCTAAAGTTAAAACAGGAAGCAAGATCACCATCCCTACTCAAAATTAGCAGTGGCTGTATTTTCCATGCTCAATCTATAGTTCTGGTAGCATTTTTGGACCTCTATGCAAATGCAAAGCACATTTCTATATTTCGATATCCCTGTAACTGTGCAGTTGAGGAGTTCCCACCTAACCTTCAATTGGAAGTGATTAATCTGCCATATAATGACATGCTAAAGTGCAAATTTCAAGAGAAGAATATAACAGAACTCTATAAATGTCTTCCAAGCAATGAATATACTCAAGTTAAATCATATGTTCGTGGATGATCAGTATTTGGCAGTATGTATCTATCTTAAAAAAAATTTTCAAAGATGAAATATGTAAAATCTCATTATAACTGGTATAAACAGATGTACACAATTTTGATGCTGATGAACACTAACTCTGGGGCCTAGCACAGTGCTCACGACTGTAATCCCAGCACCTTGGGGGGCCTGAGGAGTAAGAATCCCTTGAGCCCAGGAGTTCTAGACTAGCCTGGACAACATAGTGAGATCCCCATCTCTACAAAAATGTTTTAAAAACTAGCGGGGCACAGTGGCTCAGGGTTGCTGTAGTCCTCGCTACCGGGGAGGCTGAGGCGGGAGGATGCTTGAGCCCAGGAGTTCAAGGCTGCAGTGAGCCATGATGGCACTACTGCCCTCCAGCCCGGGCGACAGAACAGGGCCCTGTCTGAAAAACAAAACAAAACAAAACTCACTAACTCTGAATTCCAATTAAGCAAAATGTTACACCTAAAAAAAGAAAAATTCCATTCTTTGCATCAGTAGCATTACTATATAATGATATAATGAGATCATTATCTTTTTTTTTTTTTTTTTTGAGATGGAGTCTTATTCTGTTGCCCAGGCTGGAGTGCAATGATGTAACCTCCGCTCACTGCAACCTCCCCCTCCCAGGTTCAAGCGATCCTTCTGCCTCAGCCTCCCGAATAGCTGGGATTACAGGCGCCCGTCACCACGCCCAGCTAATATTTGTATGTGTATTAGAGACGGGGATTTCACCATGTTGGCCAGGCTGGTCTCGAACCTCAAGTTATCCACCAAACTCAGCCTCCTAAAGTGCTGGGATTACACGCGTGAACCACCGCGCCCGGCCAATATCATCATCATTATATTTTGAGTTTTATCAATATGAAATTGATGGGAAGGAGGAGTGGTTCCACGATTGAGAGCAAGGCTTGTGTCGTCACCATGGAGACGGACAGTCCAACGCTTCTGATTGGCAGGGACCAAGGGACGGGTCCTCGGCCCGTCCCCCTCGACCCTCTCGGACCGGAAAGTCCTGGCAAGGCTCGAGGGCGCAGGGTCATGAAAAGCAGACCCGGGGAAGCTAGTGGGAGTCAGGACCCCGGGCGATGAGGGCGGTGATGAGGGAAGGAGGCTCCGGGCGCCGCCGGCGCATGCGTACTGGGGATCTGAGGCCAGTGCCTTGCGCCGCCATTGCAGAGAGGCTGTCGTCAGAGCTGTCCTGGCGCGCCGGCTGCTGGACCGGCCCCAGGAGCCCAGTCACCGGGCGTCATTGGCTCAGGCGGTGGGGCCCTCGGCACCTTCTCCCGCCCGGGTCCACCCTGGCGGCGGCGGCGGCGGCGGCGGCGGCGGCGTCAGAGGGCGGAGCCTTCCGGAGCGCCCTTTGTCTGCGGAGGTGAGTGCGCGCCGGGAGGAGGCGGAGGCGGGAGGTGGGAGGCGGCGGTCGGGGGAGAGGCGGCCGCTGTCCCCGCTGTCCCCGTTTCTGTCACCCGCCCCGTGTCCCTTTCGGATTTTTGGTCTTTTATAGGACGGTCTTACCCGTTCCAATATTACAAACATATTGTCCTCTACTATCTGCGAATGACTCTGAGGCTGAAAAAAAATTCGCAATTTATTTTTGGGCAAGCGTCCATAGGTGTCATTTTGGGGGAAAGTTTTTCCTCATCTCAGGATTATGCAAACGTTCGCCTTTATTTTCTTTTAATACGTTTAAAGAATTGAAAAAATATTTTCTTTTTCTCCTTTTTATCTGTATTTCATTGAGTATGATATTTGTGGTAAGGGGTTAGTTAGGGATTTACCTTTTTCTCTCATTGCCTTGCCGTTATCCGTTGAGTCACTTTTCCACGGAATTGCGTGACACTTTTATTACATTTTGCAGGCGTGTGTATACTCAGATGTGTTTCTGTTTCTGTTTTTGTTTTGAGACAGGATCTCACTTTATCACCCAGGCTGCAGTGCAGTGACACGATCATGGCACACTGCAGCCTCAAATGCCTGGACTCAAAAGCTCCACCTGCCTCGGCCTCCCCAGTAGCTGGGACCACAGGTGTGCACCACCACGCGCGACTCTTTGTTGTTGTAGTTAGCGACCAGGTCTCACCATGTTTCCCAGGCTGGTCTCAAACTCCTGAGCGCAAGTGATCCTCCCAGCTTGGCCTCTCAAAGTGCTGGGATTCCAGGCGTGAGCCACGGCGTTCGGTCAGATGTTTCTAGATTCTTTCACTGCCCTGACAGTTTCTGCAGTGAATATATATCCATATATACATACATACATATATTTTTTCATTTAAAAGGTTTAGGCCTGTTGCAGTGACTCACGCCTGTAATTGCAGCACTTTGGGAGGCAGAGGCAGGAGGATCACTTGAGCTCATGAGTTCGAGACCAGCCTGGGAAATATGTCAAGACCCTGTTGCTACAAAAGGAACTAGAAACATTAACCGGGCTTGGTGGTGTGTGCCTGTAGTCCCCAGTTACTCAGGAGGCTGAGGTGGGAAGATGTCTTTGGCCCAGGAGATGAAGGTTGCAGTGAGCCAGCCACTGCACTCCAGCCTGGGCGATAGAACCAGACCTTGTCTCAAAAAATAAATGTTTTAAGCAAATCCCGCTTAATTATGTCCTTTCATGTAATGATTTTTTTTTTAGACAGAGTTTTGCTCCTGTTGCCCAGGCTGGAGTGCAATGGTGTGACCTCCGCTCACCGCAACCTCTGCCTCCTGGGTTCAAATGATTCTCCTGTCTCAGCTTCCCGATTAGCTGGGATTACAGGCACATGCCACCACACCTAGCTAATTTTTGTATTTTTAGTAGAGACGGAGTTTTATCATATTGGTCAGGCTGGTCTCAAACTCCTGACCTCAGGTGATCCGCCCACCTCAGCCTCCAAAGTGCTGGGATTACAGGCTTGAGCCACCGTGCCCGGCCTGATCTATTTCTTTTAACTTAAATTGTGAGGCATTTGAAAGATACAGAAAAGTAAAATAATAATAATAATAATTTTTTAAAAGGCAGGTTGTAGCACTTAGTAGGTTGTAGCAGTTAGTAGGTTCTAAATAGATAGCTGTTCAGTGTTGAATGTTGGTTGAAAGTCACTCTGTTGCTGAAAACTTGCGCGCAGCTCCCTGCTGCCATCAGGAAAATGTTCTAGTTCCTCAGTGATGCCCTCAAAGCCCTTTATGATCTTGATATTGCATCTGGCTTTGCCTTACACCCTTGCACTTTTTTTCACCCCAAAAAAGCAGTTTAATTTGAGTGCAGATTTGTATGTGAATTTCATTAGAAAAGAGGACTATATAAATCTATATGAGTTACAGTTCTTGTAATATGTTGGTGTCATTTTCATCTGATTGGAAATGTCAACTGTGAAGAGTATGCTTTTAATTTTTACCTTAGAGTATGCATCTTTGGTGACTGTCGTAGCCTGCTCAGTCTGCTATACAATACTGCAGACTGAGTGCAAACACAGAAATGTCATATCTCACAGTTCTAAAGGTGGTAAGTTCAAAATCAAAGTGCGTGCCCTGTTGGTTTCCAGTGAACCTCTCTTCTTGGCTTGCAGAAGGAGCTGGCTTTTCTCTGTGTCCTCTTCTGCTGGCCTTTGCACTGTATGCATGCACTCTTGGTGTCTCTTCGTCTTCTTATGAGGACATTATTGCTATTGGATTAAGACCTCACCTTTATGATCTTATTTAACTTTAATTACAGGCCCAGCGCAGTGGCTCACACCTGTAATCCCAGCACTTTGGGAGGCCAAGGCAGGTGGATCACCTGAGGTCAGGAGTTTGAGACCAACCTGGCCAACATGGTGAAACCCCATCTCTACTAAAAATACAAAAATTAGCCGGGTGTGCAGCACTTTGGGAGGCCGAGGCAGGCGGATCATAAGGTCAGGAAATGGAGACCATCCTGGCTAACATGGTGAAACCCCGTCTCTACAAAAAAAAAAAAAAATCATCCGGGCATGGTGGTGGGTGCCTGTAGTCCCAACTACTCGGGAGGCTGAGGCAGGAGAATGGCGTGAACCCAGGAGGCGGAGCTTGCAGTGAGCCAAGATCGCGCCACTGCACTCCAGCCTGGGCGACAGAGCGAGACTCCGTCTCAAAAAAAAAAAAAAAATTAGCCGGGTGTGGTGGTGGGTGCCTGTAATCCCAGCAACTTGGGAAGCTGAGGCAGGAGAATTGCTTGAACTCGCGAGGTGGAGGTTGCAGTTAGCTGAGATCACGCCATTGCACTCCAGTCTGGGCAAGAGAGCGAGACTCTCTCTCCAAAAAAAAATACAACCTTTAAAGCCCTATTTCCAAATAAAGTCACATTAGGGGTTAGGACTTCAACATATTAATTTGGGGGAATATGTTATATGGAATTAATTATATGGAATATAATTTAGTCCATAATAGTTACAATATCAAAATGAGTTGAAAATTCTAATCTTCTGTAAGATTAAAACTGCCTCAAATCATTATTACAAGAAAAAAATGTATCCCTTAAGGGAATTCTGTATAAAGATCTAAGAAGAATTGTCCTGGTATCACAGATACAGAGGAGAATCAAATATTAAGGAGAGGCTGGCTGTGGTGGCTTATGCCTGTAATCCCAGCTACTTGGGCAGCTGAGGCAGGAGAATCGCTTGAACCTGGGAGGTGGAGGTTGCAGTGAGCAGAGATCGCACCATTGCACTCCAGCCTGGGCAGCAAGAGCGATACTCTGTCTCAAAAACAAAACAAAACAAAAAGAGGTGTTGAAGGGCCCTCACATTTTACTCCATATATTCCCAAGTTTTTTCCCTTTTGAGTTTATATAAAAAATGTGTGGAACTTAAGTTTAAAAAATAATGTGTTTAACTTATATAAGGAATAAAAGAAGAAAACCCTCATGCACACTTAGGACCTCTACAGAGAGGAAAAACAAATTTTACAATGCAGACCTTTTACAAATTAACTCCTTTTAGAAAGCAGCAAAAATAAAAGACAAATGGTGGAATGGAGACTATATGTGTATGTGTGTTTGACAAGGGAGTCGTTGGTTTCTGTCTGTGTTCTTGGGTCCCCAATACCACCCTGTGGTTCAGTGATTTGCTAGAACTCCTAGAATTCAGCAAATACTGTGTTGCATTTATGGTAGAGTGTTAGAGTGAAAGGATGCAGATTAAAAGTCAGCAACATGCTGAGCGTGGTGGCTTACGCCTATAATCCCAGCACTTTGGGAGGCCGAAGTGGGTGGATCAGCTGAGGTCAGGAGATCAAGACTAGCGTGGTCAACATTGTGAAACCCCATCTCTACTAAAAATACAAAAATTAGCTGGCCGTGGTGGCAAGCGCCTGTAATCCCAGCTACTTGGGAGGCTGAGGCACGAGAATCGCTTGAACCTGGGAAGTGGAGCTTGCAGTGAGCTGAGATTCTGCTACTGCACTCCAGCCTGGGCAACAGAGTGAGACTCCATCTCAAAAAAGAAAACAGCAACAGACAAAAGCACATAGAGCAAGCTCCAAGGTCCAGGAGAGACCAAGTGCAGGCTTCCCATTGTCCTCTCTCTCTCTGGAATTTAACTGATAACCTTTAAATCTCCCAGGAACAGGCCGGGCGCAGTGACTCATGCCTGTAATCCTGGCACTTTGGGAAGCTGAGGCAGGTGGATCGCCTGAGGTCGGGAGTTCGAGACCAGCCTGACCAACATGGAGAAACCCTTTCTCTACTGAAAATGCAAAATTAGCCGAGCGTGGTGGTGCATGCCTGTAATCCCAGCTACTCGGGAGGCCGAGGCAGGAGAATCACTTGAACCCAGGAGGCATGGGTTGCGGTGAGCTGAGTTCACACCATTGCACTCCAGCCTGGGCAACGAGAGCAAAACTGTGTCTCAAAAAAAAAAAAGGAAAAAAAAGAAAAAATCTCCCAGGAACGATGTGTGAGAGATTTGTGTTCATGCCATACAGAACCAGGGAAGCTCACTCTAGCTTGGTGTTCAGGGTTTTAATTGGGGGCTGGTGTAGGGGTGATCCCTTTTCTCCCTATCATAAGGGTCATGACAGAAAACCCTATAACAAAACACAGGTTAACAAGAGAAAAGCATAACAAGTTTATTTGAAATAGTTTTATAACTTCCCCTTTGCCCTCCGAAGGTTTGCTGAAAAGCACTGACATACACACACACACACACTCACACACACACACACACACACACACACACAAAAGCAGAATAGGCTGGGCGCGGTGGCTCACGCCTGTAATCCCAGCACTTTGGAGGCTGAGGTGAGCAGATCACCTGAGGTCGGGAGTTTGAGACCAGCCTGATCAACATAGAGAAACCCCATCTCTCCTGAAGATACAAAATTATCCGGGTGTGGTGGCGGGAGCCTATAATCCCAGCTACTCGGAGGCTGAGGCAGTAGAATTGCTTGAACCTGGAAGGTGAGGTTGCAGTGAGCCAAGATCACGCCATTGCACGCCATTCTGGGCAACAAGAGTGACACTGTTTAAAAAAAAAAAAAAGCAGAGTAATAGACAAGTCATACAAGTTTATTTGATTGTAGAGTTTTTGGTTTGTTTGTTTGTTTGTTTTTTGAGATGCAGTCTTGCTCTGTCACCCAGGCTGGAGTGCAGTGCCGCAATCTCAGCTCACTACAAGCTCCGCCTCCTGGGTTCACGCCATTCTCCTGCCTCAGCCTCCCTAGTAGCTTAGGCTACAAGTGCCTGCCACCACGCCTGGCTAATTTTTTGTAGTTTTAGTAGAGGCGGGATTTCACTGCGTTAGCCAGGATGGTCTTGATCTCCTGACCTCGTGATCTGCCCGCCTCGGCCTCCCAAAGTGCTGGGATTACAGGTGTGAGCCACTGTGCCCGGACTCTTTGATCATAGTTTTATGTGACATGGGAGCCTTCAGACTGAAGACCCAAAGGTACGGGGAAACATAAACATACAGTTTATGTTTAGGTGTGGACATCCGTGTAGAAATATGATCGGACAAAAAGGGTATGATCTCATGCTATAGATTGAATGGGGAAATGCAGCCAGGCCTGGCTGTTCAGATTCTCTTTGTTCTCTTTGGGAAGTATTCCTTCCTACCCAGTGTGCGGTAGGACCACTATGGAATGAGGGTCTTATGACCTACAATGAAAGAAGGTAGGTCAGATAATTTATTTATAGCCAGTTATGATACAGAAGGCAGGGAATTAGGGTAATATTTTTAGGTTTTATGACTGGCTTTGGAGAAAAAGCGTTCCTGTTTTTTTGTTGTTGTTGTTGTTTTGTTTTTTATTTGTTTGTTTTGAGACTGAGTTTTGCTAGTTGCCAAGGCTGGAGTGCAGTGTCATGATCTCGGCTCACTGCAACCTCCGCCTCCCATGTTCAAGCCATTTTCGTGCCTCAGCCTCCCGAGTAGCTGGTTTACAGGCACCTGCCACCACACCCGCCTAATTTTTGTATTTTTAGTAGAGAGAGGGTTTCACCATGTTGGCCAGGCTGGTCTCAAACTCCTGACCTCAAATGATCTGCCCACCTTGGCCTCCCAAATTGCTGGGATTACAGGCATGAGCCACCACGCTTGGCCAAGGGTTGTTGTTTCTATGATCTGCCTTGGGGAAGGGGTATTCTAGTTTCTAAGCCTAGTCTTGGGGGAGAATGAGGCGTGAGAGAAAGGAGGGCAGGAGAAGGCCAGAGAGAAATTTGTGCTTTTGAGGCCTTTAATTTGCAGTATCATTTTCTGAGCCCCAACGCTAGTCATGTAGGCTTGGCTGACCACCCTTGTGGCTGATCTTCATTCTCCAGCCCTTTCAGAGGAGGAGCTACCAGACGGCCTGCGGTTTTCCACATAACAGGGTCCCTTTGTTAGCATTAACATCTGGACATGTCCCATGGCCTCAGGCAAACAAAGACACCCTTAACTGGTAGGATATTCCAGGGCTTTAGAGGTTGTCTCACAAGGAGGCAGGCCAGGGTACCTTTCCTTGAAGTGTTCAGGGTTTGGACCATCCAGTTCTGCTGAGTTAATCCCCTAACTTCATGCTATCTTCTGTCTAAAGACCTCTTGTAAATCAGTAAGAAAAAGACAATAGTGGAAAAATGGACAGATGACATGAAAGGGTAATACATTTAAAAAATAAAGCTAAAAATATAAAAATTTCTGTCTCAATGTAAATATGTTTATGAATTTCAAAAGAACAAAGCCTGACATGGTTAATGGTCTCATATATCAGTGATGAGTATATAAATTGATACAACCTTCCTGGACAGTGCTTTGCCTTTTCTTTGACCCTGCAATGACACTTTTCCTAAGGAACTAATCAGGCAAAATCATTCAAAAACTGTATGTCTAACAGTGTTTGCTATTGTCTATAAAAGCAAGCAAGGGGCCGGGCGCGGTGGCTCAAGCCTGTAATCCCAGCACTTTGGGAGGCCGAGGCGGGTGGATCACGAGGTCAGGAGATCGAGACCATCCTGGCTAACATGATGAAACCCCGTCTCTACTAAAAATACAAAAAACTAGCCGGGCGTGGTGGCGGGCGCCTGTAGTCCCAGCTACTCGGAGGCTGAGGCGGGAGAATGGCGTGAACCCGGGAGGTGGAGCTTGCAGTGAGCCGATATCGTGCCACTGCACTCCAGCCTGGGCAACAGAGCGAGACTCCGTCTCAAAAAAAAAAAAAAAAAAAAAGCAAGCAAGGAAGCAAGAAAACAACCTAAAGGTCTATTAATAATGAAATAAATTTTGGTTATTCCATGCAAAGGAATATATTATGAATCTGTTAAGAAAAGACGGGCGGATCACGACGTCAGGAGATCGAGACCATCCTGGCTAACACGGTGAAACCCCGTCTCTACTAAAAAATACAAAAAACTAGCCGGGCGAGGTGGCGGGCGCCTGTAGTCCCAGCTACTCGGGAGGCTGAGGCAGGAGAATGGTCTAAACCCGGGAGGCGGAGCTTGCAGTGAGCTGAGATCCGGCCACTGCACCCCAGCCTGGGCGACACAGCAAGACTCTGTCTCAAAAAAAAAAAAAAAAAAAAAAGAAAATGAATGTTTTGACTTTTGTTTTCTGTCATGAAGTGAGATCCACAATATTGTCAATTAAAATGTAGATTTCTAAAAAGAAAATTATACATTTAATAATATATGCATGTGTATCCTTGTATGCATATACATGGAAAAAGCCTGAAAGGATAAATCCCAAAAATAAGGTAACTGGTTATCTCTAGGTGATATTATAGGTGATTTTCATTTTTTTAATATTTACTAAAATTTGTGTTTTAATATTTGCCAAAAAGTAAAATGAGGGTATTTCCATGATAGAGAGGGGTGTAGGAAAGATCACTCTGGCTGCAGTATGAAGAAAAGGTTAGACTAAAGTCAAGGAGACAAGTTAGATGGGAATGGCAGTAATCAAAGTGAGAGATGATGGTGGTTGAACCAACGTACTAGACATGAAGATTAAGACCAGAAACATTCACGATATACTGAAGGGAATATGTATACCAGAATGTGACATTGATTAGATAGAGAGCCTAAGGAAGAACGAGGGAGCTCAGGATGCCATTCAGGTTTCAGGCTTGGTGTTGCTATTCACTGAGATGGGGAATATGATAGAAGAGTTAGAATTAAGATATATCTCTCTATCTACTGCTTATTATGTGGTGTTATATTCTTTTTTTTTTTTTTTTTTTTTTTTTTTTTTGAGACAGTTTCGCTCTTATTGCCTGGGCTGGAGTGCAATGGCATGGCCTCGGCTCACTGTAACCTCCACCTACTGGGTTCAAGCGATTCTCCTGCCTCAGCCTTCTGAGTAGCTGGGATTACAGGCATGCGCCACCATGCCTGGCTAATTTCGTATTTTTAGTAGAGACGGGGTTTCTCCATGTTGGTGAGGCTGGTCTCGAACTCCCGACCTCAGGTGATCCCCCTGCTTTGGTCTCCCAAAGTGCTGGGATTACAGGCATGAGCCATTGCACCTGGCCTGTGCTGTTATATTCTAAATATTTACACATTTTCACTTTTCCTTAATCTTCACAACAAACCCACGGGTAGATACTATTATTCCTAGTTTTATAGATGAGGAAATGGAAGGCTGGAGAGGTTGAGTAATTTACCCAACCAGACTCATACAGCTGAAGTCATGGAGCTGGGAATCAAACCCAATTGGTTTGGTGTGGAGTCACCATTCTGACCTGCCTTACTGCATGGCAAATTAATGGCAAGAGACTTGAGAGAGAATGAGGTTTGGATATGTTAGGCTTGAGAAATATGAGGGACATCTACCTGGGGTTGTCCAGGAGGGTGGTTACATTTGTATGTTTTTCTGTAGCTCAGAAAGGATGAGCAGTGAAGCCAACGCAATGAGAGAAACCACCTGAGAATAAAAACAATAAAAAATAGAGGAGACTATTAAACACTAATAAATTGGACCTAACTACATTACAAAGGAAGGATGTAACCACACTGAAAGAGGTGAGGAAGAAAAGAACTAGCCTTAAATAACTTTAGGAAACAGTATCTTAACTGGGTACTGTAAGGCTAAAGATGAAAAGAATTCCACATAAATGCTGTAATCAAGTCAGTAATTGTGTTTCTCACAAGGGTATGAGTTAGCAACTCTATTATAAAACTATGTTATATGTATATCATAATTGAACAAATAAGTAGATAATGAGAGCCACCAATTTTTTACTGTTGAAGAAGGAAGTTACCAGTAAGGAAAAAGGGAAGACTAAAGTGAACCTTGTGATATTAGATTGGAATCGGATATCAGTATGAACTCATGGTATTTAATATATATATGTGTGTGTATATATATATATACACACACACACACAAACATGCACATAATCGATGTGTGTATATACATGGTTAGTATGTGCGTGTGTGTATATATATATATTATATATTTCCTAGCTATGTCTGCTAAGAGGGCCTAGAAGCAATGATACCCCAGTAGCAATAAGCACACCTAGCACCCAAATCTTTGTTTCTAAGTCCTCTTCTCCAGTAAAAGGAACCAGGGCACTTTGGAGAAACTGTTGATTCCAGGGCTGGGCAGGAAAAATGCAAGAGCCTGAAACATCTTACATTGCCAGGAAATGAGAAAGTGCTTAAGAAAGGAGAAAGCCTGGTTGAAATAACACAGGAGTCTCGTAATGGCCAAAGCTGGAACAATTTGTGCAATAAAATAAATAATAAAAGTATTTGACTTTTAATTCATAGAATATAATATTCATGAGTCTCTATAGATACAAAGAATCTAATAAACGAATGAATAGGGGATAAGCAGCAGCTCTTCCTTATGGAAAAATTCCAATACTAAATTAGTAAGAGGGAAATAGAAGAACACCATTAGGTAAACACCACATTAATAATTGTTGCAGATGAGATGAGATACACTGATGATGTAATTAATGGGTTTGAGAAGCAAGATATGTACATAATCTGTTTTCTTTTTTTTTTTTTTTTTTTTTTTTTTGAGACAGGGTCTCACTCTTTCACCGAGGGTGGAATGCAGTGGCGTGATCATGGCTTGCTGGAGTGCAGTGGCATGATCACAGCTCATTGTAGCCTCCACCTTCCAGGCTCAAGCAACCCTCTCACCTCAGCCTCCCAAATAGCTGGGACTACAGACACTCACCACCAAACCCAGCTATTTTTTTCTTTTTTTTTTCATAGTGAAGGTCTCACTATGTTGCCTAGGCTGGTCTCAAACTCCTAGGCTCAAGCCATCCTCCCACTTCCACCTCCCAAAGTGTTAGGATTACAGGCATGAGCCGTCCATCCTGTAGGTAGCCTTAAAGTATCTTCCCCCAGGATATTTATTAGCAACAAAAGGAAAGATAGTAACTTTTACCATAGAGAAACCTAGTAGATACAACCTTGACCAAGTGATAATGGTAAATATTACCGTTAATGAGACATATTGCCATTAATGAGCCATATTACCATTAATGAGACATACTGACATTGTGAACATATTGACATTGTAAACATCGTAGACATATTGACATCGTACAGAGTAGATCTTCATGTCCAGTTCCTACCACAGAGCTCCTAAAACCCTCATCATTTTCTGAGTGATAGGGATGATAGAAGCATCTTTTGCTATTCATAACCAATGAGATGACTGGTGACTCCAAGTTCCTGCGTAGCTTCAGGATGGAGGCTAGTGGCTAAAGGAACCTACCTTGTAATTAGAGGGTTGAACTTTAAGTCCCAACCCCAAACCCCACCCCACCTCTGAGGAGAAGAGGGGGGTTGAAAAATAGAGTTAATCACCAATGGACAATCAACTCAAAATGGATTAAGGACTTAAACAGAAGACCTGAAGCTATAAAACTACCAGAGAGGAAAATGCTTCATGACATTTATCTAGACAAAGATTTCTTGCGGATATGACCACAAATGCAAAAGTAAACAAATAGGGTTGCGTCAACCTAAAAAGCTTTACACAGCAAAGGAAACAATAAATGAAGAGAAAAACCGAAGATTGGGAGAAAATGTTTGCAAATGATACATCTGATATGGGACTGTATTAGTCTGTTCTCACACTGCTAATAAAGAACTACCTGAGACTGAGTAATTTATGAAGAAAAGAGGTTTAATTGACTCACGATTCCACAGGCTGTACAGTAAGCATGACTGGGAGGCCTCAGGAAACTTACAAGCATGGCAGAAGGCCAAGGGGAAGCAAGGACCTTCTTCATGTAGCAGGAGGAGAGAGTGCAAAGTGCCACATGCTTTTAAACCATCAGATCTCGTGAGAATTCACTCATCACGAGAACAGCAAGAGGGAAATCCACCCTGTGATCCAGTCGCCTTCCAATTCAACATGAGATTTGGTTGGGGGACACAAATCCAAACCATATCAGGGACTAATATCCAAAATATATAAGGAACTCAACAACGAGAAAACAAGTAACCCAATTTTAAGATGGACAAATGTCCTGAATAGATATTCTCATTCACAGAAAATTAAATTCAAATTTTCCCATTTATTTCTAAAAAACGACAACATACAAATGGCCATCTGAGATATGAAAAAATGCTTATCACTGATCATGATGGAAATGCAGATTAAAACCACAATCAGAGAGCACTCGCCCCTTTTAGAATGGCTTATTATCAAAAAGACAAAAGATAACAAGTATTGGTGAGAGTGTGGAGAAAAGGGAACGCTTATGCACTGTTTGTGGGAATATAAATTAATACAGCCATCACAGCAAACTACAGGAGTTCCTCAAAAAACAAAAAATCGGAGGCTGAGATGGAGAATTGCTTGAACCAGGAGGTGGAGGTTGCAGTGAGCCGAGATGGCGCCACTGCACTCCAGCCTGGGCGACAGAGCGAGACTCCATCTCAAATAAAAATAAAAATAATCAAACTACCATATGATCCAGCAGTTCCACTTCTGGGTATTCTTTTTTTTGAGACAGAGTATCATTCCATCAGCCAGCCTGGAGTGCAGTGGCACGATTTCAGCTCACTGCAACCTGTGCCTCCCAGGTTCAAGTGATTCTTGTGCCTCAGCCTCTCAAGCAGCTGGAATTGCAGGCATGCGCCACGCCACACCCAGCCAATTTTTGTATTTATATTCGGGACAGGGCTTCACCATGTTGGCCAGGCTGGTCTTGAACTCCTGATCTCAGATGATCCACCCACCTCAGCCTCCCAAAGTGCTGAGATTACAGGTGTGAGCCACCACACCAGGACCTAAGTATATATTCAAAGGAATTGAAATGGGTATGCCAAAGAAATATCTGTACTCCTGTGTTTATTGCAACATTATTCACTGTAGTCAAGATATGGAAGCAACCTTGATGTCCACTGGATGAATGGATTTTAAAAATGCGGTCACCAGCCGGGCGCAGTGGCTCAAGCCTGTAATCCCAGCACTTTGGGAGGCCGAGACGGGTGGATCACGAGGTCAGGAGATCGAGACCATCCTGGCTAACCTGGTGAAACCCCGTGTCTACTAAAAAATACAAAAAACTAGCCGGGTGAGGTGATGGGCGCCTGTAGTCCCAGCTACTTGGGAGGCTGAGGCAGGAGAATGGCGTCAACCCGGGAGGCGGAGCTTGCAGTGAGCTGAGATCCGGCCACTGCACTCCAGCCTGGGCGACAGAGCGAGACTCCCTCTCAAAAAAAAAAAAAAAAAGTGGTCACCAGGCGCTGTGACTTACCCCTATAATCCAAGCACTTTGGGAGGCTGAGGTGGGTGGATCACGAGGTCAGGAGTTTGAGATCAGCCTGACCAACATGGTGAAACCCCGTCTCTACTAAAAATACAAAAATTAACTGGGCATGGCAGCACATGTCAGTAATCCCTGCTACTCAGGAGGCTGAGGCAGGAGGATTGCTTGAACCTGGGAGGTGGAGGTTGCAGTGAGCCAAGATCGAACCACTGCACTCCAGCCTGGGCAACAGAGCCAGACTCTGTCTCAAAAAAAAAAAAAAAAAAAAAAAAAGGCCTGGCGCGGTGGCTCAAGCCTGTAATCCCAGCACTTTGGGAGGCCGAGACGGGCGGATCACGAGGTTAGGAGATCGAGACCATCCTGGCTAATATGGTGAAACCCCATCTCTACTAAAAAAAAAAAAAAATACAAAAAACTAGCCGGGCGAGGTGGCGGGCGCCTGTAGTCCCAGTTACTCGGGAGGCTGAGGCAGGAGAATGGCGCAAACCCGGGAGGCGGAGCTTGCAGTGAGCTGAGATCCGGCCACTGCACTCCAGCCTGGGTGACAAAGCGAGACTCTGTCTCAACAAAAAAAAAAAAAAAAAAAATGTGGTATATATACACAATGGAATATTATTCAGCCTTCAAAAAGAGGGAAATTATATTATTCGTGACAACATAGATGAACCTAGAGGACATTGTATTAAGTGAAATAAGCCAAGCACAGAAAAACAGAAACTGCATGATCTTACTTAAAACGTGGACTCTAAGAATGTTGAACTTGTATAGAGTGGAATGGTTGTTACTAGAATCTGGGGCTGTGTGGTAGGGGGCTAGAGAGATGTTGACCAAAGGGTACAAAGTTTCAGTGAGACAGAAGGTATAAGTTTTAGTGATCTGTTCCACAGAATGATGACTAAAATAATAAAATAACAATGCATTGTTTTCTTTTCTCTTTTCTTTTCTTTTCTTTCCTTTTCTTTTCTTTTCTTTTCTTTCTTTTCTTTTCTTTTCTCTTCGAGATGGGGTTTCAACATGTTGCCCAGGCTGGTCTCAAACTCCTGACCTCAAGTGATCCGCCCACCTTGGCCTCCCAAAGTACTGGGATTACAGGCCTGAGCCCCTGCGTCTGGCTGATAATGCGTTGTATATTTCAAAATTACTAAAATAGTAGATTTTAAATGTTTTCACCACAAATAATTGAAAAGTATGTGAGGTGACAGATATGATAATTGGCTATTCCACAATGTGTATTAGTCTGTTTTCACGCTGCTGATAAAGACATACCCAAGACTGGGCAATTTACAAAAGAAAGAGGTTTAATGGATTTACAGTTCCCAGTGACTGGGGAGGACTCACAATCATGGTGGAAGGCAAGGAGGAGCAAGTCACATCTTACATGGATGGCAGCAGGCAGATAGAGAGAGAGAGAGAGAGAGCGTGCTTATGCAGAGAAACTCTAGCTTGTAAAGCCATAAGATCTCATGAGACTTATTCACTATCATGAGAACAGTATGGAAAAGACCTGCCCCCATGATTCAGTTACCTCCCACTGGGTCCCTTCCACAACATGTGGGAATTCAAGATGAGATTTGGGTGGGGACACAGCCAAACCACATCAACAATGTAAATATATATTAATGCATCACATTGTACTCTATAAATATATACAATTACTATTTGTCAATTAGAAATTTTAAAAAATTTTAAAGTCACCAATGTCCAGTAGTTTAATCAATCTTGACTATATAATGCAACCTCCATAGAAACACTAAAAAAAAGGAGTCTGGAGAACTTCCAGATTGGTGAACACATACAGGGCTGGAGGTTGCCATGCCCAGAGAGGGCATGGAAGCTCTGCACCCACCAACCCTCCACCCCTTGCCCAATTTACCTCTTACATTTGGCTGCTCCTGAGTTAAGTGAACACAAGGGATTTAACCTTCATTAAACAGATCACATATTATGATTTCACTGCAGCCATGGTGCAGCTTATTAACTCTACAGAGCAAACCTTTGTATCACTTACTAACACGTGACATGTAGTTTGCTGCATCAACTGACATGACAATTACGAATGTCAATATGACTGAGCACAGTGGCTCATGCCTATAATCCCAGCACTTTGGGAGGCCAAGGCAGGCAGATCACCTGAGGTCAGGAGTTCGAGACCAGCCTGGTCAACATGGCAAAACCTCATCTCTACTAAAAATACAAAAATTAGCCAGGCTTGGTGACGCGTGCCTGTAATCCTAGCTGCTCAGGAGGCTGAGGCAGGAAAATCACTTGAACCTGGGAGGCAGAGGTTGCAGTGAGCTGAGGTTGCACCACTGCATTCCAGCCTGGGTGACAGAGTGAGATTCCATCTCAAAAAATTAAGAATAAAATAAGAATGTCAATATATAAAAAGGAATAGAAAGCTGATAGAATTTTACTCTTTTGCTAAAATACATTATATTGTATCTTTGAGATTATTCTAGTACAAAGTGTAATAAAACTAGGTGTTTATTAAACCATTTAAATCATTGGTAAGTATACAAGGGCACTGAAGCATTTAATAGACAAAGTAATGTTAATCTATTGGTTACTTGCTCCTGCATTGTCATGCTGTTATAATTTACTTCATCACCGTGCTATTTGATACATAGTGTGAATTTCTCTCGTCACCCCAACTATAGACAAATTTTCATCTTACTACACAATCAAAATGGCATTGATGGGAATGAACTCCAGAGCCTGGGCCTGAACAGGGAGGTGGGCTCTCAGGCTTGATGCTCAGGCATATAACCTATATCTCTCCATTTTTGCCCTATCTCTTAAATATATGTAACATCATAAAATGCTTTTCAATCTTTTTAAAAAGTGTCAAGCTCATGAAAGACAGCCTAAGAAACTATTACAGATTGGAGGAAACTAAGGAAAAATAAAACTGAATGCAGTGTGTATTCTAGATCAGAGAAAGAACATTAGTGGAGAAAGAACATTAGTGAAATGTGAATAATTTCAGTTAATAATGTTGTACCAGTAGCCGGGTGTGGTGGTGGGTTCCTGTAATCCCAGCTACTTGGAAGGCTGAGGCAGGAGAATCTCTTGAACCAGGGAGATGGAGATTACAGTGAGCCAAGACCGTGCTGTTGCATTCCAGCTTGGACAACAAGAGCAAAACTCTGTCTCAAAAAAAAAAAAATGTTCAAGTGTTAATTTCCTGGTTTTGCACATTATACTGTGGTTTTGTAAACTGTTAACATTAGGACAAGCAGAGTGAGTGGTATACAGGAACTCCACTATTTTGCAACTTTCCTGTAAGTCTAAAATGGTTTAAAATTTAAAGTTTTTAAAAAATTAAAAAAAGAAAAGCAAACACCAGAATCCTTTCATTTACAAATGTAGCAAATATTTATTAGGTGCCTTTTATGTGCCAGGCACTGGACACTGAAAATATTAATAGAATAGTTAACCAGATAGACCAGGTTCCTACCATCATGGAGATTAACATAACACAATGGTGAGGTATAAAGATGGGTTATTAGACAAATAATTACAGTGATTAAAAAAAAAAATGCTACCCATGGCCAGGTGTGGTGGCTCACACCTGTAATCCTAGCACTTTGGGAGGCCAAGGTGGGAGAATCACTTGAGGTCAGGAGTTCAAGACCAGACTGACCAATATGGTGAAACCCCGTCTCTGCTAAAAATACAAAAATTAGCCAGGTGTGGCACACACCTGTAATCCCAGCTACTCAGGAGGCTGAGGCAGGAGAATCATTTGAACCTAGAGGCAGAGGTTGCAGTGAGCTGAGACTGCACCCCTGCACACCAGCCTGGGCAACAGAGCCGGACTGTGTCTAAAAAAAAGAGAGAGGAAAAAAAATGCTACCTAGAAAAGGAAGATGTAAATGAGCAACCTCACCTGGTCTATGATGTCAAAATCTTCCCTGAGACCTGAAAAAGGAGTAGATGTTGTCATGGGGGTGGAGGGCGGGCGCATGGCACGTTTCAGCACCTAAAAGTGAGTCAGTGTGAATGAAGCCTCGAGCAAACAGGAGAGTGACTGCAGAGAGCAGGAAGCAGTCAGTCATAGGATTCTTTATGGCTTTCTACTCTAGCCTAAGAGTGGCAGGATGCCCTGAATAATTTTAAGTGTGGGACTGATACGATCAGGTTTTTGTCTTTTTAAGATCCCTGTAAGTCAACTACAGAGAAACAAGAGTAGATCTTAGGAAAACCTAAGAAGCAGCAACACGGAAAAGGCAGGCAAAGGAAAAGAGATTAGATCACAGCTCCCTGAGAGAGACGGTGAAAGTAAAGCAAGAGTCACCAGTCACCAGTATCAGATACTGTCTTGGAAGCAGTAATGAGGTCAGGCCAGGCCTGGTGGCTCACACCTGTAATCCCAGCACCAGGCCGAGGTGGGTGGATCACTTGAGCTAAGGAGTTTGAGACCAGCCTGGGCAACATGATGAAACCTCACCTCTACTAAAATTAGTCAGGTGTGGTAGCGTATACCTGTAGTCCCAGCTACTTGGGAGGCTGAAGTGGGAGGATGGCTTGGGTCCAGGAGGCAGAGGTTGAGGCAGAGGTTGCAGCGAGGTAAGATCACACCACTGCACCCTAGGTAGGACGACAGAACCAGACTCAAAGAGAGAAAGAGAGAGAGAGAGGGAGGGAGAGAGGGAGGGAGGGAGGGAGGGGAGAAAGAGAGAGAGAGAGAAAGAGAGAGAAAGAAAGAAGTAATGAGGTCCATTGCATGAACAACATAAAGGTTTTTGGTGGTCATAACCAGAGCAGTTTCAGCAGAGTACTAAGGGCAGAACAAAAGCCAGATTATAGAGAACTGAGAAATGGGCGATGAGGAAGTAGAGAAAGTATTGACAATTTTTTGAAGAGTTGTGACCTTGAAAAAAAGAAAGGATGGTAGTTGCAAAAGGGGTGTGTGGCCAGTGATAGTTTTTAATGTTGGAGACATTAAATTATTATTATTTTGAGACAGGGTCTCACTCTGTCACCCAGGCTGGAGTGCAGTGGCTTGATCTCTGCTCACTGCAATCTCCACCCACTCAGCTCAAGCATTTCTTGTGCCTCAGGCTCCTGAGTAGCTGGGATTACAGGCATGCACCACCATACCTGGCTAATTTTTATACTTTTAGTAGGGACGGGGTTTCACCATGTTGATCAGGCTGATCTTGAACTCCTGACCTCAATGATCCGCCCATCTCATCCTCCCAAAGTGCTGGATTACAGGTGTGAGGCACTGCGCTCAGCCTAATTTCTTTCCTTTTAAGCCACTCTTGTCTTCACTTCCTTCCCTATCCAGTCTAGATCCCACTGTCTAGTGCTTTCTAAGGTAAGAAAGATTTCAGAAGGGGCATGACCTCCGAAGTGGGTGACTGAAGTAGAAAGATGGTGAAAAACATTGAGGTTGAGGAAGTCAAGGAAATGAAAGGCTCCAGTAGTTGTTCTGAACTCTGGCTTGGATCAAAATCACTTGTGGGGCATTTAAAAAATATGTAGATGGAAGATTTCACCTCTGCAGATTCTGACTTAAGAGCTCTTGGGTGGAACCTGGACGTCTATGTATTTACATCTGTGTATTTTAAAATCACTACAAGTGTGTCTAATGCACAGCTCAGACAGAACCACTGCACAGGCAGTGAGCTTCACTGGTATTCCTTAGGCATGGATTTTGGTATCCATGGGGGTTCTGGAACCAATGTAACAGATATAAAATACTAATTTAGCACACTTTGGGAAAACTACAATTAGGTAATCTCTGGAGCCCTCTTCAGTTTGTACTGAAAAGAAAAATGGATCAGTCTGAGCTGTTCTGCACCCTGGGTGCAGAACATCGCCCCACTGCACCCATGCAGGGCGCACTTGTTTAGAGTCATTTTGTTCCAGACTCACCCATTATCTTCACATTCCTGGAATTTATGATACAAAAACAATGTATAGCCAAACAATACCTTATGTGATTTTGATATAGATTTTTGGTAAACAACTCAGGAACTGCTCGTTATTTTCTTTTAAAAATCCACTTAGGGCCAGGCGCTGTGGCTCATGCCTGTAATCCCAGCACTTTGGGAGTCTGGGACAGGCGGATCACCAGGTCAGGAGTTCGAGACCATCCTGGCCAACATGATGAAACCCCGTCTCTACTAAAAATACAAAAATTAGCCAGGCGTGGTGGTGCATACCTGTAGTCCCTGCTATTCAGGAGGCTGAGGCAGAAAAATCGCTTGAACCTGGGAGGCAGAGGTTGCAGTGAGCCGAGATTGCACCACTGCATTCCAGCCTGGGCGACAGAGCGAGACTCCGTCTCAAAAAAAAAAGAAAAAAAAATCATTCACTTATAACTGCTGTTAAACAGAGTGTATTTTCATGGCATCTTGAATCTGTGCTCCCAAGTTGAAATCCTCAAGCTTGGCCCAAATAAGCTCTCCACTTAGATTAACTTTGCCTCAACTTCTTCCTTTTAGGTCAACATACCTGGTGTAAGGAGGCAGGATTGAGAGTGACTCTCACCCACCACTGGTGTTTCTCTTTGAAAGTGGCGCTTGGCACCAGCATGAACTGCCCGTCCTCAGCAGTCCCACCAGATATTTTTGGTAAGTTCTCCTGAATTCAGACCTCCCACTATTTGGGTGAAGTTGTAGACATTATTTGGGCTGTTTTTCAAATCTTCCCTTTTCCTTAAGAGTGAGGGCTTCGGTCTCTGTCTTTGGACAGGAGATTCAGGTCAAGATATCTGCAGAGAACTGCCTTTTTTTTTTTCTGTTTCTGTCACAGCAGAAAGTTCGGGTCAAAGTTTTTCTGCCTCTGCCTCGGGACAGGAGGTTAGCGTAAGGGATTGGCAGTGTGGCACCTATGGTCTCATTTTATAGAGCATGCTTTTAAGATTGCAGCTGTGTTTTATTTTTGGGGATTGGGGCTTGGTTTTACATTTGTGACCATCACCAGCTGGGTTTGTGTATGACACTTATGGGGCGTCCTCTTGTAAATATCTAGGAAAGTGGACCCACCTAACACGGGGTGGTCATAAGCAGCAGTAGCCAAAACGGGATCCTTTGAAATGTAAAGTAATTCATTTGCATGCACAATTAGGGGGGAAAAGCTGGTTTTAGAACCAGACAACCTGAAGAGGAGACCTATTTTAGGTTTGTCCTGGCTGAAATCTGATAAGAGATTTGAAAAGACTTTTTATGTTAGAGCTCTGTGGTCAGAAATCAGCTTAATTAAAAGCCTATATTTAGGTTATCACGTTTTCTGGAGCAAGAAAGTCTTCTCCACTTTTTTTCTCTTTTAGATCCTGTTTCTGGGAATTTTTTAGCCAGCCCTTTTTAAATGTGTTCTTTCCCTGTTTGCTTCCTATGTTGGCATTTTTGCTGAGAAAAGTGTAAAACTTCATTGGTCTTTTTGAAAGATTTTGTAGCAAGGAGCACTGTGGATGCATTGCATAGCCTGGTATTGTGGTGTTTCCTTCTTTTTGGGGACTGGGGATTAAATATAGAAGTGAGATTTTTGATTTTTAAATATCTAGGTGTACTGCCTTCCAGTTGTGCCTGCCTTTCATGTATTTAAATATTAGGCCCTGGAAACTGCAGATACTTTCTTTGTCCTGTGTTCATTAAAGGGCTTCATCCTGAAGTCAGTTCATTCATGTTTCTGCAGAAGATATGATTTCATTATTTTTTGTGGCTGTATGGTATTCCACGTGCAAGTTTGTTACATAGACATGTTGCGTAGCAATGAGGTCTGGGTTTCTGATGTACGCATCATTCCAGTAGTGAACATTGCACCTGGTAGGTAATCTTTCAACGCTAACCCCTGTCCCATCCTCCCTCCTTTTGGAGTCCCCAGTGTCTGTTGTTCCCCTCTGTATGTCCACAGCACCCGTTGTTTAGCTCCTACTTACAAGTGAGAATGTGCAGTCTTTGATTTTGTGTTTCTGCGTTATTTCACCTAGGATAACGGCCTCCAGCTCCATCCATGTTGCTGCAAAAGGCATGATTTCACTCTTTTTTATGACTGCATAGTATTCCATGTTGTATGTATATTACATTTTCTTCATTGAATCATCCATTGATGGACACTGAGGTTGATTCCATGACTTTGCTGTTGTGAATGGTGCTGTGATAAACATACAAGTACAGGTGTCTTTTTTTATATAATAATTTATTTATATTTGGATAGGTACCCAATAGTGGGATTGCTGGGTTGAATGGTAATTCTATTTTTAGTTCTTTGAGAAATCTCTGTGCTGTTTTTCATTGAGGTTATACTAATTTACATTCCCACCAGAGCGTGTACATGTTCCCACTTCTCTCCATCCTCACCAACATCCTTTTTTTTTTTTTGAGACGGAGTCTCGCAATGTCGCCAAGGCTGGAGTACAGTGTTGCAGTCTCAGCTCACTGCAACGTCCATCTCCCAGGTTCAAGCAATTCTCCTGTCTCAGCCTCCTGAATAGCTGGGATTACAGGCATGCGCCGCCATGCCTGGCTAATTTTTGTATTTTTTGTAGAGACAGGGTTTCACCATGTTGGTCAGGCTGGTCTCGAACTCCTGACCTCATGATCCACCTGCCTTGGCCTCCCAAAGTGCTAGAATTACAGGCGTGAGCCACCATGCCCGGCCAACATGTGTTGTTTTTTGGCTTTTTAATCATAGCCATTCTGACTGGTGTGAGATGGTATCTCCTTGTGGTTTGAATTTGCATTTTGCTGTTGATGAGTGATGTTAAGCATTGTTTCATATGTTTGTTGGCTGCTTGTATGTCCCACTTTTTGATGCGTTTTTTTTTTTTTTTCTTGTTGAGTTTCTTGTAGATTCTGGATATTAGCCTTTGTCAGATGCATGGTTTGCAAATGTTTTCTCCTGTTGTTTATTGTGTTGAAAATTTCTTTTGCAGTGCAGAAGCTTCTTAATTTAAGTCCCAGTTCTTTATCTTTGCTTTTGTTGCGTTTGCTTTTGAGGTCTTAGTCATAAATTCTTTGCCTAGGCCAATGTCCAGAAGAGTTTTTCCTAGGTTTTCTTCCAGGTTTCTTATAGTTTCAGGTCTTATGCTTAGGTCTTAATGTAACACATCTTGAGTTAATTTTTGTAGACGGTAAAAGATAGGGGTCCTGGCTGGCGTGATGGCTCATGCCTGTAATCCCAGCATTTTGGGAGGCTGAGGCGGGTAGATCACAAGGTCAGGAGATCAAGACTATCCTGGCCAACATGGTGAAACCCTGTCTCTACTAAAAAATACAAAAAAATTAGCTGGGCATGGTGGCATGTGCCTGTAATCCCACTTACTTGGGAGGCTGAGGCAGGAGAAATCGTTTGAACCAGGGAGTCGGAGGTTGCAGTGAGCCAAGATCACGCCACTGCACTCCAGCCTGGTCAACAGAGCAAGACCCCGTCTTAAAAAAAAAAAAAAAAAAAAAAAAAGATAGGGGTCCAGTATCATTCTTCTACATGTGGATATCCGAGTTTTCCCTCACCATTTATTGAATAGGATGTCCTTTCCCCATGTATATTTTTGTTAACTTTATCAAAGACCAGTTGATTGTAGGTATGTGGCTTTACTTATGGATTATCTATTCTTTTCTGTTGATCTGTGTGTCTGTTTTTGTACCAGTACCGTGCTACTTTGTTTACTGTAGCCTTGTAGTATAATTTGAAGTCACATAATGTGATGCCTCTAGCTTTGTTCTTTTTGCTTAGGATTGCTTTGATTATTCAGGTTCTTTTTTGGTTCCCTATGAATTTTAGGATTGTTTTTTCTAATTCTGTGAAAAATGACATTGGTAATTTGATAGGAATTGTGTTGAATCTGTAGATTGCTTTGAACAGTGTGGCCATTTTAATGATATTGATTCTTCAAATCCATGAGCATAGAATGTTTTTTCATTTGTTTGTGTCATCTACCATTTCTTTCATCAGTGTTTGGTAATTCTCCTTATAGAGATCTTTCACAACTTTGGTTAAATGTATTCCTAGGTAATTTTGTGTGGCTATTGTAAATGGGATTGCCTTCTTGGTTTGGTTCTCAGCTTGAACGTTATAAGTCTATTGAAATATTACTGATTTTTTTACATTAATTTTTTTCTTATTTTTGAATATATATATGTATGTGTGTATATATGTGTATGTATTTTTTTAAACAGAGACAGGGTGTCATCATGTTGCCCAAGCTGGTCTTGAACTCCCAGGCTCAAGCTATCCTCCCACCTCAGCCTCCCAAAATGCTGGGATTATAGGCATGAGCCACTGTACACTAATTTGTATCTTGAAACTTCTACTGAAGTCATTTATCAAATCTTTAGGGTTTTCTAGGTATAAGATCATGTCATCAGCAAACAGAGATCATTTAACTTACTCTTTTCCAGTGTGAATGTCCTTTCTTTCTTTCTCTCGCCTGATAGCTGTGGCCAGGACTTCCATTACTATGTTGAATAGGAGTGGTGAGAATTTGCATCCTTGTTTTGTTCCAGTTCTTTGGGGAATGCTTTCAACTTTTCCCCATTCAATATGATGTTGGCTGTGGGTTGTCATATATGGCTTTTATTATTTTGAGGTATGTTCCTTTGATGCCTGGTTTGTTGAGGGTTTTTTAGTTTTGTTTTTGTTTTTTAAGACAGGGTCTTACTCTGTCGCCCAGGCTTACGTACAGTGGCATGATCTTGGCTCACTGCAACCTCTGCCTCCCAGGCTCAAGCAATCCTCCCACCTCAGCCTCCCAAGTAGCTGGGACTACAGGTGCAAGCCACCACACCCAGCTAATTTTTGTATTTTTTATAGAGACAGGGCCTCATCGTGTTGCCCTAGCTGGTCTCAAACTTCTGGCCTCACGTGATCTGCCTGCCTCGGCCTCCCAAAGTACTGGGATTACAGGCTTGAGCCGCCACGCCTGGCTCCACTGTGCCCCAGATTCTACCCGTGGGTTCTCTGACAGGTTCCAGCACTCTTCCCTCGGCCTTCCCCTTCAGCCACAGTCATTCTCACCTGTAACTTTTGTTCTTTCTACAGACAACTGGCTCTGCCATCTCTAGTCGCCTATCTTGGGGGAAAACCCGTCTGCTTCTCCTGACTGTGGGGCTTCTTCCAAGCTTATGCTTGGGGAATGAAGAACCTATTTCTTAAAGTGCTTTTAAATCACTCCTGAAAGGTCTGCCTCTTAATGAAGGGGTTTTGAAATGTTAGATTCCTGCCATGCTTGGGCCATGAAAGGCTGCCTCATCTCACAGGACCATTTCACTGGAACTGCAGTTTTCTGTTTTAAAAAATTGCTCCTCAGAATGGCCTCTTTCTTTATTTCCGTCACTCAACATTTTAAAATAGATTTCTCAGGTCAACCTTTGTGAACAGAAAAAGAATGATTCCTTCATGATTATTAGCAAATAATACAATCTTACTCTGTTGTTGCAACATGTGATTTTCCATCTTTCTAAAGAAAACAGTCACTGTTTCTCAAGGCAGGGAGCATGTGTTCTCTGTTCTGGAAAAGGTTAGGAAAAAGGACTGAGGCTGAATTTGTTGTCATTGACACATGTACACATCTCTGCCTTTTGTAATGTGTGAATCTGAGAAATTCTAAAAGTGCTTTTTGATTAAAGAATGCCACACCTAACTGTGCTCTGTCTGTGTGAAGAATAGTTTGTATGTCTCTTTACAGACTCTGTAAGCCCCTAGGTGGCTGAGACTGCTGGATTTCTTCTGCTGACCCTGGTGCATCTCATTACAGGTCTTCAACCCAAAATTCTATCTTATAAGATCCCTGCCAGGATGCAGATTTGAATACCATAGTGAAGTCTGTACATGAGGAAGTGATGCCTTTAGGGAGGGGAAAAAACGGTAATAACAACCTTCAAGAGCCCCTACATCTCAACTCGGCATAAACAAGGCAAGATTCTGAGAGTGGCCACCCCTGGAAGCAGAAATCATTCTTGTGGCTATCCATTGGCTCCTGAGGCTCTCATCAGAGATGGGGCACCTTTAGTACCAGGGAGTGGCTGTTCCCCATAAGGTACTGGAAATCAACTTTCAAGAGCAGCCCCAGCTGCTGAAGCTACTGGTCCTGGTGCGTCTCCTGACTGTCATGTAGAAGATAGCAGAGCTTTGGCGACTTTACAACATAGGAACTGCAGAGAGGTGTAATCCCAGTGGAAGACTGAATCCAGAGACTCAAAAAGGAAGGTAAACATGTGGAAAATGAGAATAGTGACATCTCCTTTGTATATTGGAAGGATCACCTTAGGGGAGAGGAGAGGCAGATCTCTGGAGTGTTCGCTTTGGGGTGAATTCATTCCTTGTGGGGGTAAAGAGTAAGAATGGGCCCTCACCCATGACCTCTCCATCGCCTCATCCTACTAGTTCTCATATACACTTAGAGTCACTTGGAGACTTTACAATTTAAAATGCTGTTGCTCAGACCCACCCTAGATCAATTAAATCCAAATCTCTGAGTGTAGGGCTTCTTTTCAAGTTGCCACCAGTATTTAGCCAGGGTTGAAAGCCCCTGAGCTCCCCTATGCCACAACAAGAGGAGTTGCACCCCAGAAGAGAGACAGTTCTGCATCGAATTCCCCAATGTCATAGAGAAGTAGAGACGTCACAGCCTTTAGGCTTATGTCTTAGAGGGCTTCTCAGTACTGTCTGCCATACCTACACAAAGCAGAATCTCCCAGATTAAATTTAGCCTTCGTGTCGTGTATTAACAAGATGCTTCTCTTTTTCTTGGTTATGCCTTCTCAGAATGCTGTTTTTTCTCAGGAGGGGAACATGGAGGAGAAAGAAATGAATGATGGCTCACAGATGGTGAGATCCCAGGTAAGTTCGGTTTTCCTCTCCTCTGAAATGCCATTGCAGTTCTCAGAATGTGGGCACTGTTACCTTTTCACTTCTCAGAAGTGCTGCGTCCCAAAAATCCAGAGCCCAGGAGATTCATGTGACAAATGATACACTCTCCACAGCACGTTTTCCATTCACCTGTGTAGCTCTTTCTAGCTCTTCCCTCCTTCCAGCATTTTCACCAGACTCAATTTCATGGATTTGTGCCTGTGCTGGACATTGTGAAGAAAACAAAAGAAAACAATGGACTGTCTTTTAATCATCCTTAAATAGCTCACTAAAATTTAAACAATGCTTGCATTCTCTCTGTAAACACAGTGACTGATGCCCAGGCCCCTAGGACTGCTTGGAGCTAATGGGATTAATAAGTATGCCTGAGGGTAACATCAATCACAAATTAATGTTTCTCAAGCCTCTGTTGTATCTCTTCCAAAACCTGTTTAAGTCTGTTATGATTCCTCTTTTTTTTTTTTTTTTTTTTTTTTGAGACAAAGTCTCACTCTGTTGCCCAGGCTAGAGTGCAGTGGCACGATCTCGGCTCACTGCAACCTCCGCCTCCTGGGTTTAAATCATTCTCCTGCCTCAGCCTCCCAAGTAGCTGGGACTACAGGCACCCACCACTATGCCCAGCTAATTTTTGTATTTTTAGTAGAGATGGGCTTTCAGTGAGTTAGCCAGGATGGTCTCAATCTCCTGACCTCGTTATCCACCCACCTCAGCCTCCCAAAGAGCTGGGGTTACAGACGTGAGCCACCACGCCCGGCCTAAGTCTGTTATGATTCTATAATCTGATTGGGTATTATATAAACTGATGAGTACGAGTGCAACAAGAATTGTTTCTATGAAAATTAGTCTGATGCTTTGGAAGGAGTTGATAAATGCTGTCACTTTTGAAAAATTGCTTTCAAATTAGGTGTTAGCAATACTACATCACTGAAGAAAAATCATAAAACTCTCAGGATTCCTCCACAAATATCATTTCCCATGTGTCAGTTGCTTATTCCAACTTCATGAAACAGAAACTGTTTCTTTATAGGTATGAGTACCCAGTCTTTAAAATCACTCATAGAAAAGGCTTAGCTGACTGTGTGCAGTGGCTCATGCCTGTAATCCCAGCACTTTGGGAGCCCGAGGCAGGCAGATCACAAGGTCAGGAGTTCCACGAGCAGCCTAATATGGTGAAACCCCATCTCTACTAAAAATACAAAAATTAGCCAGGCATGGTGGTGAGTGCCTGTCGTCCCAGCTACTCAGGAGGCTGAGGCAGGAGAACCGCTTGAACCCGGGAGGCAGAGGTTGCAGTGAGCTGAGATCATGCCACTGCACTCCAGTCTGGGCAACAGAGCAAGACTCCATCCCAAAAAAAAAAAAAAATAGGCTTAGTTTTATTTTCAAAGATGAGAAAATGAATGCACATTTATATGTTTTAAATTAAAATAAAATGTTTAAGATCTATTTTATGGATCGCTAATTTAGCCATCTTTTTAAATTAACACATCAGACACCAGTCTCAATTGCTTCAGATAGGATTTCTATCATTCCAATAATATGTGATATCATTATTCTCATGTAGCCAATAAACTCATTGAAGGGGATTTTTTTGGTTTGTTTTTTGTTTTTTGTAGAGACAAGCTTTCACTATGTTGCCCAAGCTGCTCTTAAACTCCTGGGCTCAAGCCATCCTCCCACCTCTCCCTGCTGAAGTGCTGAGATTGCAGGTGTGAGGCGCCACACGCAGCATGTTGGGGCTTGTTAAAACCCACATCATACAACTAATACTCAAAAATGCATAATGTTGGATGCTGCTGTGAATGCAAAAGAAAACAAATACAACAGGTGCTGGGAGAAGGGAGAAGTCTGATTGAGACTGTAGGGATGAGGGAAGACTTCATGAAAAAGGCAGAGTTTGAATTTGTGCCAATACCAGCAGGTAGGGTTTGGAGATTAGAGAAAATGGGGTACCATTGCAGACAGGAAATAAAACTTGAGCGAGGGCAGGGACAATAAGGAGACTTCCAGCTAAAGCTGAGCTTTTATTTGGTGTATATTAGTGCTTTGGGGTCTTTGGGTTTCAAGGGATAGATTCATTTGGTTTATTCTTTTTTTTTTTTTTTTGAGACAGAGACTTACTGTGTCACCCAGGCTGGAGTGCAGTGGCACAATCTTGGCTCACTGCAACCTCCACCTCCCAGGTTCAAGTGATTCTCCTGCCTCAGCCTCCCAAGTAGCTGGGATTACAGGCACGCGCCACCACGCCCAGCTAATTTTTGTATTTTAGTAGAGATGGGGTTTCGCCATGTTGACCAGGCTGGTCCACCCACCTCAGCCTCCCAAAGTATTGGGATTACAGGCATGAGCCACCGCACCTGGCCCATTTGGTTTATTCTTAATTAACTGTAAGACTCCCCAAAGACAAGAATAGAAAGACATTTAGAACTAAGGTGGCATGTCTGCTTTTCCACATTCTAGCCCAAGGAGTTAGTTTTAATTTTCTGGAACCATTTATTATGTTTAGAAGGAAGATGATTCATTCACTCAATAAATATTTTTTGAGCAGCTAGTATGTGACAGAAATTTTTTTTCTTTTCCTTTTTTCTTCTTATGGTCTACTGGTCATTTCATATGTGACAAAAATTACGCTTTTTAGCAGCTAGACATCACTGAGAAAAATAGACCTGACCCCAAATCCATGGAGCTTATTGAAAGACATTTAGCAACTATACTAATAAATTGCAAAAGAGATGTTTTTTAAACAAAATGAAAACAAGGTGCTATGAATACACATTAGGGAATCAGGGAAAAACTGTGGGGAAGTGAAATTTAAGATGAGAAAGAAAAGATACGTAGAACCTACAAAAAGTAAGTGGAAAAGAGCATTTTGGACATATGCTAAAAATCACCTACAAAAAACATGGGTATATTTGAGAAATTAAAAGAAGGCCACTGTGGTTGGCGTGGAAGGAGGGAGAGAATGACTTGAAGTGAGCTTGGAGAGGTGAGCAGGGCTTAAATACACAAAGCCTGTGGCCATGAAAACAGGTCTGACTTTTACTCTGAGTGCAGTGGAAAGCCTTTGGGGGAATTTAAGCAGAAAGATAACATAATAAGTAATCCAGTTCTACATTAAAAATCATCCTGGTGCTATATATCTTAACTGAATTTGTGAGAGGCAGAAGTTGAAAGGGGAAAAACCAGTTAAGCTACTGTAGCATTTTCAATGATAGAAAATAGTGTAGTCATTGGAGGAAAGGAGGGAGATTTGAGTGCTTTCCTTTAGAAACAGCAGAGGTTAGCTAAGGGGTAAAAACAAAGGAAGAAAAAAGATGACTTCTAAGAATGGAACCCAGGAAATGGCACCATTGGTAATGGTAAATCAGATCATGTCATTCCTCTGCTCAAAGCACATGGCTCCCATTTCACTCAGAGTAAAACCCAAAGTCCTTATGATGGCTTAAACAGTCCTGTAGAATCTGGCCCTGTTACCTGTCGAATTTCATCATTTACTTTTCTTCCCCTTACTTCATTCTGGCCATCCTGGCCTCATTCTTCTTCCTTAAACGTGGCCGTGGGGCCTTTGCACTGTTAACCTGTCAAGCTTCTTTCTCAAATGTCATCTCTGCAGTGCCATCTTTCCTGACCACCCTATTTAAATGTGTAACTGCCCCACACCCACATTCTCGAACCGTTACCCTACTTTACTTTTATCTTCCGACATACTATATAATTTACCCAGTTATGCTGTTTGTTGTCTACTTTCTTTTCTAGAATATAAGTTTCATAAAGGCAGGGAGTTTTTGTCTCTTTTGTTCACTAGTGCATCCCAAGCACCATGCCTGGCATATATATAGGAAGCACTGAATAACCATTCATTAAACACATAGGGAATTTAGCATATGATAAAGGTAACATCTCAAACCGGTGATAAAAAGCTGCTTTGTTCAATAATTGATGTTGGGATTTCTGGGGAAACATCTGGAAAAAGATAAAGTTGGATCTCTACCTCATACTTTACATCAGAACAGTCTTCAAATGGATCAAAGATTTAAATATGAAAAATGAAACCACAAAAAGTTATGCAAGAAAAAAATGGGAGAATTCCTTTATAACTTTCACCAGAAAAACTTTCTAATTACAACTGAGAATCCAGAAGCCATAATTAAAAACACCAAAAGCATCCGGGTTCAATGGCTCATGTCTGTAATCCCAGCACTTTGGGAGGCCGAGGCGGACGGATCACAAGGTCAGGAGATCAAGACCATCCTGGCTAACACAGTGAAACCCCTTCTCTACTAAAAATACAAAAAATTAGCCAGGCGTGGTGGCAGGTGCCTGTAGTCCCAGCTACTCGGGAGGCTGAGGCAGGAGAATGGCGTGAACCCGGGAGGCGGAGTTTGCAGTGAGCCGAGATCACACCACTGCATTCCAGCCTGGGTGACAGAGTGAGACTCCGTCTTACAAAAAAAAAAAAAAAAAAAAAAAAAAGCATCTGCATGGAAAAAAATTTAAAAACTATAAGCAAAGTAAAAATACATGTCAAATTGAAAAATATATTTTGCCACTCAAATTACAGTAGTCTAATCTTTCTAATATATAAAATACTTCTCTAAATCAGCAAGAGATTAGGAGTCCAACAGAAAAAGATACAAAAGGCCAGGGACAGTGGCTCATGCCTGTAATCCCAGCACTTTGGGAGGCTGAGGTGGGCTGATCACTTGAGGTCAGGAGTTTGAGACAAGTCTGACCAACATGGTGAAACTTCATAAAAATTAGCTGGGGACTAATGGTGGTGTGTGCGCCTGTAGTCTCAGCTACACAGTAGGCTGAGGTCAGAGGATACTTGAGCCCAGGAGGTGAAGGTTGCAGTGAGCCGTGTTTGTACCACTGCACTCCAGGCTGGGTGACAGTGAGACCCTGTCTCAAAAAAAAAAAGAAAAAATTTTGTAAAAAGACAGTTTACAGCAAATAAAATTCAAATGGATCTTAAACACTGGAAAAGTGTTCATCTGTACTGAAAACAAGAGGAAATTTGTATTAAAACTAGAGAAAGCTGGATATTTTATCATCAGGCTTGATATTTGCCATGAGTTTCATATTTTCCGCAAGTGTAACATATTCTGTTAGCAAAGCTGTGGGGAAACAGACACCTTACACTGCTGGTGTGAATGTGACCGATTGCATTTTCAGAAAAATGGCCAAAATACCTCCCATCCCAAATGCTTTCTTTGCAAGTGACTTTGACACTCATCCCATTATAGATATGGAGGTCTGTGTGCCCTCCATTGGATCTCAGCAAGGCTGTGACTGGAAGATGCAAAGCTTTGTGACTTTCAAGGCAGATCATAAATGGCAGTAAGACTTCTACCTCATTCTGTTGGGATGTTTACTCTAAACCCGGCCACCTTGTCAGGAGGAAACCCGGACAGCCCATGGAAAAGCCCATATGGAGAGAAGCCAAGGCCTACAGCCCTAGCTGAGCTCCCAGCTGAAAGCCAGCACCAATTTGCCAGCCTTGTGAGTAAGCCATCTTGAAAGTGAATCCTCCAATCCCAGTCAAACCTTCCCACCTTGTCCTGCCCAAATTGCAGATTTATGAGTAAAGTAAATGATACTTGCTATTTTAATCCCCCAAGTTTTGGGATGGTTTGGTATGCAGCAAGATAATTGTTAGGGATTTTAGTACCTGAAAGTGGAGTGCTGCAAAAACAAAAACCTAAACCATAGGGCACTAGCTTTGGAACTGAGCACTGGGCAGAAGGTAGAAAACGAGTGAGTGCCTTTGTCAAAACTCAAAGGATAGTAAGGAGAATGTTATTAGAAGCTGGAGGATAGAAGACCCTCGAAGAAGAAATGTTGGATAACATTGTTACCTTCAGGAACAAGGAAAATAGAGGCCAGGCATGGTGGCTCACGCCTGTCATCCCAGCACTTTGAGAGGCTAAGGCAGGTGGATCACTTGAGGTCAGGAGTTTGAGACTAGCCTGGCCGACACGGTGAAACCCCGTCTTTACTAAAAATACAAAAATTAGCTGGGCATGGTGGCTTGCACCTGTAATCCCAGCTACTCGGGAGGCTGAGACAGGAGAATCACCTGAACCCGGGAGGCAGAGGTTGCAGTGAACCAAGATTGCACCACTGCACTCTAGCCTGGATGACAGAGAGAAACTCTGCCTCAAAAAAAAAAAAAAGGAAATAGAGAATATAGTTAATGAACTCAGTGATCTACTAAGGAGATTCTCAAGTAGAAGACTGAAAGTGCCAACTGGCAGTTTCTGGCTGCCTAAAGTAAAATGTGAGGGAAAAAGATAAACTCAATGAAGAACTAGTAAATATAAGTGAACAATGAACTTCTGAGTTTGAAAAGAAAACTTTCTCATTCACATCTGTCCAAGCAGCAAATAATAACCAAATTCAGAAAGGGATTCACACCAAAGGTGGACTATAATACCCTGTGTCACAACTTCAGAAGGATCCAGGGCAGTGCCTCAGAGGACCTGTCCTCTCTTAAACACAAGGTTTCTAAGAATGGTTAAGGTGACGTGCCACTGCAGTCTCACAGGGAACCCAAAGGAGAGAATGGCTGATCTCAAAGAGATTTATGGGTGTGGTATTTGTATTGTAGTATAGCTGGATTATAAATTGGTAAACACTCCAGTTTGGTTTTTCTTTTGTTTTGTTTTGTTTTATTTTGTTTTTTTGAGATGGAATCTTGCTCTGTTGCCCAGGCTAGAGTGCAGTGGCTCGATCTTGGCTCACTACAACCTCCACCTCCCAAGTTCAAGCAATTCTCCTGCCCCAGCCTCCCAAGTAGGAGGGACTATAGGTGTGTGCCACCATGCCTGGCCAATTTTTTAAAAAATTTTTTACACTTTTATTGAAGTAAAGGAACATACAAAAATACACATACTATAAGTGTTAAAAACTCAATTATCACCAAGTGAATTCATCCATGCAATCTTAATCCAGATCAAGAAACAGAACATTACCAGTATCCCAGAAGATCCTTCTGTGTGTTCCCTCTTCAAATGTATTATTATTTTTTTTAATTATAGTTAATTATACTTTAAGTTCTGGGATATGTGTACAGGATGTGCAAGTTTGTTACATGGGTACACATACTATGAACAGCACTCATATAAAACAGCAACCTTAACTGATAAATGATGTGTGTTCTGACTGCTCCACCATCCGGCTGTTCCTCCATCGCCCTCTCCCCCAGCTTCCCTATTCCCTGAGACACAGCAATATTGAAATTAGGCCAAGTAATAACCCTACAATGGCCTCTGAGCATTCAAGTGAAAGGAAGAGAATCGCATTCTTCACTAAAAGGAACTAGGGATTTTTTGCCAGTTATGGATGAGCAAAGAAAGTGGTTTCTTGAGATGGAATCTACTCCTGGTGAAGATGCTTTGAACATTGTTGGAATGACAGTCAAAAGCTGAAAATGATTAAGATTAATGAGAAGAGCATGTCAAATGTATTTGAAATAGGCCAAAAGCTTGGCCTCTTGGGCCAAACAGCCAAGTCATGTGTACAAAGGAAAAGCTATTGAAGAAAAATAAAATTGCTACTCCAGTGAACATGTGAATGATAAGAAAGCAAAACAGCTGTGTTGCAGATATGGAGAAAGTTTTAATGGATTGGATAGAAGATCAAACCAGCCACAACATTCCCTTAAGCCAAAGCCTAATCCAGAACAAGGCTCTACCTCTCTTCAATTCTCTGAAGGCTGAAAGAGGTGAGGAAGCTGCAGAAGAAAAGTTGGAAGCTATAAGAGGTTTAAGGAAAGAAGCTGTCTCAGTAACATAAAAGTGCTAAGTGAAGCAGCAAGTGCTGATATAGTAGCTGCGGCAAGTTATCCAGAAGACCTAGCTAGGATCACTGATGAAGGTGGCTATACTAAACAACAGAGTTTCAGTGCAGATGAAATAGCCCTATATTGGAAGAAGATGCCATCTAGGACTTTATTTATTTATTCATTCCTTTTGTTTATTAGTAGAGACGGGGTTTCACTGTGTTGGCTAGGCTGGTCTCGAACTCCTGACCTCAAGTGATCCCCCTGCCTGTGCCTCCCATAGTGCTGGGATTACAGGCATGAGCCACCATGCCCAGCCCAATCTAGGATTTTAATAGCTAGAAGGAGAAGTCAATGCATGGCTTCAAAAGACAGGCTGAGTCTTTTGTTAAGGGATAATGCACCTGGTGACTTTAAGATGGAGCCAATGTTCATACTATTCTAAAAATCCTAGGTTCCTTAAGAATTATGCTAAGTCTGCTTTGCCTGTGCGCTAGAAATGGATCAGCAAAGCCTGCATGACAGCAAATCTGTTTACTGCATGGTTTACTGAATATTTTAAACCCACTGTTAAGAACCACTGCTCAGGGAAAAAAAAAAAAAAAAAATCCCTTTAAAAATTACTGCTCATTGACAATGCACCTGGTTACCCAGGAGCTCTACTGGAGATGTACAAGAAGACTAATGCTGTTTTCATGCCCACTAACACACCAGGCATTCTGCAACCCACAGATCAAAGAGTAATTTTGACTTTCAAGTCTTTTTGTTTGTTTGTTTTTGAGATGGAGTCTTGCTCTGTCGCCCAGGCTGGAGGGCAGTGGCGTGATCCCAGCTCACTGCAAGCCCCACCTCCCTGGTTTATGCCATTCTTCTGCCTCAGCCTCCTAAGTAGCTGGGATTACAGGCACCTGCCTCCACGCCCAGCTAACTTTTTGTATTTTTTTTTTTTTTTTTTTTTTAGTAGAGATGGGGTTTCATCATGTTCTCCAGGATGGTCTCGATCTCCTGGCCTCGTGATCCGCCCGCCTCGGCCTCCCAAAGTGCTGGGATTACAGGTGTGAGCCACCGTGCCCGGCCCTAATTTTTTTTAAAAGGAAAGTTTGACTTGAATGACTCAGAGTCCTGAAGACTATCAGCACAACGGCTTAGATATCCTGGTGCTACACTTTCACCCTCTCCCCGAGGGTCCCTGTAAGAACCATTTTTGCCTGAGCAGGGATGTGCTTGATGTTTCAGGAATCACTGACGTTTCAGGACGTGGCCGTGGACTTCACCAAAGAGGAGTGGGACCAGCTGTACCCTGCCCAAAAGAACCTCTATCGAGACGTGATGCTGGAGAACTACAGGAATCTGGTTGCACTGGGTGAGGATGGCATCCCTGTGAAACTGGAAGCCATTCACGTGGGTTTATTTCCTGAACTAGTGGAAGCCTCCAAAGCTTTTGTGAATATAGTTTGGGCTGGGACAGAAGAACACTAAGCAGTTTTGGAGTCAGAGACCTTTGTTTTCTGCTCTTTCTCCTCTGATGGAACGTCTTGATTGAGTTTGAGATGGGTAGCTTTATTTTGCTGCCTCTGAAGTCTCCCCTCCAGAGGCTCTAAAGACTGAAGAAGTTGGGAATGTGTCTGAGAGAGAATTTTGTTCCCAGTACAAACTCCTAAGATGTATGTTACTCCCATGAATAGGGTATCAGCTTTATAAGCCAGAGGTAATCGCGCAGTTGGAGCTAGAGGAAGAGTGGGTGATAGAAAGAGACAGCCTGCTGGACACTCATCCAGGTAAGTGCACGCTCTTGGGCACTGCTGCTTAATAAGGGAAAACAGCCACTTCTGAACCACTCAGTGGAGTGCTCCAAAAATCTCCCCTGGGATTTAAGGAATACTAAGCCTTTTGAAAAGAATCAGTTCATATTTGATATTTTTCTGAAGTTGAAATGGCTGCCTTATTTTTTCTCATTGAACAGATAATATATACTTATTGTTTTAAAAATGCACACAAAACAGAGGTTATTTTGAAGGTATCCATTTAAACACCCATAAATACCTTGATATTGCAGGTATCCACACAGCACTTTCTTCATATTTTTTATTTACACATCCCCTCTCAGTATTCTTTAAATCTTTCTTTTCCATGAGAGGTGATCCGAGAAGAAATTTTTTAAAAAGCTTTCTTTTCCATGTCAAAAATTTTCTGCCATTTTAATCTATTTTTCATCTTTTCTTTTTCCTTTTATCATCAAACTCTTGACACTTGTCTACAACCCACAGCCTAATTTCTAATTCTCTTGCTCTCCTTTGTGATACTACCCCGATTCCTACCTCTGCTACTAACATTGTTTTCTTGGAGATTACCACTAATTTCCTTCCAGTCAAATCGAGTGGCTACAAAGCCAGTTAGAATTGTGTTGACTTTCCCTTCTTGAAATGTTCTTCCACCCTGGCTTGTGATGCACACGATTCGTGTCTCCAGCCTCTCTCCGTATCTCCCCCTGCCCCTTTTCTGCATTTTCTTCCTCCTTATTCTCCTAAAGATATGTATCCCTATGGACTGGCTGTTCCACTCTGCAGTAAAGTGCTTTTAGGTAGCCCTTTTGTATCATTTTTCCATTTCTCCATTTCTAGTCCCAGTATTTTGTCCACATTCTCCTGTCAGAATTGAGATTATGGCTGGGCGCTGTGGCTCATGCCTGTAATCCTAGCACTTTGGGAGGCCTAGGCAGATGGATCACCTGAGGTCAGGAGTACGAGACCAGCCTGGCCAACATGGTGAAACCCACTCTCTACTAAAAATACAAAAAATTAGCCGGGCGTGGTGGCCTCGCCTGTAGGCCCAGCTACTCAGGAGACTGAAGTAAGAGAATTGCTTAAACCTGGAAGCGGAGGTTGCAGTGAGCCAAGATCATTCCACTGCACTCCAGCCTGGGTAGCAGAGCAGGTCTCTATCTCAAAAATAAAAAACAATTTAGATTATATTTTTGTTTATTAGTGTCATGCTGTCATTTTTCTTAAATATTTCTTTTTTTGTTTTTTTTTTTTCCTGAGATGGAGTCTCGCTCTGTCGCCCGGGGTGGAGTGCAGTGGCACGATATTGGCTCATTGCAAGCTCCACTTTCTGGGTTCACGCCATTCTCCTGCCTCAGCCTCCTGAGTAGCTGGGACTACAGGCGCCGGCCACCACACCCAGCTAATTTTTTGTATTTTTAGTAGAGACGGGGTTTCACCGTGTTAGCCAGGATGATCTCGATCTCCTGACCTCGTGATCCGCCCGCCTCAGCCTCCCAAAGTGCTGGGATTACAGGCGTGAGCCACCGTGCCCAGCCTACTTCAAAACCTGGATCTGTTGGCTTTATAATGTCTTCTTTAAATCATTCCCTTAAATACGGAATTTCTTGACCCAAAAAAAAAAAAAAAAATCCCAACCACCTTAGTTTCTTATTGCTGGCATACCACCTACAATGTTCTGCTTGACTGTTTTAACAAGGAGTGGACTGCTGACTGTACACCAGATGCTGAGTTAGGTAGTTTCTACTCTGGTCCATGACACCAGGTGAACCTACCCCATCTCTGTGAGTTCCCACTCTGGCTCTTTGCTCTGGTATCTGGCTTCATCATTTGGACTTGGTTTTCTGTCATTCAAACTGTTTGGCTTTTTCAAGTTGACTTTGACTTGGCTGTCCTTCTTGCTTTTAATGCTCTAAGTGATCTTAGGTAGAAAACCTTGTTCCTGGCTGGGCACAGTGGCTCACGCCTGTAATCCCAACACTTTGGGAGGCCGAGGCGGGCAGATCACGAGGTCAAGAGATTGAGACCATCCTGGCCAACATGGTGAAACCTTGTCTCTACTAAAAATACAAAAATTAGCTGGGCGTGGTGTCGTGTGCCGGTAGTCCCAGCTACTTAGGAGGCCAAGGCAAGATAATCGCTTAAACCCAGGAGGCAGAGGTTGCAGTGAGCCGAGATCGCACCACTGCCCTCCAGCCTGGCAACAGAGTGAGACTCTATCTCACAAAAAAAAAAAAAAAGAAAAAGAAAAGAAAACCTTGTTCCTGTTTCAGCCTCCCTGAGATCTCTCAGCCCCACTGAACCAGAATTTTCACCTAACCAGTGCTCACATTCCATGAATAGAACTGGTAATTAAGACATTTTGTCAAGAAGCCCGGGCACCTTCCCTGACAATGCTGGGACATATTTCTACAGCCTTCCACATCCCCAAACCTGCGGAGTAGGAAACTAAGGGAACAAATTAGAGAACTCCCTTTTCAGGTAAATTTCCAGGGCGGGGCTATTCCTTCCCCCAGGCACATATGCTGTCATCGGTAGGACCCACACTATCTCCTATTGTGTCCCTCTCCACAGACCCCCAACTCGAAAAAATAATTGCTAACTTAGGAAAACTTCCAGATTTTGGCCAGGCGCAGTGGCTCATGGCTATAATCCCAGCACTTTGGGAGGCTGAGACGGACCATCACTTGAGATCAGGAGTTCAAGACAAGCCTGGCCAATATGGTGAAACCCCATCTCTACTAAAAATACAAAAATTAGGCACATGTGGTGGCATGTGCCTGGAATCCCAGCTACTCAGGAGGTGGAGGTAGGAAAATCGTTTGAATCTGGGAGGCAGAGGTTGCAGTGAGCCAAGATTGCGCCACTGCACTCCTGTTTGGACAACAGAGTGAGACTCCGTCTCCAAACAAATAAGCAGAAAACTTCCAAATTTCATTGTGCACCTATATGTGGATGCCCAAGGCTCTTGGTTCACAGATAAGCTTGAGCAAGTGTTGTTTTTTTTTTTTCACATCTCTTATCAGGGACAGGCAGCCTAACCTCTTCTCTAAAGAGACTGCTTGCATTTCTTCAGTATCCTGTGAAACAAAGTCAGTGATTCCCCTGAGAGGATGTAGTAAAACATTTGTTTGTCAGGGGGCTAAGAGAATGACAGAGTTTATGCAGCCTAATTCTGCACGCCCACTAGGGTACTGCATGCCTCAATGTTACTGACATTTGCTGGTCCTTATTTATCTAAAATCTTTTCTTAAGCTGAGACCTGGAAAATACCCAGTAGATTTAGCAGCAAGAAGATTGGGAATTATATTATTGAGAGAAGTGATGGGGGATGATTAGAAGAACAGTCAGTTTGTACATTGTTGCATGAACAACAGGGGGAGGTTTAAAAAGAAAAAATTAGAGCTAGCAAGTGTGTAATATTCTTATAAGCAGCTAGAGTGAGAGCTGGGCACAGTGGCTCATGGCTCACACCTATAATCCCAGCACTTTGGGAAGCCAAAGCACATGGATCACAAGGTCAGGAGTTTGAGACCAGCCTGAGGTTCACCAACATGGTGAAACCCCATCTCTACTAAAAATATAAAACTTAGCCAGGCGTGGTGGTAGGTGCCTGTAATCACAGCTACTTGGGAGGCGGAGGCTGGAGAATCTCTTGAACCTGGGAGGCAGAGGTTGCAGTGAGCCGAGATTGCACCACTGCACTCCAGCCTGGGTGACAGAGTTAGACTCTGTCTCAAACAAACAAACAAAAAAGAAGCAGCAGCTAGCTAGAGTGAGGAGTGGGAAGGGGAAATAATAAAGAGGATATTAGCAGCCAGAATAAAAGGTAGTGTCAAAACAGGATTGTTCTAGGCCAGGCTCAGTGGCTCATGCCTAGCACTTTGGGAGACTGTGGAAGGATCCCTTGAGCCCAGGAGTTCAAGACCAGGCTGGACAACATAATCAGACCCTTGTCTCTACAAAAAATTTAAAAGTTAGCGGGATGTGGAGGTATGAGCCTGTAGTCTCCACTACTTGGGAGGCTGAGGTGGGAGGATCATGAGCCTAGGAAGTCGAGGCTGCAGTAAGTTATGATGGCACCACTGCACTCTAGCCTGGGCAATAGAGCGAGACTTTGTCTAGAAAAAACAAAAGAATTGTTCTAAGCAGGAACAATTTTACTTGTTTATAATGCTGACGGGAAGGAACCAGTAGAGAGGACAAGTTAAAAATAGATACAGCTGGGTGCGATGGCTCACGCCTGTAATCCCAGCACTTTGGGAGGCCAAGATGGACAGATCACTTGAGGTCAGGAGTTCAAGACCAGCCTGGCCAACATAGTGAAACCCCGTCTCTACTACAGGTACAAAAATTAGCTACATGTGGTGGCGTGCACCTGTAATCCCAGCTACTTGGGAAGCTGAGGCACTCGAATCACTTGAACCTGGGAGACAAATGTTGCAGTGACCCAAGATTGCACCACTGTACTCCAGCCTGGGTGACAGAGCAAGACTCCGTCTCAAAAAAAAAAAAAAAAGCTACAAGAGATGGAGCAAGGTTCTAGAAGAGATGGGAGTGGGATTAGAGGGAAGGACATTAGGGTGACTATATATATCAGTAAATTTGTCGATGGAAGATTTGGGGGAGTTCATACATGATGACTTCTGTTTTCTTGGCAAATTAGGAAGCAGTGTCCTTTGTTGAGTGTAGGGGAATTGGGAAGGCAGGTAGAGGACTCATGGTGCATTTGCTGAAGCTTACAAGGGTCAATGGAAGCTGACCAAAGACAAGCAGAGGCAGCACTGAGCAGCGATGAAGGCCCCAGTGAGACTCTGCCCCATACAGCTGTGGTTTCTAATTTGCATGAGTATGCTCTTTCTCCTGTTTTATTTAGCACTTGAAAGGGTTTATAGGACAGGGGCTGAGGGTGTTAGATTTTGGGGACTATTGGAGGAAAACTGTGTGAAACTGTATGAGAGTTAATTCAAGTGATTTGACAAGTCTAAGAAGTGACAGGAAGTAGAATGAGGCCTGAAGAAGACTTAAAACTAGAAGACCAAGAGAGTCAAAGAAATGGAGATGTAGAAGAGGTCAGAAAGAGGCAGAATGTGAGTAAGGCAGAAGAGTGTTACAATGAGTTGGAGATTTCTTACATGGAGCAGGCAAGGTCCACAACATGAATGTATTACCATATAAGTAGACTGTTGAAGGTGGAACAAAGGTGAAGGCCCAAACAACTACCAGTTAGATTACAAGATGGAAGAGAAGCACCCATGTAACAGCAACTGAAAAAACACCTAGGAATAAACTTCAACACGAGATAGGCAATACCTTCATAGAAGAAACTTAAATACTTCTGACAGACACAAAAATAAACTTGAATAAATAGGCATGCCAAGATGGCAATGTCCCTACTGTACATGTAATACAATTCCATAAAAAGTGCCCACATGCTGGGTGCTAGGATTCACACCTGTAATCCCAGCACTTTGGGAGACTGAGGCAGGTGGATTGCTTGAGTCTAAGAGTTTGAGACCAGCCTGGGCAACAGGTTGAGAGCCCATTTCTACCAAAAATAAAAAAGTTAGCCAAGTGTGGTAATGCACGCTGGTAGTCCCAGCTACTCAAAAGGCTGAGGCAGGAGGATCAACTGAGCCCTGGAGGTCAAGGCTGCAGTGAGCTATGATTGCACCACTGCACTCCAGCCTGGGCAACAGTGTGAGTCTGTCTCAAAAATAAAAAATGTGCCTACAAGAGTTTGAGAGGAAAGCTAGGTAAGCTTATCTAAAGTTCATGTGGAAAATCCAAAGCACAAAAATTATCAAGAAAATTCTGAAAAGGAAAATCAATAAGGGAGATTATTCCTATTAGATATTTAAAATATACAGTAAAATTTCATTAATGAAGTCAGACCAACTGAACAGAATAGACAAGTCAGAAGTAAACCCAAATACTTCTGGGCATTTAATAAAAAGACATTATTTTAAATAATGGCATCATTTCAAATTAGGAGGTGAAAAGTGGGCTTTGTAGTAAAGTGTTGAGACAACTGGTACTTTTGAAATGTGCACCTCTTCATATATGGTAGGTAGCCATCTAGAGAGAGACAAAATTGGATCTATAGCTTACCCCTTGAGCCAAGATAAGCTCCAAAGGAAACAGATTTTACACATAAAACATGAAACTATAAGAGATCTGTTAGAGGCTGGGTGCAGTGGCGCACACCTGTAGTCCCAGCTATTCAGGAGGCTAAGGCATGAGAACCGCTTTAGCCTGGAAGATGGAGGTCGCAGTGAACTGAGACTGCGCCACTGCACTCCAACCCGAGTGAGAGAGCAAGACCCTCTCTCAAAAAAAAAAAAAAAAAAAAGAGAGAGAGAGAGACCTGGAAGAAAACATGGGAGAAATCTTTTATAACCTTGAAATGGGGGAGTTTTTTCTGACTATGATTTAAAATCCAGAAGCCATTAAAGAGGAGATTCATATGGATTCAATACACACAAATCCAAAAATTCTGCATGGTATAAAATAATAATTCTGCATGAGGTAAAACAATAAACTAAGTAAAAAGATAACAATGGAGGAAAATATTTTCAACTTATGTCAGAAGAGCTCATCATCCATTAATGTTATAAAATGCTCCTCTAAATTAATAAGAGGCCAACAGCCCAATAAAAATAATATGAACAGTTATTTTTCTTTTTTTGAGACGGAGTCTCACTTTGTTGCCCAAGCTAGAGTGCAGTGACACGATCTCCTCTCACTGCAACCTCTGCCTCCTGGGTTATAAACAGTTCTTAAAGGAATCCAAATACATTTAACATATGAAAAAATGTTCAGTCTCAGTCATAATAAGAGAAATGCAAATTAAAGCTACACAAATTATCTTGTCTACCAGATTAGCAAGAGTCAAAAAGTTTGGCAATATACACCGCTGGGTCCATGAGGAGGAAAGCACTCTCGTACATTGCTGGGATCAGATGACCTGGAAGTCAGCATAAAGATGTCCTAGACCAGTCATGGGACTTCCTTTCCACATACCTTGTTTGGCTTTGTAGGCTCTTTGGATGAAAAATAATGTAGTCTAGAGTAACATGTTTTTGTAAATAAAGTTTTATGGGAACACAGCCACACTCATTCTTTTACATAAGAGGCGGGAGGATTGCTTGAGCTCAGGAGTTCAGGACCATCTTGGGCAACATGATAAAACCCGTAGCCACAAAAAGTACAAAAATTAGCTGAGCATGGTGGTGCACACCTGTACTCCCAGCTACCCAGGAGGCTGAGTGTTGAGCCAAGAGGATCACTTGAGCCTGGGAGGCGGAGGTTGCAGTAAGCCGAGATTGCACCACTGCACTCCAGCCTAGGTGACAGAGAGAGACTGCCTCAAAAACAAAACAACCAAAAAAACTTTGTCTATGGATGCTTTCACCCTGCAACAGCAGAACTGAGTACAACAGAGACCATCTGGCTCAAAAAACTTAAAATATTTACTATCTGACCCTTTACAGAAAAAAACTTGTCAACCTTGCCAAAGCAATAGTTGTAAATTATTGTTGACCACCACTCATTAAAAAATGCATTTTTCGGCCGGGCACAGTGGCTCAAGCCTGTAATCCCAGCACTTTGGGAGGCCGAGACGGGCGGATCACAAGGTCAGGAGATCGAGACCATCCTGGCTAACACGGTGAAACCCCGTCTCTACTAAAAAATACAAAAAACTAGCCGGGCAAGGTGGCGGGCGCCTGTAGTCCCAGCTACTAGGGAGGCTGAGGCAGGAGAAGGGCGTAAACCCGGGAGGTGGAGCTTGCAGTGAGCTGAGATCTGGCCACTGCACTCCAGCCTGGGCGACAGAGCGAGACTCCCTCTCAAAAAAAAAAAAAAATTTTTTTCTTGCCATCCATAAGATCTATATAATCTATGAAATCGAGGCCTGGTGCAGTGATGCATGCTTGTAATCCCAGCACTTTGGGAGATGAGGCAGGTGGATCACCTGAGGTCAGGAGTTTGAAGCTAGCCTGACCAACATGATGAAACCCTGTCTCTACTAAAAATACAAAAATTAGCTGGGCGTGGTGGCGGGCACCTGTAATCCCAGCTACTTGGAAGGCTAAGGCAGGGAATCGCTTGAACCTGAGAGGCTGAGGTTGCAGTGAGCCAAGATGGCGCCATTGCACTCCAGCCTGGGCAACAAGAACAAAACTCTGTCTCAAAAAAAAAAAAAAAAAATTGAAACAGAAGTGTTACCCAACAATATTTATCCTTATCACTGTGTCTGATGAACGCTAACATTTTCTGTCCTTTTTCAGCATATTCTTTTTGTTTCTAATTTGAATTTACTGAAGTCATAGCCCACTATAAATTGTGACACATTTTTAAATTAATAAAAGAGAACCAAAAATATGATGATGCTTTACATGTAAAAAGGATTAATATTTTTTCAAAAAAATTGTTTTCCCCCTTCCCTTTCTCCCTAATTCTCTCCTTCCTTTCCCTCTCTCCTTCTTTCCCTTCTTACTTCCTTGTTTCCTTCCTTCCTGTTTCCTAAACAATTTAGTTCAAAAGGCATGGATGGGCCTGAGCAGGGAAAACATCTGCTCAGCAAGGCATGCCCTGGTGTAGAGTCCCTGCAAGATGTTCTTCAGGTTGCCCAGTGGCATCACAGCATGCTCATACTGACCACAGGCCTGTCTAGAAGGTATCCAGTCTTAGATACAAAGGAGGTCATAGGTGCCCCAGACATCTGATTTTACTAAAGACTCATACCCCTAAAGTGGATCCAGGGAATATAGAGTCAGTGGGGACAGATAATGGGCAAAAATAGTAGAGACATTGAGACTACAGTAATCTGTGCCAATCCCCAGTTTTTTGTTATTTTTTTATAAAGAGCCCTCAGGCAAGATTAATGGAAGCCCGATGAACACCTGCCATAAGCCAGAGGGCCTTAGTCTGTAGCTATGCCCGAGGTCTTACAATCACTTAACTTGGGATTTGGACACAAGTTAGATTTCATGTCATTCTCACTGTGGGCAAGGGAAGCTCCTCTGCTTCCACGTCTGAAAACAGTTTCTTCCCAAAGAGCACTTTGTCTATAATCTTAGACAACAGGCAGGTAGGTAGCATGAGATCTGATAGCAGACTTAGGTGAAAGTACAAAGAAGGGCTTGGAGGTTTCAGTGAATGATTGGGCCTCTAGCCAGGTGAGGCCAAACCAGGAAGGAAGTAGACAGTGGATAATGAGTGACCAGTATTTCTGCATGCTCCCTTATGCATGGCTTGGTGGGGGCTTTATCCTCCTCAATGCCCACCTTCCTTTTGAAAGCAGTTATAATCATATCTGCTAACACAGGGGACCTAGATTAGCTGAGGAACTGGGGCAAATAGAATAGTTTGTTCCTCAAAGCTGCCTAAAAGCCCAAGGCAGTCTTTGCCTCAATCTGCAATTTGGTGCTGGGATGTAGATGGGCCACCCTTTGATTGAAGATGTGAGTATGCCTTGGGACCGTCCTCAGTGAGTGATCAGCATCTCTACAGTGCATGCACAGGCTCTCCTGGTATCAGTAGATAGCAAGTGTGTCAGGCAGCTGCAGGAGTTTTTCCATTTCCCTCACGGAGGCAAGATGTGGAAGGAAGGAAATCAGCAAAAGTGGCCATGATCATCGTGATACAGCTGCCATGTTTCCAGGGATAAACTAAAGTTCTGGAAGCTAGAGCTTAGGCAATGAATGCCTTGAACTCCAGGCTGCTGGGCAATAGGAGCCTAGAGGACCATACCTCCCTGTGAGTTCAGGAGCCAGGTCCACAGGCTACAGATTCAGTGCTAAGAGACCATGAGAGGCAGTCTGTAGAGCTCCAGCCATCATTTCAAACACTCGGGAGTCAAAGCCCATGTGCAAACAAGCCTTTTGGCTGAAAAGAAAGTGTTCCAGTTGATAGTTTGGTTGAAATAATACATTGGTTTAAAATTAATCTTCTCAATCAGGTATAACTGTAATCACATGTACTTTTAATTTTTCCACATGTAATTTAATCTTAGACCATAGTCATTTGTATATATTTTGTACATCTATTAATCTGTTTTCCATAACTTTTTGACTTGGACTTTTTTTTTTCTTTTAAAAATTTGTGGGCCGGGCGCGGTGGCTCAAGCCTGTAATCCCAGCACTTTGGGAGGCCGAGGCGGGCGGATCACAAGGTCAGGAGATCGAGACCACGGTGAAACCCCGTCTCTACTAAAAATACAAAAAAAAAAAATTAGCCGGGCACGGTTGTGGGCGCCTGTAGTCCCAGCTACTCGGGAGGCTGAGGCAGGAGAATGGCGTGAACCCGGGAGGCGGAGCTTGCAGTGAGCCGAGATCGCGCCACTGCACTCCAGCCTGGGCGACAGAGCAAGACTCCGTCTCAATAAAAAAAAAATTTGTGGCCAGGCACAGTGGCTCACACCTATAATCCCAGCACTTTGGGAGGCCAAGGCAGAAGGATCACTTGAGCTCAGGAGTTTGAGACCAGCCTGGGCAACATAGGGAGACTTCGTCTCTACCAAAAAAAAAACAAAAAAAAAAGGCTGGGTATTATGGCACGTGCCTGTGGTCCCACCTACTCTGGAGGCTGAGGCAAAAGGATTACTTGAGCCCAGGAAATCAAAGCTGATGTGAGCTATGATCACACCACTGCACTCCAGCCTGGGTGACAAAGCAAGACCCTGTCTCAAAAAAAAAAAAAAAAACACAAATCTAATATATGTTTGGCCAACTAACTACTCTTGTTGTGCTATTTGTAATAACAAGAAACTACAACCTAAATGTGAATCGGTTAAAAATACTTCGGTACTGACGGGGCGCGGTGGCTCACGCCTATAATCCCAGCACTTTGGGAGGTCGAGGCAGGCGAATCACAAGGTCAGGAGTTCAAGACCAGCCTAATTAACATGGTGAAACCCCATCCCTACTAAAAATACAAAAAATTAGCTGGGTGTGGTGGCAAGCGCCTGTAATACCAGCTACTCGGGAGACAGAGGTCACAATGAGCTGAGATTGCACCACTGCACTCCAGCCTGGGTGAAAGAGTAAGACCCTGTCTCAAAAAAAAAAAAAAAAAAACATTTCACACATAAGATCTTAAGTTCTACTTTTACTCCTATAATTTTTGTTTGTTTGTTTGTGACGGAGTTTCACTCTTTTTGCCCAGGCTGGAGTGCAATGGCATGATCTTGGCTCACTGCAGCCTCCGCCTCCTGAGTGCAAGTGATTCTCCTGCCTCAGCCTCCTGAGTAGCTGGGATTCTTGGCTAATTTTTTGTATTTTTAGTAGAGACAGGGTTTCACCATGTTGGCCAGGCTGGTCTCGAACTCCTGACCTCAGGTGATCCGCCCGCCTCAGCCCCCCAAAGTGCTTGGATTATAGGCATGAGCCACTGCGCCCAGCCTCTTACTATAATTTTATGCTTGAATTTACTTATTTGACTTTACTGTATTAAATGAGTGGGAATAGTTTGTTGGCCATGCATAATCTAATTTTTGTTTTGTTTTGTTTTTGTCATTGTTGTTTGTGAGACAGGGTCTCACTTTGTCGCCCAAGCTGAAGTGCAGTGGCACAATCTCAGCTCACGGCAACTTCTGCCTCCCAGGCCCAAGCAATTCTCCCACCTCAGCCTCCCCAGTAGCTGGGGCTATAGGTGCGCACCACCACACCCGGATAATTTTTGCATCTTTTTGTAGAAACAGGGTTTTGCCATGTTGCCCAGGCTGGTCTTGAGCTCTTGGGCTCAAGCATTTGCCCACCTTGGCCTCCCAGAGTGCTGGGTTTACAGGAAAGAGCCACTGTACTGAGCCTAATTTTTTGTTAAGGATAATTTAAAAGGGTTGGGGCTACCAGATTTTGTGTGGGTGAACATGATGAAATCAATGACTTAGGAAGAATAATTTAGTTTTATTATGCTGAATAATGAAATAGGAGGAAAGACTGTTGGCAAAGAGACTAGGATATCCTTAAAACAGAGGCTCTTAAACTTTTTTTGAATCTTGAACCCCTTTGAAAATCTAATGAAAGTTGTGGTTCTCGCTCTAGAAAAATATATGTAGGTACTTGCCCACAAAACTTTGTGTTCAATTTTAGCAGGTCTACAGATCCCCAGTACCACCAAAACATTCACAAAAGAAATAAACCAGCCCATAAATATATGGGGAAATGTTCAAGCTAACATAATGAAATAAATAAAAATTAAAGCATGGATGAGGTACCATTTTTCACCCATCAAATTGGCAAAATCAAAATGTTATCACATCCTATGTTGGGAATGGTGTGGGTGAAATGAGTTACATTTCACACTGTTAGGTGCATTTGGTAGAGCCTTATGTGTGTTTGGTCACCCAGGCTTAGGTGCAGTGGCACAATCATGACTCGCTGCAGCTCCAGCCTCCCTGGGCTCAGGTGGTCCTCTCACCTCAGCCTCCCTAGTAGCTAGGATGGCAAGCGCATGCCACCACACCTGGCTATGTTTTTTGTATTTTTTGTAGACACGATTTCGCTGTGTTGTCCAAGTTGGTCTCGAACTCCTGGCCTCAAGCAATCTGCCTGCTTTGGCCTTCCAAAATGCTAGGATTACAGGCGTGAGCCACTGTGCCCAGTCATGGTAGAGCCTTTTAAGAGAACAATTTGACAGAATTTATCAAAATGTATACTGTGCAAACCCTATGATCTGGCATTGCTTTTTTTTTTTCTGAGATGGAGTCTTGCTCTGTTGCCCAGACTGGAGTGCAGTGGCGCAATCTTGGCTCACTGCAACCTCTGCCTCCCAGGTTCAAGTGATTCTCCTGCCTCAGCCTCCCGAGTAGCTGGGATTACAGATATACACCACCACACCTGGCTAATTTTTTGTTTGTTTGTTTTTTGAGATGGAGTCTCGCTTTGTCGCACAGGCTGGAGTGCAGTGGCGCGATCTCGGCTCACTGCAAGCTCCGCCTCCCAGGTTCATGCCATTCTCCTGCCTTAGCCTCCTGAGTAGCTATGACTACAGACGCCAGCCCCTATGCCCGGCTAATTTTTTTTTTTTTTTTTTTTTTTTTTTTTGTATTTTTAGTATAGATAGGGTTTCACCATGTTAGCCAGGATGGTCTCAATCTCCTGACCTCATGATCCGCCCATCTCAGCCTCCCAAAGTGCTGGGATTACAGGCGTGAGCCACCACGCCCAGCCTAATTTTTGTATTTTTTTAGTAGAGGTGGGGTTTCACCATGTTGGCAAGACTGGTCTTGAACTCCTGACCTTGCAATCCACCTGCCTCAGCCTCCCAAAGTGCTGGGATTACAGGCATGAGCCACTGCACCTGGCCTGGCATTGCATATTGTCTGTCATATTGAAATACTAACTTAGGTCCATAAGATGTTTGTGTAAGGATGTTCATTGCATTATTGTATGAAATAGCAAAGAAAATTGGAAACCTAAAACTTAACAGCAGGAGAAAAGAGTTTTTAAAAGTAGGATATGCCCTTTGAAAAGAATGAAGTAGATCTATATATATATATACACACACACATACACACACACACTCATTTAGAAAGAATATTGTTGAGTAACAAAGTTACATAGGCAATACATACATTATCCTGTTTTGGTTTAAAAATAAATTAAAACTATGTATGTATAAATACATACACAGTTACTCATATATATGTGTGTGTTAGAAGGGACTCTTCCTTCCTGAGAGTTGACAGAAGATACCTGCGTACCAAAGTAGGTGTAGGAACCCTCACCCACATCTCCATGAGCATAGTAAATGACCTCATGAACCTCATCCCTCAGCCAGCCAGAGCAAGGCTATAAGAAAGATCTGAGAGAGGCCAGGCATGGTCGCTCACACTTGTAATCCCAGCACTTTGGGAGGACGAGGCAGGCAGATCATTTAAGGTCAGGAGTTCAAGACCAGCTTGGCCAACATGGTGAAACCCTGTCTCTACTAAAAATTTAAAAATTAGCCAGGCATGATGGTGTGCACCTGTAGTCCCAGCTACTCGGGAGGCTGAGGTGGGAGAATCACTTGAACCCGGGAGGCAGAGGTTGCAGTGAGCTGAGATCACACCACTGCACTCCAGCCTGGGCAACAGAGTGAGGCTCTGTCTTAAAAAAGAAAAAAGAGAGAGAGAGATCTGAGAGGGACTTCTGTGAGGAGACTGGGTAAAGAGCAGAAAACCATGTTGTGAGTTCCTAACCCCCTTTTGAGGGAAGAGGTAGAAGGATGCATATTAAGGGTTGAGCCAAGATGGAATGGTTAGAAGTTTCCCCACCCAGTTTCCCTTGACAGTTCCTGCAGAATTAGTGATGATACTGCCATCAAGTGTCCCAATTAAGACAACAATTATCTGGTTACCCAGGTTCAAGGGGACCACTCTGGCAGCTGTAATGTCTGTTCTCTCTGGTTGGAAGGTGAAGACTGGTGTGGACCTCATGTCTAAGAAAGCTGAAGCTGACCCTCTCAGAAAGTCCAAGACCAGGAAGAGATGACTTAAATGGCCTTTGTGGGTTAGCCAGGAGAAGCTGCTGAATTGGGATGAGTCTGTACTGCACAGCTTTGTTGGGGCAAGGTATCATCAGTGTTTCCTGTGGGTCAGCCAGCGTGGTCTTGGATCTTGTCAAGTAGGGTGCATGCCCAAAGTAGAGATCTATCTATCTAGGTTATGGAAATGACAAGGGCTGAGGGGAAAGTGTCTAGCAAGAGCCTCCCAAAAGTGGTAAAACTTCTCCAAAATGAAGCCATTTTAACCATCTGCAAGCTGAGAATGTGAAGCCACTCAGCCATACAAAAACAAGCCATTCTCTTCATCTCTTCTCCCTCCACACAGTCCCTAATCCTTAACTCTTGTTAGAAACTAAACTACAGTGAGTGGGCTGAGTGCAGTGGCTCATGCTTGTAATCCCAGCACTTGGGGAGGCCAAGGCGGGCAGATTATCTGAGCTTGGGAATTCGAGACCAGCCTGACCAACATGGCAAAACCCTGTCTCTACTAAAAATACGAAAGATTAACCAGGTGTGGTGGTGCATGCCTGTGGTCCCAGCTACTTGGGAGGCTGAGGCACGAGAATCGTTTGAACCCAGAAGGCAGAGGTTGCAGGGAGCCTAGAGCACACCACTGCACTCCAGCCTGGCCACAGAGCAAGACTGTCTCCAAAGAAAATTAAAATTAAAATTTAGAAAACTACAGTGAGAGAGTGAGGGCAGGGGTGAGCAGGGAAGTAGTAAAGTGGGGAAAGAAGCAAGAGAGTAAAGGCAAAGAGACTCATGGGGAGATGGTAGAGTGGGGGAGCAACTCAAGTAGGGAGAAAGATAGAACATGACCCTTTCTATAACCCATCCAGGGGAAGGGAAAGGAATTACCTTTGGGGTTTTGACTATTACCCAGGACTGATCATTTTAATTATTGTGTAGATACTGTGCTTGTGACAATGTAACAGTAGGAACATCTGTTACCTAAGAATTAAGGGGAGGCTGGCAGCAGTGGCTCACACCTGTAATCTCAGCACTTTGGGAAGCCCAGGCAGGAGGACTGCTTAAGGCCTAGAGTTCCAGACCAGCCTGGGAAACATAGTGAGACCCCGTCTCTAAAAAAAAATAAATAAATAAATCAAAATATTAGTCAGGCATGGTGGCACACACCTGTAGTCCTAGCTACTTGGGAAGCTGAGGTGGGAGTATTGCTTGAGCCCAGGACGTGGCTGCAGGGAGCTATGATCATGCACTACACTCCAGCCTAGGTGACAGAGTGAGATACTTTCTTAAAAAATAAGAATTAAAAGGCTGGGTGCAGTGGCTCATGCCTATAATCCCAGCACTTTGGGAGGCTGAGGCAGTCAGATCACCTGAGGTCAAGAGTTCGATATCGGCCTGGCCAACATGGTGAAACCCTGTGTCTACTAAAAATACAAAAATTAGCTGGGCGTGGTGGCGCACGCCTGTAATCCCAGCTCCTCCGGAGGTTGAGGCAGGAGAATTGCTTGAACCTGGGAGGTGGAAGTTGCGGTGATCCAAGATCTCGCCCCTGCACTCCAGCCTGGGTGATAGAGTGAGACTCCATCTCAAAAAAAAAAAAAAAAAAAGGAGGGGAAAGCCATGGGACCTGTTCAAGTCTTCATCTAGAAGCAGAAGAAGAATACCTCCACTAAGTAAAGTTTAAAGAAGTTGTGGGAGACTAAAATGAAATTTAAAAATCATAATCCATAGGTCATGCTTGTCCAAAATATGGTTTTCATATATACCTGTGTGAACATAGGGAAAATCTGACAAGACAGGCTCCGAACTATTAACAAGGATTTCTTTTAATGGATGGGATTCTTTCTTTACACTTTACACATTCTCACATTATTTGAATATGTGTCTATCAGCAAGTATTAGTTTTATCATTTTAAACAAAAGATAAAAATAGGAAGAAATACTGTTTAAATGAACAAGTAGCTGGCATTACAATCAAGTCATCTGCATATGAGATTTATAAAGGCCTGGCCTCAGATCAGCCTTCTGTAATTAATCATTCCTCTGTCTCCCACCACTGATCAGAGACTTCTCCCTGATACACCTTATTCTTGTGTCCATCTGCTTTCAAGCGCGGATACTCCTGGATGATCCCTTCTATGATTACTGCACATGTTTAAAAATTCCCTCTGCTCCTTGCTTCTTGTGACTTCTCATAGTCTTTCCCTTTGTGACGTGGCCACATTGGAAAACTTTCAATGCCATGTATGCCTTGTACACATTACTGTCAGTTTTATTTGGTAATTTGCTGTGCAATAATTTCTTCTTCCAATCATAGATAACATGAGAATATCGGAAAGTATTTGTATATTCTGAATTTCTTTTAGATGGAGAAAACAGACCCGAAATCAAAAAGTCAACCACAAGCCAGAATATTTCTGATGAAAATCAAACCCATGAGATGATAATGAAGAGACTCTCTGGAGACTGCTTCTGGTACTCCATCCTAGGAGGACTCTGGGATTTTGATTACCATCCAGAGTTTAACCAAGAAAACCACAAGAGATATTTAGGACAAGTAACTTTGACCCACAGAAAGATCACACAGGAGAGAAGCCTTGAGTGTAATAAATTTGCAGAAAACTGTAATCTGAACTCAAACCTTATGCATCAGAGAATTCCTTCTATTAAAATACCCCTGAATTCTGACACACAGGGAAACAGCATCAAACATAATTCAGACTTGGTTTACTATCAGGGAAATTATGTAAGAGAGACTCCCTATGAATACAGTGAGTGTGGAAAAATCTTCAATCAACATATTCTTCTTACTGATCATATTCATACCGCAGAGAAACCCAGTGAGTGTGGGAAGGCCTTCAGCCACAACTCATCTTTTACCCAGCCTCAGATGGTGCTTACAGGAGAGAAACCCTATAAGTGTGATGAATGTGGAAAAAGATTCAGCCAGAGGATACATCTCATTCAACATCAGAGAATTCACACAGGAGAAAAGCCTTTTATATGCAATGGATGTGGGAAAGCCTTCCGTCAGCATTCATCCTTTACTCAGCATCTGAGGATTCATACTGGAGAAAAGCCCTATAAATGTAATCAATGTGGTAAAGCTTTTAGCCGCATCACATCCCTTACTGAACATCATAGACTTCATACTGGAGAGAAACCTTACGAATGTGGTTTCTGTGGCAAAGCCTTCAGTCAGAGGACACATCTGAATCAACATGAAAGAACTCATACAGGAGAGAAACCCTATAAATGTAATGAATGCGGGAAAGCCTTTAGCCAGAGCGCGCACCTTAATCAACACAGGAAAATCCATACTAGGGAGAAATTATGTGAATATAAATGTGAGCAAACAGTTTGCCACAGTCCTTCACTTAGCAGCACATAACTTGTGGTGGGGGAAATAGATAAATATATAAATGTAGGAGATTTTTTGGTCAGACCTTTTTATCCCATTCAATATCAAATTATTCATAGTGGAGAGAAAGCTTATACATAAACTTTCTTTCTTTCTTTTTTTTTTTTTTTTTGGGGGGGGGGCAGAGTCTCACTCTGTCACCCAGGCTGAAGTGCAGTGGTGCGATCTCGGCTCACTGCAGCCTCCACCTCCTGGGTTCAAGCAATTCTCTTGCCTCAGCCTCCCGAGTAGCTGGGACTACAGGTACGCACCACCACACCTAGCTAATTTTTTGTATTTTTAGTGGAGACGGGGTTTCGCCGTGTTGGCCAGGCTGGTCTCGAACTCCTAACCTCAGGTGATCTACCCACCTCAGCCTCCCAAAGTGCTGGAATTACAGGCGTGAGCCACTGCACCCGGTCATAAACTTTCAATGCATAGAAACCAAATTAATTTAAACCTTAAACTAGCAGCATATTACATTCCCAGGAGGGGTTATAAAAAGGAAAAATAATTTATTTTACAAATGAGATTATATTTGGAGTCATGTTCCAAATCTGATATAAAACTTTTTTAAAAATCAGAATTCCTTATCCAGGCATGGTGGTGCACAACTGCAATCCCAGCTACTCTGGAGACTGAGGCATGAGAATGACTTGAACATGGGAGGTGAAGGTTGCAGTGAGCTGAGATCATGCCACTGCACTCCAGCCTGGGCAACAGAGCAAGACTCTGTCTCAAAAAAAAAAAAAAAAAAAGAAAGAAATCCTATAGGCAACAACTTGTAATTACTCACCTGTAAGTTTTATGGTATAAATATTTTTTTTTTTTTTTTTTGAGACGGAATCTTGCTCTGTCACCCAGGCTGGAGTGCAATGGCCCAATCTTGGCTCCCTGCAACCTCCGCCTCCTGGCTTCCAGCGATTCTCCTTCTTCAGCCTTACAGATGCGTGCCACCATGCCCGGCTGACATTTTTTTTCTAATTTTTAGTAGAGACAGGGTTTCATCATATTGACTAGGCTGGTCTCGAACTCCTGACCTTGTGATCCACCTGCCTCAGCCTCCCAAAGTGCTGGGATTACAGGCGTGAGCCACCGCACCTGGCAGTTTATGGTATAAAACTTTTAAATCTGAAATTTTCATTAATTAAAGACAGTGCTGGCTGGGGGCAGTGGTTCATGCCTATAATCCCAGCACTTTGGGAGGTCGAGGTGGGGCGATCACCTAAGGTCAGGAGTTTGAGACCAGCCTGGCCAACATGGTAAAAACCCCATCTCTACTAAAAATACAAAAATTAGCTGGGTGTGGTGGTGCACACTTGGACCACCTCCCAGCAGCTTGGGAGGCTGGCAGGAGAATTGCTTGAACCTGGTAGGCGGAGGTTGCAGTGAGCCAAGATCGTGCCAATGTACTCCAGCCTGGGCGACAGAGTGAGACTCTCAAAAAAAAAAAAAAAAAGTAAAATTTAAAAATAAAGGCAATGCTGTAGTGCAACCAGTCACATTAACTTGAAATAAACATAAAAGAGTGGTATTTCACAAACATCAGTTATTTGTATGCTCTCTTTACAGTTTTTACCATATCTACTGTTTACCTAATATTCTTTATAAAGGGATGCAAAATTTTTCGCCTTCTCTTAGGAAATACTATTTAGCATATAAAACTAATAAGTTATATGCTAGTTTTATATGCTAATTAAATTTATTCTACTCTTCATCAAAATAGATACATAACCTTGAAATTAAAAATATTCATTGATGTACCACCCAAAATCTTGTGTGCCATTGTTTGAGAAACAGTGTGATAGTTTGTGGCAATATCCTGTGATGATTCTTTTTGCAATCTTGACATTATTTTCATCAAATGAATCCTAGGAACACTTTGAGAAGAGCCTTGAGGGAGACTTGAGGGTGCTATTGATGAACTTTGAAATACTGATTCAGAGAAGTCTGCTTTTCTATTTTGTTTTAGCTTTAAATTTCTCTGTGGCAAGTCTAGATTTTTTCAGTTAAAATTATTTCTGCTGTATTTGTAGGATAAAAGTTTTGGGTTTTTGTAAAATAATGACCAGAGGCTAAGAATCCCACGCCACCCTGTATCACTGTGGAAGATGCAGAAGTGAGGAACTGTATCTGTGGGTGAGCCCTGGTGCCATGTTGAGGGTGGGAATCAGGGGAGAGCTGCAGTGGCTTATATAAACACCTAAAGAAGTAGTCTAATTGGCTTAATCATTTATTTTATTTATTGAAATATATATCTGGGCCAGGCGCAGTGGCTCACGTATGTAATCCCAGCACTTTGGGAGGCCAAGGCAGGTAGATCACTTGAGGTTAGGTGTTCAAGACCAGCCTGGCCAACATGGTAAAACCGAGTCTCTACTAACAATACAAAAATTAGCTGGGCGTGATGGTGTGCACCTGTAACCCCAGCTACTTGGGAGGCTGAGGCAGGAGAATTGCTTGAACCTGGGAGGCGGAGGTTGCAGTGAGCCGAGGTCGTGCCACTGCATTCCAGCCTGGGCAATAGAGCGAGAGCCCATCTCAAAAAAAAAAAAAAAGAAAGAAAAAGTAAAAAAAGAAATACGTATCTGAACACTTTTTTCCAAAAATAATTCCTATTAGTTTGTTTGCATTGCTATAAAGGAATACCTGAAACTGGGTAGTTTATAAAGAAAAGAAGCTTTATTTGGCTCATAGTTCTGCAGGCTGTCCAGGAAGTATGGTGCTGGTGTCTGCTTCTGTTGACGGCCTCAGAACGCTTCCAATTATGGCGGAAGGTCAGTGGGAGCCAGCATATTACAAGACAAGAGAGGGGTCAAGAGAGATGGGGGAGGTTGCAAGCTCTTAAACACTCAGCTCTCACATGAACTACCAGAGTGAGAACTCATTCAATAACACAGGGAGGACACCAAGCCATTCATGGGGGATCCACCCCCATGGCCCAAATACCTCCCACCAGGCCCCACTCCAACATTAGGGATCACATTTCAACCTGAGATTGGAAGGGACAAATATCCAAAGTATAATATATCAGAATTTAAGGTGATTTTGTTCAGTCTCCCAAGTATCTGGGATTACAGGTGCGCATCACCACGTCCGGCTAATTTTTGTATTTATAGTAGAGACAGGGTTTCACTGTATTGTATTGGTCAGGCTGGTCTCGAACATTTAATCTCCAGGTGATCCATCCGCCTCAGCCTCCCAAAGAGTTGAGATTACAGGCGTGAGCCACTGCGCCCAGCCCCACATTTGATGTTTTAAAGCATTCAAAATGTAAACGGTCATAAACCATGAATGACTGCAAGTATAGGGACACTTTAGTTTCTTGGTTTTCAGGTTTCCTCTGTCTTCTCAGGCATGGTTGAAAAAACCGTAAGGTTAAGGCAGGAGTGCAATCTGCTTGCTTTCTCACCTTTCTTCTAACTTGAGCCTGGCTCAAGACTTCCCTGATTTCTTCTCCCCAAGAAAGGACTAGATTTTATAGGCCCTGAATCAAAGCTGAAATGATTTAAAGACTTTAAAAAACGAAAACACTAAAACCCCCAAAAAACCTCATTTCATTGTAGAAATTAAACTTTTCAAAAGCATTTTTGTCCCATGCAACAGTAGGTATGAAATAGTTAATGAAACCTTGAGTTGTTGTAGTCAGGGAGGCTTTCTAATAGTATTTTGTCCAAACATCTGTGCAGTGGCAATGCATTTTCAGGGCAACTCAATTCTGGAAGCATCCTCGCCCCAAAAAAGCCACATTTAACATTCATTTGCCATTATGAGGCAGGATATAAGGCACTCAGATTTCAGGAAGGGAGAGAGTGAGCAAAGGTGAAGTCTCAGCAGAGGTATGTACTTTTTTTTTTTTTTTTTTTTTTTTTGAGACTGAGTCTCGCACTGTCGCCTGAGCTGGAATGCAATGGCACTATCTTGGTTCGCTGCAATCTCCGCCTCCTGGGTTCAAGCCATTCCCCTGCCTCAACCTCCTGAGTAGCTGGGATTACAGGCGCCTGCCACTCCACCCGGCTAATTTTTTGTGTTTTTAGTAATGACGGGGTTTCACTATGTTGGCCAGGCTGGTCTCAAACTCCTGACCTCATGATCTGCCTGCCCTCGGCCTCCCAAAGTGCTGGGATTACAAGCGTGAGCCACCATGCCCAGCCATGTATGTTCTTTTTAAAAGTAATCATGCGTGTCATCCCAGCACTTTGGGAGGCTGAGGCGGGCAGATCACGAGGCCAGGAGATCGAGACCATCCTGGCTAATTCGGTGAAACCCTGTCTCTACTAAAAATAGAAAAAATTGGCCGGGCAGGGTGGCTCAAGCCTGTAATCCCAGGACTTTGGGAGGCCAAGACGGGCGGATCAAGAGGTCAGGAGATCGAGACCATCCTGGCTAACACGGTGAAACCCCGTCTCTACTAAAAAATACAAAAAACTAGCTGGGCAAGGTGGCGGGCGCCTGTAGTCCCAGCTACACAGGAGGCTGAGGCAGGAGAATGGCGTGAACCCGGGAGGTGGAGCTTGCAGTGAGCTGAGATCCGGCCACTGCACTCCAGCCTGGGCGACAGAGCAAGACTCCGTCTCAAAAAAAAAAAAAAATACAAAAAATTAGCCGGGCGTGGTGGCGGGCGCCTGTAGTCCCAGCTACTCGGGAGGCTGAGGCAGGAGAATGGCGTGAACCTGAGAGGCGGAGCTTGCAGTGAGCCGAAATCACGCCACTGCACTCCAGCCTGGGCGACAGAGCAAGACTCCGTCTCAAAAATAAAAATAAAAAATAAAGTAATGGTTAAGGCCGGGTGTGGTGGCTCATGCCTGTAATCCCAGCGCTTTGGAAGGCCGAGGCGGGCGGATCACGAGGTCAGGAGACGGAGACCATCCTGGCTAACATGGTGAAACCCCCTTTCTACTAAAAACACAAAAAATTAGCCAGGCGTAGTGGCGGGCACCTGTAGTCCCAGCTACTTGGGAGGCTGAGGCAGGAGAATGGCCTGAACCTGGGAAGCGGAGCTTGCAGTGAACCGAGATTACCCCACTGCACTCCAGCCTGGGCAACAGAGTGAGTCTCAAAAAAAAAAAAAAAGGTTAATTACTCTTGGTAAAATCAAAGCTTAATTTTGTGGCTGGGCGCAGTGACTCATGCCTGTAATCCCAGCACTTTGGGAGGCCGAGGTGGGCAGATCATGAGGTGAGGAGTTCGAGACCAGCCTTGCCAGTATGGTGAAACTGTCTCTACTAAAAATACAAAAATTAGCCAGACGTGGTGGCACGCACCTGTAGTCCCAGCTACTGGTGAGGCTGAGGCAGAAGAATCACTTGAACCTGGGAGGCGGAGGTTGCAGTGAGCCAAGATCATGCCACTGCACTCCAGCTTGGGTGACAGAGTGAGACTCCGTCTCAAAAAAAAAAAAAGGCTTACTTTTGCAACCAGGAAAAAAAAGAAAAAAATTTTGCAAAGAGTTCTAAAGGCTCCAGTACAAGGCAGTGTATCTGTATCACAGCACAGGTAAAAAACAAGAACAAGATGGAATTCTCAGAAGAGGATAAGCAGAACTTGGACATCCCAGAAAAAAAGGTGTCTGGACTGAACCCGACCACAGTTGGCCAAGGACTTTCACCAATTCTTCATACGTAGGAATTGTTCATTAGAATCCTATTATATATTCCTTAGGGTCATAAATGATTCTGTTTATGTTAATTATACAGTAAACTTGGTGTGGATTCATTCTCATATTGTCCTTTATTCTCTTCAAAATGTTCCAAGTTAAGGAGTGAAACCTAAATATGAATACTGGTACTCCCAGTATACGGGAACCAGAGGTGTACACATTCCAGTACTTGTTTGTTATGACTTGTTTCTATCTAGGAGAGTAATATATTACCATTTCACATGTATTAGTTTATTTGGTCCATCCAACCAAGTGTTGTTGTCCTTTTTCTATGAGAAGAAATATTTAAGCTACACATAGTAGTAGATGATTTATTATTCAGGGTTTCTCTGACTGAAATGTCACTATAACATCAGTCATTTTACTCCTAATCCAGTAGATACAAACAGTGCCTGGAACAGTCTTTTATAACACTCTGAAAACATTTGGTAAATATATGAACTTTAATAAAAGGAAAGATTGCTGCTCAACACCAAAATCTGTGTGACTATTTCTCATAACCTCAGAGTATTAGTAAAGAATTGTCCTGTTGATTGGTTCTTTTATGTCCAAAGAGCTTGTTAGCATGGAGAAAAATACTGATATGATTTGGCTTTGTGTCCCCACCCAAATCTCATCTCAAATTGTAATCCCCATGTGTCAAGGGAGAAACCTAATGGGAGGTGATTGAATCATGGGGGCATTTCCCCCCATGCTGTTCTTGTGATAGTGAGTGAGTTCTCATGAGATCTGATGGTTTTATAAGGGACTCTTCCCGCTTCGCTCACTCACACTCTGTCTTGCCTGCTGACATGTGAGACATGCCTGCTTCCCCTTTTGCCATGATTGTAAGTTTCCCGAGGCCTCCCCAGCCATGTGTAACTGTGAGTCAATTAAACCTCTTTCCTTTATAAATTACCCAATCTTGGGTATTTCTTTATAGCAGTGTGAAAACAGACTAATACAAATACTCATTAGAATTTGTATTTTGATTAATGTTTGATGTATTTTTTTTTAGACAAGAGTCTCACTCTGTCGCCCAGGCTGGAATGCAGTGGCGCAATCTCAGCTCACTGCAGGCTCTACCTGCCCTCCCAGGTTCACGGTATTCTTGTGCCTCAGCCTCCCAAGTAGCTGTTACTACAGGCGCCCACCACCACGTCCGCCTAATTTTTTGTATTTTTAGTAGAGACGGGGATGTTAGCCAGGATGGTCTCGATCTCCTGACCTCGTGATCCACCTGTCTTAGCGTCCCAAAGTGCTGGGATTACAGGCATGAGCCACCGCACCTGGCCTTTTTTGTTCTTTTTTTTTTTTTTTAGAGACAGAGTCTCATGCCCAGGCTGGTCTTGAACTCCTAGGCTCAAGTGATCCTCCTGCCTCAGCCTCCCAAAGTGCTGGGATTACACGCATGAGGTATGACACCTAACCCCGTGTATTTAAGAAACCAATTGACATTCTTTAAACAGTCAGCATTCCTCTACTTATTTGGACATTTGCAACTAATAAATAAAAAATTAAGAATTTATAAAATTAGATATGCCCACTCTTTTAAACATTAACTTCAGATTTAAACAGATCTTAATGTTTCATTATATCCAAACCTAAACTGTCAGATTCTATTAAATGCTTTAAACACTTTAAGAAACAGAAAAGATATAACCAGAATGTCACAATCATTATACCAAAACCAGTTATAAAAATGTTAACTGTGTAGATTTAATTTTTTTTTCTTATCTTTATTTGAACACTTTACGAGGGTTCCAATTTTCCACATATTTCTAGGTTTATGTTATTCTTTTTTTTTTTTTTTTTTTTTTTTTACAGAGTCTTGCTCTGTCGCCCAAGCTGGAGTGCAATGGTGTGATCTCGGCTCACTGCAATCTCCACCTCCTGGGTTCAAGCAATTCTCCTGCCTCAGCCTCCCAAGGAGCTGGGATTACAGGTGCCCACCACCACGCCCAGCTAATTTTGTGTATTTTTAGTAGAGATGGGATCTCACCATGTTGGCCAGGCTGGTCTCGAACTCCTGACCTCAGGTGATCCACCTGCCTCGGCCTCCCAAAGTGCTGGGATTATAGGCATGAGCCACTGCATCCGACCTTTTTGTTTGTTTGTTTGTTTTTGAGACAGAGTCTTGCTCTGTTGCCCAGGCTGGAGTGCAGTGGCATGATCTCGACTCACTGCAACCTCTGCCTCCTAGGTTCAAGCAATTCTCCTGCCTCAGCCTCCCTAGTAGCTGGGATTACAGGCATGCATCACCAAGCCCGGCTAATTTTTTTTTTTTTTTTTAGTAGAGATGGAGTTTCACCATATTGGCCAGGCTGGTCTCCAACTCCCGACCTTGTGATCCGCCTGCCAATCTTACCAGACCCAAAATAATTATACTCTCTCAAACTAAATTGTAGCATATGCATTAGCAATGCCTCATCCTTGGTCACGTCATCGTAAGACCTTGCATGGATGAAATAACTCTTCTTTGGTCTCCTTTTGTAACAAAATGTCACTTGTAATGTGTGGGACATTTTAAGACCTTTTGTATGAACTTTAAATTTTTGAGACTTGAACTTTCCCAAAAGCATCTAGCCATTGTCCAGTCATTTTTATAACAGGACATAATGATCTTTTTAGCTAGCATTATTCCAAAGCCTTTATATTCCTTATTTGTATAATTAAAAGGCCATCCAACTCCTTCTTCGTGAAGAATGCAGTTTTTGTAGTCAGCTTTTCATTGTAAAACATTTGGCTGCTTAATCATTTTGAAACACTGTTGAATCCTGCTTCTCCTTGGTTATTACTGTATGTAATCATTAGAGCTGATTAACTGTTAGATCATCTTTCTACTTTATTGAAGTAACTATTTTAACCGTTAGAACATCTTTCTACTTTGTTGAAGTAACTTTTTCCAAGATTACTGGACTTGCCTAGCACCCCTGTGTTTATTATTTCCTGATTAAACAGTTAAACAGGAACAAATCTATATACACATACATATATGTGTGTGTGTACATATGCTCGTACCTAGTAAGAAAAAATAGTTATTTTTTAGGCCAATAATGAATGAGGCTGGGTGCGGTGGCTCACACCTGTAATCCCAGCACTCAGGGCAATCACCTGAGGCCAGGAGTTCAAGACCAGCCTGGCCAACAAGTTGAAACCCCGTCTCTACTAAAAATACAAAAATTAGCCGGGTATGGGAGCACACGCCTGTAATCCCAGCTACTCAGGAGGCTGAGGCAGGAGAATGGCTTGAACCCAGGAGGCAGAGGTTGCAGTGAGCTGAGAGTGTACCATTGCACTCCAGCCTGGGCAACAGAGCAAAAACTCCATCTTAATAATAGGCCAGGTGCAGTGGCTTACGCCTGTAATCCCAACACTTTGGGAGGCTGAGGCGGGCGGATCACCTGAGGTCAGGAGTTCCAAACCAGCCTGACCAACATGGAGAAACCTCATCTCTACTAAAAGTACGAAATTAGCCAGGCAAGGTGGCCCATGCCTGTAATCCCAGCCACTCGGGAGGCTGAGGCAGGAGAATCCCTTGAACCCGGGAGGCAGAGGTTGCAGTGAACCAAGATCGCGCCATTGCACTCCAGCCTGGGCAACAAGAGCAAAACTCCGTCTCAAAAAATAATAATAATAATAATAGGCCAGGTACGGTGGCTCTCACCTGTAATCCCAACACTTTGGGAGGCCGAGGCAGGCAGATCACCTGAGGTCAGGAGTTCGATATCAGCCTGGTCAACGTGGTAAAACTCCATCTCTACTAAAAATACAAAAATCAGCTGGATGTAGTGGCAGGCACCTGTAACTCCAGCCACTCGGGAGGCTGAGACAGGACAATTGCTTGAACCCGTAAGGTGGAGGTTGAGGTGAGCTGGGATCACACCACTGCAGTCCAGCCTGGGTGACAGCCTGAGACTCAAAAAAACAAAACACACAATAATAATAATAACATCTGCCAATGAGTACCAAAATGTTTCTAGGTAGATCTCAACCTCCCAGTATGCTAATAAAGATGGATATTTCTTAGGTCCGTGTGTGGTACTTTTATATTCAGGATCAGATAATTAGGTGAACACCTACATTACATAATTCTAACATTTCAGCTAGGGAGAAATGTGAAAACAAAACTTTTTTTTTTTTTTTTTTTTTGAGACAAGTCTCGCTCTGTGGCCCAAGCTAGAGTGCAGTGGCACGATCTCGGCTCACTGCAAGCTCCGCCTCCTGGGTTCACGCCATTCTCCTGCCTCAGCCTCCCGAGTAGCTGGGACTACAGGCGCCCGCCACCACGCCCAGTTAATTTTTTTGTATTTTTAGTAGAGACAGGGTTTCACCGTGTTAGCCAGGATGCTCTCAATCTCCTGACCTTGTGATCCATCCACCTCGGCCTCCCAAAATGTTGGGATTACAGGCGTAAGCTACTGCACCTGGCCCAACATTTTTTTATTTTTTGAGACAGAGTCTCACTGTGTCACCCAGGCTGGAGTGCAGTGGCATGAGCATGGTGCTCACTGCAGCCTCAATCTTCTGGGCTCAAGCGATCCTCCTACCTCAGCCTCCTGAGTAGCTGAAACTACAGGCATGTGCCACCACCAACCCTGGATAATTTTTTTTTTCTTTTTTGTGGTTAAAATGGAGTCTCACTCTGTCGCCCAGGCTGGAGGGCAGTGGTGCGATCTCGGCTCACTACAACCTCTGCCTCCTGGTTCAAGAGATTCTCCTGCCTCAGTCTCCCGAGTAGCTGGGACTACAGGCACACACCACCATGCCCGGCTAATTTTTGCATTTTTTTTAGTAGAGACAGGGTCTCACCATGTTAGCCAGGCTGGTCTCAAACTCCTGTCCTCAGGTGATCCACCCACCTCAGCCTCCCAAAGTGCTGGGATCACAGGCCTGAGCCACTGCCCCCAGCGTAATTTTTACATTTTTGTATATATTTCACCATGTTGCCCAGATTGGTATGGAACTCCTGAGCTCAAGCAATCCACTCACCTCAGCCTCCCAAAGTAAAGCTAAACATTTTAATACAAAAGGGAACAAAATTTTTCATTCAAAGACATCATCCATAGAAAATAAAATAAACAGCCGGGCACAGTGGCTTCTGCCTGTAATCCCAGCACTTCGGGAGTCCGAAGTGGGATGGACTGCTTGAGGCCAGGAGTTCGAGACCAGCCTGGCCAACATGGGAAAATCCCATTTCTACTAAAAATGCAAAAATTAGCTGGGCATGGTGACCCACACCTGTAATCCCAGCTACTCAAAAAAAAAAATAATAATAATAATATAAAATAAAATTTTAAAAAAGATTTCCAGAATGAAATAATTACAGAATACAATAGAGAAGAGAGGAGAGACAATAAATTAAAGGACGGAAAGGAGAAAGGAGGCAGGAAAGGAAGGTAAGATAGAAATTTATCTGCACTGGCTAGGCAGGGTGGCTCACACCTGTAATCCCAGCACTTTGGAAGGCCAAGACAGGCAGATCACTTGAAATCGAGAGTTCAGACCATCCTGGAGAACACAGCGAGACCCTATCTACCAAAAATGCAAATACTGGCCAGACATGGTGGCGCGCCTGTGGTCCCAGATACTCGGGAGGCTGAGGTAGAAGGATCGCTTGAGTCCAGGAGGTCAAGTTGCAGTAAGCCACGATCACATCGCGATTGCACTCCAGCCTGAGCAACCGGGCAAGACACAACAACAACGAAAAAAAAAAAAAAATTGAGGCCAGGCGTGGTGGCTCAGCCTGTAATCCCAGCACTTTGCGGGGGCGAGTCGGGCGGATCACCTGAGCTCAGGAGTTCGAGACCAGCCTGGCCAACACGGCGGAACGCCGTCCCCACTAAAAATACAAAAATTAGCTGCGCGTGGTGGCGCGTGCCTGTAATCTGTAATCCCAGCTACTTGGGAGGCTGAGGCATGCGAATCGCTTGAACCCGGGAAGCGGAGGTTGCAGTGAGCAGAGATGGCCCCACTGCACACCCGCCTGGGCGACAGAGTGAGACTCCGTCTCAAAAATAAAAAAAAGAAAGAGAAAAAGAAAAGAAAACAAAAGAATGAAAAAGAAAAGTCCGAAACCTCCTGCTCCACCGTCCGCTGGATGGGCGCGTTAGAAAAGGAGAGGTCAGCTATCCCCGCACAGCTACCGCCCCGGGTCCCTTTAAGGGAGAGTTCCGGAGGGGCGGTTCCTGCAGTTAACTCCGTCCGCGGCTAAGGAGTCGCACGGCCTATGAGAGGGGCGGTGTGGGGCGGAGCCAATGCGTACGGCGTGACGCCATCCCGCTGCGACCGGCGCTATCCGGGGCAGGTGGCTGCATAGTAGTGGGTGAGGTGAGCTGGGGCTCCGGGGTGTTGCTGCTGGGGGAGGAGTTGCTGGGGACCCGAGGCACCCTCGCGTGAGAGCCCTGAGAGGGAATGGCGTCGTCTGACCTCCGGGTTGTCCGGGGCGAAGGGACGAGTCACCCCAACCTTTCCGAAGCCCGGTGGAATGGACTCATTATGGACTGATCCCAAAAGCAGCCCAAGTCATCCGTCGCTGGGGCGGGGAGAGGGACACCGCGGCGGCTCCTCCGAGTGCTACCCGGGCAGTGAGCCTGTCGGAAGAGAAGGCCCAGCGGGGTGGAGAGAGATAAGGGACCAGTAACGGCCAGCGTTTATCCGTGGTATTGAGCGTTCTGTGGGTCAAATTCTCAAAGCACTCCTGCGAAATAGGCCCGCCCATTTTGCAAAAGGGGAACGTGACGCTTCGCGAAGTTACCGCTTTGTAAGCGCTATAAAGACGAGAGGTTGGGTAGTGGGGAACGTGTAAGCATCTCTAAAATGGTGATTCAAGCCGGGCGCGGTGGCTCACGCCTCTTAATCCCAGCACTTTGGGAGGCTGAGGCGGGCGGATCACCTGAGGTCAGGAGTTCGAGACCAGTCTGGCCAACATGGCGAGACCCGGTCTTTACTAAAAATACAAAAATTAGCAGGGCGTGGTGGCGCAGGCCTGTAGTCCCGGCTACTCGGGAGACTGAGGGAGGAGAATCCCTTGAACCCGGAAGGCGGAGGTTGCAGTGAGCCGAGATCGGGCTGCTTCACTCCATCCTGGGCGAAAGAACTAAACTCTATCTCAATAAAAATAAATAATAAAATGGAGATTCAAGAACGCTAAGAAAACTGTTTCTGGGTGGAGGGGGGAACAAAAAAGAAAAAGAAAAAAACTGTTTCTGGACTAACTTGGACAGTTCTTGTGACAAAATTCATTTGGCATCATAACCACCAGAATATGAGACTTTGGAATTTGCTTTTCAGGTGATCAAAGCCACAGTAATGTCTGTAGTTCGTTCATCCGTCCATGCCAAATGGATTGTGGGGAAGGTAATTGGGACAAAAATGCAGAAGACTGCTAAAGTGAGAGTGACCAGGCTTGTTCTGGATCCCTATTTATTAAAGGTGAGAAACATTCTTGTTTCCGGGTGGCTTTGGTAAATCACCAACATGTCCTTGGTCCTGAGCAAAAAAACATTTCTCTCTCACTAAAGATGTCTTGTCTCTCATCTGCTTTGAGCTAGGCATTCTGCTGGTCTGTGGATATAACATGGTTCACACATTCCAAGAAAACAGAGTTAATGTCAGTCCACTCTAACTGTTGTAGTCATTCTGTATGCAAAGTACTGGCCGGATGAGGTGACTCACACCTGTAATCCCAGCACTTTGGGAGGCTGAGGCAGGTGGATCACCTGGGATCACGAGTTCGAGACCAGCCTGGCCAACATGGTGAAACCCCATCTCTACTAAAAATACAAAAATTAGCTGGGCATGGTGGAGCACACCTGTAATCCCAGCTACTCTGGAGGCTTAGGCAGGAGAATCGCTTGAACCCAGGAGGCGGAGGTTGCAGTGAGCCATGATTGTAGCATTGCACTCCATCCTGGACAAAAGCGAAACTCCGCCTTAAAAAAAAAAAAAACAGTACTGTGGGAGCAGAGAACAGAGCATCTCATTCTCCTATGAGTGCTGTAGGAAAGCAACCTTGATTAAGGGACATTTTAGCTGAATCTCAAAAAGGATTTTATCCAGCTGGGCAGTGACTCACACTTGTAATCCCAGCACTTTGGGAGGCTAAGGCAGGCAGATCACCTGAGGTGAGGAGTTCGAGACCAGCCTGGCAGCCTGTCCAACATGGCAAAACCCTGTCTCTACTAAAAATATAAAAAATAGCCTGACGTGGTGCCAGGTGCCTGTAATCCCAGCTACTCAGGAGGCCAAGGCAGGAGAATCACTTGAACTTGGGAGGCAGAGGTTGCAGTGTGCTGAGATCACGCTATTGCACTCCAGCCTGGGTGACAAGAGTGAAACTCCATCTCAAAAAAAAAAAAAAAAAAAGATTTCATCCAAAGGACTCGGTGGGGGGAAGTCATTTCAGCTATGATGAGTGGTTTGTGGAAGTTCATTTAGCCATGATAGGGCATGACATTCTACAGGAACATAGTGGTTTGACAACATTGAGCCTAGAGCTTGGCATTTAGTAGGCATTCTTAAATGAATGACAAGGACAGTTGGGCTAGAATATGAAGGGTCTTTTGTGTTTTAGATTTCATCCTTATTTTTTTCTTGAGACGGGGTCTTGCTCTGTCACCCAGGCTGGAGTTCAGTGGTGCCATCTCAGCTCACTGCAACTTCCTGGTTCAACCAATTCTTATGCATCAGCTTCCTGAGTAGCTAGATTTCATCCTTTAAGCCAGCAGTCCTCAACCTTTTTGGCACCAGGGACCAGTTTCATGGAAGACAGTTTTTCCACAGAGGCAGGGTGGGGGGAAGATGAAACTGTTCCACCTCAGATCATCAGGAGTTAGTTAGATTCTCATAAGGAGCGCACAACCTAGACCCCTCCCATGCACAGTTCACAATAGGGTTTGTGCTCCTATGGGAATGTAATGCCGCTGCTGATCTGACAGGAGGCGGCGCGCAGGTGGTAATACTCATGGTGGCTCAACGCCGCTCACCTCCTGCTGTGCGGCCCTGTTCCTCACAGGCCACTGAATGGTATCAGTCTGCTGTCCTGAGGGTTGGGGATCCCTGCTTGAACCCAAAGAAAGACAGGCTTGGAAACACGGGTAGGGATGAAGACTGGAGGAAAGGGAATGGGCAGAGAGGCTGCTGCAAAAGTCTAGGATGGAAATAAGGACCTGAACTAAAGTTGATGTAGTGGGGATGGAGTGGAAAAAATATTTCAGGAAGAAAGGACAGAGTCATTGATTTGTTTGCTGTGCCAGGGGGCAAATAGGTGCCGAGGATGGTTTCACATCCAAAGTTCGGCACACAGGTGGGTAGAAATGCTGTTCATTATCAAGGATTAGAAACACAGGAGTAAGCTGAAGAATTACTGCATGATCCTTGACCTTTGGGAGACCTTAGTTTGAATACTGACTCTTGTTTACCAGCTACACACATTGCTTAACCTCCCTGAACTTGTTTTCCTCGTATGTAAAATGGGAATACCTGCTGCAGCAGGGTTGTTATAAAGAATAGGTGATTCTAGGCCGGGCGCAGTGGCTCATGCCTGTAATCCCAGCACTTCGGGAGGCTGAGGCAGGTGGATCACCTGAGGTCAGGAGTTAGGGACCAGCCTGGCCAACATGGTGAAACCCCATCTCTACTAAAAAAAAAAATAATTAGCTGGGCATGGTGGCAGGCACCTGTAATTCTAGCTACGTGGGAGGCTGAGGCAGGAGAATCTCATGAACCTGGGAGGCGGAGGTTGCAGTGAGCCGAGATCGTGCCGTTGCACTCCAGCCTGGGCAACAGGAGCAAAACTCTGTCAATGAATCAGTCAATCAGTATAATAGGTGATTCTAGTTACCATTTGTAGTTTATTTGCAGTACTTTGAGCTAAGCATAGAGCTAAGTGCTTGATGTATATTATAACGTTGAATTGTCTTGATAACTTTAGAGGTGCAGGTATTAGAGCCTCATTTTATCGTGGAAAACGCTGAGCTTGGAGTGGTTAAGTGACTCACAGCTAGTGGTGAGGGTAGCATGCTTATAGGCTAGAGGGAAGGCTCCAGGGAAGGAAGAATATAAACAATATAGGAAGAGATGGTAACTGATAGAGCAAGGGTACTGAAGGGAATGACCTGGAGTGCTTAGTGAGAAGATCAACTCTGGAAATGTCATCCTGTTTTCCAAAAATTAAGCAGCTAATTTTGTGGGGTTTGTTTTTGACACAGGATAACTGTCACCCAGGCTGGAGTACAGTGGCATGATTCTAGCTCACTGCATCCTCAAACTCCTGGGCTCAAGCAGTCCTCCTGTCAGCCTCCTAGGAGGCCGGTGCTAGAGGCATGTCACCATGCCTGGCAGTTTTTTTTTTTTTTTAAGTAGAGAACGGGTGTCACTGTATCAGGCTCTAATTTTTGTACTAGAAGACTCCTTAAGTATCTTATCTTTTCCTAAGTCCTGGCTTGTTTTCCATGCGTTACTTTTTCATATTACATATTGCATTACCAGGTCACAGATGGGAACTACTGATTTGTTTCTCTCCCTCTCTCAACAGTATTTTAATAAGCGGAAAACCTACTTTGCTCACGATGCCCTTCAGCAGTGCACAGTTGGGGATATTGTGCTTCTCAGAGCTTTACCTGTTCCACGAGCAAAGCATGTGAAACATGAACTGGCCGAGATCGTTTTCAAAGTTGGAAAAGTCATAGATCCAGTGACAGGAAAGCCCTGTGCAGGAACTACCTACCTGGAGAGTCCGTTGAGTTCGGAAACCACCCAGCTAAGCAAAAATCTGGAAGAACTCAATATCTCTTCAGCACAGTGAAGGGGGAGTGGAAGAAGGAGCTAAAGGGGAAAATTGACATGTTTATGTTATGGAAAAAGAAATTTTTCTAAGTTTCATCACAAACTGTGTCCAATTTCTCTGTGGTGTTCGTGAAATAGCTAAAAGCAAATGAAGTAAAGGGCATATTATGGTTTTTCATAAAAGTTTATGGTTATGTTTCAAATTTTCATTTCAGTGAACATACTTCCACGTTACACTAAGTGTGCCTAGCAGTCTATTGCATTTTGTGAGCTCACTGTTTCAGAAGGTTTTTGTTTTTTGAGACAGGGTCTCGCTTTGTTGCCCAGTCTGGAGTACAGTGGTATAATCTTGGCTTACTGCAGCCTTGACCTCCCTGGCTCCAGCATCTTTCTACCCCAGCCTTCTGAGTAGCTGGGAACACAGGAGCGTGCCATTACACCTGGCTGATTTTTTGTAAATTTTGTAGAGATAAGGTCTCCCTGTGTTGCCCAGGCTGGTCTCGGAGCCCTGGGAGCGATCTGCCCATCTTGACCTACAAAAGTGCTGGGATTACAGGCCTGAGCCAGTGTGCCCAGCCGGTTTCCTTATTTTCATTCAAAGGAATTTTGAATTTATCTTAGAACCTTTATTTTGAAGGAAGGAAGAAAGAAAGTTTGTTTGTTTGTTTGTTTGAGATGGAGTTTCGCTGTTGTTGCCCAGGCTGGAGTGCAATGGCATGATCTTGGCCCACCACAATCTCCGCCTCCCAGGTCCAAGTAATTCTGGGATTACAGGCATGTGCTGGGATTACAGGCATATGCCACCATGCCTGGCTAATTTTGTATTTTTGGTAGAGACGGGGTTTCTCCATGTTGGTCAGGCAGGTCTTGAATTCCCAACCTCAGGTGATCCACCTGCCTTGGGCCTCAAAGTGCTGGGACTACAGGCATGAGCCACTGCACCCGGCCAGAAGAAAGCCTCTTAATATAAACAGATAAGACCACATTAAGTGAATATTGTTGATCCTATGTAGGCAAAATAAATATTTTATTTTTCTGATTTCACCAGTTCCAAAGAGAAATAACATGCTTATGGTCAGAATTCTTTCAATCAAGCTGTGTTAGTAAGAATGTTGATGTGTGGAAAATAAAATTTTATAATTCTGTGTCACTTTTCTTATATCCTAGGCTAGATTAAATAGGTATAAATTCCTAAAATCTGACACATTAAGTTGTAGGACTTCTCCCACATGCATTTGAGATGAAGAGTGAGTTTTGTTGCTATTCATTAATACACCACGATAACTTACATTTTGACTTAAGGAAGCATTGAGCAGTGTATTTTTTTCTTTTTCTTTTTCTTTTCCTTTTTTTTTTTTTTTTTTTTTTTTGAGGTGGAGTCTCTGTTGCCCAGGCTGGAGTGCAGTGGCACAATCTTGGCTCACTGCAACCTCCGCCTCCTGGGTTCAAGCAATTCTGCCTCAGCCTTCTCAAGTAGCTGGGACTACAGGAGTACACCGCCACGCCCAGCTAATTTTTTTTGTATTTTTAGTAGAAACGAGGTTTCACCATGTTGGCCAGGCTGGTCTCGCACTCTTGACCTCAGGTGATCTGCCCAACTCAGCCTCCCAAAGTGCTGGGATTACAGGCATGAGCCGCTGCAACCGGCCAAAAGGGGAATATTTAAATCTTAGCTGATACACGTTTGTTTTGAGATGGAGTCTTCGCTCTGTTGCCCAGGCTAGAGCACAATGGCATGATCTCAGCTCACTGCAACCTCTGCGTCCCAGGTTCAAGCGCTTCTCCTGCCTTTGCCTCCTGGGTTCAAGCGCTTCTCCTGCCTCAGCCTCCCAAGTAGCTGGGATTACAGCCACCTGCCACCATGCCCAGCTCATTTTGTATTTTTAGTAGAGATGGGGTTTCAGCATGTTGGACAGGCTGGTCTTAAACTCCTGACCTCAAGTGATCCGTCTGCCTCAACCTGCCAAAGTGCTGGGATTACAGGCGTGATAAACTCCTGACCTCAGGTGATCGTCCGCCTCAGCCTGCCAAAGTGCTGGGATTACAGGCGTGAGCCACCGTGCCCAGTCTTGATACGTGTATTGTGTCAGCACAGGGTTTCCAGGATGATCACAGGCCTTGCCCGCCTCAGGGATCAATCTAGCTGGGGAAGTATGCACAGGTGCCTCCATGGCAAACAGGATATGGGTGAGGGTGAATTGAAGGTCACTTCCCAGGAGAGATGAATTGGTGCTAGAAGTAAGCGTTGAAGCAGGACAGAGATGTTGGGGTGGAAAGGACATTTGAGGCAGAGGAAAGGGAATGTAAAATCCACAAAGTGAATGAAAGTATAACCAGGGCTTCTGGAAGCAGATAATTGCTACGACATTTTCAGCAGTGGTGGAACTCAGAAATAGGTGAAAGTAACTAAGTAATAGTGGTTGAACGTTTTAAAGAGTGATAAAATTGCATTTGCATTTTAATAAAAGTGCATGATTGTAGAGAACGGACTGGAAGGGGACATGTTAGAGATGGGGAGACTGCAGTTCAAAGACTGGTCCTAAGACCCAAACTGAGTTGTGCAGGGAAGGACTGAATAACAGCAGTGAGGGATTGAATAACAGGTTCCAAGGTAGAACTGGTGCCAGGGTAGGTGAATGAAAAAGGGAAGCATCTTAGACTGTCCAGATCTCCAGCAGGTGGGGCTGTGGGACTGCTTAGCCTGGAAGGGTACAGGAAAGTATCGGGTATCTCCCACACAAAAAAAAATGAGTTCGGCTGGGTGCTGCGGCTCATGCCTGTAGTCCCAGCACTTGGGGAGGCCGAGGTGAGCAGGTCATAAGGTCAGGAGTTCGAGACCAGCCTGATCAACATGGTGAAATCCCATCTCGACTAAAAATACAAAAATTAGCTAGGCATGGTGGTGGGCGCCTGTAATCCCAGCTACTCTGGAGGCTGAGGCAGGAGAATCACTTGAACCTGGGAGGTGGAGGTTGCAGTGAGCATTGCACTCCAGCCTGGTCAAAAAAAAAAAAAAAAAAAGGCCAGGTGTGGTGACTCACGCCTGTAATCTCAGCACTTTGGGAGGCCGAGGTGGGCGGATCATGAGGTCAGGAGATCAAGACCATCCTGGCTAACACGGTGAAACCCCGTCTCTATTAAAAATACAAAAAAAAAAAAAAAAAATTAACCTGGTGTGGTGGCGGGCACCTGTAGTCCCAGCTACTCAGGAGGCTGAGGCAGAAGAATGGCATGAACCTGGGAGGCAGAGCTTGAAGTGAGCTGAGATCGCACCACTGCACTCCAACCTGGGTGACAGAGCGAGACTCCGTCTCAAAAAAAAAAAAAAAGAGAATGAGTTCATGTCCTTTGCAGGGACATGGATAAAGCTGGCCATCATTCTCAGCAACATTTTCGGCAAATTAACACAGGAACAGAAAACCAAACACCACATGTTCTCACTTATAAGTGGGAGTTGAACAATGAGAACACATGGACACAGGGAGGAGAACTTCATACACGTGGACACAGGGAGGGGAACATCATATGTAACATAAGATTTGCAAGAAATCAAAAAGCATTTAAATATCCACACGGAAGTGAGGCAAGACTGATATTGTAGAAAAGTCAAATCAGTCGGGTGCGGTGGCTCACGCCTGTAATCCCAGCACTTTGGGAGGCCAAGGTGGGCAGATAATGAGGTCAGGAGTTCGAGAGCAGCCTGGCCAAAATGGTGAAACCCCGTCTCTACTAAAAATATAAAAATTAGCCGGGTATGGGGGCACACGCCTGTAATCACAGCTACTCAGGAGACTGAGGCAGGAGAATAGCTTGAACCTGGGAGGCAGAGATTGCAGTGAGCCAAGATCACCCCACTGCACTCCAGCCTGGGCAACAGAGCGAGACTCTGTCTCAAAAGAAAAAAAAAAAAAAAGAAAAAAAAGAAAGGCAAATCAGTGATAGTAAGAATACACTTGAGAAGTTCTCTAAGAATGTAGAGGAAAAGGATAAAGGAATGGAAGTAATGAGACTGATAGTTCTGTGAGACTCAATTTTATTTTTATTTTTATTTTTTTTTTTGAGACGAGTTCTCGCTCTGTCGCCCAGGCTGGTGTGCAGTGGCCGGATCTCAGCTCACTGCAAGCTCCGCCTCCCGGGTTCACGCCATTCTCCTGCCTCAGCCTCCCGTGTAGCTGGGACTACAGGCGCCCGCCACCTCGCCCAGCTAGTTTTTTGGGGTTTTTTTGTATTTTTTAGTAGAGACGGGGTTTCACATTGTTAGCCAGGATGGTCTCGATTTCCTGACCTCATGATCCACTCGTCTCGGCCTCCCAAAGTGCTGGGATTACAGGCTTGAGCCACTGCGCCTGGCCGAGACTCAATTTTAAAACTCCAATATAAATAAAATAAAATTTTCAGATTAGAGTAGAACAAAAACAACAAACTAATGAAAAAAAATAGAAAACATTTTTTCTTTAGAAAAATCATGTTCTATAAAAAGAGATCCTCACAAAGATGTATCCTGGCAAAATATGTATTGAAATGCTGGAAAACTTTAAAACATTCCAGGATCTGAGAAAAGTACTTAGAACTGAAGGAAAATCAGACTGACCCTGTCTTTTCCTCTGTGATAGAAAGTTCAAAAAAACACCAGAATACCATCTACACAGTTGAGGGTAAGGGTTAGAAACCCAAGGAATAACCAGAGATTTTGAAAAAACACTTGTGTAGTCTGACATCTGTGAAAATAACATGCTTGGCTGTTTTTGCTTTGAGAGTACATATCACTAATAAGCAGCTTAAGAAAAAGATCACCTTAGTTCAACCATTGTGGAAGACAGTGTGGCGATTCCTCAAGAATCTAGAACAAGAAATACCATTTGACCCAGCAATCCCATTACTGGGTATATACCGAAAGGATTATAAATCATTCTACTATAAAGACATATGCACACATATGTTTATTGCAGCGCTACTTACAATAGCAAAGACTTGGAACCAACCCAAATGCCCATCAGTGATAGACAGGATAAAGAAAATGTGGCACATATACACTATGGAATACTATGCAGCCATAAAAAAGAATGAGTTCATGTACTTTGCAGGGACGTGGATGAAGCTGGAAGCCATCATTCTCAGCAAACTAACACAGGAACAGAAAACCAACACCACATGTTCTCACTCATAAGTGGGAGCTGAACAATGAGAATACATGGACACAGGGAAAGAAACATCACATACCAGGGCCTGTCGGGGGGCTGGGGGCAAGGGGAGGGAGAGCATTAGGACAAATACCTAATGCGTGTGGGGCTTAAAACCTAGATGACAGGTTGATAGGTGCAGCAAACCACCATGGCACATGTATATCTATGTAACAAACCTGCATATTCTGCACATGTATCCCAGAACTTAAAATGTAGAAAAAATTAAAAATAAAGCATCAGGGATCTCCAAGTTGTGCTCCTAGCATATGGTGACACATGTGTCACCAGCTCTGGGATGGAGTCCAAGCCATCTCTAAAATATTTCAGAAGTTTAAATATTTAAACATTTATAAATAATCATCATTTATAAATATGTTAAAATATAAATGATGTTTAAGTACCAATGCAGAATTAAAGTATAAATATAAAATAAAAAGCATGTGAAAATATAAATAGTACCTAAGTATCATCAAAGGATGAAAATATAAATGATAATGGCCAGGCGTGGTGGCTCATGCCTGTCATTCCAGCACTTTGGGAGGCCAAGGAAGGTGGATCATAAGGTCAGGAGTCGGAGACCAGCCTAACCAACATGGTGAAACCCTGTTTCTACTAAAAATACAAAAGTTAGCCGGGCATGGTGGTACATGCATGTAATCCCAGCTACTCAGGAGACTGAGGCAGGAAAATCGCTTGAACCTGAGAGGCAGAGGTTGCAGTCAGCCGAGATCGCACCACTGCACTCTAGCCTGGGTGACAGAGCGAGACTCCATCTCAAAAAAATAAAAATAAAAATAAAATATAAATGATGTATAAGCACCATTGAAGTATTAAAATAGTACCATTGAAGCATTAAAATATAAGTGATACCTAAGTGTCATTGAAGTATTAAAATAGAAATGATACTTAAGTACCATTGAAGTGTTAACATATAAAGGATACTTGTTTATATTTTAACATATACTTTTTCCTGAGAGTCTTTGTATAAAACTTATGCTCCAGGAAGACTTGCTATGTTTATTCTATGGCTTCAAATATCTGAAGCCACACAGCTGTGAAATTGGAGTACCCTCCTTTTCCCCAGTGAAAAGTCCTGAAGGAAATGGAACTCCACGGCAAAATGATAGTGGAGAAAAGCAATGCAGGCTAAGCAGCCTAATACTAAACAAAAAAGCAAGGTCAGCAAAGAAGTGTCTAGCTACACTATATTTCAGAATAAATTTAAAAGCAGGTATCTCACGAAACAGAGCTGAGAAAATGGGGGCATGTGTGACAGTCACAGGAGCTCATCCACCCTTAAAGAGGCCTGGCCTCATGCTCTGTAGGGCTGGGCCAAGTCCTTGATACCCTGAAGAGAGCTTACTTCTCCCTCTCCTTGGAGTGTGAGAAACACACTCACCCATCCAAACCCAAAGAATGGACTTAGAGGCATGAAGAACAGTGAAAGTGAGACTATTTTTTTTTTTTTTTTGAGACGGAGTTTCGTTCTTGTTGCCCAGGCTGGAATGCAATGGCACGATCTCAGCTTACTGCAACCTCTGCCTCCCGGGTTCAAGCAATTGTCCTGCCTCAGCCTCCCAAGTAGCTGGGACTACAGGCATGCGCTATCACGCCTGGCTAATTTTGTATTTTTAGTAGAGATGGGGTTTCTCCCTGTTGGTCAGGCTTGTCTTGAACTTCCGACCTCGGGTGATCTACCCGCCTCGGCCTCCCAAAGTGCTGGGATTACAGGCCTGAGCCACCGCGCCTGGCCAAGACTTTTTTTTTTTTTTTTTTTTTTTTTTGAGACTTAGTCTTGATCTGTCACCGAGGCTGGATGGAGTGCAACAGTGCGATCTCAGCTCACTGCAACCTCTGCCTCCCAGGTACAAGTGATTCTCCTGCCTCAGCCTCCCGAGTAGCTAGGATTAGAGGCATGCACCACCACGCCCGGCTGATTTTTGTATTTTTAGTAGAGATGGGGTTTCACCATGTTGGCCAGGATGGTCTTGAACTTCTGACCTCAGGTGATGAACCCGCCTCGGCCCGCCAAAATGCTGGGATTATGGGCAAGAGCCGCGTCACCTGGACAAAAGTGAGACTTTTTATTAATGGTCTTGCAAGATTGGATGTGTGATGGGCAGGCACACCCCTTGCAGTGTCAACAAGCAATTTATCCCCTAGAGCACAGGTCCCTCCCCCGGTTCCTCACAGGCTGAGTAATATAGGGTTGCAGTCTTCCTGGACATCACCTAAGTTTCATTATCCCCTTATTAGGTTATATCTTGTCCCCTTCCCTACTTGAAGTTTCCATTTCCCAGTGGCAAAGCTTTCTTTCCTTTTATGGATTAGCCACCCCCGCCACTTTTCTCCCTCCCCTCTGACTTCTGTGAGTTTTATTACTCTTCCCAGATGTCTGTACCGTGCGGCTTGTCACATCCGAAAGGGAGCTGCCCAGACTTGCCCGCCTGTTTTTTGAAAATGGACCACTTAAAAAGTACTTCTTACAGGGTTCTCCACCGTTCTACTAAGCATACACTAGTTGAGGCCAGGAGGTCCTCAGCCACACAGCCTCTGGCCTCCTATCCTTGTGTTCCTTGGCCTCCATCCCACTGGCCTCCAAGGGACAGGTGCCTCTCCCTGCTCTGGGATAAAGCCCTCCTACATCCACAGGGTCCACCTCTGTCCTCCCTGGTGGCTCCTGACCATATTGACATGTTCAAATTCTACCCCAGTCAGAAAACTGCACCCTTTGAACCCTGATACTCCCTTGGCCCCCAAGATTACCAGCTTCAGGGAACCTCCCAGTTCCTACCCACCTTATGACCTCCAAACAACCCAGTCCTGAGGGCACTTTCCTCTCTGCCTCTGCAGCCCCACACGGGCCTGGAAATGGCTCCCTTTGGTGGCCAGAGCCCTTATTCCTCCCGGGTTCTCCCCCACCCCCAGGGTCCAGCTCCCTTCCTCCTGCCCTCGCCTTGGTTGCAGTATTCATGGTTATATTTGTGGCTTTTTTCTTTTTCTTTTTCTTTTTTGAGATGGAGTCTCACTCTGTGGCCCAGGATAGAGTGCAGTGGCGCGATCTCGGCTCACTGCACCCTCCACCTCCCAGGTTCAAGCGATTCTCCCACTTCAGCCTCCCGAGTAGCTGGGATTACAGGCACCCGACATCATGCCTAATTTTTGTATTTTTGTAGAAATGGGATTTCACCATGTTGGCCAGGCTGGTCTCAAACTCCTGACCTCAGGTGATCCGCCTGCCTCCCCCACCCAAGCACCCAAGGTGCTGGGATTACAGACATGAACCACCGGGCCCGACTACATTTGTAGCTTTTTTTTTATTTTTTATTTTTTGTCTTCCTGGAGGATACATTTTTCCCTATACAGTGTCAGCCACCCAGATCCACACGTTTGCTTAAGTTATTTCCTCAGCCAGGGATGCCCTCCCTTCTTTCCCTGGGACTGATATGTCCTGCCAGCTCCTTGGGGAACTTTTTCCCCATCTATCCTCTAATTCACAGCCACCCCCGGTTACATGCTCTCTTTCCGTGCCTCTTTCATGTCTCATGAACCTGTCCATCTTGATGCTTACAACACACTCGGTCCAATCATCATTGTCATTCTGTCACCACTAGACCCGGACGGCCTTGAGGGTAGGTACCAAGGACTCCCATGGCCAGTGCCCACCGGTGCTGAAATGAATGGGAATGATGCCGTCCCAAGACCTAAAGAGAACCCTCCCAGTCCTTTCTCCTTAATTTTTTTTTTGTGTGTATGTGTGTGGTTAAAATTTCTTCCTCACTTTCTTTTAAGGAAGGAGACCACTACTACTCCTGCTGCCCTCCTCCCCCCACCTTGCCTAGTTCACACGACAGGAGGAAAGAGAGAAAGAAACAAAAGTAAGATAAATAGCTAGACAACCTTGGCACCACCACCCAGCCCTAGGAGTTAAAAAAAGTAATACTAACAACATCAACCCCTGACCTAAACTACTTGTGTTATCTGTAAATTCCAGACACTGTATGAAAAAGCCATTGTAAAACTTTTTGTTCTGTTAGCTGATTTATGTAGGCCCCAGTCACGTTTTCCACGCTTGCTCTATTTGTCACGACCCTTTCACATAGACCCCTTAAAGTTGTAAGCCTTTAAAAAGGCCAAGTATTTCTTTTTTGGGGCGCTCCGCGCTTAAGACGTGAGTCTGCCGAGGCTCCCGGACGAATAAAAAACCTCTTCCTTCTCTAATCCGGTGTCTGAGGAGCTTTGTCTGTGGCTCCTCCTGCTACACTTTCTTTTCTTTTCTCTTTCTCCTTCCCTTCCCTTCCTTCCTTTCCTTCCTTCCTTCCCTGTCTTCCTTCTTTCTTTCTCTCTTTTTTTTTTTTGTGACAGGATGTCGCTGTGTTGCTCAGGCTGGAGCGTTGTGGGGCTTTTTGAAATGACAACATATTCATATACTACAAAATTTAAAAGATATTGGCGGGGTGGTGTGGGGGGAACTCCACTGCCGCTGCCCCGCCCCAGGACCTGGATTCCCCTAGGCACAGTGTTACTCTTTCCTTGTGGAGTTTTCCCTGATCACTGAAGCTATGCCCTTGTCCCTTCTGCACCCGCGCTTCTGGGCACCGAACTCCTTTCGCTGGAAGTGATCGGCTTGCACTGACTGCGCTTGGGCTTCGCGCTTTCCCGCAGTGGTCGGACCTCGGCGCCGGGACAACCAGCCGACCCCCGCGGCCGGGCGCCCTGCTCCCCCTGGCGGCCGCGCCCCGCACTGCAGTGGTCGCGTCGGGGCCCGGCCGGGGGAGGGGTCGCGCGGCGGCGGCGTCAGCGGCGGCGCCCGGGTGGTGGGAGCCGAGGCGCCGAGCAAGATGGCGGCGCGAGTGCTACGCGCTCGCGGAGCGGCCTGGGCCGGTGGCCTCCTACGGCGGGCGGCCCCCTGCAGCCTCCTGCCCAGGCTCCGGTGAGCAGCGCCGCCCTTTCCGGGAGCTGTCGGGGAGGGGCCGCCGGGAGGCGGAGGGCGCGGGGTTTCCCGGCGCGGGTCTCCGCCCCGGCCCTGTCCCCACCGCGGGTGGCCGCCCGGTCTCGGGGCGGTGGGGACAGACCTAGGTCCGGGTCGGGGCGCCCTCGGGCTCAAGGTCACGGCGGGGACGGGCCGCGCTGCAGCTCCGCCCTCGCCCGAGAAGGCGCCCGAGGCTTGGCGCGGAGGCCACATCCTCCCCGCGGCGCTGGCCTGGCCTGCAGGGCCCTGACCGGCGCAACCCGGGGCCGGGGACAGGGACAGCGCGCGCCTGAGGCCGCAGGCCCCAGACGCCGCCTGCTGGGTCCCCGCCGGAGGCTGCTCCAAGCCTGGGTGGCCGCCTCTGCTGAGGACGTTGGTGACCCTGGCCTCTGAGGTGCTGTGAGTAGGATATAAAAGCTTAAAGCATGGTCCCGGGCCAGCCCTACGCGGAGGGAGGGGGAAGTCAACGCTTGGAGGAGGTCAAAGCACTCACGTCTTTGACTTGAAATTTAAAGCCGGCCGTGGATCTAAAAGTACTTAGAGTTACTAGCACTAAGTGTTCAGGCGTGGGGCTCTTGTGTAAACTTCTTTTTTTTTTTCCTCTAACTTCAGTGGATTGGACGTTTGGTTGTCCAAATTTCACCTTGACGTTTGCGTGTGCTATTTTCCACATTCAAACAGCAAAGCCTATCCTAACTTACCCAGAGTTACTTTCTCATATTCATTGCTTTAGGTAGTTTAAATTACCAAGGGAACTGTGTGTTAAACTCACCATCGGCCAGGGAGCTTTCAATAACATGGTTTATTATTTTTTTTTGAGACGGAGTTTTGCTCTTGTTGCCCAGGCTGGAGTGCAATGGCACGGTCTTGTCTCTCTGCAACCTTCGCCGGGTTCAAGTGATTCTCCTGCCTCGGCCTCCCAAGTAGCTGGGATTACAGGCATGCACCACCACAGCCGGCTAAATTTTTGTATATTTAGTAGAGACGGAGTTTCACCATGTTGGTCAGGCTAGTCTCGAACTTATGAGCTCAGGTGATCCACCTGTCACAGCCTCCCAAAGTGCTGGGATTACAGTCGTGAGTCACCATGCCCAGCCTGATCTTTTTAAAAAGATGAGTCTGACTTGGGAGAGGGGGCAGAAATAAGGGTCGTAGCCAGCTGAATGGACGCTGGCACTGAGAGTTGAGAGTTTGCTGAGAGTTGTTTGTTCTGCCAAATATGAGTGTCAGGCACTGTTGACTGTTGAGAGACGTCAGTGAATAAGGCATGCAAGACCATCCGGGAGCTTACCAGTAATTCAGGAGCGCTGGGGAAGAAGAATTCAGAGCAGTTTAGGACCTGGTAAAGTTTGTGAAGGCTGTGTGCTATTCAAGTGGAAAAGCAAACAGACAGTTGGCTATATGACTCCTCAAAGGAGGTGTCTGGGCTACAGGTAACATTTGGGAGTTGTCAGTATATAGGAATGCTAAATGTTAATAGACACATGGATTTCATTATACTGTTTCATATTTGGTTTACATTTTTCACAATAAAGGCTGGGCGCGGTGACTCACACTTGTAATCTCAGCACTTTGGGAAGTTGAGGCAGGAGGATTGCTTGAGCCCAGGAGTTTGAGACCAGCCTGGGCAACATAGTGGAACTCTGTCCCTAATAATAAATAAGTACATAAATAAAAATTTGTGTAATGAAACTTTTTAAACCATAGGAAGCCAGGTGCAGTGGCTCAGGCTGTAATCCCAGCACTTTGAGAGGCCGAACTGGACTGATCGCTTGAGCTCAGGAGTTCGACACCATCCCTGGCAACATGACAAAACACATCTCTACAAAAAATACAAAAATTAGCCTGGCATGGTGGCACGCGCCTGTAGTCCCAGCTACTTGGGAGGCTGAGGTGGGAGTATAGCTTGAACCTAGGAGGTGGAGGTTGCAGTGAGCTGATCATGCCACTGCATTCCAGCCTAGGTGACAGAGCCAGACCGTCTCCAAAATAAAACAAAAAACCATCAGAATGTGTGAGATTGCTTGAGGCGTGAGTGTGGCGAGTGAAGGCCTGCAAAGCAAGCCCTGGGACGTGCAACATATACAGGTTGAATGTAGGAGGGGGAACTGGCTAGGTCATTGTTATATTACAGTGGCCAGGAGGAGGGAGGGAGTGCCATCTGCTGCCAAAGGGTTAGGTAAAATGATGGAAGAAAACAGAATTTGCCAACAGGGGTGTTGTGGGTGACCTTGCCGGATCAGTTTCAGCAAGCAAGAGGGGCATCCTCCTGGGAGCCTCATCCCTGCCTGTACATTAGCCAGCATATTTCACTTAGCGCTGCTTAGCAGCAAACTTGGAATCCCCAGCCGCTTCATGGACGTTGAATGTCTCACAGGTGCTCAAAACACTGCTGTACCCAGGATTTAACTCCTCTTCCTTCCACGAAGCCTGCTTCTCTTGGATACTTTTTCTTCAGTCATGAAACATTTTCCATGTGGTGGCCCAGGCCGGAAGCCAGACTGTCTTCCCCAAGCCCATCCGTCTTTTTTCCCACCATCTATCATTTACCAAATCTGTCAGTTCTGCCTCTAGTATGTCTTGAATCCACCCTCTCCATCGCCACTGCCCTAGCTCAACCCTCAGCAATACTCGTCTGGATTCCTATGAAGAATGTGGGCTCGGACCTGTTAGTGAAGGGGACGACTAAAGGATTTTTTTTTTTCCTTAGATGTAGAGTCTTGCCCTTTGCCAAGGCTGGAGTTTAATGGCATGATCATGGCTCACTGCTGCCTTGACCTTGCGGGCTTAAGGGTTCTTCCCATCTCAGCCTCCCAAGTAGCAGGGACTACAGGCCCACACCACCATGCCCAGCTGCTATTTATTTATTTATTTATTTGAGACAGTGTCAGTCTGTTGCCCAGGCTGGAGTGCAGTGGTGCGATCTCAGCTCACTGCAGCCTCCACCTCCTAGGTTCAAGCAATTCTCCTGCCTCAGCCACCTGAGTAGCTGGGACTTACAGGTGTGCACCACCATGCCTGGATAATTTTTGCATTTTTAGTAGAGATGGGGTTTCTCCATGTTGCCCAGGCTGGTCTCAAACTCCTGACCTCAAGTGATCCTCTCACCTCGGCCTCCCAAAGTACTGGCATTAGAGGGATGAATCACCACACCTGGCTGCTAAGTTTTTTGTAGGAGGGAGGTCTTGCTCTGTTCTCCAGGCTAGTCTCGAACTCCTGGCCTCAAGCAGTCCTCCCACACTCCGCCTCCCAAAGTGCTGGGATTATAGGTGTGAGCCATTGTGCCCAGCCACACGTCTAAAGAATTCTATCATTGTCTTCATTTTCTTAATAGAAAGAGCTCTATAGCCGGGCGCGGTGGCTCAAGCCTGTAATCCCAGCACTTTGGGAGGCCGAGACGGGCGGATCACGAGGTCAGGAGATCGAGACCATCCTGGCTAACACAATGAAACCCCGTCTCCACTAAAAATACACAAAAAATTAGCCGGGCGTGGTGGCGGCGCCTGTAGTCCCAGCTACTCGGGAGGCTGAGGCAGGAGAATGGCGGGAACCCGGGAGGCGGAGCTTGCAGTGAGCCGAGATCGCGCCACTGCACTCCAGCCTGGGCGACAGAGCGAGACTCCGCCTCAAAAAAAAAAAAAAAAAAAAAAAAAAAAAGCTCTATAACACAAACCTTGACTGGATCCTAATCCCTCCCTGTTTGCCCCCATTCACCTACCCAAAAGAACAGTGAAAGACAATTTGGGGAGAACTGGGGACATTTTAATAGGGAGTGGATATTAGATATGATGGAATAATTGTTTTTCTCAGATGTGATGATAGCATTGTAGTTCTGTCATTGTGTTTTGGAGATGCATGCTGAAGGATTTACGGGAGAAGTATCATTATGTCCAAACTCTACTTTTTTGTTTTCTTTTTTTTTTTTTCCTGAGACGCAGTCTCACTCTTATATCCAGGCTGGGGATCTCGGCTCACTGCAACCTCTGCCCTCGGGTTCAAGCGATTCTCCTGTCTCAGCCTCCTGAGTAGCTGAGACTACAGGTGTGCACCACCACAACCAGCTAATTTTTTTGTATTTTTAATAGAGATGGGGTTTCACCGTGTTGGCCAGGATGGTCTTGATCTCCTGACCTCGTGATCTGCCCGCCTTGGCCTCCCAAAGTGCTGGGATTACAGGCGTGAGCCACTGCGACCGGCCTAAAACTCTACTTTCAGATGGTTCAGTAGAAATTAAAACCAAATATAGGGCTGGGTGCGGTGGTTCACACCTGTAATCGCAGCACTGTGGGAGGCCAAGACTGACGGATCACATGAGGCCAGAAGCTCAAGACCAGCGTGGACAACATGGTGAAACCCTGTCTCTTCTACAACTACAAAATTTAGCTGGGCGTGGTGGTGCAGGGCTGTAGCCTCAGCTCTACAGGTGGCTGAAGCAAGAGAATTGCTTGAACCCACGAGGTGGAGGCTGAAGTGAGCCAAGATCACGCCACTGCACTCTAGTTGATGCGAGAGAACAATGCCCTGTCTGAAAAAAAAAAAAAAAGAAAGAAATTAAAAAGCAAATATATATAGAGAGAGAGAGAAAAAAAAAAAAACTTTTAATGGTAAAATGTTCATTTTTAAAATCTAGATGCAGGGCAGAAAAGTCTTCATTGTCGTGGTTAAACTCTGGGTTTGAAGTTTCTGGAAATGAAAGGTGTGGGAACAAGTCTCTGGAGCAGCAGCGTGGAAGACAGGGGTACTAGGGCTGGAGGGAGTGTGGTGGTGGGGAGGGGAGTCAGGGAGCTGCTGCTTTAAGGCAGGACTCTTCTTGGCATGGGTCTGTCAACCTCCTCTCTCCCCCAGGCCTGTGCTTCCGAATGCTGGTGCTATTTGCACACTTGTGGCTTTGGTGGTCACTGGTTCTGCTTAGAATCTCCTTTCTTCCATGGGTGTCCACCTGACCATCTGTTCCTCTTCTTTCCAGTCTTCCACTCAACACATACTTCGTTAGTACTGGTCACCAAGCTGCCGTTACCCCTGCCACAACAGCTACCTACTACCTTGTGTCACCATTGAAGAGCTTGTCTCTGTTTCGGTTGTGATCGTGTTTGTCTGTCTGCCCTCACCAGCAAACTGAGCTCCCGTGAAGTCAGGGCCAGGTTCATCTGTACATCCTCAGTAGCTGACAGGTGTAGTGCACAGTCTTAAATAACGATGATCGTATGAATGAAGCGCAGCATGCTCCTGCTGCCTCATCCTGTGGTCTCAGCATTAAGTCCTTTCCCTTCTTCAGTTTCCTCTTCCCTGCCTGATCGGCATCCACGAGCTGCTTTTGAATATGCTCCTTTCTCTTCATCCCCAGTGCCATCTTAACCCCACACCATCCAGTGAGTGTTTATTGGGTGCCTTCTGTATACCTGGGTGCTGCTGGGCATGGCAACCAGGGCGCCCTGGAAGCATGTTCCTGGCCTTCGTTGCTGCAGCCATATACCACGCCCCTGTCAGGCTACTTTTGACACTTAGTTTTTTTTTTTTTTTTTTTTGAGACAGAATCTCGCACTGTCGCCCAGGCTGGAGTGCAGTGGTGTGATCTTGGCTCACTGCAACCTCCACCTCCCGGGTTCAAGTGATTCTCGTGCCTCAGCCTCCCGAGTAGCTGGGACTATAGGATGTCCACCACGACACCTGGCAAATTTTTTTGTGTTTTTTTTAGTAGAGGCAGGGTTTGGCCATTTTGCCCAGGCTGGTCTTGAATTCCTGACCTCAGATGATCTGCCTGCCTCAGCCTCTCAAAGTGCTGGGATTACAGGCATGAGGCACTGCGCTCATCCAAAACTTAGATTTTTTTTTGAAAACTTGACAGCATCTCACCCTGCATGGGTAAAGTTGCCCTTGTGTTGCCCTCCAGTTGTATCTCGCTGTCTTCCCACATGCCCTTCTGCCTTGCTAAACAACTTGCCATTCCAGACATGCCATTCAGTGTCATGACTCCATGTCCCTGTACATGTTGTTCCCATTGACTGGAATTAGCACCTGACTTGTCCACCTGTCTTGCTTGCCCTCTAAAACAGAGCCAGAATGCCCCTACTGGAGTCCCTAGTGCGCCTCCCAAGCCAAGCTGATGGTGGGTTCACTTGAGCTCCTGCTTTGTATGTTTAAGTTTACAGCATCTGTGGCCACTCTGACTGTTTACCGATAGGTTTTTCCTGTGAGATTGAACAGGCTTGGCGTCTGGTTTGTCTTTGTGTCCGTAGAGCACGACGTAGAATGCTGACTCGATTTCAAGTCTAGTGTTTTGCATCGTGCACCCTTCCTTATCCTCTGGAAAATGCCCCCTAACATCTTGGCAATGGTCACTGTCAGTTAAGAACCCAGCCCCAAGCCAGATCTTATCATTTGGGCAGCTGCTGGCATAGCTGCAACTCGAAAGACTAGATGGGCTGGGCGTATTAGGCAGCTTTGGTCACCTGACACTCAAAGATTTCAGTTTGACGGATGGGGTAGTTCTGGGCTGGCTTGTTTTTCATTTGTCAAGACAATTGCTGCCCAAGTTCACAAGCAGATGCCACTCAGAGGTCCTCGTGTGTGTGCTGTGTTGATTTAGTCTCACCCCTTGCTCTGCATTTTTCTATTACAAAGCATTTTCACATCCCTTAACCTCATTGTACCCGCCCAAAGGGGAATCTCCCCTTTGGTATTATTATTTGTTTATTTTAGAGGCAGGGTCTTGCTCTGTTGCCCAGGCTGGAGTACAGTGCACGATCATAGCTCACTGCAGCACTGAACTCATGGGCTCAAGCGATCCTCCTGCCTCAGGCTAGGAGTAGCTAGGACTACAGGCATGAGCCACCATGCCCAGCTACTCTTTTTCTTTTTTTTTGTAGAGATAGGGTCTTGCTATGCTTCCCAGGCTGACTTTGGTGTTACTGAAATACAAAATAAATGCTCAACTGGGGAGATTTCTATTTCTTTTGTTTTTTTGTTTTTTTTTTTTTTTTGAGACGGAGTCTCGCTCTTCCACCCAGGCTGGAGTGCAGTGGCCGGATCTCAGCTCACTGCAAGCTCCGCCTCCCAGGTTCACGCCATTCTCCTGCCTCAGCCTCCCGAGTAGCTGGGACTACAGGCGCCCGCCACCTCGCCTGGCTAGTTTTTTGTATTTTTTTTTAGTAGAGACGGGGTTTCACCGTGTCAGCCAGGATGGTCTCGATCTCCTGACCTCGTAATCCGCCCGTCTCGGCCTCCCAAAGTGCTGGGATTACAGGCTTGAGCCACCGCGCCCGGCCGAGATTTCTATTTCAAAGGCATCCTTTATTATTGAAAATATTATCTGTCTGTCTATAAATATACATAATTATGTTTGCTTCTGTATTTCTGGAAGGATATAATTAAAACTATTGGTCATTGCTTTAGTATTTCTTATTTTAAATGAAACTCCCTAGTCAGTATTTTTAGAAGCTTTTTATTATATCCCTTTCTTAATTGTTCATAATTATTATTCTTAGCTTTTACAATTTATTTAACAAAAAAAAATTGTAGATACAATTTCTGTTTAATGAACTTAAAATCTAAAATAAACACAGGAATTGACTGGGCACAGCGAGTGGCTCACGCCTGTAATTCCAGCACTTTGGGAGGGTGAGGCAGGCAGATCACCTGAGGTCAGGGGTTCAAGACCAGCCTGGCCAACATAGTGAAAACCTACCTCTACTAAAAATACAAAAATTAGCTGGGTGTGCTGGTGGGCGCTGGTAGTCCCAACTGCTTAGGAAGCTGAGGCAGGAGAATCGCTTGAACCCAGTAGGTGGAGGTTGCAGTGAGCTGAGATTGTGCCATTATTGCACTCCAGCCTGGGCAACGGAGCAAGACTCTGTCTCAAAAAAAAAAAAGAACACACAGAAATTATACATAGTCCCATAAACAAATCTTAAAACTTTCTACTTAGTGTATCACTGATTTTATATGGTTGCCTTAAAGTAATGGGTAAGTTTCTTTTTTCTTCTTTGAGACAGAGTTTCGCTCTTGTTGCCCAGGCTGGAGTGCAGTGGCATGATCTTGGCTCACCACAACCTCCGCCTCCCAGGTTCAAGCGATTCTCCTGCCTCAGCCTCCTGAGTAGCTGGCATTACAGGCATGCGCCACCACACCTGGCTAATTTTATATTTTTAGTGGAGATGGGGTTTCTCCATGTTGGTCAGGCTGGTCTCAAACTCCTGACCTCAGGTGATCCGCCCACCTCGGCCTTCCAAAGTGCTGGGATTACAGGCGTGAGCCACTGTGCCCAGCCCATGATATTGTTAAACAGATAACCCTAAATGTAGTATATGTAAAACACTTCAAACTGACGAAATGTACTTTCATTTTTATTGAAATGTGGTTGGGTGTGGTGGTTCACGCCTGTAATCCCAGGACTTTGGGAGGCTGAGGCAGGCAGATCACTTGAGCTCATAAGTTCAAGACGAACCTGGGCAGCATGGTGAAACCTTGTCTCTACAAAAAAACACAAAAATTAGTTGGGTGTGGTGCTGGGCACCTGTAGTCCCAGCTACTTGGGAGGGGTTGAGATAGGAGCATAGCTTGAACCCAGGAGGTCAAGGCTACAGTGAGCCAAGATCACGCCACTGCACTCCAGCCTGGGTGATAAAGTGAGGCCCTGTCTCAAGAAAAAAAAAATACAGAAGAGAAAAGCACAATATAGACATTATATGGAGAAAGTTGTGTGTCTTTCCCCTCTATCCCTTTAAACCCTCTCTCATTGTCTTAGGGAAACCACTATTAATGCTTTCTTAATTTTTAGAAATTTTATTGTATAGTAAATGCAAAATGGAAGCATCTTCAACTTACATCTGCAAATGCCACTTAATACTATATGTTTTTATCTTATGCACTTTCAAGGAAAATTGCATTTACTGGTATTGTTATTTTTCTTGTTTAAAGTGAGTTTGCTTCTTTTTAATCTTTGAAGGATGTGAAAAAGTGCTTTTATGTTTCTTTATCATTATTTATAGAGTATGCTTTATTAATTTCTTTTTCTTTTTCTTTCTTTCTTTTTTTTTTTTTTTTTTGAGATTGAGTCTTGCTGTATTGCCTAGGCTGGAGTAGAGTGGTGTGATCTTGGCTCACTGCAATCTCCACCTCCTGGGTTCAAGCGATTCTCCTGCCTCAGCCTCCTGAGGTGCTGGGATCACAGGCGTGTGCCACCACACCCACCTTTTTTTTTTTTTTTTTTTGGATTGTTAGTAGAGACATGGTTTCACCATGTTGGCCAGGCTAGTCTTGAACTCCTGACCTCAGATGATGCGCCTGCCTTGGCCTCCCAGAGAGCTGGGATTTACAGGCGTGAGCCACCACTCCTGGCCAATATATTTGTATTTTTTATGTTTGTAAGTTCACGTCATTCAAAAATCTTTATATCTGGTTTCTACCTATTTGAGATCATATCCTATGAATTGGTTTTTAAATTAAAAAAAATCATATTGGGGAGAAAATTGTTCTGTAATGTTTGTTCAAGAAAGCAGCAAACTAGACTGGGCACAGCGGCTCACGCCTGCAATCTCAGCACTCTGGAAGGCTGAGGCTGGCGGAGCACTTAAGGCCAGGAGTTCAAGACCAACCTGGCCAACATGACGAAACCCCGTCTCTACTAAAAATACAAAGATTAGCCGGATATGGTGTCGTGCACCTGTAGTCCCAGATGCTCAGGGGGCCGAGGTGGGAGAATCGCTGGAACCTGGGAGGCAGAGGTTGCAGTGAGCCGAGATTGCACCACTGCACTCCAGCAAGTGCAGTGAGACCCAGCCTCAAAAATAAACAAAGCAGCAAACTGATTTTTTAAGCAAAAAAAAAAAGAAAAAGGCTACCAGTATTGTGTGAAATTTAGAGCCCTACTTCTAAAATACTGTTGCTGCATAAGAATAGGAGTTTGTATTGTTGTATTATAAAATCCATATGTTCATTTCATGAAGTACTGGGGAATTTGCTCTGATGAGAGTTTCTCTTGTCCCTTGTTTAAATTCCTGGTCCCCCCTTTTAATACTTGGAGTTGCTCTCTGTTTTCCTCTTAATGTTTACCTGGTGGTATCTGGGTCCTTAAGCAAGTCTGCCAAGCAGATTAGAAATACTGTTGTAGGAAATCATCTAGTGTTTCTAAAGAGATCCCCAAGAAGAGGTTCACACTAGCCCATCAGCATCTGGACCTTTATGTCCAGAAGCACTAAGATTCTGGGCATTTATGCTAGCCATTTGGAATCCCAGCACATTACTGATCTCGGAAAAGGCAAAAAAGATCTATGTGTAGGTCAGTTAGAGAGCAAAAGTAGCTGGGCACGGTGGCTCACGCTTGAAATCTCAGCACTTCATGAGGTCAAGGCGGGAGGATCACTTGAGGCCAGGAGTTCAAGGCCAGCCTGGGCAACATGGCAAAACCCATTCTCTGCAGAAAATACAAAAATTAACCAGTTATGGTGGTGTGCATATGTGGTCCCAGCTAATCTGGAGGCTGAGGTGGGGAATCGTTAGAGCTCTGGGGGTCAAGGCTGCAGTGAGCCGTGATCACACCAGTATACTCCAGCCTGGGCAACAGAGTGAGACCCTGTCTCAAAAATAAAAAGAGAACAAAAGTGTAAAGGGTATGCTGTGATAGAACTGGCCAGAGGTAAGATAACCAGTTATAAAAGGGATTGTGCAGAAAGAAGGGACAGGAATTCAGAAGGCTACCTTCTGTATGATTCCATACATACGATGTTCTGGAAAAGGCAAAACTGAGGGACAAGGAACACAGCAGTGGTTGCTAGAGGTGGGGAGAGAGGTTGATTATAAAAGGAGGAACTTCAAGGGGTGAAGAAACTGTTGTGGTGGTGGTTACATGACTTTAGGCGTTTGTCAAAACTCATAGTACTGTCTGCCAAAAAAGTACGTTTATTGTACATAGATGTGAACAAAAACCAAGAAGATGAAGGAAACGCAGTTTGTCATTTGATAATGGTTACATAAAGTTCAGAAGAGGGCTGAGCGCAATGGCTCACACCTGTAATCCCACCACTTTGGGAGACCAAAGGCAGGCAAATCACTTGAGGTCAGGAATTCAAAACCAGCCTGGCCAACATGGTGAAACCTCATCTCTACTAAAAATACAAAAAATTAGCTGGGTGTTGTGGTGTGCGCCTGTTGTCTCAGCTACTAGAGAGGCTGAGGCAGGAGAATTGCTTGAACCCAGGAGGCGGAGGTTGCAGTGAGCCGGGATTGCAGCACTGCACTCCAGCCTGGGCAACACAGTGAGGCTCTGTCTCAAAAAAAAAAAAAAAAAAAAAGTTCAGAAGAGGATGAGTCTCATCCAGGTTCTGTTCTTTAAAATCTTATTTTCAGTGGTTATAGGGAATTACCTTATCTGTAGAGGGATACTAAAACATGCACTTTTAGATATTTTGGCTATTGTTCAAATATAAAAATAGGCCAGGCGCAGTGGCTCACACCTGTAATCCCAGCACTTTGGGAGGCCAAGGTGGGCAGATCACTTGAGGTCAGGGGTTCAAGACCAGCCTGGCCAACATGGTGAAACCCTGTCTCTACTAAAAATACAAAAATTAACCATGCATAGTGGCACACCGTGTAGTCCCAGCTACTCAGAGGCTGAGGCAGGACAGTCACTTGAACCTGGGAGGTGGAGGTTGCAGTCAGCCGAAATGGTGCCACTGCACTCCAGCCTGCGCGACAGAGTGAGACTCTCTCAAAAAAGTGTGTGTGTGTAGAAATTGTTCAGATAGTTCAGAAGGTTATACAATGAAAAGAAAAAACCTTTACTCCCACCCAGGCCCAGTCATGTTCCCCAGATGTCATCACTCTTTAACATTTTCCTCTGTATACGTATATATAGTGCTGTTCTGTGCTGGCTTTTTTACAGAATTTATCTCGGAGATGTCAGCACATCAGTGCATGTAAATCTACCTCATTCTTTTTATTGAGTGCATAATTTCTGACGTGGAGTATTTCCTAATTTATGTGAGCAATCTGCATTAATGGCTGTACGAATGGCCTGTGCCAGGAGAAAACTGGAAACAAGACAGCAATGAATATTTGTGTGCATTCAACTTTGTGCACCTGTCTAAATATAGCTGGCCATAGGACATCACCGCAAGTGTCATTATTGGGCTGAAGTCATACACGGTTTCCATTTTGATATGGATGATGCCATACCGCCCTCGAGGGAGGTCAACAAATTTGTATTCCTATTAGCTGGCATATGGGAGTTCAACATGCACATAGAAATTTGTGAGTAGGGCCAGTTGCAGTGGCTTACACCTATAATCCCAGCACTTTGAGAGGCTGAAGTGGGAGCATTGCTTGACGCCAGGAGTTTCAGACCAACTTGGGCAACATAGCAAGACTCCATCTCTACAAAAAATTTTAAAAAATTAACCGTGCAAGATGATGTGTGCCTCTAGTCCCAGCTTCTTAGGGGACTGAGGTGGGACAATCACTTGAGCCCAGGAATTTGAGGCTACCGTGAGCTCTCGCACCACCACACTCCAGCCTGGGTGACAGGGCAAGACCCAGTCTCAAAAAAAGAAAGAAAAAAATTCATGGGTAAAGTATAGTTTGTGACTTGAGTCAAATTTATCCTCACTTTCTGAAAGCATTCATAATAGAAATTTAATTATAAGATGAAAATTAGCAAATTATGTGTTAATAAAGTTGGTATTCTGAGGTTTGTGGGGGCAGCTTTAAAAATCTTGATTTTTAAAGTTAATTTTTACAAATCTTGATTTTTAATTTACTTGAGGAGTAAAATTTTTTTAAAGAAATTATTTCATTTTCCCTGTATTTTTTTATATTTTTATTGTGGTAAAACATGTAAAAATATACATAAAATTTGCCATTTAAACTATCTTAAATGCATAATTCAGTGGCATTATATTCACAGTGTTGTACAGTCATCACCACTATCTGTTTCCAAATCAAGCAATATTTTTTAAATTATGGCAAAATGTGTGTAACATAAAACTAACAATTTTAACCATTTTTAAGCATACAGTTCAGTGGCATTAAGTATATTCACATTTTGGGGAAACATCACTACCATTCATCTTGAGAATTTCTTCATCTTCCCAAACTAAAACTCCTTACCCCAACCTCCCCTTTCCTCACCTCCTGGCAACCTCCATTCTGCTTTCTGTCTCTGTGGTTTTATCTACTTTAGGTATCCATGTATATTTTTTCTATGTCAAAAATTGCTTTGAAAAACACATAGCACAGATTGCAAAGATAAATGTGGGCTCTCTTACAAGAATGCCACAAATTTTACATTTTTCTTTGCTTCTGCTTCTCGGAGTGCATGCTGTTGTCATGGAAAGCAGGCATTCTGTGGTAGCCCAGATTCTGGAACAGTGCCTAGAATAGCTGCTCACCATGTGTTTGCCAGGTGAACTGATGGATATATGAAAACAGTATACTGTGTGACAACACTTTTGTTATTCCATAGGACGTGGACATCTTCCAGCAACAGATCTCGAGAAGACAGCTGGCTAAAATCCTTATTTGTCCGGAAAGTTGATCCAAGAAAAGATGCCCACTCCAATCTCCTAGCCAAAAAGGAAACAAGCAATCTATACAAATTACAGTGTGAGTGACAGGTTTGCTATCTTCATAGTTGACTTTTTTTTCCGTTTGTTCCTAAGTTTATCGTTGAATTTTCTTTTGTTTCAGTTCACAATGTTAAACCGGAATGCCTAGAAGCATACAACAAAATTTGGTGTGTATACCAAACTCTCCTTTCCTTGGGGAAAATAATGACTTTATTTGTGAGTTAATTCCACTAACACTTGATAGCATAGAGAGAGCGCTTTTCATCCCTCTCTTTTGAAGTTGAACATTCAGAGGCTCTTAAACTGAGCTTCGTGTGGGATTGCCAAAGGCATTTTGATTTTAAGCACTCACACAGCTAAACCATCACATAGGCTATCAGACTTTAGAATGTTACCAGACTCTTATGTTTGGAGGAACTTTGCCAGGCTGTCTAGTCCATCTGCTTATCCAATGCTGGAGTCCTTTCCACAGACCTTCCTCACTGCCTGTCCTGAAGTAAGTTCCATCTCTGGACAGCTCTAAGTGTTAGGAGTAAGAATTCACATCTCTGAGTCCTTCATTGATTCCCCTTAGTAAAACTGCCCTGTGAGAGTACTGTGTGTATTTGAACATAGCTGCCATTTCTTCCCAACTCCTCTGTTCTCCAGGATCCAAGTCCCTTCTGCTGATTCTCCTATGATTTGAGATCTAAACCTGCTTACAGAATTTGTAAACTTAAGACGAAAGGGAGAACTAAGCTTACTGGCTTTTAAGTTAACAGAAATAGTATTTTAATAATCCATTGTGAGCAAATGTGAAGAAAAAGGGTTTTTTTTAACCTTTAATATCTACTACTTTCATAAGAAAGCAAACAATTTTGTCCCTATAATCAGCTACTTTTTAGAAGAAAAACTTTTTGTTTATTGTTTTGTTTTTGAAGATAGCTTATGAAATGTAATAATAGTATTGAATTTCTTACTCATTCCAGCACCTCTTTATTAAAAAATGCCCTTAAAGCAGATATTTATTTTTAAGTCTTTTCTCATAAAATGGAATTTTTCCCTATGCTGATGTTTTCCTGGATTTTACCTTTTCTGTCCTGTTTTATCACTTCATCTCCTGTCTTGGATTTCTGGCTGTCTTCATATTTCTATTTGATGTCGTGCTCTCACTTCACACTCAGCATGTGGAATCACCTTGCTCTTCCAACTTCCCTGTCTGTGCCACTCACCTTGTTTTACTCAGCCCGTTCCTTAGTTGTCTGTCACCTAGAGCCGTGCATTCTTCATCGGACATGTATTTTGGTTCTCTTGTTTCCTTCTCCATCTCCCTCTCCAAGCCTCTCGAGCCCCATTCCCAAGTGCCTTTTTTCTGACTACCTTTCTGGGCTCCAGGCTGTACCTGTATCTCTTCCCTGCCCTGCAATACATTACCCCAAAGTTTGTCAGATTGATCTGCTTGAGTTCTGCTTTCTTTTTTCATCACATTTTTTCTTTTCTCTGAAACTTTCAGCAGCTCCCTGTTTCCAGAACATAAAGACTTAACTCCTGCCTGGTTTTTAGGGGTCCCAATAATGGGATTCTGCCCAACCCATCCAGTTCTGGGTACAAGTACTGCCTGCCTTACAATCTCCATTCAGGTAAGGCCAGGACTCCCAAGAGCAGGTTTGGGGTCCCCAGCAAAGAGGAGTGGCTTCAAATCCACATGTAACTTTGTGTTGGTGAAAAACCTAGGCCCCGTTGCCAGACCCCTCTCTGGACCCCACCTGAGTCATGTGTACTGGGCTTCCTTCCTGGACACTGCCTCCAATGCAGGGTTGTCTCTTCCTGCTCATGTCATGCGACCAAAGGGAAATGTTGGACATACATTGCCCTAGCAGAATCCCTCTTTCCCTGTCTTCGATTTTCATGGATCCCATGTTATTTCTTTTTTTTTTTTTTCTTTGAGACAGAGTCTCGCTCTGTCGCCCAGGCTGGAGTGCAGTGGCACGATCTCAGCTCATTGCAAGCTCTGCCTCCCAGGTTCACACCATTCTCCTGCCTCAGCCTCCCGAGTAGCTGGGACTACAGGCGCCCGCCACCACGCCTGGCTAATTTCTTTTTGTATTTTTAATAGAGACGGGGTTTCACCGTGTTAGCCAGGATGGTCTCTATCTCCTGACCTCGTGATCCGCCCGCCTCAGCCTCCCAAAGTGCTGGGATTACAGGCGTGAGCCACCATGCCCGGCCGATCCCATGTTATTTCTGAACATTCATGAGTCACGCATTAGATACATTTAATATCAGATCCTAATTTAAAAAGTAAAATGCTGCTCTTCCAAAAGTACACATGATGTGGTCACTATACTGGGTCATAAAGATGTATGGGTTTTCAGTTAGTTAGACATAGACCATTTGGAACTTTTCTCTGTTAACCATTTATATATCCCTGGTCCTACGGAGGTCCAGTGGCGCAATCGGTTAGCACGTGGTACTTATATACTCTCGGTCCTGTAGCCCCAGTGTCTGGTGGTGATCACTAGCTAAATATCAGTGTCAGCATATAATGTGAACAGGTTCCATTTCTTGCCCTTGATCCTCTTTTGCATCCATTGTTGAATTTGTATGATACTTTTTCATCATAATTTTTCTATTCAGGCCGGGCGCGGTGGCTCAAGCCTGTAATCCCAGCACTTTGGGAGGCCGAGACGGGCGGATCACGAGGTCAGGAGATCAAGACCATCCTGGCTAACATGGTGAAACCCCGTCTCTACTAAAAAATACAAAAAACTAGCCGGGCGAGGTGGCGGGTGCCTGTAGTCCCAGCTACTCGGGAGGCTGAGGCAGGAGAATGGAGTAAACCCAGGAGGCGGAGCTTGCAGTGAGCTGAGATCCGGCCACTGCACTCCAGCCTGGGCGACAGAGCGAGACTCCATCTCAAAAAAAAAAAAAAAAAAATTTCTATTCAGAAAGTGTGCAGGTTTTAGCTTTTCTCTTGGTATAAAACAGTTAACACTCTTCCCTTTGCCTTTCCCTGTACATTAGGGTCTATACCATAAGAAAGCTTCTATGGAACCAAGCTCCACTCTGACACCCCTGTTAAATTCATACACTGCCGTGACCTGTCATGGCTTTGCCCCTGTCCCCGCACAATGAGTGGAAATGAGTTCGTGTGTTCGGTGCGAGACTACATGACACCCCACCCATCCCCTTGGCCCACTGAATTGAGTAGAACGTAATTTATGCTTCGCGTTGTATCTTTAATTTTTATTCTTCTGCCATGTTGATGCCCTTGGGGACTGTTGGACGTCAGGGTCGCTTCCAGACTGTTGTGTTCCAGCTCTGCTTCTTGCTCCTTCCTGAAGGCCAGCTTGTTTTCTGCTCTTGTTACCTCTGCCTGCTGATGCTGCTTGTGTTGTCTGCCTCTGTCTTGAACATTACTTTCTTCCCTTTCCATCTTTCTTATTTCTTCCGTGTTCTTTTCTACTATTGCCCTCTCATTCTTCCTGTCTTTGGAACCAACAGAATGTTTTTTGGTGATGTTGTTTTTTTTTCCCCCTCAAATGGAAAATAGTAGTCACGTAACTCCCAAAATCCTGGCACCTTTGGTTTTTCTTTATCATCTTTATACTGGTTCAGCAACTCCTCTAGATAGTTGGGGTATCAGAAACCTAAGCTTCTGATCAGCAGGGTGTTGGAGTACAACAGAATTCAGCCAAAAGGTTAATTCCACATGCCGTTTTATCATGAGGATGTGCTAAGGTCAGTTGTTAGAACACAGAGTAGGTGGTCTTTTTCCTGTTACTGATCAGGTGCTGTCCACCTGGTCAAATTTTGCTGGTTGTTTAATTAGTGTTGCTGTTTCTTCTCTTTAAGTCAAGAGGTGTTGCCAAAGATTCACGAAGATAAACACTACCCTTGTACTTTGGTGGGGACTTGGAACACGTGGTATGGCGAGCAGGACCAAGCTGGTAGGAAGCGAAGTCTTTGGAATAAACACTTCTTCCTTAAGCCTTATGTAACACTTAAGTAATTTTCTAATTTAATGCTTGTTCTTATCATCAAAGCTTTCCAAGTCTCAGTCTAATTTTATGATTAAAGTAGTTTCTTCAACAATTCATTGCAAAAACAGTTTTAAAATTGTTTTTAATGTTTGAATCTATTATTGAATCATTATGATGTAACTCATAGGCCAAAACATGGGGTATTACAGTTTTTTTGGTTTTTTTGTTTTTTGAGATGGAGTCTCGCTCTATTGCCCAGGCTGAAGTGCAGTGATATGTATCTAGGCTCATTGCAACCTCTGCCTCCCGGGTTTAAGCGATTCTCCTGCCTTAGCCTCCCAAGTAGCTGGAATTACAGGTGCCCACTACCACACCCAGCTAATTTTTGTATATTTAGTAGAGACGGGGTTTCACCTTGTTGGCCAGGCTGGTCTGGAACTTCTGACCTCAAGTGATCTGCCTGCCTCAGCCTCCCAAAGTGCTGGGATTACAGGTGTGAGCCACTGCACCCAGCCTACAGTTCTGTGCTGTGTTAACATTATACCTATCTAGAATATTTTCAAGTAGTATCATGAAATTCTAAATGTATACTATCTTTTAAAATGCATTTCAGTCCACCTCTGGAGGTATGAAGGAGGCTATCCAGCCCTCACAGAAGTCATGAATAAACTCAGAGAAAATAAGGTAATGATTTTGAAAAATGTTTACAGACTAATGATATATAGATGTTAGTATGGAATTAAATGACTTTTCTGTCTTCAGTTTTTGTTAATGAACTTCTTTTTTTGTAACAGAAATTGTATTGTTTGGACTCCTGAAGTTGTATTTAAATATAAACAGTTGTAATACTATTAAAATAACAATTCTGGCTGGGCGCGCTGGCGCACGTCTGTAATCCTGGCACTTTGGGAGGCCAAGGCAGGCAGATCACAAGGTCAGGAGATGGAGACCATCCTGGCTAACACAGTGAAACTCCGTCTCTACTAAAAATATACAAAAAAATTAGCCGGGCGTGATGGTGGGTGCCTGTGGTCCCAGCTACTCAGGAGGCTGAGGCAGGAGAATGGCGTGAACCTGGGAGGCGGAGCTTGCAGTCAGCCGAGATTGCGCCACTGCACTCCAGCCTGGGCAACAGAGTGAGACTCCGTCTCAAAAAAAAAAAAAAAAAATCTTATTGTTCTTATTATAAAAGTCAATTATACTTTGAAACTGATAAGGTGGTACTTTGAAACTGGTGACTGGGCTGGGTGCGGTAGCTCACGCCTATAATCCCAGCCCTTTGGGAGGCCAACACAGGCATATCAGTTGAGGCCAGGAGTTTGAGACCAGCCTGTACAACATGGCAAAACCTTATCTCTACTGAAAATACAAAAATTAGCCAAGCGTGGTGGTGCACGCCTGTAATCCCAGCTACTCGGGAGGCTGAGGCACGAGAATTGCTTGAACCCAGGAGGCAGAGGTTACAGTGAGCCGAGATCACACCACTGCACTACAGCCTAGGCAACAGAGTGAGAATCTGCCTCAAAAAAAAAAACAAAAGAACAAAAAAACAAAAAAACTGGTGACTGGTGTATCAATCAGCATGGCACACACAATTAGCCCTCGATGACCTAAAACTGTCTACTTCAGGAACTGTCTGTCACACACATAGAGTTTATCTTGGGCTGACTTTGCTTTCCACCCACCCTTCACTAGCAGGTGCTTGTTGGTAGGGAGAAATTTAAAAGCCACACATCATTAACAAAGAAAATCTTTTGTATAGAGTCCCAGACAAATATAAATAGCTTTTGAATTATCTGCTCTTTTGTAGTCTGCATGCCACTTCTATTGATGTGCCATCAAACACTATTAGAAGAATCTAAAAGTATAGCAAGTTAAATTTGTTTGCATTGCCACCTAAATAATTAGGATGACCAAGTAATTTGTCATCTAAACCTGGACACTTTTTTTTTTTTTTTTTTGAGAGGGAGTCTTGCTCTGTCGCCCAGGCTGGGATGCAGTGGCCGGATCTCAGCTCACTGCAAGCTCCGCCTCCCGGGTTTACGCCATTCTCCTGCCTCAGCCTCCCGAGTAGCTGGGACTACAGGCGCCCGCCACCTCGCCCGGCTAGTTATTTTTTGTATTTTTTAGTTGAGATGGGGTTTCACCTTGTTAGCCAGGATGGTCTCGATCTCCTGACCTCGTGATCCGCCCGTCTCGGCCTCCCAAAGTGCTGGGATTACAGGCTTGAGCCACCGCGCCCAGCCAACCTGGACACTTTTGAGAATGAAAAGGAATCCTGTTAATGATTATGCAAGCTCAACAGATATAAACTGGGACTGTCTCAGGCCATCTGGGACCTGTTGGTTACCCTATTACAGTATTCTGTAGGAACATAAATGTTACTGAAATGGACTTATGTAAGTATCAGAAGATTTCATGAGCATATTTTTTTCACTCAAAGGAATTTTTGGAATTTCGTAAGGCAAGAAGTGACATGCTTCTCTCCAGGAAGAATCAGCTCCTGTTGGAGTTCAGTTTCTGGAATGAGCCTGTCCCACGATCAGGCCCTAATATATATGAACTCAGGTCTTACCAACTCCGAGTAAGTACACAAATAGAAGTTTTTCCTTTTGCTCCTCTGTGAAGAAGCACAAGCACTTTGTAAGGCTGACAGCAGAACTTGTGTGTACATTCTGTGATGTGTGTTTAGCATTCTATATATATATTTTTTTTTAAGACCGGGTCTCACACTGTTACCAAGGCTAAGCTCTTTTGCTTTTTATGGCCTTACACATAATGCTTATTATTTGAGATTTTTCTAAATAACATTTCTGTTTTTAAGAAGAAGGACTGGCCGGGTGCGGTGGCTCACACCTGTAATCCCAGCACTTTGGGAGGCCGAGGTGGGCGGATCACGAGGTCAGGAGATCGAGACTATCCTGGCTAACACGGTGAAACCCGTCTCTACTAAAAATACAAAAAATTAGCCGGGCGTGGTGGCGAGCGCCTGTAGTCCCAGCTACTCGGGAGGCTGAGGCAGGAGAATGGCGTGAACCCGGGAGGCGGAGCTTGCAGTGAACCGAGATTGCGCCATTACACTCCAGCCTGGGCGACGAGCAAGACTCTGTCTCAAAAAAAAAAAAAAAGAAGAAGGACCTAAAGTGCAGGATAAGGTACAATATGTAACATCTATTGTGGTTAAATGAGAGCAGGTAATAAACACTGTGACTGTTGAACAAATTATACAACATGATAAGAGTAAAAGGCAATAATATTTTATAACACTTTCTAGAAATTTTCCTACTGAGAACTAGAAAGGAAGCCCCATGTAGCAGCATTATTAAAGTGGCTAACGCCTGTAATCCCAGCACTTTGGGAGGCCAAGGTTGGAGGATCGCTTGAGCCAGGAAGTTTGAGACCAGCCTGAACAACATAGTGAGACCCTGTCTCTATTAAATTAAAAAATAAAGTTTTGGCTGGGTGCGGTGGCTCATGCCTGTAATCCCAGCACTTTGGGAAGTCAAGGCAGGTGGGTGACCTGAAGTCAGGAATTTGAGACCAGCCTGGCCGACATGGTGAAACCCCATCTCTTACTAAAAATACAAAAAATTAGCCAGGCCTGGTGACGGGTGCCTGTAATCTCAGCTACTCGGGAGGCTAAGGCAGGAGAATTACTTGAACCCAGGAGGCAGAGGTTGCAGGAGCTGAGATTGAGCCACTGCACTCTAGTGTGGGCAACAGAGCAAGATTCTGTCTCAAAAAAAAAAAAAAAGGGTTTTTGAGGTTAGTTTTGTCACTTAATGTTTTTTCTACTGCTGTTTGCTATTTCTGTATTTTTTTTTCACAGAAGAACTAACAAACCAAATCTAAATCTGTTTTCAGCCAGGAACCATGATTGAATGGGGCAATTACTGGTGAGTATATTACTGAATGGTGACTTTTTAAGTCTTGTGAATAGATTAGTTTAGGCCATAGTGTTAATTCTAGGGAAAAAAATCTGAGGATGATACCATGATTTGACACTACACTAATGTTTTACTGGATGTTTTTATTATGAGATTTTTCAAACATACAAAACAAGAGAATAATGTGGCTCCCCTTCCACATCCATTGCATAGCTTCAGTAGTTAACACATGGCCCATCTCGTTTAGGCCTAACTCCTTCAACCCAGATTGTTTGGCATTAAATCTCAGACAGCATTCTGTTTCATTCATAAATATTTCAGTACTGTATATATTTCTGAAAGGTTACACCTTTTTTTAAAAGCAAAACCAGTATTGCATAAAGTTAGTTTACATACTTCTTGGATATCATCTTTTCTGAAACATTACTTCTGTCACATATACACATCACATCAGTAATAGTTTCTTTTTTTTCCTTGCTAGTTTGAGTAGAAAAATAGCAATTTTTCCACAAGTTGATCTGTAGATTCAACAGAATCCCTATCAAAGTCCCAGCAGGCTTTAGAAATGCAAAAGACTAGCCAGGTGCAGTGTGGCTCATGCCTGTAATCCCAGCACTTTGGGAAGCCAAGGCGGGAGAATCACTTGAGTCCACGAGTTCAAGACAATCCTGGGCAACATAGCAAGACCCCACTGCCTCTACCAAAATAAATAAATTAATTAAACTAGCCAGGTGTGATGCCACATGCCTGAGGTCCCAGCTATTTGGGAGGCTGAGTGGGAGAACTGCTTAAGCCCAGAAGATGGAGTTTGCAGTGAGCCAAGATTGCACCACTGCACTCCAACCCGGACAATAGAGTGAGACCCTGTCTCAAAAAAAAAAAAAAAAAATAGTCCAGGCATGTTGGCTCACACTTGTAATCTCAGCACATTGGGAGGCTGAGGTGGGCAGATCACCTGAAGTTAGGAGTTCGAGACCAGCCTCGCCAACATTGCGAAACCCCATCTCTACTAAAAATACAAAAATTAGCTGAGCATGGCGGTGCACTCCTATAATCCCAGCTACTTGGGAGGCTGAGGCAGGAGAATTGCTTGAACCCAGGAGACAGGGTTGCAGTGAGCTGAGATCGCACTACTGTGCTCCAGCCTAGGTGACAGAGTGAGACTCTTTTTCAAAAAAATAAAACTAAAAAGGCTGGGCATGATGGCTCATGCCTGTAATTCCAGCACTTTGGGGAGGCTGAGGGAGGAGGATTGCTTCAGTCCAGATGTTTGAGACTTTGAGACCAGCCTGGGCAACATGACGAAACCCTGACTACAAAAAAATACAAAAAGTAACCAGGCATGATGGCACAGGAGGCTGAGGTGGGAGAATCACCTGAGCCTGAAAGGTCAAGGCTGCAGTGAGTCATGATTGTGCTAGTACTTTCCAGCCAGGAGAGAATAAGACTCTGTCTCAAAAAAATAAAAAATTAGGGCAGGGATGGTGGCTTACACCTGTAAATCCCAGCAGTTTGGGAGGCCAAGGTGGAAAGATCACTTGAGGTCAGGTTGAGACCAGCCTAACCAACTTGGTGAAACCCTGTCTCTACTAAAAATACAAAAATTAGCCAGATATGGTGGTGTGCACCTGTAGTTCCAGCTACTCAGGAGGCTGAGGCAGGAGAATCACTTGAACCTGGGAGACACAGGTTGTAGTGAGCCGAGATCACCCCATTGCACTATAGCCTGGGTGAGAGCAAGACTGTCTCAAAACAGAACAAAACAAAAAATGCCTTACTCTCAGTGATACAAAAAAAATTTTTTTTAATTAAAAGAACAGGCTGGGCATGGTGGCTCACACCTGTAATCCCAGCACTTTGGGAGGCCAAGGCAGGCGGATCACAAGGTCAGGAGATCAAGACCATCCTGACTAACACAGTGAAACCCCATCTCTACTAAAAAATAAGCTGGGCGTGGTGGTGGGTGCCTGTAATCCCAGTTACTTGGGAGGCTGAGGCGGGAAAATGGTGTGAACCTGGGAGGCAGAGCTTGCAGTGAGCCGAGATCGTGCCACTGTACTCCAGCCTGGGCGACAGACCAAGACTCCATCTCAAAAAAAAAAAAAAAAAAAAGACAAGTCATATACTGGAATAAAATATTTGCAAATCATATATCTGATAAGCAAATTAAATTCAGAATATATAAAGAATTCTTACAACTCAATAAGAATACAGATAACCCAATTAAAAATGGGTAAAGAACTTGAAAAGACAGTGGCTGGGTGTGGTGGCTCACACCTGTAATCCCAGCACTTTGGGAGGCCAAGGCAGGAGGATCTCTTGATCCTGGGAGTTGGTGACCAGCCTGGGCAACATGGCAAAACCCTGTCTCTACAAAAAGAAAAAGAAAAAGAAAAGAAACTTGCCGGGTGTGGTGGTGGCACATGCCTGTATTCTCAGCTATTCAGGAGGCTGAGGTTGGAGGATTGCTTGAGCCTGGGGAGGTGGAGACTGCCGTGAGCCATGATCATGCCACTGCACTCCCAATGAGACCCTGTCTCACAAAAATAAATACATAAATAAATTGAAAATGGAACCAGGCGTGGTGGCTCACGCCTGTAATCCCAGCACCTTGGGAGGCCGAGGTGGGTGGATCACAAGGTCAGGAGATTGAGTCTAGACCATCCTGGCTAACATGGTGAAACCCCGTCTCTACTAAAAATACAAAAAAAAAAATTAGTCGGGCGTGGTGGTGTGCGCCTGTAGTCCCAGCTACTCAGGAGGCTGAGGTAGGAGAATGGTGTGAACCCAGGAGGCGGAGCTTGCATTGAGCAGAGATCGCGCTATTGCACTCCAGCCTGGGCGACAGAGCGAGACTCCGTCTCAAAGAAAATAAATAAAATAAAATAATAAAAATAAATAAATTGAAAATGGAATTCAGTGTGATTCAGCAGTCCTACTTCTGGGTATATATCTAAATGAATTCAAAGCAGATCTCAAAAAGATTTGCATACCCATGTTTTTATCATAGCTTTATTTGCAGTAGCCAAGAGGTGGAAGCAACCAACGTATCTATCAATAGATGATAAAGAAATTGTGGGCTGGATGCGGTGGCTCACACCTGTAATCCCAGCACTTTGGGAGGCCGAGGTGGGCTGATCACCCGAGCTCAGGAGTTTGAGACCAGCCTGGCCAACATGGTAAAACCCCATCTCTACTAAAAATTAAAAAATTAGCCGGGTCTGGTGGCACGTGCCTGTATTCCCAGCTACTCGAGAGGCTGAGGCAGGAGAATCGCTTGAACCCGGGGGGCGGAGGTTGCAGCAAGCTAAGATCATGCCACTGTACTCCAGCCTGGGTGACAGAGAAACCCTGTCTCAAAAAAAAAAAAAAAAAGTGTGGTCTATACATAGAATATTACACATCCTTAAAAAAGAAGGAAGTCTTAGATCGGGCGCAGTGGCTCACGCCTGTAATCCCAGCACTTTGGGAAGCCAAGCAGGCAGATCACGAGGTCAAGAGATCGAGACCATCCTGGCCAATGTGGTGAAACCCTGTCTCTATTAAAAATACAAAAATTAGCTGGGCCTGGTAGCGTGTGCCTGTAGTCCCAGCTACTTGGCAGGCTGAGACAGGAGAATCACTTGAACCCGGGAGGCGGAGGTTGCAGTGAGCCGAGATCGTGCCACTGCACTCCAACCTGGTGACTCCATCCCCGCCCCACCCCCACCTCACAAAAAAAAGAAGGAAGTCCTGTCATGTGCTGCAATATGGTGAACCTTGAGGAGGATGTAATGCTAAGTGAAATAAGAGGACAAGTAGTGTATCATTCTCCTTATGCGAAGTATCCAGTGTTGCCAAAATCATAGAAACAGAAAGTAGAAACGTGGTTGCCAGGAGCTAGGCAGAGAGGGAATACGGAATTGGTGTTTAGTGAGTATAGAGTTTCAGTTTTACAAAATGAAAATGTTTTGGAGATGTGTGGTGTAACAGTATAAATATACTGGACACTACATAAAAATGGGTAAGATGGTAAATTCAATGTTATGTGTTTTTTACCACGATAAAAAAATGTTTAAAAAATTTTTAGGCCAGGTGGCTCACAGCTACTTTGGGAGGCTGAGGTGGGCAGATCACCTGAGATCAGAAGTTTGAGACCGGCCTGGGCAACATGGTGAAACCCTGTCTCCACAAAAAATACAAAAATTAACCAGGTGTCGTGGTACATGCCTGTAATCTCAGCTGCTCGAGAGGCTGAGGCACGAGAATCACGAACCTGGAAGGCAGAGGTTGCAGTGAGCTGAGATTGTGCCACTGCACTTCAGCCTGGGCTACAGACCCTATATCCAAAAAAAAAAAATTCATAAAATAAACTTTGAAAATGTTTAACAGGCAAAGGATTTGAATGGGTATTTCACCAAAGAAAATACATGAATGCCCATAAGCTTATGAAAAGGGACTCAACCTCCTTAGTCGTTATGGAAATGCAAAGTGAAACTACAATGAGATACCAGTTCCTGCCCACTGGGACAGCTATAACTTAAAAGAGAGCGATAATAACATCTGTTAGTGAGGTGAGGAAAAAGTGGACCCTTCCGATATTGTGGATGGGAATGTGAAATGGTGAAGTCACTTTGGAAACAGTCTAGTAGTCCCTCAAAATGGTAAACATGAAATTACATGTGGGCCAGACGCAGTGGCTCACGCCTGTAATTCCAGCACTTCACAAGGCTGAGGGGGCGGATCACCTGAGGTCAGGAATTCGAGACCAGCCTGACCAACGTGACAAGACCCCATCTGTGCTAAAAAATACCAAAAACGTAGCCGGGCGTGGTGATGGGCACCTGTAATCCCAGCTACTCAGGAGGCTGAGGCAGGAGAATCACTTGAACCCAGGAGGTGGAGGTTGCAGTGAGCCAAGATCGTGCCTCTGCACTCCAGCCTGAGTGACAGAGCAAGACTCTATCTCAAAAAAAGAAAAAAAAATTACATACAACCCAACAATTTCATTCCTGGGTGTCTACCCAAAAGATATCATCCGCATAAACACTTATACATATGTGTATAAGTGAATTTTTCCTTTTCGGATCATCAAAGGCTAAATAATGCAAGTTAGAAAGCATACATCCATGTAAACACTTATATAAGTGACCATAGCAGCATGTTTTATAATATCCTGCAAGTAGAAACAGCTTTGCCCATCAACAGAGGGTGGGATTAGCCAGAGGGCTAGTTCACTAGCCCTGATCAGCTCTCCATGTCCTCCCAGCAGCTACCTTAAATTCAAATATGAGACACACAAGCATGCTGATTACAACTATAACAAAATAACCACCTTTCACCATTAAGATTTAATACTGTTTTTGGAAATCCTGACTATTATGAGAAAAGACAGACATACAAAGCCTCAATAGTCCGGGTGCTGTGGCTCACACCTCTACTCCCAACACTTTGGGCGGCTGAGGTGGGAGGATCCCCTGAGCCCAGGAGTTCAAGACCAACCTTGGCAACATGGTGAAACCTCATCTCTACAAAAAATACTAAATTAGCCAGGTGTGGTGGTGCTCCTTCCTGTAGTCCCAGCTACTCTGGAGGCTGAGCAGGAAGATCACTGGAGCCCTCGTTGTTGAGGCTGCAGCGCACCATGATCATGCCACTCCGCTCCAGCCTGGGCAACAGAGCAAGACCCTGTCTCAAAAAAGCCTCAATAGTTAAGAGGGATGCAAGAATAAATTATTGGCCATTGGTTAGCTGGTTAGTGCCTGGGACAGGAAATGGAAAGAAAAATGCTAGTGACATTTAGGGTTCTGTGATGGTGAGATTGTTGACGTTTTCTTTTTACCAGTTTCCATACTTACTTCATTATGGGATTTCTTTGGAAGCTAAAAATACTGCCTGGGCATGGTGGCTCACGCCTGTAATCCCAGCACTTTGGAAGGCTGAGGCAGACAGATCACTTGAGGTCAGGAGTTCGAGACCACCCTGGACAACATGGTAAAGTCCTGTCTACTAAAAAAAAAAAAAAAAAAAAAAAAAAAAATTAGCTGGGTATGGTGGCGGGCACCTGTAGTCCCAGCTACTCAGGAGACGAAGGCTGCAGTGAGCCAAAATGGCACTGCGGCACTCCAGCCTGGGCGACAGAGTGAGACTCCATCTCAAAATATATAATTTTGAAACATTGGGATAGTTTCCTAAAATAATCTGAAGCATACATCTATATCTAATTAAAATATTTTGAGCATTTTTTTCTTTGAAACTCAACGTATTTCTGTACCTTAAGTTTTGCTGTTTTTCTTTTTTTTTTTTTTTTTTTTTGAGACGGAGTCTTTCTCTGTCACCCAGGCTGGAGTGCGGTGGCACGAACTCGGCGCACTGCAAGCTCCGCCTCCCTGGTTCACGCCATTCACCTGCCTCAGCCTCCTAAGCTCCGCCTCTCGAGTTCTCGCCATTCTCCTGCCTCGGCCTCCTGAGTAGCTGGGACTACGGGCGCCCGCCATCACGCCCAGCTAATTTTTTTTTTTTATTTTCTAGTAGAGACGGGATTTCGCCGTGTTAGCCAGGATGGTCTTGATCTCCTGACTTCGTGATCTACCCGCCTCGGCCTCCCAAAGTGCTGGGATTACAGGTGTGAGCCACCGCGCTCGGCCTGCTTTTCTTTTTGGGGGGAGGTGTTTGTGTATATTTCTTTTAAGTGATTACGTGAACTCTTACTTTTCTTTGGCAACTTGCTATTTCTGTTTCCTAAACTGGCATTTCGTAACTTTTTTTTTTTAACTTCAACTTATATCTTCTTTCTTTTCTTTTTTCTTTTTCTTTCTTTCTTTTTTTCTTTTTTTTTTTTTTTGAGACGGAGTCTCGCTCTGCCGCCCAGGCTGGAGTGCAGTGGCCAGATCTCGGCTCACTGCAAGCTCCACATCCTGGGTTCACGCCATTCTCCTGCCTCAGCCTCCCGAGTATCTGGGACTACAGGCGCCCGCCACCTCGCCCGGCTAGTTTTTTGTATTTTTTAGTAGAGACGGGGTTTCACCGTGTCAGCCAGGATGGTCTCGATCTCCTGACCTCATGATCCGCCCGTCTCGGCCTCCCAAAGTGCTGGGATTACAGGCTTGAGCCACCGCGCCCGGCCTTTTTTTTTTGAGACAGAGTCTTGCTCTGTTGCCTAGGCTGGAGTGCGGTGGCGCAGTCTCAGCTTACTCCAATCTCTGCCTCCTGGGTTCAAGTGATTCGCCTGCCTCAACCTCCCAAGTAGTTGGGATTACAAGCGTGCACTGCAACTCCCGGCTATTTTTTTGTTTTTAGTAGAGACAGGGTTTCGCCATGTTGGCCAGGCTGATCTGGAACTCCTGACTTCAAGTGATCTGCCTGCCTCAGCCTCCCAAAGTGCTAGGATTACCGGCGTGAGCCGCCGCGCTCGGCCCCGTTTTTCTCTTTTTTTGGTTATGAAATTTCCTGATGTGCATGAAATAATTTCTAAGATCCCGTCTAGCTCCAACAAATAGTTCTATGATCTTTATTTCTAATGAATCTTTCCTCCTCAGAGGCTAAATAATGCAAGTTAGAATTTCTTTTCATTTGAAAACTAAGAAATACATATTTGGTTGTATGCTGCTATTATATACAATTTTTGCTCTTTTGTTTTTGGACTATTGCTGTTAATCATGTAGCTATTCACAGAATAGGATCACTCACTAGTTCAATTTTTGCACATTACTAATCAACACTCGCTCGCTGTGGAATCCACAGGGACATACTGGGGTTATTCAGTTATTTAAAAATTTATTTGGCTGGGCGCGGTGGCTCACACCTGTAATCCCAGCACATTGGAAGGCCAAAATGGGCAGATCACCTGAGGTCAGAAGTTCGAGACCAGCCTGACCAACATGGAGAAACCCTGTCTCTACCAAAAATACAAAAATTAGCCGGGTGTGGTGGCACATGCCTGTAATCCCAGCTACTTGGGAGGCTGAGGCAGGAGAATTGCTTGAACCTGGGAGGCAGAGGTTGCAGTGAGCCAAGATCACACCATTGTAATCCACCCTGGGCAACAAGAGTGAAACTCCGTCTCAAAAAAAAAAAGAAAAAATTATTTATAAAGCCAGTTTAGCATTCAATTTATATTTTGGCACATAGGTAACTAAGATGGTGACCACCTCGTCTGTACAGGCTTCTGATTGTTACCAGGCTCAGGCAAGTATGTTTTCTTTGCCTACCATAACTAAATTACAAAAATTCAGAATGAAATGAATAATCTGGAATATTTACCACTATCAGTAAAAGCCAGGTTTTTTTTCTTGCACATTGAAGTGATTTGCTTAATTTCAATAATCAGATTTGTAATTTCTGTGAAGATACTGATCACTTTATTCTCAATGTAAAGATTAAAGATGTCATCTTATTTGTGGCTAATCCATGGGGGCAATAGCAAGAAGTCCCTTTTTCACCATAAAGAAACCCAAGCACTTGGGTAAGGTCCCCATTGTGGCATTGAGACCATGGTGGATTAGAGCAGAGGTGTAGAGTGAGTTTAAGGAGACTGGATTGCTTGAGCCCAGGAGTTCGAAACCAGCCCAAGCAACATAGCAAGGCCCCGTCTCTTAAAAAAAAAAAAAAAAAAAAAAAAAAATTGGCTGTGCTTAGTGGCGCAAGCCTGTAGTTCCAGCTACTCAGGAGGCTGGGGCAGGAGGATCCCTCGAGCCCAAGAGTTCCAGGCTGCAGTCAGCTAAGATCATGCCACTGTACTCCAACCTGGGTGATAGAGTCTCTGTCTTAAAAAAGGAGACTGGCTTCATCACTCACAGGAAATCACTCTTTCTTGGATTTTTTCCCCCTTTTGAGTTATCATTCAGTATATATGAGGTTTGCCTCCAGGAAGAGAATGCTCAGCCAAGCCAACTCAAGCATCTTGTGCCTTGAGAGTGACATCTTTCACTGTCACTATTGGTAGGTTGCTATCCTTGTTTGTATGCTGCCAGCTCTTTTGAATGAATTAGAATGAATCTGTCTTCCCAAGTCTTGTCAACTGTGGGAACCTGATGTGACTGAGACTTCAGGCTAGAGCCTGGGCGGTGTGGTATGGATTTACTGAGTAACGCATGGTGTGTCATCTCTTGATAGACCTTAACTGTGCATCTTCTGCTGACCTCCCTACATCATTTGAAGCCCCTTCCTTTTCACCTTTGATTCTAGAAGACTGCTTTTGAAAAAATAGGCACATTTTTTAAACATTTTTAGGAATTCAGATGCATCACTAAATATTTTTTTAAAGTGTCTGGTGCAAGTATGAAAGGTGTTTAAATTAAAGGACTCTGAGCTGGGTGCAGTGGCTCACACCTGTAATCCCAGCACTTAGGTAAGCTGGAGTGGACAGATCACTTGAGGTCAGGAGTTCAAGACCAGCCTGGCCAATGTGGTGAAATCCCATCTCCACTGAAAATACAAAAATTAGCTGGGCGTGGTGGTGCACACCTGTAATCCCAGCTCACAGGAAGCAGAGGCAGGAGAATAGCTTGAACCTGGGAGGCAGACGTTGCAATAAGCCGAGATCCTGCCACTGCACTCCTGGATGGCAGAGGAAGACTCCATCTAAAAAAATAAAGGGCTGTAGGCTGGCCTGGTGGCTCATGCCTGTAATCCCAGCACTTTGGGAGGCCAAGGCGGGGCAGATCGAGACCAGCCTGGCCAACATGGTGAAACCTCATGCCTACCAAAAACACACAAAATTAGCCAGATGTCATGGTGGGCACCTGTCATCCCACCTACTCCGGAGGTTAAGCAGGAGAATCACTTGAACCCAGAAGGTGGAGGTTGCAGTGAGCCAAGATTGCACCACTGCACTCCTACCTGGGCAACAGAGCGAGACTCCATCTAAAAAAAAAAAAAAAAAAAAAAAGCCGGGCATGGTTGCACATGCCCGTAACCCCAAGTACTCAGGAGGCTGAGGCACGAGAATAGCTTGAACCTAGGAGATGGAGATTGCAGTGAGCTGAGATCCCACCACTGCACTCCAGCCTCGGAGACAGAGGAAGACTCTGTTTCAAAAAAAATTAAAGAGCTGATACCTTTGCAGTGGGAAATTCTTAAAAAGGAAAGTTTTAAGCCAAATGCCAATTTTTAACTGATCACAATGTGATGTTGTCCATAGAGGCACAATGTATATTAGTACTTTCTTCCATATTTAGTACATAATGAATGCCTTTGGTACTCATTTTCTGAATGGTTTGCTCTGGTAAGAAAGAAAAAAAAACAAGAGGCAGCTTTGCCTGCACTAGCGGTGGCAGCGAGGTTGTACCACCAAAAAGCTTCATTCCCATGGTTCCTCCCTCTGGCATCCAAGAAGTTGCAGAGTCCCTTGTGTAGTTCAGAGAGCAGGGGTGTTTCTCAGGATCTCAGAGTCATCAGCTGCTTTGAAGGTGTGCTGCTTTCACCTGTGTTTTAATGCCCTGCCCCAGGGTGGTTCCTGTCTCCCTTGGTTACAGTGCCCTGTGGCACCTTGGGTGCTCAAGTTCCAGGTTTGCCTCGCTTCTCTCAGGGTGTTCTGGAGAAACAATGCTTTTTAAGTTGACGGGTCCCATCCTCTGCCAGTTCTAGATTTTATTTCAAGAATCACCAGTGCAACTATATATACATTCTTAGATTGCTGTTTTTATTTTTAATAATTATTAAATACTGTACGTTTTCTCACAAAAATTAGTATAGCTACAGAAAAGTATGCTTACATTTCATATACATTACAATGACTTTTAGACCAGGTGTGGTGGCTCATGCCTATAATCCCAGCACTTTGGGGGCTGAGGCGGGCGGATTACTTGAGTTTGAGACAAGCCTGGTCAACATAGGGAAATCTTGTCTCTACTGAAATTACAAAAATTAGCTGAGCATGGTGGTGGGTGCCTGTAATTCCAGCTACTCAGGAGGTTGAGGCAGGAGGATGACTTGAACCCGACAGGTAGCAGTTGCCGTAAGCTGAGATCCCACCACTGCACTCCAACCTGGGTGATAGAGCGAGACTCTGTCTCAAAAATAGGCCAGGTGCAGTGGCTCACGCCTGTAATCCCAGCACTTTGGGAGGCTGAGGTGGGCAGATAACCTGAGGTCAGGAGTTCGAGACCAGCCTGGCCAACATGATGAAGCCCCATCTCTACTAAAAACACAAAAATTCGCCGGGTGTGGTGGTGGGCGCCTGTAATCCCAGCTACTCGGGAGGCTGAGGCAAGAGAATCGCTTGAACCCAGGAGGTGGAGGTTGCAGTGAGCTGAGATTGTGTCACTGCACTCCAGCTTGGGTGACAGAATGAGACTCCGTCTCAAATAATAATAAAGTAAATAAAATAACTTTTGATTTGCGTTAGATAGCTTGATACCAATTTGATAAACAATTAAGTCTTCATTTTAAACAGCCTGCCCTGAGTATGGCAAAGATTTAGTCTACTGATTCTCGTTAGTGTATCTAATTCAGTGTCTTAAACAAACATCACCTCACTCTTACAGGGCTCGTGCGATCCGCTTCAGACAGGATGGTAATGAAGCCGTCGGAGGATTCTTCTCTCAGATTGGGCAGCTGTACATGGTGCACCATCTTTGGGGTATCTGTTTTTTCCTTTTTGAGTTACTGGGATTTAAGAGTTCATTACTAAGTTGTACTGGGCAGTAGAGCACATCTTGAGTCAGTAACCTTAACCACTACAGCAAATCCAGACGTCACAGAGGGACAGTCTGTACGGGGCTGTCTGGAACTAGCGAGGTCAACAGTACAAGTCCATAGATTGATGGCATTAGTGAGCTGAAAGTGAGTGGGGATGATGGGGAAAGGAATAAGGGGTGAAGCAAGCAGCCATGGAAGAAGGAGGCCAGGGAAGTCAGAGTGCCTTCCACAGAGTGGTCCCAGCCTTTCTTTGTAGACTGACTTCTTAATTCCTTGGCAGAGGCAGGCCTGCATTTTACCCAGAGCGGCAGCTTCCTGCACATACTCACTGTCTGCCTTTGTAGACATGGTTCCACTGTCTCAGGACATGGACCCCCTCACCTTTTCCATCCCCACGCACTTTTATTTGGCACCATCTTTGGTATCTTTCCCGTCCTGCCCCAGATGTCACCCCTCCCCAGTAGTGAACATCATCACTCCTCCTGAGCCCCCAGAGCCCTGTGTGGTGCTGGTTATTACTGTTGCACTGTGTATGGTGTGCAACCCTCTCAGGCATCCCTGTCTATGAATAAGCACAGGTGCTAGAAGGGCCGGATTGGATGGAGGAAGTTTCCATCCCTTTGGCTCTTGGGCCGAGGTCAAGCCAGGTGCATGCTCCATTCACATCAGCACCTGTAGCTGCTTGCAGAGGGCCTCCCAGATGCAGGATCCTGGAATTGCAAACAGGCAGGCACCAGAGTGTGAATGGCGGAGCTCTCACAGAGGCTGTGGGGAACATAGGGCAGACCTCCTGTCTCTGCCCTGTGGGGAGGACTCAAGGTTTCACAGAGCAACAGCAAGATGAAGAGGATTGCTTGAGGCCAGGAGTTTGAGGCAACAGTGAGCTATGACTGTGCCACTGCACTCCAGCCTGGGCAATACAGCAAGACCCTGTCTCAAAAAAAAGGTAATTAAGAAGATATTGGCTGGGCACAGTGGCTCATGCCTATAATCCCAGCACTTTGGGAGGCCGAGACAGGTGGATCACCTGAGGTCAGGAGTTAAGAGACCAGCCTGGCCAACATGGCGAAACCTCATCTCTACTAAAAATACAGAAAATTAGGCATGGCGGGGCATGCCTGTAATCCCAGGTACACAGGAGGCTGAGGCAGAAGAATCGGTTGAACTCAAGAGGCGGAGGTTGCAGTGAGCTGAGATCGCGCCACTGCACTCCAGCTCGGGAAACAGCAAGACTCCGTCTCAAAAAAAATAAAAGGAAAGTAAAAAAGAAAGAAGGCATCTGGATGAGATACCTGTGAATTGTACCACGACACAGGTGATCCCCCTCCACCTGAAGCGCCTTTCTTCCCATTCCTACATCAGTGATGTCCTTTTCAACTTCAACACCCACCTGGTCAACTTGCACCTTTCCCACAGCTCTCCCATTGCCTGCCCTGCTCCCCTGTACACTGTGTCCTTGCATGGGCCACAGCACTCTCCACGGCTGATCTTGCCTGTCTCATATCCTGGGGCTTCACATGGAACACACCCGCTACCCAGATCAGTGTAGTGCGAGATAAATGTTGAGTAAAGTTGATCTGACATTGCTTATCTGTGGTCTCACAGTTTCTGGTCATGAATTTAACATGTTATTGGAGAAGTTCACTTGGTTTATAAAGGTATATCGTAGATTCACTAGATTTTAAAGCTTAAGAGGGAATTGTGGCCGGATGTGGTGGCTCACGCCTCAAATCCCAGCAGTTTTGGAGGCTGAGTCGGGAGGATCGCTAGAGTCCAGGTGTTTGAGACCAGCCTGGGCAACATAGTGAGACCCCATCTCAAACAAGCAAATAATTTTTTTTAACTTAAGAATGGGCCAGGTGTGGTGGTTCACCCCTGTAATTCTAGCACTTTGGGAGATTGAGGCGGTTTGATGATTTGAGCCCAGGAGTTTGATGTCTGCCTGGTCACAAAAAAATACAAAAATTAGCCAATGTGGTAGCACTTTCCTGTAGTCCCAGCTATTCAGTGGGCTGAGGTAGGAGGATCACTTGAGCGTAGGAGGTCAAGGCCATGGTGAACCATCATCATGCTACTGCGCTCCAGCCTGGCTGACAGAATGACCCTGTCTCAAAAAAAAAAAAAAAAAAAAAAAGACTGAAAGTTTGCTTTTCCCACATGGCCTAATATAATTTTGCTCAGTGTTTCCCCAGCCCAGTATATTACACACCTGAAGTAGTCCCTGAGAAAACTAGATGCCCAGGTGAAGCAAGACCTTAACATATGTATGGGTGGAATGCAGGGTATATGTTTTAAGTCTTACTTCTCTGTGGGGTTATTTTTAAGCTTACAGGGATCTTCAGACCAGGGAAGACATACGGAATGCAGCATGGCACAAACATGGCTGGGAGGAATTGGTATATTACACAGGTAATCTCTTAATAGCCATGAAATAACGCTTTTTGTCTTACTGTTTCAATCATGTTCTTTCACCCTGACACTAATAGGTGGCTTTTATAATAGTGTGTTACTAGGATAGTGAGTCATCAGGTTGGGAGGGGAAGGGAGATAGTCAATTTTTCTCTAATACTTACGTGACGTTTTTCAATAAAGCAGAATATCCATTCTTTCAAATATGTTTATCATCTGTTACAGTTTTCAGACCCTTGGATGTTGTAAATTGTACATCATTACCTTTCTTTGTAGATTTCTATATTGTCTGAAAACTTATTACACAAATAAAATTTTTTCTAAGCTTTCCTTTTCCATCAAAATTGTTAGTATCCCAAATCAGAACTTAATATATCAATTAAAGAGTGATTTTGAAATTAGATAAATTAAACTTCCTGTATGTACAGTATGTATACATGGGTACATAATACATGCATGTGCACATACATAAGTATATTATTAAACCCTGTTTGCTTGATTTTTATAAGAAAACAGTTGGCTGAATATAACCCAGTGCATTGGTAGAGGTAATCAGTACCAGCCATGTTGCATGGCAAGTATATTTCTGGCCAGGCGCAGTGGCTCACGCCTGTATTCCTAGCACTTTGGGAGGCCGAGGCGGGCAGATCACCTGAGGTCGGGAGTTCGAGACCAGCCTGACCAACATGATGAAACCTGTCTCAATTTGAGAGGCTGAGGCAGGAGAATCGCTTGAACCTGGGAAGTGGAGATTGTGCCACTGCACTCCAGCCTGGATGACAAAGCAAGACTCCGTCTCAAAAAAAAAAAAAAAAAAAAAGTATATCTCAGCCCATATACTACCAAGAAAATAAAAGAGTAATTTGTCCTAGAAAGTAGATGTTACCTTGTCTTTTAGTTCAAGAGATTATATAACATATAATTGCATGTTATAATTATATAATTTGATTTGATTTTGCTGCTTACTCAAAGAACGTTTGAGAAATCACCATTTTTCTCACAATAAGACAATACAGACTTTCCCCACCTCCTACAAATAAAACAAATCTCCAGGTAGCATCTGTTGTAATTTTTTCTTCCTTTTTTTTTTTTTTTTTTTTTGAGACGGAGTCTTGTTCTGTCACCAGGCTGGAGTGCAGTGACGCGATCTCGGCTCACTGCAACCTCTGCCTCCTGGGTTCAAGCGATTTCTCCTGCCTCAGCCTCCTGAATAGCTGGGATTACAGGCAGGCGCCACCACACCCAGCTAAGTTTTGTATTTTTAGTAGAGACGGGGTTTCACCCTGTTGGCCAGGATGGTCTAGATTTCCTGACCTTGTGGTCCACCTGCCTTGGCCTCCCAAAGTGCTAGGATTACAGGTGTGAACCATCGCACCCAGCTGATGTGTTGTAATTTTAATAGCATCTTGTAGGATGCCAGCTGATACAGGGCCCACTTCTATATTTCTGCCCTTGAGGTTAATCCTGTATATTATGTTTTTTTTTTTTTTTTTTTTTTTTGAGACCGAGTCTGGCTCTGTGGCCCAGGCTGGAGTGCAGTGGCGCAATCTCAGCTCACTGCAAGCTCCAGCTCCCGGGTTCACGCCATTCTCCTGCCTCAGCCTCCCGAGTAGCTGGGACTACAGGCACCTGCCACCGCACCCGGCTAATTTTTTGTATTTTTAGTAGAGATGGCGTTTCACCTTGTTAGCCAGGATGGTCTCGATCTCCTGACCTCATGATCCGCCCGTCTCGGCCTCCCAAAGTGCTGGGATTACAGGCTTGAGCCACCGCGCCCGGCCTAATCCTGTATATTATGACATTCTCTTGTTTTCAAGCAGCACAATCTGTCTGTTAGTGTCATTTACCATAATGTGTTTAGAAAAGAACAAGTGCAGTAACCCTGATCCTATTTTCAGTTCCACTTATTCAGGAAATGGAATCCAGAATCATGATCCCACTGAAGACCTCGCCGCTCCAGTAAAGCTGTAGAGTTTCTATGTGCCTACATACATTTCTGTGACAAGTATTTGTCATAAATTAATTTTAATTGTATATCACGTGAAAAAGAAACACTGAGGTTTAAGCTGCTGTATATAGCTTGTGAGAAACCTCTTTTCTTTAAAATTTACATAATCACAAGAAAGGAAAGAATTACAGTTGGACTGATTGTGACAGTGCCCTGTTGTCCTCTTTGAAACACCCCTGTGTTGTCCAGTGTACCTTATAACACTTAGCCACTTCTCCCCACCCTCCAGGAGGGGTCCACATTGAATTCTGAATCATCTTTTTTTTTTTTTTTTTTTTTTTTGAGACGGAGTCTCGCTCTGTCGCCCAGCCCAGGCTGGAGTGCAGTGGCGCGATCTCAGCTCACTGCAAGCTCCGCCTCCCGGGTTCACGCCATTCTCCTGCCTCAGCCTCCCGAGTAGCTGGGACTACAGGCGCCCACAACCGCGCCCGGCTAATTTTTTGTAATTTTTAGTAGAGACGGGGTTTCACCGTGGTCTCGATCTCCTGACCTTGTGATCCGCCCGCCTCCTCCCAAAGTGCTGGGATTACAGGCGTGAGCCACCGCGCCCGGCCGAATTCTGAATCATCTTAAAAATAAGATTCCAACCACAAAAACAATTAGCCATTTCTTTACTAAAAAACAAAAAACAAATCTGTTTTATAATTACAGATTTTTAGACAAATTTCTTGTATCAGGAAGAAATACAAATTTTGTCATGTTTCTCAAGCAGTTTTTCTGAGTAGTTTCTGAGGAGGAACAAATTACGAGTGTGCCCAATAACTGAAAATGTTTTAACTCACTCTCATTTGTAAGCAGTCCACATAGTAGACAATGGGTTTTCCAAGCTGGGCAAGGTACATTTAATCAGTAAATCAGTTTCCTATCATGTATCGTGATGTTTCAGTGTGAGACACAAAAACAATGGCTTGAAACTTGTGTATCATATGTGATTTTGAAATGAACACCTTGAATAGCACTAATTTTTATTTGTGATATTTTTCTATAACAAAACAAGTAGCACTAGGAAAAGAGGTTTTATTTTGTAAACAATCATTTGTGACCTCAGACACTCTCTGGCTAATATTTTAATAAGCTCACAGCAGATTATTCTGAGATCATGGATGAGGGGTGGTGCATGTTGAGATTTAAATTGGCATAAAGCTGCATCCTTTTTGTCTAGCTGTTTGGTTTCATTGTTTAATATGGTGTGCCAATTTCGTGACTGTTACCATGTGAAAGTCCTGTTGAAATGAACAATCATGTCTGCCCCACAATCAAGGATGCCTGTGTGAAGTGTGAGTCAATCTCATACCCAATGTCAGACTTTTACATGTCAATGATTTTCTCCAAGAACATAGAAAAGTCAATAAAATCCTCTTAATTTTCACATATCATGTTTGGATTTTTGTTTTTTTTAATTTGTTCTGAGAATGACAGACGTTCTGAGAATGACAGACGTGCTGTGAATGACTCTGTCACTCTTGCAAAATAGCTTGTCACAAAGGATTAAAGGAAGTGAGGAAGTCAGCTGGCTTCTGGGGAAAATCCTTCCAAAGGAACAAAGTATGAGGCCCTGGGCAAGGTCATGTCTGGTATGTGCCGAGGGCAGCAGAAGCCAGTGGCGGAAGTAGACATGAGGGAGAGCGTGGTGGGACATGAGCTCAGTGCTCACAGGGCTGGATCCCTTGAGTGTTGGAGGCCATTAGAAAGACCCTAGTGGCCAGGCCCAATGGCTCACACTGGTAATTCCAACACTTTGGGAGACCGAGGCCCAAGGATCCCTTGAGCGCAGGAGTTTGAGACCAGCCTGGGCAACATGAATGAAACCTCATCTCTACAAAAAATTGAAAAATTAGCTGGGCATGGTAGCATGTGCCTGTAGTCCCAGCTACTCAGGAGGCTGAGGCAGGAGGATTGCTTGAGCCCAGGAGGTTGAGGCTGTAATGAGCTGTGATCATGCCACTGCACTGCAGCCTGGGCAAGAGAGCTAGACCCTGAACCAAAAAAATAATAAGGCTGGGCGCAGTGACTCACGCCTGTAATCCCAGCACTTTGGGAGGCCAAAGCAGGCAGATGACTTGAGGCCAGGAGTTTGAGACCAGCCTAGCCAATGTGGAAAACCCTGTCTCTACTAAAAACACAAAAATTAGCCGGATGTGGTGGCACATGCCTATAATCACAGCTACTTGGGAGGCTGAGGTAGGAGAATTGCTGAACCTGGGAGGCAGAGATTGCAGTGAGCCAAGAACGTGCCACTGCACTCCAGCCTGGGCGACAGAGTGAGACTCCATCTGCAAACAAAAAATAATAAAAAGACCTTGGCTTTTATTATAAGGGAGATGGGAGATGAGATCCGCTGGAGGCTTTCAAGCAGAGGAAAGGCATGATCTGACTTCTATTTTCCTTTTTTTTTTTTTTTTTTTTTTTTTGAGATAGAGTCTTGCTCTGTCGCCCAGGCTGGAGTGCAGTGGCACAATCTCGGCTCACTGCAACCTCTGCCTCCTGGGTTCAAGCGATTCTCCTGCCTCAGCCTCCTAGTAGCTGGGACTACAGGCACGTGCCACCACACCTGGCTAATTTTTTGGTGTTTTTAGTAGAGACAAGGTTTTACCCTGTTAGCCAGGATGGTCTCGATCTCCTGACCTCATGATCCTCCCGCCTTGGCCTCCCAAAGTGCTGAAATTACAGGCGTGAGCCACCGTGCCCAGCCCTATATTTTCAATAGTAACTTCAATAAGGAGTAGCAGTAAAAGTAAGCAGAATGGGCCAGGCATGGTGGCCTGTAATCCCAGCACTTTGGGAGGCCAAGGCAAGGCAGATCACCTGAGGTCAGTTCAAGACCAGTCTGACCAACATGCAGAAACCCCATCTCCACTAAAAATACAAAATTAGCCGGGCGTGGTGGTGCATGCCTGTAATCCCAGCTACTTGGGAGGCTGAGGCAAAATACTCACCTGAACCCAGGAGGCAGAGTTTGCAGTGAGCCAAGATCGCACCATTGCACTCCAGCCTGGGCAACAAGAGTGAAACTCCGTCTCAAAAAATAATAAGTAGGCAGAATGGCCAGATTCTAAATATATTTTGATTGTAGAGCCAATGTGAATTCCTGAACAAGTGATTGTGGAGTGTGAGTGAAAGAAAAAAGTGATTTTAGTTTTTGGCCCGAGCACTTGGAAGGCTGGGGAAGGTGGAACAGATTTGGGGGAATGAAGATCAGATATTCTATTCTACTCATGCTGAGTTGGAGATATCTCTGCACAGATCCAGGGGGAGATGTCAAGTAGGTCTTGGTTATGAGTCTGGAATTTAAGAGAGCCTTCTGGCCTGGAGATGCACATTTGCAAATTGTCCACATAAGTTGAAGTGAGGCAGCCAGATGTGGTGGCTCACGCCTGTAATTCCAGCACTTTGGGAAGCCGAGGCGGGAGGATCACCTGAGGTCAGGAGTTCGAGATGAGCCTGGCCAACATGGTGAAACCCCGTCTCTACTAAAAATACAGAAATTAGCTGGGCATGGGGGTGGGCACCTGTAATCCCAGCTACTTGGGAGGCTGAGGCAGGAGAATCGCTTGAACCCAGGAGGTGGAGGTTGCAGTGAGCTGAGATCGCACCACTGCACTACAGCCTGAGTGACAGAGCGAGACCCTGTCTCAAAAAAAAAAAAAAAAAGACAAGCTCACCAAGCGAGTGACTATAGTCAGATGAGAGGATCAAGGTGAGGAGGAACCTGCAAAAGAGACTAAGAAACCACCAGGGAACTCGGCAGACACTCAAGCAAGCGGAGTGTCATGAGTGTCAGGAAGTCGAGACCAGCCAGGCCAACAAAGCAAAACCCTGTCTCTACTAAAAATTCAAAAATGAGCCGGGTGTGGTGGTACACACCTGTAATCCCAGCCACTTGGGAGGCTGAGGCAGGATAATCACTTGAACCGGGGAGGCAGAGGTTGCAGATATTGCGCCACTGCACTCCAGCCTGGGGGACAGAGTGCGATTCCATCTCAAAAAAAAAAGAGGAGGAAGATTTTTAACTCAGTGTCTCAGAGGCAGTAGCTTCCCTCTGGGACAGCCCATACCGCAAGATAATCAGTTACTTCCCTGCCCTTTTAGTGTTCTATGAGTAACATTCTTAGAATGGCTTGTATTTCTAGGTGACTAAAACTAGATAGATAGATAGATGATAGATAGATAGATAGATAGATAGATAGATAGATAGATAGATAGATACAGATAGATGATAGATAGATAGAGACAGATAGATAGATAGATAGATAGATAGATAGATGATAGGTAGATAGATAGATAGATACAGATAGATGATAGATAGATAGATAGATAGAGACAGATAGATAGATGATAGATAGATAGATAGATAGATAGATAGATGATAGGTAGATAGATAGATAGATAGACAGATGATAGATAGATAGATAGATATTCTCTTTCTTTGGATATTTACCTGACAAGCTTCCACTGATATCAAGTAGTGGTTTTGTTTTGTTTTAGAGACAGTCTTGCTTTGTCAGTCAGGCTGGAGTGTAATGGCTTGACAGCTCACTGCAGCCTCGACCTCCTAGGCTCAGGTGACCCTCCCACCTCAGCCTCTTGAGTAGCTGAGACTACAGTGCATGCACCATGCCTGGCTAAGTTTTAATTTTCTGTAGACACAGGGTTTCCTTACGTTGCCCAAGCTGGTCTCAAACTCCTGGGCTCAAGCAGGCCTCCTGCCTGGGCCTCCCAAAGTGTTGAGATTACAGGCATTAGCCACTGCGCTTGGCCACCCATTGCTTTAATTTAGGGCCTTTAAGATGGACAGCACCCCTCCAATGATTAGGAGAGGCCCAAGATGGAAATAAAGAGTTTATCACTTGGCCAGGCACGGTGGCTGATGCCTGTCCCAGCATTTTGGGAGGCCGAGGCAGGAGAATCACTTGAGTACAGGAGTTGGAGACCAGTCTGGGCAATTTCTATAGACCCTGTGTCTACAACAAATTTAAAAATTAGCCAGGTACAATGGTCTGTGTCTGTGGTCCCAGCTACCTGACAGGCTGAGGCAAGAGGATCACTTGAGCCTGGGACGTCAAGGCTGCAGTGGGCTGTGTTCGTGTCACTGTACTCTAGCCTGGGTGACGAAGCCAGAGCCTGTCAAAAAACAAACAATAAAACAAAAAACCAGTTTATCACTTAAAGTTCCTAGGGATACACAGTACTCCTGGAGGTCATACACAGGAGGTCAGAAAGAGACTTGGGGGCCAGTGCCTTTAGTGGGGTCCTGGGCGTCACCCAAACAGGTTTCCCCGTGGAGATTTTAATTGGTGGGTTTAAAGCAAGCAGGTGGCCGGGTGAGATGGCTCATGCCGGCAATCCCAGCACTTTGGGAGGCTGAGGCAGATGAATCACCTGAGGTCAGGAGTTTGAAACCAGCCTGGCCAGCATGGTGAAACCCCTGTCTCCACTAAAAATACAAAAATTAGCTGGGCGTGGTGGTGGGCACCTGTAGTCCCAGCTACTTGGGAGGCTGAGGTAGGAGGATCGCTTGAGCCTGGGAGATCAAGGCTGCAGTACGCTGAGATTGCACCACTGCACCCCAGCCTGGGCAACATAGACAGACCCTGTCTCAAAAAATAAAGCAAGCAGTCACAAGTTCCAGGAGGTCTTGCAGTGACTGAATGGTGGTCACTGCAGCATATCTGCCTAGTCTGTGTGGGGTGTGAGGGCCAGCGGGGCCACCTGAACAGACTGCATGGAACTGTCCCATGGGAAGGTGGCCACCAGGGGGCAGTTGTGTAAGGCAGACTTCTGGATCCACCACACTGAGGAACTGGGGGGTCAGGGAGTAGAACTGGAAACAGTGTCAAGAGTGACCGAGTTGGCTGGGTGCTGTGGCTCACGCCTGTAATCTCAGCACTTTGGGAGGCTGAGGCAGGCAGATCACCTGAGGTCATGAGTTCGAGGCCAGCCTGGCCAATGTAGTGAAACCCCGTCTCTACTAAAAATACAAAAATTAGCCGGGCATGGTGGTGCACGCCTGTGACTCCAGCTACTCAGGAGGCTGAGGCAGAAGAATTGCTTGAACCCGGGAGGCAGAGCTTGCAGTGAGCCGAGATCACACCACTGCACTCCAGCCTGGGTGACAGAGCAAGACTTCATCTCAAATAATAATAATAATAATAATTCACTAAAAATTTTTTTTTATTTTTATTTTTTTATTTTTTTGAGACAGGGTCTCACTCTGTCACCCAAGAGTACAGTGGCAGGATCTCGGCTCACTGCAAGCTCCACCTCCCGGGCTCAAGCAATTCTCCTGCCTCAACCTCCCGAGTAGCTGGGATTACAGGCATGCGCCACCAAGCACAGCTAATTTTTGCATTTTTTAGTAGAGTCTGGGTTTCATCATGTTGGCCAGGCTGGTCTTGAACTCCAGGCCTCATGTGATCTGCCTGCCTTGGCCTCCCAAAGAGCTGGGATTATAGACATGAGCCCACCATGCCTGGCCTACAAATGTCTTTTTCTTTTTCTTTTTGAGGTGAAGTCTCACTCTGTTGCCCAGGCTGGAGTGCAGTGGCATGATCTCGGCTCACTGCAACCTCCTCCTCCCAGGTTCAAGCAATTATTCTGCCTCAGCCTCCCGAGTAGCTGGGACTACAGGAATGCGCCACCATGTCTGGTTAATTTTTGTATTTTTAGTAGAAATGGGGTTTCACTATATTGGCCAGGCTGGTCTCGAACTCCTGACTTCGTGATCCGCCCACCTCGGCCTCCCAAAGTGCAGGGGTTATAGGCATGAGCCAATGTGCCCTGCTCTATAAATGTATTTCTTATTAAATTTATACTTTCAGTTTCTTTCTGGGACATCATAGATGTTCAATAATAAGATGAATCAACAAAAAGAAAGGGAAGAAGTAAAGGAGAGAGGGAGAGAGAAGGAAGGAGAAGAAAAAGTATAGAGACTCTCAGTTTTGGGGTTTTGTTTTTGTTTGGAGACAGGGTCTCACTCTGTCACCCAGGCTGGAGTGTAGTGGTGTAATTACAGCAGCCTCATCCTCCTGGGCTCAAGCCATCCTCCTGCCTCAGCCTCCTGAGTAGCTCAGACAGCAGGCATGAGCCACAACATCTAATTTTTGTATTTTTTGTAGAGATGAGTCTTGCTACATTGTAAGGCTGATCTTGAGTTCCTGAGCCCAACCTAATGAGACCCCCCATCTCTACAAAAAAATTAAAAAATAGATGAAAACCACTTGAAGTTTTTGCAAAACAGGCTGTCCATCTCAGGGAGTAAAATTTCTCCATTGTATTCATATGTCAGCACTTGTGACCACAGTGTTAAGTATTCACTTGGGGTGGATAATCCTGGCCTGCTAAATTGTTAACTCTCTAATAATACTTACAAGATAAAGAATGGTGTGGAAATCATTGCCTCAGGTTCCAGCTCTGAATGTGATCTCACAGCTGTCATTAACTCTGGTGAGGGTATTTCCCAGCTGTTAAAGAGGACAGCAGGGCCAGGTGCGGTGGCTCACATCTGTAATCCCAACACTTTGGGAGGCCGAGGCGGGTGGATCACTTGAGGCCAGGAGTTTGAGACCAGCCTGGGCAACATAGTGAAACCCAGTCTCTGTAAAAAATACAAAACTTAGCCAGGCATGGTGGCTGGTGCCTGTAATCCCAGCTATTCGGGAGGCTGAGGCAAGAGAATCACTTGAACCTGGGAGGCGGAGGTTGCAGTGAGCCCAGATCATACCACTGCACTCCAGTCCGAGTGACAGAGCGAGACTCCGTCTCAAAAAAAATAAATAAAATAAAGAGGACAGCAGTTTCTATACTGCTGACCTTAGGACTGTGAGAATCACATGAGGAGACATGAAAACACCTTGCAAAATGTGAAAATAAGCACTGTGACTCATGGTTAGGTTTTCTGAAGCTGCTCATAAAGGTTCTGAGGGTCGTAGGGTCAAAAGCCATCAGGTTTGTGTTACTGCTTCCTGAGGCCAATCTCTGGAATCTGCAGCTCTCTCCTGGCCTTGCCCTTGGGAGCAGCAGCCCCAGTGGGCCTCCCTAGGTGCCGTGGAGACACACTTGTCTCCAGTAGAAGAGACAGAAATGGAAGAATCATTAAACCAGCAGTTAGGTCTGGGCGCAGTGGCTCACACTTACAATCCCAACACTTTTGGAGGCTGAGAACAGAGGATCGTTTGAGGCCAGGGGTTCAAGACCAGCCTGGACAACATAGCAAGACCCCCATCTCCACAAAAAATTTAAATATTAGCCAGGTGTGGTGGTGTGCACCTGTGGTCCCAGTTACTCAGGAGGTCAAAGAAGAAGGTCCGCGTGAGCCCAGGAGTTCCAGGCTGCAGTGAGCTATGATCTTACCACTGCACTCCTGCCTGGGCGACAGAGCAAGACCCTGTCTCAACAAAAAAATAAAAATAAAAAATAAGCAGCAGTTAAACCAGGAGAGAATGGAGTGGGCGGAGGCATAAAGTCATTGTTTTTTAAGTATATAAAAGCTTTAAAGGCTTTTTATTGTTTCACCTTAATACCCTGACAAATTTCTGCTCTTGGCTTCATGATCCCAAGTCTTAGCTCTTTCTGTTTACACAGGCGGTGTTCATAATCGGAATGAACAATGGCGTCACACGGACAATCAGCCATGCCTGAGTCCATCCTAGTGTAGGCATGGGCGTGACTCATGGGAGAGCTGTTCCGTAGCTGTTTCCAGTGAGTCCAGAATTCAAAAAGTATGAAAGGGGTTAGTGCAGTTCTTGCATAATTTCAAACTCACTCCTCGAACACAACAAAGCAGGGATTGTCTGAGACAGCAGCTTTTGGGTGGTTTGCTGAGAGCTGGGCAGCCTGTGGGACCAGCCCCTCCTATAATGGGTTCCATGCAGCCATCAGTATTTATCAGGGGATCAGATCCCTCTGACCCAAATTCATGTCCACCTTATGTTCAGCCCACAGCCCTGTGGATGTGCTCTGAAACCACCTTTGCATGCTTGTGAAAGATGGACCAGAAAAGAAAAATGAGAACCCAGGAGGCGGAGGTTTCAGTGAGCCGAGATTGTGCCACTGCACTTCAGCCTGGATGACAGAGCAAGACTCTGTCTCAAAAACAAACAAACAAACGAAAAACAGACACACACATACAAATGAAACCACGTCTGCAAAAACTCTAACAAAGTGAGATGTAAATTTAACCACCCCCCCATCTTGCCTTTAGCCTTCAAACTGCCCTTAATCATATAGCTGGGCTTGGACCAAGCTAACCTGGGAGATGTTTAGTTTATAGCTTAAATGACAATAGCTTGGTGGGGTGCGGCGTCTCACACTTGTAATCCCAGCACTTTGGGAGGCCAAGGCGGGAGGATCACGAGGTCAGGAGTTTGAGACCAGCTTGACCAACATGGTGAAACCCCGTCTCTACTGAAAACACAGAAAAAAATTAGCCGGGCATGGTGGCACATACCTGTAATCCCAGCTACTCAGGAGGCTGAGGCAGGAGAATCACTTGAACCCAGAAGGCGGAGGTTGCGGTGAGGCAAGATTGCGCCACTGCACTCCAGCCTGGGTGGCAGAGTGAGACTCGTCTCAAAAAAAAAAAAAAAGATAGTAGCCCTTCCCCAAAACTCAACCGCCTTCATAAAGCTAGTGAGAGACCACCAGGCTAGGTGGATGCGAGAAGCCTAAATTCTGCCAAGGTGTACACATAAACATCGTTTCCAGTTATTATTCCAGAGGGCAGGCACAAGATTTGCAACTGCCCGTTACTCCTGCAGGTTACATCACGACTGTAGAACCTAAAATTGGCCTTTTGAGATGTCTTTTCAGGTTTTCGCATTTCTTTTTTTTTGAGACAGAGTTTCACTCTGTCGCCCAGGCTGGAGTGCCGTGGTGTGATCTCTCCACTCACTACAGCCTCTGCCTCCTGGATTCAAGTGATTCCCCTGCCTCAGCCACCCAAGTACCTGGGATTACATAGGTGTCTTCCACCACGCCCTGCTAATTTTTGTATTTTTAGTAGAGATGGGGTTTCACCGTGTTGGTCAGGCTGGTCTTCAACTCCTGATCTCAAGTGATCTGCCTGCCTCGGCCTCCCAAAGTGCTGGAATGACAGGCGTGAGCCACCGTGCCTGGCCCAGGTTTTTGCATTTCTGACCATCAATGGCTCCACCTGGACCCGATGACCTCCTGCCCCCACCCCCGCCACCCCACCACCTCACCCCACCCTACCCCACGGCCCCAGCCAGAAGCAAATCCCCTGGCCTGCCGAAGCATCCTTGAAAAAGTCTAACCTCTGAATTTTTGGGGAGATTGATGTAAGAATAAAGCTCCGCCCTCCTGTTTGGCTGGTTCTGCATGAATTAATCTCTGTCTCTATTGCAATTCCCCAGTCTTAAGAAATGGGCTGGGCCGGGCGCGGTGGCTCAAGCCTGTAATCCCAGCACTTTGGGAGGCCGAGACGGGTGGATCACAAGGTCAGGAGATCGAGACCATCCTGGCTAACCCGGTGAAACCCCGTCTCTACTAAAAAATACAAAAAACTAGCCGGGCGAGGTGGCGGGCGCCTGTAGTCCCAGCTACTCGGGAGGCTGAGGCAGGAGAATGGCGTGAACCCGGGAGGCGGAGCTTGCAGTGAGCTGAGATCCGGCCACTGCACTCCAGCCTGGGTGACAGAGCGAGACCCCATCTCAAAAAAAAAAAAAAAAAAAAGAAATGGGCTGTATCTGGGCCGCGGGCAAGAAGAACCCATGGGGCAGTAGCAGCTGTGACGGTCAGACGGTGAAAACCAGTGGGGGCTCGGTCCTCCCACCCGCCCACCAGTGGCCTGTCCCTGCCATGCGCACCGGGAGGTGCAGAGGCTGACGCCGTTTGCAGCACTTTTCAAGGTCCTGGCATGCCTGGTCCTGCCCAGGGCTTGGCACTGCTGAAAAGTGCAAACACCGCAAAACAGTTTCTAGGAGAGCGGCCAGGAGGCATTCACAGTTGGGAAGAACGGCCTCATTGTTTGGAATCTCATTTAAATGTTGCCAAACCTATTTCATGTCTCTCCTTCAGAAACTGATTTGGAAGGAAATTTGATTCATCTGATTTGCTTATGTGGCTGAATAATTATTTATTTGGCCAAATTTGGTTGAATGATAAATTTTTCCACTAATTCTCAATATTAAAACCTTATGGCTTTTTCTACTGAATTATCCAACAGTATCCACTTCCTAACCCCGTGGCTTTCCCCTCCCCCCATTTTTCCTCCAGGGAGGGTATAGACTCTCACACATTCAAAGCATGTTCTGAAATTTCCCTTGCTTGGCTCTGCTCAAAACAAACGTAAACCTGGCTTTCAAGTATTTCCAAGTCATCTATAAAAAAGAAATAGTTTATATAGGCTGATAGAAGTTATTAATATTTAATTCATTTAGGGGAAAATGCTGGCCTTTGTGATTGGTAAAACTTGTTTTTATTTCTTTTACTTTATGTGATTTTTGAATATCCTTTTTTTTTTTTAAGAGACGGGGTCTCACTGTCACCCAGGCTGGAGTGCAATGGCGCAGTCACAGCTCACTGCAGCCTCGAACTCCTGAGTTCAAGGAATCCTCCCATCTCAGCCCACCAAGTAGCTGGGACTACAGGTGCGTGTCACCACACCCAGCTAATGTTTTTATTTTTTGTAGAGACAGGGTCTTGCTGTGTTGCCCAGGCTGGTCTTGAACTCCTGTCCTCAAGTGATCCTCTTACCTTGTCCTCCCAGAGTGCTGAGATTACAGGCGTGAGCCCAAATATCTTTTTTTTTTTTTTTTTTGGACAGAGTCTCGCTCTGTCACCCAGGCTGGAGTGCAGTGGCGCGGTCTCAGCTCACTGCAAGCTCCGCCTCCCAGGTTCACGCCATTCTCCTGCCTCAGCCTCCCGAGTAGCTGGGACTACAGGCGCCCGCCACCGTGCCCGGCTTATTTTTTGTATTTATTTTTAGTAGAGACGGGGTTTCACTGTGTTATTCAGGATGGTCTCCATCTCCTGACCTCATGATCTGCCCACCTCGGCCTCCCAAAGTGCTGGGATTACAGGCGTGAGCCACCGCGCCTAGCCCAAATATCCATTTTTAATCAGTACTTTTGTTTAAGACTCTATTGTTATATTGGAGGGAAAAAAAAAACCCTTTGTAACATTTCATATATGACAAATCCCAAGAAGTAAAAAAAGGACTTTCAAGGCCCCAGGGCTTCAGGAAGTGGGAGTGGGCTCATGGGGTGAGGACACTGTGCCTAGCACTAAGCAGAGTCTTAAGCCTGTTTCTTGCCTGGGGCTGTTTATGCTTCAACACAGTACCTGAAATATTGGGTATTCCAATATCCAAGAGGCAGAACTGCAAATTCCACAAATCCATTCTGACACATGGATAAACTTTTATTGATATACCAAAGAGAAACCAATATTCACCGAAAGCTGCCGAATCCATCTTTCTAAGAGTAAAGGTGTTTGTTTGACTCTCCACACTTAAAACACTTTGTATGAAATATAGCTAGGAATATACAGAAAGAATTCAGATTACAAAACTCTACAGGAAATCAATAGTCATCATATAATACTGGAAATACAGTTAAAAAAAAAAAAAAAGCGATCTTCTAGGAGTCCTAACTGTAGTTTAAAGTATTGATCATCTGTGCCAACTCTCTATAGCAAGTGGTAATAGGCAATTGTAAGCAAACAGTATCAACCTGTATCACTTGTAAAAATCCATCCGAAGGTGTTCGGAGCTGTGTGACAGTGGATGTTATTCTTCCAGCTCTCCCACCAGCTCCACAAAATCAGTGATATACCATTTGGCGTTATCCTTGACTTGTTGCCTGATCACATTTCCTCCAAATCCAATGAAAGCATCCTAAGAAGGAAGAAAAGAGAGAGAAATTATTCTTATTTTTATTTATTTATTTATTTATTGGAGTCTTGCTCTGTCGCCCAGGCTGGAGTGCAGTGGCACAATCTCGGCTCACCGCAACCTCTGCCTCCTGGGTTCAGGTGATTCTCATGCCTCAGCCTCCTGAGTAGCTGAGACTCCAGGTGTGCACCAACTTGCTGGGCTACTTTTTAAATTTTTTTGTAGGGTCGTTCTATGTTGCCAGACTGCTCTCAAACTCCTCCTGCTTCAGCTTCTGAAGTGCTGGGATTACAGTTATGTTCCACTGCACCCATCCAATTTTGTCGTTCTTTTTTTGTTTATTGAGACAGGGTCTTACCCTGTCACCCAGGCTGGAGTGCAGTGGCACAGTCATGGCTCACTGCACCCTTGAACTTCTGAGCTCAATTGATCCTCCTGCTTCAGCTTCCTGAGTAGCTGGGATGACAGGTGCACATCACAATCCCTGAGTAATTTTTTAGAGACAGAGTTTTGCCATGTCGCTCAGCTGGTTTTGAACCTCTGTGCCTAAGCAATCCTCCCAAAGTGCTGGGATCACAGGCGTGAGCCACCACTTCTGGCTGATTTTGTCATTTCTTGAAAACGAGATTGGGAGCTCCCTGAGAAATCTCTTCATTTTACCTTTATGTATTCCTCATTAAACTAGTAGCCCAATGTTCATTACTTAGACAACTCCAACAGTGGTTATAAATTATCTAAGCTAACAATAAAAATACTCAAAGGTGGTTGGGTGTGGTGGCTCATGCCTGTAATCCCAGCACTTTGGGAGGCTGAGATGGGTGGATCACCTGAGGTCAGGAGTTCGACACCAGCCTGGCCAACATGGTGAAACCCTGTCTCTACTAAAAATACAAAAAATTAGCTGGGCGTGGTGGTGGGCGTCTGTAATCACAGCTACTTGGGAGGCTGAGGCAGGAGAATTGCTTGAACCCAGGAGGCAGAGGTTGCAGTGAGCCAAGATCACGCCATTTCATTCCAGCCTGGGTGAGAGAGCGAGACTCTGTCAAAAAAAAAAAAAAAAAGGCCGGGCGCGGTGGCTCACGCCTGTAATCCCAGCACTTTGGGAGGCCGAGGCGGGCGGATCACAAGGTCAGGAGATCGAGACCACGGTGAAACCCCGTCTCTACTAAAAAATTACAAAAAATTAGCCGGGCGCGGTTGTGGGCGCCTGTAGTCCCAGCTGCTCGGGAGGCTGAGGCAGGAGAATGGCGTGAACCCGGGAGGCGGAGCTTGCAGTGAGCCGAGATCGCGCCACTGCACTCCAGCCTGGGCTGGGCAACAGAGCGAGACTCCGTCTCAAAAAAAAAAAAAAAAAAAAAAAAGGATTCAAAGGCTATGTGTGGTGTGGCTCATGCCTGTAATCCCAGCACTTTGGGAGGAGGCCAAGGTGGGCAGATCACCTGAGGTTGGGAGTTTGAGACCAGCCTGGCTGGAACTTTTTATTTTTATTTTTTTTGAGATGGAGTCTTGCTCTGTCATGCCCAGGCTGGAATACAGTGGCGCGATCTCGGCTGACTGCAATCTCCCGCCTCCCGGATTCAAGAGATTCTCCTGCCTCAGCCTCACGAGTGCTGGGATTACAGGCGCCCACCAACATGCCTGGCTAATTTTTGTATTTTTAGTAGAGATAGGGTTTTGCCATGCTGGCCAGGTTGGTCTCAAACTCTTGACCTTAGGTGATCCGCCCATCTCTGCCTCCCAAAGTGCTGGGATTACAGGCATGAGTCACCTTCGTGCCTGGCTAAAAAGGTTCCTTTGAACCCTTTTTCTTTCATCATTCACAAAGAGTATGAATTTTTTTTTTTTTAGACAATCCCTATTTTTAGATCTCAGGAAACTAGGAGTAAAAACTTCAGCACTATATATATATATTTTTAAGATGGAGTCTCACTCTGTCATCCAGGCTGGAGCACAGTCACGCAATCTCGGCTCACTGCAACCTCCACCTCCTGGGTTCAAGTGATTCTCATGCTTCAGCCTCCTGAGTAACTGCAATAATAGGCACCATCACCACTCCCAGCTAATTTTTTTGTATTTTTTGTAGAGATGGGGTTTCACCATGTTGCCCAGGCCGGTCTCAAACTCCTGGCCTCAGGTGATCTGCCTGCCTCAGCCTTCCAGAGTGCTGGGATTACAGGCATGAGCCACCGTGCCTGGCCACACTATATTTTGGTGTAGTTTTTCTTTTTTTTTTTTTTTTTGAGACAGAGTCTCGCTCTGTCGCCCAGGCTGGAGTGCAGTGGCCGAATCTCAGCTCACTGCAAGCTCCGCCTCCCGGGTTCACGCCATTCTCCGGCCTCAGCCTCCCGAATAGCTGGGACTACAGGCGCCCACCACCTTGCCCGGCTAGTTTTTTGCATTTTTTAGTAGAGACGGGGTTTCACCGTGTTAGCCAGGATGGTCTGGATCTCCTGACCTCGTGATCCACCTGTCTCGGCCTCCCAAAGTGCTGGGATTACAGGCTTGAGCCACCGCGCCCGGCGGGTGTAGTTTTTCTTACATTAGAATGACATAACAAAGGCAAAGCCCTATGTGAAATGGACCCACTTGATATTTACGACACTTGCTATATATAGTATTTGATTTTTTATATATATATGGAGAGAGAGAGAGAGAGAGGGAGAGTGCACATGCGCGCATTGATTTTAAAATGCTTAGAAATAAAATCCCTGGCTGGGCATGTTGGCTCACACCTATAATCCCAGCACTGTGGCAGGCCAAGGCAGGAAGATCGCTTAAGCCAGGATTCAAGATTAGCCTGGGCAACATAGTGTGAGACCTCATCTCTACAAAACATAAACAAAATTAAATAGGTGTGGTGGCATGCGCCTGCAGTCCCAGCTACTCAGGAGGCTGAGATGGGAAGATTGCTTCAGTCTGGGAGGTCGAGGCTGCAACGAGCTAAGATTGCGCCACTGTACTCTGGCCTGGGTGACAGAGCAAGACCCCAAAAAATAAACAAAACCTCTGCTAGTCTCAGAAAATGAAGTTAGTTCAGAGGAATAAAATGCCGTGGTGGCGTGGGATGCAGTGGCGCACACCTGTAATCCCAGCTACCCAGGAGGCTGAGGTGGGAGGATCCTTTGAGCCCAGTAGTTCAGGGCTGTGATAAGCTATGATTGCACCACTGCACTTCAGCCTGGGCAACATAGCAAGACCCTGTGTCCAAAAAATAATAAATAAGTAAATAAAAAGAAAATGCTCTGATATGTTACAGATAAATCATATAATCTCTGCAAGCCTCAGTTCCCCTATCAGTAAGAAGAACACAATATTTGGCCAGGCATGGTGGTTCACACCTGTGATACCAGCACTTTGGGAGGCCAAGGCAGGGGAGATTGCTTGAGCTCAGGAGTTCGAGATCAGCCTGGGCAATATGGTGAAACTCTGCCTCTGCCAAAAACACAAAATCTTAGCTGGGTGTGGCAGAATGCGTCTGTGGTACCAGCTACTTGGGGGGCTAAGGTGGGAGAATCCCTTGAACCCAGAGGGCGGAGATTGCAGTGAGCTGAGAGTACACCACTGCACTCCAGCCTGGGTGACACAGTGAGACTCTGTCTAAGAAAAACAAAACAGAACAAAACATAATATTTGACCTCACAGGGCTGCTATGAGGATTAAATGAGGTAATGTATGAGGAACTAGTATATAAAGTATCAAATGATGTTAAAATCTCAGTTATGAGTTGTTGATGGTATTATTTGGGGAAATGAAACCAACCTATTGAGCACACACCTAGGCTAAAAGATGGTGCCCATACTACAGGGATAAGGCATTGTTAAAAGTTTTAAAAGGTTTTTAGTTCCTTATTCATAACTTTTCTTGGGTTTGCATAAAGTTGACAAAACAAGATTCAATTTTTTATTATTTCATTTTTATCTTGTAATCAGAGTTGTTTTTGTTTAACTCCTGTTTTAAATCTTACATAGTTCTAAATCAGCTGTTTTTATTTTATTTATTTATTTTGTAGAGATGAGGTCTCACTATGTTGCCCAGGCTGGTCTCAAACTCCTGTGCTCAAGTGATCTGCCTGCCTTGACCTCCCAAAATGTTGGGATTATAGAATAAATCAGCTGTGAAAACAAAAGTACGGCCGAGCGTGGTGGCTCATGCCTGTAATCCCAGCACTTTGGGAGGCCAAGGCAGGCAGATCACCTGAGGTCAGGAGCTCAAGACCAGCCTGGCCAATGTGACGAAACCCCATCTCTACTAAAAATACAAAACTTAGCCAGCATGGTGGCGTGTGCCTGTAATCCCAGCTACTTGGGAGGCTGAGATACCAGAATGGTTTGAACTGGGAGGCAGATATTGCAGTGAGCTGAGATCATGCCACTGCACTCCAACCTGGGCAACAAAGGGCGAAACTCCGTCTCAAAAAAAAAATAAAGAAATAATAAATAAATATATTAAAAAAACAAAAGTACAACCTGCAAAAATATTAGCATCCTTAATACATACAGCAGGGGGACAGGCTTCCATGTCTGTGGCACCATCTCCAATCATGATTATTTTCTTAAAATGAAATTTTTCCTTTAAAAGTTTAATCACTTTTCCTTTTCCACCAGATTCAGCTGTTGGCTGTGTCTCATCAAAACCTGCATATTCACCTTAAAAGAGCAATAAAAACAAGGTTAAAGACCCACAGAAGTATCTTACCAGTGACAGCTTTCTGCATAGATGAGATCTTCACTTAAATGTCACTGAGAAGGTTAAAAATGGCCCTGGGTAAAGTCGCACAGCCTGGAGCTCCACACCTGTTCCTGGGAATAAACAAGCTTTACTTTTTCTCCTTTTATGATTATGATTATGATTATAGAAATGGGGTCTTGGCATGTTGCCCAGGTTGGTCTGGAACTCCGAGGCTCATGTGATTCTCCTGCCTCGGCCTCCCAAAGTGCTGGGATTACAGGTGTGAGCCACCACACCCAGCCAACCTTTGCTTTTAAATTACAAATATCAATTGTAGAGATGACCTCTATTAGGTCATAAATACCTAGGGGTGAATTTGTTGTATCCTTCAAGCTTCCAGTAATTCTCAAACTTTGTTGAGGTAGCAGAACACCATACAATAGTAATATATCAAATTAATTAATTATTTATTTTTGAGACAGAGTCTCACTCTGTTGCCCAGGCTGGAGTGCAATGGCATGATCTCCGTTTACTGCAATATCCGCCTCCCAGGTTCAAGCCATTCTCGTGTCTCAGCCTCCCAAGTAGCTGGGATTACAGGCGCATGCCACCATGCTGGCTAAGTTTTGTGTTTTTAGTAGAGATGGGGTTTTGCCATGTTGGCCAGGCTGGTCTCGAACTCCTGACCACAGATGATCAGCCTGCCTCGGCCTCCCAAAGTTCTGGGATTACAGGCGTGAGCCTCCGCACCCAGTCTTAATATATTAAATTTAAAATGTTAATATATTATGTCACCCAAAAGGAAATTCCAGCTTATTTCTGATCAATTATTTCTGTTGTTACAGTAATTACCACACTCATTCTTGACTTCTTTTTTCAATGACCTCTATCTCTAGACCACTCAAGAATGTTCTATTAACATGCGGTGGCTCGTGCCTGTAATCTCAATACTTTGGGAGGCGAGGCAGGTGGATCATCTGAGGCCAGGAGTTTGAGACCAGCCTGACAAACATGGTGAAACCTCGACTCTACTAAAAAAAATACAAAAATTAGCCAGGCGTGGTGGTGGGCACCTGTAATCCCAGCTACTCAGGAGGCCGAGGCAGGAGAATCACTTGAACCCAGGTGGCAGAGGTCGCAGTGAGCCGAGATCGAGCCACTGTACTCCAGCTGGAGCAACAGAGTGAGACTCTGTCTCAAAAAAAAAAAAAAAAAATCACTCTCAGTCACCCCTTGATATAACTGGAGATCTGAGATAATATAACAACTGTAGCAACGCTATGGACCAGAGAGGGGACAGGAGGCTTCCCCAAGGGCTGTAGTTCAGTAATCCATTAACAAAAGTCTCCCTTTTAAAGTCTCTGTCTTGTTGTCTTTTTTTTTTTTTTCTTGCTTTTAAGACAGAGTCTCACTCTGTCACCCAGGCTGGAGTGAAGTGGCATGATCTCAGCTCACGCAGCTTCATGTGATTCTCCTGCCTCAGCCTCCTAAGTAGCTGGGACTACAGACATGTGCCACCACGCCCAGCTAATTTTTGTATTTTTTTTTTTTAGCAGACTTGGGGTTTCACTGTGTTGCCCAGGCTGGTCTTGAACTCCTGACCTCAAGTGATCCTCCCGCCTCAGGCTCCCAAAGTGCTGGGATTACAGGCGTGAGCCACCATGCCCAGCCAAGTCTCCTTCTTGAGTCTAAATTGCTTCAAATGCATAGAAGCTCCCATAAAGTTGAAATATAACATACAGCAAAGTAAGTCATAGGGGCTATGTAGGAATTAATGTTTCATGAAATGCAGACATTTATGTACAGACAGGTGATGTTATAGATAATAAAGCTAGGACAGGTGATGACCTAAGTCTATTTTGCTGAGCAAAGGGTACCAAAGGGCAAAAGACATCAATTAAGAGGACCATTCATCTCAATATTTAACTCTGATGTGACTGTTTAAGTTTCATTCCAACAGACATTACCCAGAATACTGAATAATAGAACTGCTAAGAAAGGGAATATGTTACCATTAACGTCTTACCGTTAAAGTAGAATTTCAGCCTATTGGCAAATACATTGGTTCCTGGGATATTGAGCTTTGAAGCAACATGCTCTACAATACTCCTAAAGCCACCAGATATTAGGAAAACCTGAACATTTCGCTCCTGTAGGCGACTTACCAGCTCCCTGCAAAAATAATATACAAAATACCAAACACTGAGTAATACAAAAAGAAAAAAAAAAAAAGGAAACATGAAGAGGGAACTAAGATATATTTTATTCTCCTGAATGCATTTGCCTGAGGTATATATATATATTTTTTTGTTTGTTTGTTTGTTTTTTGTTGAGACGGAGTCTCGCTCTCTCGCCCGGGCTGGAGTGCAGTGGCCGGATCTCAGCTCACTGCAAGCTCCGCCTCCCAGGTTTACGCCATTCTCCTGCCTCAGCCTCCCGTGTAGCTGGGACTACAGGCGCCCGCCACCTCGCCCGGCTAATTTTTTGTATTTTTAGTAGAGACGGGGTTTCACCGTGTTAGCCAGGATGGTCTCGATCTCCTGACCTCGTGATCCGCCCGTCTCGGCCTCCCAAAGTGCTAGGATTACAGGCTTGAGCCACCGCGCCCGGCCTGCCTGAGGTATATTTGACAAGGTATATTGCCTGGGGAGTTAATGTTTTATATATGTTTTTCTTTTTCTTTTTTTTTTCTTTTTGAGATGGAGTCTCGCTCTGTTGCCCAGGCTGCAGTGCAGTGGTGTGATCTCAGCTTACAGCATCCTCTGCCTCCAGGGTTCCAGCAATTATCCTCCCTCAGCCTCAAGGGTAACTGGGATTACAGGCACCTGCCACCACACCCAGCTACTTTATTTTATTTTATTTTATTTTTTGAGATGGAGTCTCGCTCTGTCACCAGGCTGGAGTACAGTGGCGCGATCTCGGCTCACTGCAACCTCTGCCTACCAGATTCAAGCGATTCTCTTGCGTCAGCCTCCCAAGTAGCTGGGACAACAGACGCAGCCACCATGTCCAGCTAATTTTTGTATTTTAAATAGACACAGGGTTTCACCATGTTGGCCAGGATGGTCTCCATCTCTTGACCTTGTGGTCCGCCCGCCTTGGCCTCCCCAAGTGCTGAAGTGCGAACCACCACGCCGGACCAACTTTTTTTGCATTTTTAGTAGAGACGGGGTTTCACCATGTTGGCCAGGCTAGTCATGAACTCCTGACCTCAGGTGATCTGCCCGCCTCAGCCTTTCAAAATGCTGGGATTACATGCATGCGCCACCAGGCCCGGCCTTATATATGTTTTTCTAAATGCACTTAGAAATCAATGGGTAGAGTTTGGCTACTTCAGGAAACCATTCCAGAACTCTACTCTGTCCATGGACCCAGAACAACACAAGATGAGGACAAACAAGGAAAACTTAGGTTTTCCGTGGAGAAAGAGGAAAGGCAGAAACAGACAGGACCACACAACCAGCCAGACAAGACCATGTGTAAGTACCAAAAGAACCACACAGGCTACGCCTTTAAATCCAGCAATTTGGGAGGCCGAGGTAGAAAATCACTTGAGGCCAGGAGCTTGAGAACAGCCTGGGCAACATAGCAAGACCCCATCTCTACAAAAAATATTTTAAAGGCTGGGTATAGTGGTTCAAACCTATAATTCCAATATTTTGGGAGGCTGAGGTGGGAAAATTGATCATTTGAGCCCACAAGTTCAAGACCAGCCTGGTGAACATAGTGAGACCCTGTGTCTACAGAAAATTTTTAAAAAATAATTAGGCATGGTGGTCTACATCTGTAGTCCCAGCTACTTAGGAAGCTGAAGCAGGAGGATCCCTTGAGCCCAGAAGGTTGATGCTGCAGTGAGCTATATTCATGCCACTGCACTCCAGCCTGGGTGACAAAGCAAGACCCTGTCTCTCAAAAAAAAAATTTTTTTTTTAATTAGCTGGGCATGGTGGCATGCACCTATAGTCCCCACTACTAAGGAGGCTAAGGTGGAAGGGCCACTTGACCCCAGGAGTTCAACGCTGCAGTGAGCCATGACTGTACTCCAACATGGGCAACAGAATGAGACGCTGACTCTAAAAAAAATAATAATAGGCCGGGTGCAGTGGCTCACAGCTATAATCCCAGCACTTTGGGAGGCCCAGGCAGGCGGATCACTTGAGGTCAAGAGTTCAAGACCAGCATGGCCAACATGGTGAAACCCATCTCTACTAAAAATACAAAAATTACCCAGGTGTGGTGGCGGGGACCTATAATCCCAGCTACTCAGGAGGCTGAGGCAGGAGAATTGCATGAACCTGGGAGGCAGAAGTTGCAGTGAGCTGAGATTGCACCACTGCACTCCAGCCTGAGTGACAGAGTGAGACTTCATCTTGAAAAAATAAATAAAAATTTAAAAAATAATAATAAAATTAAAAAATAAAAATGAAAATAAATAAATCACCCAGAGGTCACTCTAAAGCAATAGTTAGATGCTCTCAGGAGGACTTGCCCCCCAACACTGGTGCTGAAATACACCTGGAGCAGGGGCTCCTCTTACCTTATGCCGGGGGTCAGGTGTGGGGGGTGCTCTGCTATGAGTCTCTGCACCTGCTCCCTGGAGGGCTGGATGAGGGCTAAGCGCTCTGTGAGAGCAGATTTGAAAGGCACTGCCCCGCCCATGGCTCGCCGTGTCCTAGGAGGGAGACCCAACAGTCAGGCCAGCCAGGTTCGCTGTCCTCGAGGTTAACATACCTTACTGCCCCAGGCCTGCACAACATCCACCGACAGGAAGATGCTACCAAGAGCCCCACTGTACAACAGACAGGCTTTGCTGCTATGAGAGCAAGGCCTTGGAATAAATTTTCGAAGGACTGCTTGAATATAACATTAACAGGCCGGGCGCAGTGGCTCACGCCTGTAATCCCAGCACTTGGGGAGGCTGAGGCGGGCGGATCACCTGAGGTTGGAAGTTCAAGACTAGCCAGACCAACATGGAGAGACACCGTGTCTACTAAAAATACAAAAGTAGCCTGGTATGGTGGCACACGCCTGTAATCCCAGCTACTCAGGAGGCAGAGGCAGGAGAATTGCTTGAACCCGGAGGTGGAGGTTGCGGTGAGCCGAGATCACGCCACTGCACTCCAGCCGGGGCAACGAGAGTGAAACTGTCTCAGAAAAAAAAGAAAAGAAAAAGAAAATAACATTAAAAGGCCAGTGTGCAGTGACTCATGCCTATAATTCCAAACACTTTGGGAAGCTGAGGTGGGCAGATCATCTGAAGCCAGGAGCTTGAGACCAGCCTGGCCAACATGGCAAAACCCCATCTCTACTAAAAAAATGCAAAAATTCGACGGGCCTGGGGGTGCGCGTCTGTAATCCCAGCTACTTGGGAGGCTGAGGCAGGAAAATTGCTGGAACCCGGGAGGCAAAGGTTGCAGTGAGCCGAGATTGTGTCACTGTACTCCAGCCTGGGCGACAAAATGAGACTCCGTCTTGGGAAAAAAAAAAAAATGACACAGTGCATGACTGGGGGACTGGGACTGCAGAGGGAGATGCCCAGCTGCAGGGCGGGAGGGTAGGAGGGAGGGAGGGAGGGACTCTGCTCCAGGATCCACTAAGAGACTCTGAACCTTTACAGGGAACCACTAAGGCCACACTTTAAACCATGACACAAAGCCACTGGACACCTGGGTCCCGCTCCCCAGGCCACCTTCTTTGGTTAGTGATGGTCGTCATTCCCCTGATCAAGCTAAGAACATGTCTTATCCATGTTTGTTTATTATAAATATTTATATAAACGAATGAATATGTCAAATTAAACTCTAAGGGATGAAAGAAAAAGCCTAGTGCTCATGTTCCATAGCCAGGGTCTAGCACTTCATCCAAAACAGTCACTCTTTAGAAAGTCTTTATCATTTCATAAAGTGGATAAATGCTATCCCTACATTTCTGACACCGCGTCCTCAACGCCACAGATTTTGGCTAGCTCATCGATTCCTTCTTCTCTAATGACGGTGCTGTCAACATCAAAACATACAGCATCTGCTGAGTAGAACAGCTTCCTTAGCTCTGAGTGGGAGACCATTGTTGGAAGAATTTTCCTTCTACAAGAAAAAAAGATAAATGTATTTAAAAGATAAATGTATTTAAAGACATCAAATACAATTCTGAAAAGATCCCACCTTGCCTACTAAGCCAATCTAAATTGTGTCGAAGTCAGTGCAGGCCACATAAGAGTGTACTCACGGATTCATTTGTTTTTCCTTTTTGTTTACTTCCCACACTACACCAATTTCTTCTTTCTTCTTTTTTTTTTTTAGTGGAGTCTTACTCTGTTGTCCAGGCTGGAGGGCAGTGGTACGATCTTGGCTTACTGTAACCTCCACCTCTCGGGTTCAAGTGATTCTTGTGCCTCAGCCTCCTGAGTAGCTCAAATACCTGTGCCTCCTTGAAGCCTTCTTTCTTTTCTTTTAGTTATATATATATATATACACACACATATATATATATATATTTTTTTTTTTACCTAATTGTAGCAAGGAAGCAAGCATTAAAGCAGAGGTGTGCATAAGTCTCTATGGGCATATAGGAAAAATGTTTTGCTTTATCTATGAAATAGGGCTTCAGACTGGACACAGTGGCTCATCCCTGTAATCCCAGCACTTTGGGAGGCTAAGGCAGGAGGAGGATTGCTTGAGGCCAGGAGTTCGAGACCAGTGTGGGCAACAGAGAGAGATCAAGTCTCTACTAAAAATAATAATACAAAAAATTAGCTGGGTGTGGTGGTACACGCCTGTAATCCCAGCTACTTGGGACACTGAGGCAGGAGAATCACTTGAACCCAGGAGGTGGAGCTGCAGTGAGCTGAGATCGTGCCACTGCACTCCAGTATGGGCAACAGAGCAAGACCCTGACTCTAACTAAAAGAAAAAAAAAGACGGCTTCAAGGAGGCACAGGTATTTGAGCTGAATCTGACAGGTAAGTGGCCCTCTGAGTGGGTTGTCAAAGGGCAGGGCATCGATTTGGCAAGTGCTGGGAGGAGAGGAAGGGAGGTAGAGACAAGGAGAGAGGCTTGTGATGGCAGAGGGAGGAGCATGAGCAAAGACAAGGAGGAGGAAGCAGATGACCTGCTGGAAGCTATCCCGTGGCTTGGCCCAGGGGCCTGGCAGTGCATCAGGAGTTCAGACTAAGCGGGTCCTAGGGCCAGGCTAAGGAGTTTAGACTTTAACTTCCAGATACTGGGAAAGGCTTTAAGCCTCAGAAGAAAGGTCAGAGCTAAATATAACGGCTTAACATACACAACATTGCCAATGTAGAGGTGCTAGTTGAAGACGTGATCTGATTAAAGTCCAGGGAGAGGCTGGGTGTAGTGGCTCATGCCTGTAATCCCAGCACTCTGGGAGGCTGAGGCGGGAGGATCACATGAGGCCAGGAATTCAAGACCAGCCTGGCCAACATGGCAAAACCCCAGCTGTACTAAAAAAAATAAAAATTAGCCGGGCAGGATGGCGTGCACCTGTAGTCCCAGCTACTCAGGAGGCTGAGGCAGGAGAATCTCTTAAACCTGGGAGGTGGAGATTGCAGTGAGCCAAGATCACACCACTGCACCAGGATGGGGCCACAGAGTGAGACCCTGTCTCAAGAAAATAAAAAATCATAAAAATAAAGTCCAGGGAGAATAGAAAGAGGGAGAAGAGAAGAGCGCTAAGGACAGAGCCTGCAGGACCACCACCTTTACGTCCTGACTTGAGTCTGGGAAGGAGAAGGGGAAAATGGTGAAGGTACAGGAAGAAACTCTGGGAGGCACACTGCTACAGAAGCTGCAGAGGACAGGGAGCCAAAACGAATTTTTATTTATTTATTTATTTTTTGAGACAAGTTCTCACTCTGTCACCCAGGCTGGAGTGCAGTGGTACAATCATGGCTCACTGCAGCCTCCAACTCCAGGGTTCAAGCGATCTTCCTGCCTCAGCCTCCCAAGTAGCTGGGACTACAGGTGCACGCCACTATGCTTGGCTAATTTTTAAATTTGGTTTTTGAAGAGATGGGGGTCTTGCTATGTTGCCCAGACTGGTCTTCAACTCCTGGACTCAAGCAATCCTCCCACCTAGGTCTCCCAAAGTGCTGGGATTACAGGCATGAGCCCCCATGCCTGGCCTTTATTTTTTATAAAATCTTTGGACTAGTCTCAAAAAAAAAAAAAAAAAAAAAAATCTTTGGACTAGACTTAGGGCGAAAGGGATCCTCAAGATTGCCTAGACCAGCCTCCTATCAGAGACTAATATGTCAAATACAAGGCTACACAGATGATGTAAATAATCTATATTTAGAAAAGACTGTGGTTAAAAACACACTCAAAGCAGCTGACCAACCCACTGCTCAACTGATTTCCAACCAATGCAGTTGGCAGAATAATGCCATTTAAAGTTGACCTGGGAAAAAAAATCTTTTAAGTCAGGGGTCAGCAAACTATGGCTTGTAGGCCAAATCTACCCTGCCACCTGGTTTTGTATGGCTCACAAGTAAGAACGATTTTTACATTTTATTTTACTTTACTTTTTTTGAGACAGGATCTCATTCTGTCACCCAGACTGGAGTGCAGTGGTGCCATCATAGCTCACGGCAGCCTCAAACTCCTGGGCTCAAGTGATCCTTCCATCTTGGCCTCTAGAGTAGCTGCGACTACAGGTGTGAGCCACCATGCTCAGCTGATTTTTACATTTTAAACGGTTGAAAAAAAAATCAAAAGAAGAAGAATATTTTTTGACACGTAAAAACTAATGAAATTCAAATTTCAGGCTGGCTACAGTGGCTCACGCCTGTAATCCTAGCACTGTGGGAGGCTGAGGTGGGAGGATTACTTGAAGCCAGGAGTTCAACACCTATCTGGGCAACATACCAAGACTCCATCTCTACAAAAGTATTTTTATAATTAGCCAGGTGTAGTGGCACGCGCCTATAGACCTAGCTACTCAGGAGGGTGAGGCAGAAGGATTGCTTGAGCACAGGAGTTTGAGGCTGCAGTGAGCTACGACCATGAAATTCCACTCCAGCCTGGGTGACAGAGTGAGATGAGAGCCTGTCTCAAAAGTAATAATAATAAGTAAAAATGAAATTCAAATTTCAGTGTCTATTAATAAATCCTTTTTTTCTTTTTTCTGAGAAGGAGTTTCGCTCTGTCACCCAGGCTGCAGTGCAGTGGCGCAATCTTGACTCACTGCAACCTCTGCCTCCCAGGTTTAAGTGATTCTCCTGCCTCAGCCTCCCAAGTAGCTGGGATTATAGGCACATGCCACCACGCCCAGCTAATTTTTGTATTTTTAGTAGAGATGGGGTTTCACCATGTTGGCCGGTCTGGTCTCGAACTCCTGACCTCAAATGATCCTCCTGCCTCAGCCTCCCAAAGAGCTGGGATTATAGGCATGAGCCACTGTACCCTACCAGAGCCACTGCACCCAGCCATTAACATAATGTCTTTATTACACACTTTATGTCCTCATGATCTGGCTCCCATGCCTATGTATTTTACCAACCTCATTCCCCACAAATATACATACACACACACACATTTTTACACACACACATTATTCACATGCACACGCACACACATACACAAACACACACTTTTTTAAATTTTGAGTTAGGGCCTTACTCTGTCACCAAGGCTGGAGTGCAGTGGTGCAATCGCAGCTCACTGCAACCTCTGCCTCCCTGGCTCAAGCGATTCTCCCACTTCAGCCTTCTGAGCATTTGGGACTACAGGCAGGCACGATGTCTGGCTAATTTTTTGTATTTTTAGTAGAGATGGTGTTTTGCCATGTTGCCCAGAGTGGTCTCAAACTTTTGGAATAAAATGATCCATGCGACTCGGCCTCCCAAAGTGCTGGGACTACAGGCGTGAGCAATCGTGCCTGGTCAAACACACAATTTATGGCTCAAGGAATACTAAGGACTTTTTTTTTTTTTTTTTTTTTTTTTGAGACAGAGTCTTGCTCTGTCACGCAGGCTGGAGTATAGTGCAGTGGCACAATTTCGGCTCACTGCAACCTCCCCCTCCCAGGTTCAAGCAATTATCCTCCCTCAGCATCCTGAGTAGTTGAGACTACAGGTGCATGCCACCATATCCAGCTAATTTTTGTATTTTGAGTAGAGACAGGGTTTCACCATGTTGCCCAGGCTGGTCTTGAACTCCTGACCTCAGGCGATCCACCTGTCTTGGCCTCCCAAAGTGCTGGGATTATAGGCATGAGCCACTGCACCCAGCCTATGTCATGTGTTTTTATTCCTCTACACCCTTTCAAATGTTGCTTCTCTGCCTGGAATCACCATATCCCCCATGTCATGAAGCAAGTCCTACTTCTTCATGGTGTAGATCAAGTGGCCTCCCCTATACCACATTATTTCCACCCCATCAACCCAGAAAATCAGTCAATCACTCCAGTTGAATTATCTTCTATCACTGCACCCAGCACTCAATAGGTGTTAGTTAAATATTTCATGAATTAAATATTTTATGAATTAAATAGAGTGGAACCTAAGCAGTTATTAAGAACTGAACAAGAGGTTGGCTGCAGTGGCTCACACTTGTAATCCCAGCACTTTGGGAGGCCGAGGCAGGAGGATCACTTGAGGTCAGGAGTTCGAGACCAGCCTGGCCAACATGGTGAAACCCCATCTCTACTAAAAATACAAAAATTAGCCAGGCGTGGTGGCAGCCACCTGTAATCCAAGCTACTTGGGAAGCAGAGGCGGGAGAATCACTTGAATACAGGAGAATCTCTTGAACCTGGGAGGTAGAGAGGTGGAGACTGCATTGAGCCGAGATCGCACCACTGCACCACTGCACTGCACTGCAGCCTGGGCGACAGACCGAGACTCCATTTCAAAAAAAAACTCAACAAGGGCCAGCATGGTGGCTGACACCTGTAATCCCAGGACTTTGGGAGGCCAAGACAGGTGGATTGCTTAAGGCTAGGAGCTTGAGACCAGCCTGGCCAACATGGTGAAACTCTGTCTCTATTTAAAAAAAAAAAAAAAAAAAAGGATAAAAAATAAAAAGAAACCAGTCATTTGGCTTTGGTCCAGCAGGAATCAAGCTAATTCATACTACATGACCAGGCAGGGTCGCTGTAAAGACCTTGAAGTCAGCAGGTCTATCGGCAGAGAAGCATCACTTACTGTAGCATAATTCCACTAAGAATGGAAAATGAACCATAGGTGAGTGAAGAGGTAGCCAGAAACAAATGGTTTAAGAGGAGCTAAAATAAATGGGATAAGCTAAAGGACTTTTTAAGAAGGTACATGAGAAGGCTGGGTGCTGTGGCTCATGCCTATAATCCCAGCACTTTGGGAGGCTGAGCTGGGTGGATCACCTCAGGTCGAGAGTTCGAGACCAGCCTGACCAACAGGGAGAAACCCCGTCTCTACTAAAAATACAAAATTAGCTGGATGTGGTGCCACATACCTGTCATCCCAGCTACTCAGGAGGCTGAGGCAAGAGAATCACTTGAACCTGGGAGGTAGAGGTTGCGGTGAGCCGAGCTTGCACTATTGCACTCCAGCCTGGGCAACAAGAGTGAAACTCCGTCTCCAAAAAAAAAAAAAAGAAGATGCATGAGGCAAATGAGGCAACACAACATAACTAAGAATGGGCAATGCTCCTGAGAACGACTGACGGGCACCAGAACCTCAAAGCCAGTCCCCAGGAACCCTGACACAAGACCCAAAGAGGAATGCATAATGCATGGGCGCCATCCTCAAGAGGCTTCCAGTCTTGTCGAAATGATCAGACAAATAATTACTGGTCATGTTTGAAAAACCAGTGACTTTGGCCAGGAGCGGTGGCTCACACCTGTAATCCCAGCACTTTGGGAGGCCAAGGCAGGTGAATCACGAGGTCAGAAGTTTGAGACCAGCCTGGCCAACATGGTGAAACTCCATCTCTACTAAAAGTACAAAAATTAGTCGGGCACCTCTAATTCTAGCCACTCAGGAGGCCGAGCCAGGAGAATCGCTTGAACCTGGGAGGCGGAGGTTGCAGTGAGCTGAGATCCCACCACTGCACTCTAGCCTGGGCAACAAGAGCAAGACTCCATCTGAAAAAAAAAAAAAAAAAAAAAAAGGCAAACCAGGTACTTGAACCTCTTTCCAACCAATGACACTTTAATGAGATTGGCTGGGCACAGTGGCTCACACTTGTAATAATCCCAGCAGGATCATTTGAACCCAGGAGTTTGAGATCAGTTCTTGAGAACATAGCAAGATTCCTTCTCTTAAAAAAAAAAAAAAGAAAAAGAAAAATTGGTGGGGCATGGTGGTGCACGCCTGTGGTCCCAGATACTCAAGAGCCTGAGGCGGGAGGATGGCTTGAGCCCAGGAGTTCAAGGGTGCAGTGAGCCGAGATCAGGCCACAGCACTCCAGCTTGGGTGACAGAGTGAGACATTGTCTCAGAAAAAAAGCAAGACCATCAGCCTAGAGTTTGAAAGGAAATGTACATTTCCTCCACTAAAAGTTAGAACTGATTTACACATCCCCAGCTGACCACTAGGCCTGATATACAGCTCAGAATTGTTGACACCTGCCTTCTGGGTTGTAATGTGGTCCCAAGGAGAAAACAGAATATTTTTGGCTTTTTTTCAAGACAAAGTCTCACTCTGTCACCCACACTGAAGTGCCAATGGTATAATCATAGCTCACTGCAGCCTCATCCTCCTGGGCTGAAGTGATCCTCCCCCCTCAGCCTCCTGAGTAGCAGAGACTACAGGCACACACCACCACACCCAGCTAAGTTATTATTATTAATATTTTTGTAGAGATGAGGTCTCACTATGTTACCCAGGCTGGTCTTGAATTCCTGGCCTCAAACGATCCTCCCATCCTGGCTCCCAAAGTGCTAGGATTATAAGCATGAGCCACAGTGCTGGCCAAAATAGAACATTAGAGACACACTTTACATTGAATTTACTTGGAAGGCTGATTCTTTTTCCACACCCTCCCTAAGACAGCGAGCTGGATTTTAGGACCTTAACTCTGCCCCTGAAATGGTCAGGCCAGGGGAGATGGCCTTTACCTTTTGGATTACAAGAGTATCAACTCCCTCCCTGCTTGATTGAGCAGCAGAGCAAACTTGGCCACAGCTCCTTTTAGCTCTTCCCATCCTGCTCTGCAAAATGCTGTACCTCCCTGTACACTTCTGATTTCCTCCTTTTTAATTTTTATTTTTATTTTTGAGATGGGGTCTCACTCTGTTGCCCAGGCTGGAGTGCAGTGATGTGATCTCGGCTCACTGCAACCTCCGCCTCTTGGGTTCAAACGATTCTCCTGCCTCCCGAGTAGCTGGGATTACAGGCGCCTGCCACCACGCCTGGCTAATTCTTTTGTACTTTTTAGTAGAGACAGGGTTTCACCATGTTGGTCAGGCCAGTCTCAAACTCCTGACCTCAAGTGATCCACCTGCCTCAGCCTCCCAAAGTGTAGGAATGACAGGTGTGAGCCACCACGCCTGGCCAATTTCCTCCTCTTTTCATTGTCTCTACCAGGAGTGACTCGCAATCCATGTGTATTTAAAATTCTCGTGGCTATAGAGGAAAAAAATCTGCTGAGTAAGGTCAGTTGCTTCAAAGTAAATTGTGTATATCAGAATTCCACACACAGAAAAATCATTGCCGGAGAATGGACTCTGGATTCTTCATATTTGGCTCTAACAGGGAGGGAGAGGGCAGGGCCAGGGGTAGAAGACATGCCGGTGGGAAGGTCTATTCTCAGATTCTCAGACACAGCGGCTCCCAGGCCCCATCTGGACCACTGTCTTCTGCAGCTCAGAACAGAACTTCTGCCTGGCTGGCCCCAGCTACTTCATCTGGGGCAAGCAAAGGACCAACGGATTTAAAAACAAAACAAAACAAAAAAGTCACTGCTGACAAGGGCTTCTTGCCCCTAGTTCCAAAGTACAAAAGCAAGTTTTCCTGCAGGACCAGGCCTCGGAGGCCTGATTTTGGATAAGAGGAAAAAAGCTCCTCGCCCAAACAAACGCTTTCCAACTTCTCAATCTCTGTATCTTTCAACAGGCTTCTAAGATCACCTTACTTCCTTCACCTTGTTAGGACTGACCTCTTACCTTCACCTGTGTAAGGAAAAATTAAAAGCCTGTACAGAGGTTGTGAAGGTCACACACAATTGCGAGAACCAAGCTTATTTGCTTTGGTAATAGGGATAAATTTGTTCAGGTTCCCGGGCATTGAAAGAGTACACAGTATAGCCGGGCATGGTGGCACGTGCGTGCAATTCCAGCTACTGGGGAGGCTAAGGCAGGAGAATTGCTTGAACCTGGGAGGCAGAGGTTGCAGTGAGCCGAGATTGTGCCACACTGCACTCCAGCCTGGGCGACAGAGCGAGACTCCATCTCAAAAAAAAAAAAGAGTACACAGTAGATTTTGAAAAGCTTCTGAATCAGAGGAGAGTCAAACAGGGAACTCCCTATAACAAGGGTTGGGATCCTCAGCACATGCACTTACACTATATTTTATTTTATCTTTTGTTTAGAGATGGAGTCTCGCTCTGTCACTCAAGCTGGAGTGCAGTGGTGTGATTTCGGCTCACTGCACTCTCTGCCTCCCGGGTTCAAGTGATTCTCATGCCTCAGCCTCCCGAATTGCTGGGATCAGAAGTGTGTGCCACCACACCCAGGTAATTTTTGTATTTTTGGTACAGACCGGGTTTCACCATGTTGGGCAGGCTAGTCTCGAACTCCTGACCTCAGGTGATCTGCTCACCTCGGCCTCCTAAAGTGCGGGGATTACAGGTGTGAGCCACCATGCCCGGCCTTATGCTATATTTTATGATTAAAAAAAAAAAAAAAAAGCCAGCGCAGCCATAAAAAAGAATGACATCATGTCCTTTGCTGCAACATAGATACATCTGGAGGCCGTTATCCTAAGTGAATTAGCGCAGGAACAGAAAACCAAATACCACATGTTCTCACTTAAAAGTGGGAGCTAAACTGGGTACATGTGGATACAAAGACGGGAAAAACACAGTAATGGCCACGTGCAGTGGCTCACACCTGTAATCCCAGCACTTTGGGAGGCCGAGGCGGGCAACTCACTTGAGATCAGGAGTTCGAGACCAGCATGGCCAACATGGTGAAACGCTGTCCCTACTAAATATACAAAAATTAGCCAGGCATGGTGGTGGGCACCTGTAATCCCAGCTACTCAGGAGGCTGAGGCAGGAGAATCACTTGACCCCAGGAGGTGGAGGTTGCAGTGAGCTAAGATCACACCATTGTGTTCCAGTCTGGGCGACAGAGCGAGACTGTGTAAAAACAAAAAACAAACAAAAAAAAGGATACTGAGGACTACAAGAAGGCAGCGGAAGGAGGGCAAAGACTGAGAAACTACCTACTGGGTACCGTGCTCAATCCCTGGGTGAGGAGATCAATCATACCCCAAACCTCAGCATCATGTGATATACCCATGTAACAAACCTGCACATGTACTCCTTGAAGCTAAAATAAAAGTTGAAATGATATGTAATATAACCAGCTATTCTGGGAAGCTGAGATCTTCTGCATGCCACATAGTTGACATCAATTTTTAAAATTCAGGTGAGGAGTAAATGCCGGCCGGGCGCGGTGGCTCACGCCTGTAATCCCAGCACTTTGGGAGGCCGAGGCAGATGGATGACCTAAGGTCGGGAGTTCAAGACCAGCCTGGCCGACATGGCGAAACCCGTCTCTACTAAACATATAAAAATTAATCAGGTGTGGTGGCCCGCACCTGTAATCCCAGCTACTCAGGAGGCTGAGACAGGAGAATCACTTGAACCCAGGAGGTGGAGGTTGCAGTAAGCCAAGATCACACCACTGCACTCCAGCCCAGGTGACAGAGCAAGACTCTGTCTCAAAAAAGAGTGAACTGCTAGCAGATAGACAAACGTTTAACAGTTCAATGCATAAAAACATTCCAATGACAGCAAAAAAAACCAAGAAAAGGCAAATCAGACTCACGTGTCTCCAGTGCTAGATTTCTAGTAGACCACACTCTTCTCTTCCTGTTCCTTCCCTAGATAAAAATGCAGAACAAAGTTCTGACTACAGATTTCTTCAAGAAAGACCTGTGGATTCTGCAAGAGCAAGAGCCTAGAAAGAGAGAATGAGGAAATGAACATCGTAGTCCACACACAAAACAGGAAAGAGGGAGGCTGTCTGGCTTCACTCTCTCTCCTGGTACGACTGGCACAAAAACGGGTCAGAGGCAAAATTTCCTAAGACTGCTTCCTCTGCGAAATGCTTTACTCCTACCCCCTTCAATCACTGTAGAGTCAACATACTCTTTTCTATGGCTTCAATTCTGCAAGGTTCAGGTCTGACAGGAAATCACATATACCTGATTAGCAGGGTACAAAGGCAAGGGAGAGGGAAAGAGAATCTCTTGGGAGAACTAAATGCATAGACAAAGAAGCAGACTTGGGCGGGTGCGGTGGTTGATGTCTGTAATCCCAATACTTTGGGAGGCCAAGGCAGATGGGCCACTTGAGGTCACGAGTTCGAGACCAGCCTGGCCAACATGGTAAAACCCCATCTCTACTAAAAATACAATAATTAGCCTGCTGGTAACAGTGTGTGCCTGTAATCCCAGCTATTTGAAAGGCTGAGGCAGGAGAATCGCTTGAACCCAGCGGGCAGAGGCTGCAGTGAGCCAAGATCATACCATTTCACTCCAGCCTGGGCAAGAGAGAGACTCTGTCTCAAAAAAAAAAAAAAAAAAAAAAATTAGCCAGGTATGGTGGCACATGCCTGTGGTCCCAGCTACTCGGGAGGCTGAGGCAGGAGAACTACTTGATAAACCCCGGAAGCAGAGTCTGCAGTGAGCCAAGATCGTGCCTCTGCACTCCAGCCTGGGTGATAGAGCGAGACTCCATCTCAAAATAAATAAATAAACAAACAAACAATAAATATAATGAGGGGACAGAGACAACAGCCTTCCAAGATGAATCAGAGAAAGGATCTGCTGCCCAATTACAAGGGAGCAAAGACAACAGGTGTGTGTGTGTGTGTCTCTGAGATAGGGTCTTGCTCTGTCGCCCAGGCTGGAATGCAGCCATGCAATCATAGCTTACTGCATCCTAGAACTCCTGGGCTTAAGCAATTATCCTGCCTCAGCCTCCCGAGTAGCAGGGACTACAGATGCACACCATTATGCCCTGCTAATTTTTCATTTTTTGTAGAAACAGGGTCTCGCTATGTTGCCCAGGCTGACCTTGAACTCATGGCCTCAAGGGATCCTCCCACATCGGCCTCCCAAAGTGTTGAGATGACAGCTGTGAGCCACCACACTGGGCCTGCAGTTTCTTATAAACATATACTTACCATAAGACCCAGCAAGGCCGGGCACGGTGACTCATGCCTGTAATCCCAGCACATTAGGAGGCCGAGGTGGGCGGATCACCTGATGTCAAAAGTTTGAAACCAGCCTGACCAACATGGTGAAACCCTGTCTCTATTAAAAATACAAAATTAGCTGGGCCACCATGCTGGTAATCCCAGCTACCAGGGAGACTGAGGCAGGAGAATTGGTGAACCCTGAAGGCAGAGGTTGCAGTGAGCTCAGATCGCGCCACTGCACTCCAGCCCGGGCAACAAGAGCAAAATTCTGTCTCAAAATAAATAAACAAATAAATAATTATACTGATGGAAAGGAGCCAGACACCAGAGCACATACTGTATGGTTTCAGTTATATGAAACACTAGAGGCCGGGCACGGTGTCTCATGCCTGTAATCCCAGCACTTTGGGAGGCCAAGGTGGGTGGATCACGAGGTCAGGAGTTTGAGACCAGCCTGGCCAATATGGTAAAACCCCATCTCTACTAAAAATACAAAAAAATTATCCAGGCGTGGTGGCGGGCGCCTGTAGTCCCAGCTACTCGGGAGGTTGAGGCAGGAGGATCTCTTGAACCCAGGAGGCAGAGGTTGCAGTGAGCTGAGATTGCACCATTGCACTCCAGCCTGGGTGACAGAGTGAGACTTGGTCTCAAAAAAAAAAAAGAAAAAAAAAAAGAAGAAACACTAGAAAATACAAATGCTATAATGACAAAGATCAGATCAGTAGGGCTAGGAGTTGGGACAAGGGGCTGACTGGAAAGAGGCCCTAGGAAACTTATGGGTGATGGAAATGTGATTGTGGTGATAATTACAAGCATGAATAAATTTATCAAAATTCATCAAAATGTGCACTTAAAGAGTGCATTTTATTGCATTTAATTATATATCAATAAAACACTGGTTTTAAAAAACTCTCTCATGGGAGGCTGCTCTAGGCAACCTTGAGGATCCCTTTAACCCTAATTCTAGTCCAAGGATTTTCTAAAAAATAAAAAAGGCCGGGCGTGGTGGCTCACGCCTGTAATCCCAGCACCATTTGGGAGGCCGAGATGGGCGGATCACAAGGTCAGGAGATCGGGACCATCCTGACTAACATGGTGAAACCCCGTCTCTACTAAAAATACAAAAAAAAATTAGCCAGGCCTGGTACCAGGCACCTGTAGTCCCAGCTACTAGGGAGGCTGAGGCAGGAGAATGGCGTGAACCCAGGAGGCAGAGCTTGCGGTGAGTCAAGATCTCATCACTGCACTCTAGCCTGGGCGACAGAGCAAGACTCCATCTCAAAAAAGAAAAAAGAAAAAAAAAAAAGGTTGGGCATGGGGACTCACACCTATAATCCCAGCACTTTGGGAGGCTGAGGAGGGAGGATCGCTTGAGCCCAGGAGTTCCAGATCAGCCTGGGCAACATAGTGAAATGCCATCTCTACAAAAAATAAAATAAATGAGCCAGGCATGGTGATGCATACTTGTAGTCCCAGCTACTTGGGAGGCTGAGGCAGGAGGATCACTTGAGCTCAGGAGTTTGAGATTCCAGTGAGCTATGATTGCACGGCTACACTCTAGCCTGGGTGACCAAGTGAGACCCTGTCTCTTAAAAAAAAAAAAAAAAAAGAAAGAAAAGAAGGAAGGAAAGGAAGGCATATATTACATCATTTGAAAATTTTAAAAGTCCTGACTACTTTGTTTCACCAACATGATAGTGACAGGGCTATGGTCATGATATTGAAAACCTACTTGGCACTGTAATACAGAAATCTTGGATTTTATTATTTTCCTCCCTGATCCTCATTCCAATATCAGTCATCAAATATTTAAAAAGTAATAATATGCAAATCATACATAAAGAAAATATAGTGGCCAGGTACAGTGGTCATGCTTGTAATCCCAGCTCTTTGGGAGGTAGAGGCAGGTGGATCGCTTGAGGCCAGGAGTTTGAGACCAGCCTGGCTAACATGGTGAAACCCTGTCTCTACTAAAAATACAAAAATTAAAAAATTAGTTGGGCATAGTGGCCCACACCCATCTACTCGGGAGGCTGAGGCAGGAGAATCCTTTGAACCCTGTAGGCGGAGGATGGAGTGAGCCGAGATCGCGCCACTGCACTCCAGCCTGGGCAACAGAATGAGACTCTGTCAAAAAAAAAAAATTAAAAAAGAAAATAAAATATAGTAAATATATTTAATGAATGAAAACATGATTTAATTCCCAACTTGACGTTGTATCGTTATAACAATGTATCTGGTAAGTACTTATTTTAAAATTCTAATTCTAATGGGAAAGAAGACAAACTCGGACACTTCAACTCTGAGTTTGGGGACTGCCCCAGTCTTGCACTGAGGGTGCTCCTGTGTGCAAGGGATTGCATCATTCATTCATGCTGTTTGGCAACATGCGGCTGCTGTAAGATTAGACAAGTGAAGTTACCCAAAACATAAATCAATGAAAAGCAAGCCTGAAGATTCTAGGAAATGATCTGCCTATGCGATTAAGAAGAAATGTAGACTCAGAGAGGAAGCCTGGAAGAGGAAAAGGAAAGTCGGCAAAATCAGAAAGTTGGGTGCAGGGAAAGCACAAGCCAGGACTCACGCTGTGTCCTGGGCCTCCGGGGCTCCTTTCGGCTGCAGGGGGCCAGCGCCGGCTCCAATGCTCAGGCGAGCAGTTCCCAGGGAGGTGAACTGTGCAGACTCAGGGCCTCCACTGAACGCTCTCTTGAAATCTGCTGATAAGCAGGGTGGCTTCTGATGAGTAAACTGGAGACACCAGATCTCTGTTCTGCAAAGCCGGGCTGGGAGGACGCTTTGGCCCCGCCCCAGGGGAGGGGCTCCCGGAACCAGCCCTCTCCTCCTCCGGGGGCTCAGCGCCTGTATTCCGAGAAGTGCACGGTGCGGAGTGAGCTTTTGCTTTTTCGGCAAAGCCGCGCCCCGTGGCACCTCCGCTTTAAGCTCCTGGACCTTCAGAAGCTGCTCCGCGCTGCCGCCACCACCACTTAGGATCTAAGGGTAGGTGAGGGAAGCAAGGGACCGCTGCACTGATTTTGCAATTAATAAAACCCCGTCGGGGGGCCTCTTTTGAAATCCACGTTTGGCATTATGCGCTTGCAGCACTGTAGGTCCCAAAAGAACTTCAAAGACTACTTATATTCTTTTTTTTTTTTTTTTTTTTTTTTTTTTTGAGATGGAGTCTCTCTCGGTCGCCTGGGCTGGAGTGCAGTGGCACGATCTCGGCTTAGTGCAAGCTCCGCCTCCTGGGTTCACAGCATTCTCCTGCCTCAGCCTCCCAAGTAGCTGGGACTACAGGCGCCCGCCACCACACCCAGCTAATTTTTTGTATTTTTAGTAGAGACGGGGTTTCACCATGTTAGCCAAGATGACCTCGTGATCCGCCCACCTCGGCCTCCCAAAGTGTTGGGATTACAGGCGTGAGCCACCACACCCGGCCAAGACTACTTATATTCTCAATTAAAATGCAACCATGAGTAACAAAATGAGTCTTTGCACCTTGTTGTTATTTTATTTTTAATTTTTATTTATGTTTTTAAATAGAGATGGGGGGGCTCCCGTTCCTGGGCTCAAGCGATCCTCCCTCCTCGGCCTCCCAAAGTCTTGGGATTACAGGTGTGAGCTACCGCGCCCGGCCTATTTCTTTTTAAAATTTTTCTGGCCAGGCTCGGCGGCTCAAGCCTGTAATCCCAGCACTTTTGGAGGCTGAGGCAAGCGGATCACCTGAGGTCAGGCGTTCCAGACCAGCCTGGCCAGCATGGCAAAACTCCGTCTGGAGCAAAAATACAAAATTAGCGAGGCATGGTGGTGCATGCCTGTAGTCCCGGCTACTTGAGAGGCTGAGGCAGGAGAATTGCTTGAACCCCGGGGAAGGAGGTTGCAGTGAGCCACGATCGTGCCACTGCACTACAGCCTGAGCAACAGAGTAAGACTGGTTTAAAAATATATATATGAATTCCATGTGTCACTTGCCCAGCTCCTTGCATGTAACTACAATAAATAACGGGTGTTTCCCCCAAACATTTACCACTAGAGTTAGCTGGCTAGAGCTGGGCATCGAGGTCCACTCTAAAACACAACCTGGAACCTCAAAGGCTGACAGTCTGAACTCCAGGCTCACTCTACGTTGCTTACCCACACAGAGGATGCAATCCCTGGGGTGGGACACTTGGTCACAGCATCTCTGCCCTTAGCTACAGGACCCTCCTCACCAAAACACAATTTTTTTCCTTTCCCGAGGCTGAGTCTCACTGTTTCCCAGGCTGGAGTGCAGTGGTGTGATCTCAGCTCACTGCAACCTCCGCCTCCTGGGTTCAAGTGAGTCTCCTGCCTCAACCTCCCCAGTAGCTGGGATTACAAGCGCACGCCACCATGCCCAGCTAGTTTTTGTGTTTTTAGTAGAGACTGGGTTTCACCATGTTGGCCAGGCTGGTCTCAAACTCCTGACCTCAAATGATCTGCCCACCTCAGCCTCCCAAAGTGCTGGGATTACAGGCATGAGCCACCACACCCAGCCTGCTGTAGTTTTTTAAAAAGCATAATAGGCTGGGCACATTGGCTAACGCCTGTAATCCCAGCACTTTGGGAGGCCGAGGCGGGTGGATCACCTGAGGTCAGGAGTTCAAGACCAGCCTGGCCAACAATTTGAAACCCTGTCTCTACTAAAAATATAAAAATTAGCCTGCCATGGTGGCGCCTGCCTGTAATCCCAGCTACTTGGGAGGCTGAGGCAGGTGAATCGCTTGAACCTGGGAGGGGAGGTTGCAGTGAGGTGAGATCACGCCACTGCACTCCAGCCTGGGCAACAGAATGAGAATCCATCTCAAAAAAACACACAAAAACCAAAAGCATAATAAAAGAAACAAAATGTTAAACACCAGATGTTTGTATCTAAGTGGTAACTGAGAATTTATTTTGAGGGGAAAAGAAACTCAAGTAAGTAAATGTGGAAGGCTAGAAGAGTTAACTTATGCTATTTGTATTTCATAAATGTTTAACATTAAATATTCCTTAAAATATTAAATATTCTTAAAAATTTCAGATAAGGCCGGGCGCGGTGGCTCAAGCCTGTAATCCCAGCACTTTGGGAGGCCGAGACGGGCGGATCACAAGGTCAGGAGATCGAGACCAGCCTGGCTAATACGGTGAAACCCCGTCTCTACTAAAAAATACAAAAAACTAGCCGGGTGAGGTGGCGGGCGCCTGTAGTCCCAGCTACTCGGGAGGCTGAGGCAGGAGAATGGCGTAGACCCGGGAGGCGGAGCTTGCGGTGAGCTGAGATGCGGCCACTGCACTCCAGCCTGGGGACAGAGCGAGACTCCGTCTCAAAAAAAAAAAAAAAAAAAAAAAAAAAAAAAAAAAATTTCAGATAAAATATTTATATTTACTAAAATCTGGCTGGGTGTGGTGGTGCATGCTTGCAGTCCCAGCTACTTGGGAGGCTGAGGCGGGAGGATCATTTGAGCTCAGGATTTCAAGGTTACAGTGTGCTGTGATCATGCCACTGTTCTCCACCCTGGGTAACAGAGCAAGCCCTTGTCTCTGAAAAATTAGTTAATTAATTAAAATCTGTCACCTCTTCATGGTCCTGGAATCAACCTCACACTCACACCTGTATTAATACTTGTGGGCATGAGATGGCTGTATTGTAGACATTGTTTTGCTAGAGCACATCACATTAAAAATATATATAGTTGCCTAGAAGACACTAATGAGTGGTCACATATAACAACCAGGAGGTAATCTTGTCAGAGAAAGCAAAACTGTGAAACAGATTAAAATATGCTTCATCAGGCTGGGCAGAGTGGCTCACGCCTGTAACCTCAGCACTCTGGGAGGCCGAGGCGGGAGGATCACCTGAGGTCACGAGTTCGAGACCAGCCTGGCCAACATGATGAAACCCCATCTCTACTAAAAATACAAAAAGTAGCTAGGCCTGGTGGCGGGCACCTGTAATCTCAGCTACTGGGGAGGCTGAGGCAGAAGAATCACTTGAACCCAGGAGGCAGAGGTTGCAGTGAACCGAGATTACACCACTGCACTCTAGCCTGGGTGACAAAGCCAGACTCTGTCTAAAAACACAAAAAGCAAAAAAAAAAAAAAAAAAGCTTCAATGCTGTTCTTACTGGAATAATAGCACAAGTGAACCAAATACAATACACCATAATGAAGGCATAATTACTGGAATAATAGCACGTGAGAACCAAATACAATATAGCATAATGAAGGTATAATAAAAATATTAGCAAATTATTTTGCAAAGTTTTAATCACAATTGGTTAGTCAAAAGTAATACAGGTCATACTACTGTTCCTAAAGGTTTTCTTTCTTCTTTTTTTTTTTGTTTTGAGACAGGGTCTCACTGTCACCCAGGCTGGAGTGCAGTGGCATGATCATAGCTCACTGAAGCTTCAAACTCCTAGGCTCAAACAATCCTCTTGCCTCAGCCTTCTGAGCAGGTGGGACCACAGGTGTGTGCCACCACACGAGGCTGTTTTTTTTTATGTTTAGTAGAGCCTGGGTCTCATTAGTCTCCAACTCCTGGGCTCAAGTCCAAGCATGATCCACTTTACCCGGCTCTGAAAGATTTTCTATAGATCACATTTTTGTAAGCTAACATTTTTTTTTTTTTTTTTTTTTTCCTGAGATGGATTCTCTCTCTGTCACCCAGGCTGGAGTGCAGCAGCGTGACCTCAGCTCACTGCAACCTCTGCCTCCCGGGTTCAAGCGATTCACCTGCCTCAGCCTCCCAAGTAGGTGGGATTACAAGCATGCACCACCATGCCCGGCTAATTTTTGTATTTTTAGTACAGATGGGGTTTCACCATGTTGGACAGGCTGGTCTTGAACCCCTGGCCTCAGGTGATTCACTTGCCTTGGCCTCCCAAAGTGCTGGGATTATAGGAGTGAGCCACCGTGCCCAGCCACAAATTTTCTAATGGCTAATTATGTTAGAATCATGTACTCTTTTTAAAAGTCATTCAGTGCTAATAGCCTTCTAAAGTATAGTAAATTGAAACAAGCCCTCCGGAAACAACATGGTGTTATTCAGTAACATTGAACACAAGCGGCGGAGCGCAGTGGCTTACTCCTGTAATCCCAGCACTTTGGGAAGCTGAGGTGGGCGGATCACGAAGTCAGGAGATCAAGACCATCCTGGCTAACACGGTAAAATCCCATCTCTACTAAAAATACAAAAAAAAAAATTAGCCGGGCGTGGTGGCAGGTGCCTGTAGTCCCAGCTACTTGGGAGGCTGAGGCAGGAGAATGGCATGAACCCAAGAGGCGGAGCTGCAGTGAGCCAAGATCGCACCCCTGCACTCCAGCCTGGGCGACAGAGCGAGACTCCATCTAAAAAACAAACAAACAAAAAACATTAAACACAAGCAATTTCTACGACCCAGCAATTCCACCTGAGGAAGACACTCAGGAGAAACTGGCATGATTAAGCTGGCTGGGTGTGGTGCCTCATGCTTCTAATCCTAGCACTTTGGGAGGCCTAGATGGGAGGATCCTTTGAGCCCAGGAGTTCAAGACCACCCTGGGCAACATATTGAGAACTAATCTGTACAAAAAATAAACAAAATTAGCTGGACGTGGTGGCACACATCTCGAATCCCAAGTACTTGGGTAGCTGAGGTGGGAGGATGACTTAAGCCTAGGAGGTTGAGGCTGCGCTAAGATCACGCCACTGCACTCCAGCCTGGGTGACAGAGTGAGACTCCACCCCCCAAAAAAAAGAAAAAAAAAAAAAGAGGCTGGGTGCAGTGGCTCATGCCTGTAATCACAGTACTCTGAGAAGCTGAGGTGGGCAGATCACCTGAGGTCAGGAATTTGAGACCAGCCTGACCAACATGGAGAAACCCTGTCTCCTCTAAAAATACAAAATTAGCTGGGTGTAGTGGCGCATACCTGTAATCTTAGCTACTCAGGAGGCTGAGGCAAGAGAATCGCTTGAACCCGGGAGGCGGAGGTTGTGGTGACCCAGGATTATGCCATTGCACACCTGCCTGGGCAACAAGAACAAAACTCCGTCTCAAAAAAACAAACAAACAAACAAAAAAACTGACACTTGTATGACTGGAGGAGCCACATATATGTAAGAATTTTCACAGCAGTACTGTGAACATTCTCAGTTACTGTGATACTCCAATAGCCACCGGAAACTTTAAAAAGAGACTATCATTTAATGTCATAAATGATAACTTACAACATAAAATTCAGGACTGTAGTTACTTCTGAAAGTAAGAAAGGAAATGAGACTGAGAAAAGGTATGTAGAGTTAATAATGATACTATAACAATAATATTCCTTTAAGTAGGATGGTAGGTATACAGATGCTTTTTATATCTGTGTGTATAAAATATTTGCTAATAAATGTAATATTTCTTATCAATACATTAAATACCAATACACTGCCGTCCAGGCGCAGTGGCTCACACCTGTCATCCCAGCACTTTGGGAGGCCGAGGCAGAGCAGATCACAATGTCAGGAGATGGACACCATCCTGGCCAACATGGTGAAACTCCATCTCTACCAAAATACAAAATATTAGCCAGGCGTGGTGGCATGTGCCTGTAATCCCACCTACTCGGGAGGCCGAAGCAGGGGAATCGTGTGAACCCAGGAAGCGGAGGTTGCAGTAAGCCAAGATTGCACCACTGCACTCCAGCCTGGCGACAGGGAAAGACGCCGTCTCAAAAAAAAAACAAAAACCAATACATTAAAATAATATAAATGTCTTGAAAGAGCACAGTGAACACAGTTTGAAATGTGATTTAATATAAACATTGTCATTCAAAATAAGTCATGCCATGGAAATATGCCCATATGTCACATGAATAAGGGAAGTTGCAGAACATATATATCATTTGAGACCCCATTTTTGAACAAAGAAATCTCTATGTGTGTCTACATCCAGGTATGGTATATGGTTATATATCCATGTCTATATATCTATATAAAAAAGGAAACATTATTCATTTGTTTATATTTTTGAGACAGGGTCTGGCTCTGTCACTGTCCAGGCTGGAGTTCAGTGGTGCAATCTCAACTCACTACAATCTCTGCCTTCTGGGTTCAAGCGCTGGGATTTTGTTGTGAGCTATCTTTATAATGGAAAAAGTGGGAGAAATTTATATTACAAAGTGATATGATTACAGTATAAGAACTGTGGCAGGCCGGGCGCGGTGGCTCAAGCCTGTAATCCCAGCACTTTGGGAGGCCGAGACGGGCGGATCACGAGGTCAGGAGATCGAGACCATCCTGGCTAACACAGTGAAACCCTGTCTCTACCAAAAAATACAAAAAACTAGCTGGGCGAGGTGGCGGGCGCCTGTAGTCCCAGCTATTCCGGAGGCTGAGGCAGGAGAATGGCGTAAATCCGGGAGGTGGAGCTTGTAGTGAGCTGAGATCTGGCCACTGCACTTCAGCCTGGGCGGCAGAGCGAGACTCCGTGGCCACTGCACTTCAGCCTGGGCGGCAGAGCGAGACTCCGTCTCAAAAAAAAAAAAAAAAAGAACTGTGGCAATATTTGACTGAATCTTCCCCTTCCTCCTCCTAGAAATTATGCAAAGTGATAGGGAGATATGGTGGTAGGGGGGAATGAGGCAGAAATCCCATATTCAACAAAACTAGGAGACACAAAGTCACTGGAGACTCCAAGACCTGCACAAGGGCTACCAAAGTTACATGGGAAGAGGCAGATGCAGATCCCAGAAAACACCAGCAAAAATAGACTCTCTGAAGATGAGCCGTTCGTGCCACAGTGCAAACATGTGTTGTTTGAAACAAGCAGAGCAGAGCAGGGATAAAAAGAACTGAGGGCAAGGCTCAATCAAGCAGAAAGGGAGTTGAAACCCTTGTAACCCAAGGGGTGAAGATGCCCAAGGGGTGTAACCCAAGGTTAAGGTCCGAACACCCAGCTCACCTTCCTAGGGAGGGCGTGGGAAAAGAATCAGCCTTCCAAGTAAATTCAATGTGTGTCTCTAACATTCTGTTTTGGCCAGCACGGAAACTCACACCTGTAATCCAAACACTTTGGGAGGCCAAGGCGAGAGGATTGCTTGAGCCCGGGAATGCAAGACCAGCCTGGTTATCATAGCAAGACTCTCTCTCTCTTTTTTTTTTTGGGGGGGACAGAATCTTTCTGTGGCCCAGGCTGGAGTGCAGTGGCACGATCTCAGCTCACTGCAACCTCTGACTCCCGGATTCAAGCGATTCTCCTGCCTCAGCCTCCCGAATAGCTGGGTCCACAGGTGCCTGCCACTATGCCCAGCTAATTTTTGTATTTTTAGTAGAGACGGGGTTTCACCATGTTGGGCAGGATGATCTTGATCTCTTGACCTTGTGATCTGCCTGCCTCGGCCTCCCAAAGTGCTGGGATTACAGGTGTGAGCCACCTGGTCTGGCTTGGAGACAATGTCTTTAAAGAGGTGATTATGTTAAAATGAGGTCTTCAGAGTGAGCCCTAATTGAATCTGACCGGTGTCCTTGTAAGAAGAGAAAATTTGGACATGGAGAGACATCAGAAGCATGTGAGTGTGCTGGGCACAGTGGCTTATGCCTGCAATCCCAACACTTTGGGAGGCCGAGGTAGACAGATCACTTGAGGCCAGGAGTTCAAGACTAGCTGGGGCAACATGGCAAAACACTGTCTCTAATAAAAATACAAAAATTAGTCCGGCGTGATAGTGCACGCCTGTAATCCCAGCTACTCGTGAGGCTGAGGCAGGAGAACTGCTTGAACTGGGAGGCAGAGGTTGCAGTCAGCTGAGATTGTGCCACTGCACTCCAGCCTGGGTGACACAGCGAGACTCTGTCTCAAAAAAAAAAGATCTGAGGCCGGGCGTGGTGGCTCAAGCCTGTAATCCCAGCACTTTGGGAGGCCGAGACGGGCGGATCACGAGGTCAGGAGATCGAGACCATCCTGGCTAACACAGTGAAACCCCGTCTCTACTAAAAAATACAAAAAACTAGCCGGGCGAGTTGGCGGGTGCCTGTAGTCCCAGCTACTCGGGAGGCTGAGGCAGGAGAATGGCGTAAATCCGGTAGGCAGAGCTTGCAGTGAGCTGAGATCCGGCCACTGCACTCCAGCCTCGGCAACAGAGCAAGACTCCGTCTCAAAAAAAAAAAAAAAAAAAAAAGATCTGGGCCGGGCACAGTGGCTCATGCCTGTAATCCCAGCACTTTGGGAGGCTGAGGCCGGTGGATCATCTGAGGTCAGGAGTTCCAGACAAGCCTGGCCAACAGGGTGAAACCTCGTCTCTACTAAAACTACAAAAATTAGCAGGGTGTGGTGTCATGCACCTATAATCCCAGCTACTTGGGAGGCTAAAGCAGGAGAATTGCTTGAACCCGGGAGGTGGACGTTACGGTGAGCCAAGATCCCTGTACTCCAGCCTGGGCAACAGAGCGAGATTCTGTCTCAAAAAAAACCAAAAACAAACAAACAAAAAAAACTGTCTGAAAAAAACTTAATGAATTATTTCCAAGAAGGAAAAACAAAAATACAAATATAGAGATTCATGGAAAAGATGACAAAATAAGACAAAACTGACAAAATCCAGGAAAGAAGCAGAAGGGAGCCAGGCACCTGTAATCTCAGCAGTCTGGGAGGCCAAAGCAGAAGGATTGCTTGAGGCCAGGAGTTCAAGACCAGCATAGGCAACAAAGTGAAGCACTGTCTCTACAAAACATCAAAAAATCATCCAGGCATGGTGACAAGTGCTTGTGGTCCCAGCTACACAGGAGGCTGAGGTAGGAGTAAAGCTTGAGCCCCGGAGGTTGAGGCTGCAGTTCATGCAGTTCATGAGACATGTTCATGCCACTGCACTCCAGCTTGGGCGACAGAATGGGACCCTGTCTCGAAAGGGAAAAAAAAAAAGGATGTAGAAGGAAAAAACATAACTATCACACTGGGCATGGTGGCACGTGCCTATAATGCCAACTACTCAGGAGGCTGAGGCAGGAGGATCACTTGATCCCAGGAGTTCAAATCCGGCCTAGGAAACATATTGAGACACCATCTCCAAAAAACAGGTAAAATAACCATCACAGAAGTGAAGATGAAGCTAAAAGGAGCAAAAATAAAAGTGGACACTATGAAAAATATACTAACCAATATGGATAAAAATGAGAAAAGCAAACAATATAAACCAAAAAAATTAAATGTAATTAGAGAAAAAATGATAGTTGGCCAGGTGCAGTGGCTCACGCTTGTAATCCCAGCACTTTGGGAGGCCAAGGTGGGTGGATCACCTGAGGTTGGGAGTTCAAGACCAGCCTGGCCAACAAGACCAACCCTGTCTCTACAAAAAATACAAAAATTAGCCAGGCGAGGTGGTGCACACCTGTAATCCCAGCTACTTGGGAGGCTGAGGCAAGAGAATTGCTTGAACTTGGGAGGGGGAGGTTGCAGTGAGCACCACTGCACTCCAGCCTGGGTGATAAAGTGAGACTCTATCTCAAAAAAAAAAAAAAAAAAAAAATATATATATATATATATATAGCTAAAGAAGACAGACCAAAGACAGCCAACATGCACAATTGAAATTTCCAATGAAGATAACCAAAACATTAGAACAAATAAGTATTTAACTGGGTGTGGTGACTTGAACCTGTAGTCCCAGCTATTAGGTAGGCTGAGGTAGGAGGATCACATGAGGCCAGGAGTTCAAGGCCAGCCTCAGCAACAGAGTAAGACTCCCCATCTCTAAATATAAATAAATATTTAAAGATATACAGGTCAGGCGTGGTGGCTCATGCCTGTAATCCTAGTACAGTACTTTGGGAGGCCAAAGTAGGAGGATCACTGGAGGTCAGGAGTTCAAGACTAGCCTGGGCAACATGAGACACCCCCCCACCCACCCAACCCCTGTCTCTACAAAAAAAAAAAAAAAAAAATTCACTGGGCGTGGTGGCGCACACCTGTTGGGAAACTAAGGTGGGAGGATGGCTTGGGCCCCAGGGTGGAAGCTACGGTGAGCTGTGATCGTGACACTGCACTCCAGCCTGAACAACAGAGCAAGACCCTGTCTCAAAAAAATAAATGAATAAAGTATGAGCCAGTGATTTTTTGTTTTAAAACAAGCCAAGCCATCATTCACACACAAAGGCTAGAAACGATAGTTTTGAACATACAGGAATTCTGGGGATATTTTTCCCATGGGAATATTTTTCTTTTTTTGAGACAGAGTTTCGTCTTGTTGCCCAGGCTGGAGTGCAATGGCGTGATCTTGGCACACCGAAACTTCTGCCTCCTAGGTTCAAGCGATTCTCCTGCCTCAGCCTCCTGCGTAGCTGGGAATACAGGCATGTGCCACCACGCCTGGCTATTTTTGTATTTTTAGTAGAGACAGGGTTTCTCCATGTTGGTCAGGCTGGTCTCAAACTCCCGACCTCAGGTGGTCCACCCGCCTCGGCCTCACAAAGTGCTGGGATTACAGGCATGGACCACTGTGCCCGGCCTCCCATGGGAATGTTTTTCTTGAGGAAACTGCTAATGAATAAACATTACTCACCAATGGATAGCAAAGGGAACTTCAGCAAAGGGACAAGCAGGAGCACTGAGTGTATAGACCTGCAAAACTAAGACTAAACAAACCCAGGTTTTGGGGAGAAAAAACAATGTAAATGTTATCTACTCTGACAATATAGAAATGATGCAATAGAAAAATTAGGAGGACAAAGATTATGGAATAAACAAAGGTGAGTTTTTGCAGGCTGTTTCATCTATAATAACTGAGAGTTAAAAGATTATTTAAATCACATTTAATTAACAGTGTAAGAATAATATTAAGAAAAACAACATTGCTGGCTAAAATCAGATAATAGGTCAGTCACCATGGCTGGCACCTGTAACCCCAGCACTTTGAGAGGCTGAGGCAGGAGGATCGCTTGAGGCTAGCTACTTGGGAGGCTGAGGTGAGAGTATCATTTGAGCCCAGGAGTTCAAAGCTGCAGTGAGCTAATGATTGCGCCGCTGCACTTTATTTAGCCTGGGTGACACAGTGAGACTCCATCTCAAAAAAAAAATAAAAAGGGCCAGGTGTGGCAGCTCATGCTTATAATCCAGGCAGGCAGATCACTTGAGGTTGGGAGTTCGAGACCAGCCTAACCAACATGGAGAAACACCATCTCTACTAAAAATACAAAATTAGCTGGGCATGGTGGTGCATGCCTGTAATCCCAGCTACTCGGGAGGCTAAGGCAGGGCAAGCGCTTGAACCCAGGAGGTGGAGGTTGCAGTGAGCTGAGATGGCACCACTGCACTCCAGCCTGGGCAACAAGAGTGAAACTCTGTTTCCAAAAAAAAAAAAAAAAAGAATTCTTGAATCCATACTGATACAAATTCATTCACTCATTCACTCATTCACGGAGGAGAAGGGAAAGTTCTTCCTTACAGCAGAATTCCAACCAATAAGTGTGAAATGAATGATGAAAGCAGAAAATTGGCCAGGTGCAGTGGCTCACTTCTGAATCCTACCTAGCAATTTGGTAGGCCAAAGTGGGAGGATCGCTTGAGGCAGGAATTCAAGACCAGCCTGAGCAACACAGCTTTTCAGAGACCTTGTCTCTAAAAAAAAATTAGCCAGGCACGATGGTGGATCACTTGAGCCCAGGAGGTTGAGGTTGCAGTAAGCAGTGACTGCGCCACTGCACTCCAGCCTGGGCACCAGAGTGAGACCCTATCTCAAAAATATATATGAAATAAAAAATGAATAGAAAATTACCACTTGCAAACTGTTAGGTTTGAGATTTGATTTTACCCTACTTACAAACTAATACATCAGCCTCTTGCTTGTTTTATGGATGTGGCCTAAGAAACAAGACTCCTGGCCAAGCACGGATAATAGGTCAGTCACCATGGCTGACACCTGTAATCCCAGGACTTTGGGAGGCTGAGGCAGGTGGATCACGAGGTCAGGAGATCGAGATCATCCTGGTCAACATGGTGAAACCCTGTCTCTACTGAAAATACAAAAATTAGCTGGGTGTGGTGGCGCGTGCCTGTAGTCTCAGCTACTCAGGAGGCTGAGGCAAGGAGAATCACTTAAACCCAGGAGGCAGAAGCTGCAGTGAGCCAAGATCGTGCCCCTGCACTGTAGCCTGGGTGACAGAGCAAGACTCTGTCTCAAAAAAAAAAAAAAAACAAAAAACAAGTCTCCTGTCTCAAAGAACTTTATTGCTTACAGCATAGCAAGCAGCACAGGCAGTACAATAATTGCATCACTTCCCTTTTCCCTCCAACTTCCATGGGGTAACACGACATGACCCAGATGGATGCCTCAAAGACGGTGGGTTTGGATTACAGCTAAGGAACACTCAGCTCGGGGAATCTACTGTTTGTGTTTTTGTTTTTTATTGTTTTTTATTTATTTTTTATTTTTTAGAGATAGAGTTTCGCTCTTGTTGCCCAGGCTGGAATGCAATGGTGCTATTTTGACTTACCGCAACCTCCACTTCCTGGGTTCAAGCTATTCTCCTGCCTCAGCCTCCCCAGTAGCTGGGATTACAGTGCCATCACACCTGGCTCATTGTGTATTTTTTTAGTAGAGATGGGTTTTCTCCATGTTGGTCAGGCTGGTGTCAAACTCCCAACCTCAGGTGATCTGCCCACCTCGTTTATTGTTTTATTGTTTTATTTTTGTAGAGATGGGGTCTCACTGTGTTGCCTAGGCTGGTCTCGAACTCCTGGCCTCAAAGGATCCTCCACCTTCACCTTCCAAAGTTCTGGGATGGCTGGGCGCAGTGGCTCACACCTGTAATCCCAGCACTTTGGGAGGCCAAGCGGGGGAAATCACCTGAAGTCAAGAGTTTGAGACCAGCCAGGCCAACATGGTGAAGCCCTGTCTCTACAAAAATACAAAAATTAGCCAGGCGTGGTGGCGGGCACCTATAGTCCCAGCTACTCAAGAGGATGAGGCAGGAGAATCACTTGAACCCAGAAAATGGAGGCTGCAGTGAGCCGATATCGCGCCACTGCACTCCAGTCTGGGCAACAGAGTGAGCAGAGTGAGACTCCACCTTAAAAAAAAAAAAAAAAAAAAAAAAAAATGCTGGATTTATAGACATGAGCCACTATGCCAGGCTGAAATCTATTGTTTTTATACCAAGCAGTGGGCAAGCCTGCTCTTTGTCCAGGAGGAAACATTAACTTGTCTCTGAAGATTAGTAGCTGTATAAACAACTCTGAGAAAAGCCCCAAATAAAGAGCATTCTTGGGCCTTGCATTCTTGGCACACACAGCAAGACATGTAAGCACGCAACAGATCCATGGAGGACTTTCGTACAAAGATCACAGTAATAATTGTTTCAGGCAAAAATTATTGATGGGCTGGGCACAGTGGCTCATGCCTGTAACCCCAGCACTTTGGGAGGCTGAGGCAGGAGGACTGCTTGAGCCTAGGAGTTTGAAACTCACCCAAGCAACATAGCATGACCTTATCTCTAAAAAAAAAAAAAAAGTTTTAAATTAGCCAGGCATAGTGGTGTACACCTGAAGTCTCAGCTACTCAGGAGGCTGAGATAAGAAGCTGAGCCCAGGAGGTTCAGGCTGCAGTAAGCCGTGTGATTGAGCTACTGCACTCCAGCCTGGACGACACAGTGAGACCCTGTCTCAAAAACAACAACAAAATCGATGGATGCTTAAATTAGTAGGCACTGTTCTGATGAAAAACAGAACAGTCACATATTTTCCCACAAAATGTTTATTAAATGCTTATTAAATACAAAGAAAAGCTAGTAACTTTAAAGTAGAGCAATCTGGCAAATATTAACCAAGTGAACAAAGTTAACATCACCAGGAATGAGAAAAACTGACATCATGTGACTCTTCCTATGATGCCTTGAAAAGGACACATACTCTCTGGTGTTCTTGCAAAAAATGAACAACCTGGTTTTTTTTTTTTTTTGATAACGGAGTCTTGCTCTATAGCCCAGGCTGGAGTGCAGTGGCGTGATCTCCACTCACCGCAACCTCCGCCTCCCGGGTTCAAGTGATTCTCCTGCCTCAGTCTCCTGAGTAACTGGGATTACAGGCGTGCAGCACGATGCCCAGCTAATTTTTTGTATTTTTAGTAGAGACGGGATTGCACCATATTGGCCAGGACGGTCTCAATCTCTTGACGTCATGGTCCACCCACCTTGGCCTCCCAAAGGGCTGGGATTACGGGCATGAGCCACTGCGCCCGGCCATAACCTGCATTTAAACATAAGAAACTATCAGGGGGCCGGGCGCAGTGGCTCACGCCTGTAATCCCAGCACTTTGGGAGGCCGAGGTGGGCGGATCACAAGGTCAGGAGATCGAGACCATGGTGAAACCCCGTCTCTACTAAAAATACAAAAAATTAGCCGGGCGCGGTTGTGGGCGCCTGTAGTCCCAGCTACTCGGGAGGCTGAGGCAGGAGAATGGCGGGAACCCGGGAGGCGGAGCTTGCAGTGAGCCGAGATCGCTCCACTGCACTCCAGCCTGGGCGACAGAGCGAGACTCCGTCTCAAAAAAAAAAAAAAAAAAAAGAAACTATCAGGCCAGGTGCAGTGGCTCATGCATTTAATCCTAGCACTTTGGGAGGCCAAGGCAGGTAGATGACCTGAGGTCAGGAGTTTGAGACCAGCCTGGCTAACATGCCGAAACCCTAACTCTACTAAAAGTACAAAAATTAGCCCAGCATGGTGGTGGGTGCCTGTAATCTCAGCTACTCCGGAGGCTGAGGCAGGAGAATCACTTGAACCCGGGAGGCGGAGGCTGCAGAGAGCAGAGATAGCGCCACTGCACTCCAGCCTGGGCAAAAGAGCGAGAGCGAGACTCCGTCTTTAAAAAATTTGAAAAAAAAAAAATCATAAGGAAACATCAACTAACCCTTAGGTAAGGAACAGTCTGTAAAATAACAGGACAGTACTGAAAAAAAATGCCAAGATCATTAAAGACTGAAAAATTGCAGAACTGTTCCAGACTGAAGAACGTGACAAGTAAATGTGAAGAGTAATTCTAGATAAATAGAATCCTGGGCCAGAGATAGAACATTCATGATATAATTAGCAAAATTTGAATGAAATCTATAGATTGGATTCTGCATCAATGTTAATTTCTTATTCCAGGGTTAAATGTGATGTTTACAATAGAAGGATCTGTGGGTAGAGTATGGGAATTCTTCTTACTGTTTTTTACAAATTCTTTTTATGTTTGAGACAGGTCTCGCTCTGTCACTCAGGCTGGAGTGTAGTGCTGCGATTCTGGCTCACTGCAACATCCGCCTCCCAGGTTCAAGCAATTCTGCCTCAGCCACACAAGTAGGTGGGAATACAGGCATGCGCCACGACACCTGGTTTTTTTTTTTTTTTGCTTTAAATTCAGGGAAACGTGCACAATGTGCAGTTTTGTTACACAGATATACATATGCCATGGTGGCTTGCTGCACCCATTAACCCATCCTCTAGGTTTTTTTTGTTTGTTTGTTTTTGAAAGAGTCTCACTCTGTCGCCCAGGCTAGAGTACAGTGGCACCATCTCGGCTCACTGCAAGCTCCACCTCCTGGATTCATGCCATTCTCTCACCTCAGCCTCCAGAGTAGCTGGGACTACAGGCGCCGGCCACCATGCCCAGTTAATTTGTTTTTTGTATGTTTAGTAGAGACGGGTTTCACCACGTTGGTCAGGCTGGTCTCGAACTCCTGATCTCGTGATCCGCTCACCTCGGCCTCCCAAAGTGCTGGGATTACAGGCGTGAATCACTGTGCCTGGCCTTTTTTTTTTTTTTGAGGAGTCTCGCTCTGTTGCCCAGGCTAGAGTGCAGTGACATGATCTTGGCTCACTGCAACTTCCATCTCCAGAATTCAAATGATTCTCCTTCCTCAGCCTCCTAAATAGCTGGGATTACAGGCGTGCGCCACCACACCCAGCTAACTTTTTATATTTTTGGTAGAGATGGGGTTTCACCATGTTGGCAAGGTTGGTCTTGAACTCCTGACCTCAAGTCATCTGCCCACCTCGGCCTCACGAAGTACTGGGATTACAGGTGTGAGCCACTGTTCCTGGCCTTTTTTTTTTGAGACAGAGTCTGGCTCTGTCACTCAGGCTGGAGTGCAGTGGCATGATCTTGGCTCACTGCAACCTCTGCTTCCTGAGTTCAAGCAATCCTCATGCCTCAGCCTCCCTAGTAGCTTGGATCACAGATGCACACCACCAGGCTAGGCTAATGTTTGTATTGTTACAGAGACGGGGTTTCACCATGTTGGCCTGGATGGTCTTGAACTCCTGACCTCAAGTGATCTGCCCGCCTCGGCCTCCCAAAATGCTGGGATTACAAGCATGCGCCACCATGTCTGGCCTCCTCATAACATTTTTAACAGCAGTTATAATAAATCTGAATGCACACCATGTAATGCCTATGGAACTAATAACTCATCTTCTATTGTGCAGTGCTACTAGTCACATATATAGATGTTTTTGTGATTCTCAAATACACAAACCCACCTAAAAGCATCATATATCCAGATGTTCACTGCAGCCTGAATAGCAGATTAGGAACAACTTAAACATTAGTCAGTAGGTGACCAGTTAGTTGTGTCATTCTTTTTGAGACAGGGTCAGCTCTGTCGCCCAGGCTGAAGTGCAGTGGCAAGATCATAGCTGACTGCAACCTCCGCCTCCCAGATTCCAGCGATCCTCCCACCTCAGCCTCCGAAGTAGCTGGGACCACAGACGTGCAGCACCACACCCGGCTAATTTTTGTATATTTTGTATAGATGGAGTCTCGCTATGTTGCCTCGACTGATCTTGAACTCTCAGGCACATGTGATGCCCCCGCCTCAGCCTCCGAAAGTGCCGGGATTACAGGCGTGAGCCACTGAGCCCTGGCCCCTAGTTGTGTCATTCTTACAAAGAACATCACGCAGCTGTTACCGAGGACTTCCTATTAGTCTTGATATAGCACAATCTCCAAGACACTTAAAGTATAACACACCCTACAGTGTGTATTATGAATTGCCATTTGTGTGAGGAAATGATTATATTCATATATAAGTTTATACATTCAGAAAGCATTCCGAAAATTCATAGAGTATCCAGGGGTAACTTTGTCTCTAGTGTTGAACTAGAGGTGGGAGGAAGATTTAATTTCCACTACATGCCCTTTGGTGCCTTTTGAATTCAGAACAATTTCCATTATTTATTAAAAATAAAATATCAGCTGGGCGCGGCAGCTCACGCCTGTAATCCCAACACTTTGGAAGGCCGAGGCGGGAGGATCACTTGAACTCAGGAGGATCACTTGAACTCTGAAGTTTGAGACCACCCTGGGCAACACAGCGAGACCCTATGTCTACAAAAATAATATAAATAAAGTAAAATATCACGTGTTACGGAATCCCTGGTATTTGGCGGGACACTGGATACTGGAAACAATTGTGGAGCTCTTTGGAAATTTACCTTAATAGGGAGTCCTCTCAAAGGCAGGAATGACTCTACAAGGGTGAGTTTTCAAATGTGCCATGGGGGCCTCGGGCCTCAGCAGCATCCAGAGCCCTACGGACGGGCAGGTTCTTACGTCTCAACTCCCATCGCACCAGTTCTGCAGCTTTCTAAAGGTATCCAGCACTTTCTACCTTGCATTCTATCTTCATCTTCGCTAGGCCTCACAGCACCGCATGATCCCGGGGCAGGGTGCTTATCAGACTCGCGTGTGTCTCCAAGCCACCTAGGGCACCGTCAAGCACAGGGTCCAGAAAGCTCCAATGAAAGAGATAAAAGCGCGAACCCGGGGGGCGGAGCTTGCAGTCAGCCGAGATCGCGCCACCGCACTCTAGCCAGGGCGACAGAGCCAGACTCTGTCTCAAAAAAAGAAAGAAAGGCATAAAATCAGCAAAGAAAGGAGACTGAGGAGCAAACCGCGAGAGTAGAGGCGGGAGGAGGCCCACCCTACGCCCTGCCCCCGCGAAGCACAAGCCCCGCCTGCGTCCTGGGCTCCCGGGTCCACAAAGCTGGGCCCCGCTGAGCTGCGACTCCGGAACCAAGGAGCACGGTCGGCCGGGAATAGGCTCCTCCCGTGCGCAATGACGCCGCGGCCGCCGCGCGAGGGGTGGGACCGTAGGCGCCGTGCAGCCACGGACCAATGGGCGGGCGCCGGACGACCTGTGGCCCAATGGCGGAGGCGCGCGGGCACGCTGGGGGCGGGCCGGACGCGCCGACTTTTCCAGAAGACCCGGATAGTTCCTCCTGGCCACGCCGCGCCGGCTCTGGGTTCTCAGCCTCGTTTCCTTTTCCTCCGCTGGAGCAGCGATGGCGGCGGTGAAAACCCTGAACCCCAAGGCCGAGGTGGCACGAGCGCAGGCGGCCCTGGCGGTCAACATCAGCGCGGCGCGGGGTCTGCAGGACGTGCTAAGGACCAACCTGGGGCCCAAGGGCACCATGAAGATGTGAGGCGGGGCTGAAGGGAGGGCCGGGTGGGCACCGCGCGCCGCCACGCACCTGGCTGGTCCGGGACCACGGGCTGGAGCCCGCCGCCTCGGGGCTCCGCAGCCGCCCTTCTCCGCGTCCTTCGGGGTCGGTCCTGTTCTCTGCTAAGCCCCACCGTCCCAGCCATTTCTTCCAGCGTTCATGCCGTCTCTGGGGAGAACAAAGCGTCTCTAGAGCGCGGCGTTCCCCTCCCTTTGGGGCTTCCAGGCACTCTGAGGACTCGGCACAATCTCTGCGGGGACGGGGTGGGCACTACACCTGTTCCTCCAGCCTGCGGGAGATAACTAGCCCCATATCCCTGGCTCCGTAAGATCTGGGAAGAGCCCGTTTTCTAATGGGACTTTTAGTTATCGTTGAAAAGTCACTTCTGATTCATTTCTGTCCCTTAAACAGGCTCGTTTCTGGCGCTGGAGACATCAAACTTACTAAAGACGGCAATGTGCTGCTTCACGAAATGGTGAGAGGTGCTCTGCTCTAGGTCAGAAAGGTCCTGATTTTCCGTAGATTGTTTGCTTTGTGGAAAGATTTGCAGTGTCCGTTTTCAAGGCAGGAGAACATTTAGAAGTGGCATGTGATCAGTAATAGTACAGTGCCTGGAGTCTGACAGCTCTGCCTTTGAATTCCTGCTTTTTTGCTATTCACAGTCTGGGCTAAAGGACTGTAATTGTATATTAAAGTTAATTATTATAAAATTTGAAAAATTGAGAGGTTGACACAATCACATGGGCAAAATGCATGAGGATGATTTTTCTTTTTTTCTTTTTTTTTTTTTTTTTTTAGTTTTTATTAGACGAAGTGTTGCTGTGTCGCACAGTGGCACAATCTTGGCCCACTGCAACCTCCACCTCCCGGATTCAAGCGATTCTTCTGTCTTAGCCGCCCAAGTAGCGAGGATTGCAGGCTCGGGCCACCACTCCCAGTTAATTTTTGTATTTTTAGTAGAGAGAGGATTTCACTGTGTTGGCCAGGCTGGTCTTGAACTCCTGACTTCAGGTGATCCGCCCGCCAAAAGTGCTGGGATTACTAGGCGTGAGCCACCGCACGCAGCCGGTTTTTCTCTTTTTAAAACAGCAGTTTCTCCGTTAGGTCTCATCTGCATCTCCAAGTGGAGGGGATTGAAATCTGTCTCTTTGCAAGTCTTAGGGATGGAGAATATGAGATTATTGGGGGGAGTATGCGTTTTACTCATCCCCTGAATTCCCAAAACTTAGCAGTTCAAGAACAGGAAATGATTTCCTGCTGATTTGAGTTCAGAATAATACTTAGGGTTTTACTAGTAGCGTACCAAGCTATCAACATCCAAATGAAATATCTTTAGTAAGGACTTGGTAACCTAGGAGGTGTAGTGTTTGTTTTTAGTGGGCTCAATGGTGGCCCGTGTTGGAAAAGTGGAGCATAGTTAAACTTGATGTCAGAATTGTTTGGGGGCTGGGTGTGGTGGCTCATGCTTGTAATCCCAGCACTTTGGAAGGCTGAGGTAGGTGGCTCATTTGAGGCCAGGAGTTCACGACCAGCCCTGGCCAACGTGGTAAGACTCTGTCTCTACAAAAAATACAAAAATTAGCCGGACGTGGTCCTGCACGCCTGTTGTCTCAGCTACTCCAGAGGCGGAGGCAGGAGAATCGATTGCTTGAACCTGGGAGGCTGAGGTGTCATTGAGCCGAGTTTGTGCCACTGCACTCCAATGTAGGTGACAGAGACTGTCTCCAAAACAAAACAAAAAATTATTTGGGTTTTAGTGTGTGAGAAATACAGCATAAGTAGAGAGAAGCACGTTGAACATTTACAATTTAAGAAAAAATTATAAAATGGACACACACAACCACCACTGTAGCTAAGAAATAAATTGTTGCTACCACCTCAGAAGTCTCCTCCCACTGGAACCTCTCTCCAATCTCCAGAAGTCTTTCAGTTTTCTTTGAAAAAATTACAAACCTACAAAAATAATTACGACGTGTGTGCCCTTTAGGAGATACCTGACTTATTCTCACTAGAGCCATACACTTGCCATAAAGAGGCAAGGATGTAAAATTATGTTTTACTGTTAACTGGTAGCTCTGTCATTTTGAGTAAACTTTTACTTAGCCTCAAGCTTCCTCATCTGTAAAGTAGAGATAACCTGGGAAATAAATTACACATGAAAACGTTTCAATCATAATTGCATGTGCGTGATAGCTAATCGAAGTAATTTGTAGCCAAACACTTGGGTAGCTTTTTCAAGTAGATAGCACTTAAAGAGGCCCTTCCTACATTTTGTTTGTGTTATATTTAGACTGCTTCATGTTGTTTTAAGTGATTCATTCTTTTTCTACTTTCAGCAAATTCAACATCCAACAGCTTCCTTAATAGCAAAGGTAGCAACAGCCCAGGATGATATAACTGGTGATGGTACGACTTCCAATGTCCTAATCATTGGAGAACTACTGAAACAGGCGGATCTCTACATTTCTGAAGTATGCACAACTCTTGTTTCTGTAATATTTTATTGTATATAGGAAGTGTCTGATACTTATTTATACAAATTGATGTGCTGTTAATAGCTGAGGCCATACAGTAGAACTAGGGGGCTTAAATCTGGGTCTTTGTCCTGGTCTAAAACAAATTGTGACCTTGGACAGGTTATGGAACCTTTCTTGGCCTGAAAATAATTTTGTAATGAAGTTGCATTGCCTATGTGATTTGTATCTGTCCTTAGTGTAGATTAATAATTTAGATCTAAAAGTGGAATGTTTAGGACTAGGAATATTTGTTAGGAAAAAAGCATCCAAAAGCTTATATTTGGATAAATTCCACTTTTTTAAGCCCTGACTAGTTCCAAGGTTAAAACAAACCTCAGTGAGTATGAATCTGTTGTCAGAATTTCCTGGAAAAAGAGAGCAGTCTTTATTAAATAATTAGTAAATGATGTGAATTAGTTTGAGATTACCTATAGAAAAGAGAATAGTCCAAGCGTGGTCGCTCACACCCGTAATCCCAGCACTTTGAGAGGCCGAGGTGAGCGGATCACCTGAGGTCGAAAGTTCGAGACCAGTCTGACCAACATGGAGAAACCCCATCTCTGCTAAAAATACAAAAATTAGCCGGGCATGGTGGCGCATGCCTGTAATCCCAGCTACTTGGGAGGCTGAAGTAGGACAATCGCTTGAACCCAGGAGGCAGAGGATGTGGTGAGTCGGGATCGTGCCATTGCCTCCAGCCTGGGCAACAAGTGCGAAACGCCGTCTCCAAAAAAAAAAAAAAGAAAGAAAGAAAAGATAGAATAATGTTACCATCTGCGAGTCCTTGGTTGGGACACAGTGTCAATTTTGAAATGATTCAGAGTGGTTTGCACAGTGAATACCCAAGTGTGCTTTATAGTTTCCTTGGCTTTGACCCTGTGCTAGAGCATTACCTGTTCTTCTCCTCTGCATTGAAAGGAATATTTATCCTTTTAAATGTATTCTGAAAGCCAGCACATTATATTACCTCGTGTTCAAAGGTATGATGATCCAGAATACCCCTTCAGGAATTAACTGAACTTTGTCAGGAACTGTGGTTGTACCTACTTGATGCAAGTGTTAATGTGTGTTTATTGTAGGGCCTTCATCCCAGAATAATCACTGAAGGATTTGAAGCTGCAAAGGAAAAGGCCCTTCAGTTTTTGGAAGAAGTCAAAGTAAGCAGAGAGATGGACAGGGAAACACTTATAGATGTGGCCAGAACATCTCTTCGTACTAAAGTTCATGCTGAACTTGCAGATGTCTTAACAGAGGTATATATTAAATGTTGTCTGTGTCTGGTATAATACACCTATATAGAAAATCTCTGATAGTAGAAACATGAATATAATTCCCAATTTCAATTACAAGGTGCTGTATAGGTTCATTTTTGGGGCAATAATACCTAATTTGTGTCTCTAAAATGAGGAAATTCAAATAATAGTATACGTAACTGGGTTATAAAAGTAAAATTGAGGCTTTCATTAAAAGGTTTGTAAAGTGGAGATTTTGTTACTAGAAAGCTTCCAAGTTACCAGTATTTTTAATGAAACAGGAGAATTGTTAATGTTAATTAATGTTAATGTTTGGGAATTACAGATTGAGATTTCAGAAATGTAAATGGCTTCAGTTGTTGCTGTTTACATATATTCTGTTTGCTCATAGAAAAAGACTTAAATCAGTGTATAATTGTAAAATGAAACTGTCTAGCCTTCGGAAAAGCAAGATGTTTCTGCTGCTGCAAATTGAATTTACTTAATGGTTATGCTCCTCCAATTGCAGGCTGTAGTGGACTCCATTTTGGCCATTAAAAAACAAGATGAACCTATTGATCTCTTCATGATTGAGATCATGGAGATGAAACATAAATCTGAAACTGATACAAGGTAGGTGGTAGAATACTGTGAAATACTAATGATCAGGCATGGGGGCTTACTCCTGTAATCCCAGCACTTTGGGAGGCCGTGGCGGGCAAATCACCTGAGGTCAGGAGTTCAGACCAACCTGGCCAACATGGAGAAACCCCGTTTCTATTAAAATTACAAAAATTAGCTGGGTGTACCGGGCGTGGTGGCACGCGCCTGTAATCCCAGCTACTCGGGAGGCTGATGCAGCAGAATCGCTTGAATCTGGGAGGTGGAGGTTGCAGTGAGCTGAGATCACACCATTGCACTCCAGCCTGAGTGACAACAGTGAAACTCCGTCCCAAAAAAACAAAAAATAAACTGTGTTTAGAAATTTAGGGGTGCTTTGTACAATATATGGTTGGCTTTTTTTTTTTTTTTCCTAAGACCGAGTCTCACTCTTGTGGCCCAGGCTGGAGTGCAGTGGCACAATCTCTGCTCAACTGCAAGCTCTGCCTTCCGGGTTCACGTCATTCTGCTCCAGCTTCCTGAGTAGCTGGGACTACAGGTGTCCGTCATCACGCCTGGCTAATTCTTTTTGTATTTTTAGTAGAGAAGGGGTTTCACCATGTTAGCCAGGACGGTCTTAATCTCCTGACCTCGTGATTCGCCCGCCTCGGCCTCCCAGAGTGCTGGGATTACAGGCGTGAAATCGTTGGCAATTTTTAAAATATCTTTGGGTATAAAATGTTGTATATTTACCTGAAGATGTAAGCTGGATAAATTGCTAGATGAATATTGTTTTTACTTTTAGTAATATTTTCTCCTGAAATAAGGTGAATGTGATGTTATATTTATGGTTAGAGTGATTCTGAAAAGTGAATGACATCAGTCATTTGGCATTTATTGATGTGCTAGGTACGAAGCATAATGAGAAGTAGTAGAGAAATTTAAAACATTTTTTTCAAAGACTTAGAAAATGTTTGTGTTTTTCTTTTTTGTGTGTGTGTGTGGAGAATGGAGTCTCCCTATGTTGCCCGGGCTGGTTTTAAATTCCTGGGATTAAGGCGTCCTCTCACTTCTGCCTCCCTAAGTGCTGGGATTACAGGCGCTTGGCAGAAAACATGTTTTTAAAGGACGTCATCACAGTTTGACAGCCTACTAGTGAGACTATCTCTGCAGACTTTTCTGTACAGCACGGGATCTTCAAGTAATTCAAGAAATAAGCTGGACACGGTGGCTCATGCTTGTAATCCCAGCACTTTAGGAGGCCGAGGCAGGCGGATCATGAGGTCAGGAGATTGAAACCATCCTGGCTAGGAGATTGAAACCCCGTCTCTACTGAAAATACAAAAAATATTAGCTGGGCATGGTGGTGGGCACCTGTAGTCCCAGCTACTCAGGAGGCTGAGGCAGGAGAATAGTGTGAACCCAGGAGGTGGAGCTTGCAGTGAGCCAAGACGACACCACTACCCTCCAGCCTGGGCGACAGAGCGAGACTCTGTCTCAAAAAAAAAAAAAAAAAGAAATGTGACTGCATGAAATATCAATACCTTCTTAGTTGAGTGTTTAACATATTATATACCCATGTGAAAATCAATAACCGTAATTTTGTGTGTTTTGAACAGCTTAATCAGAGGGCTTGTTTTGGACCATGGAGCACGGCATCCTGATATGAAGAAAAGGGTGGAGGATGCATATGTCCTCACTTGTAACGTATCATTAGAGTATGAAAAAACGTAAGTTTATAGCCCCTTAACAGTGAAATCGAGGAACTTCGTATTTTAGGGGAGTTATTTTTTGTGAAACTTTGTTTCCCACTGTAAGGACAATAATGCTCAAATTGGTTTGGGGGAGTTACAGGAAACAGTCTCTGAAGATGTATAAGGGACAGGATTCGAGCTTAGTGAACTGTTAAATCTTAGGACTAAACCAGTTTCAGAAGCTACTTTCTTAGAATGTTTCCCTGTTTTCTGTAACCTTTTTTTTTTTCTTAATAGAGAAGTGAGTTCTGGCTTTTTTTACAAAAGTGCAGAAGAGAGAGAAAAACTCGTAAAAGCTGAAAGAAAATTCATTGAAGATAAAGTTAAAAAAATAATAGAACTGAAAAGGAAAGTCTGTGGTGATTCAGATAAAGGATTTGTTGTTATTAATCAAAAGGTGAGAATGAAAACCCAATGTATAAACTAAATAGTATGTATCATCCTTTTTGCTTTTAAGGTGAAAGATGTTGAAATTAATTTTTATTTTTGTTATAGGGAATTGACCCCTTTTCCTTAGATGCTCTTTCAAAAGAAGGCATAGTCGCTCTGCGCAGAGCTAAAAGGAGAAATATGGAGAGGTATCCGAGTAATTTGACTTTTACTCATTTTGCAAGTGAATTAGGATTATTTTTCCTTACAATTTATTTTCGGGTTTTTCAACTGTACAATGAATTGTCGTTAACTATATTCACATTGTGCACCCCGTCAGCACTGTCCATCTCTAGGACTTTCTTCATCATCACAAACTGAAACTGTATACCCATTAAATAATTACTCCCCATTTCTCCCTCCCCCTTGCCCCTTGTAAACATTATTTTACTTTTTGTCTCTGAATTCAGTATACTTTTTCCCAAAGAGCTCACCACAATAAGAAGCTTTTAAAAAATTTTTTTTATTTTATTGTTATTTTTTGAGACAGTCTTTCCGTGCTGTGCAATGGCATGATCTTGGTTCATTGCAACTTCCACTTCCTGGGTTCATAGGATTCTCAGCCTCCCGAGTAGCTGGGATTACAGGTGTCTGCCACCATGCTCACTGAATTGTTTTGTGTTTTTTTAGTAGAGATGGGATTTTGCTGTGTTAGCTAGGCTGTTCTCAAACTCCTGGCCTCAAGTGATCCGCCCACCTCAACCTCCCGAAGTGTTGGGATTACAGGTGTGAGCTACCATGCCTGGCTAATAAAGAGCTCTTGTCCACCTTTAGATTTCATTTGCTGACTTGGGGAGAGTGGTTTAAATGGAGGGTTAAGAGAAAATGCTAGTTTTCAGCTGGTTGATGGCAAATGGAAAGGCTTAGATTAAAGTACATTTTAAAATGTAATTTTGTGTGTAATTCTGGAAGATTCCTTCCTAAAAATTACTGGTCTTGTCTTTGAAATTCACTGGTAACATTGCTTATCCATCTCCCTTAAAATGCTATTTCAGGCTGACTCTTGCTTGTGGTGGGGTAGCCCTGAATTCTTTTGACGACCTAAGTCCTGACTGCTTGGGCCATGCAGGACTTGTGTATGAGTATACATTGGTAAGTGTATTTTCTTCTTCAAGGTAATAGAACCTTTTAGCTCATGAATTATTTTTGTTTGTGTGAGATGGGGTCTCACTCCTGCCCGGGCTGGAGTGCAGTGATGTGGTAACAGTTCACTGCAGCCTCATCTTCCTGGGTTCAAGTGATCCTCCCTCCTCAGGCTCCTGAGCAAATGGACCACAGACATGTGTGCTACCATGCCTGGCTAAATTTTTTTTTTTTTTTGGTAGTTTTTGTAGAAATAAGTTCATACTGTGTTGCCCAGGCTGGTCTTAAACTCCCGGGCTCAGGCTGTCCTTCACCCTCAGCCTCCCAAAGTGCTGAGATTACAGGCATGAGCCACTGTGTTCATGAAGTCTTGAGCAGAAAAATTAATTGAAATTCAGGATCAGATTTTTGTTTGGGGAAAATCCCATTTCTTTTATATGTGATTTTTCAAAAGGAGATAATTTGCTTTAATGTGATCAAGTTTATTCCTTATTAATATGCTGCTTGTCATTCTCTGTAAGTCCCTCTTCTGTCTTCACTCTCTGCACAAATCCTGTTTTTGAAAATCATATTTTTTCTACACATAGGGAGAAGAGAAGTTCACCTTTATTGAGAAATGTAACAACCCTCGTTCTGTCACATTATTGATCAAAGGACCAAACAAGCACACACTCACTCAGATCAAAGATGCAGTGAGGGATGGCTTGAGGGCTGTCAAAAATGCTATTGATGATGGTAAGATCCTCACTGTATTTCAATTCTATTATATTGTTTTGCTGGTCTGAAAGGCATGGCCGAATACTGTGTTCTTTTATCAGTAGTTTACACAGCCAGACACCATGCAAAAGCAGTCTTCCCTTTAGAATGACCAATGGTATGCTAAGGTTTTTCATAGCATATCATTATTAAAGGTGAATACAGATAAATGAAATAATACTGATCTGTTGAAAGAGCTGCCAGCGGCTAGTGAAGCCATTCTGTTGAAACATTCTCCTATTTGATATGTTAGTCGCTTGTATTTTGTCTTAGTAAATCTGTAAGAAATTAATGGCTTTCATATGTGTATTTTAGTTGTTGTTCATAATTAGTTCTGCAGTTTTCTTAGCATTTTTCCTTTTCCCCCATTCAACAGGCTGTGTGGTTCCAGGTGCTGGTGCTGTGGAAGTGGCAATGGCAGAAGCCCTGATTAAATATAAGCCCAGTGTAAAGGGCAGGGCACAGCTTGGAGTCCAAGCATTTGCTGATGCGTTGCTCATTATTCCCAAGGTGTGCACGCTTTTAACAGTCAATCTTCTAAAAGATTTAGCTGATCAAACCTTTTTGATAATGTAGGCTTTATTCATAATGTGGATTTTGGATAAGCCAAGTTTGATCAGTTTTCTTCCTGACTCTAGAACAGGTATTCCTCATCATCCAAATGTATTTGGTTTCTCTGGGAGGCCTGAATAACTGACGTTTCAGATAACAAGAGATAACCTGTAGTTTAATATTTGCAGTATTAGGGGTTATACTTGAGTACAAACTTGCTTTTTGCTTTTGTTTTAAACTGATACTATTTTCTATTATATACTAATTTTGAGGTATAATTTATGACTGGTATATTGCTGCTGGGTTTGAGGTAGATGAGAGAATTGATCAGTAACTTGTGTCTGGTTATTCTCTGAAGGAAGCATAAATGTTCTGTCTTCATGCAATGAGATTTTTTTGTTTGTTTGTTTTTTTGAGACGGAGTTTTGCTCTTATTGCCCAGGCTGGAGTGCAGTGGTGCGATCTCGGCTCACTGCAGCCTCAGCCTCTCAAGTAGCTGGGATTACAGGCACTTGCCACCACACCCAGCTAGGTTTTTGTGGGGTTTTTTTTTTTTTTTTTTTTTTTGTATTTTTAGTAGAGATGGGGTTCCACCATGTTGGCCAGGCTGGTCTCAAACTCCCGACTTCAGGTGATCCACCTGCCATGGCCTCCCAAAGTGCTGGGATTACAGGCATGAGCTACTGCACCAAGCTGAGATTTTCTTTTTCTTTTTTTTCTTATCTTTTTTTTTTTTTAAACAGTTATTCCTGTTTTCTCAAGAATTAAATTTGTTTACTTTAGGTTCTTGCTCAGAACTCTGGTTTTGACCTTCAGGAAACATTAGTTAAAATTCAAGCAGAACATTCAGAATCAGGTCAGCTTGTGGGTGTGGACCTGAACACAGGTAAGAGAATGCAACTGTTGTAGAGGGAAAACTAGATGTAATACATGTGAGTTGAAGCCAGGAAAGATTGAAAATGGGGACCAAAAAAAAATGTTTTGCTTTGCAATTTGACACCACTACTATTAGGGAACTCTGGGTTCTAAAATACGATAAAATAGGATATTAATAAAAGATGGAATGACTAGGTATAATTAAGGGACTAGAGTAGGTAGATATGAGTAATTTGGGGATACAATTTTGGAGATGTTGAGTGGTGGTAGATGGTTCAGATTAATGTTGAAGGATTTTCATATTGTATTTGCCTTACTTAGTTTTTAATCAAGTACTATGATAAAATAGATTTGGTGATTATATTCCTGGATGAAAACCAGCTAAAGATAGCAATTAATGCCAGAAAAGGGGATCTCAAAATGTAGTGAAATGGTGACAGCCCTAATCTTAGGTTCCTGTAAACAAAACAACACAAATTAAGTACAAAGTAGGAGATAACAGGTACATCCATGCAGTATGTGCAAGACCTATTGTTGTCAGCATTATTATTTAATAGAAAAGGTTTCCGGAATGAGAGAAATGATCAGTCCATTTTAGCCAGATTATAGTTGAAGTGCTATACTTCAGTATGAGTAAACAAATCTATCCAGAAGAAGAGGGGGGCGGTGTTCAGGACTTCTCAGTAGAAGTCAGACACTCATCAAATAGTGTTTAGAGTAGAAAATTGGGCTAACAGAGAAGCTTTGAACTCTCATAGTTAATGCTGGAGGAAATGAGTCATCAGTGATAAGCAAAGCCACACACAATATTGTTGGTTCTTATTGACTGAACTTACTTTAAGAAGATTTGGTTGCTTTTTAGGTGAGCCAATGGTAGCAGCAGAAGTAGGTGTGTGGGATAACTATTGTGTAAAGAAACAGCTTCTTCACTCCTGGTAAGTTTGGGAAAATGAAAACTAAACTGTTAGAGAATCATACTCTTCATTTGGTGTGTTCTGTTTAGTTGCTCCTTTTCCCCCCATGAATAATGTAATCAGCTGGAAGTATGGAAACTGAACTAGCCCTCTCTGATGTTTAGAGGGGAAGGGGAAAATTTAATTGGCTGTAATGTGTGCAGCTTGGTTGGAAGTGGGAAATTGAGTCGAATTAGGACTCCTAATCATCTGAGCCATCTTATTTTTGTCCCCCTTTCAGCACTGTGATTGCCACCAACATTCTCTTGGTTGATGAGATCATGCGAGCTGGAATGTCTTCTCTGAAAGGTTGAATTGAAGCTTCCTCTGTATCTGAGTCTTGAAGACTCTGCAAAGTGATCCTGAGAGAATACAGCTGTGGAATTTTTGTCCAAGCTTCAAATGATTTCCAAAGGAATTTTCCCATATGAAAAAAGGAGAGAACACTGGCATCTGTTGAAATTTGGAAGTTCTGAAATTACAGTATTTTTAAAAATTGCACTGAAGCGTATACACATAAAGCAGCTCTTTTACCCAGTAAACAGGATGTTTTGCTTTAGCAGCAGTGACATAAAATTCCATGTTAGATAAGCATATGTTACTTGTTATTAAATATTCCTTGAAAAGCAAATTTTAATGGCTTAATTTTATGTAGACGTATGTTAAATTATCCAACAGTACCCTATTGTTAAACATTTGGTTTTAAAATTTTTATGCTAATATAAACAAGTAATTTAAAATTTTGAAAGCATCCTTGTTAGTATAAATTTCTGAGTAAATGCATTGGGTCAGTTGGACTTTGAATGCTTTTAAAATGGCTTTGCTAAAATGCTCCCCCCCTCCACAAAGTTAAGTTGTAGGAAATGGGAAGAGGAGTAAGCTAGAGGCGAGGGAGTTGAGAGAGCTGCAAGTGTAAAGAGGCAAAAACAGGCAGAGGTAAAAAGATGATACAAGGCGTGGTGACTAAGGGTTACGGTTATTGGGTGAAATTTGAGATTTGTAGGCCGACTGTGTTTTCAAGCTTCTGAACTTTTGCTTATGCAAAATATCCCAAAGCCTCTAGTGTCATATTTTTCTCACCCAAATTACTGCGTTCCACGAGATTATATAGTTGGTCTATCTCAGCAGCCCTTGAAGGTGAAGTTGTGTGTTACTAGGCTGTGTTTTGGGGGGTCAGCAGTGGCCTGAAGTGAGTTGTGCAATAAATGTTAAGTTGAAACCTCCTTTCTGGTCTTGAATGGTATGACGCACAAAAGCAATCTTAAGGGGAATGTAAACTGCCCAAAAGTTCAAAAAAGTAGTGAGGGGGTCTCTGGAACGGAAGGGACCCTTAAACGTGGTCTTCCTTAATTCGCTGGGCGGCCCTGAAGGTGGTGTGGTGAGTCCTCCGCCTCGCTCTGTAAGTTTCCCCCTGCTGAACTGTAGGGTAAGAGGTGGGTGGTGGGTGGTGGAGCAGCCTGCGCATGTGCATAGGGCTTGACCGCTGCAGTGAAGGAGGGCGCATGCGCAGTGGGGCCATGAGAGTGCGCGGCGCAGCTCGCCAGTCCTGATTCCGGCATGGGTTGGTTAGTACCCCTCCTGTCCCTGCTGTTGCTCCTGGTCGGCGCATGGCTCAAGCTAGGTCAGTGAACCGGCCGCCCATCCCGGGGGCGCTGGGAAGGAGATGGGGTGCTCCGCCCTGGCGGGAGAGAGCCAGAGGCCCCTCTGCTCGCCTTCGGGATGCGGCTGCAGCAGTCGGCTGGGGAGGTCGCTCTTGGCGCCGGTGGCGTCTCACTGCCTTGTACTTTCAACTTCGTGCGCTGGAATCTTTCAAACCTAAAAAAGGGAAAGAGAGGCCAGGCCCGGTGGCTCAAGCCTGTAATCCCAGCACTTTGGAAGGCCGAGGCGGGCAGATCACGAGGTCAGGCAGTTCAAGAGCAGCCTGGGCAATATGATGAAACCCTGTCTCTACTAAAAATACAAAAAATTGGCCGGGCGCGGTGGCTCAAGCCTGTAATCCCAGCACTTTGGGAGGCCGAGACGGGCGGATCACGAGGTCAGGAGATCGAGACCATCCTGGCTAACACAGTGAAACCCCGTCTCTACTAAAAAATACAAAAAAACTAGCCGGGCGAGGTGGCGGGCGCCTGTAGTCCCAGCTACTCGGGAGGCTGAGGCAGGAGAATGGTCTGAACCCGGGAGGCGGAGCTTGCAGTGAGCTGAGATCCGGCCACTGCACTCCAGCAAGGGGGACAGAGTGAGACTCCGTCTCAAAAAAAAAAAAAAAAAAAAATACAAAAAATTAGCCGGGCGTGGTGGCGGGGGCCTGTAGTCCCAGCTACTCAGGAGGCTGAAGCAGGAGAATCGCTTGAACCCGAGAGGCGGAGGTTGCAGTGATCCGAGATCGGGCCACTGCGCTCCGACCGGGGCGACAGAGCAAGGCTCCGCCTCAAAAAAAAAAAAAAAGAAAAACTGAAAATGGATGAAATCAGTGTGAATGTGTCAGAATAAGAGAGCCAAAGATAGGATCTTGAGGAACATCAAAAGACGAGGACTCTGCCTTGAAAGAAGTTGTAGTGCTTAGACACTTTCTTGGAAAGACACTGTGAAGTGGTGCATCAAGCTGAAGAAATGTGGCCTGTTGGAAACAGCACCGTAGAGAGACCTGAATCAAGTCCTGTCTCCTGCTAACTAGCTCTTTAAGTCATATTTCTTTTTCGAGTCTTGGTTTGCTCCTGTGGAATAAGGAGGTTGAAGCAAAGACCCTTTTTTGTTTATTATTTATTTATTTTGAGACAGAGTCTTGCCGTTACCCCCAGGCTGGAGTGCAGTGGCGCGATGTTGGCTCACTGCAACCTCTGCCCCCAGGTTCTAGTTATTCTCCTGCCTCAGCCTCCGGAGTAGTTGGGATTATAGGTGGACACCATCACACCTAGCTAATTTTTGGTTTTGTTTGTTTGTTTGAGACGGAATCTCACTGTTGTCACCTAGGCTGGAGTGCAGTGGTGTGATCTCAGCTCACTGCAACCTCTGCCTCCCGGGTTCAAGCGATTCTCCTGCTTCAGCCTCCTGAGAGCTGGGATTACAGGCACCTGACACCACGCCCGGCTAATTTTTGTATTTTTGATAGAGACGGGTTTTCGCCATGTTGGCCAAGCTGGTCTCGAACTCCTGACCTCAGGTAATCTGCCTGCCTGGGCCTCCTAGCATGGGATTCCAGGCGTGAGCCACTGCACCTGGCCCGTCCTTTTTAATTCCATGATTTTCTGAGGCATTCATATAAGTCTAAAGGTGCTCATTCAACTATTTGGCAATAATTGTGCACTTATAGCAGGAGCCAGGGATATACTGTCAAACATGTATGTATTATATGCTTCTCTTCTGGCTCATATAATGGTTAGAATCACTAATAACTGATAAGAGTTCAGTAAGTGGAGAGGAAGAGGCAGAGAAACAGCATAAGCAGAAGGATGGAAAGAAAGTGCTAGGTGTATTTTAGGGTAGAGTGTCTAAATTCGCCTAGCTGGGACAAGGGCTTGTGTAGAGGAAGAAAGAGGTACGTGCAAATCTACCATGTGGTCAACATTTCACCCATGCTATTTTATTGTTACTATTATCTTTTTATTTTTTATTTTTTGAGACAGGGTCTCACTGTGTCACCCAGGCTGGAGTGCAGTGACACAATGATAGCTCACTATGACCTTGAACTTCTGGGCTCAAGCAATTCTCCTGCCTTAGCCTCTGCACCCTGTCTCTGAGCCATTGTTCCTGGTTCCATGTTATTTTAATTGACACAGCTACTACCCAAGAGATAGTGAGATATTATCCCTATTTTTCATACTTATTATTTTTTCTTTTATTAACAAGCTATGGTCGTTCATAGATATTCCCATTGTTCAGATGAAGAAATTGAATCTCAGCTGGGCGTGTTGGCTCACACCTATAATCCCAGCACTTTGGGAGGCTGAGGTAGAAGGATCATTTGAGCTCAGGAGTTTGAGACCAGCCTGGGTGACACAACAAAACCCGATCTCTACAAAAAATACAAAAATTAGCCAGGTATGGTAGTGCACACTTGTGGTCCCAGCTACTCAGGAGGCTGAGGCGGGAGGATTGCTTAATCCGGCGGGGGCAGAGGTTGCAGTGATCCCAGATTGCACCACTGCACTCCAGTCTGGATGACAGAGCGAAATCCTGTCACAAAAAGAAAAAAAAGAAAGAAATTGAATCTTAGATTAAGTAATTTGCCTAAGGTTTCCCAGCAAATCAAGTGGCAGAACAAGAATGTGAAGCCAAACAAAACGCAAAAGGAATTTTTTTTTTTTTTTTGAGATGGAGTCTCACTCTGTCGCCCAGGCTGGAATGCAGTGGTGTGATCTTGGCTCACTGCAAGCTCCGCCTCCCAGGTTCACGCCATTTTCCTGCCTCAGCCTCCCGAGTAGCTGGGACTACCGGCGCTTGCCACCACATCCGGCTAATTTTTTTTTTTTTTTTAATTTTTAGTAGAGAAGGGGTTTCACCGTGTTAGCCAGGATGGTCTTGATCTCCTGACCTTGTGATCCACCCGCCTGGGCCTCCAAAAGTGCTGGGATTACAGGGCGTAAGCCACCGCACCCAGCCCAAAAGGAATTTAAAGCCAGATTTTTAAGCCTCCACATTTTTTGTTGTGTTTTGTTATAGCATCATGAGTATTGCATACGATCCAAATATTACCACTTGTTTTATATATATGCATGTATTACTGATAACTCTCATTTTTCTTTGCAGGAAATGGACAGGCTACTAGCATGGTCCAACTGCCAGGTGGGAGATTCCTGATGGGAACAAATTCTCCAGACAGCAGAGATGGTGAAGGCCCTGTGCGGGAGGCAACAGTGAAACCCTTTGCCATTGACATATTTCCTGTCACCAACAAAGATTTCAGGTACATCAGGTGTTCTTCCAGGAGGAATGAAGGCCCTCTCTAATCTCATTATTTTTTCTTTCTTTTTTTTTTGAGACTTACTCACTCTGTCACTCAGGCGCTGGAGTGCAATGGCGCGATCTCGCTCACTGCAACCTCCGCCTCCTGGGTTCAAGCAATTCTCCTGCCTCCTCTCCAGACAGCAAAGATGGTGAAGGCCCTGTGCAGGAGGCGACAGTGAAACCCTTTACCCTTGACATATTTCCTGTCACCAACAAAGATTTCAGGTACATGAGGTGTTCTTCCAGGAGGAATGAAGGCCCTCTCTAATCTCATTATTTTTTCTTTCTTTCTTTCTTTCTTTTTTTTTTTGGAGACTTACTCACTCAGTCTCGCAGGCGCTGGAGTGCAATGGCGCGATCTCGCTCACTGCAACCTCCGCCTCCTGGGTTCAAGCAGTTCTGCCTCCTGCCTCTGCCTCCGCAATTCCCAAGTAGCTGGAATTACAGGTGTTCACCACCACACCCAGCTAATTTTTTTTTTGTATTTTTTTAGTAGAGATGGGGTTTCACTATGTTGGCCAGGCTGGTCTCGAGCTCCTGACCTCAACTGATCTCCCCACCTCAGCCTCCCAGAGTGCTGGGATTACAGGTATGAGCCACTGCACCTGGCCTCATTCTTAATATCTAATATCTAAATCTAATATCTAAAGGAATACTAACTTGTTCACTGTCACATGTCATCTTTGCAGTGTACTATGGGATAAGTGTTATATACGTTATTCAGATGAAGAACCTGAAATCCAAAGAGGTTTGACTGACTCAGTTAGTAGATGAGCTTGGCCTGGAACTCAAATCCCTGGGCTCTTGAGCCAGTGCATTTTCCATTACACTGGACATAGCACTGAGAAATACAAGCAAATGCCAGTCACTCAACAGAACCCTCTTCTACATGGGGAAAGGGATTGGGAGAAGGGACATCATAGTAGAGAGTCCTTTAAATTCCCCTTATAGGCTAGGTGTGGTGGCTCACACCTGCAATGTGAGCACTTTGGGAGGCCAAGGTGGGAGGATTGCTTGAGCTCAGGAGTTTGAGACCAGCCTGGCAACATAGGGAGACCTCTATCTCTGCTAAAATAAATGAATAAGTAAAAATAAGTAAATAAGTATATAAATTTGTACATATTGTTATATATATAAATGTATATATATATAACAATCCATCTTACCCTGACAATCTGCCTGCTGAAACTTACTAAACCATACCAAAGTATATGAAAATTCATTTCATTATTATTATCATTATTATTTTTTTGAGACAGGGTCTGGCTCTGTCACCCAGGCTGAAGTTCAGTGGTATGATCTCAGCTCACTGCAGCCTCTGCATCCCGGGCTCAAACCATCCTCCCATCTCAGCCTCCTGAGTAGCTGGGACTACAGGTGCGCCCTACCACACCCAGCTTATTTTGTTTTGTGTTTTTGGTAGAGACAGGATTTTGCCCTGTTGCCCAGGCTGGTCTCGAGCTCCTGGGCTCAAGTGATCCTTCTGCCTTGGCCTCCCAAAGTGCTGGGATTATAGGTGTGACCCACCATGCCTGGCCATGAAAATCCATTTTATTTTATTTTATTTATTTATTTAGAGACGAGTTTTGCTCTTGTTGCCCTGGCTGGAGTGCAATGGTGCAATCTCAGCTCACCGCAACCTCCGCCTCCTGGTTTCAAGTGATTCTCCTGCCTCAGCCTCCTAAGTAGCTGGGATTACAGGCATGTACCACCACACCCAACTAATTTTTGTATTTTTAGTAGAGACAGGGTTTCTCCATGTTGGTCAGGCTGGTCTCGAACTCCTGACCTCAGGTGATCCGTCTGCCTTGGCCTCGTGAAGTGTTGGGATTACAGCTGTGAGCCACCACGTCCAGTCGAAAATCCATTTTAAAAGCCCAATTTTTCAATTCTATTTGGTTCAGTGTTTTTCATCTGTTAAATGGAGACAATAACAATAAAACCTGTTACCTACCTCTGATGACTGTTGTGAGATTAGATATGTGATGAAGGGCTGGATGCAGTGGCTCACGCCTGTAATCCCAACAATTTGGGAGGCTGGCGTGGGAGGATCACTTGAGCCCAGGAGTTTGAGACCATCCTGGGCAACACAGACCCCATATCTACTAAAAATTTTAAAAAGGCTGGGCGCGGTGGCTCAAGCCTGTAATCTCAGCACTTTGGGAGGCCAAGACGGGCGGATCACAAGGTCAGGAGATCGAGACCATCCTGGCTAACACAGTGAAACCCTGTCTCTACTAAAAAATACAAAAAACTAGCCGGGCGAGGTGGTAGACGCCTGTAGTCCCAGCTACTCAGGAGGCTGAGGCAGAATGGTGTAAACGCGGGAGGCGGAGCTTGCAGTGAGCTGAGATCCGGCCACTGCACTCCAGCCTGGGCGACAGAGTGAGACTCTGTCTTAAAAAAAAAAAAAAATTAGCCCCTCATGGTAGCATGCACTTGTAGTCCCAGCTAGTAGGGAGGTTGAGGCAGGAGGATCACTTGAGTGTGGAAGGTTGAGGCTGTAGTGAGCCATGATTGCACCACTGCACTCCAACCTGGGCAACATCCTTTCTCAAAAAGGAAAAAAAAAAAAAAGATAGGTGCTGGAGACCTTTCAGAAAAGAGATGAATTCCCCACCCTTAAATCTCCTGCTCAGTGGCTTTATTCATGATCTCTAAAAACAGGAGATAACTCACATGATCTTCAGCTGGTAAGTGTATAAACAATATATGGTATGTCCATACAGTAAGATACTACTCATTGGTAAAAAGGGACAGACTACTAATGGCAACAACATGGACGAATCTCAGAAGCATTTGCTAAGTGAAGGAAACCACAGCCAGACCCAGAAGACTACATACTATATGATTCAAGTTATATGGTATTCTGGGAAAGGCAAAACCCTAGGGACAAAAAAACCTGGTCTGTGGTTGGTGAGTTGCAGAGAAATTTTTTTAGAGGTGACCAATGGAACTATTCTGTATCTTGATTATTGTAGTGACTATATGCTTTGTCAAACTCACAGAACTGCTGGGCGCAGTGGCTCATGCCTGTAATCCCAACACTTTGGGAGCCCGAGGTGGGTGGATCACTTGAGCTCAGAATTTTTAGACCAGCCTGGGCAACATAGTGAGACCCCATCTCTATAAAATTAGCCAGGCATGGTGGCATGCACCTGTAGTCACAGCTACTTGAGAGGCTGAGGAGGGAAAATTGCTTGAGCCCAGGAGGTCAAGGCTGCAGTGAGCTGTGATTGTGCCACTGCACTCCAGTCTGGGTGACAGAGTAAGACCCAGTCCAAAATATAAATAATTAAAATAAATCAGGAGGCTGAGGCACAAGAATCGCTTCAACCCAGGAGGTCGATGCTATAGTGAGCCATGGTTGCATCACTGCCCTCCAGCCTGGGTGACAGAGTGAGACCTGGTCTCAAAAATATAAATGATCGGCCGGGCACGGTGGCTCATCCCTGTAATCCCAGCACTTTGGGAGGCTGAGGCGGGCAGATCACAATGTCAGGAGTTCAAGACCAACCTGACCAACATGGTGAAACCCTGTCACTACTAAAAATACAAAAATTAGCAGGGTGTAGTGGCACGCACCTGTAATCTCAGCTACTCAGGAGGCTGAGGCAGAAGTATCGCTTGAACCCAGGAGGCAGAGGTTGCAGTGAGCTGAGATCACCCCACTGCACTCAAGCCTGGGCCACAGAGTGAGACTCTGTCTAAACAAAAATAAATAAATAAATAAATAATAAATAAATAAATGATTAAAATAAATAAAAGTTAATTTGGGCATGGTGGCTTACACCTGTAATCCCAGCACTTTGGGAGACTGAGGCGGGCAGATCACGAGGTCAGGAGTTCGAGACCAGCCTGACTAACATGGTGAAACCCCGCCTCTACTAAAAATACAAAAATTAGCTGGGCATGGTGGTGTGCACCTGTAATCCCAGCTACTGGGGAAGCTGAGGCAAGAAAATCACTTAAACCCAGGAGGTGGAGGTTGCAGTCAGCCGAGATTGCGCTACTGCACTCCAGCCTGGGCAACAGAGCAAGAGTCTGTCTCAAAAAAAAGAAAAAATTAGCCAGGTGTTGTGCCTCACGCCTGTAACCCCAACACTTTGGGAGGCCGAGGTGGCAGGATCACCTGAGGTTAGGAGTTCGAGACCAGCCTGGCTAACATTGCAAAACCCTATCTTTACAAAAAATACAAAAATTAGCTGGGCATGGTGGTATGCATCTGTAATCCCAGCTACTTGAGAGACTGAGGCTGGAGAATCACTTGAACCCGGGAGGTGGAGGTTGCAGTGAGCTGAGATTGTGCCACTGCACTCCAGCCTGGGCAACAGAGTGAGACTTTGTCTCAAAAAAATAAATAAATAAATAGGCTGGGTGTGGTGGCTTACGCCTGTAATCCCAGCCCTTTGGGAGGCCGAGGCAGGTGGATCACTAGGTCAGGAGTTCGAGACCAGCCTGGCCAACATGGTGAAACCCTGTCACTACTAAAAATACAAAAATTACCTGGGCATGGTGGCAGGCACCCATAATCCCAGCTACTAGGGAGGCTGAGGCAGGAGGATCGTTTGAACCCAGGAGGTGGAGGTTGCAGTGAGCCGAGATCATGCCATTGCACTCCAGCCTGGGCAACAGAGTGAGACTCCATCTCTAAATAAATAAATAAACAAACAAATAAACAAATAAAAAATAAATTAACCTCACAGAACTAAACACTGAAGAGAATGAATTTTACTGTATGTGAATTTGTTGCATTCTAATTTAAAAGAAAATCGCCCAGGCTTCAGGTTAATTCTTTGGCGATCATGAACACTCTGTGGTGTGTAACTTACAGGACAGGGATATCTGAGGTTTCCTGGAGCAGGAGAAGATAGGGCGGGCACAGAACCTCACCAGCTGAACCAGCTGAACTATGTCTTTGCAGGGATTTTGTCAGGGAGAAAAAGTATCGGACAGAGGCTGAGATGTTTGGATGGAGCTTTGTCTTTGAGGACTTTGTCTCTGATGAGCTGAGAAACAAAGCCACCCAGCCAATGAAGGTGAGAGAACCTGGTCTTGCGGCTGAGGGGATAGGAGTGGGACCTGGACAGGGAATCCTGTGGGACATGGGTTACCTGGGACACAGTGGAGAATCAGACCTGAGAGCTGGAGGCAGAAAGGAAGCAAGAGAAACCCACCATGGAGCATCAGATCAATACACACTCCCAGGAAGTTAACCCTGAACTGAAGTTAGCTCTTGCCTAAAGGTCCAAGTCAGGATAGGGTTCAAGGAACTTGAATCAGGAGATCACCTTGGTGGGCTGGGTGTGGTGGCTCATGCCTGTAATCCCAGCACTTTGGGAGGCTGAGGTGGTGGATCACCTGAGGTCAGGAGTTCAAGACCAGCCTGGCCAACATGGCGAAACCCTGTCTCTACTAAAAATACAAAAATTAGGCGTGGTGGCACGCTCCTGTAATCCCAGCTACTCAGGAGGCTGAGGCATGAGAATCGCTTGAACCTGGGAGGCAGAGGTTGCAGTGAGCCGAGATGGCGCCACTGCACTCCAGCCTGGGTGACAGAGTGAGACTCTGTCTCCAAAAAAAAAAAAAAAAAAAAAAAAAATCCCCTTGGCAAGCCAACCTCTAATAAGGGTGGTGAGATTGGACTCTATAAAGATTCCAGTCTCAGCTGGGCACAGCAGCTCACGCCTGTAACCCCAGCACTTTGGGAGGCCGAGGTGGGACAATTGCTTGAGCCCAAGAATTCAAGACCAGCCTGGGCAACATAGATCCCATATCTACAGGAAAAAAAAAAAGAAAAAGAAAAGAAAGAAAGAAAATTAGCTGGGCATGATGATGTACACCTGTAGTCCCAGCTACTCAGGAGGTTGAGGGGGGAGGATCACCTGAGCCTAGGAGGTTGAGACTGCAGTGAGCGGTGATGGTGCCACTGCACTCTAGCCTGAGTGACAGAGCAATATCTTGTCTCAAAAAAATAAATAAATAAAATTTCAGCCACAACCTCACTTAGACTACCTGAGTCTCAGCCTGACGTCTCTGTTCTGCGTCCTGTGGCTCAGTCGGGGAGGCGCCTTTGCTGGGCCAGAGCATCTTGCAGTCAGTCTCCTTTTTTGCAGCCTGTACTCTGGTGGCTTCCAGTGGAAAAGGCATTTTGGAGGCAGGTAAGGGCTGATTCCACTACCTCATTTTCTACCCCTGCTTGACTCTTATTCTCCAGGCCCAGCCTCCTCTCTACCCCTCGTACATCCAGGAACACTGAGTTTCAAAGGAGGACAGGAGAATTTCAGGGAAATCGCTCAGCAGGCCTCCTTTTCCCGTTACCCATCCATTTCTCCCTTTTCAGCCTCCTGTAATCTTTTTTCTGACTCCGACCGCTCCTCACTCACCTGGCTGTCTTCCAGCTCTCTTCCTCCATCTAGTGGTAAAAGCTAAACGCGGGTGCCTTAAACCTAGCCTGCCTCCGACTTAATGCGCTCCCGGAAGCCTGTCTCACTTCATCCTGGCTGTCAGCCTGCAGGTCCTGGCTCTGGCATCCGAGAGAGACTGGAGCACCCAGTGTTACACGTGAGCTGGAATGACGCCCGTGCCTACTGTGCTTGGCGGGGAAAACGGCTGCCCACGGAGGAAGAGTGGGAGTTTGCTGCCCGAGGGGGCTTGAAGGGTATCCAGATGATGAGGCGATTTTCTTTCATTCTTCTCCCCATCCTGCCCTGCATGAGGGGCTTTAAAGAGTGGGAAGGGGCCGGGCGCGGTGGCTGATGCCTGTAATCCCAGCACTTTGGGAGGCTGGGGCAGGAGGATAGCTTGAGGCCGGCAGTGAAAGACCAGCCGGGGCAACATAAGGAGACCTCATCTCTCCAAAAAATACAAAAATGAACTGGGCCTGGTGGCATGTGCCTCTAGTCCCAGCTACTCGGGAGGCTGAGGTGGGAGGATCCTTTGAGCCTAGGAGTTCAGAGCTGCAGCGAGCTATGATCACACCACGGCTCTCTGGCCTGAGTGGCAGAACAAGACCCTGTCTCAAGAAAAAAAGCGGGGGTTGGGGCAGGAAGGGTCTGTGTTCCCTAGAGCTAGTTCCCTAGAGCTGTGTTCCCTAGTGCTTCTTAAGCTATCTGTGGTAGAGGACCAGGGTTTTTTTTTATTATTTTTTCTAGTCCATCTCAGACTGATATATTTATGAAATACCATGAAAATTAGTAACTGGAGAAATTGAAAGAACAGACGTAAAACATTTTGTTGGAAATTCCACAGACATATTACATTTCAATAAATATAACCAGAGCAACATGGCATAAGGAAAAAGAAGAATTACCAAGACTATACACTTCTGTCTCTGGGGTTAGACTACACACCTCTGCCCTTGGGGTACAGGGGTTAATGTTAAGAATCACTGTTTGCTCCTAACTCGGTCATTTGTCATTCCGCAATCCTAATTACACAGAAAGTTAGGACAGCAAAAAGCAACTCCCCACATTAAACCCCTCTACACAGTCTTTCAGTGAACACCAGGTACATCAACGATCAAAGTTTTTTTTTGTTGTTTGTTTGTTTGTTTTGAGACAGAGTCTGTTGCTCAAGGCTGGAGTACAGTGGCACGATCTCGGCTTACTGCAACCTCTGCCTCCCAGGTTCAAGCGATTCTTCTGCCTCAGCCTCCTGAGTAGCTGGGATTACAGGCACCTGCCACCATGCCTGGCTAATTTTTGTATTTTTAGTAGAGACGGGGGTTTCACTGTGTTGGCCAGACTGGTCTTGAACTCCTGACCTCGTGATCCACCTGCCTCGGTCTCCCAAAGTGCTTTGATTACAAGTGTGAGCCACCACGTGTGGCCAATGATCAAAGTTTTTAATATGACTTGTGAGGTTGCCTCTGGCTCATTCGTTTATGCAATCTAAGTCCAATTTTCAAGTTTCTCAATTTCTGTACTTTTCTCAACATGAACTGATAAGAGATGCTTTATAAACTGGCTCAGATCCCAGAGCCCTGGAGCACATGAGGAGGCCAGGGCCTCTAATGCAGTTCAGAGAGTGGCATGGGAAATAAAAGCAGGTCATCTCACTCTCTTTTTTTCTCATCTCCCTCTAACTTCCTTTTGGTTCCCTCACTCTTTCTGTGTTTTTGTTTTCCTTCCCTAATTCTTCACCTCCCCCTCCTCTGCTGCCTCCTTGCTCTCCTGGCAGGTCAAGTTTACCCATGGGGAAACCGGTTCCAGCCAAACCGCACCAACCTGTGGCAGGTAAGACCTACATTCCTCCTTTCACCAAGCATCCACAGAGACCTGCTAGAGGCTAGGTACTGTGTTGTTAGGCCGCGGCATCCAGAGAGCTTGGGTTCTAATGCAACTGATGACTCATAAGCTGGTAAAGCAAAAGACAATGGGTCATAAGTACTTTTTTTTTTTTTTTTTTGAGACAGAGTCTCTCTCTCACCCACACTGGAGTGCAGTGGTGCGAACTCGGCTCGCTGCAACCTCCGCCTCCCAGTTTCAAGCGATTCTCCTGCCCCATTCTCCCAAGTAGTTGGGATTACAGGTCCCTGCCACCATGCCCAGCTAATTTTTTTGTATTTTTAGTAGAGATCAGGTTTTGCCATGTTGGCCAGGCTGGTCTCAAACTCCTGACCTCAGGTGATCCACCCGCCTCAGCCTCCTAAAGTGCTGGGATTACAAGCATAAGCCACCGTGCCCAGCCAGCATAAGTACTTTCTATTAAAGATTTGTAGGGCTGGGTGCAGTGGCTCATGCCTGTAATCCCAGCACTTTGGGAGGCCGAGGGGGTTGGATCACCTGAGATCAGGAGTTCAAGACCAGCCTGGCCAATATGGTGAAACCCTGTCTCTACTAAAAATACAAAATTAACTGGGCGTGGTGGCGGGCACCTGTAATCCCACCTGCTTGGGACTTGGGCAGGAGAATCACTCGAACCCAGGAGGCGGAGGTTGTAGTGAGCTAAGGTCATGCTGCCACTGCACTCCAGCCTGGGTGACAGAATGAGACCCTGCCTCAAAAAAAAAAGTGACTAAATAATAAATAAAACTAAAATAAGCAAATAAAAAAGCACTGTCCTGAGAAGGCCTGCAGGAGCAGGCTACAGTGCTCAGGCACGGGGCGTGGGGACAGGCTGCGGAGGAGCGTGGGAAAAGCTGTCTTCTCGAGGCTCCATGGCATGTGGGGTTCCGGGCAGAGGGCAGGATGTTGCTGAGAGTGGAGAAGTCAGGTGTGGCCTGGGCTTGACCTAGAGCCCTTTGGGTACAGGGGAAACACTCTTCCTAATCCAGCAGGGGGGTCACCCTGGGGATGTGAGGTGATGGGTTTGGGAGCTCTGGATAGGAATCTTAGGTCACCGCCCCGTGCCCTTCCCCTTCCCCAGATGCGACAGCAAGACGACTTTGGTTTTCCTCTGGATAGGCATGAGGACCTGCCTTGGGACAGGTGGTAAATCTTTTACCCTCCCTTTCTCCCATCAGGGAAGGTTCCCCAAGGGGGACAAAGCTGAGGATGGCTTCCATGGAGTCTCCCCAGTGAATGCTTTCCCCGCCCAGAACAACTATGGTAAGAGCTCTCTTGGGCTTATGCCCATGCCCACGAACTGGCTGCTGGGACCATCGTGTCTAGAGAGGAGGCAGAGGGAAGCACCTCCCTTCCCTGAGTTGGCCCCAGGACCTCAGAGGGTAGGCGGGGTGGTCCGCAGGTCCCAGCCTGGCCTGACCCGCCGGTGGGGCTGCAGGGCTCTATGACCTCCTGGGCAACGTGTGGGAGTGGACAGCATCACCATACCAGGCCGCTGAGCAGGACATGCGTGTCCTCCGGGGGGCATCGTGGATCGACACAGCTGACGGCTCTGCCAATCACCGGGCCCGGGTCACCACCAGGTGAGGGGCTTTGTCCCAGGCAACGCGCGGCTTAGTAGCTGGGGCTGAGGTCTGAATCCCAGTCCCGGAGTGCCCCAACCTTCATACCACCAACCGTCTGTGTGCAGTGAGCTGGTCCCAGCACCTCCCTGAGCCTGTGCCCAGTTGTGGGTACAGAAAAGAAAGCCAGCAGCGGCCGGGCGCGGTGGCTCAAGCCTGTAATCCCAGCACTTTGGGAGGCCGAGACGGGCGGATCACTAGGTCAGGAGATCGAGACCATCCTGGCTAACACGGTGAAACCCCGTCTCTACTAAAAAATACAAAAAACTAGCCTGGCGAGGTGGCGGGCGCCTGTAGTCCCAGCTACTCAGGAGGCTGAGACAGGAGAATGGCCCGAACCCGGGAGGCGGAGCTTGCAGTGAGCTGAGATCCGGCCACTGCACTCCAGCCTGGGCAACAGAGCGAGACTCCGTCTCAAAAAAAAAAAAAAAAAAAAAAAAAGAAAGCCAGCAGCACTTGCTATGAAAAGCAAAGGGACCCAGGACACCTTGTGACTCTCCTGCCAGCTCTTGGTACCCAGGGAGACTGTGTGTGGCATCTTAATTATGGGGTTTCTCCTCTTGTCCTTACCACTAGGTAGGCAAAGGGAGGGAAGTAGAATGACCACACCAGTAGGTCATTAGTGGTGGTCATCGACTTACTGACTCTTCAAACTGGTGGGCACACGAAAAATCTTTTTTTTTTTTTTTGGAGATGGAGTCTTGCTCTGTTGTCCAGGCTGGAGTGCAGTGGTGCAGTCTCAACTCACTGCAGCCTCAAACTGCCAGGCTCTAGCGATTCTCCCACCTCAGCTCCTCAAATATCTGGGACTACAGGCATGTACCACTATGCCCGGCTAATTTTTGTAGAGATGGGTTTTTGCCATGTTGCCTAGGTTTTTCTCATTTTCCTGGACTAAGCAATCAGCCCGCCTTGGCCTCCCAGAATGCTAGGATTACAGGCGTGAGCCACCACACCTGGCCGCGATATTCTCATAGCTTGCGGACAGGTTTTCTCTACTGAGCTGTTCTCAACTGCTAACACAGAAGTTAGTCACTGTCTTTTCTGCCCTCCAGTGCTGTCTCTCGGGGCCACTGTCCCTCCCCCCACTCTTGCAAGGCCCCTTTTGTCCCAAAGCCCCTTCTTGTTCCCCTTCTCCCAGGACTGGCACAGGCTTCCTTCCAGACTATGCCCTCCCCAGCCCTCAAGCTCCCTGATCATGGCGAGCCCTGCGAGTGAGGCAGGGAAGATGGGTCAGCCCCCAGGCCTCTTTCTCAGGATGTGTCCTTCCTCTCTCCCCTCCTCTACTGGCAGGATGGGCAACACTCCAGATTCAGCCTCAGACAACCTCGGTTTCCGCTGTGCTGCAGACGCAGGCCGGCTGCCAGGGGAGCTGTAAGCAGCCGGGTGGTGACAAGGAGAAAAGCCCTCCAGGGTCACTGTCATTCCCTGGCCATGTTGCAAACAGCCCAATTCCAAGCTCGGGAGCTTCAGCCTCAGGAAAGAACTTCCCCTTCCCTGTCTCCCATCCCTGTGTGGCAGGCGCCTCTCACCAGGGCAGGAGAGGACTCAGCCTCCTGTGTTTTGGAGAAGGGGCCCAACGTGTTGAAGGTGGCTGGGAGCCAGGTGTTTCTCTTACAGGCCAAGTATTATTGACACAGGGGCAAACATGCAAACAATTAGAACAGAGGGCTCTGAAAGGCCATTTGTTAAGCATTTTAAAATCTATTCTCTCTCTTTCTCCCTGGATGATTCAGGAAGCTGACATTGTTTCCTCAAGGCAGAATTTCCCTTGTTCTGTTTTCTCAGCCAATTGTTGTGGAAGGAGAATGCTTTCTTGGTGGCCTCATCTGTGGTTTTGTGTCCCTCTGAAGAAGGAAACTAGTTTCCACTGTGTAACAGGCAGACGTGTAACTATTTAAAGCACAGTTCAGTCCTAAAAGGGTCTAGGAGAACCAAATGATGTATTAGGTGAAGCGGTGCATTGTGGGAATCACAAAGCAAATAGTACTCCAGAAAGACAAATATCAGAAGCTTCCCATTCTGTTTTTTTTTTTTTTTTTTTTTTTTGAGACAGGGTCTTGCTCTGTTGCCCAGGCTAGAGTGCAGTGGTGATCACTGCTCACTGTAGTGTTGAACTCCTGGGCCCAAGCAATTCTCCCATCTCAGCCTCCCGAGTAGCTGGGACTACTAAGTGTGCACCACCAGGCCTGGCTAAGTTTTTGAACTTTTGTAGTGATAGGATCTCACTGTGTTGCCCAGGGTGGTCTCAAACTCCTGGCCTCAAGCGATCCTCTCACCTCGGCCCCCCCAAAGTGCTGGGATTACAGGTGTGAGCCACCTCGCCTGGGCCTCCTTCTCCATATGCCTCCAAAAATATGTCCCTGGAGAGTAGCCTGCTCCCACACTGTCACTGGATGTCATGGGGTCAATAAAATCTCCTGTGATTGTGTATCTCAGACATTTCTGTGTCTTTGATTCTCACCTTGGGACCCTAGGAGGGCCCAAGTGTCAGTAACTCTGGGCCTCCCCTAAAGAGAAACGGAGATGGTGGCTCATCCAGGAAGTGAGGGAGCAGGCGGCTCCTGGTTCTCAGGCCACCTGTGATCTCTGCCCACCCAGGGCCTGCCCCAGCCTGCAGGTATTGCTGTGTGGTGGGAACACCCGCTTCCCTTGTGCACAGCCTTTGAGAGGAGATCATGACCTCAGCTCCAGGGGTTCCTGGCCAGGGCCAAGCACTCCTTCTGCAGAGGACTACACACATCTCACCCCTTGGACTTATATTTCCGTGACTTCCCCTCCCCACCTGCCCCCAGCCCTCCCTGACTGGCCAGCCCCTCAGTAGTCCTCCTCGGCCAGGGAGAGGAGCACGGCCTTGGGTGTGTTCTCGAAAAGGGCAGCCCGGTTCTGCTGCTGCCCCTTCTTCACCCAGTGGCCATAGATTCGGAAAGCGTAGGCGTCGATGAGCCGGCGCAGAGGCCGGAGGGCGTAGGGGTCTCGGATGACGATCTCCCGGGTCACCGGCTTCACTCGGCGGTACTGGTAGTAGATCCGCACTGAAGCCAGCACAGTGACAGCGATCACCTGCAGGGCCAGGTGGAGAAGCTGGGCTGCAGCTGCCCCCCTGCCAGGCCCTGCCCCTCCAGCACAGGAACGCTCTGGGCTCGTTTGCCACGAAGCCTTGGGTGGCTTCTGCGGGGCCCTCCTAGTGTCCTCCACTTCCCACCTGGCCAGCATCCATAGGGACAGAGCCAGTGGGCTGACACCTGCCATCTCTGAAGCCATCACAGGGCAGCTGGGAGGGGTGGGGTGGGTACTCTGGAAACCCACGGGGTGTAAGGACCCCTGGGAGAGGAGAGGGCTTAGAGGTTTGCACTTGGGGAGCTGGCGGGTCTGGGTCAGAACGCTTCATACCTTGAACTTCCCCCGAGGGCTGAAGTGCCGCACTTCCTCCACCACGTACTGCTGGAAGAAGGGGTGTGCCAAGGCCTCTTCCGCTGTGTAGCGGTTCTGGGGTTGCACCACCAAGAATCGGGAGACCTGGGAGGGGAGGAGAGGGGAACGGAGAACATCAAGGCAGGTCCCCTCCAGCATGTCAGGAGAGGCGGGGCCTCCCCGGGCAGGGGAGCCTGGCATCGCAGTCCTGAGCCCAGGAGCCAGTTGGCCTGGCCTCTTACCAGGTCCTTCACAGTGTCCGAGTAATCATCCCACTCGGGCGAGCCAAACTGGTAGTTGCCGCTCATGATCATCCTCAGCATCAGCATCTGCTTCCGGTGCCAGAAGGGCGGGGAGCCGGCCAGCAGTGTGTACATGATGACGCCAGTGCTCCACCTGGACGCGTGAGGGCCCAGGGCCACTTACCCAGCGCCAGGGGCACCGACCCAGCCCTGCCGGTTCCCTCCCTCGCCCAGCCCAGGCAGGTGATCCTCCTTCCTCGGTGCACTCACATGTCCACCTCCTTCCCATAGCCCGGGTGGTCCTCATTCATGGAGCACTCAATAATCTCAGGGGCCAGGTAACTGGGGGTCCCGCAGACCTCTGCAGGAACAGTCATCATCAAGACAGGTCAGCAGGGCACTCAGAAGAGGAAGTCCAGGCCAGCCGCAGTGACTCATTTCTGTAATCCTAGCAATTTGGGAGGCCAAGGCAGGCAGCTCACCTGAGGCCAGGAGTTCGAGACCACCCTGGCCAACATGGCAAAACTCCGTCTCTACTAAAAATACAAAAATTAGCCAGGTGTGATGGCACATGCCTATAGTCCCAGCTACTCAGGAGGCTGAGGCAGGAGAATCGCTTGAACCTAGAAGGCGGAGGTTGCAGTGAGCTGAAATCATCCCATTTCACTCCAGCCTGGGCAACAGAATGAGACTCTGTCTCAAACGAAAAAAAAAAAAAAGAGGAAGTCCAAAGAGACAATGGAGATGGAACAGAAATAGAGCTTGGGCTGGGACTCCCCCAATATCCACCAACTTCAGGGCCCAGGGCAGGGCGGGGTACTGCCCACAGGGCCACCAGCTTAGGGCCGATTGCTTCCCTGGTCACTTCTAGCCATCCTGGCCTGGAACAAGGGTAATGGGAACCTAGGAGAGGACTTACCTGAAGAAATGTCTAGCCCTGCCGGGCGTGGTGGCTCACGCCTGTAATCCCAGCACTTTGGGAGTCCGAGGCAGGTGGATCACAAGGTCAGGAGTTTGAGACCAGCCTGACCAACATGGTCTATGTCTACTAAAAATACAAAAATTAGCTGGGCGTTGTGGCGCGTGCCTGTAATCCCAGCTACTCAGGAGGTTGAGGCAGGAGAATCGCTTGAACTCAGGAGGCAGAAGTTGCAGTAAGTTGAGATTGCGCCACTGCACTCCAGCCTGGGTGACAGAGTAAGACTCCACCTCGGGAAAAAAAAAAAAGAAAAAAGAAAAAAAAATCCTACCCCTTGAAATGGTGGAATTTTTATTCTGGGGAACAATTAAGTTAGGGGAGAAACCCAGGCCATCTCTATTCCGCGGAGGGTTGATTGAGCGCCCGAGGCCCAGACGTGGGCCAAGGCCATGTTACCAGACCTCGCAGCCTCTCTCCTGGCTCCAGCTGGCAGGAAAAGCCAAAATCTGTGAGCTTGATGTTCATGTTGTCATCCAAGAGGATGTTCTCGGGCTTCAGGTCCCGGTGCACAATGTTGAGTTTGTGCAAGGCGCAGATCACCTCCAGCAGAGCTCGCATGATCTTTCTAGGGTGGGGCACACACTTGTCACTCTTCCTCTGCGCAGAGTCAGGCGACAGGCAGGGAGACACAGCTCACATTTCAGCCACACTGCAAGGGAGCAGCACACACGCCCAGCCCAGACACATGCACGCCCTGCCTCCCCTGAGGCCCCAGTGCTTGTGGCCCTAGGCCAAGTGGGAGGGAGCGGAGAGGGGGCAAAGGGATGCTCACCTGGTTTCCTTCTCACTCAAAGTGACCTTCTCAGTGAGGTAGTCAAAGAGCTCCCCTCTCTTCATCCTGTGGAAACAGATGGTTGATAGCTGGGTCGGTCCCAAGACCACCACCCTCCTTACCCTGCTCCCAGAGAGCTGCCCTCTGCCCCGATACCCCTAGAAGCTAAGTGGGCCACTCCCCGTGGAGAACCACAGTCTGGGGAGAGGAACCGGGGAAGTGAGGAGAGAAGTGTTCTGGAAGAACTGGGAGAAAAGCAAAGGAGGCTGGAGAGAAGTGGCCCATGTCAGGGGCTCAGGCTCTCATCAACCCTCCGAGGAATAGAGATGGCCTAGGTTTCTCCCCTGACTTAATTTTTCCCCTGGAAAAGTTTTTCCCACCATTTCATGGGGTAGGCATTTCTTCAGCTAAGTCCTCTCCCCAGGTTCCCATTACCCTAGTTCCAAGCCAGAATGGCTAGAAGTGACCAGGGAAGCAATGGGCCCTGAGCTAGTGGCCCTGTGAGCAGTACCTCTCCCAGCCCTGGGCCCTGAAGTTGGTGGATTTGGGGGAGCCCCAGCCCAAGTGCCATTTCTGTTCCATCTCCATTGTTTCAGTGTGGGGGTTCTCCCATCTGTGGAAGTGACAGTGTGGACTGGGATGTATCGGGGCCTAAATGATGGCTGGAGGCTGAAAGAGAGGACCATGAACCACTGGCCCAGGAGCCGAGACCCAGATCAGAAGGACATGAGTATCCCGATTTTTTTTTTTTTTCCCCGAGATGGAGTTTTTGCTCGTCACCCAGGCTGGAGTGCAATGACGCAATCTCGGCTCACTGCAACCTCCGCCTCCCAGGTTCAAGCGATTCTCCTGCCTCAGCCTCCTGAGGAGCTGGGATTACAGGTGCCCACCACCACACCCAGCTAATTTTTGTATTTTTAGTAGAGACAGGGTTTCACCATGTTACCCAGGCTGGTCTTGAACTCCTGACCTCAGGTGATCACCTGCCTCGGTCTCCCAAAGTGCGGGGATTATAGGCGTGAGCCACGACACCCAGCTGAGTATCCCGATTTTTTCCCAGGAAACAAATGGGAAGAATCAGCTGTGCAAGAGTTGCAGGCGCAAAGTTTGCCAATTACGGGATTAAGAATTGAGGTTCAATCTTCTTACCTCCTGGGATGATCTAGAAAGAACTCTCTGCTAGAATCATCTAGTTATACCCTGGAGGGCTCCTCAGGGCAGCATTAAAAATAGCTTCCCCCAGCAACTTCTTCAAAGGTTAAAGACATTTGAGCTGCCCCCAAGAGCTATACAGGACAGTGCCACAGAGCAGAGTCAAGACAGCTGCTGCTGGTGAGTCTGGAGGGGTCCGAGAAAGTCTCCCTCTGTTGCCCAAGCTGGAGTGCGGTGGCTCAATCTCAGCTAACTGCAACCTCTGCTTTCTGGGTTCAAGCCATTCTTGTGCCTCAGCCTCCTGAGTGACTGGGATCACAGATATCTGTCCCCATGCTGGGCTAATTTTTGTATTTTTTGTAGAGATGGGATTTCACCATGTTGCCCAGGCTGGTCTCGAACTCCCGGCTTCATCTGATCCGCCTGCCTCAGCCTCCCAAAGTACTGGGATTACAGGGGTGAACCAGCATGCCCGACCTTAATTTTATATTTTTTTGTAGAGATGGGGTCTCGCTTTGTTGCCCAGGCTGGTCTCAAACTCCTGGCCTCAAGCAATCCTTCCACCTCAGCCTCCCAAAGTGTTGAGACTACAGGTGTGAGGCACCGTGCCTGGCCGATAATAAGTCTGGAATCCACATTTCACAGAGTACTTTGTAGTGTTCACATTTGATGCTTAGCAATAACGGGCTCATCTTACTAATCCTATTGATGCAGAAGTAGGGGCATGATGATGGTGGTGATGGTGATGATGACATTAACCTTTGGACCACACCACAGGTGCAACCTCTACCACCTGCCTCTCTCCTCGATACTGCTGGCCTCCCTTTTTCCAATCCCGCCTCATTACAGTCGTCCCTAGATAGTCAGTGAGATCTTTTCAAAAGGAAGTCAGGCTGGGCGTGGTGGCGCACGCCTGTAATCCCAGCACTTTGGGAGGCTGAGGCAGATGAATCACTTGAGGTCAGGAGTTCGAGACCAGACTGGCCAACATGGCGAAACCTTGTCTCTACTAAAAAAGTACACACATAAAACATTTGCTGGGCATGGTGGTGGGTGGGTACCTGTAATCCCAGCTACTTGGGAGGCTGAGGCAGGAGAATCGCTTGAACCCGGGAGACAGAGGTTGCAGTGAGCCGAGATCACACCACTGCACTCCAGCCTGGGCGACAAGAGCAAAACTCTGTCTCAAAAAAAAAAAAACAAAAGTAAATCAGATCACGTCAGCCGCCCAGTCTTGACCCTCCAAACTCCTTACCATGGCTAAAATGCCTGCAGGACCTGGTCTTTGGTGCTGACCGACCTTACATCCTGCCATCCTCTGCTTGGGTCACTTCCTGGACATGCCTTCCTGACCACTCAGTCTAAGGAAGCCCCTGTCTCTTGCTAACCCTTGTTCTACTTTATATCTGTCTACAGTTCTCCCTCTTTATTTGCAGGGGATATGTTCCAAGACCCCCAGTGGATGCCTGAAACCGTGGATAGCACTGAAGTCTATACTTACTATGTTTTTCCTATATGTACATACCTAAGATGAAGTTTATAAATTAGGCACAGAGATTAACAGCCAATAATAAAATAGAACAATTATATCAATATACCGTGCCAGGCATGGTGGCTTATGCCTGTAATCCCAGCACTTTGGGAGACTGAGGTGAGAGAATTGCATGAGGCCAAGAATTTTGGGGGTTTTTTTTGTTTTATTCTGTTTTTGTTTTTGAGACGGAGTTTTGCTTTTGTAACCCAGGCTGGAGTTCAATGGCACGATCTTGGCTCACTTTAACCTCCACCTCCTGGGTTCAACCGATTCTCCAGCCTCAGACTCCCAAAGTGCTGGGATTACAGTTGTGAGCCACTGTGCCTGGCCTGAGGCTAGTAATTATTAGCATTCACACTATGCCACTCACTGTGCTATTATCACTCCCATAATACTGATGAGAAAACCGAGATTTAAAGAAATGATCCAGCCCACAAGTGGTGAACCCAGGTTTCCAAACCCGGCAGCCGGACCCCAGGGGCTGATCGGTCTAAACACCGGGATTGTATTTGGCATCCTCAGCTCAGGAGCTGGCTGTGGTCTCCAGGCAGCCCTGGGGTTGGGGAGCGGATGACAGTTGACAGTCGAGGTTCTCTCAGGTGTGGCTTGCTCCAGGGCTGGGTACTTACAGGTCAAACACCAAGAAGAAGAAAGTGTTGGTCTCATAAGTGTCCTTCAGCTGTACTGAAATGGAAATGGCTAGCTTGTCTCAAGTAGCAGGGGAGCCCAGGTAGGGGCAGCTGGGGCACAGGGGTCAGGGACTGAGGCTGCTGTGGGCTAACTTCAAAAGCTGACAGGGGAATCAGGAGGGTGCTCAAAGGACATCAACCCAGGGTGTGGGCAGCCCCAGGGACTTTATTATTATTATTATTATTAGAGACAGGATCTCACTGTGTCACCTCGGCTGGAATGTAGTAGTGCAATCATAACTCACTGCAGCCTCAAACTACCGGGCTCGAGTGATGCTCCTGCCTCAGCCTCCTGAGTGGCTGGGATTACAGGCATGCATCAGCACGCCTGGCTAATTCAGCCCAGGGACATCAAACCCCCATTCCCCTGCCTGCATCCATCCCAGCCTGGGACCCCTTCTGTCAGAGCAGTGAGGGTGGAGCTGGGAGCCTTGAGCCTGGGTGGTTCTAGCTGGCTATGTGGTGGGGTCACACTCCCTGGCTTGGGCTGTCAGGGCAGAATCACAGGGGGGCACCCCGTCATGTGACTTGGGGTCATCACTCACTGATGTTGGGGTGCCCTGAGACCTTGCGCAGGATATCCACCTCCTTCAGCGTGGCTTCTCGCAGCTCTCGCACCTCCTCGGGGCTGAAGCTGCCTCCACCGGTGACGTCGATAACCTTCACTGCGTACTCCTGGCTCGTGGGCTTGTGGATGCATCGCCTGACCACACTGCTAATGCCCCTGGAAGTGCAGAGGACAGATGGCCTCGGGGGGTCCCTCACCCCATGGGGAGTCCCAGATTCGAGGCTGCAGCAGAGATGTCCTGCCCTTGTCAATAGATTTACACTTTCCCCCAAGTTCCTCTGAGGTTTTGGAAATGGTGGATGAATAAATACAGGCACAGTCAGGTGATTTGCCCAGAGCTGGTGAGTAACAAGCCTGCTCTCAGGCCATGTAACTCCTAGTTCAGTGCTCTTTTTTTTTTTTTTTTTTTTTGAGAGAGAGAGTCTCACTCTGTCGCCCAGACTGGAGTGCAGTGGCACAATCTTGGCTCACTGCAACTTCCACCTCCCGGGTTCAAGCAATTCTCCTGCCTCAGCCTCCTGAGTAGCTGGGACTACAGGCGCCTGCCACCACGCAGAGCTAATTTTTGTATTTTTACTGGAGACAGGTTTCACCATGTTGGCCAGGCTGGTCTCAAACTCCTGATCTCAGGTGATCCTCCTGCCTTGGCCTCCCAAAGTGCTGGGATTGCAGGCATGAGCCACTGTGCCCGGCAGCCCCTCGCTTTTTTTTTTTTTTTTTTTTAATAGAGATGGTTAGCCAGACCTGGTGGCACACACCTGTTGTCCCAGCTACTAGGGAGGCTGAGGTGGGAGGATCACTTGAGCCTAGGAGGCAGAGACTGTAGTGAGTCAAGATCATGCCACTGTACTCCAACCTGGACTACAGGGCAAGACCCTATCTTAAGAAAAAAAAAGAGATACGGAGTCTTGCTATATTGCCCAGGCTGATCTTGAACTCTTGGCCTCCCAAAGTGCTGGGATTACAGGTGTGAGCCATTGCACCTACCCCTGGGAACTTTTTGCTGGGAAAGGTTTCTTTTATCTTTCCTGGCTTCAGGAGGGCAGGACCCCAAACCAAGGGTTTCTCCAAGAGAACAGCGCTTTGGGGATGAAAGTGGGGTCAGTACTCGGGGTGGAGCGGAGTTGGCTGTAGCCTACAGGGCCTGCTGGAGCCTAGGACAGCACTTCGTGGGGAGAGCTTGGGCCTTACCTGCCCAGGATCTCTTTGGGCTCGTAATTCTCATAGAAGTCCTGTGCAGAATGAGAGTCCGGCAGTGCCTCATCCCGGGTCATGCTCAGATCTTCAGCAGGGGAACTCTGAGTGGCTCTGAGAGGGGAACAGAAAGAAGCTGTCAGCCTTCCTGACCCAGGGGGTGTTCTCCTTGGGGCCTGGAACTGTTTCTCACTCATCCTTGTATCTGGCACCACACTGGCCTATAGTGAATGTTCCAAATAAATGTTTGTGAATTGAGGCCGGGCGTGGTGGCTCACACCTATAATCCCAGCACTTTGGGAAGCTGAGGCAGATAGATCACTTGAGGCCAGGATTTCAAGACCAGCCTGGCCAACATGGTGAAACCCCATCTCTACTAGAAATACAAAAATTAGCTGGGTGCAGTGGCACACGCTTGTAGTCTCAGCTATTTGGGAGGCTGAGGCAGGAGAATCACTTGAACCTAGGAGGCAGAGGTTGCAGTGAGCGGAGATCACATCACTGCACTCCCGCCTGGGCCACATAGCCAGACTCTGGCTCAAAAAAAGTAAATTCTTTGTAGAGATGGGGTCTTGCTCTGTTACCCAGCCGGGAGTGCAATGGTACCATCATAGCTCACTGCTGCCTCAACCACCTGGGCTCAAGTGATCCTCACACCCTAGCCGCCTGAGTAGCTGGGACTAAAGTACCCCCCAGGCTGGAGTGCAGTGGTGCAATCTTGGCCCTCGGCTCACTGCAACCTCCACCTCCCATGTTCAAGCGATTCTCCTGCCTCAGCCTCCCAAGTAGCTGGAATTACAGGCACCTACCACCACGCCTGGCTAATTTTTTCTATTTTTAGTAGACAGGATTTCACCATGTTGGCCAGGCTGGTGTCGAACTCCTGACCTCAGGTGATCCCACCGCCTTGGTCTCCCAAAGTGCTGGGATTACAGGCGTGAACCACCACGCCCAGCTCTAATATTTAAGTTTTTTGTAGAGATGGGGTCTCCCTATGTTGCCCAAGCTAGTCTCAAACTCCTGGCCTCAAGCATTCTTCCCGCCTCAGCCTCCCAAAGAGATGGGATTATAGGCATGAGCCACCACTGGACCTGGCCACAATTTCCTTTTTAATAGGCCACTCCTGTAGCCTCTCCTTATCTCCCCTTGTTGTGACTGTGCTTCCTGAAAACACACCCCCTTCTAGGACAGGTTTCCTGTGCTCCATCCCATTGCTCCTTCCTCATGTTTTGTGTGTGTGTGTGTGTGTGTGTGTGTGTAGAGATGGAGTCTTGGTCTGTCACCCAGGCTGGAGTGCAGTGGTGTGACCTTGGTTCACTGCAACCTCCCCTTCCCGGGTTCAAGCAATTCTCCTGCCTCAGCCTTCAGAGTAGCTGGGATTACAGACACGCACCACCATGCCTGGCTAATTTTTTTGTATTTTTAGTCGAGATGGGGTTTCACCATGTTGGCCAGGATGGTCTCAAACTCCTGACCGCAAATGATCCACACACCTTGGCCTCCCAAAGTGCTGAGATTACAGGCGTGAGCCACTGCACCCGGCCCTTCCTCATGTATTCTATCCATAACTGGGACTTTCATAATCACTCACTCACTCATTCATTACATCTCCATTCTGCAGACATTGAACACCCACTCTTTGCCAACCACTATGCTGGGTGCTCTGAGGGATGGAGAGCTGGGTGGGTCCATCCCGGTCCCTACCTCTGGCGTCATTCGCCAGTGTATGCTCTCACCTCCCCCGCTAGACTGTCGCCTCTAGGATGTCCTAGCCGTCTCTGCCCCCCATACCCAGTGCGGGTGTCTGGCAGGGGCTATTCCTTGAATGTGAGTCAATGGTTGGGCAGGTACCCCTTTGGTGCTCAGGGTCCTGCTGGCAGAATGCCCCATGTCCTACCTAACAATGGCCAGTGAGCCCTGAGTGGCCCTGCTGCAGCATAGAGGCCGTACAGAGCCAGGACACTCAGGCCTGGACACAGAGGCGCTGAGCTACCCCGCCTTGCGTCAGGAACATGGAGGCTCCTACCAGGGAACTCCACTCCTGCTTCAGATGTAGGATTTAGGCCTGGCATGATGGCTCACACCTGTTATCCCAGCACTTTGGGAGGCTGAGGCGGGCAGATCACTTGAGGTCAGGAGTTCGAGACCAGCCTGGGCTACATGGCGAAACCCCATCTCTACAAAAAATACAAAAATTAGCCAGGCATGATGGCTCTCGGACCTGTGGTCCCAGTTACTTGGGAGCTGAGGCAGGACGATCACTTGAACCCAGGAGGTGGAGGTTGCAGTGAGCTGAGATCGCACTACTGCACTCCAGCCTAGGTGACGGAGTGAGTGAGACTCTGTCTCAAAAAAACAAAACAAAACAGGCCGGGCACGGTGGCTCATGCCTGTAATCCCAACACTCTGGGAGGCTGAGGTGGGAGGATCACGAGGTCAGGAGATTGAGACCATCCTGGCTAACATGGTGAAACCCCGTCTCTACTAAAAAATACAAAACATTAGCTGGGCGTGGTAGTGGGCACCTGCAGTCCCAGCTACTCGGGAGGCTGAGGCAGGAGAATGGCGTGAACACGGGACACGTTGCTTGCAATGAGCCAAGATCATGCCACTGCACTCCAGTCTGGGCAACAGAGCGAGACTCCATCTCAAAAACAAAACAAAACAAAAAAACAAGACAAAACAAAACAAAATCAGATGCAGGATTTGAGGAATGCAGAAAATACCATTTACCAACAGGGAAAAAGGCAGATAGAAAACAGGCCCAACCTGCCACTCAGCAGGGCCAAAGCTGCCTCCAACCCCCTTTTCCCCACTGCTTCTGGGCCTAAGAAGGCCTGGCCTCTCAAAGGAGCCAATTTGCTGACCAGCCAAGCAGCAGCTCTGGCTGCCTCCGGGATTGGGCAGGCTGTTCCAGGAATCCTGGTGGCCCCACTACTGGGTGCCTGGTTACCAGAGGAAGGTTTAGAATAACAAGTCCCCTCTGCTGGTGCCAGGCATCTGGGCTGCTCACGCACAGGCCTTCTCTGCCTGCCCCATCAGCAACTCGGCGGAGCCTGGGACTGTCTGTTTCCCATAAAAACAAGCCCATTTGCTGGTAAGTCCTTCTAAGTCCTCACAATGGGCATCTGTGCCTCATCACCTCCCAAAGCTGGGTAGTGCCAGCTCTCTCCTCTCCCCCAGCCCTCCATGAGCAGAAAGTACACCTGGAACCCCCATGAGATGCCAGCCTAGGCCTAAGGCTCCAGTCCTTGGCACAGCCTACTTGGCCAAGTTGTGGCTACACTCACCTTTCCTGGGGTGCTGAGGAGGTGGTTATCTTGCCCCAGCTCCAGCTCTGACTGGGGCCAACTTAGTGCCCCTGTCTACTGCCCCACCCACCCCTCACACCTTTCCCAAGACCCCTGTGGACAGGGTTCCCACATGGGAGTAGGTAGCCCAGTCCTTTTTTTAGACAGAATCTCTCTCTGTCACCCAGACTGGAGTGCAGTGGCGCGATCTCAGCTCACGGCAACTTCTGCTTTCCGGGTTCAAGCGATTCTCCTGCCTCAGCCTCCTGAGTAGCTAGGACTACAGGCATGAGCCACCATACCCAGCTAATTTTTGTATTTTTAGTAGATACGGGGCTCCACCATGTTAGCCAGGCTGGTCTTGAACTCCTGACCTCAAGTGACCCTCCCACCTTGGCCTCCCAAAGTGCTGGGATTACAGGTGTGAGCCACCGTGCCTACCTGGCCTGGTCCTTTTTGGCACATAACTTCCCTCCCCTGGACTCTGAAAGTCCAAAAAACCAGATCAGCCTCAGGACCTCTTTTCTGTAGGAAAGTCCCCAGATGGGGGTTTCAAGGGTCAGTGCTGCCACTCTCCCTGGTCCATCCGCCTTTAGAAAAGAGACATGGATAGAGTGGATGTGGGAGTTTCTGTCTTCTCCACCCTCACTCCTCCCTGCTCCCTGCCTGTCACCTGGCTTTTGTCCATCAATGGGCTAGCTACTCACAGTTAAGTCCTTGCAGGCTCTTGAAGGAGCTTGACAAGAATCCCAAAGGCCTCAGAGCCCTCGGGGAGAGGGGACCACAGAGGGCTGAAGCCGTGTCCTGAGCAGACACTTGGAAGATATCGTCTGCTGTTGTTTTGGGTTTTGCTATTTGATGACCGGAGGCTAACGTGCCAAAAATAAATCACAACTGCAAACCCGGGAGGCAGGCCAAGGCTCCGCAGGGACAGGGCATGGGGCCGAGTATCACCAGGGGGGACCTCTGGTGGAGGATGAGGGAAACTCGGGTGGCCTGAGACCAGGCCAGACAGGATGTATTGATCCTCCCTCTGGAGCTCCCTTGGCTTTCAGGACCAGAGAACGTAAATCCAGCCTCGTGCGGAGGGCACTAGCTTCACTGGGAGCAATTTTGATTTCTGCGTATGCTGACAGCACTGCCCTGGAGGCTTTCTCAGTGAACGACTGCAGCAGCTGACTGCCCTGGCTGTCCCAGGGACATTTAGGGACAGTGTGCGTGATTACCCTGTATAATGCAGACCTGTACAGATTAGGGAGGCCGGGTGCAGTGGTGAAGGGGTGGCCTACCCTTCCACACCTGTGGGCGTTTCTCGTTAGGTGGAATGAGAGACTTGAGAAAAGAAATGAGACACAGAGACAAAGTATAGAGAAAGAAAAAGTGGGCCCAGGGGACCAGCGCTCAGCATACAGAGGACCCACATCGGCACTGGTCTCTGAGTTCCCTAGTATTTATTGATAATTATCTTTACCATCTTAAAGATAAGGGAGTGGCAGGATAATAGGATCATTGTAGGGAGAAAATCAGCAGTAAGACATACGAATAAAGATCTCTGTGACGTGAATAAATTTAAAGGAAAATGCTGTGCCTTGATATGCATATGCAAACATCTCCATAAACCTCTTAGCAGCATTGCTCCAGCAAGTCCCAGCTTTTGCCGTAAGGTGGTTTTCCATTGCCCAGATGCTTTTCTCTATCTCAACTGCCAACAACCGCCAAAAGGCCTTCTTTCCTCTTGTACTAGTCCTCCTCATCACAGACCCTTCACGGGTGTCAGGCTGGGGGACGATCAGGTCTTTCCCTTCCCACAAGGCCATATTTCAGACTATCACATGGGGAGAAACCTTGGACAATACCTAGCTTTCCTAGGCAGAGGTCCCTGCGACCTTTGGCAGTGTACGTGTCCCTGGGTACTTGAGATTAAGAGAATGGTGATGACTTTTAACCAGCAAGCTGCCTTCAGGCACTTGTTTAACAAAGGCACATCCTGCACAGCCCAAAATCCATTAAACCTTGAGTCACCACAGCACATGTCTCTTGCAAGGACAAGGTTGGGGGTAGGGTCACAGATTAACAGCATCTCAAATACAGAACAAAATGGAGTCTCTTATGTCTACCTTTTTCTATATAGACACAGTAACAGTCTGATCTTTCTTTCTTTTCCCCACACAGTGGCTCACACTCAGCACTTTGGGAGACCAAGGCAGGAGGATTATTTAAGTCCAAGAGTTTGACAGCAGCCTGGGCAACAAAGTGAGACCCTGGCTCTACAAAAAAATTAAAAAATTAGCCAGGTGTGGTGGCACACACCTGTGGTCCCAGCTACTCAGGCGGCTTACTGTGGAGGATCACTTGAACCTGGGAGGTCAAGGCTTCAGTGAGCTATGATCATGCCACTGCACTCCAGCCTTAGCAACAGAGACTCAGTCTCAATCAATCAATCAATCAATCAATCAATCAAAAAGGGACCTTCCCCTGCAGGAATCCACCTCTGATCTACCCTCCATAATTTCATGTAAAAAACCTTCCTTTAAGGCCAGGCACGGTGGCTCACGCCTGTAATCCCAGCACTTTGGGAGGCCGAGGCGGGTGGATCACCTGAAGTCAGGAGTTTGAGACTATCCTGGACAACATGACGAAACCATATCTCTACCAAGAATACAAAAATTAGCCAGGCATGGTAGTGAGCACCTGTAATCCCAGCTACTCAGGAGGCTGAGGCGGGAGAATCACTTAAACTTGGAAAGCAGAAGTTGCAGTGAGCCAAAGTCATGCCACTGCACTCCAGCCAGGGTGACAAAGCGAGACCCTGTCTCAAAACAAAAAACAAAAAACCTTCCTTTAATCTTACATCAGATGTGTGGGTTTTAAAAATTATTTATGTGTTTTGGCCGGGCGCGGTGGCTCAAGCCTGTAATCCCAGCACTTTGGGAGGCCGAGGCAGGTGGATCACGAGGTCCGGAGATCGAGACTATCCTGGCTAACATGGTGAAACCCCGTCTCTACTAAAAATACAAAAAACTAGCCGGGCGTGGTGGCGGGCGCCTGTAGTCTCAGCTACTTGGGAGGCTGAGGCGGGAGAATGGCGTGAACCCGGGAGGCGGAGCTTGCAGTGAGCCGAGATCACGCCACTGCACTCCAGCCTGGGAGACACAGCAAGACTCCGTCTCAAAAAAAAAAAAAAAAAAAAATTATTTATGTGTTTTATTTATTTTATTTTATTGAGACGGAGTCTTGCTTTGTGGCCTGCACTGGAAGGCAGTGGTGTGATCTCAGCTCACTGCAACCTCTGCCTCCTGGGTTCAAGCGGTTCTCCTGCCTCAGCCTCCCATGTAGCTGGGATTACAGGCGCCCACCACCACACCCAGAAATTTTTGTATTTTTAGTACAGATGGGGTTTCGCCATGTTGGCCAGGATGGTCTTGAACTCCTGACCTCAGGTGATCCACCCGCCTCGGCCTCCCAAAGTGCTGAGACTACAGGTGTGAGCCACCACACCCGGCCTATTTTTTTTTTTTGAGATGGAGTCTCACTCTGTCGCCCAGGCTGGAGTGCAGTGGTACGATCTTGGCACACTGCAACCTCCACCTCCGGGGTTCAAGTGATTCTCCTGCTTCAGCCTCCCGAGTAGCTGGGATTATAGGCGCAAGCCACCAAGCCAGGCTAATTTTTGAATTTTTTTTTCTTTGGAAACAGTTTCACTCTCGTTGCCCAGGCTGGAGTGCAATGGCATGATCTCGGCTCATTGCAACCTCTGCCTTTCGGGTTCAAGCAATTCTCCTGCCTCAGTCTCCCAAGTAGCTGGGATTACAGGTATGTGCCACCACACCTGGCTAATTTTGTATTTTTAGTAGAGACGGGGTTTCTCCATGTTGGTCAGGCTGGTCTTGAACTCCTGACCTCAGGTGATTCGCCTGCCTTGACCTCCCAGAGTGCTGAGATTACAGGCTTCAGCCACCACACCTGGCTGTTTTTAATTTTATATGTATTTTTAATTTTCAAAATAGAGATGGGAGCCGGGGACGGTGGCTCACACCTGTAATCCCAGCACTTTGGGAGGCTGAGGTGGGAGGATCACCTGAGGTCAGGAGTTCGAGGCCAGCCTGGCCAACATGGTAAAACCCCATCTCTAATAAAAATACAAAAATTAGACTGGGCGTGGTGGCTCACGCCTGTAATCCCAGCACTTTGGGAGGCCAAGGCGGGCAGATCACGAGGTCAGGAGATTGAGACCATCCTGGCTAACACGGCAAAACCCTGTCTCTACTAACAATACAAAAATTAGCTGAGCGTGGCGGTGGGCACCTGTAGTCCCAGCTACTCAGGAAGCTGAGGCAGGAGAATGGTATGAACCCAGGAGGCAGAGCTGTACTCCAGCCTGGGTGACAGAGCCAGACTCCGTCTCAAAAAACAAACAAAAAACAAAAATTAGTCTGGCGTGGTGGTGGGTGCCTGTAGTCCCAGGTACTCTGGACACTGAAGCAGGAGAATCGCTTGAACCCAGGAGGCAGAGGTTGCAGTGAGCCAAGATCGTGCCACTGCACTCCAGCCTGGGTGACAGAGCAAGACTCTGTCTCAAAATAAATAAATAAATAAATAAATAAATAAATAAATAAATAAATAAATATAAAAATTAAAAAATAAAATAACAAAAGAGATGGGGGTCTCACGATGTTGCCCTGACAGGTCTCAAAGTTCTGGGTTCAAGCAATCCTCCTGTTTTGGTCCTCCCAAAGTGCTGGGATTACAGGCGTGAGAAACCACACTCGACCACAGATACCTAATTGATACACATTTTACAAAGCACTTCATAGTTTCACTTGGTCCACAAAACCCTGGTATTAAGCCAATTTTAGAGAGAGTGTGACTTGGTCAAGGTTGCCAAGTAGGTGAGTTGGAGAGCCTAGATTAACCGTGGATGTTGTGGGCACCAGCATTTCCTTATAATGCTGACCATCTGGCTGGCTGTGGTGGCTCACATCTGTAATCCCAGCACTTTGGGAGGCTGAGGTAGGCAGATCATGAGGTCAGGAGATCGAGACCATCCTGTCCAACATGGTGAAACCCTGTCTCTACTAAAAATACAAAAATTAACTGGGCACGGCAGCGCATGCCTGTAATGCCAACTACTCGGGAAGCTGAGGCAAGTGAATTGCTTGAACCCGGGAGGCATTGCAGTGAGCCAAGATCGCACCACTAAACTCCAGCCTGGTGACAGAGCTAGACTCCGTCTCAATAATAGTAATAGTAATAATAATGCTGACCATCTATTTCTTTCACTTTGGGGAAAATTTTTGTTGAATTGTTTACATACAAATGAGCTGAAAAAGACTTTAGGGTATGAGTGCTAAGCATAAAAGCCTCCAACTTACATTGAAACACAAATTCTGCAAGGTTTAAAATACCTGGAACTCTTTAACTTACTGTTTTCTCTTTTGTTTTGCTTTTTAGACAGGTCTTGCTCTGTTGCCCAGGCTGGAGTGCAGTGGCGCAAACATGGCTCACTACAGTCTTGACCTCTTGGACTCAAGAGAGCCTCTTGCCTCAGGCTCCTAAATAGCTGGGACCACAAGCGGGCACCACCATGGCCAGCAATTGTCTTTTCTTTTTTTTTTTTTGAGATGGAGTTTCGCTCTTATAGCCCAGGCTGGAGTGCAATGGCACAATCTTGGCTCACTGTAACCTCTGCCTCCTGGGTTCAAGTGATTCTCCTGCCTCAGCCTCCTGAGTAGCTTGGATTACAGGTGTGCATCACCACGCCTGGCTAATTATTATTATTATTATTATTATTTTTTGAGACGGAGTCTGGCTCTGTCACCCAGGCTGGAGTGCAGTGGCGCGATCTCGGCTCACTGCAAGCTCCGCCTCCCGGGTTTACGCCATTCTCCTGCCTCAGCCTCCTGAGTAGCTGGGACTACAGGCGCCCGCCACCTCGCCCGGCTAGTTTTTTGTATTTTTTAGTAGAGACGGGGTTTCACCGTGTTAGCCAGGATGGTCTCGATCTCCTGACCTCGTGATCCGCCCGTCTCGGCCTCCCAAAGTGCTGGGATTACAGGCTTGAGCCACCGCGCCCGGCCATTTTTTTTTTTTTTTAAGTAGAGATGGGGTTTCACCATGTTGGTCAGGCTGGGCTTGAACGCCTGACCTCAGGTGATCTGCCCACCTCGGCCTCCGAAAGTACTGGGATCACAGGCGTGAGTCACCGTGCCAGGCCTAATTTACTACTTTTTTTTTTTTTAAACAAGAGTCTCGCTCTAGTCACCTACGCTGGGATGCAGTAGCACGATCCTGGCTCACTGCAACCTCTGCCTCCAGGGTTCAAGCAATTCTCCTTGCCCCGGCCTCTTTGAGTAGCTGAGACTACAGGCGTGTGCCACCAGGCCTGGCAAATTTTTTTTTTTCTTTTTGAGACAGAGTTTTGCTCTGTTACCCAGGCTGGAGTGCAGTGGCGCAATCTCGTCTCACTGCAACCTCTGCTTCCCAGGTTCAAGCAATTCCCTTGCCTCAGCCTCCCAAATAGCTGAAATTGCAGGCACCCACCACCATGCCCTGCTAAGTTTTGTATTTTTAGTAGAGATGAGAGTTCACTATGTTAGCTAGGCTGGTCTCGAACTCCTGACCTCAGGTGATCCGCCCTCCTTAGCCTCCCAACGTGCTGGGATTACAGGCATGAGCCACCACGCCCGGCCTAATTTACCGTTAATAGACCTATTTTCTCCCTCACATTTCTTTTTTTTTTTTTTTTTTTTTTTTTTTTTTTGAGACGGAGTCTCGCTGTGTCTCCCAGGCTGGAGTGCAGTGGCGTGATCTCGGCTCACTGCAAGCTCCGCCTCCCGGGTTCACGTCATTCTCCCGCCTCAGCCTCCCAAGTAGCTGAGACTACAGGCGCCCGCCACCATGCCCGGCTAGTTTTTTGTATTTTTTTAGTAGAGACGGGGTTTCACCATGTTAGCCAGGATAGTCTTGATCTCCTGACCTCGTGATCCACCTGCCTCGGCCTCCCAAAGTGCTGGGATTACAGGCTTGAGCCACCGCGCCCACCCTCCCTCACATTTCTAAGCTACATATTTGACTCTTGCTGGCTTGTTATCTTCAGGTGATTGGTTCCAAGGCTTCTATGGATAACAAAAATCCACAGATGCTCACGTCCCTTATATAAAATGCCACATTATTTGCATATAACCTATGCATATCCTGCTGTATACTTTAACTAAACTCTAGATTACTTATAATACCTAGTATAATGCAAACAGGATATAAATAGTTGTTACACTGTATTGTTTAGGGAATGACAAGGAAAATAGTCTACATGTTTCCTACAGAAATGACCCTGAATTTTTTCAAAAAAAATTATTTTGAGACAGGGTCTCACTCTGGGCTGGTGTTCCGTGGCGTGATCATAGCTCACAGCAATCTTGAACTGGGCTTCCGCGATCCCCCCACCTCAGCCTCCCTAGTGGCTGAGACTACAGGTACATGCTACTGCACCTGGCTGATTTATTTTTGTTGGGATCTCACTTTGTTGCACAGGCTTCAAATATTCTCAATCCTCGACTGGCTGAAATCGATGGACGCGGAACTCAGGGAATTGGCGCACTGACTGGACAATCAATGAATGCATCACAAAATCCTTTCTGACCTTAGGGCAAAAGGCCAGTGCCCCTAAAGGATTATTCCACACCTTTCTCCTTGTAGCAATGACTCCTACCAGGGAAAGGCAAGGCTAGTCACGCTTGCATTTTGTCACTTGTTCATTTCTCTTTGATTCAATGTATTTGAATCACCACTACACCTGGACACGAGGGACATCTGAGTATTAACACTACAGACTCACAGAAGTCCCGAGCATCCAGGAAAACGAGTAGAAGTGTCTTCTATAAACCCAGGAGGGAATGTGCTGGGGGACTGGCCAGGAGTGAACTCTGCTGAGGCCCTCTTTGAGTCTCTTTCAGGAACTGAATGTTTAGGCACTCCAGGAACACAGTTGGTAGGAAGCAAGACGCAACTGGTTAATTCCCTCAATTACCAGCATCTCACTCACCTGGCAGTGATGTAGGGCTCTGAAACTCAGAAAAAAATCAGAAAACAGAACCTACGGAGGCCGGGTGGGTGGCTGATGCCTATAATCCCAGCACTTCGGAAGGCCGAGGCAGGTGGATCACCTGAGGTTGAGTTCTATACCAGCCTGGTCAACATAGTGAAACTGTCTCTGCTGCTCACTTTGGGAAAAAAAAAAAAAAAGACCTGCTGATCCTTTTGTAGTTGATGACTGGGTTTTCACGCTCATAGATGAAGTGTGCCTCCCTCAAAACTGGTTACATTGACACATTACCTATCTGACATGAAAAAGCGGCCTACTCCAAACTGAATTCCATCCCCTTAAAGTTCTTCCCTAGCACGGAGTGGGGGATGGCAGCCTGAGTGTTTTAAGAGGAGGCGGCTACAACACCTTAAGCAGAGGAAATGCACCTTCAGGGGAACTGCACATATTAAGAATGCTTTTTTATCTTCAATCTGGGCGTCCAAGGGAGAAGGGAGAGAATACAGTCACCGGTTTAGTTACAGTTTATGGTTAGGGCCAGTAAAGTCCCTTCCTCATCCCTCTTTTCCACTTATCACTAGAGACAGAAACTAAGAACCATGACTCCAGGCTGCTAAAAGCCTAAAGCAAAAGAAAACAGAACAAAAGGTGGGTTGCACAAGCTTGCTTGGAAACAGTAGAGGAATAGTGACATGCAGTGCTGACCTGGCCACAGGGAACCGACCCCAAATAGACCTAGTCCTGTTTCCTTTATCATTCACCTGATTAAAACAATGTAATTTTTTTTTCTTGAGACAGTCTTGCTATGTCACACAGGCTGGAGTGCAGTGGCATGGTCTCGGTTCACTGCAACCTCTGCCTCCTGAGTTCAAGCGATTCTCCAGCCTCAGCCTCCCAAGTAGCTGGGATTACAGGCATCTGCCAGCACGCCTGGCTTAAAACAGTATTTTAAGCAGTTTCCTACTACTGCTCAGCTTACTTAATTCCAGACCCACAGCACCTGGAACCTTTGAATTGAGGACACGTTTGTGACTGAGTTACTCCTTATATAACCCCTCAGGGAGCTGTCAGATCTGGGAGGATGCTAATTTCTTTTTTTTTTTTTTTGAGACGGAGTCTCACTCTATTGCCCAGGCTGGAGTGCAGTGGCGCGATCTTGGCTCACTGCAAGCTCCACCTCTTAGGTTCACGCTATTCTCCTGCCTCAGCCTCCAGAGTAGCTGGGACTACAGGTGCCTGCCACCATGCCTGGTTAATTTCTTGTATTTTTAGTAGGGACGGGGTTTCACCGTGTTAGCCAGGATGGTCTCGATCTCCTGACCTCATGATCCCCCATCTTGGCCTCCCAAAGTGCTAGAATTACAGGTGTGAGCCACCACACCTGGCTGAGAATGCTAATTTCATAACCAGAAACAATAGACTAAATGAACCACATCTTGGAAGAAAATGACTTTATTCTAATTAACTCACAAAGAATAAAATCATTAACAGCTAGTTTAAGGAGGTAACACATTTTGCCCAGTCCCAAATTCTACAGAGTAGGAACACACCCCCTTCCATTTCAGTTCTGAAGCAAGGAAGCTAGGAATGACAGGAGAGGTTTAACTGATGGTTACACTTTATACCTTCACTATCAATTCTATTTTTACACTAAATTAACTTAAGGTATGAGAGCTGATTTTCCATCTCTCCAGGTTGAACTTCTTGATTAGGCCAATCCTGCAAACAGAAAAGATTAAGTTAGAAGAGTGCTGGCTTCATATACTCAACAAAACAGAAGACTTCCAAATTATGAAAGCAGCGACAAAAGGCCAAGGCTATGGCCTTTTTTTTTTTTTTTTTGGATAAAAAATAGAGATGATGTCTTGCTATGTTGCCTAGGCTGGTCTCGAACTCCTAGACTCAAGCAATCCTCCCACCTTGACCTTCCAGAGTTTCCACCAAGTTTATGGTTTTGTTTGTAAGCTACTGAAGGCATCCTACGACTAACAACACACCCTCAATCTCAAGAGTTCCCCTGAGGAACTTAATTAACTCCTTTCACTCAATGAGGTACAGATACCAGGTATCAGTCTTTTTGTCTATTCCCGGATTCTGGTGACAACAGAATCTAATTTTATATCCACGGCCTTAAAGATAGGAAGTCACTCACATCCAGTAATCACAGTAAGATCTGGCATACTGATTTATACCTTCTTCTTTTTTTTCTTTTAAATTTGAGACGGAGTCTCGTACTGTTGCCCAGGCTGGAGTGCAGTGGCGAGATCTTGGCTCACTGCAACCTCTGCCTCCTGGGTTTAAGGGATTCTCCTGCCTCAGCCTCCTGAGTAGCTGGGATTACAGGTGCCTGCCACCACACCCAGCTAATTTTTGTATATTTAGTACAGACAGGGTTTTGCCATGTTGGCGAGGCTAGTCTCAAACTCCCGACATCAGGTGATCCACCCATCTTGGCTTCCCAAAGTGCTGGGATTACAAGTGTGAGCCACTGCTCCTGGCCTATACCTTCTAAAGGAAGAAGAAAACTCAGAAAATGACTAACAAAAATGACTAGAAACCTCTGGCCCAGTTGTTAGGAGTTAATTCTAGAGAAATTTCAACAAAGTCTTGTCTAATTTATTAATTTATTAAACACAGATTCCCCCCTAAGTTTTACAGGATCCAGGAATTCCACTGTGAATTAAGCAGATGTAAATTGGACAAATCACCTACCGTTTGCAAGTCGGCACTGTTTCAGCACCTCATTGAAACCCTCACAGAGCTTGATGTCACCCTGGTTCTGGGCACACTCCAGAAACTGTTTGATCTCATAGAAGCAAGGCTGCTGCTGCTGTGCCAGCTGGGTTCCCTGTGGCTCCTGTGAAGGCAAAACATTCAACATTGCTGAGAAAGAAAATCATACGTACGCCTAGACAATAAAGAGTATCCATCCTCTTTGAGGTTAACGGAAAATGGAACTAGCACCAGATGCAAATTAAAGTTTCCATCTATTAACATGGAAAGTGAAAACATTTATTTTTTTATTTTTTTTGACATGGGAGTCTCGCTCTGTCGCCCAGGCTGGAGTGCAGTGACGGGATCTCAGCTCACTGCAAGCTCTGCCTCCCGGGTTCACGCCATTCTCCTGCCTCAGCCTCCCAAGTAGTTGGGACTACAGGCGCCTGCCACCTCGCCCGGCTAGTTTTTTGTATTTTTTAGTAGAGACGGGGTTTCACCATGTTAGCCAGAATGGTCTTGATCTTGTGACCTCGTGATCCGCCCGTCTTGGCCTCCCAAAGTGCTGGGATTACAGGCTTGAGCCACCGCGCCCGGCCGGAAAGTGAAAACATTTAAATCTTCATTTACTTAAAAAATATTTTAGGCCGAACGTGGTGGCTCACACCTGTAATTCCAACACTTTGGGAGGCGAGGCCGAGGAGGGTGAATCACTTGAGGTCACGAGTTCGAGACCAGCCTGGCCCATATGGTGAAACCCCGTCTCAACTAAAAATACAAAAATGTAATCCAGCTACTCGGGAGGCTGAGGCAGGAGAATCGCTTGAACCCGGGAGGTGGAGCCTGGGTGACAGAGCACGACTCCACCTCCAAAAAAGAAAAAATTAAATAAATATTTTTAGTAAAGATAGGATCGCGCTATGTTGCCTAACCTGGTCTCAAACTTCTGGCAAGCAATCCCCTCACTTCAGCCTCCCAATGTGCTGGGATTATAGGCATAAGTCTCTGTGCCCAGTCAAAAGTGAAAATATTTAAAAGCAGAGAGCCAACAGCTTTAACCAAATTCCAGTTATAACTAGAAAGATTCATAAAGATGCAAATAAACAAGAATTGTTATCTTGTGAAGCTTCAGGGAGGAAAAATGGCAGTATTATAGAAAAATGGATGGAGCAGTTTCAAGCACACCAGAAATACAAGAGCATATACACCTATGCTCATTAGACTAGAAAACCCATACACATCAGAAAGATGGGTAATGGCAAATATCAGGTAAAAGAGCACAGAACTACGCAAGATTTTTTATTCGTTAACTAAAATCAAGACAGGGTTAGTAAGAAGTGTCTCTGGGATGAAATATTCAAAGGGAAAAGTGGTTGTTTTTACAGTGAGTCAAGTGGACTGTTACAAGTCTACTCCTTGGGAAGTAGCACAATTCGTACAGTACTTGTTGGTGCTGGCCTAAGGCAATAACTCAACGACCAAATGTGGCTTTAAAACCCATTGTCTATTAACAGCACAGTGGGTTCTAAAATCAAAGACAAGTCCTACACATAAGGAACTTACAAACATCTGGGTTTTCTCAGAAAATCCACCCATGGAAGGGAAATGCTGCCTAAATTCCCACCTGGTAAGTGATGTCAGGACTCGCAGGCTCGGCATTACTTCCTCCACTGAAGCCCCCAGTAATGGCATGACCCAGTGTGTGTCCCACAGCAGAGCCCACAGCCACGCCAGCTGCAGTGGTTGCCATCTGGGCCATCAGACCTGGCTGCCGGGGTGCAGCAGCAGAAGAGCCAACTGCAGATGGGGGTGCCGCTGCTGGTGGCTGAGCGACAGGTGCCGGCCTGGGTGCAGCTCTCATCTGAGGTGCCCGGCTATGAAAGAAAATAACAAAACATATCAAATTCCCAATTCCAACCAGTTTTGGAAATTGTCAACTTAACTTACATATTAAAATGGACCTCAAGATTTTCATTTCAAATTATTTACATCATTTTATCTCTTCAATTTTTTTTTTTTTTGGAGACAGAGCTTCGCTCTTGTTTCCCAGGCTGGAGTGCAATGGCTCAATCTCAGCTCATTGCAACCTCTGCCTCCCAGACTCAAGCGATTCTCTTGCCTCAGCCTTCCAAGTAGCTGGGATACAGGCACCTGCCACCACGTCCGGCTAATTTTTTGTATTTTTAGTAGAGATGGAGTTTTACCATGTTAGCCAGGCTGGTCTCAAACTCCTGACCTCAAGTGATCCACCTGCCTGGGCCTCCGGAAGTGTTGGGATTACAGGCGTGAGCCACCACCCCCGGCCACTTTAATCTTTTCTTGTAACAGTAATAGCCTAGGACAAACTAGTTTTTCCTGCTTTTTTGCAACCATTTCCATGTATTCACATAGCCCACAGTATCTTTAAAGACATATCCAATATGTCATAAGAAATATAGACTATTAAAAGTTAGAAAGATTCTTACAGAATTCATTCATTCAAGTATTAGGTTAACTACAAGGCGCTGGTAATAAAACTGTGAACAACAGACAAAAATCTCTGCATTCGGCCGGGCGCGGTGGCTCAAGCCTGTAATCCCAGCACTTTGGGAGGCCGAGACGGGCGGATCACGAGGTCAGGAGATCGAGACCATCCTGGCTGACACGGTGAAACCCCGTCTCTACTTTAAAAATACAAAAAACTAGCCGGGCGAGGTGGCGGCGCCTGTAGTCCCAGCTACTCGGGAGGCTGAGGCAGGAGAATGGCGTGAACCCGGGAGGCGGAGCTTGCAGTGAGCTGAGATCCGGCCACTGCACTCCAGCCTGGGCGGCAGAGCGAGACTCCGTCTCAAAAAAAAAAAAAAAAATCTCTGCATTCATGGAGTTTACATTTTATTGAGGGATCGAGTAACTAAAAACAGGCTGGGGAGTGGTGGCTCTTGTCTGTAATCCCAGTGATTAGGGAAGTGGAGGCGAAAGGATCATTTGAGGCCAGGACTTTGAGACCAGCCAGAGCCACATAATGAGACCCTGTCTCTACTAAAATATAAAATACAATAAAGTCGCCAGGTGTGGTGCACAGGTGGCGCACGCCTGTAGTTCCAGCTACTCTGGAGGCTGAGGTGAGAGAATAGTTTGAGCCCAGGAAGTCAAGGCTGCAGTTAGCCATGATTACGTCACTCACTACAGCCTGAGTTAGAGTTAGCCTCTGACTCAAAATATAAATAAATATTCTAATTAAGACCTAAAGATGGTCAACTGGGGAAATAATCTAGTCCAATTCCTTCATTTTACACATTAGAAAACAAGACTGGCGAAAGTGACTCGTCTGAACTATTATACCAAAAGCAACTTCAACTATTCCTCATCTGTTCAACGTTCAGATGCTTTCAACAATTTTGAGACCCCCTTCTTAAATAACAAAAGACTAATTATGTCCTGCATGTATTTAAAAATCTCCATATGTATCACGCTCCCTCTGACCATTTCCGGATCATTTCCTTGGGTGTTCTTTTCCCCCAAATCAGGCTAGGTCAAAGGTTATGCCTTCCTAGCACCTGGCCATAACGTTATGCCTTTCCCGTTGTTTGGATAGGAAGCTTTTTCTGTAAGTGAATTCCCTCCCCACACTCCCCTAACACACGTTTTACGCTCCATCTACCCCCGCCTGGCCGAGGCGAGCCCACGCCGCAGCCGGCCTTGGTTCGCCCCCGCCCGTGGCCTCCCTCTGCGTCATTGCCCCAGTAGGGTCCTGACGGCCACGCTTTGGTCTCAAACCCCGCGATGGTCTCACCTGGCCGGAGGGGCCATGCGGGAGGTGCGGCTTCGGCTTCCACGCGGCATCCTAGGTACTCGACGGCTCGGCCTCTGGACCTGTAACAACCCGCGAAGAGCTAAGCGACTTCTGAGAAGACCGGAAGACGGGAGGCGTAGCTGGCCTTAATGCGCAGCCAACCAGCACACAGGCAGAGGACTTCCGTTCTCCGACGTCTCCGCGGCCTGAAGGTCACTGGAAGAGGAGGACGTCACGGGGACGCCTCGTCCTTCGCGACCGACGTCATGAACTTGGCGCCAAGATCTTTAAAACCTGGAAGTTCCTGTGGTTGGTCCGCAAACCTTGTCCTCCGGTCCTCGCATCAGACCGCTTAGCATTTTGCTTCCTAGCGCAGCTGAACCATCGCTGCTTCCTTCAAACATTTGTATTAAATCCAACCTTAAGAGTGCCGCACATCTGTGGCTGGATTGCCAGGGGACCTTGGGCAGATTGCTTAGCCTTTGTGAGCATTCAGTTATAAGGGCAAATATTTTTGGAGGCACAATGTGGACGCGTAGTATGAACTGAATGAAAGAAATCGTTTTCGCCAAGAATCGAGAGTTGAGTTAGTTCTATTTGGTATTTCTTGTCTGTGGATCCAGTCAGCAAAAGTTTAATTCAGGCAGCAATAATGTTTTACATTTATGTGTTACTATTTATTTTCAGTTCCTTTTCGTATGTATTACAGAATTTGCGTCCAGAATTGGGATAGTAACCATACACTGGTAAATTCAACAAAAATTTACTGAGTGGCTAGCTAGGTTCTGGAGATACTTCACCAAATCAGGTAAGATTCTACCTTCACGAAGTTAAGTTTCACGGAGGGGAGACACAAACACCTATGTAAATCAGGTGGTGGTGACATGAAAAGCGAGGAAGGAGACTGGAAATTAAGAGGTTATGCAAGGCGGGGGTCATTTGAACCGAGGTCTTGAAGAGGTTGGGGGAAGCAAGCCATGTGTTTATGAAGGATAAGAACGTTACAGGAAGAGAGAACAGCAATTGCAAAGGCCCCAAGGATCTGTGCTTTAGTGATACTTGGTGTGAAATGCTTTTTTTCTTTTTTTTTTTCTTTTGAAATGTAGTCTCACTCTGTCTCCCAGGCTGGAGTGCAGTGGCGCGTTCTCGACTCACTGCAGCCTCCGCCTCCCGGATTCAAGCGATTCTGCCTCAGCCTTCGGAGTAGTTGGAATTATAGGCGCACGTCAACACCCCTGGCTAATTTTTTATTTTAGTGGAAACGGGGTTTCACCATGTTGGTCAGGCTGGTCTCGAACTCTTGATCTCAGGTGATCCACCCACCTTGGCCTCCAAGTGCTAGGATTACAGGCATGAGCCACTAGGCCCAGCCTGAAATGCTTTCAACAGTTACATTAAGCATCGCTAAAGTAAGGGGAAATTTGACTAGTGGCATTTCATAATGGGCTCATGAGAAAGTCCCTTGCAGTTGGCAGTGAGGTTTATTGAGGAGAGGAAGCAGAGATGGAACCCCCATTTCTGCTTGATGTCAATCAGAAATTTCTCCCTTCCACCAGAGGAAGTGGAGTTTTAAAACAGCCTTCCCATGTCCCAGCAACAGCAGAATGTACTTGAAACTAAAGGGTGAATAATGTGGGAGCTAAGCTATGAGGATGCAAAGGCAAAAGAATGATATAATGCGCTCTGGGGATTTGGAGGGATGTGCTAGGGGGATAAGGGATAAAAGACTACACTGTTCAGTACGGTGAACACTGCTCGGGTGATGGGTGTATCAAAACCTCAGAATCACCACTAAATAACTTTTCTATGTAACCAAACACCACCTGTTCCCCCAAAACTATTGAAATAAAAAAAATTAAAAGATCGTTCGAACAAAAAAAGGGCGAATAATACAAAAACCTTTTGTAAAAAACAAAGCTTTATTATTACATAACTTCTTAAAGGAATGAATGCTTTACAAATAATATGACTTTTTACTTGCTTTTAGATAATTCATAAGCAGAGATGAAGAAAATGAGTCTTACATAGGATACATCCTGGCACAAGAGTTTAGAGTGAGGAGAACTTTGGACAATTCAAGACAGAAAGGAATCTAGACCAGAACAGACACCATTTTACTCAAACGTGGCTAAGTCATTCATTCCTAAATTGAAAGAGTATTAGATGTTCATACAAGGTTATTTTGTGTTGGTAAGGGATTGAGAAAACCCAAATTCCTGCCAATAGAAAATTGGTTAAAAAAATAATGGCAGGCCAGGTGCGGTGGCTCACGCCTGTAATCCTAGCTCTTTGGGAGGCCGAGGCAGGCGGATCATGAGGTCAACAGATCGAGACCATCCTGGCTAACATGGTGAAACCTGTCTCTAGTAAAAATACAAAAATTAGCCAGGCGTGGGGGCACGTGCCTGTAGTCCCAGCTACTTGGGAGGATGAGGCAGGAAAATGGCATGATCCTGGGAGGCAGAGGTTGCAGTGAGCCAAGATTGCACCACTGCACTCCAGCCTGGACGACAGAGTGAGACTCCATCTCAAAAAAAAAAAAAAAAAGGCATATTCACACAATAGGCAACTATAAAAAAAGAATGAGGAATCTTCTCTGTATATTAATATGAAATGATTTCCAAAATAAACTACAAGTGATAAAAAAGCAAGGGACAGAATTGAGTACAGTGTGCTATTATTTGTGTAAAACAGAACAAAAAGATCATATTGTATATGCATAAAATATCTGAAGTTGATAACACTGGTTGCCTTTAGGCAGTGGGACTGGGTGTCTGTGGTGGGGGTAGGGGCATTCAGTAGCTTTTGGATTTTGAAGCAGTTAATGTATTCTATCCAAAAAACAAATTAAGAAAAAGTTAATTAAAACAACAAAAAACTCAGAATTGAAAATACCAGAATTCTGCTACATATCATTTATAGTTTGCTGAGACAGATGTGTGAAGTTCACTCTGTTTTTTTGAGATGGAGTTTCGCTCTTGTTGCCCAGGTGCGATCTTGGCTTGCTACAACCTCTGCCTCACAGGTTCAAGCAATTCTCCTGCCTCAGCCTCCCAAGTAGCTGGGATTACAGGTGTGCACCAGCATACCCGACTAATTTTGTATTTTTAGTAGAGATGGGGTTTCACCATGTTGGTTAGGCTGGTCTCAAACTCCTGACCTCAAGTGATCCACCTGTCGCGGCCTCCCAAAGTGCTAGAATTACAAGTGTGAGCCACTGCGCCTGGCCAGTTCACTCTTTAGTAAAATTTCTATAGCAACTTCTCATTCCATGGTGATTTCAGTCACTCTCAACAAATTTACTTATAGTTACCAATATTTGAACTTTTGTAGGTGTTATCATAGATATGACATTGGCTGAATGGACTCTTGAATATTGTAGTAAACCTTCTGCTCGAATTAGGTAACAGGCATTTGAAGTTTTAAAATTATGCAAACTGTATTCCAGAAATTTTACTTCTAGGAATTTAAGAAACTGTCATGATTATACCAATAAATGTGTTGTAGGGATGTTCATTTAACAAAATGTATAAAACAGGGAAAACTTGTAAACAACCTAAGTGTCCTATAATATAATTCGTTAAATAAGTTACGATATATACATATGATGAAATGTATGCAGCCATGAAAAAATGTTATGAGGGGCTGGGCACAGTGGCTCAAATCTGTAATCCCAGCCCTTTGGGGAGCCAAGGTGGGCAGATCACTTGAGGTCAGGAGTTTGAGACTAGCCTGGCCAACATGGTGAAACCCCATCTCTACTAAAAATACAAAAAATTAGCTGGGTGTGGTGGCCCATGCTTGTAATCCCAGCTACTTGGGAGGCTAAGGCAGGAGAATTGCTTGAACCCAGGAGGTAGAGGTTGCAGTAAGCTGAGATTGCACCATTGCACTCCAGCCTGGGCGACAAGAAGGAAACTCCGTCTCAAGAAAAAAAAAAAATTAGGAAAGAATATTTGACATGAAAGGAATTTTTACAATACATACATTGCGTGAAAGAGCAGATTACATGATAGTGCACAGTGTATTTATATTTTGAGAAAGTAAATATATATTTTGAATATTGGAATTATATATACCCAACTAATAATGTTATCCATTGAGTCATGGAATTATAAGTGGTTTTTTTTTTTTTGCTTGTCCCTATTTTCCAGTTTTTCTACAGTGACCATACTTGCAATAATTAAACATAGCATGGTAGTTTAAAATATGTCCACAAATTATTTGATACTCTCTTCAAAAGGTGGAGCCCAGTCCCTGTCCCCTTGAGTGTGGCCTGGGTTGCCTAATTCCCTTCTGACAGATAGTAAAAGCAAAAGTGATGGTTTGCAACTTTGCAAACTACATCATAAAAGGTACTGTGGCTTCCTCCTTGTTCACTGTTTGATTACTCACTTGGGAAAGCCAGCTGTCACACCATGACAGCTAAGCAGCCTGTAGAGAGGCTCATGTGACAGAAACTGAGCCCTCAGGTCAGCAGTCACATAAGTGAGCCACCTTGGAAACAGGCTTTAGGTGACTGCAGTCTTAGTATAGACAGCTTGACTGCAATGTCATGAGACACCCTGAGACCAAATGACCCAGCTATGCCACTCCATAATTCCTGACCCATGAAATGGAGATCCTAAGTATTTTTTTATATTTGTTTATTTTTGAGACAGAGTCTCACTCTGTCACCCAGGCTGGAGTACGGTGGTGTGATCTTGGCTCACTGCAACCTCTGCCTCCCAGGGTTAAGTGATTCTCCTGACTCAGCCTCCTGAGTAGCTGGGACCACAGGTGTGCACCACCACACCTGGCTAATTTTTGCATTTTCTGTAGAGATGGAGTCTCACGCTGTTGCCCAGCCTGGTCTTGAACTCCTGGACTCAAGTGATCTGCCCACCTCAGCCTCCCAAAGTGTTGGGATTATAGGCATGAGCCACTGGGCCCGGCCCTAAGTATTTATTTTAAGTCACTAGGTTTGGAGTAGTTTGTTACATAGCAGTAGATAAGTAATACACATATTTCCTACAGTGACCGCATTTATAATTTAAATTTAATTAAAAAGGCCAGGCACAGTGTCTCATGCCTGTAATCCCAGCACTTTGGGAGGCTGAGTCTGGAAGATCACTTGAGCCCAGGAGTTTGAGACCAGCCTGGGCAACATGGCAAAACCCCTCCTCTACAAAATACAAAAAAGTTAGCTGGGTATGGTGGCGTGTACTTGTGGTCTCAGATACTTGGGAGACTATGATGGGAGAATCACTTGAGTCCAGGAAGTTGAGGTTGCAGTGAGCTGTGACTGTGCAACTGTACTCTAGCCTGCGGGACAGAGTGAGACTCTGTCTAAAAAAAAATGTGTTTTTGGCCAGGGGAGGTGGCTCATGCCTGTAATCCCAGCACTTTGGGAGGCCGAGGCGGGCATATCACAAGTTCAAGAGATCAAGATTATACTGGCCAACATGGTGAAACCCCATCTCTATTAAAAATACAAAAATTACCTGGGTGTGGTGGCACGCGCCTGTAGTCCCAGCTACTTGGGAGGCTGAGGCAGGAGAATCACTTGAACCCGGTAGGCAGAGGTTGCAGTGAGCCATCATGCCACTGCACTCCAGCTCATTTTTTAAAATTAAAATGTTCTAGTATCTAAATGAGCAAAATCACCAGGTGCAGTTGATCACACTTGTAATCCCAGCACTTTGGGGTATAGAGGCGGGAAAATCATCTGAGGTCAGGAGTTTGAGACCAGCCTGCTGTGAGCAGAGATTGCACTACTGCACTCCAGCCTGGGAGACAGAGTGAGACCCCATCTCAAAAAAAAAAAAAAAAAAAAAAAACAAAGAAAAACCCAAACATAAAAAACCAACAAATGCAGTTGAAAAGAACAGCATCAGCTAGGCACAGTGGCTCATGCCTGTAATCCCAGCACTTTGGGAGGCTGAGGGTGGAGGATGGCTGAGCCCAGGAGTTTAAGACCAGCCTGGGCAACATGGTGAAAACCTGTCTCTACAAAAAATACAAAAGTTAGCCAAGCATGGTAGCATGCACTTGTAGTCCCAACTACTTGGCACACTGAGGCGGAAGGATTGCCTGAGCCTGGGAGGTCGAGGCTGAAGTGAGCCATGATTGCACCACCATACTCCAGCCTGGGCAACAGAGCAAGACCCTGTCTCTACAAACAAACGAACAAACAAAAAATATGTAAACACAAAACAGAACAGAATCATTTCCTTATCGATAGTTTGAAGGAAGTGAATTGCCTGTAAAAGTTTAGTGTGAGGCCAGGCATGATGGCTCATTCCTGTAATCCCAGTGCTTTGGGAGGCGGAAATGGATTGTCTGGGCCCAAGAGGTTGAGGCTGGTGCTTGTGCCACTGCACACCAGAAGCCTAGGCAACAGAGCTTGCCCCCGTCTCAGAACAACAAAACATGGTTTACCACAACCAACAGGACAATTCTGGATAAAACTATATATGAAATATTTACTGCTGTGCTCAACAAAGTAGTATAGAGGCCAAGGGCAAAAGTCCTGGGGTCAGGCTACCTGGTCTGCTATCTAATTAGCTGTGTCATCTTTGGAAAGGTACTTGAACTCTCTGTGCCTTAGAATCTCTTTTCTAAAATGTGGGCTGGGCACAGTAGTTCATGCCTGTAATCCCAGCACTTTGGGAGGCTGAGGTGGGTAGATCATCTGAGGTCAGGAGTTTGAGACCAGCCTGGCCAACAAGGTGAAACTTGGTCTTTATGAAAAATACAAAACTTAGCCAGGCATGGTTGTGGGCACCTGTAATCCCAGCCACTTGGGAGGCTGAGTCTGGAGGATTGCTTGAAACCAGGAAGCAGAGGTTGCAGTGAGCCAAGATCATGCCACTGCACTCCAGCTTGGATGACAGAGCAAGACACTGTCTCAAAAAAAAAAAAAAAAAAAAAAAAAAAAAAAAAAAAAATGTGGATAGCAGCATCTACCTCGAAGAATTGTTGTGGGATCAATAGTGTGGAGAACCTAGCAACTATAAAAAAAAGTTTCAGGACCCCATATAAATTTAGCACACCAAGGGGGAAGTTACACCCTGATTGAGTCGCATAGCATGTTTGTAACTTCTGGTTCTTAAATTATAATTTATTCTTTCCTTATTTTCATACTGTAAATGACTATGAGAGAGCAGAGACTAGACCTCCTCGCCTTCCAATCACTCATCTTTGTTAGAGATTAACTGCCTCCTTTATTGTTCTGTACCTAACTCACACCAGATGGCACAAAAGACCCCATGACTTACATATTCAGTGTGAAAGGTTAAACACACCTTTCCCGGAAAAAAGACCACCTCATCTGGGTGCAGTCACTCATGCCTGTAATCCCAGCACTTTGAGAGGCTGAGGTAAGTGGATCTCTTAAGCCCAGGAGTTTGAGAACGGCCTAGGCAATGTGGCAAAACCCCGTCTCTACAAAAAATACAAAAATTAATTGGGTGTGTTGGTGTGCGCCTGTAGTCCCAGCTACTAGGGATGCTGAGGTGGGAGGATGGCTTGAGCCTGAGAGGTTGAGGCTGTAGTGAGCTGCTATGGTGCCCCTGCACTCCAGCCTGGGTGACAGAGTGAAAGAAAGACCACCTGGACTAATCAGATTAACTATGTATTAACCCTTAAACGGAGAGATGCTTTAATTTGGCTAAGCTTCTCTAAACTTTGTAAGTGATCCCAAACTTCTAAGCCTCGGACCACTGACTTCCACTCTTCTGTATCTGTGCTTCCCAGGTGGCCCTCCTAAAACTCTGTGCATGAATAAACTCCCTTTAGATTCTGACCCTTTTGATTATTTGAGATTGGCACGCCATACAATATACATTTTAATATGCAAATATTAACCTTCAGAGTAGTCTGACATTTTTAGGTAGAAATCTTTTTTTTTTTTTTTTTGAGATGTAGTCTTGCTCTGTCGCCCAGGCTGTAGCACAGTGGCATGATCTTGGCTCGCTGCAACCTTGGCCTCCCAGGTTCAAACAATTCTCCTGACTCAGGCCCCCAAGTAGCTGGGATACAGGCACCCACCACCACGTCCGGCTAATTTTTGTATTTTTAGTAGAGATGGGGTTTTGCCATGTTTGCCAGGTTGGTCTTGAACTCCTGACCTCAGGCGATCTGGCTGCCTCGGCCTCCCAAAGTGCTGGGATTACAGGAGTGAACTACTTAGTGTACTCCTAAACTACATTTAGGTAGAAATCTTACACATATTCCTATCTTTGGTCTCTCTCTGCTTATCTTTGTGACCTTTTCTTTACAGATAAGAACAAATCATTTGTGGACTTGAAAAGAGTTACCATAGTAACTGAAAAAAAAACAGGAGAGTTAAAATGCCATTCTTGCTGCTCTCTTTTAATTAATAAACCCTCAAAAGGCTAATCCACTTGGACACTACTTAATTAACAATCAAGTAAGGAAAAGATACGGAAGCAGTAAACTTAAGTGACAGGGAAAAGTTCTGTTGACCAAACATGGATTCTCTCCTCCTCAGAAACAAGTTACAGTTGGAGTTACAGAAAATACTTTGAACAGGTCCTTCGGTATCCTGTAGGAAATCAGACAAAAACACAGATCAGTTACTTTTTTTGTTTTTCTTTTTTTGACACAGGGTCTCACTGTCACCCAGACTGGAGTGAAGTGGGGCAATCATGGCTCACTGCAGCCTCAACCGCCTGGATTCAAGCAATCCTGCCGCCTCAGCCATGCAAGTAGGGGACTACAAGCACGCACTACTACGCCCAGATAATTTTTTGTATTTCTGTAGCAACGTGGTTTCACCATGTTGACCAGGCCAGTCTGGAACTCCTGAGCTAAAGCGATCCGTCGGCCTGGGCCTCCCAAAGTGCTGGTATTACAGGCCTGAGCCACTGGGCCCAGCCCAATTACTTTCTTCAGTCTGAGCATGAGCACCGGAAGAAAAGCTCTTACTTGCATATTTTTTTTTTAGAGACAGGGTCTCCCTCTGTCACCCAGGCTGGAGAGCAGTGGTGCAATCTTGGCTCACTGAAACCTCAACCTCCCGGGCTCGATCGCACACATACATATATGTATATATGTGTGTGTGTGTATATATATATATATATTTTTTTTTTTTGGACGGAGTCTCTCTCTGTCGCCCGGCTGGAGTGCAGTGGCGCAATCTCGGCTAACTGCAACCTCCACCTCCCGGGTTCAAGCGATTCCCGTGCCTCAACCTCCCAAGTCGCTGGGACTACAGGCGCGCGCCACAATGCCCGGCTTTTAAAATATATATTTTAGTAGAGATGGGGTTTCATCATGTTGGCCAGGATGGTCTCGATCCCCTAACCTCGTGATCCGCCCGCCTCGGCTTCCCAAAGTGTTGGGATTACAGGCGTGAGCCACCGCACCCAGCTATCAATCGCTTATATTTTTAAAAAGATGTTGTCTTCATTTCCTAGCCCCTTCTATCCACCTCCGAAGTTCCAAAGGCTTTAATGCTATTGCAACGGCCGTCAGAGGCCAAGCTGGCGGGTGCAGTTCCCTAATGCAGCTCCCTCAGAGGCAGCCGATTCTGCCTAGGGCGAGTAGCGTCGCGCGATGGGGGGACGCTACCAGGGTCCCCGGGCCCTGGTTGGGGGAGGTGTTGGGCGCCCTTACCCAGGCTCAGGTGGGGCGAGTGCGCAGCCAGGTCTGCAGCTGGCGCTGCCGGCGCTTGCGCTGGCCATTGAGGAGCTTCTGCATGACCTTGCGCTCGTGCCCGCCAGGTGCAGGCCGGTTGGTGCGCAGCGCCTGCTCGCGCCGAGTGCGGCCCTTGCTGCGCCCGGCCCCTGAGGCAGGGAAGTCGCGCAGGTAGTAGTAGTCCAGGCAGTCATAAAGCTCCTCCTCATTGCTTATGGGTGGTGGCTGCCGGGCCAGAGCCTGCAGACGTGGAAGGGCCCGCTCTGTGGCCGCTGCCATCCTGCCCAGCGCCTGTGGCCACCTGTGGCCACGCGCCCGTGTCTGGGCGCTCCTGGAAGACCCAGCAGCCCCGCCTCGAGTTCCGATGGGCTCCGCTTGTGAAGCGGGGGTGCCTTCGGCGGCGTCATAGAGGCAGACCTTCGAGGACGTCACAGTGGCGGTACAGTGCCTAGAGCAGGGCTGTCTTTTCCTTGGAGTGGAGCCCGGTAAGCCGGACATCCCCGTCAGGTCCCGTAGGTTGCTGGAGAAGGGTAGTTGACAAACTCCAATTCAGCACAGGGTTTATGTTGGTCAAAAATAGGAAACTAGGCCGGGCGCGGTGGCTCAAGCCTGTAATCCCAGCACTTTGGGAGGCCGAGACGGGCGGATCACGAGGTCAGGAGATCAAGACCATCCTGGCTAACACGGTGAAACCCCCTCTCTACTAAAAAGTACAAAAAACTAGCCGGGCGAGGTGGCGGGCGCCTGTAGTCCCAGCTACTCAGGAGGCTGAGGCACGAGAACGGCGGGAACCTGGGAGGCGGAGCTTGCAGTGAGCTGAGATCTGGCCACTGCACCCCAGCCTGGGCGACAGAGCGAGACTCCGTCTCAAAAAAAAAAAAAAAAAAAGGAAACTACGTTCATGCGCGGCAGAGGCGGGAGGATCCCTTCAGGCCAGGCGATCAAGAGCAGCCTGGGCAACACGGGGCGACCCCATCTCTGAAGTCCCACCTCAGCCCCCCAGCTGCTTGAACCCCAAGGTTCAAGGCTTCAGTGAGCTATGATCCCACCACAGCACTGCAGTCTGCGAGACTGAGGTAAATTCTGTCTAAAAAAATAAAAAAGAAAACTATCCAAGTGTGCAACAGGGAGGGACTGCTTAAAGAAAACATGAGGCTGGCTGGGCCCTGTAATCCCAGCATTGTCAGAGGCCGAGGCAGGAGGATGGATGGCTTGGGCTTAGGAGTTCGAGACCAGCCTGGGTAACATGATGAAACCCCGTCCCTACAAATGATACAAAAATTAGCCGGAAGTGGTGCACGCCTGGCCTAATTTTTGTATTTTTTTGTAGAGACAGGGGTCTCGCTATGTTGCCCAGGCTGGTTTCGAACTCCTGGGTTCAAGCGATCTTCTCACCTTGGCCTTTAGAGTTGTTGGGATTATAGCTATGAGCCACCACACCCTTCCTGGGTTAGGCTATTTAATAACATAAGAAAGTGTGGTGGCTCACGCCTGTAATCCCAGTACTTTGGGAGGCCAAGGCCGGTGGATCACCTGAGGTCAGGAGTTCGAGACCATCCTGGCCCATGTGGTAAAACCTGGTCTCTACAAAAAATGCAAAAATTAGCTGTGTGTGGTGGCACATGCCTGTAATCCCAGCTACTCAGGAAGCTGAGACGGGAGAATTGCTTACACCGGGGAGGTAGAGGTTGCAGTGAGCTGAGGCTGCGCCACTGCATCCCAGCCTGGGCGACAGAGCGAGACTCCAGAGTTTGAGACCAGCCTGGGCAATGTAGTGAAACCTTGTCTCTACAAAACAGACAGACAAAAAAAGCCAGGTGTACCTGTGTCCACCTGTGGCCCCAGCTACTTAGGAGGCTGAGGCAGGAGGATCACTTGAGGCCAGGAACTCAAGGCTGCAGTGAGCTATGATCATCCCACTGCTCTCCATCCCGAGCAATAGAATGAGACCATGTCTCTAGATAGCTAGCTAGATAACTGATATGTAGTTTTCTGTTGGAAATTTTTTTCCTAGATTTGAACATGTTTTTCTAAAGTAGCATTCAACACATCAGCATTTTACAGTGTTATTAGTTGTTAATATGATTCTGTTTTTCTGAAATACAGTATCCTTCACAAGCAGTTTTGTCTTTCAAAGTACATAGATAGGTCCTCAAGTGAATTTGTCTGATGCTGGCGACCTTGGTACCATTTTCTCCAGTTGACTGGAATAGTCAGTCAATAATTTCAGGTCACTGTTGGCCTTAGAAGAAGAGCCCAAAGGCAACAAGCAAATGTGCTGGTGTCCAATCACCTTCTAGAAACATTTTCACTTTCCTGTAAGGTTTCCCTTGATGAACATAGAAGTAGTGTATGTAGAACTGACCCAGTGCTGCCGTGGCAACTTCGTGTATTAGGCCAAATTTACATTTCTTACTTTTATGAGAGGCACCTTGGTAGGCTAGTGGAGTTACACACGAAGTCTGACCTCAGCTGCAGTGTCCAGAGATGCAACACGGTCCAATCAAATAACATTCTCTGAGCCTGTTTCTTAAGCTGTAAAATAAGAATAACAATTATATCTGTCTAAAAAGACAGCTTAGTGTATCTGAGTGGTCTTTTATTTTCTATGAAACTGTCTTTAACATAGTAATTGTTTTAATTGCAATACCACATTTGTGTTTTGTTTTTGTTTGAGATGGAGTCTATTTTTTTTTTTTGAGATGGAGTCTTGCTGTTGTCGCCCAGGCTGGAGTACAGTGGCATGATCTTGGCTCACTGCAATGCCCGCCTCTTAGGTTCAAGTGATTCTCCTGCCTCAGCCTCCCGAGAAGCTGGGATTATAGGCGCCCACCACCACACCTGGCTAATTTTTTTTTTTTTTTTTTTTAGTAGAGATGGGGTTTCATCATGTTGCCCATGCTGGTCTCAAACTTCTGACCTCAAGTGATCCACCCGCCCTGACCTCCCAAAGTGCTAGGATTATAGTTGTGAGGCACTGAGCCCAGCCTCTTTTTACATAAGAATTTCTTGGTTGGGCGTGGTGGCTCACGCCTGTAATCCCAGCACTTTGGGAGGCCAAGGTGGGAGGATCACCTGAGGTCAGGAAGCATTTATTATGTATTTATATGCCCGATATTATGCGAAGCACTTTTACTATCTTCTTTGCTACTTTACTATCTTATCAAATCTTCAGGATAGATTTTATCAAATCTTCAGGATAGATCTTCAGTTCTTGTGACTACAAGAGGATACTAAGGCTCTGACAGGAGAAGACATGTGGCCAGCCTGTGTCCCCAGAGCCTATGATCTTACCATTAGGTTACAGTGCTTCTAGGGAGCACATGTTGTGAGGTTTTTGCTTTAAAATGAACCAATAAAAAAACAAAGGCAAAAAAGGCATAAGCTATTAAAACGTGGGAGAAACACTAACAGAACCTTAAGCACATAACTAAAAATATTATGGAAATGTTATTGAATTCATTAGCAAATTTACTCTAATTCTAGATTTTCATTGAGGGATATGTTGTATTACTCATAATGAAGAAAAAATGTTCAAGTATATTAACATAAATACCATCAATATGGTTTATCATGTTTAAATGTTCATTTAAAGCAATTCAGTTAAAATTCTGCATATCATACAATATTATAGCTTGCTAGATTGCAAAGTAAATAGTCATCCAAATAAAAACACCAAAGCACATGATGTTTTTCACTGGCTGTTGCTATTTTTAGGTGAGCATTTGATATATACCAACAGATAGATAATAACATATTGCTAATTTTTTTTTTTTTTTTTTTTTTTTTTTTTTTTTAAGACGGAGTCTCGCTCTGTCGCCCAGGCTAGAGTGCAGTGGTCGGATCTCAGCTCACTGCAAGCTCCGCCTCCCGGGTTCACGCCATTCTCCTGCCTCAGCCTCCCGAGTAGCTGGGACTACAGGCGCCCGCCACCTCGCCTGGCTAGTTTTTTGTATTTTTTAGTAGAGACGGGGTTTCACTGTGTTAGCCAGGATGGTCTTGATCTTGTGACCTCGTGATCCGCCCGTCTCGGCCTCCCAAAGTGCTGGGATTACAGGCTTGAGCCACCGCGCCCGGCCGCTAATTTCTTTCATCATCATATAAAGGTGGGTTCAGGATAGAATAGCATAAGGCAAAGAAGAATTTGAAATCTAACATCAGTTTGGTGATGCATCAAGATAAAAGTAGAGGCCGGGCATGGTGGCTCACACCTGTAATCCCAGCACTTTGGGAGGCCAAGGCAGGTGTATCATGAGGTCAGGAGTTCGAGACCAGCCTGGCCAACATAGTGAAACCCTGTCTCTACTAAAAACTACAAAAAAAATTAGCTAGGCGTGGTGGCGGGCACCTGTAATCCCAGCTACTCAGGAGGCTGAGGCAGGAGAATGGGTTGATCCCGGGAGGCAGAAGTTGCAGTGAGCTGAGATCGCACCATTGCACTGCAGCCTGGGCAACGGTGCGAGACTCTGTCTCAAAAAAAAAAAAAAAAAAAAGATAAAAGTAGAGACAATAGGGGTATCTTGGTGAATACCAAATTTAACAAAGCAGATTAAGAGAAACAGTATAAAAAAATTCTATTAAATCCCTAAGATCCAGGGCTTTGCAATAAATATGTAAGTAAATCCCCAATATCCATGCTGAACGTTTAAAAGAAATGATAATGATAATTAAAGAAATACAACTTTTCCTTAGCTTTGCAGTAATCTAGAAAGAAAGAATGTTTCTAATATTTAGACAGACACTACAAAGCACCTTACAAGGAGAGACGTGTAAGGATGGCATGATTCACCAGCAGCCCTGGTCTTGTCCACGGTGCCCCCATAACGAACAGTAACTCCACTGTGTAAATGCTCATGAACAAAGGATTACAGGACTTTTCCAGTTTAGACATACCACATTTTCTTTCAGACAATTCTTCAACTTGTTTACGAAGATCAGCGATATGATTATTCCATTTCTCTGAAAACTGAGCAAAAGTTGACTCTCAATAATACTTCCCTATGTCAGAGCAGCACTAACATATAATGACTTATTTCCTATATTTTACATCCTAACAATCCATATCATTTTACTGCTTTTGAAAGATTTTTTCCCTTTTCTGGTGGTTCTTAGAATTAGTTTAATAGGAGACTGTAAGAGAAGTTTTAAAGTTTAGTATCTCTAAAAGCCTTTTAATTTCTGAAAAGCAGAAGGGCAGAGAAGATGAATCAAATTAAACACGACAACAGGGAGGCCACAGTGAGGAGGTCTCCAGGGGTCTGTTAGCAAACTTCCTAAAACATGTCTTAGCTGTGTGGAAATAAGACTTTACAGTGGTCAGGTATGGTGGTGCAGGCCTGTAATCCTAGCACTTTGGGAGCAAGGGTGGGCAGATTGCTTTGGGCTCAGGGCAACAGAGAAGAAAACCCCCTCCTCCAACCCCACCCCCGCCCCCGTCCCCATCTCTACCAAAAATACAAAAGTGAGCCGGGCGTGGTGGCAGGTGCCTGTAGTCCCAGCTACTCAGGAGGCTGAGGCAGGAGAATCACTTGAACCCAGGAGGCGAACATTGCAGTGAGTCGAGACCGCACCCCACTGCCAGCCTGGGTGACAGAGTAAGACTCCGTCTCAAAAAAGAAAGAAAGGGAAAAAAAAAGGTTTAGAGTGACCCAGACCTTAAAAATACAAGTTTAAGAGGGACCCTGGCTGAGTGTGGTGGCTCATGCCTGGGACTATGGGAGGACGAGGCAGGTGGATCACGAGGTCAAAATATCTAGACCATCCTGGTCAACCTGGTGAAACCCCGTCTCTACTAAAAATTTATACAAAAAATTAGCCAGGCATGGTGGCACACAGTTGTAGTCCCAGCTACTCAGGAGGCTGAGGCAGGAGAATGGCGTGAACCCTGGAGGCGGAAGTTACAGTGAGCCAAGATCGCGCCACCACACTCCAGCCTGGCGACAGAGCGAGAGTCTGTCTCAAAGAAAAAAAGAGGGTCCCCAAAGCAAAAGCAAAAAATCCCAACTCCAACACTTTTTCTCCCAATCCCAATCACTGAAACACCAGGAGGGTGTAATAGTTTTGAAGCCTAGCTGTAGTAGGCTGATAGTGACCCCCCAAAATGTCCATATCCCAATCCCAGGAATCGGTGAACATGACCTTATATGGCAAAAGGAGCTTTGCAGATATAATGGAGTTAAGAATCTTTGGCCGGGAGGATTATCCCAGCTTGTCCCTGCAGGGTTGATGTACTCACCAGGATCCTTATAAGAGAAAAGCAGGTGATGGAGAGGGTGGGAGGTGTAGTGATAGAAGCAGGAAACACGAGTCATTCAAAAAGGGCAGCAAAAGCTGAGGAGTGAAGGCGCCCCCAGGGCCAGGAAATGGATTCTCCCGGAGAGCCTTGTAAGGCACCAAACCTGCTCCCACCTTGACTCAGTGGGACTGACTAGAATTCTGACCTTCAGAACTCTAAGGGAATACATCTGTGTTGTTTTAAGCAACTAAGTGTGTGGTAATTTGTTGCAGCAGCAACTAGAAACTAGTATTGTAGTGAAGCCTCAAAACCCACCTGAAGGGGCGGGGAGTGGTGGCTCATGCCTGTATTCCCAGCACTTTCTGAGGCCAAGGTGGGCAGATGACTTGAGGTCAGGAGTTTGAGACCAGCCTGGCCAACATGGTGAAACCCTGCCTCTGCAAAGAATACAAAAATTAGCCGGGCATGGTGGCACATGCCTGTAATCTCAGCTGCTCAGGGGGCTGAGACATGGGAATTGCTTGAACCCCGGGGGTGAAGGTTGCAGTGAGCCGAGATTGCACCACTGCACTCCAGCCTGGGTGACAGAGGGAGAATCTGTCTTTAAAAAAAAAAAAGGCAAAAAACAACCGATCGGAAGAAGGTTTCCAGTTCTGTCAGCTGTCTTCCACCCAACCCCTAGAAGCAGACTTTCCTTTGCTGTGGGCCGTGAACAGGCAGAAAGAAGCATCTCCTCATGCAGAGGCCTACCCAGGAGAAACCCAAGGGAAGGCACTGCTGGGCCGGCCCCTCTGGCAAGGCCATTTTCGTTACACAGTTTCACTCTCACTCTGTCTCTCAGAATGGAGTGCAGTGGCAAGATCTCAGCTCACTTCAACCTCTGCCTCCCCAGTTCAAGCGATTCTCTTGCCTCAGCCTCCCGCGTAGCTGGGATTACAGGAGTGTAGCATGCCTAGAGGAGATGGGGTTTTGTGATGTCGCCCAGTCTGGACTCGAACTCCTCACCTCAAGTGATCCACCTGTCTCAGCCTCCCAAACTGCTGGGATTACAGGAGTGAGCCACCGCACCCAGCACTCGCCAAGGCCTTTGATGGCAGGCTTTTTCCAGGGGATCAGTCCTGGTCTGGTCTGGCTCTGCCCACTCTCCCTCTCACCTAGCTGGAATCCCTAGCTCCTTCTCAGTAGAGGAGAGTGTGGACCCCAACCCCAGCTTGGTATGGTTCAGATCTGCGTTTCACTCATGGAACCGGGCTGCTCCCCAGGCCCTGGAGAGAAAAACGGTCTCCCTGTGGGGATGATACAGGACGGGCCTGTCCCCAGGGCCCTGTGAGAGAGAAGCCCAATGTCCCACGGGGTTGGCAGGGCTGGGGAAGGGAAAGTATTATGGTAGCCCCAAGACTAGAAAGAGGCAGCAGAGGGAGCAGGACAGCGTTCCAATGGAACTCATGCCACTGCCTGAGTGAGCGGAGGGAGGAGTGCACCCAGTGACGTCAGGGGGCAGAGAGGCGCGGTTCCAGGGTGGCTTTCCCCCTCACTTCCTGCCATGTTACTCTGATCCCCTCCAGGCGAGTCTGCCCACTTTGTGCCCAGGGTTGCCGCTGGGGCCTGTATCAGAACGCAGACCCCTATAGCCATGGCCCCAGGAGTGGGGCAGAGCAGGGAGCAGTTCTGGACAGAGGACAGGCAGGCCAGGAGGGAGTGGGCCTCCAACTCCAGGAGGGGTCTCTTCCCATGGGTTCTGCTTTCCGGCCTCTCTTCCCTTTACTCCTGGGTTGATCAACTGGGGAAGAACTGAGGCAAGGTTTCTCACCCTCAGGTCCAGGGGTACAATGACTGGGCCCTTAGAAAGGTTGAGACCCCTGAAACAATGTAAGGTTTTGTTTTGAGAGCGTGCACATGCGTTTCTGGGAAAACGGTCCACAGCTCTTACTCTCAGCAGGCTCCACACTCAAAAAAGATTAGAACTCTTGTTACAGAGCTGTGGGGGCAGCTAGGTGAGGGGCCTGCTAAGGGCATTCTGGGGACTATCTGGGCACTCCTGAGCCCACTGTCCCCTACGCAGGCTGTGTTGCTTGGTATTTGCAGAGCTGAGGGGGTGGGGCATGTGGGGACTGTGAAATCACCCTGTGAGATGACCCACAGTCCTCAGCTGGGAAGCGAGGGGTACGTCTCCTGTAGCGTCCTCCATCCCTAGACCGTGGGGCCAGGAGAACTGGTCCTTGCAGCAAGTGAAAAGCCTATTACTGACTTCTTCCCTGGCCATGTAGACAGTGAACCAGGGCAGTCATATCAAGTAAATGAGTGAATGCCTTGGTCTCTGTCACCGAGGTGACCAGTAGGCATTCCCAGGTGCAGTGAAGGTCCTCACACCAAGATATGCACCTGGCCACCTGAGGAAAGAGAAAGGACTATCTGAGGGGATGGGGCTGAGCTGGGTGTGGAGTGGTCCTTGCGGGTCTTGGTGAGTGGGAGGGGGAGCAGCATGAGCCAGGCCTCGAGGCAGAAGGACAACCAGGAGACAGCCTGGAAAATGTGCTGGACCCACAAGGGTTCAAGGCTGGCCAGAGAGGGAGGTGGGGTGGGCTGAGAAGTCCCGAAGTCTGAAGATTGGCCCTGGAAGGCAGAAACCAGGTAAGGTGGGCAGTTACCTGCACCCTGGGGGCCAGGAGCATTCTTAGCCCAGAGCAGGCACCAAGATTTCTGGCTCTGGGTGTGACCTCAGTCTGGGGAAAAGCCCCAACCCCCACCAGGACCACCTGCTGCCCAGACTACTTCAGATGCTGAGCCCAAGCCAGGGGCAGGAAGCTAGCCTGATGCCTAGGGTATCCTGACAAAGTCCCTGGATCCCCCCAGCTCTGGGGCTAAAGGGGAATTATAGACCAAACCCCAGATGCCGGCTCTCAAACTAACACTGAGCTGTCAGTGCCCACAGGGAGATAGAATCAGTGCACTTTCCATATGGGGAAACAGGCTCAGAGAAGTGCAAGAGCCTCACCCAATGCCCCAGACCAGGGCTCCAGGCCCAGAGTGTTTTGTTTGTTTGTTTTTTGTTTTTTTGAGACAGAGTCTCACTCTGTCGCCCAGGCTGGAGGGCAGTGACATGATCTCGGCTCACTGCAAGCTTTGCCTCCCTGATTCAAGCGATTCTTCTGCCTCAGCCTCCTGAATAGCTGGGATCACAGGCGCCTGACACCACACCTAGCTAATTTTTGTATTTTTACTGGAGACAGGGTTTCCTATGTTGGTCAGGCTGGTTTCGAACTCCTGACCTCAGGTGATCTGCCCGCCTTGGCTTCCCAAAGTGCTGGGATTACAGGCATGAGCCACTGCGCCCGGCAGGCCAAGAGTGTTTTTTGTTACTGTGTCCGGAGGGCAGCAGCTGCTCTGATGTACCCACCTGAGCCTGGCAACATTCTCCAACTTTGGAAGCCCAGGAGCACGGCCCGTGTCCACAGATGCACCTGGCATGAGGTGCGCCCAGAGGGACAGAGGCAGATGAGTTTTGCCTCCTCCACTGGATTATGAGAGCCTTGAAGGAGACAAGGGTCTGCTTGGGAAAGCCCTTGAGACTTAATGATCTATTGCATAAGGCTGGCAGTGAACAGTGAGCAACCTGAGGCAGTTTCCCTCGGGATAGATCCGCAGTGCCTGGATGGAACCTGGCTCAGACAGAGTTCAGTTCTCCAGGTCACTGAGGCATGGAGAGGTCACAGCTACCAAGTGTAGGAATCTAGATTCAAAGCCAACAGCGTGACTCCAAAGTTCCTGCCCTAGCCCCTGGACCACCCACCTCTCGGGAGTCACCCTTGCAGGCTCATCAGATGCCCAGGTCAGCAACACAGCTGGCCAGGGCCAGGAAAACTTGGGGAGCCTCAGAGAACCCCCAGGTATTCCAACCTATTCTTGGCACCCTTGCCCCTCATTACCCTTTTTCCTGCTTCAACCTCACCCCCTACACAGAGCCTGGGCCACTTAACTTGGCATCAAACAGATGGCTCAATGAATCAGAGTCTGATCTTGAACAACAACAAGAAACAAAAAAACAAAAAACAAAAAAAACCACTTAACAGATATACGGTTGCAAGTTAGAATGCTAAAGAACATAAACATATAACAACTTAATGTACATATAAATTCAACAGATATCCAATCATTGTGACTGTGACACAGTAAAATATTAAAATACCATTTTCAAAATGTATACAAGCTTAATGATCTATTCAAAATACAAATCATCAACATAATTTGCCACTAATATCTCGTTCAGTCCCTTCACAGGACACATGATCCACTGGGAGTTAAGAGATTAGCAGCTGGCAGGCAGTGATACACAGCAAAAACAAAAACCAAGAGGTGAAATAGTTCTGAAATAAAGAAGGTTTTAAAGCTAAGAGAAATTATTGAATTACTAAGTCATTAGCACTAATTTTGAGCCAACTAACTAATTACTATGAGATGATACAATGTCCTATGCTTTGGTAAATACAAACTATATTTAAACAATGTCTGTAATGGGACTTTCAAAATGCTCCTGGCTTTACAAAGGTAAGATTACAATGTAGTAATACATTTTAAAGCATTTTCCCCTCCAGAGCATGCTGTAACTTTCATCAGTCACATTGACAGTCCAGAAGATGAAGGAAAAGGTCGTGGATTTCGCTGAGAACTTACCAGAGTTGAACTCCCTCACTTTCCGTTGCCCAGCATTGGCAGGTTCCAAGAGTGGTGGCTGTGGTGTCTCAATGGTCTTTGGTCTCTTAGAAGGTGGGGAATAATCATCATCTTGAAAAAGAAAAAATGGTCATTACTAAAGGAACCATCTTAGAGTTACAGCCACCTCCGGGTCAATTCCCAACATTCAAAAGTTGAGTGGAGGTTTAAAGCTATTTTGAGTATTAATAATTATTTCTGTATTGTGAACTTCAGCATACTTTTTTCTAGTTACATTTGAAATGTTATTCTTTTGGGATGTGCTCAAGTGAATACTGCTTTTTCCTCTGTCTTGCTTCACTACTTTTTAGTTTGCTTCATTTGAGTCATCATTATAAATCTTCCCTTCTCCTCAAATAACTTTCAAGTTGATGCCAAGAACTATATTCTATTTTAAGCCTTTTGAGAAAAAACTTTAAACAGTCAGTCACCTAAAGTTATACAAATGTAGAAGAAAGGGGATAAAATGAAGCTTAGATTGGAAAAAATGTTTAAGCTTATACAAAATTCAAGCATACATAAACAAAGGAAGCTGGATAATTGTATATACAAATACTTTTAACAAGTGCAAAATATATAGGTTTAAAGAAATAGGGCTGCCTGGGCGTGGTGGCTCACGCCTGTAATTCCAACACTCGGGAAGGCCGAGGCAGGCGGACCACTTGAGGTCAGAAATTTGAGCCAGCCTGGCCAACATGGTAAAACCCCATCTCTACCAAAAGTATAAAAATTAGGCTGGGTGCAGTGGCTCGTGCCTGCAATCCCAGCACTTTGGGAGGCCGAGGCAAGTGGAACACCTGAGGTCGGGAGTTTGAGACCAGCCTGACCAACATGGAGAAATCCCCATCTCTACTAAAAATACAAAATTAGCCAGGAGTGGTGGCGCATGCCTATAATCCCAGCTACTGGAGAGGCTAAGGCAGGATAATCGCTTGAACCCGGGAGGCAGAAGTTGTGGTGAGCCAAGATTGCGCCACTGCACTCCAGCCTGGGCAACAAGAGCAAAACTCCATCTCAAAAAACAAACAAAAACAAGAAACAAAAATTAGCCAGTCGTGGTGGCACCTGTAATCCCAGCTACTCGGGAGGCTGAGGCAGAAGAATCGGTTGAACCTGGGAGGAGGAAGTTGTGGTGAGCCGAGATCGCACCACTGCACTTCAGCCTGGGTTACAGAGCAAGACCCTGTCTCAAATAAATAAATAAGGCTACATTACTTATGAAACAGATACTGTTGACTCAGTCACCAGAAAGCCTGTGTATAAATGAGCAGTGAGATATTCAAGCACAGCACACACACACTACTCAGGGCAGCTGTCATGAGAGTTCCATGCTCAGTTCCTTGTGGATACACCAGCAACTCACTCTGTTATGATCCTCCAATATACCTCATGTTAGAATTAGAGATATCTGGGCCAGGTGCAAGGCCGAGGCAGGCAGATCATCTGAAGTCAGGGGTTTGAAACCAGCCTGGCCAACATGGTGAAACTCCGTCCCTACTAAAAATACAAAAATTAGCTGGGTACTCACCTGTAATCCCAGCTACTTGGGAGGCTGAGCCAGGCGAATTTCTTGAACCCCGGAGGTAGAGGTTGCAGTAAGCCAAGATAGCAAGATAGTGCCACTGAACTCCAGCCTGGGCGACAGAGCAAGGCTCTGTCTCCAAAAAAAAAAAAAAAAAAAAAAAAAAGGCAAAACAAAACAAAACAAAAAAAGAGTTAGAGACATCTGGATCAAATCAACTGCCACTGTCATCTTCTAGTCCCACAAGTATCAGGTAACGTCCTATTAAGATTGCTACTCACACTCACATCTATAAAATACAGAAAATATCATTTTAAGAAATCTTTATTTATTTATTTATTTTTATTTATTTATTTTCTGAGACGGAGTTTCGCTCTTATTGCCCAGGCTGGAGTGCAATGCTGCGATCTCGGCTTACCACAACCTCCACCTCCCAGGTTCAAGCAATTCTGCCTCAGCCTCCCGAGTAGCTGGGATTATAGGCATGCATCACCACGCACAGCTAATTTTGTATTTTTAGTAGAGACAGGTTTCTCCATGTTGGTCAGGCTGGTCTCGAACTCCCGACCTCAGGTGATCCACCTCGGCCTCCAAAGTCCTGCCAGAGAGGAGGGGCAGGAACAATAATGATGCACCTGGCAGAAGAGGTAATATTTTCCAAACATAAACATTAGCGTAACCTTATTGGACTTGTAAGAATTTTTTTTTTTTTTTTTTAGTAACAGAAGCAGATTTTCCTGAACTGCATCATTTCAGCTAGCATTTATTTACTCAAGATTAAAATAATACAATAACTAAAAAAGTCAAGAGGTGGGCAGGCATAGTGCCTCAAACCTGTAACCCCAACACTTTGGGAGGCCGAGGTGGGTAGATTCCCTGAGGTCAGGAGTTCGAGATGAGCCGGGCCAACGTGGTTCAAGAGATTCTCTTGCCTCAGCACCACAGTAGCTGGGATTACAGGCCTATGCCACCATGGCCAGCTAATTTTTGTATTTTTAGTAGAGATGGGGTTTCACCATGTTGGCCAGGATGGTCTTGAACTCCTGACCTCAAGCGATCCACCCACCTCAGCCTCCCAAAGTGCTGGGATTACAAGCATGAGCCACCGTGTCCAGCCAGGATTGGTTTTTTTTTTTTTTTTTTTTTTGAGACGTAGTCTTGCTCTGTGCCCCAGGCTGGAGTGCAGTGGCGCGATCTCGGCTCACTGAAAGCTCCGCCCCCCTGGGTTCACGCCATTCTCCTGCCTCAGCCTCCCGAGTAGCTGGGACTACAGGCGCCCGCCACCTCGCCCGGCTAATTTTCTTGTATTTTTAGTAGAGACGGGGTTTCACTGTGTTAGCCAGGATGGTCTCGATCTCCTGACCTCGTGATCCGCCCGTCTCGGCCTCCCAAAGTGCTGGGATTACAGGCTTGAGCCACTGCGCCCGGCCCAGGATTGCTTTCTTTCTTTTTTTTTTTTTTTTGAGACGGAGTCTCGCGCTGTCACCCAGGCTGGAGTGCAGTGGCCGGATCTCAGCTCACTGCAAGCTCCGCCTCCCGGGTTTACGCCATTCTCCTGCCTCAGCCTCCCAAGTAGCTGAACTACAGGCGCCCGCCACTTCGCCCGGCTATTTTTTGTATTTTTTAGTAGAGACGGGGTTTCACCGTGTTAGCCAGGATGGTCTCGATCTCCTGACCTCGTGATCCATCCGTCTCGGCCTCCCAAAGTGCTGGGATTACAGGCTTGAGCCACCGCGCCCGGCCAGGATTGCTTTCTTAGAGACCATCTGTGAGAATCAGAGATGTGGATCTACTCAAAATGTAGTAGGGGAAACCAATGGTCAAACCTCAGTGAGACAGAGTACAGTCATCAGGTCCAGAAAACTATTAATAGAAACAGGCTTGAAATCAAAGACTAAGACAGGGCTCTGGTCAGTAAATGTGTCTGGATCAGAGAAGACTCAGGATGTTACCAAATCGAACTGGCTCCCCTCACCCAGTGCAGTAAAGCCAAACATCCACATCGAGGTTTGGCAGCAGGAGAAAGGAGGGCATTTATTTGCAGGGCACCAAGCAAGGAGAATTGGGCAGCTCACACTTAAGACATGACCTCCCGATGGCTTGTAAGCAAGGATTTTTAAAGGCGGGTAAATTTCAGGAAAGTAGAAATTGCAGATAAAATTGTAAACCAATACATGGAGGCTATACTTTGATTTGGCCCAAAAAGGCAGGATATTTTGAAGTGGAGAGTCTTGCAGGCCAGAGGTGGATTCAAAGACTCTGATTTGTGATTGGTTAAGGAAGTGAAGCTTTGTCTAAAAACTTGGGGTCAGCAGAAAGGAACGTTAAAGCCTGGCCTGTGGTTGTGACTTCCTCTAGGCCCTGCAGGAAGAAATTTAGAACAAAGAGTAGCAGCAAACGTTCGGTCCTCAGCTCCCCCTTATCTGAGGTCTACACACCAGCAGATCTGTTTGGTGGGGCCTGGGTTTCTTCTTCCTTATTAGGTTGCTCACTTCTCAGGGCTAGCTAGGCGCCTGGAATTTCCCTTAAAGGAACTCAAGATTTTCCTTTATTTCCATACTTGGGGGGCCCAGCAGGCTTCTCAGAGGGTTCCCTGCTCCTTCTCAGGGATGAGTGTGGTAAACATCTCTCAAGAAGCCTGTCTGCAGTGTGTGCTATCTCTCTGTAGGATAGCCAACTGTTTTTTGTTTTGTTTTGTTTTTTTGAGACAGGGTCCCACTCTGTCACCCAGACTGGACTGCAGTGGTTCCATATTGGCTCACTGCAACTTCTGCCTCTCAGGTTCAAGCAATTCTCCAGCCTCAGCCTCCAGAGTAGTTGGGGTTACAGGCATGCACCACTACACCCAGCTAATTTTTCGTATTTTTAGTAGAGATGGAGTTTCACCATGTTGGCCAGGCTGGTCTCGAACTCCTGACCTCAAGTGATCCACGGGCCTTGGCCTCCCAAAGTCCTGGGATTACGGGCATGAGCCACCGCGCCCGGCCTGGCCAACTGTTTTGTTTTGCCTGGGACATCCCTGGTTTTAGCACTGAAAAACTCATCTCCTGGGAAATCCCTCAGTCCTGGGCAAACTGGGATGGTTGGTCACCCTTGATACCTGACTTTTGCCTTGATTTAAAGGGTCAGAGGTGGGGCAGAAAGTATTAGACAGACACAACCTATATCAGAAAGGAGGCTGCTGGGGACCCAGCAGAGTGTATACTCCTTGTAGGGCCCATATATAATAGAACAAGGAGTTGACTGGCATGTATTCTGCTTTGTGACATTGCTAGTGAGGATGAAGAACGGCTCAGCACAATCAAGCCATGCAGAGCTGATTCAGCTACTTTCACACCTCCCTGGATCAGGGATTGTATATGACCCTGCTCATGCCTTTGCTGGTAAACCACTAGTACCCTTGGTAATAGTAGCCTCTGAATGTGGGCCATTGTGACAGGTCCTCCTACAGGAGTGTAACTTTGGAGAGTCCTATATCCCCAGTGGCAGAGAGCAAAAGCTGTGTGCTAGTGGGAAAGTGACCACAGATGTGATCCAGTGCTTCATATGCAGACTCATTTACTGACCTCAAAAGCAAATGCAACAAAACAAAACTTGACAACTGGGACCTAATTAAAAGCTTCTGCACAGCACAAGAAACTATCAACAGAGTAAACAGACAACTGACAGAATGGGAGACAATATTTGCAAATTATGCATCTGACAAAGGACTGATACTCAGATTCTATAAGAAACTTATACACATCAACAAGAAAAAAAACCCCAGTTAACCCCATTAAAAAGGGAGCAAAGGACATAAACAGATACTTTTCAAAAGAAGACATACAAGTGGCTAACAAACATGAAAAAATGCTCAACATCATCAGTCATTTTGCAAATCAAAACTACAATGAGATACCACAGCACACCAGTAAGAATGGCTATTAATAAAAAGTCAAAAAACTCCACCAGATAATGGCAAGGTTGTGTAGGAAAAAAAAAAAAAAAACCTACTTATACACTGTTGGTGGGAATGTAAATTAGTTCAGCCCCTGTGGAAAACAGTTTGGAGATTACTCAAAGGACTAAAAGTAGAAGTACCTTTTGACCCAGCAATCCCGTGACTGGGTATATGCCCGAAGGAAAATAAATTATTCTACCAAAAGACACCTGCATCTGTACGTTCTTTACAACCATATTCACAATAGCAAAGACCTAGAACCAACGTAGGTGCTCATCAACAGTGGACTGCATAAAGAAAATGTGATACGTATAAACCATAGAATACTATGCAGCCATAAAAAAAGCATGAAATCATGTCTGTTGTAGCAACACAGATACAGTTGAAGGCCATTACCCTAAAGGAATTAATGCAGAAACAGAAAACTGAATGCTGCCTGTTCTCATTTATAAGTGGGAGCTATTCACTAGGTATACATAGACGCAAAGACGGGAATGATGGACGCTGGAGACTCCAAAGGACGGGAGGGAGAGAGAAGTGAAGGGGTTGCAAAACTACATGTTGGGTACTATATTCACTCTTTGTGACTGGATCAACAGAAACCCAAACTTCAGCATCATGTAATATTCCCATGGAAGAAATGTGCACATGTACCCCCTGAATATAAAATAAAATAAAATAAAATAAATGTTTACTGATATTATATTAAGTCAGGTTCTCAAATGTTAGCATACACTAGAATCCCCTGGAGAGCTTGTTGAAACAGATTATTGGGTCCCATCTCCAGCGTTTCTGATTCAATAGAATTGGAAAAGGGCCTGAGAATCTGCATTTCTAACCAGTTCCAGGTTGATGCCAATGCTGCCAGTCTGGAGACCAAGTTTGAAAACCACTAGATTAGGTGCCAGGGACCCTGACATCTCAGGAAAAGCCCAGCAAGCAGGGAATCATTCCTGTTTTACAGAAAGAATGTATGTCGAGCAAAAGGGAAGAAATGGTTTGCCCAAAGTGGCCACCACTAAGTGACAGAGTTGGGAATTTAAATTCCTCTTTTCTGACTGCAACTCCAGGCTTTCTGTCTCCATCTGACTTCCTTCCCATTTGAAGGAGAAGCATGCCACGAATGGTTGTGCTCTTAACTTCCGAAGAAGTCCACATTTTCCAGGTTTCTACTTGATTTAATCCATTCTTCTCATATTCTACACTGAACTCCAGGTAGTGAATAAGAAGTCAAATTCAAGATTGAGGAGCTTTATCCCTATTGTAAAACATGCAACTTGTCCACTTTCTGAACTTGGTTTCCTTGACTCTATTTAACACCTCATCCTGTCTCCAATCTGATACCATTATTTGAATGCAAATTATAGGTCTTTGGGAAAGGTCAGTGTAGACACATTCTAATTCCTAATAGAGGCTGCCCATGCAGTTTGGAAATCACTATTTTTGTAGAACTCTCTTCGTGCTCTAATGAAGACTGTGTCATGGAGATGAAGGCTTTTAGAATCCTGGTATCATGTTACCTGGATTTCAGAATGCTCAATTGGGAAGTACAATTTCACTGATTTTTGGAGTCACATGTCCTGGGGCTGGACAGGGCATTAGTAATTAGAGTTCATTACTCTTTTTCAAAAGTAGAATTCTTGTATTTTTTCCTAGGTAGTTTTTTGTTAAATGAGATTGTAAAAGACAGAGCCTTGTAAACTGCACAGCCTCAAAGTATCATTATGACATTAATAATTGCATATGAATACATTCTGGAATCATTGACCTTAAAAGACATGGGAAGATGTATTATTACCCATTGCAAAGAGTTGTTCCTGGAAAGACCCATGAGTCAGATGAGCTAATGAGATGCACTAGTCCGTTCTCGCACTGCTATCAAGAACTACCTGAGACTGGTTAATTGATATAAAGAAAAGAGGTTTAATTGGCTCATGGTGGGCCGGGCGCGGTGGCTCAAGCCTGTAATCCCAGCACTTTGGGAGGCCGAGACGGGCGGATCACGAGGTCAGGAGATCGAGACCATCTTGGCTAACATGGTGAAACCCCGTCTCTACTAAAAAATACAAAAAACTAGCCGGGCGAGGTGGCGGGCGCCTGTAGTCCCAGCTACTCGGGAGGCTGAGGCAGGAGAATGGCGTAAACCCGGGAGGCGGAGCTTGCAGTGAGCTGAGATCCGGCCACTGCACTCCAGCCTGGGTGACAGAGCAAGACTCCGTCTCAAAAAAAAAAAAAAAAAAAAAAAAAACAAAACAAAACAAAAACTGGCTCATGGTTCCACAGGCTGTACACGAAAAATAACTGGGGAGGCCTCAGGAAACTTACAATCATAATGAAAGGTGAAGAGGAAGCAGGCATATCTTTCACATGACCAGAGCAGGAGGAAGAAAGTGAAGGAGGAGGTGCTACACACTTTTAAATAACCAGATCTCGTGAGAACTCACTATCACAAGAACAGCAAGCGGGAAATCCACCCACACGATCCAATCCCCTCCCACGAGGCCCCTTCTTCAACACTGAGGATTACAATTCGACATGAGATTTGGGCAGGGACACAGATCCAAACCACATCAGATGCTGATAAGCCAGTGTCATGTGCTTGTAAAAAAGTGACGCTAAACAGGAAAAAGAATAGATGTGCTAAGAAAAAAGGCATCTTCTACCAACTGCATTTAATTTTTTTTTTTTTTTTTTTGAGACAGTCTCTCTTGGTTGCCCAGGCTGGAGTGTAGTGGCACAATCTCCACTCACAGCAGCCTCCGCCTCCTGGGTTCAAGTGATTCTTCTGTGTCAGCCTCCGGAACAGCTGGGATTACAGGCGCACACCACCATGCCCGGCTAATTTTTATATTTTTAGTAGAGATGGGGTTTCACCATGTTGGCCAGGTTGGTCTCAAACTCCTGACCTCAACCTCCCAAAATGCTGAGATTACACAGTGAGCAACTGCGCCTGGCACATTTAATTTTTTTGATGGAATATCTGTACTGTTGGATTGTGGAACTGTGGAATGTACATAGATTCTACCAAGGCATTTGATATCTTTCTAAGTTTGAAATTTGGGTTATATGGCATTACAACCACAGGGATTCAAAATAGATTAAACATCTGGACTAAAAAGATATTGATGGTGAATTAATGTCAGGCCAGAGTGGAAGTTCAGGGGGATGAAATTCAGGGCTCCACTCAGAGCCACATCTGATGTCTTGGAATCAGTGACTTGGATGTTCTAGAAAGGGTGGCCATAGTCATCATGCTGGATGACACACTGGATAGTGAAATCCATCTCATGAGGTCAGAGTGGTGAGCTAAGCATAAAAATGTGGAATTTAGGCTGGGCGTGGTGGCTCACCCCTGTAATCCCAGCACTTTGGGAGGCCGAGGCGGGGGGATCACAAGGTCAGGAGATCGAGACCATCCTGGCTAACACGGTGAAACCCCGTCTCTACTAAAAATACAAAAAATTAGCTGAGCATGGTGGCGGGTGCCTGTAGTCCCAGCTACTCGGGAGGCTAAGGCAGGAGAATGGCATGAACCCGGGAGGCGGAGCTTGCAGTGAGCTGAGATTGCGGCACTGCACTCCAGCCTGGGCGACAGAGCGAGACTCCATCTCAAAAAAAAAAAAAATATGGAATTTAATTGAAATCAATGTGGAATCATGCATTTGCACCTTAAATCGCTCAGTTACAGCCTGAGAGAGACCTGGTTTAGCAGGTGTGAAACATTGAAAGGTTTTATTTATTTTATTTTATTTTTTTGAGACAGAGTCTTGCTCTGCTGCCCAGGCTGGAGTGCAGTGGTGCAATCTCAGCTCACTGCAACATCCACCTCCTGGGTTCAAGTGATTCTCCTGCTTCAGCCTCCTGAGTAGCTAGGACGATAAATGTGTGCCAATACGCCCAGCTAATTTTTGTATTTTTAGTAGAGACAGGGTTTCACCATGTTGGCCAGGCCAGTCTCGAACTCTTGACCTCAGGTGATCCACCTGCCTCAGCCTCCCAAATTGCTGGGATTACAGGTGTGAGCCACCGCACTCGGCCTCATTGAAAGGTTTTAGTTGACTACAAGCTCAGTATGCATCCATGTCAAGAGTAGTTGGCCAAAAAGAGAAGGAAAGAAAAAAAAGCCCAATACAGCAATTATAGCTTGGATTAATAGAGGCAAATGGCCTGGAATGAGTAAGGCAACAGGTGCACTCTGCCCACCTTGCAGAGCCAGATAACTCCTGGAATACTGTGCTTGATTCTGGGCTGGACCCACCAACCTGGGACACACATTAGGAAGAGAGCCCCTGCAGGCCCCTTGTTTGGAGTGTTCTGTAATCTCAGCTCCCAGCCTAGGCTTCCACGTTATGAGAAAAAGGCATTCATTCATTCATTCATTCAGCACTTATTCTCTCAAAAGCACCAGAATGTGTTCAAAGGTGGATCTACTTTGAAGCTGATGAAACTGAAGCTTCAAACTCCTTTCTTGCCTCAGTTTTTCTTCCAAGGTGTGTTGGATAAGCCTCAGCACTGTGTTTGCAACCTCATATGTTTTTGCTAAATTCATAAACCTAATACATTATAAGTGTCATTGTTACTGAATCAAACTTGGGTTCCCCTGCCCAATGCAGCAAAGCCAAACACTGACATGGGGATTTCAGTGAGAGAAAGCGAAGCGGTTATTGCAGGGCGCCAAGCAAGGAGAATCAGGCAACTCATGCGTAAGACCTGAACTCTGACGGCTTGCAGGGAGGGGTTTTTAAAGATGGTAAGGCAGAGGTTACAGGCAAAACCGTAAATCAATGCATGGAGGCTCTACGTTGGTTTGACCTAAAAATGGGGGCTTGGGGGCACAGGTCATAGGTGGTTTCTGATTTCAAAGGTTTTCTGATTTGAAATTGGTTCAGGAGGCAAAGCTTTGTCTAAAAATTAGGGTTCAGTAGAAAACAATGTTAGGTCTGGCCTGTGAGCATGGCTTCCTCCAGGTCCCGCAGGAAGAAATTTAGAACAAACAACGGGGGTCAGGGTTCAGGCCTCAGCTTCCCCTCATCTGAGGCCTCTGTGTCAGCGGATCCATTTGGTGAGGGTCTGGGCTTCTGAAAAGCAACTTGGGGTCGGTCATATGTTAAGATGTTATCTTTAGTTTCCGTAGGGGACCAAACATCTCTTCACTGTAACTTCCTTGGCTATCATTTTAAGCCACTATTACCTTCTTGCTTATCAAATTGTTCATTTACATCTCAGAGCTGGCTAGAATTCCCCTTGAAGGAACTCAAGATTTTCCTTCGGCAGGGGGCTGGGCATGGTGGCTCATGCCTATAATCCCAGCACTTTGGGAGGCCCAGGCAGGGGGATCACTTGAGGTCAGGAGTTAAGAGACCAGCCTGGCCAACATGGCAAAACCCTGTCTCTACTGAAAATACAAAAATTAGCTAGTGTGTTGGTGCTTACCTGTAATCCCAGCTACTCAGGAGGCTGAGGCAGGAGAATCACCTGAACCCAGGAGATGGAGGTTACAGTGAGCCAAGATCGTGCCACTGCACTCCATCTTGGGTGATGGAGCAAGACTCTGTCTCAAAAAAAAAAAAAAAAACATGAAGGATACAACACTACTGCAATGAGAACATCTATGACACATTGGTAAACGAGGGTCATTGTAAAATTGTGATTTATAGTAAGACATATATATTACATTTCCCCATCTCCCTGCACATGGCTCCTAAAAGCCTTTGTAATCTCCAAAGTGAATTTTTTTTTTTTTTTGAGACCAAGTTTCACTCTTGTTGCCCAGGCTGGAGTGCAGCCATGCCATCTCGGCTCATTGCAACCTCTACCTCCTGGGTTCAAGCAATTCTCCCACCTCAGCCTCCCAAGTAGCTGGGATTACAGGCGCCTGCCACCACACCTGGCTAATTTTTTGTATTTTTAGTAGAGACGGAGTTTCACCATGTTGGCCAGGCTGGTCTTGAACTCCTGACCTCAGATGATCTACCTGTCTCAGCCTCCCAAAATGCCGGGATTACAGGCGTGAGCCACCGTGCCCAGCCGCACTGTGTCTTTTTGCAGGTTAATATGATGATTGGTGGTTGCTGGCTCCTGCACAGCCTCAGAATGGGGCTGGTTGCCGGGGAAACAACCATGTGTTCAGAAGGTTGGAACTTTCAGCCCAACCCTCGACCTCCAGACAGGGGAGAGGGGTTGAAGGTTAAGTTGATCATCAGTGGCCAATGATGTGACCAATCATGCCTATGTCATGAAGCCTCCATGAAAACCTTAAGGGACAGGGTTCAGGGGCCTTCTGGATAGTGGGACACGTTGGGGTTCCTAGAGGGTGGTAAGCCCAGAGAGAGCGCAGAAGCTCCCCGCCCCTTCCCACATGCCTGGCCTCATGCCCGTCTCCCATCTGGCTGTTCATCTCTATCCTCTGTAATATCCTTTGCAATAAATAGGTGAACATAAACATTTCCCTGAGTTCTGCAAGCTGTTCTGGCAAATTATCTCCAGATAGATAGCATCAGAACTGAATTGAATTATAGGACCTCCAGTTGCTGTCTGCTGGAGAATTGCTTGGTTGGTGTGTGGGGGAAACGCCCCCCTCCACATGCTACACATCTGATGTCAGAAGCGTTGTGTTGAGTGATGTGTGATTTTCCTTTTTTCCTGTCTCTCAGAGTCGTCAAGACAAAGAGTATTTGAAATTTGTCCCTGTGCAAGAAATGTCTCCAAATCTTACAGTAATCAAAGAAATTAACTTTATGAACATAACATCATTAACAAGTTATGATGCTCAAATAAACATTTGCAAACCCTCAATAATACGAAACTAGTTTTAGTCAACCGTGCTTGCTATCAAAAATGGTATTACAAATTTAAAAATCATTTCAAAAGGCAATCAAGGTTTATGTGCCCAAAAAATTGGAGGTTAAAAATATATTACAAAGGGGTGTCAGGTAGTTAAGAAATAAACATATCTATTATTTTCCTGGTTGTGTTGTATTTGTCTGTTTTTAAAATTTGTAATTGGCAGTGTGCTCTTCCTTCATTCTAAATAAATACTCATTTTGTACCAAATCTGGTGCTTATAATTTTAATTATTTTTCTTAAAGAAGGCTTTCAAATTGTGTAAGTTACAGGATCCACAAAACCTACATCCACCCTGACTGAGTTTTAGAGAAATTTAAATACAAATGTGGCCAGTGACTGGCCAAGGAGTTTATCATATAGGAGGAGAGATGAGACAAATTCATCCAAGAAGAATGCCTGGCAGGATGTGACAAAAGTCTCAAGAAAAATGTTAACAATGATTTTGGGGGTTCAGGGGTCTCTGGGGACACCTTCACCAACATCTCAGCTCTCCCAGCCTTTTTTTTTTTTGTTTTTCTTCTAGAGACAGGTTCTTGCTTTGTCACCCAGGCTGGAGTGAAGTGGTGTGATCATAGCTCACTGTAACCTGAGCTCAAGCAATCCTCTCACCTCAGCCTCCCGAGTAGATGGGATGACAGGTGCACACCACCACACCTGGCTAATTTTTATACTTTTTTGTAGAGACAGGATCTTGCTATGTTGCCCAGGCTGATCTCAAACTCCTGGCTTCAAGCCCTCCTCCTGCCTCGGCCTCTCAAAGTGCTGGGATTACAGGCATGAGCCACTTCACTGGGCCCCTTCTTTTTAAACAATTTTAGATTCGGGGGTACATGTACATGTTTATGACATGGATATATTGCATAATGGTAAGGATTAGGCTTCTAGTAAACGTGCCACCTAAATATTGAACATTGTACCCAATAGGTAGTTTTTCAACCTTTCCCTCCCTGTCCACTTTGGGAATCACCAGTGTCTATTATTTTCCATCTTTCTGTCCATGTATACCAAATGTTCGCCTCCCACTTATGAGTGAGAACAGCTTTCTGTTTCTGAGTTAGTTCACTTAGGATAATGGCCTCCAGCTCCATCCATGTTGCTGCAAAGGACATGGTTTCATTCATTTTAATGCCAGCCAGACCTTCTTGCATTCACAATACTCTTCCTAAAAGGAAGGCTCCTTAAAAAAAATCACCCTTCCATGTATAAACTACACGCTCAGAATGACACATCCATGTCTCTCTTATGCTGTTTTCCTGGCCTGTAATGTCCCTCCCCCAGAGGAATGTCCTGAGTCCACAGCAGTGTTATGGAGAGGCAATGGATTCCAGGCTTGAGACCTGGGCTCCCTTCCTCACCAGCTACATGACCTTGGCTAGCTCATTTGACTTTTCCTCACTTCTAAAGTAGGGACTAAAATACCAACCAATGCCAACCTCAAGCAGTATAGAAAGGCACTAAATGGGTTCATGCATGTAAAACACTTATCAACTTTAAAGCTCTGAACAAATGTTACATGTTATTACTACCAATCCTTCAATACCCAATTCAAATGCTACCACCTTTACAGTCTCCCCCAGCCCTCATCCCATCAATCATCTCTTCTTCTGTGCATAATACTTGCTTCTCTGTTTTCTTTTTCTTTTTTTGAGACAGAGTCTCGCTCTGTCGCCCAGGCTGGAGTGTAGTGGCCGGATCTCAGCTCACTGCAAGCTCCGCCTCCCGGGTTCACGCCATTCTCCGGCCTCAGCCTCCCGAGTAGCTGGGACTACAGGCGCCCGCCACCTCGCCCGGCTAGTTTTTTTGTATTTTTTTAGTAGAGATGGGGTTTCACCGTGTTAGCCAGGATGGTCTCGATCTCCTGACCTCGTGATCCACCCGTCTCGGCCTCCCAAAGTGCTGGGATTACAGGCTTGAGCCACCGCGCCTGGCCTTCTCTGTTTTCATGTATTTAATTTACTGTATTATTATTGTAAAGTCATTCGCTTATTCATTCATTCTTTTATTTTATAAATATTTATTGAGCTCTCCCTCTGTAGGAGACACTTGCTTTCTCCCTCCCTGCATTTATAAACTGTCTGGGCAGAGACTGTCTTGTTCTTATTTGTGTCCTCGAGAGCGTGTAACTCATTATCTTGCACCCTCTAAGGGCTCGGTAATGGTTGTTTTTCAGGGGTGACGTGAGCTGTGCCTTCAAGGTTGGGAGGATTCAGATTAGGTGTGGATGGGTATTCCCAGGAGATAGAGTACAAGCCCTGCTTCCTTCCAGGTGGTAATTCCATCATGGCAGGACATTAGAATCATCTTGGGGAGCTTTAAAAAACATGGGGGCCAAGCGAGGCAGCTCATGCCTGTAATTGCAGTGTTTTTGGAGGCTGAGGCAAGAGGATCACTTAAACCCAGGAGTTTTAGACCAGCCTGGGTAACATAGCAAGACTCTGTCTCTACAAAAAAACTTTAAAAAATTATCCAGGTATGGTGGTACACACCTGTAGTCCCAGCTATGCAGGAGGTTAAGGTAGGAGGATCACTTGAACCCAGGGGCTGAAGGCTGCAGTCAGCTATGCTTGTACCACTGCACTCCAGACTGGATGACAGAGCAAGACCCTGTCTCAAAAAAAAAAAAAAAAAAAAAAAAAAAAGACAAGGGGCTGCTTGAGCCCTGCCCCCAGAAATTCTACTTTAACTGTCCTGGAATTAGACCTAGCATTGAATTGTGTGTGTGTGTGTGTTTATTAATTATTATTATTATTAATTATTATTATTATTATTATTTTGTGGTGGTTGTTTGTAAAGACAGGGTCTTGTTATATTGCTCTGGCTAGTCTTGAACGCCTAGCCTCAAGCAATCCTCCTGCCTTGGCCTCTCAAAGCACTGGGATTATTAGCAAGAGCCAACATGCCCAGCCCATTGAATTCTTTTTAAATCACCCCTTCCCTCCAGTGATTCTAATGTACACCTGGGTTTGCAGCCACAGCTCCAAGACAATTTTATTAATTGGTGACTGACACTTGCACACCTAGCAATTATCTTCAGTTCACTGGCCCATCATGGGGATGACTCTGGGGATAACAAATCCTACTTAATTTCCTCGTGCCTGAATCTTGGGAGGCCGACCTACCCCTTCCCCCTCACTCAGCTGTGCCTGGTAAGCGGTCTTTGATAGTCATTTGTGTTTTTGGTGTCCTGCAAAGGCCAGGTCAGACATGCCACCAATAGCTTTCTAGTTTTTTGATCTAAGACGCCATTATTTCATTGGGCAACATGGAGTGGGAGACACGGCTGTGCCGGGACTGCACATTCTCCTGTTTGTCACTTTTCTAGAACTTCTTCCTCTGCTCCATGGATTGAAAAACAAAAAAGGGCCAGGCACGGTGGCTCACACCTGTAATCCCAGCACTTTGGGAGGCCGAGGTGGGCAGACCACCCGAGGTCAGGAGTTCAAGACCAGCCTGAGCAATATGGTGAAACCCTGTCTCTACTAAAAATACAAAAATTAGCCAGTCGTGGTGGTGGGTGCTTGTAATCCCAGCTACTTGGTAGGCTGAGGCAGGAGAATCGCTTGAACCCAGGGGGTGGAGGTTGCAGTGAGCCAAGATCTCACCGCTTCACTCCAGCCTTGACAAAAGAGCAAAAGTCAATTAAAAAAAAAAGAAGAAGAAGAAGAAAGAGAAAAAAAGGACATATCCATTCACCACAAGGACAGATCCATTCACCAAAGAGCTAAAGAAACCTTCAGAGACTCTCCCCCATTTCCCACTTTTCCATTTCGTCTCACTGTTTCTAGAGCTCTAATGGAATTTTTACACTTCATTTGTTTGTTTTTAGTTTGCTCATTCTTGTGTTTTCTTTCTTTCCTCCTCTTGAACAGCTTCCCCTCCAGGTGGAGCACCTGTGATTACGCCTCCGATGCGGATGTGCAGAGCGACATTTAATAACAGGGGCGCTTTCCTGACAGCTGTTTTGATAATGGTGGCGAGGAAGGTTCTTTCATGGGTGCAGTTGCAGAGAAAGCCTGGCCTGGTATCACAGTCTGAGACGTTCTGGGATCCCACCTGTAATTACATCTTCTCAACCTCACCTATCCACCTCCTTTTCAGAGCAGAACTATACTGAGTGACACTTACCTCCCAAGCAGAGGAGGTGCTGACTTTTCAAGCAGATCAAGGCAGATTTGGGGTTGGGAAATGAGTATTTCATTCTTCATCTGCCCTGTGGGTGCCGTCACTACCACAGAAAAACTTCTGGCTGGAGTTGGAAAGATCACCCCCACAGGGGGTAACAGCATCTTTATCTTGATGGCCGGGCTTGTTTCCAATAGAAATTATGCCTCCATTACAGGCCATTTAGACCATTAGTGATGTGTTTACATTTCCACAAGAATGTTTACCTTTCCCTGCAGGGAACCGAGGTCAGTCCCTTCCCGAGTTAGTAAGTGTGATCAAAGCTCTCTACTTCAGCTCAGGGAACCAGCCCTTAGGTTTGGGAGTTCAATTTCCACTCACTAATGGGCTCTGCAGGTGTCTTTGTTTTTCATTTCCACTCCCTAAGTGCCCTTGTCAGTCTCAGGCCGGCCTCCCTGGGTGCTAGAGAATTCAAAACAAGTAAAAGAGGAAAACCATGGAGAGCAGGAAACTGAAGGTTACTCTGGAGATCCTTTTGTCTGCTGGATAAGTCACTTGATTTCTCCTTGCCTGTTTTGGGATTATGTTGGTAACTACCTACTAGGTTCATGGGAAGGTTGGGTGAGTAAAGGCACAGATACCCTCAACAAATGCAAGGCAGAGCGCCCCTGCTCATTGAAAGGGAGCTGTTGTTATTTCAATGCTCTTTCTTCCATCATTACAAGAGGGGACCAAAGTCCTGTCTGGATGGTCCCCCCTACCCCTACCTACCCCAGGAGGGAATCCATAAAAAAAAAAGAAGCCTTCTGAAATCTTCAGTACCTGGGAAAATCAATAGTTGGAGGACCCCTTTGATGCTTTTTTAATTTTTATTTTTTTTGAGATGGAGTCTTGCTCTGTCACTCAGGCTGGAGTGCAGTGGCACAATCTCAGCTCACTGCAACCTCTGTCTCATGGGTTCAAGCAATTCTCCTGTCTCAGCCTCCTGAGTATCTGGGATTACAGGTGTGTGCCACCATGCCTGGCTGTCTTTTATATTTTTAGTAGAGACAGGGTTTTGCCATGTTGGCCAGGCTGGTCTTGAACTCCTGACCTCAGGAGATCCGCCTGCCTCGGCCTCCCAAAGTGCTTGGATTACATGTGTGAGCCACTGTGCCCACCCCTCTTGATGCTTTTTAATCCCAACTACAGCAAAAATCTAAGGTTTTTTGTTTGTTTGTTTTTGAGACTGGGTCTTGCTCTGTTACTCAGGCTGAAGTGAAGTGGTGTGACCATAGCTCACTGAAGCCTCCAACTCCTGATCTCAAGCGAGCCTCCTGCTTCAGTCTCCCAAGTAGCTAGGACCACAGGCATGCGCCACTGCACCCACCTAATTATTACTACTTTTTTTTTTTTTTTTTTTTTCCTAGAGACATGGTTTCACTATATTGGCAAACATGAAGTTTACTCACCATGTTGTCTTGGCAAGCTGACAGCATCTTGTTAGTTACCTCATTTATGAATGGGGATGATTATATCTACCTCATATGGCAGTCATGGGGATTGGGTGAGATAACCTACATTTGTGGTTTCCAAACATACCTAGGCTGCCAGGGGAGATGACGAGTTGAAAGGAGATCAGCAGGGAGAAAGGAGCACCTCCCTTCCCTGGCTGCCACCTGCCACTCCATCACGTTACTCCAAATACATCTGGTTTGCATTATTAGTCTTCTTTGTGAGACTTTGTTTGCAGAGAATGTTCTATAGCAGAAAAATAGTTTGAAAACTACTAACCAGAGTGAGGGTCTTTAATGACCTGGGAAGAGCAAAACTAATGTATTATGATCAATTCGTTCATACATTCATCAAATGTGGATTGTACCTAGAGCTGTTCTAAGCACTGAAGATGATAGCCATGCAGCCGGGTGCAGTGGCTCATGCCTACAATCCCATCACTTTAGGAGGCCAAGGCATGAGGATCACTTGAGCCCAGGAGTTTGAGGCTACGGTGAGCTATGACTGCACCACTGCACTCCAGCCCTAGTGACAAAGCAAGACCCTGTCTTTAAAAAATAAAATAAATAGATATAGCAGTGAGCACAATTATGGGGAAGACAGATAGTCAGCACACAATAAATATATAACATGTCAAGTGCCATGAAGAAACATAAAGTGAGGTTAAATGAGTGGATGATTGATGGTGTTATTTAGTAGGGTGGTTGGGAAAAAAACTTTGCTGATGAAATGGTATTTGAATGCACATAAGGGAAAGAGGGTCTGAACCATGCAGACATCTGGTGGAAGAACATTCCCACAAGCACAGGGAACAGAAGGAGCGCAGAGAGGGAGAAGAGAGAAAATTTGACCTCAAGTGATCCACCCGCCTCGACCTCCCAAAGTGCTGGGATTACAAGTGTGAGTCACTGCGTCTGGCCTCAATAACCACTTTAGAAATATAATCTTTAACTTACTGTATCTGCTACCGCAGTGAAAGAATGAAAGTTACCCAAAATAAGTAATTTAAATATTTTACTGTGTCATTTTATAATACCATGAAAACTCAAAGGGAAATGAGAAAAAAATTGTTTCCAAGGCACAACAATGTATCAAAAAGTAGAGATTAGGAAGAATAGGAGTCCAGTGGAACATTTCCAATCCACTCTAAAATTAGGATTCAAAACAGAGTTGTAGGTTAAAATATATCAATTTGATTTTGTTAAATAGGTTTCATTGCAAAACAATATTTGTCTGATAGAAAATGTTTCCTTCCAGTTGCATTTAAATAGAAATAGAAAAGCTCAAAGTATTGAATAGAAAGAATATTTGTGATTGGAAAAAAACAAAGAACTTCATTAAGTGGTAAAGAAGACACATTGAGGCTGGGCGCGGTGGCTCAAGCCTGTAATCCCAGCACTTTGGGAGGCCGAGACGGGCGGATCACGAGGCCAGGAGATCGAGAGACGATCCCGGCTAACACGGTGAAACCCCGTCTCTACTAAAAAATACAAAAAAACTAGCCGGGCGAGGTGGCGGGCGCCTGTAGTCCCAGCTACTCGGGAGGCTGAGGCAGGAGAACGGCGTAAACCCGGGAGGCGGAGCTTGCAGTGAGCTGAGATCCGGCCACTGCACTCCAGCCTGGGTGACAGAGCAAGACTCCGTCTCAAAAAAAAAAAAAAAAAAAAGAAGACACATTGAAGAAGCAAAGGATAAATGTAACGATTATAAAGTTAAGCAGTAATGGCCTGTATTCAGCTCCCAGTTTTCAATATCCTCTACTTAGCAGCCCTGAAACAGCCTTTCCCAATTTTTAATTAAAATGCCTTTAAAAACACAAAAAAATAATAAAACCCACAACTCCATGGAAAACCGGGACCAAGAGTCAATCTATTTCTAGCTAGAATTGGGAGATTTTCCTCTACGAGGCCAATGGAATGAATAGCTCACTTGGGCTGAAAGTAGATATTCTGCTTCCTCTCCAGTGTTTCGTCTCCAGTTCAAGGTACATATCACCAGAAACTCGAGCAGTAGCCCATCTCCTACAAAAAAATGTTCATTTTTAAAGGCTATAAGAGTGCAATTTCCCTTCCCCCAAACTCTACCTCTCCTCACCCAAATCAGGGGCTATTTTTTCAACATTCAGTCGGAGCCTGTCATTCTCAAAAATAATGAACCCAAGTAGGTGGGCTGGACTGGTAGGAGTCTGGGCATAGGATACACCTTGAAAGGTGAAACCCTAAGGAAGAGTTATTATTTTATTCATTTATTTAGGAGTAATTAGTAAAGATGAGCTTTCGTAGTGCTCTATTTTGGGACCTGTGGGTAAGGTTTCACTTCCTACACTTGTTAGAACCTCAGGCTTTGGGAGTGAAAGGCAACATCTTTTGTAGCAGAACCTCCCTAGCATAAACTCACCACACATTGAGAATCAGGTTTTGTTTTTCTTCAGATGAAGTTTCACTCTTGTCTCCCAGGCTGGAGTGCAGTGCAGTGGCACGATCTCAGCTCACTGCAACCTCCGCCTCCCAGGTTCAAGTGATTCTCCTGCCTCAGCCTCCTGAGTAGCTGGGATTATAGATGCATGCCACCATGCTCAGCGATTTTTTTTTTATTTTTAGTAGAGGAAGAGTTTCACCCTGTGGGCCAGTGGCCCAGGCTTGTCTCAAACTCCTGACCTTAGTTGATCCACCCACCTCCGCCTCCCAAAGTGCTGGGATTACTGGAGTGAGCCACCATGCCCGGACGATAATCAGTCTTTTTTTGTTGTTTTTTGAGATGGAGTCTTGCTCTGTCGCCCAGGCTGGAGTGCAGTGGTGCGATCTTGGCTCACTGCAAGCTCCGCCTCCCAGATTCACGCCATTCTCCTGCCTCAGCCTCCCGAGTAGCTGGGACTACAGGCACTCACCACCATGCCCGGCCTGGCTAATTTTTTGTATTTTTTTTTTTTTTGAGACGGAGTCTGGCTCTGTTGTCCAGGCTGGAGTACAGTGGCCGGATCTCAGCTCACTGCAAGCTCTGCCTCCCGGGTTTACGCCATTCTCCTGCCTCAGCCTCCCGAGTTGCTGGGACTACAGGCGCCCGCCACCTCGCCCGGCTAGTTTTTGTATTTTTTAGTAGAGACGGGGTTTCACCGTGTTAGCCAGGATGGTCTCGATCTCCTGACCTCGTGATCCGTCTCGGCCTCCCAAAGTGCTGGGATTACAAGCTTGAGCCACCGCGCCCGGCCAATTTTTTGTATTTTTAGTGGAGACGGGGTTTCACTGTGTTATCCAGGATGGTCTCAATCTCCTGACCTCATGATCCGTCCACCTCGGCCTCCCAAGGTGTGAGCCACTGCGTCTGGCCTCAAGAATCAGTCTTAAAAGCTGCATTCACTGAAGCTCTGAGAAGGGTGTTTGACCCAGTGCATAAGTAAACACCACAGGCAACGTACATATTCAACCATTGGTAAGTATCATGACTAAACATCTCTCTCTGCTGTCAAGGACAAGGAAAGAGACCCCACCACCGTGACCACCACGTGCAAAATGCATAAATAACAGGCCAGGTATGGTGGCTTATGGCTGTAATACCCATCCTCTGGGAGGCTGAGGCAGGAGGATCGCTTGAGGCCAGGAGTTCAAGATCAGCCTGGGAAACAGAGAGACCCTGTCTCTACAAAAAAGTTTAAAAATCATGGCATGGTGGTGCACGTCTGTAGTTCTAGCTACTCAGGAGGCTGAGGTGGGAAGTTGAACCCAGGAGTTTCAGACTGCTATGATTGCACCACTGCATCCCATCCTGGGCAACGGAGTATGAATATGTCTCTAAAATAAATAAACAATGAGTAAAATAATAATAGAAACCTGATGAAACAAAAATGCATAATAAGTGGGCAAAGGATTTTACTACCTAGACTAAAAGGAGGAGCAATAAAAGAGAAAATTTTATTTTATTTTATGTTTTGGGACAGAGTCTCACTCTGTTGCCCAGCCTGGAGTGCAGTGAGGCAATTTCAGCTCACTGCAACCTCTACGTCCCAGGATCAACTATCTTCCAATCTTAGCCTCCCAAAAAGCTGAGACTCCAGGCATGGACCACCTTGCCCAGCTAATTTTTGTATTTTTTTGTAGAGACAGGGTCTCGCCATGTTGCCCAGGCTGGTCTTGATCTCCCGGGCTCAAGAGATCCACCCTCCTCAGCCTCCCACAGTGTCAGCATTACAGGCATGAGCCATCACATCTGGCCTAGAAAACTTAGGTTTCTAATTTTTTTTTTTTTTTAGAGGGAGTCTCGCTCTCCCCCAAGCTGGAGTGCAGTGCAGTGGTGCAATCTCGGCTCACTGCAAGCTCCACCTCCTGAGTTCACGCCATTCTCCTGCCTCAGCCTCCCGAGTAGCTGGGACTACAGGCGCCCACCTTCATGCCCGGCTAATTTTTTGTATTTTTGAGTAGAGACGGGATTTCACCATGTTAGACAGGATGGTCTTGATCTGCTGACCTCGTGATCAGCCCGTCTCGGCCTCCTAAAGTGCTGGGATTATAGGTGTGAGCCACCGCGCCTGTCCTGAAAATTTATTCTTGATAGGCAACGTCTAACCTCTATGATCCAGGAATGCAAAGCCAAAAGAGAAGAGGCTGAGTTGAAAACAACAAAATAAGAAGGAAACTAAACAAGGTAAGAAAAACTTGCAGAGAAATTTAAAACATCATTGGGTAAAGAGAATGACCTCTTCATTAACTATTATATTGCCAAGGCCTAACACATCATCTGCAGGGTACCAACCTATATTCCAAAAATTGCCTAGGCAAAGCACAGAAAGGTCATTACTTCATATCCTAAATATTAGAATATGCTGGGCTCTGTGTAAAAATCGTCCTGTATTAGTAGGTTAATATACCTTGATTTTTCTGATAATCTCATCTAATTACAAGCTATTAGGTTATGATTTACCTCATTCATAACCAATAATTCACATTGCTGATACATTGGATGTAGTTGGGGAAAACAGGAACAGCTACAAAACAGAATAAAGTTCATTAGATCAGGGGTCCTCAAACCCCGGGCCAAAGGCTGGTACCAGTCTGTGGTCTGTTAGGAACTGGGCCGCAGAGTAGGAGGTGAGCAGCAGGCCAGTGAGCGTGACCGCCTGAGCTCCACCTCCTGTCAGATTAACAGTAGCATTAGATTATCATAGGAGTGTTGATACAGGAGGGGGGTAGGGAAGTGCTGGGTAGAGAGGAGTGGGGTCCCTGGCAAGGGCTCCACCCTTGGGCCTGTGCCCACAGACCTACGTGAGGACAGGCATTCCTGTTTTAGTGCTCAAATGTTGCATTTTCCAAAACTGCTCTGGCCCACCACACCCCCAATCCTGTACCTATAAAAACCCTTGAGACCCCCGCAGGCACACACACAAGCAGCTGGACACCAAGATGAACACACCGGCAGAAAAACACACCCACAGACGCTGGCAGGCGATTGATGATGGAACAACACGGACACCAAGGGGAATTCAGCAAAGGGCAGTCAGAGGAGAGCCCGGCTGCTGAGCAGCCCGACTCCAGGAGAAGAGCACCTTCCCACTCCATCCCCCTTCTGGCTCCCCATCCATCTGCTGAGAGCTACTTCCCACCACTCAATAAAGCCTTGCACCCATCCTCCAAGCCCACCTGTGATCCAATTTTTCAGTACACTAGGGCAAGAACCCAAGATACAGAAAGCCCTCTGTCTTTGCTATAAGGCAGAGGGTGTAATTGAGCTAATTAACACAAGCTGCCTGAGCATGGCTAAGCTGAAAGAGCACGTGGTCACAGATGCGCACTGGGGCTTCAGGAGCTGTAAAAACTAACCCCTAGACTTGCCTGTCTGCGTGCTCCCGCTAGGGGTTTGAGCAGCAGGGCACTGAAGAAGTGAGCCACACCCCCATTGCATGCCCTGTGAGGGAGATAAGGGAAAACTTTTCCCATTTCAACATTAACCCTATTAGTGTAAACTGTGCACGTGAGGGATCTAGATTGTGCACTCCTTATGAGAATCTAACTAATGCCTGATGATCTGAGGTGGAACAGTTTCATCCCACTACATCCCCCCACCCCCAGCCCCCTCTGTGGAAAAATTGCCTTCCCTGAAACCAGCCCCTGGTGCTAAAAGGGTTGGGGACCGCCGCATAAGATCCTATAGAGATAATTCTGTCACTGGCCCTTATTAGGGTTATGCCCTGAAGAGCTAATAAGTTAATGGCATTTCTCCAAAATTAGAGAAGCATAGAAAGCCGGTTAAAACCCTTAGGGTCAGTACCTCTTTTGGTTTGGACATGTACTTACATGCCTTCCTCTGGTTCAAGACAACCCCCTGCACTCTCAGTAGCCTCCAGCACATCGGTTAAAGGATATAATAATTGAGCAATACTTCATCCTGTTCAAAGTGTTCTCACATCCATCATGTCATCAGAGCCTCACAGCAGTCCTGAAAGGAAATAGATCAGGTGTCTGCCTGTGTCCATGCTTGAGAAGTCAGTGCAGAAAGAAAAAGATGACTGTGGCTTTCCAAGGCAGCAGGGGAAAGGATGGTAGATTCGCACCTCTCATCATAAACCTTTGCCCGCTTTTGAGCCACGATGAAACTTCAGGACACAGTGCCCAAATCTAACACCTGAGTCATGGAAACCTTAGTCTACAAACACAACCAGGACTTCCTCACAAGGGACTGGCTGAGAAACTGCTCAAATGACGGTTTGCAAAGATCCTTAAAAACAAATCAACAAGGCCGGGCTCGACGGCTCACGCCTGTAATCCCAGCACTTTGGGAGGGCGAGGTGGGCAGATCACGTGAGTTCAGGAGTTCAAGACCAGCCTGGCCAATATGGTGAAACCTTGTCTCCACTAAAAATACAAACAAATTAGCCGGGTGTAGTGGCACACACCTGTAATCCAAGCTACTCAGGAGGCTGAGGCAGGAGAATCACTTGAACCTGGGAGGTGGAGGTTGCAGTGAGCCAAGATTACGCCACTGCAATCCAGCCTGGGCAACAAGAGTGAGACTCTATCTCAAACAAAAACACAAAAACAAATCAACAAAAACAGTCGATCTCAGGTACTTTGGGGAAGGCAGGTATAGGAGGGGTATGGAAGGGTGGTTCTAGATTGTTGATGTGTTGCATTTCTTGAGCTGAATGTTGGCACGTGGATGTGCTCAAATTGTGACAGTTCATTGATCTGTGTCCTTATAATTTGTGCATGTTTCTGTGTCAAGGTTGTGCTTCTGTAAAAGTAGAGATTTTTTTTTTTTTTTTTTTTTTGAGACGGAGTCTCGCTCTGTCTCCTGGGCTGGAGTGCAGTGGCCAGATCTCAGCTCACTGCAAGCTCTGCCTCCCGGGTTCATGCCATTCTCCTGCCTCAGCCTCCCGAGTAGCTGGGACTACAGGTGCCGCCACCTCACGCGGCTAGTTTTTTTTTTTGTATTTTTTAGTAGAGACGGGGTTTCACCATGTTAGCCAGGATGGTCTCGATCTCCGGACCTCGTGATCCACCTGTCTCGGCCTCCCAAAGTGCTGGGATTACAGGCTTGAGCCACCGCGCCCGGCCCACAAAAGTAGAGATTTTTAAAGGCACAGATACCTTACTAATTTCATACTCGCCTTTGCCTCTGTTTTCGTTTCTCGGTTTTTGCATTCTTCTCTCCCCTCCCAGGGTGAACCACCCTACTCGTTAAAATTGTACTACAGCAAATGTTAGTAAATTATGTGCCTTGTGGTGGTGATGAAGTCAAATCAAACACATTTGTCACTGAAGAGATGGCCTCCAGCTGTTTATCTGGGAGATATAATGGAATACTGATGGGATAAACACTAGAAGTTGCCAGTTTTGTTTTTACTATAGGTGCGGGCTAAAATATGAGAGAGTGAATTTCACTGAGTTTAAAATACAAACAGAGGCCGGGCGCGGTGGCTCAAGCCTGTAATCCCAGCACTTTGGGAGGCCGAGACGGGCGGATCACGAGGTCAGGAGATCGAGACCATCCTGGCTAATCCGGTGAAACCCCGTCTCTACTAAAAAAATACAGGAAAACTAGCCGGGCGAGGTGGCGGGTGCCAGTAGTCCCAGCAACTCGGGAGGCTGAGGCAGGAGAATGGCGTGAACCCGGGAGGCGGAGCTTGCGGTGAGCAGAGATCGTGCCACTGCACTCCAGCCTGGACAACAGAGCCAGACTCCGTCTCAAAAAAAAAAAAAACAAACAAAATTTTTTTTTGAGTTTTTTTTTTTTTTTTTTGAGGCAGAGTCTGGCTCTGTTGTCCAGGCTGGAGTGCAGTGGCACGATCTCTGCTCACCGCAAGCTCCGCCTCCCGGGTTCACGCCATTCTCCTGCCTCAGCCTCCCGAGTTGCTGGGACTACTGGCACCCGCCACCTCGCCCGGCTAGTTTTCCTGTATTTTTTTAGTAGAGACGGGGTTTCACCGTGTTAGCCAGGATGGTCTCGATCTCCTGACCTCGTGATCCGCCCGTCTCGGCCTCCCAAAGTGCTGGGATTACAGGCTAGAACCACCGCGCCCGGCACAAACAGAATTTTTTAAAATACACGATAGTTCTTCCAAAGAATTTAACACAGGTGATCTCAAAATCAATTCCTCTTACTCCATCCGTAAAGAATACAGAGGATGCTCTTATTTACATAGTACAACTGGGACTTTATTTTAAGCCCAAGCTCTCTATGTTCACTACTGATATATGTACTTATCCCTGCATTTCACATTGCATTTACTCAATTTGTACTTTCCAAAAATACTTGTTATATTGCTTACCTTTGAGCCACACCCACTGCCAAATAGAAGTTTTAAAGATTTCAACAAAAATGAGCTGGGCACAGTAGCTCATGACTGTAATCCCAGTGCTTTTGGAGGCTGATGCAGGAGGATCACTTGAGGTCAGGAGTTTGAGACCAGCCTGGGCAACATAGTGAGAGCCCATCTCTACCAAAAAAGGTTTGTTTTAATTAGCTGAGCCACCTCACACCTAAAGTCCCAGTTACTCAGAAGACTGAAGTAGGAGGATCACTTGAGCCCAGGAGTTGAAGGTTACTGTGAGCTATGATTGAGCCACTGCACTCCAGCCTAGTTGACGGAATAAGACCCTGTCTCAAAAAATATACCTACATTGGACGAAAGTGACAATGAGCTTTGAAAATATTTAAGTGACTCAAAAAGTGGATTTATAATTTAGAAGACAATGATATTGCAAGTAGAAGTAAAGTGTGTAAAATTTAACAAATTTTAAACATGTCTGATGGCATTCTATAATACTTCTGGAACATCCTGCATGCTCTCCAAATTGAACCACAAACTTGGGTCCCACTCTGAGGATGCCTGTCATCCTAGAGAGGTGAAATACAGCAAGCACAGACCCAATAAAGACACCAAGACATTAGCGCAGTTCATTGTTATCAAGCATCTTTTGACTTTTGGTTTATCTAGTTGCAAAGGTGCGAGGTCTAGGTCCCATGATCCCTTCTTTGGACAAAGCCACTAACACAGAGAGCAGTTAAGCAACACATCCAAGCTCCCAAGACTGAAACCCAGGTTCCCAGGACTGTTTTGTGACTGTTCATGAAGATAGTTAGAAATCACAAGGTCGGCAGGGTGCCATGGTTCACGCCTGTATCCCAGCACTTTGGGAGGCTGAAGCGGGTGGATCACCTGAAGTCAGGAGTTCAAGACCAGCCTGGCCAACATGGCAAAACCCCATCTCTACTAAAAATACAAAAATTAGCTGTATGTGGTGCCGCACACCTGTTATCCCAGCTATGTGGGAGGCTGAGGCCCAAGAATCACTTGAACTTGGGAGGTGAAGGTTGCAATGAGCCGACATTATGCCACTGCACTCCAGCTTGGGAGACAGAGGGAGACTGTCTCAAAAAAAAAAAAAAAAAAAGAAGCGGGGCATGGTGGCTCACACCTATAATCCCAGCACTTTGGGAGGCCAAAGGGGGCAGATCACAAGGCCAGGAGTTGGAGACCAGCCTGGTCAACATGGCAAAACCCTGTCTCTACTAAAAATACAAAAACCAGCTTGATGTGGTATCGCATGCCTGTAATCCCAGCTACCTGGGAAGTTGAGGCATGAGAATTGCTTGAACCTGGGAGGCAAAGGTTGCAGTGAGCTGAGATCATGCCACTGCACTCCAGCCTAGGATGCAGAGTGAGATTCTGTCTCAAAAAACAAAAAACAAAAAAAGAAAAGAAAAGAAATCACACAGGTCAAGCATTCATGAATCACAGTGGTAGTGTAACAGGAGGCAAGATATGCTTGTATTGGGGATGCTGTCATAGATATGCACTGAATGTTGGAGGTGCAACTGACCAAGACCCAGGACCAAACCCATCAGTGATGGTAGCAGTCGTCAGAAGGAGATGCAATGGAGCAAGCAATAGGCAGTCTACATTGGGGGACAGTCAGTATTTGCAAAGCATGACACTAGGCTGTTATTATCAGAGGTCTTGCAGAAAGGCAGAGCCCTAGATCAAGAAAGTCCATTGTGATGCAGGCAATAGGGTCTAACTTCCAGTAGAGCTACAAGTGTTCTGGACAAGGCTGAGTACTGGGCTCAGGACCTTGCAGGGTTTCAAGACCATCCACAGTCAGAAATCAAGCAGATTCCATTACAGGCATGTATTAAGGTGTTCACTTTTTTTTTACCCCCCGAGACAGAGTTTTGATCTTGTCACCCAGGCTGGAGTGCAATGGCACAATCTCGGCTCACTACAACCTCCAACCCCCAGGTTCAAGAGATTCTCCTGCCTCAGCCTCCCGAGTAGCTGGGATTACAGGCTAATTTTTGTATTTTTTTTTTATGGACATGGGGTTTCACTATGTTGTTCATGCTGGTCTCCAACTCCTGACCTCAGGTGATCCACCTGCCTTGGCCTCCCAAAGTGCTGGGATTACAGGTGTGAGCCACCACGCCTGGCAAGGTGTTCACTTTTCTAACCTCTCCCTTATATATGTGTGTGTATATATATGTGCATGCGTGTGTGTGTATGTGTGTGTATATATACGTGTCTCTATATTTATACACATATATATTATACTACGACAGAGACCCTGTCTTAAATATATATATATGTGTGTGTGTGTGTGTGTGTATGTCACCATGCTCAGTATGGTGCTCGTATACGTATACGTATCTATAAATATATATAAATACATATACGTATATATATACATATACGTATAATATATAGATACATATATACTTATAAATACATATATACATATATACATATCTATAAATATATACATATACTGAGCATGGTGACATACACACACACACATATATATATTTAAGACAGGGTTGTGTCGCAGTGGCGCAATCACAGCTCAGCTCACTACAGCCTTGACCTCCCAGGCTCAGACGATCCTCCCACCTCAACCTCCCAAGTAGCTGGGACTACAGCTATGCGCCACCACACCTGGCTAATTTTTGTATTTTTTTGTAGAGACAGGGTTTCGCCACATTGCCCAGGCTGGTCTTGAACTCCTGAGCTCAAGAGATACTCCTGCCTCAGCCTCCCAAAGTGCTGGGATCACAGGCATGAGCCACCGTGCCCAGTCGTCTCTCCCATATAGTTTTGCATTTAACCCATCACCTCCCCCTGCTGAGAAAGGCTTGTCCAAATAAGTCAACACCAGGAAGGGAGAGAGGGAGCAGACAAGTCATCAGTTCTTTACCCCGCCACCTCTCCAGAATGACTGCTTGCCTCTTTCCCTCTGTTTAACATGAGCCTGTTCACTGAGCCACAATTTTCAGAAAAATTCAATCTCCTTGAATTAGAACCAGAGAAACACATTGTTCTTCAATATTTTCTGCTCCATCAGATCAGCCTTACCTTTCCCCTTCAACCATCTTTCCATTAAAATTTATTTTAAAATACACACAAAGGGGAAAAGGCAGCCCAGTGTGCATGCTAATTACACTATGTTCATTTCTCCTCAAGCACAGCCTGCTAACAGAATCATGTTACACATTTGTTTCACACTCTGTTCTATTCTGTAATGCACAGTTGTTAGACTCTCGCTTGGCAGACATAGCAGAACCAACAGGATTATACACTTCACATCTGGAAATATTCCACAATCTTTATAGACCAAAATCTGTGTTGGGTTTCTTCCCTCCTATGCCAACCAGGTAAAACAAGAAAGAGAGAAGGATACATTTGCTCACCCAGAGAAGCCCCATCAGAGAAACCACCAGGATAATGGAAATCAGATGTTCTCAGGGCTGGTGACTTATTCTGGATGTGAAACCCACATGTGGCAAGTAAGCAAAGAGAACACTTGGAAAGGCTTAGGTGATAGGTTTTTAACGCTGTCAAGGGAAACATTGAAATCCTCCAATTTGTGAGTACTATGCCAGCACTTTTTTTCTCCAAAAACTGGAGCACAACTCCAGACCCTAAATGAGGCAGAGTCATAGAGAGACTAACTAACCAACCAATACTCAAATTCGAGGAATTCAGCTGGGCTTACTGGTGTCGTCGTTCTCACCGCAGGTCTCACATAGGGCAGGTTTCTGATTCCCGCCTCTGCACAGATTTCTGCAACGCAAGGAGTTACGGGGCCACTCGAGGATAATGAAACCCACAAAAGTGAAATTGTCACAAGAAGAACTTAGCACCGTGGTGCTCAGCCTTTGACATGCATCAGAATGGCTCTTTGAATGTCTGGGTGCAAACCTACCTAGTTGGAATCTCTGAGGATGGGATCCAGTGTGCCTAACTGTAAATGATGGCAGGCGTGAGTTGGCTGTGTCCCCTCCCCTTTTCAGAACAATGGTTTCTCAAAAAACATTGATATGCAGTTCCATTTATTTTTACATCTCACTCTACCATCTGTGATGAGTGATTTCTCTTTTGGACAGGACTTCATCACAGAAATATTCCATGGAAGGCCATCTCACTGTAGATTAAAATGGAGTGAAAAATGCAAGGGTCATATCTCCATGCCGAATCCATTAGCTCTTATTCCCAGCCCTTTCTCACCTCATCTCAACTCCAGTTGACTCGCAGCCAGTATAGAAAAGGCAATAGCTTTACGAAATCTAGTGTCCTCTTCTCAGGATTCAAATGCATAGAATTTTCCCTACCAAAAAGGAGCCAAGATTGTACAATCCTTATGTGCATGTGGACCCAAGCCAGATGCAAATCATGACCTGGCTCTGTTTGGAGAGCTGGCTATGGTGAAGGGAAAGTAGCCCAAGCCCGAGAGTTCAGAGACCCAAAGCCATTTCTGTTTTCACCACTTAATAGCTTTGGGGCACTGGGCAAAGCGATCTCCCCTGAAAGCCTCAGCATCTTCAACTTGACACAGGGTTGTAATAAAATTATATAGCTTTCCATATAAAGACGAGTTCTTGCTATGTTGCCCGGGCTGGTCTCAGACTCCTGGCCTTAAGTTGATACTCATGCACTCATCTTCCCTCCCTATCTTCACCTTCTAATCTGCTCCATCCTCAGACTAGGAGCCTCACCAGGAGCACTGGAAGAACTTGTGGATGGGACAGAGCTTCACCCTTGGTTGGTGCTGCTTTGCTCTTAACTATTCCTTGACCCAGTTTTATGACATTACTTCTGCTCTCTATGGCAAGCCTTGCTGGCTCTGACTGTGGCTGTTTGATCCCCCTCCTGACAGTCTCAGATCTGAACTGGTGCGGGAAGGAGAACTAACTCCCTCCAGGCCTCACTCTGACATTCAACCTCAGTTTCCCACCACCTAGGTGCCTCTGCCCCCATTTCTCAGGAGCATATTCTGATACCTAGACTTGCACCTTGTGCACCCAAACCAGGATCTACCTGGAGTCTCACCTTTTCATTTGTTTTCTGTTTTAGTCCAGCTCATAGTCACCCATTTAACATTCTAATTCTCATCTTGGACTGAAGCCCTAACCTTCAGTCCCAACCCAGTCAGTGAGTGACTCAGCCTGCTACCTATGGAAAAGCCTTATTTATTTATTTATTTATTGTTTTGTTTTTTAGAGGCACAGCCCTGCTCTGTCACTCAGGCTAGAGTGCAGTACAGCACTCAGGCTAGGTATGATCATAGCTCACTGCAGAGTCCACCTCCTGGGCTCAAGCGAGCCTCCCACCTCAGCCTCCTGAGTAACTGAGAACACAGGCATGCCCAACTAATGTTTTTTATTTTTTGAAGAGACAGGATCTTGCCATGTTGCCCAGACTGGTCTCAAATTCCTGGCCTCAAGTGATCCTCCTGCTTTGGCCTCTCAAAGTGCTGGGATTACAGGCATGAGCCACCACACCCAGCCCCAGAGAGGCCTTCTTAATGCCAAGAGCCTGCAGGATTGTCCAGCTAGATACACCCCACCCCCTTCCCAGGTGCTCTCTCTCTGTGCACTGCCCACCTGCCAATCTTGTCCAAGCGGCAACTAGAGATGGCCTCACTTTTCTTCTATCTGCTGCTACTGTACCTACAGCTAGGCTGTTGGCCCCAGACTCTGGCTCACCCCAGGAGGCGGGCTTGGTGCCAAGACCCAACCCCTTCCAGCCTGGCTCACCCTTCCCATCCCTGGTCAACGAAGTCCCACCCCTTACTCTGAGCCTTGCCCTCACAACCTGTTGCCTCTACCCTAATTTAAAAAAATGCACACCCCAAGTTGACTTAGAGTACCACCCCATCTGCAGCCACCCATATGCCTGAGGCATTGAACTCTGCCAACTACTCCCTCTTTGGACAGTTTATTATACCCTTGGTGACTGTATTCTTTGCTTGTGTTGCTGTAACAAGTTACCACAAACTTAGTGGTTTAAAGGATGCAATGTGTTATCTTTCTTTATAAAGAAAAGGTGATAATGTGAGCCATGGGCAATGGCTGTAAATACAGATGAAGCTTTGCTTGCTTACTGGCCCAGTTCCTAACAGGCTACATACTGGTACCTTCCTTCCTTCCTTTCCTTCCTTTCATCCATCCTTCATTTGTTTTTTCTTTTTCTTTTTTTTTTTTTTGGAGACGGAGTCTTGCTCTGTCACCTACGCTGGAGTGCAGTGGTGCGATCTTGGCTCACTGCAACCTCCGCCTCCCAGTTCAAGCAATTCTCCTGCCTCAGCCTCCTGAGTAGCTGGGACTACAGGTGCATGCTGCCACACCTGGCTTTTTTTTTTTTGTATTTTAGTAGAGACGTGGTTTCACCATGTTGCCCAGGCTGGTCTCGAACTTCTGAGCTCAGGCAATCTGCCCGCCTCGGCCTCCCAAAGTGCTAGGATTACAGGCATGAGCCACTGCACCCAGCCTCCATCCTTCATTTCTTTCATCCATCCTTCATTCCTTCCATCCTTCCTTCCTTCCTTCTCCCCTTCCTTCTTTCCTTAGGTGAGGCAATATTTTTCCCATGCATGATTTTCTTTAACTTGCATAACAAATAGTTCCTATTCCTGGCTGTACATATCTGAAGGTATTCCTCCAGATCCAATAACTGAAAAAGCAAGGTTTAACCATACTATGAATTTATCCACGAATACAAGAATTGGTCAAGGACCTCCTTTATGGGAGCTCAGCCTCCCAAAGCGCTGAGATTACAGGCATGAGTCACTATGCCCAGCCAAAAAAAAAAAAAAAAAAAGATAATTAAAAAAAAATAAAGTACTCTGCTTACCATGATCATGGGAACTGGGACGCCTAAGTCCAAGATCCTAATGTTATAAAGACTGGAAACACATTACAAAACTTGGCCAGGTGTGGTGGCACATGCCTGGAGTCCCAGCTACTTGGGAGACTGAGGTGGAAAGATCTTTTGAGGGCTGGGCTTGGTGGCGGATCACGAGGTCAGGAGTTCGAGACCAGCCTAATAGGGCAAAACCCCATCTCTACTAAAAATACAGAAATTAGCCAGGCGTGGTGATGGCTGCCTGTAATCCCAGCTACTTGGGAGGCTGAGGCAGGAGAATTGCTTGACCCAGGAGGTGGAGATTGCAGTGAGCCGAGATCACACCATTGCATTCCAGCCTGGGTGACAGCAAGACTCCATCTCATAAAAAAAAAGATCATTTGAGACCACATTGAGCAACATAGTGAGATCCCATTTCTAAAACAAATGTTTTTAAAAATTTGCCTGGGCCGGGCACTGTGACTCAAGCCTGTAATCCCAGTTCCCAGTACTTTGGGAGGCCAAGGTGGGCAGATCACATGAGGTCGGGAGTTCAAGACCAGGTCACCCAACATGGTGAAACCCCATCTCTACTAAAACTACAAAATTAGCCAGGTGTGGTGGCACATGTCTGTAATCCCAGCTACTTGGGAGGCTGAGGGAGAATTGCTTGAACCCATTAGGGAGAGGTTGCAGTGAGCCGAGATCATGCTACTTCTAGCCTGGGCAACAGAGTGAGACTCTTGTCCCAAAAAAGAAAAACAAAAAGCCTTTTTTTTTTTTTTTTTAAGATATAGGGTCTCACTACATTGTCCAGGCTGGTCTCAAACTCCTGACCTCAAACCATCCTCCCACGTTGACCTCCCAAAGTGCTGATTACAGGCATGAGCCACCCAGACACCCATCTGGCCAGAGCGGCACGTGCCGCATAGAGCTGGGCCCAGGGATCGGGAGGAGGGGACAGTTTAGGCATCCTGAGGTCAACTCTGCCGAGGCAGGAAGGTCCCTTGGTTTTCAAGGTTCTGATAGAGGACAGGATGTGACATCAGACCAAGGACACCACCCCTGGTCCCCTCCTGACTTGGATGTAGTCAGCAGAGAAGTGGCACCAAGTCTGGGCTGCTTTTGCCTGGTCTGCATCCTCTTTTTCTGACTTTATGGCATTCAGTACAGGAGGAAGAGAGGAGAGGGCTGAGTGCCAGTGTGTGCCCCACTCACAGTGTCTTAAGCAAAGCCCCCCCATCCTCCCAACCAGCCTTCCTCCCTGTGACAGGCAGTGGGTCATCTGCCTCTTAGTCACGGGTCTGAATCCTCTTGCCTCAGGCTGGGATGAGTCCCTGGGCTCTCACTTGTCTCGGGAGACAGTGGGCCCCATCCACTCCAAGGAGGAACTCCTGGCCCCACTGACCCAGGTGCACAAACCGCCCTGGCAGTTCACCTGTCATCAGCAAGTTATCTGTCCATTCCGCCAAGATTCCCCGCTATGTGTCAGGGCTTACACTAGGCCTGGGGGCACAGCTGTGCAGCATACTTGTCCTGGATCCCTTTGGGGGCCTAGGAGCTGAACCTGGCTCTTCTCTCTGCAGTTGGGCCCCACCCTGGACATGTGGGTTCCCTCTAGCTTCAATGACATCGGCCAGGACTAGTGGTTGTGGCATTTTTTCAGGTAGGTGTGGTACGAAGGGGAGGTGACCCTGCCAGAGCAATGGACCCAGGATCTGCGCACGAGTGGTGCTGAGGATTGGCACTGCCCACTCCTATGCCATCGTGGTCAGTGCAGCCAGGAGCAGGCAGGGTGGGTTGAGTGGGCACGGCTGCTGAACAGCATGGGACCCCAACTGCCACTGACAGCCTGTCTCCTGCGGTGGGATGGTGGGGGACCCTGCGCTACCCTGGGGGCTGTGCCCTGTATAGGGGGATAGGTGGCCTGATCTACCCCATTGGGATGTCATCCTTCCTGCCTGGCTGGCAGACCCCTGAGCCCCATGCTGCAGGTTATGTGAGGGAGTGCCCGATAGCAGGGCCCCGCCTCTTGCCCTGACCTGCCATGCCCTCCCCGTATCTCCTGTGTCTGCAGTGGGTGAATAGGATCGACTCGCTAGAGCATGAGGGGCTGACATCAGCAGCCCGGTCGAGGTTGGGCCCCTGCCCTCCTGCCACTGCGTCACTATTGCCATCAACAACATCCTCACGCCCTCCACCCTGCCACCAGGGACCATCCGCTACATGACTAGCACCTCCAAGTGGGTACCATCCTGTCTCCACCGCACACACCCACCTTCCCGTCCCACACCGTGGTCTTCCTGCTAGGCACAGGGTGGCCTTCGCAGAGTGGAAGCCCTGGATCTGGGGAGGCCAGTGAGCTGAGGTCAAGGGACCCAGGGTAAGGGCCCAGCAAACCTCAGTCCTCCCACGCTAGGTATCCCAAGGGTTACTTTGTCCAGAAAACAGACTTTGACTTCTTCAACTACGCGGGACTGCAGCGGTTGGTGCTTCTGTACATGACACCCACCACCTACATCGATGACATCACCATCACCACCGGCGTGGAGCACAACAGTGGTGAGGGCTTCTGGTAGGATCCTCCCTCAGTGGGGCCCAGGGTGGTTCTGTTTGTTTTCTGTTTGGAAAGCTCTCCCAGGAAAAAGTTCTCCCAGCATCTCCAAACCCTCACAGGTTCCCATCCACCTAAGAAGCTAAATCCAGGCTGTCTGAGCAGGCACAGGCTCCCGAAATCACCCGTGTGTTTGACCTCGCTTGGAGAAGAAGGGTCTGGCCTAACGTCACACAGCTCAGGGTGGCGATCCTGTCCCTTCTCCATGGTGCTGCTCTCACTCCAGCTCCCCTTGCTACACATCGTGCTCAAGGAACTTACCTTGGGCATTATGGCCATTTTCACGATATTGATTCTTCCTATCCATGAGCATGGTATGTTCTTCCATTTGCTTGTGTCCTCTTTTATTTCACTGAGCAGTGGTTTGTAGTTCTCCTTCACATCCCTTGTAAATTGGATTCCTAGGTATTTTATTCTCTTTGAAGCAATTGTGAATGGGAGTTCATTCATGATTTGGCTCTCTGTTTATCTGTTACTGGTGTATAAGAATGTATAAGCTTCGGGGGTTCGGGCATGGTGGCTCATGCCTGTCCTCTCAGCTCTTTGCAAGGAGGCCCTGGTAGGAGGATCACTTGAGGCCAGGAGTTCAAAACCAGCCTGGGTAACATAGCGAGACCATCACCACAAAAAATTAAAAAATTAGCCAGGCGTAGTGATGCATGCTGGTAGTCCCAGCTGCTGAGGCAGGAGAATCACTTGAGCCTGGGAGGTCAAGGGTGCAGTGAGCTATGACCGCGCCACTGCACTCCAGTCTGGGCAACAGAGGGAGACCCTTTATTTTTTGAGACAGGGTCTCACTGTTGCCCAGGCTGGAGGGCAGTGGTGCAATCTTGGCTCACTGCAACTCTACTTCCCGGATTCAAGCGATTCTCCTGCCTCAGCCTCCCGAGTAGCTGGGATTACAGGCACTTGCCACCATGCCTGGTTAATTTTTGAATTTGTTTAGTAGATACGGGGTTTCACCATGCTAGCCTGGCTGGTCTTGAACTCAAGACCTCAGGTGATCCACCTGCCTTGGCCTCCCAAAGTGTAAGATTACAGGCGTGAGTCACCACTCCCAGCTGAGATACCCTGTCTTTTAGAAAAAATTTTTTTAAGTTTTTTTTTACTTTTTAAAAATGTATCTTTTTCTTTTTTTGAGATGAGGCCTTGCCCTGTGGCCCAGGCTGGAGTGCAGTGGCGAGATTATTGACAACTGTTGTGGAGCCACAGTTCTAAGTTTAAAAGAATTTAGGGCCGGGCGTGGTAGCTCACGCCTGTAATCCCAGCACTTTGGGAGGCCGAGACAGGCAGGAGATCAAGACTATCCTGGCTAACACAGTGAAACCCCGTCTCTACTAAAAAATACAAAAAAAATTAGCCGGGCGTGGTGGCGGGCGCCTGTAGTCCCAGCTACTTGGGAGGCTGAGGCAGGAGAATGGCGTGAACTTGGGAGGCGGAGCTTGCAGTGAGCCGAGATTGAGCCACTGCACTCCACCCTGGGTGATAGAGCGAGACTCCGTCTCAAAAAAAAAAAAATAATTTAGGCTTGGTGTGGTGGTGAGATTATTGACAGCTGTTGTGGGGCTGCAGTTCTAAGTTTAAAAGAATTTAAGCCAGCAGCCCATCAAAAAGCTTATCCACCACGATCAAGTGGGCTTCATCCCTGGGATGCAAGGCTGGTTCAACATTCGCAAATCAATAAATGTAATCAGAACCAAAGACAAAAACTACATGATTATCTCAGTAGATGCAGAAAAGGCCTCTGACAAAATTCAACAGCCCTTCATGCTAAAAACTCTCAATAAATTCGGTATTGATGGAACCTATCTCAAAATAATAAGAGCTATTTATGACAAACCCACAGCCAATATTATACTGAATGGGCAAAAACTAGAAGCATTCCCTTTGAAAACTGGCACAAGACAGGGATGCCCTCTCTCACCAATCCTATTCAACAGAGTGTTGGAAGTTCTGGCTAGGGCAATCAGGCAAGAGAAAGAAATAAAGGGTATTCAATTAGGAAAAGAAGTCAAATTGTCCCTGTTTGCAGATGACATGATTGTATATTTAGAAAACCCCATCGTCTCAGCCCAAAATCTCCTTAAGCTGATAAGCAACTTCAACAAAGTCTCAGGATACAAAATCAATGTGCAAAAATCACAAGCATTCTTATACACCAGTAACAGATAAACAGAGAGCCAAATCATGAATGAACTCCCATTCACAATTGCTTCAAAGAGAATAAAATACCTAGGAATCCAATTTACAAGGGATGTGAAGGAGAACTACAAACCACTGCTCAGTGAAATAAAAGAGGACACAAGCAAATGGAAGAACATACCATGCTCATGGATAGGAAGAATCAATATCGTGAAAATGGCCATAATGCCCAAGGTAATTTATAGATTCAATGCCATCCCCATGAAGCTACAAATGAGTTTCTTCACAGAATTGGAAAAAACTGCTTTAAAGTTCATATGGAACCAAAAAAGAGCCTGCATTGCCAAGACAATCCTAAACCAAAAGAACAAAGCTGGAGGCATCACGCTACCTGACTTCAAACTATACTACAAGGCTACAGTAACCAAAACAGCATGGTACTGGTACCAAAACAGAGATAGGCCAATGGAACAGAACAGAGCCCTCAAAAATAATACCACACATCTACAGCCATCTGATCTTTGACAAACCTGACAAAAACAAGAAATGGGGAAAGGATTCACTATTTAATAAATGATGCTGGGAAAATTGGCTAGCCATAAGTAGAAAGCTGAAACTGGATGCTTTCCTCACTCCTCATACGAAAATTAATTCAAGATGGATTAGAGACTTAAATGTTAGACCTAAAACCATAAAAACCCTAGAAGAAAACCTAGGTGATACCATTCAGGACATAGGCATGGGCAAGGACTTCATGTCTAAAACACCAAAAGCAATGGCAACAGAAGCCAAAATTGACAAATGGGATCTAATTAAACTAAAGAGCTTCTACACAGCAAAAGAAACTACCATCAGAGTGAACAGGCAACCTACAGAATGGGAGAAAATTTTTGCAACCTACTCATCTGATAAAGGGCCAATATCCAGAACCTACAAAGAACTCAAACAAATTTACAAGAAAAAAGCGAACAACCCCATCAAAAAGTGGGCAAAGGATACGAACAGACACTTCTCAAAAGAAGACATTCATACAGCCAACAGACACATGAAAAAATGCTCATCATCACTGGCCATCAGAGAAATGCAAGTCAAAACCACAATAAGATACCATCTCACACCAGTTAGAATGGCAATCATTAAAAAATCAGGAAACAACAGGTGCTGGAGAAGATGTGGAGAAACAGGAACACTTTTACACTGTTGGTGGAACTGTAAACTAGTTCAACCATTATGGAAAATAGTGTGGCGCTTCCTCAAGGATCTAGAACTAGAAATACCATTTGACCCAGCCATCCCATTACTGGGTATATACCCAAAGGATTATAAATCATGCTGCTATAACAACACATGCACATGTATGTTTATTGCAGCACTATGCACAATATCAAAGACTTGGAATCAACCCAAATGTCCATCAGTGACAGACTCGATTAAGAAAATGTGGCACATATACACCACGGAATACTATGCAGCCATAAAAAAGGATGAGTTCATGTCCTTTGTAGGGACATAGATGCAGCTGGAAACCATCATTCTCAGCAAACTATCGCAAGAACAGAAAACCAAACACCTCATGTTCTCACTCATAGGTGGGAATTGAATGATGAGATCACTTAGACACAGGAAGGGGAACATCACACACCGGGGCCTATTGTGGGGATGGGGGAGGGATAGCATTAGGAGATATGCCTAATGTAAATGACAAGTTAATGGGTGCAGCACACCAACATGGCACATGTATACATATGTAACCTGCACATTGTGCACATGTACCCTAGAACTTAAAGTATAGTGAAAAAAAAAAGAATTTAGGCTGGGTGTGCTGGCTAATGCCTGTCACCACAAGCACCTTGGGAGGCCAAGGTGGGCGAATCGCTTGAGCTGAAAGTTCAAGATACACCTGGGCAACATAGTGAGACCCTGTCTCAAGAAAAATAAGTGAAATAAATAAGTAAATAAGAATTTAAACAAAAGTCACAGCAAAGGTGATGCAGCATAGAGCAATTTATTGCAATGGAAAAAGTGTTTCAACAGTTAAATACAGAATAGCCTAGGCGCAGTGGCTCATGCCTGTAATCCCAGCACGTTCAGAGGCCGAGGCGGGTGGATCACTTGAGCTCAGGATTTCAAACCAGCCTGGCCAACATTAGCTGGGCATGGTGGCGTGTTCCTGTAATACCAGCTACTCGGGAGGTTGATATGGGAGAATTGCTTGAACTCGGGATGTGGAGGTGGCAGTGAGCTGAGATTGCAACACTGCACTCCAGCCTGGGTGACAGAGCGAGACCTCTTCTCAAAAAAAAAAAAAATAGTGAAGTGTAAAATACACGGTTCACCCTGAGAGAAAGAATTCAGGGCAGGCTGCTCGTAAGGATGAGACGGCGCTGATTATTACTGGCGTAACTCCCTTTCTGAGGGTCTTACTTGATGAATTTTAAGGAGCTGGGAAGAGGTGTTACTCTAAGCACGTTCTGGGTCATCCTCTTGGTGCACATGTGCAGTAGCTGTACTTGCTTGTTTACACGTCACATGTCTCAGCGCTGTGGTTGGCACATAGTCCCTTCCTTCACTACCTACCCTGCCTGAAGATCATAGCTCACTGCAGCCCTGAACTCCTGTCTCAAGCATTCTTCCTACTTCAGCCTCCCAAGTAGCTGCAGCTTCTGGGGCTGCTGGGACTGCAGGCATGCACCACCACACCTGGCTAATTTTTTGTATTTTTAGGGAAGAAGTGGTTTTCTTATGTTACCCAGGCTGGTCTTGAACTCTTGGGCTCAAGCGATCCTTCCACCCCAGCCTCCCCAGGTGTTGGGATTACAGGTGTGACCACTGCGCCTGGCCAAAAAAAATTTTTTTTTCAATTAAAAGAAAAGGCACCAAACACGGTGGTTCACACCTGTAATCCTAGCAATTTGGGAGGCTGAGGCGGGAGGATCACCTGAGGTCATGTGTTGGAGACCAGCCTGGCCAACATGGCAAAACTCCATCTCTACTAAAAATACAAAATTAGCCAGGCATGGTGGTGCGCACCTATAATCCCAGGTACTTGGAAGGCTGAGGCAGGAGAATCACCTGAATCCCGGAGATGGAGGTTGCAGTGAGCCGAGATCACACCACTGCACTCCCAACATGGGGGACAGAGAGAGACTTTGTCTCAAAAAAAAAAAAAATAAAAAAAATAAAAAAAATTTATATTAAAAAAAAAGCAACAGAAACAAATGGCTGCCTGGGAGTGGTGGCTGTGGGGTACTCCTGTTTGTGTGGCCCAGGTCATATCCCTCCCTCAGCTCTGGTCTCTCTTGCCTCCTGTAGGGCCAGTGAATGACCAGATCTCCGTCAAGTGCAGTAAACAGTTCGAGTTGGAAGTGCGTCTTTTGGATGCAGAAAACAAAGTCATGGTCAATGAAGCGAGGACCCAGGGCCAGCTGAAGGTGCCAGTTGCCAGCCTCTTGTGGCCGTACTTGATGCACGAATGCTCGACCTATCTATACTCGTTGGAGGTAATGATGGCTGGGACTTGCTTAAGGGAGGTCTTTTGCTCCCATTTGGTGGCCCTGGCTTCAGCAGGAGCCCAGGACAGGTGAACAGGCAGGTGCTTTTCTCTGAGCTTTCTGATGTTTCCCACCCTTGGTGGGAAGCCCAGGTTTTTGTTTGTTTGTCTGTTTGTTTTGAGATGGTCTCACTCTGTCACCCAGGCTGGAGTGCAATGGCTTGATTACAGCTCACTGCAGCCTTGAGCTCCCAGACTGCAGCAATCCTCCTACCTTGGCCTCCTGAGTAGCTGGGACTACAAGCACATGCCACTATGCCTGGCTAATATAAAAAAATTTTTTGTAGGCCAGGCATGGTGGCTCACACCTGTAATCTCAGCACTTTGGGAGGCCGAGGCGGGTGGATCACTTGAGGCCAGGAGTTTGGAAGCAGGCTGGCCAACATGGTGAAACCCTGTCTCTACTAAAAATACGAAAATTTGCTGGGCATAGTGGTGCACACCTGTAATCCCAGCTACTAAGGAGGCTGAGGCAGGAGAATTGCTTGAACTTGGGAGGCAGAGGCTGCAGTGAGTTGAGATCACACCACTGCACTCCAGCCTTGGCAACAGAGTGAGACTGTCTTAAAAAAAAAAAAAAAAGAATTTTTTTTTTTTTTTTTTTTAAATAGAGATGGGGGTCTTACTCTGTTGCCAAGCTGGTCTTGAACTCCTGGACTGAAGTGATCCTCCTCCCTTAGCCTCCCAAAGCATGGGAACTCTAGGCATGAGCCACCTCATCTGGTCAAGGGGAAGGCCTGGATTTGAAGGACAGGTCCCAGGGTCAGCCAGGGAAAGGCAGAGCCTCTGTTTGCTGCATCTCTCTGCTTGCAGCCCTGAGGCAGCTGCTGGGGTACACGAGGGGCTTTCCTGCCAGAGGGCGGGCCGGATGGGGCTCAGGCTGTTGGGTGCTCACACCTGGCGCTTTGGCTGTCGTAGGTGCGGCTGACTGCACAGACGTCACTGGGGCCTGTGTCTGACTTCCACACACTCCCTGTGGAGATCTGCACTGTGGCTGTTATTGAGAGCCAGTTCCTCATCAATGGGAAACCTTTCTATTTCCACAGCATCAACAAGCACGAGGATGCAGACCTGCATTTGTGCCCCTGGGTCTTCGTGGGGGCTTCTGGTCACCTTCCACTTTCGCCTTCCCTGTGTCCCGCAGTTGAGGGCAGCTCAGGGCAATGAGGCAAATGGCTCCAAACTGCCCCATGGTGGTGCCGGTGCTTGGGCTGGAGAGGGGGCTCATGGGGTGGCTCTCCAGGGTCCTGGCTCTCGGAGGAAGTGCAGTTTCGACAGGAAAAGGGTCATTTGGCTCTGCTGTCTCCTAGATCCGAGGGAAGGGCTTCGACTGGCCACTGCTGGTGAAAGACTTCAGCCTGCTTCTCTGGCTTGGTGCCAACACCTTCCACACCAGCCACTGCCCCTAGGTGGAGGAAGTGCTGCAGATATGTGACCGCTATGGGATTGTGGTCATCAATGAGTAGTGTCCCACCGTGGGCCTGGTGCTGCCATGAGTCCCCACCACGCCCCCGCTCCACCTGCCCAGCCCATGGGCTGCACTGTGACCCTCTGTCCCTTTCCTCCTGGCCCGCAGGCAGCTCTTCAATCTTGTCTATGCATCAACACAAGTGGCTGATGGAGGAACTGGTGTGCAGGGACAAGAACCACCATGCTGTGGTGAAGTGGTCTATGGCCAACGAGCCTGCATCCTACCTGGAATCTGCCGGCTACTACTTCCAGTGAGTGCCCCCTGCCTGCCATGGGCTGGATCGGGAAGGAGACCCAGGCAGGTGGCTGGCTGGGGTGGGCGTATGCTGTTCAAGATCAGCCTCTTGTCCCAGTCCAATGGGAGGGCCGTCCATACCCGGACAGTTCAGGGGACCAAATATCTACTCACCCAAATTGTGGTTTTCTTTTTCTTTCTTTCATTTTTTTTTGAGACAGAGTCTTGCTGTGTCACCCAGGCTGGAGTGTTGTGGCAGATATTATCCAAGACCACTGAGGCAGTATGAGTCTGCTAGAATCACAGTGCTACTGGACTTAGGGTACTCCCTAGTAAATTCCCTTTGAATACTTAGAAAACCTTCTCAAGAAGAACAGGCAAAACTGAGCCCAGAATGCAAAGACTACAATAAATATCTAACTCTTCAATGCCCAGACATAGATGAACAATGACAAGCATCAAGACCATTCCAGAAAACATGACCTCACCAAATGAACCATGTAAGGCACTAATGACCAATCCCAATCACACATCTCAGGACAGAGATATGTAACCTTTCAGAGAACTCAAAATAGCTGTTTTAGAAGAGCTCAATGAAATTCAAGATAACAGAGAAAAGAAATCCAGAATTACATTAGACAAATTTACCAAAGAGATTAAAATAATTTTTAAAAATCAAGCAGAAATAATGAAACTGAAAAATTTAATTGACATACTGAAGAATGCATCAGAGTCTCACAACAGCAGAAATGGTCAGGCAGAAGAAAAAATTAGTGAACTTGAAGAAAGCTATTTGAAAATACAGTTAGAGGAGACAAAAGAAAAATGAGGCCGTGTGTGGTGGCTCACGCCTGTAATCCCAGCACTTTGGGAGGCCAAGACGGGTGGATCACGAGGTCAGGAGATCGAGAACATCCTGGCTAGCACGGTGAAACCCCATCTCTACTAAAAAACATACAAAAAATTTGCCGGATGGTGGTGGGTGCCTCTAGTCCCAGCTACTCGGGAGGCTGAGGCAGGAGAATGGTGTGACCCCGGGAGGCGGAGTTTGCAGTGAGCCGAGATTGTGCCACTGCACTCCAGCCTGGGAGACAGAGCGAGACTCCATCTCAAAAAGAAAGAGAAAAAAAAAGAAAAGAAAAGGAAAATGAAACTAAAAATAAAGTGCGCCTAAGAGATCTAAAAATAGCCTCGAAATGGCAAATCTAAGAGTTATTGGCCTTAAAAAGGAGGCAGAGAGAGAGAGGGATAGGAAGAGAAAGACTACTCAAAGGGATAATATCAGGGAACGTCTCAAACCTAGAGAAAAATATCAATGTTCAAGTACAAGAAGGTTATAGAACACCAAGCAGATTTAACCCATAGAAGACTACCTCAATGCATGTGATAATCAAACTCCCAAAGGTCAAGGATAAAGAAAGGATCCTAAAAGCAGCAAGAGAAAACAAACAAACAACATACGATGGAGCTTCAACGTGTCTGCCAGCACACTTTTCAGTGAAAACCTTACAGGCCAGGAGAGAGTGGCATGACATATGTAAAATGCTGAAGAAGAAAACCTTTTAGCCAAGAATGATATAACCAGCAAAAATATCCTACAAACATGAAGGAGAAATGAAGACTTTCCTAGACAAATAAAAGTTGAAGGATTTCATTAACACCAAACCTGTCCTAAAATAAATACTAAAGAGAATTCATATATATATATATTATATATATATATAAAATATATATTATATATATATATGAAACCATTTAAAGGTAAAAGACTCACTGGTAATATTAGGTTAACTCAAGAGGAACTGTGGGCCAGGCACAGTGGCTCATGCTTGTAATCCCAGCACTTTGAGAGGCTGAGGCTCACGAGGTCAGGAGTTCGAGACCAGCCTGGTCAACATAGTGAAACCCCATCTCTACTAAAAATACAAAAATTAGCTGGGCATGGTGGTGGGCACTCACCTAAGTACCTAAGTAATCCCAGCTACTCAGAAGGCTGAGGCAGGAGAATTGCTTGAACCTGGTAGGCGGAGGTTGCAGTGAGCTGAGATCGTACCATTGCACTCCAGCCTGGCCGACAGAGCTAGACTCCGTCTCAAAGAAAAAAAGAGGAACTGTGTTTTTTGCCATTACTTTTAATGCCATAACTTTTAATAGCAAAAACTGCAACTACTTTTGCACCAACCTAATAGTAAGTATACAGATACACATGGAATGTTAAAACAAGCTTATTGTGATGGGTAAAGCGCTCATATCTGGAGTAGAAATACTAAAAAGTAAACGTATCAAAAATAATAAGTACAACAACTTTTCAAGACATAGACAGTATAAGATATAAATAGAAATTTTAAAAATATTAATAAAGTGGAGGGATGAAATTAAAGTGTAAAGTTTTTATTAGTTTTTGCTTGTTTGTTAGTTTCTTTGTTCATTTATGCAGTCAGGGGTAAGTTGTAATCAGTTTAAAATAATGAGTTATAAGATGTTATATACAAGCCCCATTGTAACCTCAAATCAAAAAACATACAACAGATACACAAAAAATAAAAAGCAAGAAATTAAAGCATACCATCAGAGAAAATCACCTGGACTAAAAGGAAGACAAGAAAGTAGGTAAAAAGGAAGAGAAGACCACAAACCCACCAGAAAACAAATAACAAAATGACAAGAGTAAGTCCTTACTTATGAATAATAACATTGAATGTAAATGGATTAAACTCTCCAATCAAGAGATATAGAGTGATTAGCCAGGTGTGGTGGTGGGCACCTGTAATCCCAGCTACTTGGCAGGCTGAGGCAGGAGAATCGCTTGAACCCAGGAAGTGGAGGTTGGAGGTTGCAGTGAGCCGAGATTGTGCCATTGCACTCCAGCCTGGGTGACAGAGCAAGACTCTGTCTCGGCCGGGCGCAGTGGCTCAAGCCTGTAATCCCAGCACTTTGGGAGGCCGAGACGGGCGAATCACGAGGTCAGGAGATCGAGACCATCCTGGCTGACACGGTGAAACCCCGTCTCTACTAAAAAATACAAAAAAAAAAAAACTAGCCGGGCGAGGTGGCGGCGCCTGTAGTCCCAGCTACTCGGGAGGCTGAGGCAGGAGAATGGCGAGAACCCGGGAGGCGGAGCTTGCAGTGAGCTGAGATCCGGCCACTGCACTTCAGCCTGGGCGGCAGAGCGAGACTCCGTCTCAAAAAAAAAAAAAAAAAAAAAAAAGAAAAGAAAAGACAAGACACAGTGGCTGATTGGATTTAAAAAAAAAAAAACAAAAAACCAATGATCTGTTACCTACTAGAACACACTTCACCTAAAAAGACACACATAGACTAAAAATAAAGGGACAGGAAGATAATTCCATGCCAATGGAAACCAAAAAAGAACACGAAAATGTATACTTATATCAGATAAAATACATTTCAAGACAAAAACTGTAAAAACAGACAAGGAAGATTCATTACTTATTGATAAAAGGATCAATTCAGCAAGAGACCATAACCACTATAAATATGTATGTACCCAACATTGGAGCACTTAGATATATGAAGGAAATATTATTAGAGCTAAAGAAAGAGAAAGATTATAATATAATAATAGCTGGAGACTTCAACACTCCACTTTTGGCATTGGACAGATCATCCAGACAGAAAATCAGCAAAAACATTAGACTTAATCTGCAGTATGGACCAAATGGACCTAAAAGATAGTTATAAGACATTTCATACAATGGCTACAGAATGCACATTCATCTCCTCAGCATTTAGCATATTCTCAAGGATACAGAATATGTTAGGTCACAAAACAAGTCTTAAACAATTCAAAATATGAAATCAAGTATTATCCCTGACTACAAAGGAATAAAAGTATAGATGAATAACAAGAGGAACTTTGGAAACTACACAAACACATGGAAATTAAGTAATGTGTTCCTGGATGACCAGTGGGTCAATGAGGAAATAAAGAAGGTAATTTTAAAATTTATTGAAACAAATGAAAATGGAAATATAACATATCAAAACCTATGGGATACAGCAAAAGCCGTACTAAGAACAAAGTTTATAGTAACAAGTTCCTACATCAAAAAAGCAGAAAAACATCAAATAAACAACCTAACAATGCATCTTAAAGAACTAGAAAAGCAAGAGCTAACCAACCCCAAAATTAGTATAAGAAAAGAAAGAATAAAAATCAGAGCAGAAATAAATGAAATTAAAATGAAAAAATACCAAAGATCAATGAAATGAAAAGTTTATTTTTTGAAAACATAAACATAATCTACAAACCTTTAGCCAGACTAGGGGGAAAAAAAAAGACGACCCAAATAAATAAATTCAGAGATGAAAAAGGAGACATTATGGCCAGGTGCAGTGGCTCACGCCTGTAATCCCAGCACTTTGGGAGGCTGAGACAGGAGGATTGCTTGAGCCAGGAGTTTGAGACCAACCTGGGAAACATTGTGATACCCCCATCTCTAAAAATAAAAAAATTTTAAAAAAAAAAGAAAAAGGAGGCTTTACAACTGATGCTGCAGAAATCCAAAGGCTCGGCTGGGCGCGGTGGCTCAAGCCTGTAATCCCAGCACTTTGGGAGGCCGAGATGGGCGGATCACGAGGTCAGGAGATCGAAACCATCCTGGCTAACATGGTGAAACCCCGTCTCTATTAAGAAATACAAAAAACTAGCCGGGCGAGGTGGCGGGCGCCTGTAGTCCCAGCTACTCGGGAGGCTGAGGCCGGAGAATGGCGTGAACCTGGGAGGCGGAGCTTGCAGTGAGCTGAGATCCGGCCACTGCACTCCAGCCTGGGCGACAGAGCGAGACTCCGTCTCAAAAAAAAAAAAAAAAAAAAAAGAAATCCAAAGGCTCATTAGAGGCTACTATGAGCTACTATATGCCAATAAATTAAAAAACGTAGAAGAAATGGATGAATTCCTAGACGCATACAACCTATCAAGATTGAATTATGAAGAAATTCTAAACCTGAATGGACCAATAACAAGTAATAAGATCAAAACCGATATAAGAAGAAGTCTCCCAGCAAGGACAAGTCCAGGATATGATGGCTTCACTGCTGAATTTCACCAAACATTTAAACAACTAATATTAATTCTACTCAAACTATTCTAAAACATACAGGAAGAGGGAATGCATCAGAACTCATTCAACAAGGCCAGTATTACCCTGATACCAAAACCATATAAAGATATATCAAAACAAGAAAACTCCAGGCCAATATCTCCGAGGAACATTGATGAAAAACCCCTCAAAAAAATACTAGCAAACTGAACTCAACACACATTAAAAACCATTCATCATGACCAAGTGGCTTTATCCCAGGGATGCAATGATGCTTCAACACACAAAAATCAATCAATATCGTACATCATATCAACAGAATGAAGGACAAAAACCATATGATCATTTTAATTGATGCTGAAAGGGCATCTGATAAAATTCAATATCCCTTCATCATAAAAAATTTCAAAAAACTGGGGATAGAAGGAACATACTTCAACATAATAAAAGCCATGTATCGCAGACCCACAGCTAGTATCATACTGAATGGGAAGAAACTTAAAGTTTTTCCTCTGAGGTCTGGAAAATGACAAGGATGTCCACTTTCATTGCTGTTATTAAACTGGAAGTCCTAGCTAGAGCAATAAGACAAGATATGAAGGGTATCCAAACTGGAAAGGAAGAAGTCAAATTATCCTTGTTTGCAGATGATTTGATCTCCTATTCAGAAAAACCTAAAGACTCCACCAAAAAAAAACTATTAGAACTGATAAACAAAATTAATGTTACAACACACAAAAGTCAACCTACAAAAATCAGTAGCATTTTTATACACAAAAGTGAACAATCTGAAAAAGAAATAAAAACTGATCCAATTTACAGTAGCTGTAAATAAAATAAAATACCTAGAAATAAACATGACCAAAAAAATGAAAAATCTCTATAATGAAAACTATAAAACACTGATGCAAGAGGACACAAAACATGTTCATGGATTGGAAGAATCAATAATATTGTTAAAATGTCCATACTACCCAAAGCAATCTATAGATTAAATGCAATCCCTATCAAAATATCAATGCCATTCTTCATAGAAAAAGAAAAAACAATCCTAAGATGTATATGGAACCAAAAAAAAAAAAAAAACACTTAAAGCAATTCTGAGCAAAAATAACAATACTGGAGGGAATCGCATTACCTGACTTCAAATTATACTACAAAGCTATGATAAGTGAAACAGCATGGTATCAGTATAAAAACAGACACATAGACCAACTGAACAGAATAGAGAACACAGAAATAAATCCATACAGCCACAGAGAACTCATTTTCAACAAAGGTGCCAAGCACACACATTGGCGAAACGATAAGCTCTTCAATAAATGGTGCTGGGAAAACTGGATATCCATATGCAGAAGAAAGAAACTAGACTTTTATCTCTCACCACATATAAAAACCAAATCAAAAGGATTAAAGACTTAAATTTTATGACCCCAAACTATGAAACTACTACAAAAAACAATGGGGAAACTCTTTAGGACATTTATTGAGTAATACCCTACAAGCACAGGCAATCAAAGCAAACATAGACAAATGGGATCATCTCAAGTTAAAAACCTTCTGCAAAACAAAGGAAACAATCAACAAAGTGAAGAGATAACCTACACAATGAGAAAATATTTCCAAACAATTTATCTGACAAGAGATTAATAACCAGAATATATTTAAGAAGCTCAAACAACTCAATAGGAAAAAATCTAATAATCCGATTTAAAATGGGCAAAAGATCTGAATAGACATTTCTCCAAAGAAGACATACAAATGTCTTCTTTTGTGTTATTGACAACAGCCATTTTAACACGTGTGAAGTAACTGCTCATTGTGGGTTTTTTAAAATGCCAAACAAGCAAATGAAAAGGTTTTCAACATCACTCATTACCAGAGAAAGGCAAATAAAAACTACAATGAGATATCATCTCACCCCAGTTAAAAAAGCTTTTATCCAAAAGACAGGCAATAACAAATGCTGGTGAGGATGTGAAGAAAAAGGAATCCCTGTATACTGTTGGTTGGAATGTCAATCAGTACAGTCTCTATGGAAAACAGTACGGAGTTTCCTAAAAAAAAAAAAAAACAAAAAAACAAAAATAGAACTACCATATGACCCAGCAATCCCACTAGTAGGTGTATACCCAGAAGAAAGGAAAGTAGTATATTATGAGATAGCTCCACTCCCATGTTTCTTACAGCACTATTCACAATAGCCAAGATTTGAAAGCAACCTAAGTATCCATCATCAGATGAATGAATAAAGTAAATGCGGTACATATACATGATGGAGTACTATTCAGTCATAAAAAATAATGAGATCCTGTCATTTGCAACAACATGGATGGAACCAAGGACATTATGTTAAGTGAAATAAGCAAGACGCAGGAAGACATGTCCTCACTCATTTGTGGAGCTAAAAATTAAAACAATTGAACCCATGCGGATAAAGAGTGGAATGTTAATCACCAGTAACTAGGAAAGGATTGGGAGGGAGAGAAGTGGGGATGGTAAAAATATATAAATAGAATGAATAAGATCTAATATTTGATAGCACAAAAGGGTGACTACAGTCAACAATAATTTACTGTACATTTTAGAATAACTAAGAGTATAATTGGATTGTTTGTAACACAAAGAAAGGATAAATGCTTGAGTTGACGGGTACTCTACTTACCCTGATGTGATTACTGCACATTGAATGCCAGTATCAAATATCTCATGCACCCTATAAATATATACACCTACTATGTATCCATAAAAATTAAAAATTAAAAAATACATGCCCAGTGTGGTGGCTCATGCCTATAATCCTAGCATTTTGGGAGTCTGAGGCAGGTGGATTACCTGAGGTCAGGAGTTGGAGATTAGTCTGACCAACATGCCAAAACCCTATCGCTACTAAAAAAAAAAAAAAAAAAAAAAAAAAAAAAAAAAATCCCAGTTACTTGGGAGACTGAGGAAGGAGAATTGCTTGAACCCAGGAGGCGGAGGTTGCAGTGAGCCAAGATCATACCATTGCACTCCAGCCTGGGCAACAAGAGCTAAACTCCATCTCAAAAACAAACAAACAAACAAACAAACAAAAAACATTAAAAACACAATAAGCTGTTACTTCACCCATGCTAAAATGGCTATTATCAATAAGACAAACAAGTGCTGGTGAGGACGTGGAAAAAAGAGAACCCTTGTACACTGTTCGTGGCAATGTAAATTAGGATAGCCATTATGAAAAACAGTATGGAGTTTCTTCAAAAAATTAAAAATAAAACAACGACCATATGATCCAGCCATCTCACTACTGGATATATTACCTCCCAAAAATGAAGTCAGTATGTCAGAGAGATAACTACACTACCATTATTCACAAGAGCCAAGATATGGAAGCAATCTAAGTGTCCATGAATAGATGCATGAAGAAAAAACTGTGGCATACATGTGCAATGGAATACTATTCAGCCTTAAAAGTCAGGAAATCCTATCATTTGCAGCAACATGGATGCAACTGGAGGACTTTATACTGCGTTACTATGACAAGCACAAAAAGACAAATAGTAAATGATCTCACTAATAGATCAAATTTTTAAAAGTTAAACTTGTACAAACAGAGTAGAATGGTGGTTATGTGAGTTAGGTAGAGGGTATGGTAGGAGAGATGTTAGTCAAAGGATACAAAATTTTAGTTAGGTAAGAAAAAGTTAAAGAGATCTATTGTACAACATAGTGACCATGTTAATAAAAATATTTTATATTCTTGAGAATTGCTAAGATAGATGTTAAGTTTTCATCACAAAAATAATTGAGATAACACATATGTTAATTAAATCAAAGTAACCATTCCACAATGTATATGTATTTCAAAACAATATGTTGTACATGAAAAGTACATACAGTTTTGTCAATGAAGATTAATTAATGAAAAATAATTTGTATGGCTCTCTCCTGTATTTATCATGTCCAGAAAACTGACTACAATATATGGTTTATTGTGATTAATACTGTGACCAAATTTAATACATCCACATATAGTATAGTTATATATTTTATAACATAAACTAATATGTAATACAACATAATACAACAAATATTAAAACATTAAAATTAAAGTATCTTTAACAAATTTTAAAATTTCTAATATGTCAATTTACTAAAAACATCATTTGGGGCTGGGCACGGTGGCTCATGCCTTAATCCCAGCACTTTGGGAGGCTGAGGCAGGTGGATCACCTGAGATCAGGAGTTCGAGATCAGCCTAATATGGTGAAACCCTGTCTCTACTAACAATACAAAAATTAGCCAGGTGTGGTGGCAGGCACATGTAATCCCAGCTACTCGGAAGGCTGAGGCAGGAAAATCACTTGAACCCAGGAGGTGGAGGTTGCAGTGGGCCAAAATCGTGCCACTGCACTCCAGCCTGGGTGACAAGAGCAAAACTCTGTCTCAGAAAACAAACAAACAAAAAAAACATATCATTTGGAAACCAGTACAAGTAGAAATTTTCCATTCTCCAATAATTAGTACCACAAGTAAAGGAATCAGACAATAAGTTACTGCTTACTACACTATTCTAACTTAGTATGATGCTAAATAATTATATAAATGTCAAAGGTATAATCTTTAGCCAAAGGTAAATTGTACTTTCTTGTTTTAAAAAGTTTATCACTCTTTTTTCTAGTGACCAGTTTAAAATGGTTTCTACATTAGGTAGTAATGAGTTTATGTAACATGTCTACACACTAGTATTTTTGCTTCCATTTTGTTTAAAGTGCTTTCCAGCATCCTCAATGTCATGATTGACACAGAGACAGATACTATGTACATGGGGCATTGGGAGCACTGGGATAAACAAAGAGGTTCTTCCCAGACTCTGTAGATTTTGGCTTAAAGCAGCGTTCAGCAAACTTCTATGAGAATGAATCACGGTCAAAGTAAGCATTAGTTTAAAGAAAACAGAGTTTATGTTCCTCATTAGTAACTGTTAACTTACAGATTACCAGAGTTACCAATATTAGCCCAAGTTAAAATGTTACTTTGAGACTATGAATGATACACATACATTTAACTTAATCATTCCAAAGCCTGCCCTCTTTCATTTTTACCTTGCAAAACTCCCCAAGGATAGTGACGGCCTCTGACCATCCTTTCTGCAACTTTCACTTCATCCATACTCCCCACCACAGCAAAGGGTAACAGCATCTAGAGAACAAGAATGGTATCAATTGAATTCTCTAGCACCAATAGAGCTTACTCTATTACTCTCACTCCTGTTATAAAAATGACAGTGATGATGATATTGTAATAAATTTAATTAGGGATCTACCCTGTATCTCATTTTAAGACTTAACAATATGCACTAATTGGTTTCTGTCAGCATCAGTCCCAGGCTGTGCACACAGTTGGAAACTGTCTACTGAGCAGAGCCTAAAGCAAGGTATCCTGCTGTGGAAAACACAAAGAAAAAAGATTTTCAGTAGACATCATTTTTCTCCCACTATCTTTACCCTGAACCATCTTTACCCTGAATGTTGAAGAAATAACATACAAATAACTTTTAACTCTGGTATAAAGTCAAAAGACAAAAATATTAAAAATAACTACAACTATTAATTAATGGATATAATATAAAATGTATTAATAAGCAATACTGTATATATCTCAATAAATTACTTTTTTTTTTTGAGACAGAGTCTGACTCTGTCACCCAGGCTGGAGTGTAGTGGTGTGAGCTTCGCTCACTGCAACCTCCACCTTCCAGTTTTGAGCAATTCTCCTACCTCAGCCTCCCTAGTAGCTGGGATTACAGGCACCTGCCACCACGCCTGGCTAATTTTTTTTTTTTTTTTTTTTTTTTTTTTGAGACTGAGTCTGGCTCTGTCGCCCAGGCTGGAGTGCAGTGGCCGGATCTCAGCTCACTGCAAGCTCCGCCTCCCGGGTTTACGCCATTCTCCTGCCTCAGCCTCCGGAGTAGCTGGGACCACAGGCGCCCGCCACCTCGCCCGGCTAGTTTTTTGTATTTTTTAGTAGAGACGGGGTTTCACCGTGTTAGCCAGGATGGTCTCGATCTCCTGACCTTGTGATCCGCCCGTCTCAGCCTCCCAAAGTGCTGGGATTACAGGCTTGAGCCACCGCGCCCGGCTCCTGGCTAATTTTTGTATTGTTTAGTAGACACTGAGTTTCACCATGTTAGCCAGGCTGGTCCTGAACTCCTGACCTCAGATGATCCGTCCACATCAGCCTCCCAAAGTGCTGGGATTACAGGCACGAGCCACCATGCCCGGCAAAAATAATTTTTAAAATTTTACAGTACTGAGCATTTCAATGCAGAAATCTGTTTACTGTTTGCAGTATCTTAAAGGAGATATTTCACAAATAAATAAATAAATAAATAACGGAGGTATAAATAATAAGAAAAGAGAAATGGAAGAAATGGAATTAACAGTTATCAGTTTAGACTCTGTGTTTAAGATCCTTCACAAAGATTTTGGCACTTACACCTCAAAAAAAGAAAAAAAAAAGCCTTAATAGAGGTGTCATTGATCCCATAGCATAGATAAGTTAACAGTCTCAGGGAAGATGAGTAAATTGTGCAGGAATTCTTGGCTTTTAAGTAGAGAAGATAGGATGGAAATCTAAGTCTACATACTTTCAAAATTTATCATCTTTCAGCTGGGCATGGTGGCTCATGCCTATAATCCCAGCACTTTGACGGGCCGTGGTGGGCAGATCACCTGAGGCCAGGAGTTCGAGACCAGCCTTGCCAACATGGTGAAACCCCATCTCTATTAAAAACACAGAAATGAGTTGGGTGTGGTGATGGGCATGTATAATCCCAGCTACTCAGAAGGCTGAGGCAGAAGAATTGCTTGAATCCAGGAGGCAGAGGTTGCAGTGAGCTGAGATCGCGCCACTGCACTCTGGCCTGAAAAACAAGAGCAAGACTCCATCTCAAAAAAAAAAAAAAAAAATTATCATCTTTCAAATTTTAAGCTAATATTTTAGGTATTTACTACCATAAAATGTTTATACAAATAAAGAGTTTAGTCATCTTTACTACTGCCCTGACTCTAAAACCAGAGACAACACAGCATTCCGCATCCAACCCCCATCTATTTGTTTTGAGGCAAGTGCATTTGAGAGTTGGAGGCTCCCTTTTAACACTCAAGACCTACTTATGAAATAGGGGCCCTGCCTTAGATGCAGCAAACGGAGGAGATGGGGGCCCTGACCATCCTTGCCTAGTTCATGAGGCAGTGGCTCATTATGTGGGGAAGCAATCCAAAGAACCTCAGACTGCTGCTCCTCCACGATGAGCTCTCATTTAGTTACCAGTGGGTGCCTGAAGTTTCAGGGCGGGGTGCGGGGGCTGGGTAACCTGTCATTGTTTCCACTCACAATTACAGAACACTGCCTCAGAGATTTTGCCCTGGAGGGGAAACAGGCCATGAAACAGAGAAAATCCATCCAAAAATTTAAAGGTCATCCCAAGGGACCTGAATAGCCAAAAAAATATTGAAAAGAAAGACCAAAGTTAGAGGTCTCACACTTCTAGAATTCAAAACATATTACAAAGCTACAGTAATCAAAATAGTTTGGAAGTAGCATAAAGACACATGTAGACCAATGGAATCAAATACAGAGCCCAGAGTTAATCCTCCCTTACGTATTCTTCTGTTGATAGACATTTGGGTTGCTTCCAGCTCTCAGCTACTGTGAATAATAACACAATTTACATGGCTTTGCAAATATCTAAGACCCTGCTTTCAATTCTTTCAGATATATACCCAGAAACAGGATTGTTAGATCATATGGTAATTTTATTTTCAATTCTGGAGAAACCACCTGTATTAGTCTGTTTTCACACTGCTGATAAACCTATACCCGAGACTGAGAAGAAAAAGAGGTTTAACTGGACTTACACTTCCACATGGCTGGGGAGGCCTTAGAAGCATGGTGGGAGGTGAAAGGCACTTCTTACATGGCAGCAGCAAGAAAAAATTAGGAAGCAAAAGCAGAAACCCTTGATTAATGCATCAGATCTTGTGAGACTTATTCACTATCACGAGAATAGCACGGGAAAGACCGGTCCCCATAATTCAATTACCCTCCCCTGGGTTCCTCCCAAAACATGGGGGAATTCTGGGTGATACAATTCAAGTTCAGATTTGGGTGGAGACACAGTCAAACCATACCACCACCATACTGTTATTCGTAGTGTTCTACATGAGAAAAACTATAAAACTCTATTGAAAAAATCAGAGACAGGCTGGGCGTGGTGGTTCACGCCTGTAATCCCAGTCCTTTGGGAGGCCAAAAGGGGTGGATCACCTGAGGTCAGGAGTTCAAAACCAGCCTGGCCAACATGGCCAGCTGACATGGCCAACCCCATCTCTACCAAAAATACAAAAAAAAAAAAATGTTTTTTAAAACGGAAGAAAAAGAAAGAAAGAAAAGAAAAGAAAAACTCAGGGACTATCTAAATAAATGGAGAGCCATTCCACGTACATGGACAGAAAGACTCACTATTGTCAACACGTCAATTTTCCATAACTTAACCTATGGATTCACCACAATCCCAATCAAAATTTCACCAAATTATTTTGTGAATAATAAACTAACTCCAAAATTTATATGAAAAGGCAAAATAACTAGAATAGCCAACACAATATTGAGGAAGAACCAAGTTGGAAGACGTATTATTCAACCTCAGGATTTACTACAAATCCATAGTAATCAAAACAGCATGGCATAGGCAAAATGATAGACAAACAGATCAATAGAACAGAATAGAGAGCCCAGAAATATGCCTACACAAATATAGTCAATTAATATTTGACAAAGAAGCAATGGGAATTCAATGGAGAAAAGATATTCTTTTCAACAAATGGTGCTGGAACTGGATATTTACATGCAAAAACAAGAATCTATAAATAGACCTTATATATTTCACAAAATTAACTCAAACCAAATCATAGGCCTAAATGTAAAGCATAAAATGGTAAAATTCCTAGAAGATAATGTAGAGTCCTAATTAGGGAAGGGGAGTCAGGCTGGTGGGAGCAGGGGAAACCGAAAAAAAAGGGAAGCAGATAATCTACAAGTCTGCCTTTCTTTTAATCCGGAACACACAGCCCTCCTGCACAAACAACTCACAATCTTCCTGTGCCTGGCTACCAGCAGACCCTCGGTTGACACAAAAAATTGCAAGTTAGCTCACTGCACTGATAGTGGCAGGAGGCAAACAAATGCCTAGGCAGATAGGGACAAGTCCCCAGGGAAATCCCACCTTCAAGCCAAGGACAGTTTAAACCCTGAAAGCCAAGCTACAAGTCAAATCCATGGACTGGACTGAGAAGCCGCCTCCCTGCCTGGTGCTCTTTCCTCTGACTGATCCCCGCCCTTCACCTGGTTTACATACACACCTACATTTCCTAATTGTTTTTTCACATTGTTGTGCCCACCTTTGGGTGGTGCCTATGTTTTAAACTTTTTGCACACACACAAACCAATCAGCATCCACTCCCCTGTTCTGAGCCCATAAAAGCCCTGGGCTTAGCCACACAAGGAGAGAAACTGCCCCCAGGTCCTCTCTCCACTGAAAGCTGTTCCATCACTCAATAAAATTCTTCTCTGCCTTCCTCATCCTTCAATTGTCATTGTCAGGGTATCCTCATTCTTCTTGGATATGGGAAAAGAGCTCGTGAACCCCCCATCTCAGGTAGAAGCTATAACACAGGCAGGCTGGGGCATGCTGGTGCAGGCTGAGTTGCTGTGCAAGCCAGACTGGGCCAAGTGGATGGGGAGCCTCCTGTGTGGCAGGTAGCATGCCCAAGCAAGGCCCAGGTGGCGGTGTCACTGGCTAGAGGTTCTTGGCTGGCAAAATGACTAAGAATCTTGCATCACAACTTTGGCATTATCAGCGCTACACAAAGCCCTCTTCAGCATACAGCCTAAGAACTAGCTTATAAAATCTCAGGCAATCCTTTGTTTGCAGTCAGCTTCTTTGTTGCAAGCTGCCCATTGCCTCCCTAGCAATGTATTTTCCTACTTTCTTTAATAAGTCTACCTTCCCTACCTACAGGAAGTTAAATTTTTCCTTTTTTTTTTCTTTTCTTTGAGAGAATCTCACTCTGTCACCCAGGCTGGAGGGCAGTGGTGCAATCTTGGCTCACTGCAACCTTTGCCTCAACGAGGTAAATTCTTTTTTTTTTTTTAGAGACGGAGTTTCGCTCTTGTTAACCAGGCTGGACTGCAATGGAGTGATCTCGGCTCACAGCAACCTCCACCTCCCAGGTTCAAGCGATTATCCTGCCTCAGCCTCCCAAGTAGCTGGGATTACAGGCATGCGGCACCACGCCCAGCTAATTTTGTATTTTTAGTAGAGGCAGGTCTCAAACTTGGTCAGGTTGGTCTGACTAGTCTCAAGGTTGGTCAGGCTAGTCTCAAACTCCCAACCTCAGGTGATCCACCCACCTCGGCCTCCCAAAGTGCTGGGATTACAGGCATGAGCCACCAAGCCCGGCTGGTAAATTCTTTTATGCCTACACCACCAGTCCAGATAGTCATCACTCCCTTGCAACAGATAAAATAAAAGGAAATGTAGGTGACTTTGGGTTTAGCAATGACTTCATCGATGTAACACTGAAAACATCATCGATGACTGGAAAAAATTGATAAGTTGGACTTCATTAAAACTAAAACTTCTGCTAGCAAAAGACACTGTTAAAGATAACAAGATAAGCCACAGACTGAGAAAAAATCTTTACACAACACACACTTGATAAAGGACTGATGTCCAAAATATACAAAGAACTCTTAAAACTCAACAACAAGAAAATGAACAACCCAATTAAGAATAGGCACAAGATCCAAATAGCCACATCAACAAAAAAGATATTCAGATAACAAATCAGCATGTAAAAAAGATGATCAACATCATACATCCTCAAGGAATTGCAAATTAAAAGAAAAATACATGATACTACACAATTATTAAATTTCCACCCACTGAATCTAAAATAAAAGTTAAAAAAATTTTTTAGGTCAGGCACAGTGGCTTGCCCCTGTTAATCCCAGCACTTTTGAAGGCTGAGGCGGGTGGATCACCTGAGGTGAGGAGTTCGAGACCAGTCTGGCCAACATGGTGAAACCCCATCTCTACTAAAAACACACACAAAAAAGTAGCCAGCTCAAGCTTGTAATCCCAGCACTTTGGGAGGCCGAGACGGGCGGATCACGAGGTCAGGAGATTGAGACCATCCTGGCTAACACAGTGAAACCCCGTCTCTACTAAAAAAAAAAAAAAAAAAAAAAAAAAAAACAAAAAACTAGCCAGGCGAGGTGGCGGGCGTCTGTAGTCTCAGCTACTCGGGAGGCTGAGGCAGGAGAATGGCGTGAACCCGGGAGGTGGAGCTTGCAGTGAGCTGAGATCCGGCCACTGCACTCCAGCCTGGGCGACAGAGCAAGACTCCGTCTCAAAAAAAAAAAAAAAAAAAAAAAGAAACAAAGTGATCAATAGAAACTGGCTGTGAGACTGTTCAGATGTTGGATTTATCCAAAAAATATTTTATTTCTAATAGTCATTATAATTAGGTCCACAGATCTAAGAGAAGCCAAGATTAGAGAATTAAAGGAGAGTGACACCTGCAGGATAAGAGAATAGGAGATCCGGCTGGGCGCGGTGGCTCACGCCTGTAATCCCAGCACTTTGGGAGGCCGAGACGGGCGGATCACAAGGTCAGGAGATCGAGACCATCCTGGCTAGCACAGTGAAACCCCGTCTCTACTAAAAAATACAAAAAAATTAGCCGGGCGAGGTGGCGGGCGCCTGTAGTCCCAGCTACTCGGGAGGCTGAGGCAGGAGAATGGCGTGAACCTGGGAGGCGGAGCTTGCAGTGAGCTGAGATCCGGCCACTGTACTCCAGCCTGGGCGACAGAGCGAGACTCCGTCTCAAAAAAAAAAAAAAAAAAAAAAAAAAGAGAGAGAATAGGAGATCCCAGTTCTTATCCCCCGAGAAAATGCTAACTTGGCAATATCTATGGACAAAAGTGCCATTGCAGGAGCTTTGGGATCCAGATAGCAGATTATGATATTCTAGTACATTTGAAGACCAAGGAAAGCTGCTTTAAGAAGACAGGCTCACACCTTAGTAGCAAACACACTAAGTGCAGACTCAGCAGACCTATAAGCATCCACATTTCTCTGTGGACTTGGCTCCAACCCCACATACCCGAAGCACTGAAGCTCTTGTCCAAAGTCCTTCCATGAGCTTCACCCACATACAGACTGACTGCAGAACCCACAGAAGACCAGGACCCAATCAATCCTACATAACCATGGTCCCTAAGGTAGTTACACCAGTTGGGAGCCTAAGATGAGAGTGTCTTTACCTAATAAAATGAGTCTTTAAAGACAAGAAGACAAGACTGCTCCTTTAAATAAGCAAAGACCAATGCAAGACTATGAAGATCATGAGGAATAAGTCAAACATGACCCCACAAAAACAAAAAGAGAGAAAAAAAATCCCCAACATAGAGCCATTAACAGGCCCTAAAATAATGAAGATCCATGTGCTACTTGAAAAAAATTCAAAATAATTACGTTTGTTTGTTTGTCTGTTTTGACAAGAGTCTCGTTCTATCACCCAGGCTGGAGTACAGTGGTGTGATCTCAACTCACTGCAACCTCCACTTCCCAAGTTCAAGCGATATTGTCTCAGCCTCCCAAGTAGCTGGGACTACAGGCACGCACCACCATGCTCAGCTAGTTTTTGTATTTTTAGTAGAGACGGGGTGTCACCATATTGGCCAGGCTAGATTCAAACTCCTGACCTCAGGTGATCCACACACCTCGGCTTCCCAAAGTGCTGGAATGACAGGTGTGAGCCACCACACCCGGCAAAATTCAAAATCATTGTCTAAAAAAAAAAGCTAAATAAGCTTCAAGCAAATACAGATAAATGACAAAATGAAATCAGGAAAACAACACATGAACAAAATTAGAAGTTCAATAAAGAAATAAAAAACACACAAAAATTCTGGCTCTACGAAGTAAAATAATTGCACTGAGAATTTTAGTGGACAGCTTCAATGCAAGACTCAAGCAGAAGAAAGAACGAGTGAACTCTAAAACAAATTATTTGAAATTATTATTAGATGAACAAAAACAAAAAGGATGGAAAAAGTGAAGAGAGCCTATGGAACTTACAGAAAATCGTCAAGAAAACCAATGTACGCATTATAGAAATCTCAGAAGGAGGCAGAGCTTGCAGTGAGCCAAGATCACTGCCACTGCACTCCAGCCTGGACAACAGAGTGAGACCAGATCTCAAAAAAAAAAAAAAAAAAAAAGAAATTACTCATTTTGCAAACTGAATCTTTGTATATTCTGACCTATATCACAAAGAGAATTCTGAAAGCAGCAAGAGAAAAACATCTTGTCCCATATAAGGGAGCCTGCATAAGACTATCAATGGATATCTCAACAGAAATCTTGCAGGTGAAGAAACCATGGGATAATTCAATGTACTGGAAGAAAGAGAAAGACCAAAATGAATACTTTACCCCCAAAAAACTGTCCTTTAAGAATAAAGGACAGGCTGGGTGCAGTGGCTCACGCCTATAATCCCAGCACTCTGGGAGGCTGAGGCAGGCAAATCACCTGAGGTCAGGAGTTCAAGACCAGCCTGGCCAATGTGGCAAAACCCCATCTCTACTAAAAATAAAAAAATGAGCCAGTGTGATGGCAGGTGCCTGTAATGCCAGCTGCTCAGGAGGCTGAGGGAGGAGAATTGTTTGAACCCTGGGGGCAGAGGCTGCAGTGAGCTGAGGCCCCATCATTGCACTCCAGCCTGGGCACCAAGAGTAAAACTCTGTCTCAAAGAAGAATTAAGAACAATGTTCCCATCTGATCATTTCAGCTGTGGCCTGGCACTCTTCTGAGAGCCCAGCCCCAGGTACTTGCAATCAGCCCTGGCACTGCTGTCGCTTTAGCATTCTGCAGTTGCCTGAGCATTCTTCCTGCCCCTGCCTAAGTTTTCTGCCAGTTGTGTGGGGGCCAGCCTGCCCCTCTCTATCACAGCCAGCATCTGAACCCTGGGTACCTGAGGACACATATGCCAGCCAGTTTCTGATCCAGTCCCTCCAGTACTTATGCATACCATCCAGAACACCATTTGGGATCTGAGAATCAAGAAAATGGCTAGCCCAGTCCACCACTGGCACCTGATCACTCCCTCTAGAGACTAAGGCTGTGCTGACCCAGGCGGCCGACACTACAGCAGCTGAAACCCACCCTCCTGTGCTGAAAGGTGAAGCTGCTTCCCCTGTGTACACAAAGTAGCAGCGTTCCTGCATGAGAGAATAGGCAAGCCACAGGGCTGTCTATTGGGCTGAGGGAAGAGGTCCTACCCTGAGGTTGCTACTATGAAGAGTCATCAGACAGGCATTTTCAATGGCTCTTGGCTACATTATGACCTGGAGGTAGATGACAGTGTCTGTCTGAACTAACAGTCATGAGCTCTGTGGGACAGGGGTAGGATAGGGAAACAGATCATGTTCCTACCTACATAGGAGGCAGAGCTGGTACAGCTCCTCCCTCCCTACAGAGACCTGTGAGCATTTCAACAGGAGATACCCCAGCCACCCCTGTAAAGGCTACTGTTCACGTTCATCTTGAGATGTTGGTGGGTCAGCTTTGTGGTCCAGCTCTGCCCAGCTTTGTCTTCCCCCCTGGGCTGAACAGGCAACTCAGAGTCTAGGCATTACATAGACCAGCCTATCACCTGAAACAACAGAGACGAAATCACAGTAAACAAAGATCAAACACACACCATCTGCTTCTGCCATAGCTGGCTCTTACTCATAAGTGCCACTTACTGGCATGGAGGTTAAAGGGCACAAAACAATAAAAAGTCTACTGACAGAAGGGCACAGGGCTAAAGAAACAAAGCCAAAGCCCCCTACCCAATAGATGTTATAGTTACACCCACAAGGGGGGAAAGCCCCATCTAAATTAAAGTAAATTCAAAAACAAGAAGTGACAACTTTCCCAGATGAGAAGAAACCATCATAAGAACTTTGGCATCATGAATTTAAAAAAAAAAAAAAAAAGAAAAGCAGAATGTTTTGACACTACCAAAGGACGCACTAGCTCTCTGGCAATGGATCCTAACCAACCAAAATGACAATTCTGAAATGAAAGATAATGAATTCAAAATATGGATAAGGAAGCTCAATGAGATCCAAAAGAAGACTGAAAATCATCACAAAGATATCAGAACAATGCAGAATGTGAATTAAGTACAGATATCTTTAAATTAAAAGAATGGAATTTCTAGAAACGAAAAACACACTGAAGGACCGATTTACAGTTGAAAGCTTGAATAATAGGCTAGACTAAGCAGAAGACAGACAGAAAATAGAATCCCAGTGCCTTCTGGCTTGTAAAGTTTCTTCTGTGAAGTCTGTAGTTAGTTTAATGTGATTTCCTTTATAGGTGATTTGAAAATTCTCTCTTGCTTCTTTCAGAGTATTTTCCTTCTAGTTGACTTTAGATAGTCTGGTGAAGTTCATCTTGCAAAGTATTTCCAGGTGTTCTCTGAGCTTCTTGCATCTGGATGTGTACCTTTCTAGCAAGGCCAAGAGAGTTTTTCTGATTATTCCCTCAAATATGTTTCCAATCTTTTTACCTTCTCCTCTTCTCTCTCAGGAATGCCTACAACTCATAAGTTGGGTTGCTTTACATAATTTCCTATTTCTTGACCTCTTATTTATTTAAATTTTCTTTATTTTTTTACCTGTGTTCGTTCAAAAAACCTGTTTTGTTTTTTGAAAAGATAAAAAAATTGATATGGTGCTAGGCCAGGCACAGTGGCTCATGCCTGTAATCTTACCACTTTGGGAGGCCGAGACAGGTGAATTGCCTGAGCTCAGGAGTTGGAGACCAGCCTGGGCAAGATGGGGAAACCCTGTCTCTACTAAAATACAAAAAATCAGCTGGCCATGGGGGCAGGTGTCTGTAATCCCAGCTTCAGCAGGCTGAGGCATAACAATTGCTTGAACCTGGGAGGCAGAGGTTGTAGTGAGTCAAGATCATGCCAGTGCACCCCAGCCTGGACAACAAAGTGAAACACTGTCTCAGAGAAAAAAAAAGAAAAGAAAAGAAAGAAAATTGATGTGGTGCTAGCTAGATTAACCAAGAAAAAACAGAGAAGATTCAAGTAAGCACACGCACAATCAGAAGTGATAAAAGTGACATTACAACTGATACCACAGAAAACAAAAGATCATCAGAAACTAATATAATATCTCTATGCATACAAACTAGAAAACCTAGATAAAATCGTTAAATTTATCCCTCCCTGCTCAGATGTGGCTCGAGCTTGAGGCGCACAGGGCGAGATGCCGCAGACCTTCAACCCAGAGCAGCTTGGAGCCAGTGAATAATAGCTCTTCAAGTCTGCAATAAAAAATGGCCTCTTCTAGAGAACAGTTTGAACCCGGGAGGCAGATAATGCAGTGAGCTGAGATGGCGTCACTGCTCTCCAGTCTGGACAACAGAGCGAGACTCTGTCTCAAAAAAAAAAAAAAAAAAGTCCTCTTCATGGCTTAAATTACAAAAGTAAACTAAAAGACTTACATGTTTTTCTTTACCCGAACTCATTCCTTACATGTAGACGCAATCTTTTCAGCATTTGCTTTACTGGTTTAGTAAAAGCCAGGAAAAACAACTTTGTGGTAATGAGAATGTTATCCAACTGTATGTTGTTTACCTTATTGTAAATACTGGTGAACAGCTGTCAATAATGGTTTCATATTCCTTAAAAAAAAAGAAAATGGATAAATTCCTGGAAACATACAACCTCTTAAGACTGAACCAGAAAAAAAATAGATATCCTAAATAGACTCAGTAATAAAATAGACTCAGTAATGAAATAGACTCAGTAATAAAATAATTTCAAACAAACAAACAAAAAAACAAGAACAAATGGGTTGACAGCCAAATTTTGCCAGAAGTGCAATGAAGAGCTGGTATCAGTCTTACTGAAACTATTCCAAAAATTTATGAAATTTTTCGATTGGAAGAATCAATAACATTACCAAGACCATATTAACCAAAGCAACCTAAAAATTCACCACAATTCCTATCAAATTACCAATAACATTTTTTATAGGATTAGAAAAAAACAATCCTAAATATCATATGGAACCAAAAATGCATCTAAATAGCCAAAGTAATCCTAAGCAAAAAGAACTAAGCCAGAGGCATCATGCGTCTGACTTCAAATTATACTATAATGCAACACTAAATAAACCAGTATGGCATTGGTACAAAAACAGACTGATTGATTAATGGAACAGAATAAAGAGTCCATTGCTAGGAAGGATACATCTAAAAAAGGGAGAAAAAAACTGAAAGAAAAGAGAATAAAGAACCAGTAATAAAGCCACATGCCTACATCCAAGTGATCTTTGATAAAGTTGGCAAAAATAAACAATGGGGAAAGGGCATTCTATTTAATAAATGTTGATGCGAAAACTGGCTACCCATAGGCAAAAGAATGAAACTGAATCCCCATCTCTTATCATATGCAAACTTTAACTCAATATGCATTAATGACTTAAATGAAACACTAGATGCTATAAAAATCCTAGAAGAAAATGTAGGAAAAACTCTTCCAGATATTGGCCTAGGCAAATAATTCATAAATTAGTCCTGAAAAGCATATGCAACAGAACCAAATATACACAAATGGGACTTAAACTAAAGAGCACAGCAAAAGAAATAATCAACAGAGTAAACAGACAATCTACACAACAGGAACAAAATATTTGCAAACTTTGCATCTGAAAAAGGACTAATACACAGAATCTACAAAGAACACAAACAACTCAACAACAACCAAGAATAAACAACCCCATTAAAAAGACCACAAAGGATATGAACAGACATTTCTCAAAAGAAGACATACAAGTGGCCACCAAACATGAAAACTTGCTCAACATCACCAATCATCAGAGAAATGCAAATTAAAGCCACAATAAAGGCCGGGCGCAGTGGCTCACACCTATAATCCCAGCACTTTGGGAGGCCAAAGCGAGTGGATCACCTGAGGTCAGGAGTTTCAGAACAGCCTGACCAATAAGGTTAAACCCCAACTCTACTAAAAATACAAAAATTAGCTGGGCTTGGTTGTGAGCACCTGTAATCCCAGCTACCCCAGAAGCTGAGGCAGGAGAATCGCTTGAACCCAGGAGGTGAAGGTTGCAGTGAGCTGAAATCATTTCACTGCACTCCAGCCTGAGTGACAGAGCAAGACTGTCTCAAACACACACACACACACACACAAACACACACACACAATATCATCTTACATAGTCAGAATGGCTATTACTGCAAACACAACAGATGTTGGTGTGGATGCAGAGAATAATGAATGCTTATTCACTGTTGGTAGGACCATAAATTAGCATAAACTCTATGAAAAACAATATAGAGATTTCTCAAAGCACTAAAAATAAAGCTACCATTTAACCCAGTGATTATACTAGGCATCTACCTGAAAGTAAACCTTACATAAAAAAGTCACTTTCACTCATATGTGTATTACATTCCTACTCATAATAGTAAAGTCATGGAATTAACCTAAATGTCGATTAACAGTGGACTGGGCCGGGCGCGGTGGCTCAAGCCTGTAATCCCAGCACTTTGGGAGGCCGAGGCGGGTGGATCACGAGGTCAGGAGATCAAGACCATCCTGGCTAACACGGTGAAACCCCGTCTCTACTAAAAAAATACAAAAAACTAGCTGGGCGAGGTGGCGGGCGCCTGTAGTCCCAGCTACTTGGGAGGCTGAGGCAGGAGAATGGCGTAAGCCCGGGAGGCGGAGCTTGCAGTGAGCTGAGATCTGGCCACTGCACTCCAGCCTGGGTTACAGAGCGATACTCCGTCTCAAAAAAAAAAAAAAAAAAAAAAAAACACAGTTGACTGGAATTTTTAAATGTAGTGCATCTACACCATGAAATACTACGCAGCCATAAAAAAAAGAAATCATGCTCTGTGCAGTAACATGGATGGAGTTGGGGGCCATAATCCTAAGTGAAATCACTCAGAAACAGAAAATCAAGTACCACATGTTCTCATAAGCAGGAGCTAAACAATGAGTACACAAGGACATAAAGATGTAAACAATAGATAACAAGACTCCAAAAGGCAGAGATTGGCAGGAGGTTGATGGTCAAAAAATTATCTACTGGTAGTGAGATGTGATCACGGCACTGCACACCAGCTGGGACAACAGAGTGAGACCATGTCTCAAAAAAAAAACAAAAACCAAAATGATCTGTTGGGTACAAAGTTTACTATCTCAGGATAGTTACACTAGAAGCCAAACCTCACCATTATGCAATATATCTATTTGACAAATATGCACTTACACCCTCTGAATCTAAAATAAAAAACAAAGGAAGTTTATAGTAGTAAATACCTACATCTCTTAAAAAAAGATCTCGCCTGTGCATGGTGGCTCATGCCTGTAATCCCAGCACTTTGGGAGGCCGAGGCAGGTGGATTGCCTGAGGTCAGGAGTTCAAGACCAGCCTGGCTAACATGGTGAAACACCGTCTCTACCAAAAATACAAAAAAATTAGCTGGGTATGGTGGTGCATGCCTGTAGTCCCAGCTACTCAGGAGGCTGAGGGAGGAGAATTGCTTGAACCTGGCAGGCGGAGGTTGCAGTGAGCCGAGATTGCGTCACTGCACTCCAGCCTGGGTGACAGAGGGAGACTCCATCTCAAAAAAAACCAAAAAGACCTCAAATAAACAACCTAACCTTACACCAAAAAAAAAAAAAAAAAAAAAAAAAAAACAAATTAGCAGAAGGAAAGAAATAACAAAGATTAGAGCATAAATAAATGAAATAGAGAATAAAAAAAATTTTAATCGGCCAGGCACGGTGGCTCATGCCTGTAATCCCAGGAGATCTCTTGAGGCCAGGAGTTTGAGACCAGCCCAGCCAACATGGTGAAACCCTGTCTGAACTAAAAATACAAAAATTAGCCAGGCCTGGTGGCACGCTCCTGTAATCCCAGCTACTCAGGAGGCTGAAGCAGGAGAATCGCTTGAATCCGGGAGCTGGAGGTTACAGTGAGCCAAGATTGTGCCACTGCACTCCAGCCTGGGCAACAGAGTGAGAATCTCAAAAAATAAAACAAAAAAAAATCAATTAAGCTGAGTTGATTTTGGGAAAAAAAAATCAAAATCAAAGCCCTTACCTTGACTAAGGGCAAAAATAGAGAACATGTTAATAAAACAAGAAATGAAAGAGAAGATATTACAACTTATTACAGAAATTTATTTCTTGGCCGGGCGCGGTGGCTCAAGCCTGTAATCCCAGCACTTTGGGAGGCCGAGATGGGCGGATCACGAGGTCAGGAGATCGAGACCATCCTGGCTAACACTGTGAAACCCCGTCTCTACTTAAAAAAAAAAAAAAAATACAAAAAACTAGCCGGGCGAGGTGGCGGGCGCCTGTAGTCCCAGCTACTCGGGAGGCTGAGGCAGGAGAATGGCGTAAACCCGGGAGGCGGAGCTTGCAGTGAGCTGAGATCCGGCCACTACGCTCCAGCCTGGGGGACAGAGCGAGACTCCGTCTCAAAAAAAAAAAAAAAAAAAAAAAAAAAAGAAATTTATTTCTTACAGAAATAAACAGAATTATACTGGACTATTATGAATAATTATAAATCAACCAATTTGACAACTTGGAAGAAATGGTGAAATGACTAGAAAGATATAACCTACCAAGACTGAATGGAGAATAAATGGAGAGTTTAAAGAGACCAATAACAAATAGAGAAACTAAAGAAGTAATTTTTCAAAACTCCAAAATATAGCGTAGGACCAGATTACTTCATGGGTAAATTCTACCAAACATTCAAAGAAATTTTAATATAAAACATCCTCAAATTCTTTGAAAAAATAGAAAAAAGAGGTAACACCTTCAGAGTCATTTTATGAGGCAGCATCCCCTTGATATCAAAGCAAGAAAATATACTTCCAAGAAGAAAATTATAGGCCAGTATCCTTGAGGAACACGGTGTTTGAATTAAATCTAAATAAATCTGCTTACAAAGAATCAATTCTCAGCAGAAACTTTTCAAAATGAAGAAAATGTAAAATTCTCACACTAGATTCTGGAGAAACACTCATTTATAGCCTCTTTGTCAGATATTGTTCCTGAAACTTACATTAATTGAGGAGTTCGCTTGAGCAGCAGTTTCTTCATCTGCTGGGAGCTGATATTTCTGGACGCCATTGCTAATCAATTCACTCATTATCTTACTCTTAAACATCTGTAAATCATGTTTAGAAATCGTGTCTGCTTTGGTAATCAGTGGTACAATGTCCATCTATTAAAAAAGAAGACAAATAAAATCTCAGCATCAAGGATTCATTGTTCATCCTATAGTTTTTATAGTAAAGCTTCACAATCCCTGGCAACAAATTGCCTAACTAGATAATCACTGGCTGTCATGCCCTTCTTAAAAATTATTTTCCAAAATTATCAATACTTTTGAAGATTCATCTTTTATCCAAATTCAGGTTTAAAAGTCTCAACCTTGTTTCTCTTCTAAAAATCCCTTACACTTCTACACATATGGAGTTAGTAAAATGTAAATAGTAAGACAGTGTAAATTATTTTCAATTTTATTTCTTATTAAGCTGAGTGATGAAACAAATTGAAAGAACTTTCATCAAAATTGTGGAAGGGACTTTGTCTACTTTCTACATCACTTATTCCAACAATCAATCTTAATTAATGTCTCATTTTCACACACTCTTGCCCCACCTAGATGTGTTTGCAGATAGATTTGCTTTTGTTTTTCAAAGATCACCTAAAAAGAATATAGATTGGTTACCATATTCTTTTTTTTTTTTTTTTTTGAGACAGAGTCTCGCTCTGTCGCACAGGTTGGAGTAGAATGGTGCAATCTAGGTTCACTGCAACCTCTGCCTCCCAGGTTCAAGCAATCTCCTGTCTCAGCCTACCAAGTAGCTGGGATTACAGGCGCATGCCACCACACTCAGCTGATTTCTGTATTTTTAGTAGAGACAGGGTTTCACCATGTTGGCCGGGCTGGTCTCATACTCCTGACCTCAGGTGATCCACCCACCTTGGCCACCCAAAGTGCTGGGATTACGGGCGTGAGCCACTGCACCCGGCCTGGTTACCATTTCTAAAGGTGCGTGTGTATATGTGTGTGTGTGTGTGTGTGTGTGTGTGTGTGTGTGTGTGTGTGTGTGTGTGTGTGTGTGTGTGTGTGTGTATAAGAACACCTTGCGAACAAATATGTTCATTTTTCTTTTGTAAAAAGACATTATTTCCACATGGGAAGTTAAATATTTGCATATTTGAGGTCAAATTTTTACCCACAAAGTCTTTTCCTAGTGCTTCAATATGATCACTCCTGTCCTTTGCATTTGCACTTAAATAACTAAACTTTTTAGAAAATAACAATATACAAAATTATAAAATGTTTCATTACCGTTAAAATATCTTATTAAATCATAGCGCCACAAAATCAATATCTGTAATATAGTAGAAATATAAGAATATAAATTTTAGGCAGACTGCTTTCGTTTTAGATTGCTCAAAGCACATTTTTTAAAAAATCCATGGACAGGCTGGGCACGGTGACTCATTGTCTATAATCCCAGCACTTTGGGAGGCCGAGGCGGGTGGATCACCTGAGGTCAGGAGTTCGAGATCAGCCTGGCCAATATGGTGAAAACGCTGTTTCTACTAAAAAATACAAAAATTAGGCCGGGCGCGGTGGCTCACGCCTGTAATCCCAGCACTTTGGGAGGCCGAGACGGGCGGATCACGAGGTCAGGAGATCGAGACCATCCTGGCTAACACAGTGAAACCCCGTCTCTACTAAAAAAATACAAAAAACTAGCCGGGCGAGGTGGCGGGCGCCTGTAGTCCCAGCTACTCGGGAGGCTGAGGCAGGAGAATGGCATAAACCTGGGAGGCGGAGCTTGCAGTGAGCTGAGATTCGGCCACTGCACTCCAGCCTGGGCGACAGAGCGAGACTCCATCTCAAAAAAAAAAAAAAAAAAATACAAAAATTAGCTGGGCATTGTGGTGGGCACCTATAATCCCAGCTACTCGGAAGACTGAGGAAGGAGAATCGCTTGAACCCGGGAGGCTGAGGTGGCAGTGAGCCGAGATCAAGCCACTGCACTTCAGCCTGGGTGACAGAGTAAGACTCCATCTCAGAAAAAAAAAAAAAGACAGAGAAAGAAACGGAAATTTTCTATGTCAGTAATTCCTCAGGTGTTCAAATGTAAGGGGAAAGGCATTCATTGCAAGGAGAACTGACCAACTTGAAAAAGAAGACAAGCAGGGCACAGTGGCTCACGCCTGTAACCCCAGCACTTTAGAAGGCTGAGGCCAGCAGATTACTTGAGCCCAGGAGTTCTGGACCCATCCAGACAATATGGCAAGATCCCCGTCTCTGCAAAAAACTAAAAATGAGTCAGGCGTGTGGGCACACACCTGTGGTCCCAGATACTCGAGGCTGAGGTAGGAGGATCCCTTAAGCCTGAAAGGTCGAGGCCCCTGTGAGCCTTGTTCATGCCACTGCACTCCAGCCTGGACAACAGAGGGAAGCCTTGTCTCAAAAAACAAAAAAGAAAGACAGTAGCCACATACTCTATATATTGGTTTTGTGAAAATTTAGAGATTTTATGTATCTGGAAAATGGCTTCATGGTAACAGGTGACCATGAAATTAAGAGTGTGTATCCTGGCCAGGCATGGGGGCTCATGCATGTAATCCCAGCACTTTGGGAGGTTGAGGCAGGCGGATCACCGAGGTCGGGAGTTCAAAACCACCCTGACCAACATGGAGAAACCCCATCTCCACTAAAAATACATAATTAGCTGGGCATGGTGGCTCATGCCTGAGGCAGTAGAATCACTTGAACCCAGGAGGCAGAGGTTGCAGTGAGCCGAGATCCCGCCATTGCACTCCAGCCTGGGCAACAAGAGCGAAACTCCGTCTCAACAACAACAGTGTATATTCCTGACTATTGAATGTACTACTAATTAAGAACCTGAAGCAGCTCTTAATTTAACAAGAAATCTAATTTATTTCAAGTACTTAATGACATCTGAGATTAAATACAAAGTCTCTTTTCGGTTTGAACAATACATAGTAAAAGTGGAAACTCCTTGGATAAAGGGAACCCAAATTAGAACCTTTTCTCTCTTCAACTAAATAAGTTGTCTCCAACTAAGTAAAGTTGAAGACAGCATGTTTTGTCAGGGCTGAGTACAGAAAAGAATCTGACAATATAATAATTTCCATTATATCTATCTATATTGGCCTTCTATTTTTTAAAAAGAAGACATACTTTTAACCCTTTCTTTTTTTTGAGAGAGAGAGGGTCTTGCTCTGTGGCCCTCTCTGCAGTGCAGTAGCGTGATCACAACTCACTGCAGCCTCAACCTCCCAGGCTGAAGCGATCCTCCCACCTCAGCCTCCTGAGTAGCTAGAACTACAAGTACATGCTACCATGCCTGGCTATTTTTTGTAGAGACAGGGCCTCACTATGTTGTTCAAACTCATCTAGAACTTTCAGGCTCAGGCAGTAGGGTGCAAAGGGGACTCTGGAAGCCAGGTGTCAAGTCTCAATTTGTCCAAGATATCCTGCCCAAGATAACAACAACCTGTGTTGGGCAAGTCACTTAACCTGTGAATCTCAGACAAAGGAAAGAGCAGTAAATACTTCTACGTTCTTTCTTCTGGAGATGGAGTTTTCTCTTGTTGCCCAGGCTAGAGTCCAATGGCACGATCTTGGCTAACTGCAGCCTCTTCCTCCCAGGTTCAAGCGATTTTCCTGCCTGGGATTACAGGTGCCCGCCACCATACCCGGCTTGTTTATTTTAAGGCTCTTGTTGCCCAGGCTAGAGTGTAGTGGTGTGATCTCAGCTCGCTGCAACCTCTGCCTCCTGGGTTCAAGCGATTCTCCTGCCTCAGCCTCCTGAGTAGCTGGGATTACAGGCACCCACCACCATACCCAGCTAATTTTTTGCAATTTTAGTAGAGAGAGGGTTTCACTGTGTTGGCCAGGCTAATCTCAAACTCCTAAACTCAAGTGACCCACCCACATCAGCTGGGATTACAGGCATGAACCAACATGTCTGGCTCGAGGTTTTATTCTAATTCTAAAAGTTTCATTATCTCAATGGGGTAGTAAATAGATTGCACTTTAAGATACAGGGAAGGTAATAATCCAACATTTTGATATGGGGGAGGTAGTAATTCAACATTTTGTAAAATATGGCAACTTTTTTGTGGACTTGATTTTCAAATGCAGTGTATCCTTGAACAACACAGGTTTAAGCTGCGTAGGCCCACTTATATGTGGGTCTTTTTCAACCAAATGCAGAATGAAACCTGCATATATGGAGGCCCAACTTTTCATATACCCAGGTTCTACAGGGCCCACAGTGGGGGCTTGACTATGCCAGGATTTTGCTAACAATAGGGGTCCTGGAACCCATCCCCTATAGTATATGTCCTATACATATACCATAGGACAACCGGACTATTTTTACAGTTTTAAGAAACGTAGATTTGCCAAGTCTATGAGCCTTTCCAGATCATTTGTACTATGCTTACATAGAAACCCTTCTTAGAGGGGGTCTAATATACAGGAAATACTTACATAGAATATTTTGCATATTAGGACCGGGCACAGTGGATGCCGCCTGTAATCTCAGCACTTTGGGAGGCTGAGACAGGTCGATCACCTGAGGTCAGGAGTTCAAGACCAGCCTGGCCAACATGGCGAGACCCTGTCTCTACTGAAAATACAAAACTTACCCAAGCATGGTGGCGGGTGCCTGAAATCCCAGCTACTTGGGAGGCTGAGATAGGAGAATCACTTGAACCCACGAGGCAGAGGTTGCAGTGAGCTGAGATTGTGCCACTGCACTCCAGCCTGGGTGACAGAGCAAGATTCCATCTAAAAAAAAAAAAAAATCCGCTTATTAGTTTCTCTTGCACAACTTCAAAATTGTTTTAAATGAACACATCTTTATGTCAGCAATATGCTACATTAAAACAATTAATATCCAAATATATAAACAAGTATATAGAAGAAACTTATTGTACTTAAAGGCACTTATTATCAAACACTGAAAAAAAAAGAACATCTCCAATCAATGGTGACAGCTACAACTGAGGACAAATTTTATTTCAGTAACATACATGTATCACTTTTCATCCTAACACTCATCTAGCAAAGTAGGGTTTTTTGGTTTATTTGTTTCTTTTTTGAGACAGGGTCTCTCTCTACCAACCAGGCAGGAGTGCAGTGGCACCATCACGGCTCATTATGGACCTCGGCCTCCCACGCTCTAGTGATCCTCACACCTCAGCATCCCAAGAAGCTGGAAATACAGGCATACGCCACCATGCCTGGTTAACTTTTGTATTTTTTGCACAGGCAGGGTTTTGCCCTGTTGCCCAGGCTGGTCTGAAACCTAAGCTCAAGAGGTCTGCCAGGTGTCAGCCTCCCAAAGTGCTCGGATTATGGGTGTGAACCACTGCACCAGGCCCTAAGTAGATGTTAAAATCTCTAGTTAAGACAAGAAACTGAGGCATCATGAAGATAAGGCTACAAGTTTAAGAACTGGGAGGGCTGGAAGCCCACAGATTCCTTAGATTTGAGCTCAGTGTACCAAACCAAGGGGGCAGGGAGTGCTGACTTAATGTTAGCTGGCAGGCTGGTGCAGGTTTGCAGCAGAGTTTTCAATGATTTATGGGAAATAGTAAGAACATGAAAGTTTTTTTTTTTTTTTTGAGACCGAGTCTCACTGTGTCACACAGGGTGGCGTGCAATGGTGCGATCTCAGCTTACCGCAACTTCGGCCTCCAGGGTTTCAGTGATTCTCCTGCCTCAGCCTCTGGAGTAGCTGGGATTACAGGTGTATGCCACCACGCTCAGATAATTTTGTATTTTTACTAGAGACGGGCTTTCAGCATGTTGGCCAGGCTGGTCTGAAAGTAAACTTTTCCATAGAGCTAAATGATTCCCCATTTAAAGATCTTTTATTCTGAGAGATTCTGTTCTTTCAAATTGTTTGAATGGAAATACCCTCTTGTTAAATGAAATGATGGTGATAGGAGATAGTGGTGTGTTACTCTTTTTATTAGCTGTACCTGGTAGAATTAAAAAATCAGCATTTCTATTGTAGCCTCCTAATTTGGGGAAAATATTTCTTTAGAAATCTAAAAGTCTGGAACTTCCCATCATTATGCCTCCCCAGAATAATAGAGGACTTTACTTAAAACACAGATGACCCTCAAGATTCTCTCATTAATCTCTACCTTATTCTGTTTGGGTTAAGACATTTAGGGATTGTGAAATGAGAATAAAGTGAGTTTAAGCAATCCAAAACCACGTGCTGACTCTGGATCCTCGAAGATTACTTTCTTCGGAATCTTTTTCATCTGTTAACTTTCCTTTGGGCTCAAACTGTCTTTTCCTAAAACAGTCACATTTGGAATAGTACTGCTACATGGCAATCACTATCATAATAAACTAACTTGAGGTCTCCAATAATCAGCTTTCATTTAAAGTCTCTTTCAGGTTGACAAAATAAAAACTTTCAATATTTTGTCTACCCACTTCCAAAAGAAAATGAGTCTATACATGTACAAATATATGTGATTATATATGTATATACACACATGTGATTTTGATCAGCCTATTTATAAACTACTTGAAAAACAAGTTGATTTGTAAATTCATTTATTAAATCATTAGTTTATAAACTACTTGATTTTTGCAAGTAGTTTATAAACAGGCTCATCAAATTGAACAAATTTCTTAAAATAATTTCACTGTGTAGATGGCAAATAAGTTATTTACTCTTCTTATTAGCATATCTTATTTTTACCCATCCTCCTTTAGCAAGCATCTAAGTTAAACTATTTTATGTCCACAGCTATACAACGAAACATCACTTTCAGTCACAACATATTAAATTCACATTGAAAACTATAAAGAGATCCAGTTACCTTTAGTCTTACATGTACTTATATATACTTTTAATACACTACTTGATGTTTTATGGTGCACAAACACAGAGCTCTTGCAGGATATATAACTATGAGAATACTTAGACTGTATGCTTATTAAATGGTTCGAAACTCTCTTTTTTAAAGAAAAGTTCATTTTTTTTTTTTTTTTTTTTTTGAGATGGAGTCTCACTCTTGTCGCCCAGGCTGGAGTGCAATGGCGCGATCTCGGCTCACTGCAACTTCTGCCTCCTGGGTTCAAAAGATTCTCCTGCCTTTTTTTTTTTTTTTTTTTTTTTTGAGACGGAGTCTCGCTCTGTCGCCCAGGCTGGAGTGCAGTGGCGCGATCTCGGCTCACTGCAAGCTCCGCCTCCTGGGTTCACGCCATTCTCCTGCCTCAGCCTCCCGAGTAGCTGGGACTACAGGCGCCCACAACCGCGCCCGGCTAATTTTTTGTATTTTTAGTAGAGACGGGGTTTCACCGTGGTCTCGATCTCCTGACCTTGTGATCCGCCCGCCTCGGCCTCCCAAAGTGCTGGGATTACAGGCGTGAGCCACCGCGCCCGGCGATTCTCCTGCCTTAGCCTACCGAGTAGCTGGGACTACAGACATGCACCACCACGCTCGGCTAATTTTTGTATTTTTTAGTAGAGATGGGGTTTCACTATGTTGGCCAGGCCTGTCTCAAACTCCTGACCTCGGTTGATCCGCCCGCCTCAGCCTCCCAGAGTGCTGGGATTGCAGCGTGAGCCACCGCGCCCAGCCAAGAAACGGCAATTTTAAGAACTTAAAATTCTTAAGGCCGGGCGCAGTGGCTCACCGTGGTAACCCCACACTTTGGGAGGCCGAGGCAGGCGGATCAACCGAGGTCAGGAGTTTGAGACCAGTCTGGCCAATATGGAGAAACCCCCTCTATACTAAAAATACAAAAATTAGCCTGGCATGATGGCGGGAGTCTGTAATCCCAGCTACTGGGGAGGCTGAGGCAGGAGAATCGCTTGAATCCGGAAGCCGGAGGTTGCAGCGAGCCAAGATCGCACCATTGCACTCCAGCCTGGGCAACAACAGCAAGACTCCGTCTCAAAAAATAAAACAACTTAAGCATACAGTAAAGTACTCTTTCCATGCCCCAATGTTAAAAGGTCCATTTATTATAGACTACTTGTTTCAAAAAAAAAATCGAAAATTGGTAAAAAATTCTGCTTAAATTCCATATTAAACTAGGATCAAAAGTTATTTTTAGCTCTTCTTGTTTCTTAAATACTTGAAATGTGCTGCTACTTGTTTTTCTTACATATTTATTCATTCAACTAACTTTGGGTGGAAGGTACTTACTAGTTTAAAAGTCCTTTCTGACAGTGGAAATAACAAAAATATTTGCATAAAATACACTCAATGGTTCTCAAAGAGTATCTGAGAGTCTAATCAGCCTATTAACCTTGGTCTGAATAACCAACAACAAATGTGAGCTTTTTGTCACATCTGTGTATTTTCCCCTGTAAACTGATACCTACATTTTAAATGCATTTTTAAAAAGTTTCATTTGGCCCTATGATAATTATTTCCCCTGTAAAAAGCTACATGATTTTTGTTTAAGAGCAAATGAGAAAGAGTATCTGGTCCATGAAAAAAGCTAAGTGGAAAGATCAGCCCCCTAAAGTTTGTAACCAATAACAAGACAAACTCCAATGCTACCTTGTTCATGTAGTCAACAATATGTGAGTCGAAATAAACTAGTGAGCTATACATTTCTGATACATACCAATTTACCAATCAACAGGAGGGGAAGAAATCGCTCAAATGTGACTGCTGTTAACAAACATCTGAATATCAGACATAGTCTCTATTAAAATCGTAACCTATCAATTTTGAAATCATTCCTTCGACTTTTGTTTTGTTTTTAATCACCCCATAAAAAAAAAAAAGCAGCCTCTTCCCGGGTTCACGCCATTCTCCTGCCTCAGCCTCCTGAGTAGCTGGGACTACAGGCGCCCGCCACGATTGCGCCACTGCACTCCAGCCTGGGCGACAGAGCGAGACTCTGTCTCAAAAAAAAAAAAAAAAAAAAAAAAGCAGCCTCTTTTAAAATGTAAATTCCCCCCTTTTTCAAAGTAACTTACCTAGGGAAATTTAATGCATTAAAATAAAACCTAACAGACAAACCAATTACAACATTAAAAAAAAAAAAAACCTAAAATGATCAGTAACACAAACCAATAGCTCCAGTTTAACAAAGCATGTGTTTTTAATCTGTTATGGGTATCCTATTATATTAATAAGCAACGATGTTTAAAAGTCATCCCAATGCCTAAAACACCGCCATAAACACAACATACTTGTCCTTTACTCCAATGAAGCTGAAACTAGACTCGAACTCAGACATTTCCCCCCTTCCTGGCACACTGAAATATACGAGGGGGAATCCAAGAAATCAGGCATGTTAAGTGCCGGTAACTTCTTCCAGAATAGGGTCAAATTCGTGTTTATCCGCAAATGTCACAGTCCCAGTAAGTCTGCAAATTCTCACCAGCGCTGGAGTACAAAGAGGCCTGACCACGGAAACACCTGACCCAGCATCACCAAGACAGTGGGAAACGCAACCCTCCTCGGGTCGGAGCCGGCCCCAGAGCATCGGCTGCAGCGACGGTGGGGACAAGAGGTGGCCGCTGGTCTCGCGGGTGCGGCGGACAGGGTCCCACACCCCCGGCCCGCCTCCCGAGAACCAAGAAACCTGTCAAGCCGGCCGAGACCCACCCTCCGCAGCCCCCTCGCGCTCCCGCCCAGCCCGGTCCCAGCCCGCCCGACCGCTCCCCGTCTGCCCCGGCCTCCCGGCTGCACTCTGCCACCTCATTCCTCCCCGGCTGCCTCGCGGCACCGCCACCTCCTCCCCGCGACCTGGGCTCGGGTGGCCCCCGCCCGGCCCGACCACGCCAGTCCTCCCGCGGCCTCCAGTCCCGAGCTCCAGCCGCGCGCTCCCCGGCCTCGGCCTCCGCGCTCGCCCCGCTCGGCCGCTCCCGGCCCCACTCCCCAACGCCGGCTACCTGGAGGCAAGCGCAGCACTTCATCCAGGTCCCAGGTCGCAGACGGCCCGTGGTCCCGCTTCTTCTCCAGCTCCACATGGTAGGCGCAGATGGAGAGCAGGATCCCGGCGGCGGCGCACACTGCATGTCGGTTACTCTCTCCCACCGCTGCACAGACACTCTCAGCAGGACGGGCGCCGCCACCTTCCTCCCTCCGCCGCTGCAGCCGACGCTGCCTCCCTCCGCCTCCCTCCGCCTCCATCTCAGACCGTCTGGGTCCCACACAGCCGCCACCGCAACAGCCACCGCAACAGCCGCCGCCGCAGCCGCGCCCCATTGGCTCGGTCGCCCGCTCCAGCCCCGCCCCGACAGGCGTGCGGCCCAACCGCCCTGAACCGAGTGAGGCCCGCGGGGCGGGGAAGGCGAGCGCTGGCGCGGAGGGAGGGGGCGGAGCACGCAACGGCCGGGACGCCGGATGGCCGGCAGAGACTGAGGACGCCGGGCAAGGCGCGCTCCAGGCTTGGGGCCCGGGGAGGGGTGGGACCCGGGAGGGAGAGGGGCGGGGCGGGGAGGGGCGGGGCTGGGCGAGGCCGGGCGGCTGGCGCCGGAGGGACTTAGGGGACCGGTGCAAGGAACACATTGCAAGGATGCTACTGTGGGTGACTGGGCGAGGCCTCGGCCCCTCCCTCCGAATTCCCATCCTTTTTCCCTTTTTCGTCGTTATCACTTGATATTTCTGACCCAATCCAAATCAACCCTGGCCAATGCTCGGAACTTTAGAGCCACACTCCTATGACCTCATCTTCCCACTACCACCTGTAGGCACTTTGTGTTCAACCTGCGCGAAACTTTTTTTTTAATGTGCAAAACTATGTTCTAAATTAAAAAACTGTTTTTATAAAATGATTTATGGGCCGGGTGCGGTGGCTCACAGCCTGTAATCCCAACGCTTTAGGAGGCCAGGCAGGTGGCTCACTTGAGGTCAGGAGTTCAAGACCAGCCTGGTCTACATAGTGAAACCCCATCTCTAATAAAAATACAATACAATACAATAAAATAAAATAGCCGAGTGTATTGCTGAGCGCCTGTAATCCTAGCTACTCGGGAGGCTGAGGCATGAGAATTGCTGCAACCCAGGAGGCAGAGGTTGCAGTGAGCTGAGATCGTGCCACTGCACTCCAGTCTGGGTGATAGAGTGAAAGACTCAACAACAACAACAAAAACTTACGAATGCCTTGCTTCTCTGTAATCTGAATTTGAGGTGGTTTGCCATAATTCAAATCATATAGAAAAATATAAAGATGAGCTAATACAATCAGGACAAAGAAAACCAAAAGTCAGAATAAAATGAAAGGCCAGGAATAAGAACACAGATAAGCAGGCTATAGGGGCTTACAAAATTATTAAAATTGCGTCGTAAATTTGGCTCTGAGCTTCCTGGTGGCCAAAACTAAAAGGGAAACAAATGTATATGCTTTCTCACTGTCTTCAAGAAGAAACACAGTGTTCTTGGAGATTTTCAGTGTTTCCCTGGTTGCAGCTTTCAATTTTTCAGGGGCTTTATATAGTGATTTTGAGTAATAAGCAATATCCTTGTAATCGTTATCTCTTGTTGGGTAAAAATTGCCCCCAATTCAGCAGCTTAATAAACAATAACCTTTTTTTTTTTTCTCACAGTTTCCATGGGCTAGGAATCTGGGTGAGGTTAGCTGTGTCCTCTGGCTCAGGCTCTCACCAGGATACCATCGAGCTGTCATCCAGGACTGCAGCTCTCTCAAGGCTTCAGAATCCTCTTTCAAACCCCCTTCCGCGGCTGCTGGCAGGCCTCAGGTCCTCTCTGGCTGTGGGCTGGAGACATCCAGTGTTTCACCATGTTGTCCAGGCTGGACTTGAACTCCTGACCTCAGGTGATTCACCCGCCTTGGCATCCCAAAGTCCTGGAATTACAGGCATGAGCCACCGTGCCCGGTTTTTTTCGTTTGATTATTTTGTTTTTTGTTTTTAGCTATAAGGTCTAGTTCTGTCCCTCAGGCTGGAGTGCAGTGGTGCAACCATGGCTCACTGCAGCCTCTATCTCCTGGGCTCAAGTGATTCTCCCCCCTCAGCCTCCTGAGAGCTGGCACTACAGGCACATGCCACCACATCTGATGAAGTTATACTCTTGCTATCCAGGCTGGAGTGAAATAGCCTGATCTCAGCCCACTACAAATTCTCCCTCCCAGGTTCAAGCAATTCTCCTGTCTCAGCCTCCCGAGTAGCTGGGACTACAAGCATTCGCCACCACACTGGCTGATTTTTGTATTTTAAGTAGGGATGGGGTTTCACAATGTTGGCCCTATTCGTCTTGAACTCCAGACCTCAGGTGATCCACCAGCCTCAACCTCCCAAAGTGCTGGGATTACAGGCATGAGCCACTGCACCTGGCACACCTGGTTGAGTTTTTATTTATTTTTTTAGTTTTTTAGTTTTTGAGACGGAGTCTGGCTCTGTCGCCCGGGCTGGAGTGCAGTGGCCGGATCTCAGCTCACTGCAAGCTCCGCCTCCCGGGTTTACGCCATTCTCCTGCCTCAGCCTCCCGAGTAGCTGGGACTACAGGTGCCCGCCACCTCGCCCAGCTAGTTTTTTGTATTTTTTAGTAGAGACGGGGTTTCACCGTGTTAGCCAGGATGGTCTCGATCTTCTGACCTCATGATCCGCCCGTCTCGGCCTCCCAAAGTGCTAGGATTACAGGCTTGAGCCACCGTGCCCGGCCTCTGGTTCAGTTTTTAAATGTTATTTTTGCAGAGACAGGGTTCTCTGTACCTTGCCCAGGCTGGTCTCAAAATGCTACCCTCACATGATCCTCCCCCTTCAGCCTCCCAAAATGCTGGAATTCGAGGCATGAATCACTGTGCCCAACCTCATTCTCTTTCAATTAGCTCAGTTTCAATTTCTTCTTACAGAAATACCATCAAATAGAAAATGTCAGTGTTAAGCAGGATTTCCATGTAAAGGTGGCAAATCACAAAATCTTCCTTCCTTGATACTTATTCATTCTTTTTTTGTTCTTTTTATTTGTTTATTTTTTGAGATGGAGTCTCACACTGTCACCCAGGCTGGAGTGTAGTTGCACAATCTTAGCTCACTGCAATATCCACCTCCCAGATTCAAGTGGTTCTCCTGCCTCAGCCTCCCCAGTAGCTGGGATTACAGGTGTGCACCACCATGCCCAGCTAATTTTTGTATTTTTAGTAGAGACGAGGTTTCACCATGTTGGCCAGGCTGGTCTCGAACTCCTAACCCAAGGTGATCCCCCTGCTTCGGCCTCTCAAAGTGCTGACATTACAGGCATGAGCCACTACAGCCGGCCCCTTGATACTTATTCATTCTAATGACATTTATTGTGTGCCTACTATGTACCAAGTACTGTATTAGGTTCTGAGAATGAATAAGATGGGACTCCTGCCGCAGGGAGCCTCTGTTCTGATTTGGTGTGAGTTTGGCAGGAGGACATACAGACAAGCAATTCAATAAATAGTGAGCTGATTTTTGGGTGTGATATCTGCTTTGGGAGAACCCGGCAGGAGGAGGCAATGAAAAGGAGGATGATTCCCCCTCCACAGGATGAGGGAGGATTTCTCTGCCAAGGTGATGTGGGAGCTGAGGTCTGAAATATGAGAAAAATCCAGCTTCAGCAGGAGGTATGGGAAGTCCATTTTGGGCAGGGGAGAGCATGTGCAAAGGTCCTGAAGAGAGAAACCACTTGGCATTTACAGGAGCAGAAAAGCAGCCCAGATGCCTGCTGCACAATAAGCAAGAGGAAAAGAATAGAGGGTGGCAGGCAGGGTCAGATCATGCTAGGATTGGTTTGCTTTTTTTTTTTTTTTTTTTTTTTGAGACGGAGTCTAGCTCTGTCGCCCAGACTGGAGTGCAGTGGCGCGATCTCGGCTCACTGCAAGCTCCGCCTCCCGGGTTCACGCCATTCTCCTGCCTCAGCCTCCCGAGTAGCTGGGACTACAGGCGCCCGCCACCACGCCCGGCTAATTTCTTTTTGTATTTTTAGTAGAGACGGGGTTTCACCATGTTAGCCAGGATGGTCTCGATCTCCTGACCTCGTGATCCGCCTGCCTCGGCCTCCCAAAGTGCTGGGATTACAGGCTTGAGCCACCGCGCCCGGCCATTGGTTTGCTTTTTTAAGAGACATGGTCTCGCTCTGTCACCCAGGCTGGAGTGCAGTGGGGCAATCATAGCTCACTTCAGCCTCAACCACCTGGGTTCAAGGGATCCTGTTGTCTCAGCCTCCCAAGGAGCTGGAACTACTGGCATGAGCCCCACTATGCCTGGCTAAGTTTTTTATTATTAGAGACAGGAGTCTTGTTATGTTGCCTAGGTGGGTCTCGGTCTCAGACTCCCAGACTCAAGTGATCCTCCCATCCTCGCCTCAAAAAACACTGGCATTACAGGTGGATGCCCCACATCTGGCCAAGATAGGGAGTTATAAATGCTTTACTTTTAATTTTTGTGGGTACTTAGTAGGTATATATATTTATGGGGTGCATGAGATGTTTCGATACAGGCATGTAATGTGTAATAATCACAGGAGGGTTACTGGGATACCCATCACCTTAAGCGTTTATCCTTTCTTTGCTTTACAAACAATCCAATTATGCTCTTATCACTTTTTTGCTTTGTTTTGTTTGTTTTGTTTTGAGATGGAGTCTATCTCTGTCACCTGGGTTGGAGTGCAGTGGTGTGATCTTGGCTCACTGCAACCTCCACCCCCCTCCCCCAGGTTCAAGCGATTCTCCTGCCTCAGCCTCCTGCATAGCTGGGACTACAGGTGTGTGCCATCACACTTGGCCAATTTTTGTATTTTTAGTGGAGACTGGGTTTTGCCATGTTGGTCACGCTGGTCTCGAACTCCTGATCTCAGGTGATCCACCTGCCTTGGCCTCCCAAAGTGCTGGGATCACAAACATAAGCCACCACATCTGACCTCTTTTAGCTATTTTTAAATATGCAATAAATTATTGTTTACTACAGTCACCTTGTTGCACTACCAAATACTACATCTTATTCATTCTAACTGTATTTTTGTACCCATTAATTATTCCTGTGCACCCCCTCCAGCCCACTACCCTTCCCAGACTCTGGTAATCATCATTCTACTCTCTATTTTTGTGTTCAATTGTTTTAATTTTTAGCACCCACAAATGACTGGGAACATGCAAAATTTGCATTTCTGTGTCTGGCTTATTTTAGTTAACATAATGATCTTCAGTTCTACCGACGTTGTTGCAAATAACAGGATTCTTTTCTTTCTCATGGCTGAATAATACTCCATTGTGTGTATGTAACACATCTTCTCTATCCATTCACCTGTTAATGGACACTTAGATTGCTTCCAATCTTGGCTATTGTGAATAGTGTTGCAATAAATACAGAAATGCAGATATTTCTTCAATACACTGATTTTCTTTCTTTGGGATATATACTTAGCAGTAGGATTACTGGATGATAAAGTAGCTCTACTTTTAGCTTTTTGAGGACCCTCCAAACCGTTCTCCGTAGTGGTTGTACTAATGTACATTCCCACCAACAGTGTACCAGGGTTCCCTTTTCTCCACATCCTCAATAGAATTTGTTATTGCCTGTCTTTTGGATATAAACCATTTTAACTGGGGTGGGATGATAGCTCATTGTAGTTTTGATTTCTGTTTCTCTGATGATCAATGATGTTGAGCACATTTTCAAATACCCATTTGTCATTTGTATGTCTTCTTTTGAGAAATGTCTATTCTGATCTTTTGTTCATTTTAAAGTCAGATTATTAGATTTTTTTTCCTATTGAGAGAGAGAGAAAAAATGAAAGAAAGAAAGAAAAGAAAGAAGGAAGGAAGGAAAAGGAAAGAAGGAGAAAGAAAGAAAGAAAGAAAGAAAAAGAAAGAAAGAAAGAAAAGATTGTGTGCAGAGATAGAGAAGTACATAGTAATCAAAGGGCAAACCGTATACCTGGAAAAACTAGTACAGAATGACTGGCCTGGAGCCAACCTTGGCTAAACTATTGAATTTCAATGATAATGAAAGTACTCCACTGGTCTTTGGGCAGGAAAACATAAGTATATGTGGGAAGAACCTCCAGCCAGCCTCAGAGCTTCCCATAACCCCAGCCAAAGCTAGATGACAATAAAGTCAGAAGTTAAAGGAAAAACTGAAGAAAAGGAAAATGAATCAAGAATATTCTCCCAGGCCAGGCGCGATGGCTGAACGCCTGCAATCCCAGCACTTTGGGAGGCCGAGGCGGGCAGATCACCTGAGGTCAGGAGTTCGAGACCAGCCTGGCCAACATGGTGAAACCCCATCTCTACTAAAAAACAAAAATTTCCAAGCATGGTAGCGTGCACCTGTAATCCCAGCTACTCAGGAGGCTGAGGCAGGAGAATCGCTTGAACCCGGGAGGCGGAGGTTGCACTGAGACGAGATCGCACCACTGCACTCCAGCCTGGGCGACAGAGCAAGATTCTGTCTCAAAAAAATAAATAAATTATCAAAATAAAAAGAAATAGCTATCCAAGTATAAATGCATTAAACAGAATCTCTCAAACATGCACCAATTCAAAAAATACAGCAGCTGTAGGTGAAAATAGAAACTGCAGATTAAAAAGAATCATGATACTTTTATTATCTTTTTTCATAATTTTAATGAATGTTGAATAAAAAGATATCACTTTCACATAGGCATTTATCTGAAGTTCAGAAATTCTCCCACTTTACTTTAGTTTCTTCTGTTATGCCTAGACCGTTTATTCCTTGAAGAAGACCACCAGAGTCCAGAGTCAAAGCTAAGCAACTAGCCGGGCGAAGTGGCAGGCGCCTGTAGTCCCAGCTACTTGGGAGGCTGAGGCAGGAGAATGGCGTGAACCCGGGAGGCGGAGCTTGCAGTGAGCTGAGATCCGGCCACTGCACTCCAGCCTGGGCGACAGAGCATGACTCCGTCTCAAAAAAAAAAAAAAAAAGAAAAGCTAAGCAGCAAGGATCTTTATTACAGGTTGGAACTCTCCCTCGCTCGTGAAACGAGATGGGCAGGAGAGCTCCTCCACTCAGCTCCGAACAATGTTATATAGTCTAAGAAAAGTGGGCATAGAGTTATTATACAAATCAGATATATGATTGGCTAGTGTTTGAACAAGGCGATTTGGCTAACTATGATTGGTTCTTGCCATTTCTGATATTTTGGTTCATACTTTGAGGCGGGAGAGCAGGTTTATGGCAGCAAGAGTTTATCTTACTTAAACACGTCTTGTGACCTTGCCTCAGAACTTACAAAATCTCTGGTATGTGCAAAACAAAATCTCTGGTACGTGCAGAAAACTAGGTACTCACAGAACTTACGAAATCTCTGGTATGTGCAAAGATTAGAGAGCAGAACAAGGGTGTAGCGGGTGGGGGGCAGGTACACATCTATCTTTGTGTCCTTTCATTCCCCCCTTCTCATAAGTAACTGGATGTCTAATCTTGGATTTCCAGAGTCTTATAATATAGCCTCACTTTCTGGGTGCAGGAGAGGCTGGTTGGGCAATCTGGAACTTAGTGAAATTGAGGTAAACTATAGTATTACACCTTGAGGGGGGGCAGTCTGCGCTAGCTAGCAGTTTACCTGCTTGGGGGGTTTCCCCGGGGTGAGTTTTGTTCTTATAGAGCTAGAACTTCTAGACATAGGGATTAGACGGCACAGCAGTGAGGAGAGTCAGATGCATAAGGCATAAAAGCATAGGTAAGCTAGACATGGTTACGGCTATGGGGATGACGGCACAGGGTTAGCTTTAAGGGATTGTTCTTAGCTTTGTCTACAGTCTATGTAACCGGTGCTCTAGACGGCTCGAGAAGGTCGGATGTTGGGTCTACTGGTTTGACGTGTGTGTAGTGGATCTACGAAGCAATGCCTTCTACTTTGAGAGCGGTGGGAGTAGTCAGGAGTACTTGCAGTGGTCCTTTCCACCTGGGTTGAAGAGTTTCTTGCCGGTGGCGCTTGACTAGGACCTAGTCTCCCGGCTGGAACGGATGAGGCGTCGGCGGAGGTCCTGCCTCGTACAGTTCTCGTAGTCTGGGCCAAATTTCCTGGTGAATTTTCTGTAAGGCTTGTAAGGAGAACAGGAGCTTAGAGACATTTTCAGTTTCAGGTTTGAGTAAGTCATCTTTTAGACTGGGGACTAGGGGTGGGGGTCTGCCATACATGATTTCATATGGTGTGAGGCCTAGTCTGTAAGGGATATTTCGGGCCTGGAACAGAGTGTAGGGGAGAAGTACTACCTAATTAGCGCCAGTCTCCATGGTCAATTTAGTTAAGGTCTCCTTCAGAGTCCGATTCATCCTTTCTACCTGTCCTGAGCTTTGGGGCCTATAAGCACAATGTAATTTCTAATTTGCCTTTAGAATGGAAGCTAAATCCTGACTTACCTTAGCAACGAAGGCTGGTCTATTGTCTGACCTTATTTGGACGGGAAAGCCATACCTGGGGAGGATTTCTTCTAAAATTTTCTTTGCTACAACCTGAGCAGTTTCTCTCTTAGTTGGGAACGCTTCTGTCCATCTTGAAAAAGTATCTACAAAGACAAGTAAGTACTGATACCTATATTTTCCAGGCTTTATCTCAGTAAAGTCTATTTCCTAATAGATACCAGGCCTAGTTCTTCTATACTTAATTCTTGCGGTGGTCTGGGTTTGGGGGCAAGCGTTGTTTAGTTGGCAGGCTTTGCAATTTGTTGTGACATCGCTGGCCAGTTCAGCTATGCGCCTGATTCTAAACTTGGCGTGCCTGATTAAGTCTATCATTCGCCAGGCACCTAGGTGGGTTATCCGGTGGATATGTTCTAACACCTGCCGTCTTAATTTTTCTGGTAGGATGGTTTGGTCATTTATATCAGTCCACCACCTATTTTTAACCTGTTTTAGGGGAAGCGTGTTCATTTATTCGCGATCCTGTCGGTATAGTCGGGAAAACATGGCAAATTTCGCGGGCCAGGATCGGGGAGCTGGAGCGCGAGGAGCTGACTGGGAGCTTTTGCTATGCTCCTTGCGGTTTGGTCGGCTAAGAAGTTGCCTCGAGCAATTGGCGTAGTTGGTTTCTGATGCCTAGGGCAATGTACGATAGCCAATTTCTTTGGTTTCTACAAAGCAGTTAATAGAGCTAGGATCTCTTGCTTGTTTTTTATTTCTTTGCCTTCGGCTGTTAATAGTCCTCTTTCTCTATAGATGGCCTTATGTATGTGCGCAGTAGCGAAAGCATAGCGGCTATCCGTGTATACTGTTAGTTTTTTCTCTGCCTTTAGGGTGAGGGCCTGTGTAAGGGCTATCAGTTCGGCTCTTTGGGCCGATGTCCCTGGAGGCAAGGGTTCTGCCTAGATTACTTCAGTCTCTGACGTTACAGCTGCTCCTGCATACCGCTGGCCTTGGTGGACGTAGCTGCTGCCATCAGTGAACTAGGTGAGTTCTGTGTCGGGGAGTGGATGATCTTGCAGGTCTTCCTGCACCTCATGCACCTGAGCCAGTATCTCAGTGCACTTATGGGACGGGGCGTCCAAGTCTGGATTTGGCAGCAGTGAAGCAGGGTTTAAAGAGGTTGGGGGCAGAAAAGTTATTCTGAGGGGGTTTAACAGCAGTCTTTGATAGTGGGTGAGCCGGGCGTTACTCATCTATCGGTCCGGCGGCTGCTGGAGGACGCCTTTAATGGCATGCGGGGTTATAACGCACAACTCTTGCCTTATGATAAGTTTATCAGCGTCTCGGACCATTAGGGCGGTTGCCGCGATTATCCGGAGGCAGGGTGGCCAGCCAGCAGCCACTGAATCTAATTTTTTTGACAAATAGGCAACTGGCCTCTGCCAGGGGCCTAGGTACTGTGTTAACACGGCTTTTGCAACACCTTTACTTTCATCCACGTATAAGTGGAAGGGCTTGGAGACATCAGGGAGCCTCAGCGCGGGGGCTGATAACAAGGCAGTTTTGATTTGCTGAAAGGCCAGCTCAGCCTCTTCCGTCCAATTGAAGGGCTGCCGTTCCTTTGTTGCCTGGTATAGGGGCTTGGCTAACTCAGCAAATCCGGGTATCTATAACTTACAGAACCTTGCCGACCTCAGGAATTCTCTCACTTGCCGTGTTGACTGGGGTCTAGGGATGCGTAGGACTGTTTCTTTTCGGGCTTTGGTTAGCCAGCGTTGCCCCCCTTTTAATAGGTACCTCAGATAAGTTACCTCCGACTTGCAGATCTGAGCCTTCGTTGCTGAGGCTCGGTAGCCTAGCTCCCCCAGAGTCTTCAGGAGGTCTTCAGTCCTTTGAACACAAATTTCCAGGGACCTGGCCGCTATTAAGAGATCATTAACATATTGCAAAAGAGTTATTTCAGGGTGTTGCCGCCGGTACTCACCTAGATCTTCATGAAGGGCTTCATCGAACAGGGTTGGCGAGTTCTTGAACCCTTGTGGCAGTCTGGTCCATGTTAGCTGACCGTTGATGCCCCTCTCAGGATCCGTCCATTGAATTGCAAAGAGTTCTTGACTTTTGGGAGCCAGAGGAAGGCTGAAGAAAGCGTCTTTTAGATCAAGAACGGTATACCACTGTTTTTTGGGATGTAAGGCACTCAGAAGGGTGTATGGATTGGGCACAGTGGGATGTATGTCTATGACCTTTTTATTAACTTCTCTTAAATCTTGTACTGGCCTGTAGTCCGTACTGTTGGGTTTACGAACAGGTAACAGTGGAGTATTCCAGGATGAGTGGCAAGCCTGTAGGACTCCTTGGTCTAGGAGTCGGCGGATATGGGGCGTAATTCCTTCTCTTGCCTCCAGGGGCATAGGATATTGCCGAACCTGAACGGGGTCCGTCCCTGGCTTAACTTCCACAAATATGGCAGGTCGATGTTTAGCTAGCCTTAAGCCTTTAGTTTCTGCCTACGCTTCAGGGAAGCGCTGGAGCCAAGAGTCAATTCCTTGATCGGGGGGCTTTTGCTCTTGATGGAGTCGGTACTCATCTTCTAAGGTGACAGTCAGGATAGATATTGGCCTGTTTTGGGAATCAGTTATCTTGGGCCTTTCTGGCTCAAAGTGGATTTGGGCCCCCATCTTTGTCAGCAAGTCCTTCCTTAGTAGAGGGCAGGGGCTCTCTGGGATAACTAGGAAGGAATGGGAGACTTTTCCTGTTCTTAAGTCTACAGTCTTCTGGGTTGTCCAGGGGTATTTTTTGATGCCTGTGGCCCTGTGCACCTAGGATGTTTTCTTAGACATTTTTCCAATTGGTTTGGTTAGGACTGAGCGTTCCGCCTTAGTATCGACCAAGAAGCGAACTGGGGACCCCTCCACTTGCAAAGTTACCCTGGGTTCGGGGAGGGGGTCTGAACCCCGTCCTCCTTAGTCAGAGTCCTGGGTAATGAGTACGGAGGTAGGGTTAGCTGGTCTCCGTTTCTTTGGGCAGTCTTTAATCTAGTGGCCACGTTCCTTGCAATAAGCACACTGATCTTTTTCTAATCCTTGCCTAGGGCCTTGCTTTTTCTGCTTTCTGTTTTGGCCATTTCTTGCCTGGGGGAAAGCTGCTACTAAGACTGGTCATTTCTTTGGTTGCCTTGAACTGTTTTTCTTCTGGAGTATCCTTATTATTATAAACTCGCTGGGCCATCTGAAGGAGGTCCTGAATCTGCTTTCCTTCTAAACTTTCTAATTTCTGGAGTTTTCTTTTAATATCTGGTGTTGCCTGGTTTACAAAGGACATTACTACCGCTGCCTGATTTTCCGGTGCTTCCGGGTCTATAGGGGTAAACTGTCTGAAGGCTTCCATTAATCTCTCTAAATACACAGTGGGGCTTTCTGTCTTACTTTGTAACACAGAATATACTTTAGCCAAATTGGTGGGCTTGCGAGCTGCAGCCCGGAGACCCGCCATTAGAGTCTGGCGATAAATGAGCAGTCGTCCCCTACCTTCTGCCGTGTTGTAGTCCTATCTGGGCCGGGTCAAAGGGAAAGCCGCATTAATGAGGTCAGGATTTGCAGTTGGCTGGCCGTCATCTCCTGGAACCAGTTTTCTGGCCTCAACTTGGATTCTTTCCTGCTCCTCCGTTGTGAACAGGATTCGGAGGAGCTGTTGACAGTCATCCCAGGTCAGCTGGTGAGTAAACATGACACTGTCTAACAACGAGGTTAGATCTTTGGGATTATCTGAGAACCGAGCATTTTGGGACTTCTAATTGTATAAATCACTGGTGGAAAAAGGCCAATACATGAGACGGGAGAGCCCGGTATCATCGAGTGATCTTATTTCTCTGAGAGGCAGGGCTACAGTGGAGTCAGGGAGTCGGGAAGCTTGGTCCCGCTGTACGCGGCCTCGCGTTCGGCCGGCCAGCCCCCTTGGGTTACTTTCGCTCTCGGCTGCTTCCGCTTCTCGGTTTCCTTCTACGGAAGCACCACCTTGGGGGACTGGGTCCTGCGGGATAAGGTGCGGATATGGTGGGGGAAATGTGGGTTCTAACGTTAGGGGGTCCTGGCTGTCCGGCAGCACAGGGGCCGAGGGAGCAGAGGGAGTCTTTTGTCTTGTAGGTCGCGTTACTAGGACTTTGCAGGGCTCAGGGATGAATGGAGTTATCCAGGGTGGTGGGTTTTCCACAAGATCCTGCCACACTAGAATATAAGGAATTTGATCAGGATGTCCTGACTGCCCTGGCAGGAAAATCTTAGTTTTTACCTTAGTAATAATAGAGAGACAGAAAGTTCCTTCGGAGGGCCACCTTACGCCGAAAGAGGGCCACTCCGAACGGCAGAAAGTAACTAGCTTTCCTTTCTTTAGTTCTACGCTTAAGTTACGCCCCCGAGCCTTCACATCTTTAAAATTGGTAACAAGGAGTGAGAGCGGCGTGCTCTGGTTGTTGCCTATCTTTGGACTGCTCTTACAAAGAGAAGGGGGGACGAAAATGAGTGTGAAGCAGAGGGGAGTATCCGACAGGTCTGGTCCTGGAAGGGGAAGAAAAGGTTTTATGTTTCGTTTTGGGCTTACACTTAACACTTAACAATAACGGACAGACAGTAATAACGATGAGCATTCGCGAGCGCGTGTCGGACTTCCGACCTGAGTCAGACGGGGCAACTAAGGATGGAGGCCCCCAGATGGGCACTGGGGAACGTCTCCTACCAGTCCTGAGTGGCTGTCTTCTAGCGCGTCCGCCAAGACCGTGCCACTTACAGAACAGACCAATACAGATTACAGATTACGGATTTCGCGAAATTTCAGGGAGACAGACAGAGACAAAGACAGAGACAGTGACAAAGCCGGCTTACTTACAGATTAAGATCCGTTGACTTGGGGGTCTGGTGGGCTTGGGGGAAATCCCGGACGAGCCCCCATTTGTTATGCCTAGACTGTTTATTCCCTGAAGAAGACCACCAGAGTCCAGAGTCAAAGCTAAGCAGCAAGGATCTTTATTACAGGTTCGAACCTGGAACTCTCCCTCGCTCGTGAAACGAGACGGGCAGGAGAGCTCCCCCACTCAGCTCCGAACAATGTTATATAGTCTAAGAAAAGTGGGCATAGAGTTATTATACAAATCAGATATATGATTGGCTAGTGTTTGAACAAGGCGATTTGGCTATGATTGGTTCTTGCCATTTCTGATATTTTGGTTCAAACTTTGAGGCGGGAGAGCAGGTTTATGGCAGCAAGAGTTTATCTTACTTAAACACGTCTTGTGACCTTGCCTCAGAACTTACAAAATCTCTGGTATGTGCAAAACAAAATCTCTGGTACGTGCAGAAAACCAGGTACTCACAGAACTTACGAAATCTCTGGTATGTGCAAAGATTAGAGAGCAGAACAAGGGTGTAGCGGGTGGAGGGCGGGTACACATCTATCTTTGTGTCCTTTCACTTCAGCTTCTGTTGTATCAAGCAAAATGAAAGTTATATATATTTGAACTAAAACACATATAAAATACGTAAAGCTGATTGTGTTTTTTTAGAGTGTCACTCTGTTGCCAGGCTGGAGTGTAGTGGCGTGATCTCGGCTCAGTCTAACCTACGCCTCCCAGGTTCAAGCGATTCTCCTGCCTCACCCTCCCAAGAAGATGGGATTACAGGCACCCATCACCATGCTCAGCTAATTTTTGTATTTTTAGTAGAGACAGTGTTTCACTATGTTGGCCAGGATTATCTCTAACTCCGGACCTCATTATCTGCCCGCTTTGGCCTCCCAAAGTGCTGGGATTACAGGCCTGAGCCACCACACCAGGCAGTTATTTTTAATGCATTAATATATCAACTTACCTAACTACCTATTTGCAAAAAAAGGGGTATAAATTATCAACTTTTTTTTTTTTCCGAGACAGAGTCTGTCTCTGTTGCCCAGGCCGGAGTGGAATGGTGTAATCTTGACTCACTGCAACCTCTGCCTCCAAGGGTCAAGTGATCCTTGTGCCTCAGCCAGGCATGCGCTATCAGGCCTGGCAATATCACTTAATGTTGAGTTATTTATTGCTGGCTGAAAATTTCATGATTTATTACTGGCTTCTTTGTACTTTTCTTTTTTCTCTCTTTCTTCTGTCTCTCTCTCCCCCTCCCTCTCTCTGACAGGGTCTCACTCTGTGACCCAGGCTGTAGTCTCAAACTCCTGGGTTCTAGTGATCCACCTGCCTCAGCCTCCCGAGTACCTGAGACTACAGGTGCATATTATAACTGTGTTTTAATTTTTTATAGAGATGAGATCTTGCTATGTTCCTCATGCTGGTCTCATACTCCTGGCCTTGAGCAATTCTTCTACCCTGCCTTTCAAAAGTGCTGGGATGACAGGTGTAAGGTATAGCACCCGGCCTGCTTTGTACTTTTCTATAGGACTTAGATTTTATATAATAACTACAAACAATTTTTACAAAAGCAGTAGTCATTCTAAACTTTTTAAAATTAAGCAGTGATTAAGAATGAGCTACAGAAAGTAATATTAATTCAGCACCTATTATATACTAGATATTTTGCATATAGCAAATCACGTAGTCCACGTATCAAGGAAGGAATTATAATCTTTATTTTCCAGGAGACAAAACTGTGGATTACAAGCCTTTGTTCATTCTAGAGTTACACAGCTGCTGCCAAAACAAGTGCCCTCTTCCCAGAAGCCTGCTCCCTGCTGGTTTTATCAAATTCTACCCCCCACTTCCTCAGCCACATCTGTGAGCAAGAATGTTCACACACACACATTTCTGCTATATTCCATCTGCCTAGGCCAGGAGCTTGTCATGACAAACCAAATGCAATACCTGTTTCCTGACCAAACCTGTTATTCAGTATCTCTGTGATTTGAGAAATGGTTTGATTTCATTCTGACAAGGATCACAATGAGGTCTTAAAATAAGTTAGAATTACAAATCATCCTAGTCTATGTGAAAGGGTGTGATTTTCAGATATACCCAGCCCTTTGAGATGCTCTGCTGGAAGGTGGTTGAGGTGCAAAGTACTATTGACTCACGGTCATCTTGGTCCATTGTCATTAATAACGATAGTTTGTACTTCTTTCGTGTTGGTGCTAAAGGTGGTTTCAAAACCAGGAAGAAGCTTATCAATTTCTAGGTATTCAAATATCTATTTCACATTGTATATGTGTGTGTGTGTATGCTATGAAAATATATACACACATATATTAACATATGAATACATACACACACATATTTATGTATTTACATTATACTAAAAAAAAGTAATTTTTTTTTTTTTTGAGATAGAGTCTCACTCTGTCACCCAGGCTGGAGTGCAGTGGCATAATCTCAGCTCACTGCCACCTCCTCCTCCCAGACTCAAGCAATTCTCCTGCCTCACCCTCTGGAGTAGCTGGGATTATAGGTACCTGCCACCACACCTGGCTAACTTTTGGTAAAGATGGGGTTTCACTACCTTGGACAGGCTTGTCTTGAACTCCTGACCTCGTAATCCACACACCTCATCCTCCTAAGGTGCTGGGATTATAGGCGTGAGTCACTGTGCTGGCATAAAGTAAATTCTTAATGATCCATGAAAAGAAAATGGTAGGCCAGGAGTGGTGGCTCCCACCTGTGGTCCCAGCACTGCAAGAGGCTGAGAGGGGAGGATCGCTTGAGTCCAGGAGTTTGAAACCAGCCTGGGAAACATAGTGAGACCCCCTCTCTACAAGAAATATAAAAATTACCTGGCTATGGCAGCTCGAACCTGGGATCCCAGCTACTCAGCTGGCTGGAGGGGGGGAGGATCACTTAAGCCAAGAAAGAAGAGGTTGTGGTGAGCCAGGATTATACCACTGCACTCCATCCTGAAGGAAAAGTGGTACTTTGCCTCAAAGAAAGGGAAAAAATTGGTATCCATGAAAAATTTAAACTATCTATATCTACATAAATCTATATAGAAATAGTATATTAATTAAAAAGCAAACTCTTAATAGTTCATGACAAACAAATAGCAAGCCAGGTATGGTAGTTTATGCTTGTAATCTCAGCACTTTGGGAGGCTCAGGCAAAAGGATTGCTGGTGTCCAAAAGTCTGGGAACAGCCTAAGCAACATTCTGAGAACCAACATCTCAGAAAAAGTCAGAAATTAGCCAGGCATGGTGGCATGTGCCTGTAGTATCAGCTACTCAAGATGCTGAGTTGGGAGAATTACTTCAGGCCAAAAGGCCAAGGCTGCAGTGAGCCATGATCACACGATTCCACTCCAGCCTGGGTGACAGAGCAAGACCCTAAAAAAAACATAACTGTAACAACATAAATACAGAAGACATGAAGTGAGAAGCTACCATGTCTAGAGTGAAGAAAAAGGGCCCAAGCAGAGGCCCATTCCGATTCCCACCCAAAAAAGAAAAGAAAAATGATGAGACACTAAATAAAACAAAAATCAGTATGAAACCACGCAGGTAGAATTTATTATAAATTTATCACAAATCCATTGTCAAGGTTAAAAGAAGAGGCAGGTGTTTTGCTACAGCACTCTGCTGTAAAGTTACCAACAAATAGGAGTCCAGAGAAGCTTTAGGCTCCTTGATACTCTTGACCACAAAGATTAAAAAGATGGATCCAGAAAAGGTGACTGTGGGGCAAGAGGAAAGGGAGAAAAGGCCATGAAGAGGCAGAGGATGGGCTTGACTGTCCACTATAATGCTGAAAGTGGGCCAGAAGAGGCCATTGTGAGACAGGAGCTAGTATAACACACAACACAATAAGACAGGAGCTGGGACTTGGGAGGCAGGCATGAGGAAAGAGACGGGCAACATGAAAAAAGCAAAATGCAGCATCTGGGCCTAGAAACACCAATGTGAGGCAGCTAAGGCAGCCTGGAGAAGAAATAGTCAGACAAAAGCTGGGACAGCTCATGCTGCCCCAAAGAAGGTACTGAAATTGGAGGTCTCGACTTGAGAAACATCTTGGTCTAAATAGCCACGAGGAGCTGGACAGGAGTTGAGTCCAAACAGATTGTCGTGAGGAAAAATTTTAGCAGCAGCCAAAACTGGGAGGAAGATCTGGCCAAGAAGAGGACGATAAGATGCAGCAACTGGGTCTGGAGAGGCCGGCTTAAAAAACGTCTGGCCCAGGAGAGGCCATCAAAAGGCAAAGACGGGGCCGGGAAAGGCCGTTCCCCATGACAAATGAGCCGGGCCTAAAGAGGACGCTGGGAGGCAGGAGCAGGGCCTGGCGGAGCTGCCGAAAGGCAGGAGGAGCTCTGGCCTGGGGAGGCCGCAGTGAGGCGAGAGACAGGCATGGAGAGTCTGCTGTGAGGCACAGGCTGGGCCTGCGAAGGCCTCCGGGAGGCAGGAGGCTGGGCCTGGAGAGGCCGACTGGAGGTCAGGTCCTGGGCCTGAGGAGGCCGCCAGAAGTCAGAAGCAGGGCCCGGGAGGGCCGCTGAGAGGTATGAGCGGGGTTGGGCCTCAAGAGGCCAGTGGCAGGCAGGAGGAGCTGGGCCAGGAGAGGCTGACCTGACGACGTCTGGCAGCTGGAGAGGCCGTGGAGAGGCAGGAGCTGGGCTGGCGGAGGCCGACCGGAGGACGAGTTGGGCCCGCAGGGGCCGCCGGGAGCAGGAGCGAGCCCTGGAGAGGCCGAGTCGAGGGCAGCGTTGGGCCTGCAGAGGCCGCGGGGAGGAAGAGCTGGGCCTGGAGAGGCCGACTGGAGCAAGTTCAGGGCCTGGAGAGGGTGCAAAGCGGCAAAGGCCAGGACCGGAAAGTCCGCCCTGGGGCACGCGCCTGGCCTCCTTACGAGGCGACCAGGAGGTAGGAGCCAGGCCGGCAGAGGCCGCCGAACAGCAGGAGCGTGGCCCGAGGGGGCCATGGCCCGGCAGGAGGTGGGCCTGGAGGGCCCACTGTCAGGCAGAGGACGGGCCTGGAGAGGCCGCCCACAGGCAGGAGCTGGGCCTGGAGAGGCCGCAACAGGCACCAGCTGGGCCTCACTGGACCCGCGTGAGGGACGACCTCAGCCTAGAGAGGCCAGTGAGAGGCGGGAGCTGACAGCTGCCAGGCAGGCTGCCAGAGGCCTGAGTTGGGCCTCGACGAGCCACCGCAGGGGGAGGAGATGGGCCTGTCGAGGCTGCCGGGAGACAGGCAGGAACGTGGCCCCGGGGAGGCGTCGTGAGGTGAGAGCTGGGCCGGGAGAGACCGGGGGAGGCAAGAGCGAGGCCCGCAGAGGCTGTTCACAAGCCAGAGCTCGGTCCGTACACGCCAGCTGGAGGCAAGAGGTGGGCCCCAAGAGCTTGACGGGAGAAGCTTTTGGGTCTTCAAAGGTTGGCAGAAGCTAGGCAGGAGCCGAGCCCAAAGAGGCTGTTGCTTGCAAGGCAGGATTGGTCCCGTGGAGGCCGCAGCCGGGAGGAAGCGCTGCGCCTGGAGCGCCCATGACCAGGGAGGCAGAGGCTGGGCCGGTGGAGGCCGACGGGACGCGGGAGTTGGCCCTGGAGGGGACTGCCTGACCATGTGTCGCGACTGCACAGGCCAACGGGAGGACCGAGCTGGGCCTGGAGAAGCCGACTGGAGGAAGTCTGGGGACTTGAGACGCTGGCGGAGTGCAGGAGCGGAGTCCGGAGGGGCCACCATGAGGCCGGAGACGGGCCTAGAGGATCCGACTTCAAGACGTGTGGGGACTAAAAATGCCGAGGAGCGGGAGCTCGGACGGAACCGAGTCCAAAGAGGTTGTCTTGAGGCTGGGGCTGGGCCCGCAGCCGCAGCCGGGAGCAGGAGGAGCTGGGCCTGGACGGGAGAACGGGAGGCCGCAACTGGGCCTGGAGGGGCCGGCCTGAGGACGTTCGGGGCCTGGAGAGGCCGCCAAAAGGCAAAGGCTGGGCCTGGAAAGGCCGTTCCCCGTGACGAATGAGCCGGGCCTAACGAGGCCATGGGGAGGCATGAGCGGGGCCCGGCGGAGCTGCTGAAAGGCAGGAGGAGCTCTGGCCTGGGGAGGCCACAGTCAGGCGAGAGCTGGGCGTGCAGAGTCCGCTGGGAGGCAGAGGCTGGGCCTGTGCAGGCCTTCGGGGGGCAGGAGGCTGGGCTTGGCGAGGCCCACTGGAGGTCAAGTCCTGGGCCTGAGGAGGCCGCCCAGAGGCGTGAGCGGGGCTGGGCCTCAAGAGGCCAGTGGCAGGCAAGAGAAGCTCGGCCTGGAGGGGTGGACCTGAGGAAGTCTGGCAGCTGGAGAGGCTGTGGAGAGGCAGGAGCTGGGCCGGCGGAGTCCGACTGGGCAATGAGTTGGGGCCGCAGGGTCCGCCGGAAGCAGGAGTTAGCCCTTGAGAGGCCGAGATTCGAGGCCAGCATGGGCCTGCAGAGGCCGCCGGCAGAAGGAGCTGGGCCTGGAGAGGCTGGCTGGAGGAAGTCGGGGGCGTGGAGACGCCGTCGGAGGGCAGGAGCTGGGCCCGGAGAGGCCACCGTGGGGCCCGGCTTCAGGAAGTTTGGGGCCTACAAAGGCCGCGGAGCGGGAACTGGGCCGGAGCCAAGCCCAAGGAGGTTGTCGTGAGGCCGGGGCTGGGCCCGCGGACGCAGCCGGGAGCATGAGGAGCTGGGCCTGGACGGGAGGCCGGGAGGCCGCGACTGGGCCTGGAGGGGCCGGCCTGAGGAAGTTCGGGGCCTGGAGACGCCACTAAAAGGCAAAGGCTGGGCCTGGAAAGGCCGTTCTCCGTGACGAATGAGCCGGGCCTAACGAGGCCACTGGGAGGCAGGAGCGGGGCCCGGCGGAGCTGCCGAAAGGCAGGAGGAGCTCTGGCCTGGGGAGACTGCAGTCAGGCGAGAGCTGGGCGTGGAGAGTCCGCTAGGAGGCAGAGGCTGGGCCTGTGCAGGCCTTCAGGCGGCAGGAGGCTGGGCCTGGGGAGGCCGACTGGAGGTCAAGTCCTGGGCCTGAGGAGGCCGCCCAGAGGAGGAGCTGGGCCTGGAGAGGCTGGCTGGAGAAAGTCTGGGGCGTGGAGATGCCGTCAGAGGGCAGGAGCCAGGCCCAGAGAGGCCACCGTGGGGCCCGGCTTCAGGACGTTTGGGGCCTACAAAGGCCGCGGAGCGGGAGCTAAGCCGGAGCCAAGCCCAAGGAGGTTGTCGTGAGGCCGGGGCTCGGCCTGCGGCCGCGGCCTAAAACAGAAAAGGCTGGGCCTGGACGGGAGGCTGGGAGGCCGCGACTGGGCCTGCAGGGGCTGGCCGGAGGAAGTTCGGGGCCTGGAGAGGCCCCCAAAAGGCAAAGGCTGGGCCTGGAAAGGCCGTTCCCCTTGGCGAATGAGCCGGGCCTAAGGAGGCCACTGGGAGGCAGGAGCGGGGCCGGCGGAGCTGCCGAAAGGCAGGAGGAGCTCTGGCCTGGGGAGGCCGAAGTCAGGCGAGAGCTGGGCGTTCAGAGTCCGCTGGGAAGAAGACGCTAGGCCTGTGCAGGCTTTCCGGAGGCAGGAGGCTGGGCCTGGCGAGGCCGACTGGAGGTCAAGTCCTGGGCCTGAGGAGGACGCCCAGAGGCGTGAGCGGGGCTGGGCCTCAAGAGGCCAGTGGCAGGCAGGAGCTGGGCCTGGAGAGGCTGACATGAGGAAGTCTGGCAGCTGGAGAGGCCGCGGAGAGGCAGGAGCTGGGCCGGCGGAGGCCGACTGGGCGAAGAGTTGGGCCCGCAGGGGCCGCCGGGAGCAGGAGCGAGCCCTGGAGAGGCTGACTCGAGGCAAGCTTGGGCCTGCAGAGGACGCCGGGAGTAAGAGCTGGGCCTGGAGAGGCTGGCTGCAGGAAGTCTGGGGTGTGGAGACGCCGTCGGAGGGCAGGAGCCGGGCCCGGAGAGGCCACCGTGGGGCCCGGCTTCAGGACGTTTGGGGCCTACAAAGGCCGCGGAGCGGGAGATGGGCCGGAGCCGAGCCGAAGGAGGTTGTCGTGAGGCTGGGGCTCGGCCTGCGGCCGCAGCCGGAAACACAAAGAGCTGGACCTGGATGGGAGGACGGGAGGCCGCGACTGGGCCTGGAGGGGCCGGCCTGAGGAAGTTCGGGGCCTGGAGAGGCCGCTAAAAGACAAAGGCTGGGCCTGGAAAGGCCGTTCAACGTGACGAATGAGCCGGGCCTAACGAGGCCACTGGTAGGCATGAGCGGGGCCCGGCGGAGCTGCCGAAAGGCAGGAGGAGCTCTGGCCTGGGGAGGCCGCAGTCAGGCGAGAGCTGGGCGTGCAGAGTCCGCTGGGAGGCAGAGGCTGGGCCTGTGCAGGCCTTCGGACGGCAGGAGGCTGGGCCTGGAGAGGCCGACTGGAGGTCAAGTCCTGGGCCTTAGGAGGCCGCACAGAGGAGGAGCTGAGCCTGGAGAGGCTGGCTGGAGGAAGTCTGGGGCGTGGAGACGCCGTCGGAGGGCAGGAGCCGGGCCCGGAGAGGCCACCGTGGGGCCCGGCTTCGGGACGTTTGGGGCCTACAAAGGCCGCGGAGCGGGAGCTGGGCCGGAGCCGAGCCAAAGGAGGTTGTCGTGAGGCCGGGGCTGGGCCCGCGGACGCAGCCTGGAGCAGGAGGAGCTGGGCCTGGACGGGAGGCCGGGAGGCCGCGACTGGGCCTGGAGGGGCCGGCCTGAGGAAGTTCGGGGCCTGGAGAGGCCGCCAAAAGGCAAAGGCTGGGCCTGGAAAGGCCGTTCCCCGTGACGAATGAGCCGGGCCTAACGAGGCCACGGGGAGGCAGGAGCGGGGCCCGGCGGAGCTGCCGAAAGGCAGGAGGAGCTCTGGCCTGGGGAGGCCGCAGTCAGGCGAGAGCTGGGCGTGGAGAGTCCGCTGGGACGCAGTGGCTGGGCCTGTGCAGGCCTTCGGGCGGCAGGAGGCTTGGCGTGGCGAGGCCGACTGGAGGTCAAGTCCTGGGCCTGAGGAGGCCGCCCAGAGGAGGAGCTGGGCCGGGAGAGGCTGACTGGAGGAAGTCTGGGGCGTGGAGACGCCGTCGGAGGGCAGGAGCTGTGCCCGGAGAGGCCACCGTGGGGCCCGGCTTCAGGACGTTTGGGGCCTACAAAGGCCGCGGAGCGGGAGATGGGCCGGAGCCGAGCCGAAGGAGGTTGTCGTGAGGCTGGGGCTCGGCCTGCGGCCGCAGCCGGAAACACAAAGAGCTGGACCTGGATGGGAGGACGGGAGGCCGCGACTGGGCCTGGAGGGGCCGGCCTGAGGAAGTTCGGGGCCTGGAGAGGCCGCTAAAAGACAAAGGCTGGGCCTGGAAAGGCCGTTCAACGTGACGAATGAGCCGGGCCTAACGAGGCCACGGGGAGGCAGGAGCGGGGCCCGGCGGAGCTGCCGAAAGGCAGGAGGAGCTCTGGCCTGGGGAGGCCGCAGTCAGGCGAGAGCTGGGCGTGCAGAGTCCGCTGGGAGGCAGAGGCTGGGCCTGTGCAGGCCTTCGGACGGCAGGAGGCTGGGCCTGGAGAGGCCGACTGGAGGTCAAGTCCTGGGCCTTAGGAGGCCGCACAGAGGAGGAGCTGGGCCTGGAGAGGCTGGCTGGAGGAAGTCTGGGGCGTGGAGACGCCGTCGGAGGGCAGGAGCCGGGCCCGGAGAGGCCACCGTGGGGCCCGGCTTCGGGACGTTTGGGGCCTACAAAGGCCGCGGAGCGGGAGCTGGGCCGGAGCCGAGCCAAAGGAGGTTGTCGTGAGGCCGGGGCTGGGCCCGCGGACGCAGCCTGGAGCAGGAGGAGCTGGGCCTGGACGGGAGGCCGGGAGGCCGCGACTGGGCCTGGAGGGGCCGGCCTGAGGAAGTTCGGGGCCTGGAGAGGCCGCCAAAAGGCAAAGGCTGGGCCTGGAAAGGCCGTTCCCCGTGACGAATGAGCCGGGCCTAACGAGGCCACGGGGAGGCAGGAGCGGGGCCCGGCGGAGCTGCCGAAAGGCAGGAGGAGCTCTGGCCTGGGGAGGCCGCAGTCAGGCGAGAGCTGGGCGTGGAGAGTCCGCTGGGACGCAGTGGCTGGGCCTGTGCAGGCCTTCGGGCGGCAGGAGGCTTGGCGTGGCGAGGCCGACTGGAGGTCAAGTCCTGGGCCTGAGGAGGCCGCCCAGAGGAGGAGCTGGGCCGGGAGAGGCTGACTGGAGGAAGTCTGGGGCGTGGAGACGCCGTCGGAGGGCAGGAGCTGTGCCCGGAGAGGCCACCGTGGGGCCCGGCTTCAGGACGTTTGGGGCCTACAAAGGCCGCGGAGCGGGAGATGGGCCGGAGCCGAGCCGAAGGAGGTTGTCGTGAGGCTGGGGCTCGGCCTGCGGCCGCAGCCGGAAACACAAAGAGCTGGACCTGGATGGGAGGACGGGAGGCCGCGACTGGGCCTGGAGGGGCCGGCCTGAGGAAGTTCGGGGCCTGGAGAGGCCGCTAAAAGACAAAGGCTGGGCCTGGAAAGGCCGTTCAACGTGACGAATGAGCCGGGCCTAACGAGGCCACGGGGAGGCAGGAGCGGGGCCCGGCGGAGCTGCCGAAAGGCAGGAGGAGCTCTGGCCTGGGGAGGCCGCAGTCAGGCGAGAGCTGGGCGTGCAGAGTCCGCTGGGAGGCAGAGGCTGGGCCTGTGCAGGCCTTCGGACGGCAGGAGGCTGGGCCTGGAGAGGCCGACTGGAGGTCAAGTCCTGGGCCTTAGGAGGCCGCACAGAGGAGGAGCTGAGCCTGGAGAGGCTGGCTGGAGGAAGTCTGGGGCGTGGAGACGCCGTCGGAGGGCAGGAGCCGGGCCCGGAGAGGCCACCGTGGGGCCCGGCTTCGGGACGTTTGGGGCCTACAAAGGCCGCGGAGCGGGAGCTGGGCCGGAGCCGAGCCAAAGGAGGTTGTCGTGAGGCCGGGGCTGGGCCCGCGGACGCAGCCTGGAGCAGGAGGAGCTGGGCCTGGACGGGAGGCCGGGAGGCCGCGACTGGGCCTGGAGGGGCCGGCCTGAGGAAGTTCGGGGCCTGGAGAGGCCGCCAAAAGGCAAAGGCTGGGCCTGGAAAGGCCGTTCCCCGTGACGAATGAGCCGGGCCTAACGAGGCCACGGGGAGGCAGGAGCGGGGCCCGGCGGAGCTGCCGAAAGGCAGGAGGAGCTCTGGCCTGGGGAGGCCGCAGTCAGGCGAGAGCTGGGCGTGGAGAGTCCGCTGGGACGCAGTGGCTGGGCCTGTGCAGGCCTTCGGGCGGCAGGAGGCTTGGCGTGGCGAGGCCGACTGGAGGTCAAGTCCTGGGCCTGAGGAGGCCGCCCAGAGGAGGAGCTGGGCCGGGAGAGGCTGACTGGAGGAAGTCTGGGGCGTGGAGACGCCGTCGGAGGGCAGGAGCTGTGCCCGGAGAGGCCACCGTGGGGCCCGGCTTCAGGACGTTTGGGGCCTACAAAGACCGCGGAGCGGGAGATGGGCCGGAGCCGAGCCGAAGGAGGTTGTCGTGAGGCTGGGGCTCGGCCTGCGGCCGCAGCCGGAAACACAAAGAGCTGGACCTGGATGGGAGGACGGGAGGCCGCGACTGGGCCTGGAGGGGCCGGCCTGAGGAAGTTCGGGGCCTGGAGAGGCCGCTAAAAGACAAAGGCTGGGCCTGGAAAGGCCGTTCCCCGTGACGAATGAGCCGGGCCTAACGAGGCCACGGGGAGGCAGGAGCGGGGCCCGGCGGAGCTGCCGAAAGGCAGGAGGAGCTCTGGCCTGGGGAGGCCGCAGTCAGGCGAGAGCTGGGCGTGCAGAGTCCGCTGGGAGGCAGAGGCTGGGCCTGTGCAGGCCTTCGGACAGCAGGAGGCTGGGCCTGGAGAGGCCGACTGGAGGTCAAGTCCTGGGCCTTAGGAGGCCGCACAGAGGAGGAGCTTGGCCTGGAGAGGCTGGCTGGAGGAAGTCTGGGGCGTGGAGACGCCGTCGGAGGGCAGGAGCCGGGCCCGGAGAGGCCACCGTGGGGCCCGGCTTCGGGACGTTTGGGGCCTACAAAGGCCGCGGAGCGGGAGCTGGGCCGGAGCCGAGCCAAAGGAGGTTGTCGTGAGGCCGGGGCTGGGCCCGCGGACGCAGCCTGGAGCAGGAGGAGCTGGGCCTGGACGGGAGGCCGGGAGGCCGCGACTGGGCCTGGAGGGGCCGGCCTGAGGAAGTTCGGGGCCTGGAGAGGCCGCCAAAAGGCAAAGGCTGGGCCTGGAAAGGCCGTTCCCCGTGACGAATGAGCCGGGCCTAACGAGGCCACGGGGAGGCAGGAGCGGGGCCCGGCGGAGCTGCCGAAAGGCAGGAGGAGCTCTGGCCTGGGGAGGCCGCAGTCAGGCGAGAGCTGGGCGTGGAGAGTCCGCTGGGACGCAGTGGCTGGGCCTGTGCAGGCCTTCGGGCGGCAGGAGGCTTGGCGTGGCGAGGCCGACTGGAGGTCAAGTCCTGGGCCTGAGGAGGCCGCCCAGAGGAGGAGCTGGGCCGGGAGAGGCTGACTGGAGGAAGTCTGGGGCGTGGAGACGCCGTCGGAGGGCAGGAGCTGTGCCCGGAGAGGCCACCGTGGGGCCCGGCTTCAGGACGTTTGGGGCCTACAAAGGCCGCGGAGCGGGAGATGGGCCGGAGCCGAGCCGAAGGAGGTTGTCGTGAGGCTGGGGCTCGGCCTGCGGCCGCAGCCGGAAACACAAAGAGCTGGACCTGGATGGGAGGACGGGAGGCCGCGACTGGGCCTGGAGGGGCCGGCCTGAGGAAGTTCGGGGCCTGGAGAGGCCGCTAAAAGACAAAGGCTGGGCCTGGAAAGGCCGTTCAACGTGACGAATGAGCCGGGCCTAACGAGGCCACGGGGAGGCAGGAGCGGGGCCCGGCGGAGCTGCCGAAAGGCAGGAGGAGCTCTGGCCTGGGGAGGCCGCAGTCAGGCGAGAGCTGGGCGTGCAGAGTCCGCTGGGAGGCAGAGGCTGGGCCTGTGCAGGCCTTCGGACGGCAGGAGGCTGGGCCTGGAGAGGCCGACTGGAGGTCAAGTCCTGGGCCTTAGGAGGCCGCACAGAGGAGGAGCTGGGCCTGGAGAGGCTGGCTGGAGGAAGTCTGGGGCGTGGAGACGCCGTCGGAGGGCAGGAGCCGGGGCCGGAGAGGCCACCGTGGGGCCCGGCTTCGGGACGTTTGGGGCCTACAAAGGCCGCGGAGCGGGAGCTGGGCCGGAGCCGAGCCAAAGGAGGTTGTCGTGAGGCCGGGGCTGGGCCCGCGGACGCAGCCTGGAGCAGGAGGAGCTGGGCCTGGACGGGAGGCCGGGAGGCCGCGACTGGGCCTGGAGGGGCCGGCCTGAGGAAGTTCGGGGCCTGGAGAGGCCGCCAAAAGGCAAAGGCTGGGCCTGGAAAGGCCGTTCCCCGTGACGAATGAGCCGGGCCTAACGAGGCCACGGGGAGGCAGGAGCGGGGCCCGGCGGAGCTGCCGAAAGGCAGGAGGAGCTCTGGCCTGGGGAGGCCGCAGTCAGGCGAGAGCTGGGCGTGGAGAGTCCGCTGGGACGCAGTGGCTGGGCCTGTGCAGGCCTTCGGGCGGCAGGAGGCTTGGCGTGGCGAGGCCGACTGGAGGTCAAGTCCTGGGCCTGAGGAGGCCGCCCAGAGGAGGAGCTGGGCCGGGAGAGGCTGACTGGAGGAAGTCTGGGGCGTGGAGACGCCGTCGGAGGGCAGGAGCTGTGCCCGGAGAGGCCACCGTGGGGCCCGGCTTCAGGACGTTTGGGGCCTACAAAGGCCGCGGAGCGGGAGATGGGCCGGAGCCGAGCCGAAGGAGGTTGTCGTGAGGCTGGGGCTCGGCCTGCGGCCGCAGCCGGAAACACAAAGAGCTGGACCTGGATGGGAGGACGGGAGGCCGCGACTGGGCCTGGAGGGGCCGGCCTGAGGAAGTTCGGGGCCTGGAGAGGCCGCTAAAAGACAAAGGCTGGGCCTGGAAAGGCCGTTCAACGTGACGAATGAGCCGGGCCTAACGAGGCCACGGGGAGGCAGGAGCGGGGCCCGGCGGAGCTGCCGAAAGGCAGGAGGAGCTCTGGCCTGGGGAGGCCGCAGTCAGGCGAGAGCTGGGCGTGCAGAGTCCGCTGGGAGGCAGAGGCTGGGCCTGTGCAGGCCTTCGGACGGCAGGAGGCTGGGCCTGGAGAGGCCGACTGGAGGTCAAGTCCTGGGCCTTAGGAGGCCGCACAGAGGAGGAGCTGAGCCTGGAGAGGCTGGCTGGAGGAAGTCTGGGGCGTGGAGACGCCGTCGGAGGGCAGGAGCCGGGCCCGGAGAGGCCACCGTGGGGCCCGGCTTCGGGACGTTTGGGGCCTACAAAGGCCGCGGAGCGGGAGCTGGGCCGGAGCCGAGCCAAAGGAGGTTGTCGTGAGGCCGGGGCTGGGCCCGCGGACGCAGCCTGGAGCAGGAGGAGCTGGGCCTGGACGGGAGGCCGGGAGGCCGCGACTGGGCCTGGAGGGGCCGGCCTGAGGAAGTTCGGGGCCTGGAGAGGCCGCCAAAAGGCAAAGGCTGGGCCTGGAAAGGCCGTTCCCCGTGACGAATGAGCCGGGCCTAACGAGGCCACGGGGAGGCAGGAGCGGGGCCCGGCGGAGCTGCCGAAAGGCAGGAGGAGCTCTGGCCTGGGGAGGCCGCAGTCAGGCGAGAGCTGGGCGTGGAGAGTCCGCTGGGACGCAGTGGCTGGGCCTGTGCAGGCCTTCGGGCGGCAGGAGGCTTGGCGTGGCGAGGCCGACTGGAGGTCAAGTCCTGGGCCTGAGGAGGCCGCCCAGAGGAGGAGCTGGGCCGGGAGAGGCTGACTGGAGGAAGTCTGGGGCGTGGAGACGCCGTCGGAGGGCAGGAGCTGTGCCCGGAGAGGCCACCGTGGGGCCCGGCTTCGGGACGTTTGGGGCCTACAAAGGCCGCGGAGCGGGAGATGGGCCGGAGCCGAGCCGAAGGAGGTTGTCGTGAGGCTGGGGCTCGGCCTGCGGCCGCAGCCGGAAACACAAAGAGCTGGACCTGGATGGGAGGACGGGAGGCCGCGACTGGGCCTGGAGGGGCCGGCCTGAGGAAGTTCGGGGCCTGGAGAGGCCGCTAAAAGACAAAGGCTGGGCCTGGAAAGGCCGTTCAACGTGACGAATGAGCCGGGCCTAACGAGGCCACGGGGAGGCAGGAGCGGGGCCCGGCGGAGCTGCCGAAAGGCAGGAGGAGCTCTGGCCTGGGGAGGCCGCAGTCAGGCGAGAGCTGGGCGTGCAGAGTCCGCTGGGAGGCAGAGGCTGGGCCTGTGCAGGCCTTCGGACGGCAGGAGGCTGGGCCTGGAGAGGCCGACTGGAGGTCAAGTCCTGGGCCTTAGGAGGCCGCACAGAGGAGGAGCTGGGCCTGGAGAGGCTGGCTGGAGGAAGTCTGGGGCGTGGAGACGCCGTCGGAGGGCAGGAGCCGGGCCCGGAGAGGCCACCGTGGGGCCCGGCTTCGGGACGTTTGGGGCCTACAAAGGCCGCGGAGCGGGAGCTGGGCCGGAGCCGAGCCAAAGGAGGTTGTCGTGAGGCCGGGGCTGGGCCCGCGGACGCAGCCTGGAGCAGGAGGAGCTGGGCCTGGACGGGAGGCCGGGAGGCCGCGACTGGGCCTGGAGGGGCCGGCCTGAGGAAGTTCGGGGCCTGGAGAGGCCGCCAAAAGGCAAAGGCTGGGCCTGGAAAGGCCGTTCCCCGTGACGAATGAGCCGGGCCTAACGAGGCCACGGGGAGGCAGGAGCGGGGCCCGGCGGAGCTGCCGAAAGGCAGGAGGAGCTCTGGCCTGGGGAGGCCGCAGTCAGGCGAGAGCTGGGCGTGGAGAGTCCGCTGGGACGCAGTGGCTGGGCCTGTGCAGGCCTTCGGGCGGCAGGAGGCTTGGCGTGGCGAGGCCGACTGGAGGTCAAGTCCTGGGCCTGAGGAGGCCGCCCAGAGGAGGAGCTGGGCCGGGAGAGGCTGACTGGAGGAAGTCTGGGGCGTGGAGACGCCGTCGGAGGGCAGGAGCTGTGCCCGGAGAGGCCACCGTGGGGCCCGGCTTCAGGACGTTTGGGGCCTACAAAGGCCGCGGAGCGGGAGATGGGCCGGAGCCGAGCCGAAGGAGGTTGTCGTGAGGCTGGGGCTCGGCCTGCGGCCGCAGCCGGAAACACAAAGAGCTGGACCTGGATGGGAGGACGGGAGGCCGCGACTGGGCCTGGAGGGGCCGGCCTGAGGAAGTTCGGGGCCTGGAGAGGCCGCTAAAAGACAAAGGCTGGGCCTGGAAAGGCCGTTCAACGTGACGAATGAGCCGGGCCTAACGAGGCCACGGGGAGGCAGGAGCGGGGCCCGGCGGAGCTGCCGAAAGGCAGGAGGAGCTCTGGCCTGGGGAGGCCGCAGTCAGGCGAGAGCTGGGCGTGCAGAGTCCGCTGGGAGGCAGAGGCTGGGCCTGTGCAGGCCTTCGGACGGCAGGAGGCTGGGCCTGGAGAGGCCGACTGGAGGTCAAGTCCTGGGCCTTAGGAGGCCGCACAGAGGAGGAGCTGAGCCTGGAGAGGCTGGCTGGAGGAAGTCTGGGGCGTGGAGACGCCGTCGGAGGGCAGGAGCCGGGCCCGGAGAGGCCACCGTGGGGCCCGGCTTCGGGACGTTTGGGGCCTACAAAGGCCGCGGAGCGGGAGCTGGGCCGGAGCCGAGCCAAAGGAGGTTGTCGTGAGGCCGGGGCTGGGCCCGCGGACGCAGCCTGGAGCAGGAGGAGCTGGGCCTGGACGGGAGGCCGGGAGGCCGCGACTGGGCCTGGAGGGGCCGGCCTGAGGAAGTTCGGGGCCTGGAGAGGCCGCCAAAAGGCAAAGGCTGGGCCTGGAAAGGCCGTTCCCCGTGACGAATGAGCCGGGCCTAACGAGGCCACGGGGAGGCAGGAGCGGGGCCCGGCGGAGCTGCCGAAAGGCAGGAGGAGCTCTGGCCTGGGGAGGCCGCAGTCAGGCGAGAGCTGGGCGTGGAGAGTCCGCTGGGACGCAGTGGCTGGGCCTGTGCAGGCCTTCGGGCGGCAGGAGGCTTGGCGTGGCGAGGCCGACTGGAGGTCAAGTCCTGGGCCTGAGGAGGCCGCCCAGAGGAGGAGCTGGGCCGGGAGAGGCTGACTGGAGGAAGTCTGGGGCGTGGAGACGCCGTCGGAGGGCAGGAGCTGTGCCCGGAGAGGCCACCGTGGGGCCCGGCTTCAGGACGTTTGGGGCCTACAAAGGCCGCGGAGCGGGAGATGGGCCGGAGCCGAGCCGAAGGAGGTTGTCGTGAGGCTGGGGCTCGGCCTGCGGCCGCAGCCGGAAACACAAAGAGCTGGACCTGGATGGGAGGACGGGAGGCCGCGACTGGGCCTGGAGGGGCCGGCCTGAGGAAGTTCGGGGCCTGGAGAGGCCGCTAAAAGACAAAGGCTGGGCCTGGAAAGGCCGTTCCCCGTGACGAATGAGCCGGGCCTAACGAGGCCACGGGGAGGCAGGAGCGGGGCCCGGCGGAGCTGCCGAAAGGCAGGAGGAGCTCTGGCCTGGGGAGGCCGCAGTCAGGCGAGAGCTGGGCGTGCAGAGTCCGCTGGGAGGCAGAGGCTGGGCCTGTGCAGGCCTTCGGACAGCAGGAGGCTGGGCCTGGAGAGGCCGACTGGAGGTCAAGTCCTGGGCCTTAGGAGGCCGCACAGAGGAGGAGCTGGGCCTGGAGAGGCTGGCTGGAGGAAGTCTGGGGCGTGGAGACGCCGTCGGAGGGCAGGAGCCGGGCCCGGAGAGGCCACCGTGGGGCCCGGCTTCGGGACGTTTGGGGCCTACAAAGGCCGCGGAGCGGGAGCTGGGCCGGAGCCGAGCCAAAGGAGGTTGTCGTGAGGCCGGGGCTGGGCCCGCGGACGCAGCCTGGAGCAGGAGGAGCTGGGCCTGGACGGGAGGCCGGGAGGCCGCGACTGGGCCTGGAGGGGCCGGCCTGAGGAAGTTCGGGGCCTGGAGAGGCCGCCAAAAGGCAAAGGCTGGGCCTGGAAAGGCCGTTCCCCGTGACGAATGAGCCGGGCCTAACGAGGCCACGGGGAGGCAGGAGCGGGGCCCGGCGGAGCTGCCGAAAGGCAGGAGGAGCTCTGGCCTGGGGAGGCCGCAGTCAGGCGAGAGCTGGGCGTGGAGAGTCCGCTGGGACGCAGTGGCTGGGCCTGTGCAGGCCTTCGGGCGGCAGGAGGCTTGGCGTGGCGAGGCCGACTGGAGGTCAAGTCCTGGGCCTGAGGAGGCCGCCCAGAGGAGGAGCTGGGCCGGGAGAGGCTGACTGGAGGAAGTCTGGGGCGTGGAGACGCCGTCGGAGGGCAGGAGCTGTGCCCGGAGAGGCCACCGTGGGGCCCGGCTTCAGGACGTTTGGGGCCTACAAAGGCCGCGGAGCGGGAGATGGGCCGGAGCCGAGCCGAAGGAGGTTGTCGTGAGGCTGGGGCTCGGCCTGCGGCCGCAGCCGGAAACACAAAGAGCTGGACCTGGATGGGAGGACGGGAGGCCGCGACTGGGCCTGGAGGGGCCGGCCTGAGGAAGTTCGGGGCCTGGAGAGGCCGCTAAAAGACAAAGGCTGGGCCTGGAAAGGCCGTTCAACGTGACGAATGAGCCGGGCCTAACGAGGCCACGGGGAGGCAGGAGCGGGGCCCGGCGGAGCTGCCGAAAGGCAGGAGGAGCTCTGGCCTGGGGAGGCCGCAGTCAGGCGAGAGCTGGGCGTGCAGAGTCCGCTGGGAGGCAGAGGCTGGGCCTGTGCAGGCCTTCGGACGGCAGGAGGCTGGGCCTGGAGAGGCCGACTGGAGGTCAAGTCCTGGGCCTTAGGAGGCCGCACAGAGGAGGAGCTGGGCCTGGAGAGGCTGGCTGGAGGAAGTCTGGGGCGTGGAGACGCCGTCGGAGGGCAGGAGCCGGGCCCGGAGAGGCCACCGTGGGGCCCGGCTTCGGGACGTTTGGGGCCTACAAAGGCCGCGGAGCGGGAGCTGGGCCGGAGCCGAGCCAAAGGAGGTTGTCGTGAGGCCGGGGCTGGGCCCGCGGACGCAGCCTGGAGCAGGAGGAGCTGGGCCTGGACGGGAGGCCGGGAGGCCGCGACTGGGCCTGGAGGGGCCGGCCTGAGGAAGTTCGGGGCCTGGAGAGGCCGCCAAAAGGCAAAGGCTGGGCCTGGAAAGGCCGTTCCCCGTGACGAATGAGCCGGGCCTAACGAGGCCACGGGGAGGCAGGAGCGGGGCCCGGCGGAGCTGCCGAAAGGCAGGAGGAGCTCTGGCCTGGGGAGGCCGCAGTCAGGCGAGAGCTGGGCGTGGAGAGTCCGCTGGGACGCAGTGGCTGGGCCTGTGCAGGCCTTCGGGCGGCAGGAGGCTTGGCGTGGCGAGGCCGACTGGAGGTCAAGTCCTGGGCCTGAGGAGGCCGCCCAGAGGAGGAGCTGGGCCGGGAGAGGCTGACTGGAGGAAGTCTGGGGCGTGGAGACGCCGTCGGAGGGCAGGAGCTGTGCCCGGAGAGGCCACCGTGGGGCCCGGCTTCAGGACGTTTGGGGCCTACAAAGGCCGCGGAGCGGGAGATGGGCCGGAGCCGAGCCGAAGGAGGTTGTCGTGAGGCTGGGGCTCGGCCTGCGGCCGCAGCCGGAAACACAAAGAGCTGGACCTGGATGGGAGGACGGGAGGCCGCGACTGGGCCTGGAGGGGCCGGCCTGAGGAAGTTCGGGGCCTGGAGAGGCCGCTAAAAGACAAAGGCTGGGCCTGGAAAGGCCGTTCAACGTGACGAATGAGCCGGGCCTAACGAGGCCACGGGGAGGCAGGAGCGGGGCCCGGCGGAGCTGCCGAAAGGCAGGAGGAGCTCTGGCCTGGGGAGGCCGCAGTCAGGCGAGAGCTGGGCGTGCAGAGTCCGCTGGGAGGCAGAGGCTGGGCCTGTGCAGGCCTTCGGACGGCAGGAGGCTGGGCCTGGAGAGGCCGACTGGAGGTCAAGTCCTGGGCCTTAGGAGGCCGCACAGAGGAGGAGCTGGGCCTGGAGAGGCTGGCTGGAGGAAGTCTGGGGCGTGGAGACGCCGTCGGAGGGCAGGAGCCGGGCCCGGAGAGGCCACCGTGGGGCCCGGCTTCGGGACGTTTGGGGCCTACAAAGGCCGCGGAGCGGGAGCTGGGCCGGAGCCGAGCCAAAGGAGGTTGTCGTGAGGCCGGGGCTGGGCCCGCGGACGCAGCCTGGAGCAGGAGGAGCTGGGCCTGGACGGGAGGCCGGGAGGCCGCGACTGGGCCTGGAGGGGCCGGCCTGAGGAAGTTCGGGGCCTGGAGAGGCCGCCAAAAGGCAAAGGCTGGGCCTGGAAAGGCCGTTCCCCGTGACGAATGAGCCGGGCCTAACGAGGCCACGGGGAGGCAGGAGCGGGGCCCGGCGGAGCTGCCGAAAGGCAGGAGGAGCTCTGGCCTGGGGAGGCCGCAGTCAGGCGAGAGCTGGGCGTGGAGAGTCCGCTGGGACGCAGTGGCTGGGCCTGTGCAGGCCTTCGGGCGGCAGGAGGCTTGGCGTGGCGAGGCCGACTGGAGGTCAAGTCCTGGGCCTGAGGAGGCCGCCCAGAGGAGGAGCTGGGCCGGGAGAGGCTGACTGGAGGAAGTCTGGGGCGTGGAGACGCCGTCGGAGGGCAGGAGCTGTGCCCGGAGAGGCCACCGTGGGGCCCGGCTTCAGGACGTTTGGGGCCTACAAAGGCCGCGGAGCGGGAGATGGGCCGGAGCCGAGCCGAAGGAGGTTGTCGTGAGGCTGGGGCTCGGCCTGCGGCCGCAGCCGGAAACACAAAGAGCTGGACCTGGATGGGAGGACGGGAGGCCGCGACTGGGCCTGGAGGGGCCGGCCTGAGGAAGTTCGGGGCCTGGAGAGGCCGCTAAAAGACAAAGGCTGGGCCTGGAAAGGCCGTTCAACGTGACGAATGAGCCGGGCCTAACGAGGCCACGGGGAGGCAGGAGCGGGGCCCGGCGGAGCTGCCGAAAGGCAGGAGGAGCTCTGGCCTGGGGAGGCCGCAGTCAGGCGAGAGCTGGGCGTGCAGAGTCCGCTGGGAGGCAGAGGCTGGGCCTGTGCAGGCCTTCGGACGGCAGGAGGCTGGGCCTGGAGAGGCCGACTGGAGGTCAAGTCCTGGGCCTTAGGAGGCCGCACAGAGGAGGAGCTGAGCCTGGAGAGGCTGGCTGGAGGAAGTCTGGGGCGTGGAGACGCCGTCGGAGGGCAGGAGCCGGGCCCGGAGAGGCCACCGTGGGGCCCGGCTTCGGGACGTTTGGGGCCTACAAAGGCCGCGGAGCGGGAGCTGGGCCGGAGCCGAGCCAAAGGAGGTTGTCGTGAGGCCGGGGCTGGGCCCGCGGACGCAGCCTGGAGCAGGAGGAGCTGGGCCTGGACGGGAGGCCGGGAGGCCGCGACTGGGCCTGGAGGGGCCGGCCTGAGGAAGTTCGGGGCCTGGAGAGGCCGCCAAAAGGCAAAGGCTGGGCCTGGAAAGGCCGTTCCCCGTGACGAATGAGCCGGGCCTAACGAGGCCACGGGGAGGCAGGAGCGGGGCCCGGCGGAGCTGCCGAAAGGCAGGAGGAGCTCTGGCCTGGGGAGGCCGCAGTCAGGCGAGAGCTGGGCGTGGAGAGTCCGCTGGGACGCAGTGGCTGGGCCTGTGCAGGCCTTCGGGCGGCAGGAGGCTTGGCGTGGCGAGGCCGACTGGAGGTCAAGTCCTGGGCCTGAGGAGGCCGCCCAGAGGAGGAGCTGGGCCGGGAGAGGCTGACTGGAGGAAGTCTGGGGCGTGGAGACGCCGTCGGAGGGCAGGAGCTGTGCCCGGAGAGGCCACCGTGGGGCCCGGCTTCAGGACGTTTGGGGCCTACAAAGGCCGCGGAGCGGGAGATGGGCCGGAGCCGAGCCGAAGGAGGTTGTCGTGAGGCTGGGGCTCGGCCTGCGGCCGCAGCCGGAAACACAAAGAGCTGGACCTGGATGGGAGGACGGGAGGCCGCGACTGGGCCTGGAGGGGCCGGCCTGAGGAAGTTCGGGGCCTGGAGAGGCCGCTAAAAGACAAAGGCTGGGCCTGGAAAGGCCGTTCAACGTGACGAATGAGCCGGGCCTAACGAGGCCACGGGGAGGCAGGAGCGGGGCCCGGCGGAGCTGCCGAAAGGCAGGAGGAGCTCTGGCCTGGGGAGGCCGCAGTCAGGCGAGAGCTGGGCGTGCAGAGTCCGCTGGGAGGCAGAGGCTGGGCCTGTGCAGGCCTTCGGACGGCAGGAGGCTGGGCCTGGAGAGGCCGACTGGAGGTCAAGTCCTGGGCCTTAGGAGGCCGCACAGAGGAGGAGCTGGGCCTGGAGAGGCTGGCTGGAGGAAGTCTGGGGCGTGGAGACGCCGTCGGAGGGCAGGAGCCGGGCCCGGAGAGGCCACCGTGGGGCCCGGCTTCGGGACGTTTGGGGCCTACAAAGGCCGCGGAGCGGGAGCTGGGCCGGAGCCGAGCCAAAGGAGGTTGTCGTGAGGCCGGGGCTGGGCCCGCGGACGCAGCCTGGAGCAGGAGGAGCTGGGCCTGGACGGGAGGCCGGGAGGCCGCGACTGGGCCTGGAGGGGCCGGCCTGAGGAAGTTCGGGGCCTGGAGAGGCCGCCAAAAGGCAAAGGCTGGGCCTGGAAAGGCCGTTCCCCGTGACGAATGAGCCGGGCCTAACGAGGCCACGGGGAGGCAGGAGCGGGGCCCGGCGGAGCTGCCGAAAGGCAGGAGGAGCTCTGGCCTGGGGAGGCCGCAGTCAGGCGAGAGCTGGGCGTGGAGAGTCCGCTGGGACGCAGTGGCTGGGCCTGTGCAGGCCTTCGGGCGGCAGGAGGCTTGGCGTGGCGAGGCCGACTGGAGGTCAAGTCCTGGGCCTGAGGAGGCCGCCCAGAGGAGGAGCTGGGCCGGGAGAGGCTGACTGGAGGAAGTCTGGGGCGTGGAGACGCCGTCGGAGGGCAGGAGCTGTGCCCGGAGAGGCCACCGTGGGGCCCGGCTTCAGGACGTTTGGGGCCTACAAAGGCCGCGGAGCGGGAGATGGGCCGGAGCCGAGCCGAAGGAGGTTGTCGTGAGGCTGGGGCTCGGCCTGCGGCCGCAGCCGGAAACACAAAGAGCTGGACCTGGATGGGAGGACGGGAGGCCGCGACTGGGCCTGGAGGGGCCGGCCTGAGGAAGTTCGGGGCCTGGAGAGGCCGCTAAAAGACAAAGGCTGGGCCTGGAAAGGCCGTTCAACGTGACGAATGAGCCGGGCCTAACGAGGCCACGGGGAGGCAGGAGCGGGGCCCGGCGGAGCTGCCGAAAGGCAGGAGGAGCTCTGGCCTGGGGAGGCCGCAGTCAGGCGAGAGCTGGGCGTGCAGAGTCCGCTGGGAGGCAGAGGCTGGGCCTGTGCAGGCCTTCGGACGGCAGGAGGCTGGGCCTGGAGAGGCCGACTGGAGGTCAAGTCCTGGGCCTTAGGAGGCCGCACAGAGGAGGAGCTGGGCCTGGAGAGGCTGGCTGGAGGAAGTCTGGGGCGTGGAGACGCCGTCGGAGGGCAGGAGCCGGGCCCGGAGAGGCCACCGTGGGGCCCGGCTTCGGGACGTTTGGGGCCTACAAAGGCCGCGGAGCGGGAGCTGGGCCGGAGCCGAGCCAAAGGAGGTTGTCGTGAGGCCGGGGCTGGGCCCGCGGACGCAGCCTGGAGCAGGAGGAGCTGGGCCTGGACGGGAGGCCGGGAGGCCGCGACTGGGCCTGGAGGGGCCGGCCTGAGGAAGTTCGGGGCCTGGAGAGGCCGCCAAAAGGCAAAGGCTGGGCCTGGAAAGGCCGTTCCCCGTGACGAATGAGCCGGGCCTAACGAGGCCACGGGGAGGCAGGAGCGGGGCCCGGCGGAGCTGCCGAAAGGCAGGAGGAGCTCTGGCCTGGGGAGGCCGCAGTCAGGCGAGAGCTGGGCGTGGAGAGTCCGCTGGGACGCAGTGGCTGGGCCTGTGCAGGCCTTCGGGCGGCAGGAGGCTTGGCGTGGCGAGGCCGACTGGAGGTCAAGTCCTGGGCCTGAGGAGGCCGCCCAGAGGAGGAGCTGGGCCGGGAGAGGCTGACTGGAGGAAGTCTGGGGCGTGGAGACGCCGTCGGAGGGCAGGAGCTGTGCCCGGAGAGGCCACCGTGGGGCCCGGCTTCAGGACGTTTGGGGCCTACAAAGGCCGCGGAGCGGGAGATGGGCCGGAGCCGAGCCGAAGGAGGTTGTCGTGAGGCTGGGGCTCGGCCTGCGGCCGCAGCCGGAAACACAAAGAGCTGGACCTGGATGGGAGGACGGGAGGCCGCGACTGGGCCTGGAGGGGCCGGCCTGAGGAAGTTCGGGGCCTGGAGAGGCCGCTAAAAGACAAAGGCTGGGCCTGGAAAGGCCGTTCAACGTGACGAATGAGCCGGGCCTAACGAGGCCACGGGGAGGCAGGAGCGGGGCCCGGCGGAGCTGCCGAAAGGCAGGAGGAGCTCTGGCCTGGGGAGGCCGCAGTCAGGCGAGAGCTGGGCGTGCAGAGTCCGCTGGGAGGCAGAGGCTGGGCCTGTGCAGGCCTTCGGACGGCAGGAGGCTGGGCCTGGAGAGGCCGACTGGAGGTCAAGTCCTGGGCCTTAGGAGGCCGCACAGAGGAGGAGCTGAGCCTGGAGAGGCTGGCTGGAGGAAGTCTGGGGCGTGGAGACGCCGTCGGAGGGCAGGAGCCGGGCCCGGAGAGGCCACCGTGGGGCCCGGCTTCGGGACGTTTGGGGCCTACAAAGGCCGCGGAGCGGGAGCTGGGCCGGAGCCGAGCCAAAGGAGGTTGTCGTGAGGCCGGGGCTGGGCCCGCGGACGCAGCCTGGAGCAGGAGGAGCTGGGCCTGGACGGGAGGCCGGGAGGCCGCGACTGGGCCTGGAGGGGCCGGCCTGAGGAAGTTCGGGGCCTGGAGAGGCCGCCAAAAGGCAAAGGCTGGGCCTGGAAAGGCCGTTCCCCGTGACGAATGAGCCGGGCCTAACGAGGCCACGGGGAGGCAGGAGCGGGGCCCGGCGGAGCTGCCGAAAGGCAGGAGGAGCTCTGGCCTGGGGAGGCCGCAGTCAGGCGAGAGCTGGGCGTGGAGAGTCCGCTGGGACGCAGTGGCTGGGCCTGTGCAGGCCTTCGGGCAGCAGGAGGCTTGGCGTGGCGAGGCCGACTGGAGGTCAAGTCCTGGGCCTGAGGAGGCCGCCCAGAGGAGGAGCTGGGCCGGGAGAGGCTGACTGGAGGAAGTCTGGGGCGTGGAGACGCCGTCGGAGGGCAGGAGCTGTGCCCGGAGAGGCCACCGTGGGGCCCGGCTTCGGGACGTTTGGGGCCTACAAAGGCCGCGGAGCGGGAGATGGGCCGGAGCCGAGCCGAAGGAGGTTGTCGTGAGGCTGGGGCTCGGCCTGCGGCCGCAGCCGGAAACACAAAGAGCTGGACCTGGATGGGAGGACGGGAGGCCGCGACTGGGCCTGGAGGGGCCGGCCTGAGGAAGTTCGGGGCCTGGAGAGGCCGCTAAAAGACAAAGGCTGGGCCTGGAAAGGCCGTTCAACGTGACGAATGAGCCGGGCCTAACGAGGCCACGGGGAGGCAGGAGCGGGGCCCGGCGGAGCTGCCGAAAGGCAGGAGGAGCTCTGGCCTGGGGAGGCCGCAGTCAGGCGAGAGCTGGGCGTGCAGAGTCCGCTGGGAGGCAGAGGCTGGGCCTGTGCAGGCCTTCGGACGGCAGGAGGCTGGGCCTGGAGAGGCCGACTGGAGGTCAAGTCCTGGGCCTTAGGAGGCCGCACAGAGGAGGAGCTGGGCCTGGAGAGGCTGGCTGGAGGAAGTCTGGGGCGTGGAGACGCCGTCGGAGGGCAGGAGCCGGGCCCGGAGAGGCCACCGTGGGGCCCGGCTTCGGGACGTTTGGGGCCTACAAAGGCCGCGGAGCGGGAGCTGGGCCGGAGCCGAGCCAAAGGAGGTTGTCGTGAGGCCGGGGCTGGGCCCGCGGACGCAGCCTGGAGCAGGAGGAGCTGGGCCTGGACGGGAGGCCGGGAGGCCGCGACTGGGCCTGGAGGGGCCGGCCTGAGGAAGTTCGGGGCCTGGAGAGGCCGCCAAAAGGCAAAGGCTGGGCCTGGAAAGGCCGTTCCCCGTGACGAATGAGCCGGGCCTAACGAGGCCACGGGGAGGCAGGAGCGGGGCCCGGCGGAGCTGCCGAAAGGCAGGAGGAGCTCTGGCCTGGGGAGGCCGCAGTCAGGCGAGAGCTGGGCGTGGAGAGTCCGCTGGGACGCAGTGGCTGGGCCTGTGCAGGCCTTCGGGCGGCAGGAGGCTTGGCGTGGCGAGGCCGACTGGAGGTCAAGTCCTGGGCCTGAGGAGGCCGCCCAGAGGAGGAGCTGGGCCGGGAGAGGCTGACTGGAGGAAGTCTGGGGCGTGGAGACGCCGTCGGAGGGCAGGAGCTGTGCCCGGAGAGGCCACCGTGGGGCCCGGCTTCAGGACGTTTGGGGCCTACAAAGGCCGCGGAGCGGGAGATGGGCCGGAGCCGAGCCGAAGGAGGTTGTCGTGAGGCTGGGGCTCGGCCTGCGGCCGCAGCCGGAAACACAAAGAGCTGGACCTGGATGGGAGGACGGGAGGCCGCGACTGGGCCTGGAGGGGCCGGCCTGAGGAAGTTCGGGGCCTGGAGAGGCCGCTAAAAGACAAAGGCTGGGCCTGGAAAGGCCGTTCAACGTGACGAATGAGCCGGGCCTAACGAGGCCACGGGGAGGCAGGAGCGGGGCCCGGCGGAGCTGCCGAAAGGCAGGAGGAGCTCTGGCCTGGGGAGGCCGCAGTCAGGCGAGAGCTGGGCGTGCAGAGTCCGCTGGGAGGCAGAGGCTGGGCCTGTGCAGGCCTTCGGACGGCAGGAGGCTGGGCCTGGAGAGGCCGACTGGAGGTCAAGTCCTGGGCCTTAGGAGGCCGCACAGAGGAGGAGCTGGGCCTGGAGAGGCTGGCTGGAGGAAGTCTGGGGCGTGGAGACGCCGTCGGAGGGCAGGAGCCGGGCCCGGAGAGGCCACCGTGGGGCCCGGCTTCGGGACGTTTGGGGCCTACAAAGGCCGCGGAGCGGGAGCTGGGCCGGAGCCGAGCCAAAGGAGGTTGTCGTGAGGCCGGGGCTGGGCCCGCGGACGCAGCCTGGAGCAGGAGGAGCTGGGCCTGGACGGGAGGCCGGGAGGCCGCGACTGGGCCTGGAGGGGCCGGCCTGAGGAAGTTCGGGGCCTGGAGAGGCCGCCAAAAGGCAAAGGCTGGGCCTGGAAAGGCCGTTCCCCGTGACGAATGAGCCGGGCCTAACGAGGCCACGGGGAGGCAGGAGCGGGGCCCGGCGGAGCTGCCGAAAGGCAGGAGGAGCTCTGGCCTGGGGAGGCCGCAGTCAGGCGAGAGCTGGGCGTGGAGAGTCCGCTGGGACGCAGTGGCTGGGCCTGTGCAGGCCTTCGGGCGGCAGGAGGCTTGGCGTGGCGAGGCCGACTGGAGGTCAAGTCCTGGGCCTGAGGAGGCCGCCCAGAGGAGGAGCTGGGCCGGGAGAGGCTGACTGGAGGAAGTCTGGGGCGTGGAGACGCCGTCGGAGGGCAGGAGCTGTGCCCGGAGAGGCCACCGTGGGGCCCGGCTTCAGGACGTTTGGGGCCTACAAAGGCCGCGGAGCGGGAGATGGGCCGGAGCCGAGCCGAAGGAGGTTGTCGTGAGGCTGGGGCTCGGCCTGCGGCCGCAGCCGGAAACACAAAGAGCTGGACCTGGATGGGAGGACGGGAGGCCGCGACTGGGCCTGGAGGGGCCGGCCTGAGGAAGTTCGGGGCCTGGAGAGGCCGCTAAAAGACAAAGGCTGGGCCTGGAAAGGCCGTTCAACGTGACGAATGAGCCGGGCCTAACGAGGCCACGGGGAGGCAGGAGCGGGGCCCGGCGGAGCTGCCGAAAGGCAGGAGGAGCTCTGGCCTGGGGAGGCCGCAGTCAGGCGAGAGCTGGGCGTGCAGAGTCCGCTGGGAGGCAGAGGCTGGGCCTGTGCAGGCCTTCGGACGGCAGGAGGCTGGGCCTGGAGAGGCCGACTGGAGGTCAAGTCCTGGGCCTTAGGAGGCCGCACAGAGGAGGAGCTGAGCCTGGAGAGGCTGGCTGGAGGAAGTCTGGGGCGTGGAGACGCCGTCGGAGGGCAGGAGCCGGGCCCGGAGAGGCCACCGTGGGGCCCGGCTTCGGGACGTTTGGGGCCTACAAAGGCCGCGGAGCGGGAGCTGGGCCGGAGCCGAGCCAAAGGAGGTTGTCGTGAGGCCGGGGCTGGGCCCGCGGACGCAGCCTGGAGCAGGAGGAGCTGGGCCTGGACGGGAGGCCGGGAGGCCGCGACTGGGCCTGGAGGGGCCGGCCTGAGGAAGTTCGGGGCCTGGAGAGGCCGCCAAAAGGCAAAGGCTGGGCCTGGAAAGGCCGTTCCCCGTGACGAATGAGCCGGGCCTAACGAGGCCACGGGGAGGCAGGAGCGGGGCCCGGCGGAGCTGCCGAAAGGCAGGAGGAGCTCTGGCCTGGGGAGGCCGCAGTCAGGCGAGAGCTGGGCGTGGAGAGTCCGCTGGGACGCAGTGGCTGGGCCTGTGCAGGCCTTCGGGCGGCAGGAGGCTTGGCGTGGCGAGGCCGACTGGAGGTCAAGTCCTGGGCCTGAGGAGGCCGCCCAGAGGAGGAGCTGGGCCGGGAGAGGCTGACTGGAGGAAGTCTGGGGCGTGGAGACGCCGTCGGAGGGCAGGAGCTGTGCCCGGAGAGGCCACCGTGGGGCCCGGCTTCGGGACGTTTGGGGCCTACAAAGGCCGCGGAGCGGGAGATGGGCCGGAGCCGAGCCGAAGGAGGTTGTCGTGAGGCTGGGGCTCGGCCTGCGGCCGCAGCCGGAAACACAAAGAGCTGGACCTGGATGGGAGGACGGGAGGCCGCGACTGGGCCTGGAGGGGCCGGCCTGAGGAAGTTCGGGGCCTGGAGAGGCCGCTAAAAGACAAAGGCTGGGCCTGGAAAGGCCGTTCCCCGTGACGAATGAGCCGGGCCTAACGAGGCCACGGGGAGGCAGGAGCGGGGCCCGGCGGAGCTGCCGAAAGGCAGGAGGAGCTCTGGCCTGGGGAGGCCGCAGTCAGGCGAGAGCTGGGCGTGCAGAGTCCGCTGGGAGGCAGAGGCTGGGCCTGTGCAGGCCTTCGGACAGCAGGAGGCTGGGCCTGGAGAGGCCGACTGGAGGTCAAGTCCTGGGCCTTAGGAGGCCGCACAGAGGAGGAGCTGGGCCTGGAGAGGCTGGCTGGAGGAAGTCTGGGGCGTGGAGACGCCGTCGGAGGGCAGGAGCCGGGCCCGGAGAGGCCACCGTGGGGCCCGGCTTCGGGACGTTTGGGGCCTACAAAGGCCGCGGAGCGGGAGCTGGGCCGGAGCCGAGCCAAAGGAGGTTGTCGTGAGGCCGGGGCTGGGCCCGCGGACGCAGCCTGGAGCAGGAGGAGCTGGGCCTGGACGGGAGGCCGGGAGGCCGCGACTGGGCCTGGAGGGGCCGGCCTGAGGAAGTTCGGGGCCTGGAGAGGCCGCCAAAAGGCAAAGGCTGGGCCTGGAAAGGCCGTTCCCCGTGACGAATGAGCCGGGCCTAACGAGGCCACGGGGAGGCAGGAGCGGGGCCCGGCGGAGCTGCCGAAAGGCAGGAGGAGCTCTGGCCTGGGGAGGCCGCAGTCAGGCGAGAGCTGGGCGTGGAGAGTCCGCTGGGACGCAGTGGCTGGGCCTGTGCAGGCCTTCGGGCGGCAGGAGGCTTGGCGTGGCGAGGCCGACTGGAGGTCAAGTCCTGGGCCTGAGGAGGCCGCCCAGAGGAGGAGCTGGGCCGGGAGAGGCTGACTGGAGGAAGTCTGGGGCGTGGAGACGCCGTCGGAGGGCAGGAGCTGTGCCCGGAGAGGCCACCGTGGGGCCCGGCTTCAGGACGTTTGGGGCCTACAAAGGCCGCGGAGCGGGAGATGGGCCGGAGCCGAGCCGAAGGAGGTTGTCGTGAGGCTGGGGCTCGGCCTGCGGCCGCAGCCGGAAACACAAAGAGCTGGACCTGGATGGGAGGACGGGAGGCCGCGACTGGGCCTGGAGGGGCCGGCCTGAGGAAGTTCGGGGCCTGGAGAGGCCGCTAAAAGACAAAGGCTGGGCCTGGAAAGGCCGTTCAACGTGACGAATGAGCCGGGCCTAACGAGGCCACGGGGAGGCAGGAGCGGGGCCCGGCGGAGCTGCCGAAAGGCAGGAGGAGCTCTGGCCTGGGGAGGCCGCAGTCAGGCGAGAGCTGGGCGTGCAGAGTCCGCTGGGAGGCAGAGGCTGGGCCTGTGCAGGCCTTCGGACGGCAGGAGGCTGGGCCTGGAGAGGCCGACTGGAGGTCAAGTCCTGGGCCTTAGGAGGCCGCACAGAGGAGGAGCTGGGCCTGGAGAGGCTGGCTGGAGGAAGTCTGGGGCGTGGAGACGCCGTCGGAGGGCAGGAGCCGGGCCCGGAGAGGCCACCGTGGGGCCCGGCTTCGGGACGTTTGGGGCCTACAAAGGCCGCGGAGCGGGAGCTGGGCCGGAGCCGAGCCAAAGGAGGTTGTCGTGAGGCCGGGGCTGGGCCCGCGGACGCAGCCTGGAGCAGGAGGAGCTGGGCCTGGACGGGAGGCCGGGAGGCCGCGACTGGGCCTGGAGGGGCCGGCCTGAGGAAGTTCGGGGCCTGGAGAGGCCGCCAAAAGGCAAAGGCTGGGCCTGGAAAGGCCGTTCCCCGTGACGAATGAGCCGGGCCTAACGAGGCCACGGGGAGGCAGGAGCGGGGCCCGGCGGAGCTGCCGAAAGGCAGGAGGAGCTCTGGCCTGGGGAGGCCGCAGTCAGGCGAGAGCTGGGCGTGGAGAGTCCGCTGGGACGCAGTGGCTGGGCCTGTGCAGGCCTTCGGGCGGCAGGAGGCTTGGCGTGGCGAGGCCGACTGGAGGTCAAGTCCTGGGCCTGAGGAGGCCGCCCAGAGGAGGAGCTGGGCCGGGAGAGGCTGACTGGAGGAAGTCTGGGGCGTGGAGACGCCGTCGGAGGGCAGGAGCTGTGCCCGGAGAGGCCACCGTGGGGCCCGGCTTCAGGACGTTTGGGGCCTACAAAGGCCGCGGAGCGGGAGATGGGCCGGAGCCGAGCCGAAGGAGGTTGTCGTGAGGCTGGGGCTCGGCCTGCGGCCGCAGCCGGAAACACAAAGAGCTGGACCTGGATGGGAGGACGGGAGGCCGCGACTGGGCCTGGAGGGGCCGGCCTGAGGAAGTTCGGGGCCTGGAGAGGCCGCTAAAAGACAAAGGCTGGGCCTGGAAAGGCCGTTCAACGTGACGAATGAGCCGGGCCTAACGAGGCCACGGGGAGGCAGGAGCGGGGCCCGGCGGAGCTGCCGAAAGGCAGGAGGAGCTCTGGCCTGGGGAGGCCGCAGTCAGGCGAGAGCTGGGCGTGCAGAGTCCGCTGGGAGGCAGAGGCTGGGCCTGTGCAGGCCTTCGGACGGCAGGAGGCTGGGCCTGGAGAGGCCGACTGGAGGTCAAGTCCTGGGCCTTAGGAGGCCGCACAGAGGAGGAGCTGAGCCTGGAGAGGCTGGCTGGAGGAAGTCTGGGGCGTGGAGACGCCGTCGGAGGGCAGGAGCCGGGCCCGGAGAGGCCACCGTGGGGCCCGGCTTCGGGACGTTTGGGGCCTACAAAGGCCGCGGAGCGGGAGCTGGGCCGGAGCCGAGCCAAAGGAGGTTGTCGTGAGGCCGGGGCTGGGCCCGCGGACGCAGCCTGGAGCAGGAGGAGCTGGGCCTGGACGGGAGGCCGGGAGGCCGCGACTGGGCCTGGAGGGGCCGGCCTGAGGAAGTTCGGGGCCTGGAGAGGCCGCCAAAAGGCAAAGGCTGGGCCTGGAAAGGCCGTTCCCCGTGACGAATGAGCCGGGCCTAACGAGGCCACGGGGAGGCAGGAGCGGGGCCCGGCGGAGCTGCCGAAAGGCAGGAGGAGCTCTGGCCTGGGGAGGCCGCAGTCAGGCGAGAGCTGGGCGTGGAGAGTCCGCTGGGACGCAGTGGCTGGGCCTGTGCAGGCCTTCGGGCGGCAGGAGGCTTGGCGTGGCGAGGCCGACTGGAGGTCAAGTCCTGGGCCTGAGGAGGCCGCCCAGAGGAGGAGCTGGGCCGGGAGAGGCTGACTGGAGGAAGTCTGGGGCGTGGAGACGCCGTCGGAGGGCAGGAGCTGTGCCCGGAGAGGCCACCGTGGGGCCCGGCTTCGGGACGTTTGGGGCCTACAAAGGCCGCGGAGCGGGAGATGGGCCGGAGCCGAGCCGAAGGAGGTTGTCGTGAGGCTGGGGCTCGGCCTGCGGCCGCAGCCGGAAACACAAAGAGCTGGACCTGGATGGGAGGACGGGAGGCCGCGACTGGGCCTGGAGGGGCCGGCCTGAGGAAGTTCGGGGCCTGGAGAGGCCGCTAAAAGACAAAGGCTGGGCCTGGAAAGGCCGTTCCCCGTGACGAATGAGCCGGGCCTAACGAGGCCACGGGGAGGCAGGAGCGGGGCCCGGCGGAGCTGCCGAAAGGCAGGAGGAGCTCTGGCCTGGGGAGGCCGCAGTCAGGCGAGAGCTGGGCGTGCAGAGTCCGCTGGGAGGCAGAGGCTGGGCCTGTGCAGGCCTTCGGACAGCAGGAGGCTGGGCCTGGAGAGGCCGACTGGAGGTCAAGTCCTGGGCCTTAGGAGGCCGCACAGAGGAGGAGCTGGGCCTGGAGAGGCTGGCTGGAGGAAGTCTGGGGCGTGGAGACGCCGTCGGAGGGCAGGAGCCGGGCCCGGAGAGGCCACCGTGGGGCCCGGCTTCGGGACGTTTGGGGCCTACAAAGGCCGCGGAGCGGGAGCTGGGCCGGAGCCGAGCCAAAGGAGGTTGTCGTGAGGCCGGGGCTGGGCCCGCGGACGCAGCCTGGAGCAGGAGGAGCTGGGCCTGGACGGGAGGCCGGGAGGCCGCGACTGGGCCTGGAGGGGCCGGCCTGAGGAAGTTCGGGGCCTGGAGAGGCCGCCAAAAGGCAAAGGCTGGGCCTGGAAAGGCCGTTCCCCGTGACGAATGAGCCGGGCCTAACGAGGCCACGGGGAGGCAGGAGCGGGGCCCGGCGGAGCTGCCGAAAGGCAGGAGGAGCTCTGGCCTGGGGAGGCCGCAGTCAGGCGAGAGCTGGGCGTGGAGAGTCCGCTGGGACGCAGTGGCTGGGCCTGTGCAGGCCTTCGGGCGGCAGGAGGCTTGGCGTGGCGAGGCCGACTGGAGGTCAAGTCCTGGGCCTGAGGAGGCCGCCCAGAGGAGGAGCTGGGCCGGGAGAGGCTGACTGGAGGAAGTCTGGGGCGTGGAGACGCCGTCGGAGGGCAGGAGCTGTGCCCGGAGAGGCCACCGTGGGGCCCGGCTTCGGGACGTTTGGGGCCTACAAAGGCCGCGGAGCGGGAGATGGGCCGGAGCCGAGCCGAAGGAGGTTGTCGTGAGGCTGGGGCTCGGCCTGCGGCCGCAGCCGGAAACACAAAGAGCTGGACCTGGATGGGAGGACGGGAGGCCGCGACTGGGCCTGGAGGGGCCGGCCTGAGGAAGTTCGGGGCCTGGAGAGGCCGCTAAAAGACAAAGGCTGGGCCTGGAAAGGCCGTTCAACGTGACGAATGAGCCGGGCCTAACGAGGCCACGGGGAGGCAGGAGCGGGGCCCGGCGGAGCTGCCGAAAGGCAGGAGGAGCTCTGGCCTGGGGAGGCCGCAGTCAGGCGAGAGCTGGGCGTGCAGAGTCCGCTGGGAGGCAGAGGCTGGGCCTGTGCAGGCCTTCGGACGGCAGGAGGCTGGGCCTGGAGAGGCCGACTGGAGGTCAAGTCCTGGGCCTTAGGAGGCCGCACAGAGGAGGAGCTGAGCCTGGAGAGGCTGGCTGGAGGAAGTCTGGGGCGTGGAGACGCCGTCGGAGGGCAGGAGCCGGGCCCGGAGAGGCCACCGTGGGGCCCGGCTTCGGGACGTTTGGGGCCTACAAAGGCCGCGGAGCGGGAGCTGGGCCGGAGCCGAGCCAAAGGAGGTTGTCGTGAGGCCGGGGCTGGGCCCGCGGACGCAGCCTGGAGCAGGAGGAGCTGGGCCTGGACGGGAGGCCGGGAGGCCGCGACTGGGCCTGGAGGGGCCGGCCTGAGGAAGTTCGGGGCCTGGAGAGGCCGCCAAAAGGCAAAGGCTGGGCCTGGAAAGGCCGTTCCCCGTGACGAATGAGCCGGGCCTAACGAGGCCACGGGGAGGCAGGAGCGGGGCCCGGCGGAGCTGCCGAAAGGCAGGAGGAGCTCTGGCCTGGGGAGGCCGCAGTCAGGCGAGAGCTGGGCGTGGAGAGTCCGCTGGGACGCAGTGGCTGGGCCTGTGCAGGCCTTCGGGCGGCAGGAGGCTTGGCGTGGCGAGGCCGACTGGAGGTCAAGTCCTGGGCCTGAGGAGGCCGCCCAGAGGAGGAGCTGGGCCGGGAGAGGCTGACTGGAGGAAGTCTGGGGCGTGGAGACGCCGTCGGAGGGCAGGAGCTGTGCCCGGAGAGGCCACCGTGGGGCCCGGCTTCAGGACGTTTGGGGCCTACAAAGGCCGCGGAGCGGGAGATGGGCCGGAGCCGAGCCGAAGGAGGTTGTCGTGAGGCTGGGGCTCGGCCTGCGGCCGCAGCCGGAAACACAAAGAGCTGGACCTGGATGGGAGGACGGGAGGCCGCGACTGGGCCTGGAGGGGCCGGCCTGAGGAAGTTCGGGGCCTGGAGAGGCCGCTAAAAGACAAAGGCTGGGCCTGGAAAGGCCGTTCCCCGTGACGAATGAGCCGGGCCTAACGAGGCCACGGGGAGGCAGGAGCGGGGCCCGGCGGAGCTGCCGAAAGGCAGGAGGAGCTCTGGCCTGGGGAGGCCGCAGTCAGGCGAGAGCTGGGCGTGCAGAGTCCGCTGGGAGGCAGAGGCTGGGCCTGTGCAGGCCTTCGGACAGCAGGAGGCTGGGCCTGGAGAGGCCGACTGGAGGTCAAGTCCTGGGCCTTAGGAGGCCGCACAGAGGAGGAGCTGGGCCTGGAGAGGCTGGCTGGAGGAAGTCTGGGGCGTGGAGACGCCGTCGGAGGGCAGGAGCCGGGCCCGGAGAGGCCACCGTGGGGCCCGGCTTCGGGACGTTTGGGGCCTACAAAGGCCGCGGAGCGGGAGCTGGGCCGGAGCCGAGCCAAAGGAGGTTGTCGTGAGGCCGGGGCTGGGCCCGCGGACGCAGCCTGGAGCAGGAGGAGCTGGGCCTGGACGGGAGGCCGGGAGGCCGCGACTGGGCCTGGAGGGGCCGGCCTGAGGAAGTTCGGGGCCTGGAGAGGCCGCCAAAAGGCAAAGGCTGGGCCTGGAAAGGCCGTTCCCCGTGACGAATGAGCCGGGCCTAACGAGGCCACGGGGAGGCAGGAGCGGGGCCCGGCGGAGCTGCCGAAAGGCAGGAGGAGCTCTGGCCTGGGGAGGCCGCAGTCAGGCGAGAGCTGGGCGTGGAGAGTCCGCTGGGACGCAGTGGCTGGGCCTGTGCAGGCCTTCGGGCGGCAGGAGGCTTGGCGTGGCGAGGCCGACTGGAGGTCAAGTCCTGGGCCTGAGGAGGCCGCCCAGAGGAGGAGCTGGGCCGGGAGAGGCTGACTGGAGGAAGTCTGGGGCGTGGAGACGCCGTCGGAGGGCAGGAGCTGTGCCCGGAGAGGCCACCGTGGGGCCCGGCTTTGGGACGTTTGGGGCCTACAAAGGCCGCGGAGCGGGAGATGGGCGGGAGCCGAGCCGAAGGAGGTTGTCGTGAGGCTGGGGCTCGGCCTGCGGCCGCAGCCGGAAACACAAAGAGCTGGACCTGGATGGGAGGACGGGAGGCCGCGACTGGGCCTGGAGGGGCCGGCCTGAGGAAGTTCGGGGCCTGGAGAGGCCGCTAAAAGGCAAAGGCTGGGCCTGGAAAGGCCGTTCAACGTGACGAATGAGCCGGGCCTAACGAGGCCACTGGTAGGCATGAGCGGGGCCCGGCGGAGCTGCCGAAAGGCAGGAGGAGCTCTGGCCTGGGGAGGCCGCAGTCAGGCGAGAGCTGGGCGTGCAGAGTCCGCTGGGAGGCAGAGGCTGGGCCTGTGCAGGCCTTCGGGCGGCAGGAGGCTTGGCGTGGCGAGGCCGACTGGAGGTCAAGTCCTGGGCCTGAGGAGGCCGCCCAGAGGAGGAGCTGGGCCGGGAGAGGCTGACTGGAGGAAGTCTGGGGCGTGGAGACGCCGTCGGAGGGCAGGAGCTGTGCCCGGAGAGGCCACCGTGGGGCCCGGCTTCAGGACGTTTGGGGCCTACAAAGGCCGCGGAGCGGGAGATGGGCCGGAGCCGAGCCGAAGGAGGTTGTCGTGAGGCTGGGGCTCGGCCTGCGGCCGCAGCCGTAAACACAAAGAGCTGGACCTGGATGGGAGGACGGGAGGCCGCGACTGGGCCTGGAGGGGCCGGCCTGAGGAAGTTCGGGGCCTGGAGAGGCCGCTAAAAGACAAAGGCTGGGCCTGGAAAGGCCGTTCCCCGTGACGAATGAGCCGGGCCTAACGAGGCCACGGGGAGGCAGGAGCGGGGCCCGGCGGAGCTGCCGAAAGGCAGGAGGAGCTCTGGCCTGGGGAGGCCGCAGTCAGGCGAGAGCTGGGCGTGCAGAGTCCGCTGGGAGGCAGAGGCTGGGCCTGGTCAGGCCTTCGGACAGCAGGAGGCTGGGCCTGGAGAGGCCGACTGGAGGTCAAGTCCTGGGCCTTAGGAGGCCGCACAGAGGAGGAGCTGGGCCTGGAGAGGCTGGCTGGAGGAAGTCTGGGGCGTGGAGACGCCGTCGGAGGGCAGGAGCCGGGCCCGGAGAGGCCACCGTGGGGCCCGGCTTCGGGACGTTTGGGGCCTACAAAGGCCGCGGAGCGGGAGCTGGGCCGGAGCCGAGCCAAAGGAGGTTGTCGTGAGGCCGGGGCTGGGCCCGCGGACGCAGCCTGGAGCAGGAGGAGCTGGGCCTGGACGGGAGGCCGGGAGGCCGCGACTGGGCCTGGAGGGGCCGGCCTGAGGAAGTTCGGGGCCTGGAGAGGCCGCCAAAAGGCAAAGGCTGGGCCTGGAAAGGCCGTTCCCCGTGACGAATGAGCCGGGCCTAACGAGGCCACGGGGAGGCAGGAGCGGGGCCCGGCGGAGCTGCCGAAAGGCAGGAGGAGCTCTGGCCTGGGGAGGCCGCAGTCAGGCGAGAGCTGGGCGTGGAGAGTCCGCTGGGACGCAGTGGCTGGGCCTGTGCAGGCCTTCGGGCGGCAGGAGGCTTGGCGTGGCGAGGCCGACTGGAGGTCAAGTCCTGGGCCTGAGGAGGCCGCCCAGAGGAGGAGCTGGGCCGGGAGAGGCTGACTGGAGGAAGTCTGGGGCGTGGAGACGCCGTCGGAGGGCAGGAGCTGTGCCCGGAGAGGCCACCGTGGGGCCCGGCTTCGGGACGTTTGGGGCCTACAAAGGCCGCGGAGCGGGAGATGGGCCGGAGCCGAGCCGAAGGAGGTTGTCGTGAGGCTGGGGCTCGGCCTGCGGCCGCAGCCGGAAACACAAAGAGCTGGACCTGGATGGGAGGACGGGAGGCCGCGACTGGGCCTGGAGGGGCCGGCCTGAGGAAGTTCGGGGCCTGGAGAGGCCGCTAAAAGGCAAAGGCTGGGCCTGGAAAGGCCGTTCAACGTGACGAATGAGCCGGGCCTAACGAGGCCACTGGTAGGCATGAGCGGGGCCCGGCGGAGCTGCCGAAAGGCAGGAGGAGCTCTGGCCTGGGGAGGCCGCAGTCAGGCGAGAGCTGGGCGTGCAGAGTCCGCTGGGAGGCAGAGGCTGGGCCTGTGCAGGCCTTCGGGCGGCAGGAGGCTTGGCGTGGCGAGGCCGACTGGAGGTCAAGTCCTGGGCCTGAGGAGGCCGCCCAGAGGAGGAGCTGGGCCGGGAGAGGCTGACTGGAGGAAGTCTGGGGCGTGGAGACGCCGTCGGAGGGCAGGAGCTGTGCCCGGAGAGGCCACCGTGGGGCCCGGCTTCAGGACGTTTGGGGCCTACAAAGGCCGCGGAGCGGGAGATGGGCCGGAGCCGAGCCGAAGGAGGTTGTCGTGAGGCTGGGGCTCGGCCTGCGGCCGCAGCCGGAAACACAAAGAGCTGGACCTGGATGGGAGGACGGGAGGCCGCGACTGGGCCTGGAGGGGCCGGCCTGAGGAAGTTCGGGGCCTGGAGAGGCCGCTAAAAGACAAAGGCTGGGCCTGGAAAGGCCGTTCCCCGTGACGAATGAGCCGGGCCTAACGAGGCCACGGGGAGGCAGGAGCGGGGCCCGGCGGAGCTGCCGAAAGGCAGGAGGAGCTCTGGCCTGGGGAGGCCGCAGTCAGGCGAGAGCTGGGCGTGCAGAGTCCGCTGGGAGGCAGAGGCTGGGCCTGTGCAGGCCTTCGGACAGCAGGAGGCTGGGCCTGGAGAGGCCGACTGGAGGTCAAGTCCTGGGCCTTAGGAGGCCGCACAGAGGAGGAGCTGGGCCTGGAGAGGCTGGCTGGAGGAAGTCTGGGGCGTGGAGACGCCGTCGGAGGGCAGGAGCCGGGCCCGGAGAGGCCACCGTGGGGCCCGGCTTCGGGACGTTTGGGGCCTACAAAGGCCGCGGAGCGGGAGCTGGGCCGGAGCCGAGCCAAAGGAGGTTGTCGTGAGGCCGGGGCTGGGCCCGCGGACGCAGCCTGGAGCAGGAGGAGCTGGGCCTGGACGGGAGGCCGGGAGGCCGCGACTGGGCCTGGAGGGGCCGGCCTGAGGAAGTTCGGGGCCTGGAGAGGCCGCCAAAAGGCAAAGGCTGGGCCTGGAAAGGCCGTTCCCCGTGACGAATGAGCCGGGCCTAACGAGGCCACGGGGAGGCAGGAGCGGGGCCCGGCGGAGCTGCCGAAAGGCAGGAGGAGCTCTGGCCTGGGGAGGCCGCAGTCAGGCGAGAGCTGGGCGTGGAGAGTCCGCTGGGACGCAGTGGCTGGGCCTGTGCAGGCCTTCGGGCGGCAGGAGGCTTGGCGTGGCGAGGCCGACTGGAGGTCAAGTCCTGGGCCTGAGGAGGCCGCCCAGAGGAGGAGCTGGGCCGGGAGAGGCTGACTGGAGGAAGTCTGGGGCGTGGAGACGCCGTCGGAGGGCAGGAGCTGTGCCCGGAGAGGCCACCGTGGGGCCCGGCTTCGGGACGTTTGGGGCCTACAAAGGCCGCGGAGCGGGAGATGGGCCGGAGCCGAGCCGAAGGAGGTTGTCGTGAGGCTGGGGCTCGGCCTGCGGCCGCAGCCGGAAACACAAAGAGCTGGACCTGGATGGGAGGACGGGAGGCCGCGACTGGGCCTGGAGGGGCCGGCCTGAGGAAGTTCGGGGCCTGGAGAGGCCGCTAAAAGGCAAAGGCTGGGCCTGGAAAGGCCGTTCAACGTGACGAATGAGCCGGGCCTAACGAGGCCACTGGTAGGCATGAGCGGGGCCCGGCGGAGCTGCCGAAAGGCAGGAGGAGCTCTGGCCTGGGGAGGCCGCAGTCAGGCGAGAGCTGGGCGTGCAGAGTCCGCTGGGAGGCAGAGGCTGGGCCTGTGCAGGCCTTCGGGCGGCAGGAGGCTTGGCGTGGCGAGGCCGACTGGAGGTCAAGTCCTGGGCCTGAGGAGGCCGCCCAGAGGAGGAGCTGGGCCGGGAGAGGCTGACTGGAGGAAGTCTGGGGCGTGGAGACGCCGTCGGAGGGCAGGAGCTGTGCCCGGAGAGGCCACCGTGGGGCCCGGCTTCAGGACGTTTGGGGCCTACAAAGGCCGCGGAGCGGGAGATGGGCCGGAGCCGAGCCGAAGGAGGTTGTCGTGAGGCTGGGGCTCGGCCTGCGGCCGCAGCCGAAAACACAAAGAGCTGGACCTGGACGGGAGGCCGGGAGGCCGCGACTGGGCCTGGAGGGGCCGGCCTGAGGAAGTTCGGGGCCTGGAGAGGCCGCCAAAAGGCAAAGGCTGGGCCTGGAAAGGCCGTTCCCCGTGACGAATGAGCCGGGCCTAACGAGGCCACGGGGAGGCAGGAGCGGGGCCCGGCGGAGCTGCCGAAAGGCAGGAGGAGCTCTGGCCTGGGGAGGCCGCAGTCAGGCGAGAGCTGGGCGTGGAGAGTCCGCTGGGACGCAGTGGCTGGGCCTGTGCAGGCCTTCGGGCGGCAGGAGGCTTGGCGTGGCGAGGCCGACTGGAGGTCAAGTCCTGGGCCTGAGGAGGCCGCCCAGAGGAGGAGCTGGGCCGGGAGAGGCTGACTGGAGGAAGTCTGGGGCGTGGAGACGCCGTCGGAGGGCAGGAGCTGTGCCCGGAGAGGCCACCGTGGGGCCCGGCTTCGGGACGTTTGGGGCCTACAAAGGCCGCGGAGCGGGAGATGGGCCGGAGCCGAGCCGAAGGAGGTTGTCGTGAGGCTGGGGCTCGGCCTGCGGCCGCAGCCGGAAACACAAAGAGCTGGACCTGGATGGGAGGACGGGAGGCCGCGACTGGGCCTGGAGGGGCCGGCCTGAGGAAGTTCGGGGCCTGGAGAGGCCGCTAAAAGGCAAAGGCTGGGCCTGGAAAGGCCGTTCAACGTGACGAATGAGCCGGGCCTAACGAGGCCACTGGTAGGCATGAGCGGGGCCCGGCGGAGCTGCCGAAAGGCAGGAGGAGCTCTGGCCTGGGGAGGCCGCAGTCAGGCGAGAGCTGGGCGTGCAGAGTCCGCTGGGAGGCAGAGGCTGGGCCTGTGCAGGCCTTCGGGCGGCAGGAGGCTTGGCGTGGCGAGGCCGACTGGAGGTCAAGTCCTGGGCCTGAGGAGGCCGCCCAGAGGAGGAGCTGGGCCGGGAGAGGCTGACTGGAGGAAGTCTGGGGCGTGGAGACGCCGTCGGAGGGCAGGAGCTGTGCCCGGAGAGGCCACCGTGGGGCCCGGCTTCAGGACGTTTGGGGCCTACAAAGGCCGCGGAGCGGGAGATGGGCCGGAGCCGAGCCGAAGGAGGTTGTCGTGAGGCTGGGGCTCGGCCTGCGGCCGCAGCCGGAAACACAAAGAGCTGGACCTGGATGGGAGGACGGGAGGCCGCGACTGGGCCTGGAGGGGCCGGCCTGAGGAAGTTCGGGGCCTGGAGAGGCCGCTAAAAGACAAAGGCTGGGCCTGGAAAGGCCGTTCCCCGTGACGAATGAGCCGGGCCTAACGAGGCCACGGGGAGGCAGGAGCGGGGCCCGGCGGAGCTGCCGAAAGGCAGGAGGAGCTCTGGCCTGGGGAGGCCGCAGTCAGGCGAGAGCTGGGCGTGCAGAGTCCGCTGGGAGGCAGAGGCTGGGCCTGTGCAGGCCTTCGGACAGCAGGAGGCTGGGCCTGGAGAGGCCGACTGGAGGTCAAGTCCTGGGCCTTAGGAGGCCGCACAGAGGAGGAGCTGGGCCTGGAGAGGCTGGCTGGAGGAAGTCTGGGGCGTGGAGACGCCGTCGGAGGGCAGGAGCCGGGCCCGGAGAGGCCACCGTGGGGCCCGGCTTCGGGACGTTTGGGGCCTACAAAGGCCGCGGAGCGGGAGCTGGGCCGGAGCCGAGCCAAAGGAGGTTGTCGTGAGGCCGGGGCTGGGCCCGCGGACGCAGCCTGGAGCAGGAGGAGCTGGGCCTGGACGGGAGGCCGGGAGGCCGCGACTGGGCCTGGAGGGGCCGGCCTGAGGAAGTTCGGGGCCTGGAGAGGCCGCCAAAAGGCAAAGGCTGGGCCTGGAAAGGCCGTTCCCCGTGACGAATGAGCCGGGCCTAACGAGGCCACGGGGAGGCAGGAGCGGGGCCCGGCGGAGCTGCCGAAAGGCAGGAGGAGCTCTGGCCTGGGGAGGCCGCAGTCAGGCGAGAGCTGGGCGTGGAGAGTCCGCTGGGACGCAGTGGCTGGGCCTGTGCAGGCCTTCGGGCGGCAGGAGGCTTGGCGTGGCGAGGCCGACTGGAGGTCAAGTCCTGGGCCTGAGGAGGCCGCCCAGAGGAGGAGCTGGGCCGGGAGAGGCTGACTGGAGGAAGTCTGGGGCGTGGAGACGCCGTCGGAGGGCAGGAGCTGTGCCCGGAGAGGCCACCGTGGGGCCCGGCTTCAGGACGTTTGGGGCCTACAAAGGCCGCGGAGCGGGAGATGGGCCGGAGCCGAGCCGAAGGAGGTTGTCGTGAGGCTGGGGCTCGGCCTGCGGCCGCAGCCGGAAACACAAAGAGCTGGACCTGGATGGGAGGACGGGAGGCCGCGACTGGGCCTGGAGGGGCCGGCCTGAGGAAGTTCGGGGCCTGGAGAGGCCGCTAAAAGACAAAGGCTGGGCCTGGAAAGGCCGTTCCCCGTGACGAATGAGCCGGGCCTAACGAGGCCACGGGGAGGCAGGAGCGGGGCCCGGCGGAGCTGCCGAAAGGCAGGAGGAGCTCTGGCCTGGGGAGGCCGCAGTCAGGCGAGAGCTGGGCGTGCAGAGTCCGCTGGGAGGCAGAGGCTGGGCCTGTGCAGGCCTTCGGACGGCAGGAGGCTGGGCCTGGAGAGGCCGACTGGAGGTCAAGTCCTGGGCCTTAGGAGGCCGCACAGAGGAGGAGCTGGGCCTGGAGAGGCTGGCTGGAGGAAGTCTGGGGCGTGGAGACGCCGTCGGAGGGCAGGAGCCGGGCCCGGAGAGGCCACCGTGGGGCCCGGCTTCGGGACGTTTGGGGCCTACAAAGGCCGCGGAGCGGGAGCTGGGCCGGAGCCGAGCCAAAGGAGGTTGTCGTGAGGCCGGGGCTGGGCCCGCGGACGCAGCCTGGAGCAGGAGGAGCTGGGCCTGGACGGGAGGCCGGGAGGCCGCGACTGGGCCTGGAGGGGCCGGCCTGAGGAAGTTCGGGGCCTGGAGAGGCCGCCAAAAGGCAAAGGCTGGGCCTGGAAAGGCCGTTCCCCGTGACGAATGAGCCGGGCCTAACGAGGCCACGGGGAGGCAGGAGCGGGGCCCGGCGGAGCTGCCGAAAGGCAGGAGGAGCTCTGGCCTGGGGAGGCCGCAGTCAGGCGAGAGCTGGGCGTGGAGAGTCCGCTGGGACGCAGTGGCTGGGCCTGTGCAGGCCTTCGGGCGGCAGGAGGCTTGGCGTGGCGAGGCCGACTGGAGGTCAAGTCCTGGGCCTGAGGAGGCCGCCCAGAGGAGGAGCTGGGCCGGGAGAGGCTGACTGGAGGAAGTCTGGGGCGTGGAGACGCCGTCGGAGGGCAGGAGCTGTGCCCGGAGAGGCCACCGTGGGGCCCGGCTTCGGGACGTTTGGGGCCTACAAAGGCCGCGGAGCGGGAGATGGGCCGGAGCCGAGCCGAAGGAGGTTGTCGTGAGGCTGGGGCTCGGCCTGCGGCCGCAGCCGGAAACACAAAGAGCTGGACCTGGATGGGAGGACGGGAGGCCGCGACTGGGCCTGGAGGGGCCGGCCTGAGGAAGTTCGGGGCCTGGAGAGGCCGCTAAAAGGCAAAGGCTGGGCCTGGAAAGGCCGTTCAACGTGACGAATGAGCCGGGCCTAACGAGGCCACTGGTAGGCATGAGCGGGGCCCGGCGGAGCTGCCGAAAGGCAGGAGGAGCTCTGGCCTGGGGAGGCCGCAGTCAGGCGAGAGCTGGGCGTGCAGAGTCCGCTGGGAGGCAGAGGCTGGGCCTGTGCAGGCCTTCGGGCGGCAGGAGGCTTGGCGTGGCGAGGCCGACTGGAGGTCAAGTCCTGGGCCTGAGGAGGCCGCCCAGAGGAGGAGCTGGGCCGGGAGAGGCTGACTGGAGGAAGTCTGGGGCGTGGAGACGCCGTCGGAGGGCAGGAGCTGTGCCCGGAGAGGCCACCGTGGGGCCCGGCTTCAGGACGTTTGGGGCCTACAAAGGCCGCGGAGCGGGAGATGGGCCGGAGCCGAGCCGAAGGAGGTTGTCGTGAGGCTGGGGCTCGGCCTGCGGCCGCAGCCGAAAACACAAAGAGCTGGACCTGGACGGGAGGCCGGGAGGCCGCGACTGGGCCTGGAGGGGCCGGCCTGAGGAAGTTCGGGGCCTGGAGAGGCCGCCAAAAGGCAAAGGCTGGGCCTGGAAAGGCTGTTCCCCGTGACGAATGAGCCGGGCCTAACGAGGCCACGGGGAGGCAGGAGCGGGGCCCGGCGGAGCTGCCGAAAGGCAGGAGGAGCTCTGGCCTGGGGAGGCCGCAGTCAGGCGAGAGCTGGGCGTGGAGAGTCCGCTGGGACGCAGTGGCTGGGCCTGTGCAGGCCTTCGGGCGGCAGGAGGCTTGGCGTGGCGAGGCCGACTGGAGGTCAAGTCCTGGGCCTGAGGAGGCCGCCCAGAGGAGGAGCTGGGCCGGGAGAGGCTGACTGGAGGAAGTCTGGGGCGTGGAGACGCCGTCGGAGGGCAGGAGCTGTGCCCGGAGAGGCCACCGTGGGGCCCGGCTTCAGGACGTTTGGGGCCTACAAAGGCCGCGGAGCGGGAGATGGGCCGGAGCCGAGCCGAAGGAGGTTGTCGTGAGGCTGGGGCTCGGCCTGCGGCCGCAGCCGGAAACACAAAGAGCTGGACCTGGATGGGAGGACGGGAGGCCGCGACTGGGCCTGGAGGGGCCGGCCTGAGGAAGTTCGGGGCCTGGAGAGGCCGCTAAAAGACAAAGGCTGGGCCTGGAAAGGCCGTTCAACGTGACGAATGAGCCGGGCCTAACGAGGCCACGGGGAGGCAGGAGCGGGGCCCGGCGGAGCTGCCGAAAGGCAGGAGGAGCTCTGGCCTGGGGAGGCCGCAGTCAGGCGAGAGCTGGGCGTGCAGAGTCCGCTGGGAGGCAGAGGCTGGGCCTGTGCAGGCCTTCGGACGGCAGGAGGCTGGGCCTGGAGAGGCCGACTGGAGGTCAAGTCCTGGGCCTTAGGAGGCCGCACAGAGGAGGAGCTGAGCCTGGAGAGGCTGGCTGGAGGAAGTCTGGGGCGTGGAGACGCCGTCGGAGGGCAGGAGCTGTGCCCGGAGAGGCCACCGTGGGGCCCGGCTTCAGGACGTTTGGGGCCTACAAAGGCCGCGGAGCGGGAGATGGGCCGGAGCCGAGCCGAAGGAGGTTGTCGTGAGGCTGGGGCTCGGCCTGCGGCCGCAGCCGGAAACACAAAGAGCTGGACCTGGATGGGAGGACGGGAGGCCGCGACTGGGCCTGGAGGGGCCGGCCTGAGGAAGTTCGGGGCCTGGAGAGGCCGCTAAAAGACAAAGGCTGGGCCTGGAAAGGCCGTTCAACGTGACGAATGAGCCGGGCCTAACGAGGCCACGGGGAGGCAGGAGCGGGGCCCGGCGGAGCTGCCGAAAGGCAGGAGGAGCTCTGGCCTGGGGAGGCCGCAGTCAGGCGAGAGCTGGGCGTGCAGAGTCCGCTGGGAGGCAGAGGCTGGGCCTGTGCAGGCCTTCGGACGGCAGGAGGCTGGGCCTGGAGAGGCCGACTGGAGGTCAAGTCCTGGGCCTTAGGAGGCCGCACAGAGGAGGAGCTGAGCCTGGAGAGGCTGGCTGGAGGAAGTCTGGGGCGTGGAGACGCCGTCGGAGGGCAGGAGCCGGGCCCGGAGAGGCCACCGTGGGGCCCGGCTTCGGGACGTTTGGGGCCTACAAAGGCCGCGGAGCGGGAGCTGGGCCGGAGCCGAGCCAAAGGAGGTTGTCGTGAGGCCGGGGCTGGGCCCGCGGACGCAGCCTGGAGCAGGAGGAGCTGGGCCTGGACGGGAGGCCGGGAGGCCGCGACTGGGCCTGGAGGGGCCGGCCTGAGGAAGTTCGGGGCCTGGAGAGGCCGCCAAAAGGCAAAGGCTGGGCCTGGAAAGGCCGTTCCCCGTGACGAATGAGCCGGGCCTAACGAGGCCACGGGGAGGCAGGAGCGGGGCCCGGCGGAGCTGCCGAAAGGCAGGAGGAGCTCTGGCCTGGGGAGGCCGCAGTCAGGCGAGAGCTGGGCGTGGAGAGTCCGCTGGGACGCAGTGGCTGGGCCTGTGCAGGCCTTCGGGCGGCAGGAGGCTTGGCGTGGCGAGGCCGACTGGAGGTCAAGTCCTGGGCCTGAGGAGGCCGCCCAGAGGAGGAGCTGGGCCGGGAGAGGCTGACTGGAGGAAGTCTGGGGCGTGGAGACGCCGTCGGAGGGCAGGAGCTGTGCCCGGAGAGGCCACCGTGGGGCCCGGCTTCAGGACGTTTGGGGCCTACAAAGGCCGCGGAGCGGGAGATGGGCCGGAGCCGAGCCGAAGGAGGTTGTCGTGAGGCTGGGGCTCGGCCTGCGGCCGCAGCCGGAAACACAAAGAGCTGGACCTGGATGGGAGGACGGGAGGCCGCGACTGGGCCTGGAGGGGCCGGCCTGAGGAAGTTCGGGGCCTGGAGAGGCCGCTAAAAGACAAAGGCTGGGCCTGGAAAGGCCGTTCCCCGTGACGAATGAGCCGGGCCTAACGAGGCCACGGGGAGGCAGGAGCGGGGCCCGGCGGAGCTGCCGAAAGGCAGGAGGAGCTCTGGCCTGGGGAGGCCGCAGTCAGGCGAGAGCTGGGCGTGCAGAGTCCGCTGGGAGGCAGAGGCTGGGCCTGTGCAGGCCTTCGGACGGCAGGAGGCTGGGCCTGGAGAGGCCGACTGGAGGTCAAGTCCTGGGCCTTAGGAGGCCGCACAGAGGAGGAGCTGAGCCTGGAGAGGCTGGCTGGAGGAAGTCTGGGGCGTGGAGACGCCGTCGGAGGGCAGGAGCCGGGCCCGGAGAGGCCACCGTGGGGCCCGGCTTCGGGACGTTTGGGGCCTACAAAGGCCGCGGAGCGGGAGCTGGGCCGGAGCCGAGCCAAAGGAGGTTGTCGTGAGGCCGGGGCTGGGCCCGCGGACGCAGCCTGGAGCAGGAGGAGCTGGGCCTGGACGGGAGGCCGGGAGGCCGCGACTGGGCCTGGAGGGGCCGGCCTGAGGAAGTTCGGGGCCTGGAGAGGCCGCCAAAAGGGAAAGGCTGGGCCTGGAAAGGCCGTTCCCCGTGACGAATGAGCCGGGCCTAACGAGGCCACGGGGAGGCAGGAGCGGGGCCCGGCGGAGCTGCCGAAAGGCAGGAGGAGCTCTGGCCTGGGGAGGCCGCAGTCAGGCGAGAGCTGGGCGTGGAGAGTCCGCTGGGACGCAGTGGCTGGGCCTGTGCAGGCCTTCGGGCGGCAGGAGGCTTGGCGTGGCGAGGCCGACTGGAGGTCAAGTCCTGGGCCTGAGGAGGCCGCCCAGAGGAGGAGCTGGGCCGGGAGAGGCTGACTGGAGGAAGTCTGGGGCGTGGAGACGCCGTCGGAGGGCAGGAGCTGTGCCCGGAGAGGCCACCGTGGGGCCCGGCTTCAGGACGTTTGGGGCCTACAAAGGCCGCGGAGCGGGAGATGGGCCGGAGCCGAGCCGAAGGAGGTTGTCGTGAGGCTGGGGCTCGACCTGCGGCCGCAGCCGGAAACACAAAGAGCTGGACCTGGATGGGAGGACGGGAGGCCGCGACTGGGCCTGGAGGGGCCGGCCTGAGGAAGTTCGGGGCCTGGAGAGGCCGCTAAAAGACAAAGGCTGGGCCTGGAAAGGCCGTTCAACGTGACGAATGAGCCGGGCCTAACGAGGCCACGGGTAGGCATGAGCGGGGCCCGGCGGAGCTGCCGAAAGGCAGGAGGAGCTCTGGCCTGGGGAGGCCGCAGTCAGGCGAGAGCTGGGCGTGCAGAGTCCGCTGGGAGGCAGAGGCTGGGCCTGTGCAGGCCTTCGGACGGCAGGAGGCTGGGCCTGGAGAGGCCGACTGGAGGTCAAGTCCTGGGCCTTAGGAGGCCGCACAGAGGAGGAGCTGAGCCTGGAGAGGCTGGCTGGAGGAAGTCTGGGGCGTGGAGACGCCGTCGGAGGGCAGGAGCCGGGCCCGGAGAGGCCACCGTGGGGCCCGGCTTCGGGACGTTTGGGGCCTACAAAGGCCGCGGAGCGGGAGCTGGGCCGGAGCCGAGCCAAAGGAGGTTGTCGTGAGGCCGGGGCTGGGCCCGCGGACGCAGCCTGGAGCAGGAGGAGCTGGGCCTGGACGGGAGGCCGGGAGGCCGCGACTGGGCCTGGAGGGGCCGGCCTGAGGAAGTTCGGGGCCTGGAGAGGCCGCCAAAAGGCAAAGGCTGGGCCTGGAAAGGCCGTTCCCCGTGACGAATGAGCCGGGCATAACGAGGCCACGGGGAGGCAGGAGCGGGGCCCGGCGGAGCTGCCGAAAGGCAGGAGGAGCTCTGGCCTGGGGAGGCCGCAGTCAGGCGAGAGCTGGGCGTGGAGAGTCCGCTGGGACGCAGTGGCTGGGCCTGTGCAGGCCTTCGGGCGGCAGGAGGCTTGGCGTGGCGAGGCCGACTGGAGGTCAAGTCCTGGGCCTGAGGAGGCCGCCCAGAGGAGGAGCTGGGCCGGGAGAGGCTGACTGGAGGAAGTCTGGGGCGTGGAGACGCCGTCGGAGGGCAGGAGCTGTGCCCGGAGAGGCCACCGTGGGGCCCGGCTTCAGGACGTTTGGGGCCTACAAAGGCCGCGGAGCGGGAGATGGGCCGGAGCCGAGCCGAAGGAGGTTGTCGTGAGGCTGGGGCTCGGCCTGCGGCCGCAGCCGGAAACACAAAGAGCTGGACCTGGATGGGAGGACGGGAGGCCGCGACTGGGCCTGGAGGGGCCGGCCTGAGGAAGTTCGGGGCCTGGAGAGGCCGCTAAAAGACAAAGGCTGGGCCTGGAAAGGCCGTTCAACGTGACGAATGAGCCGGGCCTAACGAGGCCACTGGTAGGCATGAGCGGGGCCCGGCGGAGCTGCCGAAAGGCAGGAGGAGCTCTGGCCTGGGGAGGCCGCAGTCAGGCGAGAGCTGGGCGTGCAGAGTCCGCTGGGAGGCAGAGGCTGGGCCTGTGCAGGCCTTCGGACGGCAGGAGGCTGGGCCTGGAGAGGCCGACTGGAGGTCAAGTCCTGGGCCTTAGGAGGCCGCACAGAGGAGGAGCTGAGCCTGGAGAGGCTGGCTGGAGGAAGTCTGGGGCGTGGAGACGCCGTCGGAGGGCAGGAGCCGGGCCCGGAGAGGCCACCGTGGGGCCCGGCTTCGGGACGTTTGGGGCCTACAAAGGCCGCGGAGCGGGAGCTGGGCCGGAGCCGAGCCAAAGGAGGTTGTCGTGAGGCCGGGGCTGGGCCCGCGGACGCAGCCTGGAGCAGGAGGAGCTGGGCCTGGACGGGAGGCCGGGAGGCCGCGACTGGGCCTGGAGGGGCCGGCCTGAGGAAGTTCGGGGCCTGGAGAGGCCGCCAAAAGGCAAAGGCTGGGCCTGGAAAGGCCGTTCCCCGTGACGAATGAGCCGGGCCTAACGAGGCCACGGGGAGGCAGGAGCGGGGCCCGGCGGAGCTGCCGAAAGGCAGGAGGAGCTCTGGCCTGGGGAGGCCGCAGTCAGGCGAGAGCTGGGCGTGGAGAGTCCGCTGGGACGCAGTGGCTGGGCCTGTGCAGGCCTTCGGGCGGCAGGAGGCTTGGCGTGGCGAGGCCGACTGGAGGTCAAGTCCTGGGCCTGAGGAGGCCGCCCAGAGGAGGAGCTGGGCCGGGAGAGGCTGACTGGAGGAAGTCTGGGGCGTGGAGACGCCGTCGGAGGGCAGGAGCTGTGCCCGGAGAGGCCACCGTGGGGCCCGGCTTCAGGACGTTTGGGGCCTACAAAGGCCGCGGAGCGGGAGATGGGCCGGAGCCGAGCCGAAGGAGGTTGTCGTGAGGCTGGGGCTCGGCCTGCGGCCGCAGCCGGAAACACAAAGAGCTGGACCTGGATGGGAGGACGGGAGGCCGCGACTGGGCCTGGAGGGGCCGGCCTGAGGAAGTTCGGGGCCTGGAGAGGCCGCTAAAAGACAAAGGCTGGGCCTGGAAAGGCCGTTCAACGTGACGAATGAGCCGGGCCTAACGAGGCCACGGGTAGGCATGAGCGGGGCCCGGCGGAGCTGCCGAAAGGCAGGAGGAGCTCTGGCCTGGGGAGGCCGCAGTCAGGCGAGAGCTGGGCGTGCAGAGTCCGCTGGGAGGCAGAGGCTGGGCCTGTGCAGGCCTTCGGACGGCAGGAGGCTGGGCCTGGAGAGGCCGACTGGAGGTCAAGTCCTGGGCCTTAGGAGGCCGCACAGAGGAGGAGCTGAGCCTGGAGAGGCTGGCTGGAGGAAGTCTGGGGCGTGGAGACGCCGTCGGAGGGCAGGAGCCGGGCCCGGAGAGGCCACCGTGGGGCCCGGCTTCGGGACGTTTGGGGCCTACAAAGGCCGCGGAGCGGGAGCTGGGCCGGAGCCGAGCCAAAGGAGGTTGTCGTGAGGCCGGGGCTGGGCCCGCGGACGCAGCCTGGAGCAGGAGGAGCTGGGCCTGGACGGGAGGCCGGGAGGCCGCGACTGGGCCTGGAGGGGCCGGCCTGAGGAAGTTCGGGGCCTGGAGAGGCCGCCAAAAGGCAAAGGCTGGGCCTGGAAAGGCCGTTCCCCGTGACGAATGAGCCGGGCCTAACGAGGCCACGGGGAGGCAGGAGCGGGGCCCGGCGGAGCTGCCGAAAGGCAGGAGGAGCTCTGGCCTGGGGAGGCCGCAGTCAGGCGAGAGCTGGGCGTGGAGAGTCCGCTGGGACGCAGTGGCTGGGCCTGTGCAGGCCTTCGGGCGGCAGGAGGCTTGGCGTGGCGAGGCCGACTGGAGGTCAAGTCCTGGGCCTGAGGAGGCCGCCCAGAGGAGGAGCTGGGCCGGGAGAGGCTGACTGGAGGAAGTCTGGGGCGTGGAGACGCCGTCGGAGGGCAGGAGCTGTGCCCGGAGAGGCCACCGTGGGGCCCGGCTTCAGGACGTTTGGGGCCTACAAAGGCCGCGGAGCGGGAGATGGGCCGGAGCCGAGCCGAAGGAGGTTGTCGTGAGGCTGGGGCTCGGCCTGCGGCCGCAGCCGGAAACACAAAGAGCTGGACCTGGATGGGAGGACGGGAGGCCGCGACTGGGCCTGGAGGGGCCGGCCTGAGGAAGTTCGGGGCCTGGAGAGGCCGCTAAAAGACAAAGGCTGGGCCTGGAAAGGCCGTTCAACGTGACGAATGAGCCGGGCCTAACGAGGCCACGGGTAGGCATGAGCGGGGCCCGGCGGAGCTGCCGAAAGGCAGGAGGAGCTCTGGCCTGGGGAGGCCGCAGTCAGGCGAGAGCTGGGCGTGCAGAGTCCGCTGGGAGGCAGAGGCTGGGCCTGTGCAGGCCTTCGGACGGCAGGAGGCTGGGCCTGGAGAGGCCGACTGGAGGTCAAGTCCTGGGCCTTAGGAGGCCGCACAGAGGAGGAGCTGAGCCTGGAGAGGCTGGCTGGAGGAAGTCTGGGGCGTGGAGACGCCGTCGGAGGGCAGGAGCCGGGCCCGGAGAGGCCACCGTGGGGCCCGGCTTCGGGACGTTTGGGGCCTACAAAGGCCGCGGAGCGGGAGCTGGGCCGGAGCCGAGCCAAAGGAGGTTGTCGTGAGGCCGGGGCTGGGCCCGCGGACGCAGCCTGGAGCAGGAGGAGCTGGGCCTGGACGGGAGGCCGGGAGGCCGCGACTGGGCCTGGAGGGGCCGGCCTGAGGAAGTTCGGGGCCTGGAGAGGCCGCCAAAAGGCAAAGGCTGGGCCTGGAAAGGCCGTTCCCCGTGACGAATGAGCCGGGCCTAACGAGGCCACGGGGAGGCAGGAGCGGGGCCCGGCGGAGCTGCCGAAAGGCAGGAGGAGCTCTGGCCTGGGGAGGCCGCAGTCAGGCGAGAGCTGGGCGTGGAGAGTCCGCTGGGACGCAGTGGCTGGGCCTGTGCAGGCCTTCGGGCGGCAGGAGGCTTGGCGTGGCGAGGCCGACTGGAGGTCAAGTCCTGGGCCTGAGGAGGCCGCCCAGAGGAGGAGCTGGGCCGGGAGAGGCTGACTGGAGGAAGTCTGGGGCGTGGAGACGCCGTCGGAGGGCAGGAGCTGTGCCCGGAGAGGCCACCGTGGGGCCCGGCTTCAGGACGTTTGGGGCCTACAAAGGCCGCGGAGCGGGAGATGGGCCGGAGCCGAGCCGAAGGAGGTTGTCGTGAGGCTGGGGCTCGACCTGCGGCCGCAGCCGGAAACACAAAGAGCTGGACCTGGATGGGAGGACGGGAGGCCGCGACTGGGCCTGGAGGGGCCGGCCTGAGGAAGTTCGGGGCCTGGAGAGGCCGCTAAAAGACAAAGGCTGGGCCTGGAAAGGCCGTTCAACGTGACGAATGAGCCGGGCCTAACGAGGCCACGGGTAGGCATGAGCGGGGCCCGGCGGAGCTGCCGAAAGGCAGGAGGAGCTCTGGCCTGGGGAGGCCGCAGTCAGGCGAGAGCTGGGCGTGCAGAGTCCGCTGGGAGGCAGAGGCTGGGCCTGTGCAGGCCTTCGGACGGCAGGAGGCTGGGCCTGGAGAGGCCGACTGGAGGTCAAGTCCTGGGCCTTAGGAGGCCGCACAGAGGAGGAGCTGAGCCTGGAGAGGCTGGCTGGAGGAAGTCTGGGGCGTGGAGACGCCGTCGGAGGGCAGGAGCCGGGCCCGGAGAGGCCACCGTGGGGCCCGGCTTCGGGACGTTTGGGGCCTACAAAGGCCGCGGAGCGGGAGCTGGGCCGGAGCCGAGCCAAAGGAGGTTGTCGTGAGGCCGGGGCTGGGCCCGCGGACGCAGCCTGGAGCAGGAGGAGCTGGGCCTGGACGGGAGGCCGGGAGGCCGCGACTGGGCCTGGAGGGGCCGGCCTGAGGAAGTTCGGGGCCTGGAGAGGCCGCCAAAAGGCAAAGGCTGGGCCTGGAAAGGCCGTTCCCCGTGACGAATGAGCCGGGCATAACGAGGCCACGGGGAGGCAGGAGCGGGGCCCGGCGGAGCTGCCGAAAGGCAGGAGGAGCTCTGGCCTGGGGAGGCCGCAGTCAGGCGAGAGCTGGGCGTGGAGAGTCCGCTGGGACGCAGTGGCTGGGCCTGTGCAGGCCTTCGGGCGGCAGGAGGCTTGGCGTGGCGAGGCCGACTGGAGGTCAAGTCCTGGGCCTGAGGAGGCCGCCCAGAGGAGGAGCTGGGCCGGGAGAGGCTGACTGGAGGAAGTCTGGGGCGTGGAGACGCCGTCGGAGGGCAGGAGCTGTGCCCGGAGAGGCCACCGTGGGGCCCGGCTTCAGGACGTTTGGGGCCTACAAAGGCCGCGGAGCGGGAGATGGGCCGGAGCCGAGCCGAAGGAGGTTGTCGTGAGGCTGGGGCTCGGCCTGCGGCCGCAGCCGGAAACACAAAGAGCTGGACCTGGATGGGAGGACGGGAGGCCGCGACTGGGCCTGGAGGGGCCGGCCTGAGGAAGTTCGGGGCCTGGAGAGGCCGCTAAAAGACAAAGGCTGGGCCTGGAAAGGCCGTTCAACGTGACGAATGAGCCGGGCCTAACGAGGCCACTGGTAGGCATGAGCGGGGCCCGGCGGAGCTGCCGAAAGGCAGGAGGAGCTCTGGCCTGGGGAGGCCGCAGTCAGGCGAGAGCTGGGCGTGCAGAGTCCGCTGGGAGGCAGAGGCTGGGCCTGTGCAGGCCTTCGGACGGCAGGAGGCTGGGCCTGGAGAGGCCGACTGGAGGTCAAGTCCTGGGCCTTAGGAGGCCGCACAGAGGAGGAGCTGAGCCTGGAGAGGCTGGCTGGAGGAAGTCTGGGGCGTGGAGACGCCGTCGGAGGGCAGGAGCCGGGCCCGGAGAGGCCACCGTGGGGCCCGGCTTCGGGACGTTTGGGGCCTACAAAGGCCGCGGAGCGGGAGCTGGGCCGGAGCCGAGCCAAAGGAGGTTGTCGTGAGGCCGGGGCTGGGCCCGCGGACGCAGCCTGGAGCAGGAGGAGCTGGGCCTGGACGGGAGGCCGGGAGGCCGCGACTGGGCCTGGAGGGGCCGGCCTGAGGAAGTTCGGGGCCTGGAGAGGCCGCCAAAAGGCAAAGGCTGGGCCTGGAAAGGCCGTTCCCCGTGACGAATGAGCCGGGCCTAACGAGGCCACGGGGAGGCAGGAGCGGGGCCCGGCGGAGCTGCCGAAAGGCAGGAGGAGCTCTGGCCTGGGGAGGCCGCAGTCAGGCGAGAGCTGGGCGTGGAGAGTCCGCTGGGACGCAGTGGCTGGGCCTGTGCAGGCCTTCGGGCGGCAGGAGGCTTGGCGTGGCGAGGCCGACTGGAGGTCAAGTCCTGGGCCTGAGGAGGCCGCCCAGAGGAGGAGCTGGGCCGGGAGAGGCTGACTGGAGGAAGTCTGGGGCGTGGAGACGCCGTCGGAGGGCAGGAGCTGTGCCCGGAGAGGCCACCGTGGGGCCCGGCTTCAGGACGTTTGGGGCCTACAAAGGCCGCGGAGCGGGAGATGGGCCGGAGCCGAGCCGAAGGAGGTTGTCGTGAGGCTGGGGCTCGGCCTGCGGCCGCAGCCGGAAACACAAAGAGCTGGACCTGGATGGGAGGACGGGAGGCCGCGACTGGGCCTGGAGGGGCCGGCCTGAGGAAGTTCGGGGCCTGGAGAGGCCGCTAAAAGACAAAGGCTGGGCCTGGAAAGGCCGTTCAACGTGACGAATGAGCCGGGCCTAACGAGGCCACGGGTAGGCATGAGCGGGGCCCGGCGGAGCTGCCGAAAGGCAGGAGGAGCTCTGGCCTGGGGAGGCCGCAGTCAGGCGAGAGCTGGGCGTGCAGAGTCCGCTGGGAGGCAGAGGCTGGGCCTGTGCAGGCCTTCGGACGGCAGGAGGCTGGGCCTGGAGAGGCCGACTGGAGGTCAAGTCCTGGGCCTTAGGAGGCCGCACAGAGGAGGAGCTGAGCCTGGAGAGGCTGGCTGGAGGAAGTCTGGGGCGTGGAGACGCCGTCGGAGGGCAGGAGCCGGGCCCGGAGAGGCCACCGTGGGGCCCGGCTTCGGGACGTTTGGGGCCTACAAAGGCCGCGGAGCGGGAGCTGGGCCGGAGCCGAGCCAAAGGAGGTTGTCGTGAGGCCGGGGCTGGGCCCGCGGACGCAGCCTGGAGCAGGAGGAGCTGGGCCTGGACGGGAGGCCGGGAGGCCGCGACTGGGCCTGGAGGGGCCGGCCTGAGGAAGTTCGGGGCCTGGAGAGGCCGCCAAAAGGCAAAGGCTGGGCCTGGAAAGGCCGTTCCCCGTGACGAATGAGCCGGGCCTAACGAGGCCACGGGGAGGCAGGAGCGGGGCCCGGCGGAGCTGCCGAAAGGCAGGAGGAGCTCTGGCCTGGGGAGGCCGCAGTCAGGCGAGAGCTGGGCGTGGAGAGTCCGCTGGGACGCAGTGGCTGGGCCTGTGCAGGCCTTCGGGCGGCAGGAGGCTTGGCGTGGCGAGGCCGACTGGAGGTCAAGTCCTGGGCCTGAGGAGGCCGCCCAGAGGAGGAGCTGGGCCGGGAGAGGCTGACTGGAGGAAGTCTGGGGCGTGGAGACGCCGTCGGAGGGCAGGAGCTGTGCCCGGAGAGGCCACCGTGGGGCCCGGCTTCAGGACGTTTGGGGCCTACAAAGGCCGCGGAGCGGGAGATGGGCCGGAGCCGAGCCGAAGGAGGTTGTCGTGAGGCTGGGGCTCGGCCTGCGGCCGCAGCCAGAAACACAAAGAGCTGGACCTGGATGGGAGGACGGGAGGCCGCGACTGGGCCTGGAGGGGCCGGCCTGAGGAAGTTCGGGGCCTGGAGAGGCCGCTAAAAGACAAAGGCTGGGCCTGGAAAGGCCGTTCAACGTGACGAATGAGCCGGGCCTAACGAGGCCACTGGTAGGCATGAGCGGGGCCCGGCGGAGCTGCCGAAAGGCAGGAGGAGCTCTGGCCTGGGGAGGCCGCAGTCAGGCGAGAGCTGGGCGTGCAGAGTCCGCTGGGAGGCAGAGGCTGGGCCTGTGCAGGCCTTCGGACGGCAGGAGGCTGGGCCTGGAGAGGCCGACTGGAGGTCAAGTCCTGGGCCTTAGGAGGCCGCCCAGAGGAGGAGCTGAGCCTGGAGAGGCTGGCTGGAGGAAGTCTGGGGCGTGGAGACGCCGTCGGAGGGCAGGAGCCGGGCCCGGAGAGGCCACCGTGGGGCCCGGCTTCGGGACGTTTGGGGCCTACAAAGGCCGCGGAGCGGGAGCTGGGCCGGAGCCGAGCCAAAGGAGGTTGTCGTGAGGCTGGGGCTGGGCCCGCGGACGCAGCCTGGAGCAGGAGGAGCTGGGCCTGGACGGGAGGCCGGGAGGCCGCGACTGGGCCTGGAGGGGCCGGCCTGAGGAAGTTCGGGGCCTGGAGAGGCCGCCAAAAGGCAAAGGCTGGGCCTGGAAAGGCCGTTCCCCGTGACGAATGAGCCGGGCCTAACGAGGCCACGGGGAGGCAGGAGCGGGGCCCGGCGGAGCTGCCGAAAGGCAGGAGGAGCTCTGGCCTGGGGAGGCCGCAGTCAGGCGAGAGCTGGGCGTGGAGAGTCCGCTGGGACGCAGTGGCTGGGCCTGTGCAGGCCTTCGGGCGGCAGGAGGCTTGGCGTGGCGAGGCCGACTGGAGGTCAAGTCCTGGGCCTGAGGAGGCCGCCCAGAGGAGGAGCTGGGCCGGGAGAGGCTGACTGGAGGAAGTCTGGGGCGTGGAGACGCCGTCGGAGGGCAGGAGCTGTGCCCGGAGAGGCCACCGTGGGGCCCGGCTTCAGGACGTTTGGGGCCTACAAAGGCCGCGGAGCGGGAGCTGGTTCGGAGCCGACCAAAAGGAGGTAGTCGTGAGGCCGGGGCTGGGCCCGCGGACGCAGCCTGGAGCAGGAGGAGCTGGGCCTGGACAGGAGACCGGGAGGCCACGACTGGGCCTGGAGGGGCCGGCCTGAGGAAGTTCGGGGCCTGGAGAGGCCGCCAAAAGGCAAAGGCTGGGCCTGGAAAGGCCGTTCCCCGTGACGAATGAGCCGGGCCTAACGAGGCCACCGGGAGGCAGGAGCGGGGCCCGACGGAGCTGCCGAAAGGCAGGAGGAGCTCTGGCCTGGGGAGGCCGCAGTCAGGCGAGAGCTGGGCGTGGAGAGTCCGCTGGGACGCAGTGGCTGGGCCTGTGCAGGCCTTCGGGCGGCAGGAGGCTTGGCGTGGCGAGGCCGACTGGAGGTCAAGTCCTGGGCCAGAAGAGGCCGCCCAGAGGAGGAGCTGGGCCGGGAGAGGCTGACTGGAGGAAGTCTGCGGCGTGGAGACGCCGTCGGAGGGCAGGAGTTGGGCCCGGAGAGGCCACCGTGGGGCCCGGCTTCAGGACGTTTGGGGCCTACAAAGGCCGCGGAGCGGGAGCTGGGCCAGAGCCGAGCCGAAGGAGGTTGTCGTGAGGCTGGGGCTCGGCCTGCGGCCGCAGCCGGAAACACAAAGAGCTGGACCTGGATGGGAGGACGGGAGGCCGCGACTGGGCCTGGAGGGGCCGGCCTGAGGAAGTTCGGGGCCTGGAGAGGCCGCCAAAAGGCAAAGGCTGGGCCTGGAAAGGCCGTTCCCCGTGACGAATGAGCCGGGCCTAACGAGGCCATGGGGAGGCAGGAGCGGGGCCCGGCGGAGCTGCCGAAAGGCAGGAGGAGCTCTGGCCTGGGGAGGCCGCAGTCAGGCGAGAGCTGGGCGTGCAGAGTCCGCTGGGAGGCAGAGGCTGGGCCTGTGCAGGCCTTCGGACGGCAGGAGGCTGGACCTGGAGAGGCCGACTGGAGGTCAAGTCCTGGGCCTTAGGAGGCCGCACAGAGGAGGAGCTGAGCCTGGAGAGGCTGGCTGGAGGAAGTCTGGGGCGTGGAGATGCCGTCGGAGGGCAGGAGCCGGGCTCGGAGAGGCCACCGTGGGGCCCGGCTTCAGGACGTTTGGGGCCTACAAAGGCCGCGGAGCGGGAGCTGGGTCGGAGCCGAGCAAAAGGAGGTTGTCGTGAGGCCGGGGCTGGGCCCGCGGACGCAGCCTGGAGCAGGAGGAGCTGGGCCTGGACGGGAGGCCGGGAGGCCGCGACTGGGCCTGGAGGGGCTGGCCTGAGGAAGTTCGGGGCCTGGAGAGGCCGCCAAAAGGCATAGTCTGGGCCTGGAAAGGCCGTTCCCCGTGACGAATGAGCCGGGCCTAACGAGGCCACGGGGAGGCAGGAGCGGGGCCCGGCGGAGCTGCCGAAAGGCAGGAGGAGCTCTGGCCTGGGGAGGCCGCAGTCAGGCGAGAGCTGGGCGTGGAGAGTCCGCTGGGACGCAGTGGCTGGGCCTGTGCAGGCCTTCGGGCGGCAGGAGGCTTGGCGTGGCGAGGCCGACTGGAGGTCAAGTCCTGGGCCTGAGGAGGCCGCCCAGAGGAGGAGCTGGGCCAGGAGAGGCTGACTGGAGGAAGTCTGGGGCGTGGAGACACCGTCGGAGGGCAGGATTTGGGCCCGGAGAGGCCACCGTGGGGCCCGGCTTCAGGACGTTTGGGGCCTACAAAGGCCGCGGAGCGGGAGCTGGGCCGGAGCCGAGCCGAAGGAGGTTGTCGTGAGGCTGGGGCTCGGCCTGCGGCCGCAGCCGGAAACACAAAGAGCTGGACCTGGATGGGAGGACGGGAGGCCGCGACTGGGCCTGGAGGGGCCGGCCTGAGGAAGTTCGGGGCCTGGAGAGGCCGCCAAAAGGCAAAGGCTGGGCCTGGAAAGGCCGTTCCCCGTGACGAATGAGCCGGGCCTAACGAGGCCATGGGGAGGCAGGAGCGGGGCACGGCGGAGCTGCCGAAAGGCAGGAGGAGCTCTGGCCTGGGGAGGCCGCAGTCAGGCGGAGCTGGGCGTGCAGAGTCCGCTGGGAGGCAGAGGCTGGGCCTGTGCAGGCCTTCGGACGGCAGGAGGCTGGGCCTGGAGAGGCCGACTGGAGGTCAAGTCCTGGGCCTTAGGAGGCCGCACAGAGGAGGAGCTGAGCCTGGAGAGGCTGGCTGGAGGAAGTCTGGGGCGTGGAGACGCCGTCGGAGGGCAGGAGCCGGGCCCGGAGAGGCCACCGTGGGGCCCGGCTTCAGGACGTTTGGGGCCTACAAAGGCCGCGGAGCGGGAGCTGGTTCGGAGCCGAGCAAAAGGAGGTTGTCGTGAGGCCGGGGCTGGGCCCGCGGACGCAGCCTGGAGCAAGAGGAGCTGGGCCTGGACGGGAGGCCGGGAGGCCGCGACTGGGCCTGGAGGGGCCGGCCTGAGGAAGTTCGGGGCCTGGAGAGGCCGCCAAAAGGCAAAGGCTGGGCCTGGAAAGGCCGTTCCCCGTGACGAATGAGCCGGGCCTAACGAGGCCACGGGGAGGCAGGAGCGGGGCCCGACGGAGCTGCCGAAAGGCAGGAGGAGCTCTGGCCTGGGGAGGCCGCAGTCAGGCGAGAGCTGGGCGTGGAGAGTCCGCTGGGACGCAGTGGCTGGGCCTGTGCAGGCCTTCGGGCGGCAGGAGGCTGGGCCTGGAGAGGCCGACTGGAGGTCAAGTCCTGGGCCTTAGGAGGCCGCACAGAGGAGGAGCTGAGCCTGGAGAGGCTGGTTGGAGGAAGTCTGGGGCGTGGAGACGCCGTCGGAGGGCAGGAGCCGGGCCCGGAGAGGCCACCGTGGGGCCCGGCTTCAGGACGTTGGGGGCCTACAAAGGCCGCGGAGCGGGAGCTGGTTCAGAGCCGACCAAAAGGAGGTAGTCGTGAGGCCGGGGCTGGGCCCGCGGACGCAGCCTGGAGCAGGAGGAGCTGGGCCTGGACGGGAGGCCGGGAGGCCGCGACTGGGCCTGGAGGGGCTGGCCTGAGGAAGTTCGGGGCCTGGAGAGGCCGCCAAAAGGCATAGTCTGGGCCTGGAAAGGCCGTTCCCCGTGACGAATGAGCCGGGCCTAACGAGGCCACGGGGAGGCAGGAGCGGGGCCCGGCGGAGCTGCCGAAAGGCAGGAGGAGCTCTGGCCTGGGGAGGCCGCAGTCAGGCGAGAGCTGGGCGTGGAGAGTCCGCTGGGACGCAGTGGCTGGGCCTGTGCAGGCCTTCGGGCGGCAGGAGGCTTGGCGTGGCGAGGCCGACTGGAGGTCAAGTCCTGGGCCTGAGGAGGTCGCCCAGAGGAGGAGCTGGGCCGGGAGAGGCTGACTGGAGGAAGTCTGGGGCGTGGAGACGCCGTCGGAGGGCAGGAGTTGGGCCCGGAGAGGCCACCGTGGGGCCCGGCATCAGGACGTTTGGGGCCTACAAAGGCCGCGGAGCGGGAGCTGGGCCGGAGCCGAGCCGAAGGAGGTTGTCGTGAGGCTGGGGCTCGGCCTGCGGCCGCAGCCGGAAACACAAAGAGCTGGACCTGGATGGGAGGACGGGAGGCCGCGACTGGGCCTGGAGGGGCCGGCCTGAGGAAGTTCGGGGCCTGGAGAGGCCGCCAAAAGGCAAAGGCTGGGCCTGGAAAGGCCGTTCCCCGTGACGAATGAGCCGGGCCTAACGAGGCCATGGGGAGGCAGGAGCGGGGCACGGCGGAGCTGCCGAAAGGCAGGAGGAGCTCTGGCCTGGGGAGGCCGCAGTCAGGCGAGAGCTGGGCCTGCAGAGTCCGCTGGGAGGCAGAGGCTGGGCCTGTGCAGGCCTTCGGACGGCAGGAGGCTGGGCCTGGAGAGGCCGACTGGAGGTCAAGTCCTGGGCCTTAGGAGGCCGCACAGAGGAGGAGCTGAGCCTGGAGAGGCTGGCTGGAGGAAGTCTGGGGCGTGGAGACGCCGTCGGAGGGCAGGAGCCGGGCCCGGAGAGGCCACCGTGGGGCCCGGCTTCGGGACGTTTGGGGCCTACAAAGGCCGCGGAGCGGGAGCTGGGCCGGAGCCGAGCCAAAGGAGGTTGTCGTGAGGCCGGGGCTGGGCCCGCGGACGCAGCCTGGAGCAGGAGGAGCTGGGCCTGGACGGGAGGCCGGGAGGCCGCGACTGGGCCTGGAGGGGCCGGCCTGAGGAAGTTCGGGGCCTGGAGAGGCCGCCAAAAGGCAAAGGCTGGGCCTGGAAAGGCCGTTCCCCGTGACGAATGAGCCGGGCCTAACGAGGCCACGGGGAGGCAGGAGCGGGGCCCGGCGGAGCTGCCGAAAGGCAGGAGGAGCTCTGGCCTGGGGAGGCCGCAGTCAGGCGAGAGCTGGGCGTGGAGAGTCCGCTGGGACGCAGTGGCTGGGCCTGTGCAGGCCTTCGGGCGGCAGGAGGCTTGGCGTGGCGAGGCCGACTGGAGGTCAAGTCCTGGGCCTGAGGAGGCCGCCCAGAGGAGGAGCTGGGCCGGGAGAGGCTGACTGGAGGAAGTCTGGGGCGTGGAGACGCCGTCGGAGGGCAGGAGCTGTGCCCGGAGAGGCCACCGTGGGGCCCGGCTTCAGGACGTTTGGGGCCTACAAAGGCCGCGGAGCGGGAGATGGGCCGGAGCCGAGCCGAAGGAGGTTGTCGTGAGGCTGGGGCTCGGCCTGCGGCCGCAGCCAGAAACACAAAGAGCTGGACCTGGATGGGAGGACGGGAGGCCGCGACTGGGCCTGGAGGGGCCGGCCTGAGGAAGTTCGGGGCCTGGAGAGGCCGCTAAAAGACAAAGGCTGGGCCTGGAAAGGCCGTTCAACGTGACGAATGAGCCGGGCCTAACGAGGCCACTGGTAGGCATGAGCGGGGCCCGGCGGAGCTGCCGAAAGGCAGGAGGAGCTCTGGCCTGGGGAGGCCGCAGTCAGGCGAGAGCTGGGCGTGCAGAGTCCGCTGGGAGGCAGAGGCTGGGCCTGTGCAGGCCTTCGGACGGCAGGAGGCTGGGCCTGGAGAGGCCGACTGGAGGTCAAGTCCTGGGCCTTAGGAGGCCGCCCAGAGGAGGAGCTGAGCCTGGAGAGGCTGGCTGGAGGAAGTCTGGGGCGTGGAGACGCCGTCGGAGGGCAGGAGCCGGGCCCGGAGAGGCCACCGTGGGGCCCGGCTTCGGGACGTTTGGGGCCTACAAAGGCCGCGGAGCGGGAGCTGGGCCGGAGCCGAGCCAAAGGAGGTTGTCGTGAGGCCGGGGCTGGGCCCGCGGACGCAGCCTGGAGCAGGAGGAGCTGGGCCTGGACGGGAGGCCGGGAGGCCGCGACTGGGCCTGGAGGGGCCGGCCTGAGGAAGTTCGGGGCCTGGAGAGGCCGCCAAAAGGCAAAGGCTGGGCCTGGAAAGGCCGTTCCCCGTGACGAATGAGCCGGGCCTAACGAGGCCACGGGGAGGCAGGAGCGGGGCCCGGCGGAGCTGCCGAAAGGCAGGAGGAGCTCTGGCCTGGGGAGGCCGCAGTCAGGCGAGAGCTGGGCGTGGAGAGTCCGCTGGGACGCAGTGGCTGGGCCTGTGCAGGCCTTCGGGCGGCAGGAGGCTTGGCGTGGCGAGGCCGACTGGAGGTCAAGTCCTGGGCCTGAGGAGGCCGCCCAGAGGAGGAGCTGGGCCGGGAGAGGCTGACTGGAGGAAGTCTGGGGCGTGGAGACGCCGTCGGAGGGCAGGAGCTGTGCCCGGAGAGGCCACCGTGGGGCCCGGCTTCAGGACGTTTGGGGCCTACAAAGGCCGCGGAGCGGGAGATGGGCCGGAGCCGAGCCGAAGGAGGTTGTCGTGAGGCTGGGGCTCGGCCTGCGGCCGCAGCCAGAAACACAAAGAGCTGGACCTGGATGGGAGGACGGGAGGCCGCGACTGGGCCTGGAGGGGCCGGCCTGAGGAAGTTCGGGGCCTGGAGAGGCCGCTAAAAGACAAAGGCTGGGCCTGGAAAGGCCGTTCAACGTGACGAATGAGCCGGGCCTAACGAGGCCACTGGTAGGCATGAGCGGGGCCCGGCGGAGCTGCCGAAAGGCAGGAGGAGCTCTGGCCTGGGGAGGCCGCAGTCAGGCGAGAGCTGGGCGTGCAGAGTCCGCTGGGAGGCAGAGGCTGGGCCTGTGCAGGCCTTCGGACGGCAGGAGGCTGGGCCTGGAGAGGCCGACTGGAGGTCAAGTCCTGGGCCTTAGGAGGCCGCCCAGAGGAGGAGCTGAGCCTGGAGAGGCTGGCTGGAGGAAGTCTGGGGCGTGGAGACGCCGTCGGAGGGCAGGAGCCGGGCCCGGAGAGGCCACCGTGGGGCCCGGCTTCGGGACGTTTGGGGCCTACAAAGGCCGCGGAGCGGGAGCTGGGCCGGAGCCGAGCCAAAGGAGGTTGTCGTGAGGCCGGGGCTGGGCCCGCGGACGCAGCCTGGAGCAGGAGGAGCTGGGCCTGGACGGGAGGCCGGGAGGCCGCGACTGGGCCTGGAGGGGCCGGCCTGAGGAAGTTCGGGGCCTGGAGAGGCCGCCAAAAGGCAAAGGCTGGGCCTGGAAAGGCCGTTCCCCGTGACGAATGAGCCGGGCCTAACGAGGCCACGGGGAGGCAGGAGCGGGGCCCGGCGGAGCTGCCGAAAGGCAGGAGGAGCTCTGGCCTGGGGAGGCCGCAGTCAGGCGAGAGCTGGGCGTGGAGAGTCCGCTGGGACGCAGTGGCTGGGCCTGTGCAGGCCTTCGGGCGGCAGGAGGCTTGGCGTGGCGAGGCCGACTGGAGGTCAAGTCCTGGGCCTGAGGAGGCCGCCCAGAGGAGGAGCTGGGCCGGGAGAGGCTGACTGGAGGAAGTCTGGGGCGTGGAGACGCCGTCGGAGGGCAGGAGCTGTGCCCGGAGAGGCCACCGTGGGGCCCGGCTTCAGGACGTTTGGGGCCTACAAAGGCCGCGGAGCGGGAGCTGGTTCGGAGCCGACCAAAAGGAGGTAGTCGTGAGGCCGGGGCTGGGCCCGCGGACGCAGCCTGGAGCAGGAGGAGCTGGGCCTGGACAGGAGACCGGGAGGCCACGACTGGGCCTGGAGGGGCCGGCCTGAGGAAGTTCGGGGCCTGGAGAGGCCGCCAAAAGGCAAAGGCTGGGCCTGGAAAGGCCGTTCCCCGTGACGAATGAGCCGGGCCTAACGAGGCCACCGGGAGGCAGGAGCGGGGCCCGACGGAGCTGCCGAAAGGCAGGAGGAGCTCTGGCCTGGGGAGGCCGCAGTCAGGCGAGAGCTGGGCGTGGAGAGTCCGCTGGGACGCAGTGGCTGGGCCTGTGCAGGCCTTCGGGCGGCAGGAGGCTTGGCGTGGCGAGGCCGACTGGAGGTCAAGTCCTGGGCCAGAAGAGGCCGCCCAGAGGAGGAGCTGGGCCGGGAGAGGCTGACTGGAGGAAGTCTGCGGCGTGGAGACGCCGTCGGAGGGCAGGAGTTGGGCCCGGAGAGGCCACCGTGGGGCCCGGCTTCAGGACGTTTGGGGCCTACAAAGGCCGCGGAGCGGGAGCTGGGCCAGAGCCGAGCCGAAGGAGGTTGTCGTGAGGCTGGGGCTCGGCCTGCGGCCGCAGCCGGAAACACAAAGAGCTGGACCTGGATGGGAAGACGGGAGGCCGCGACTGGGCCTGGAGGGGCCGGCCTGAGGAAGTTCGGGGCCTGGAGAGGCCGCCAAAAGGCAAAGGCTGGGCCTGGAAAGGCCGTTCCCCGTGACGAATGAGCCGGGCCTAACGAGGCCATGGGGAGGCAGGAGCGGGGCCCGGCGGAGCTGCCGAAAGGCAGGAGGAGCTCTGGCCTGGGGAGGCCGCAGTCAGGCGAGAGCTGGGCGTGCAGAGTCCGCTGGGAGGCAGAGGCTGGGCCTGTGCAGGCCTTCGGACGGCAGGAGGCTGGACCTGGAGAGGCCGACTGGAGGTCAAGTCCTGGGCCTTAGGAGGCCGCACAGAGGAGGAGCTGAGCCTGGAGAGGCTGGCTGGAGGAAGTCTGGGGCGTGGAGATGCCGTCGGAGGGCAGGAGCCGGGCTCGGAGAGGCCACCGTGGGGCCCGGCTTCAGGACGTTTGGGGCCTACAAAGGCCGCGGAGCGGGAGCTGGGTCGGAGCCGAGCAAAAGGAGGTTGTCGTGAGGCCGGGGCTGGGCCCGCGGACGCAGCCTGGAGCAGGAGGAGCTGGGCCTGGACGGGAGGCCGGGAGGCCGCGACTGGGCCTGGAGGGGCTGGCCTGAGGAAGTTCGGGGCCTGGAGAGGCCGCCAAAAGGCATAGTCTGGGCCTGGAAAGGCCGTTCCCCGTGACGAATGAGCCGGGCCTAACGAGGCCACGGGGAGGCAGGAGCGGGGCCCGGCGGAGCTGCCGAAAGGCAGGAGGAGCTCTGGCCTGGGGAGGCCGCAGTCAGGCGAGAGCTGGGCGTGGAGAGTCCGCTGGGACGCAGTGGCTGGGCCTGTGCAGGCCTTCGGGCGGCAGGAGGCTTGGCGTGGCGAGGCCGACTGGAGGTCAAGTCCTGGGCCTGAGGAGGCCGCCCAGAGGAGGAGCTGGGCCAGGAGAGGCTGACTGGAGGAAGTCTGGGGCGTGGAGACACCGTCGGAGGGCAGGATTTGGGCCCGGAGAGGCCACCGTGGGGCCCGGCTTCAGGACGTTTGGGGCCTACAAAGGCCGCGGAGCGGGAGCTGGGCCGGAGCCGAGCCGAAGGAGGTTGTCGTGAGGCTGGGGCTCGGCCTGCGGCCGCAGCCGGAAACACAAAGAGCTGGACCTGGATGGGAGGACGGGAGGCCGCGACTGGGCCTGGAGGGGCCGGCCTGAGGAAGTTCGGGGCCTGGAGAGGCCGCCAAAAGGCAAAGGCTGGGCCTGGAAAGGCCGTTCCCCGTGACGAATGAGCCGGGCCTAACGAGGCCATGGGGAGGCAGGAGCGGGGCACGGCGGAGCTGCCGAAAGGCAGGAGGAGCTCTGGCCTGGGGAGGCCGCAGTCAGGCGGAGCTGGGCGTGCAGAGTCCGCTGGGAGGCAGAGGCTGGGCCTGTGCAGGCCTTCGGACGGCAGGAGGCTGGGCCTGGAGAGGCCGACTGGAGGTCAAGTCCTGGGCCTTAGGAGGCCGCACAGAGGAGGAGCTGAGCCTGGAGAGGCTGGCTGGAGGAAGTCTGGGGCGTGGAGACGCCGTCGGAGGGCAGGAGCCGGGCCCGGAGAGGCCACCGTGGGGCCCGGCTTCAGGACGTTTGGGGCCTACAAAGGCCGCGGAGCGGGAGCTGGTTCGGAGCCGAGCAAAAGGAGGTTGTCGTGAGGCCGGGGCTGGGCCCGCGGACGCAGCCTGGAGCAAGAGGAGCTGGGCCTGGACGGGAGGCCGGGAGGCCGGGAGGCCGCGACTGGGCCTGGAGGGGCCGGCCTGAGGAAGTTCGGGGCCTGGAGAGGCCGCCAAAAGGCAAAGGCTGGGCCTGGAAAGGCCGTTCCCCGTGACGAATGAGCCGGGCCTAACGAGGCCACGGGGAGGCAGGAGCGGGGCCCGACGGAGCTGCCGAAAGGCAGGAGGAGCTCTGGCCTGGGGAGGCCGCAGTCAGGCGAGAGCTGGGCGTGGAGAGTCCGCTGGGACGCAGTGGCTGGGCCTGTGCAGGCCTTCGGGCGGCAGGAGGCTGGGCCTGGAGAGGCCGACTGGAGGTCAAGTCCTGGGCCTTAGGAGGCCGCACAGAGGAGGAGCTGAGCCTGGAGAGGCTGGTTGGAGGAAGTCTGGGGCGTGGAGACGCCGTCGGAGGGCAGGAGCCGGGCCCGGAGAGGCCACCGTGGGGCCCGGCTTCAGGACGTTGGGGGCCTACAAAGGCCGCGGAGCGGGAGCTGGTTCAGAGCCGACCAAAAGGAGGTAGTCGTGAGGCCGGGGCTGGGCCCGCGGACGCAGCCTGGAGCAGGAGGAGCTGGGCCTGGACGGGAGGCCGGGAGGCCGCGACTGGGCCTGGAGGGGCTGGCCTGAGGAAGTTCGGGGCCTGGAGAGGCCGCCAAAAGGCATAGTCTGGGCCTGGAAAGGCCGTTCCCCGTGACGAATGAGCCGGGCCTAACGAGGCCACGGGGAGGCAGGAGCGGGGCCCGGCGGAGCTGCCGAAAGGCAGGAGGAGCTCTGGCCTGGGGAGGCCGCAGTCAGGCGAGAGCTGGGCGTGGAGAGTCCGCTGGGACGCAGTGGCTGGGCCTGTGCAGGCCTTCGGGCGGCAGGAGGCTTGGCGTGGCGAGGCCGACTGGAGGTCAAGTCCTGGGCCTGAGGAGGCCGCCCAGAGGAGGAGCTGGGCCGGGAGAGGCTGACTGGAGGAAGTCTGGGGCGTGGAGACGCCGTCGGAGGGCAGGAGCTGTGCCCGGAGAGGCCACCGTGGGGCCCGGCTTCAGGACGTTTGGGGCCTACAAAGGCCGCGGAGCGGGAGATGGGCCGGAGCCGAGCCGAAGGAGGTTGTCGTGAGGCTGGGGCTCGGCCTGCGGCCGCAGCCAGAAACACAAAGAGCTGGACCTGGATGGGAGGACGGGAGGCCGCGACTGGGCCTGGAGGGGCCGGCCTGAGGAAGTTCGGGGCCTGGAGAGGCCGCTAAAAGACAAAGGCTGGGCCTGGAAAGGCCGTTCAACGTGACGAATGAGCCGGGCCTAACGAGGCCACTGGTAGGCATGAGCGGGGCCCGGCGGAGCTGCCGAAAGGCAGGAGGAGCTCTGGCCTGGGGAGGCCGCAGTCAGGCGAGAGCTGGGCGTGCAGAGTCCGCTGGGAGGCAGAGGCTGGGCCTGTGCAGGCCTTCGGACGGCAGGAGGCTGGGCCTGGAGAGGCCGACTGGAGGTCAAGTCCTGGGCCTTAGGAGGCCGCCCAGAGGAGGAGCTGAGCCTGGAGAGGCTGGCTGGAGGAAGTCTGGGGCGTGGAGACGCCGTCGGAGGGCAGGAGCCGGGCCCGGAGAGGCCACCGTGGGGCCCGGCTTCGGGACGTTTGGGGCCTACAAAGGCCGCGGAGCGGGAGCTGGGCCGGAGCCGAGCCAAAGGAGGTTGTCGTGAGGCCGGGGCTGGGCCCGCGGACGCAGCCTGGAGCAGGAGGAGCTGGGCCTGGACGGGAGGCCGGGAGGCCGCGACTGGGCCTGGAGGGGCCGGCCTGAGGAAGTTCGGGGCCTGGAGAGGCCGCCAAAAGGCAAAGGCTGGGCCTGGAAAGGCCGTTCCCCGTGACGAATGAGCCGGGCCTAACGAGGCCACGGGGAGGCAGGAGCGGGGCCCGGCGGAGCTGCCGAAAGGCAGGAGGAGCTCTGGCCTGGGGAGGCCGCAGTCAGGCGAGAGCTGGGCGTGGAGAGTCCGCTGGGACGCAGTGGCTGGGCCTGTGCAGGCCTTCGGGCGGCAGGAGGCTTGGCGTGGCGAGGCCGACTGGAGGTCAAGTCCTGGGCCTGAGGAGGCCGCCCAGAGGAGGAGCTGGGCCGGGAGAGGCTGACTGGAGGAAGTCTGGGGCGTGGAGACGCCGTCGGAGGGCAGGAGCTGTGCCCGGAGAGGCCACCGTGGGGCCCGGCTTCAGGACGTTTGGGGCCTACAAAGGCCGCGGAGCGGGAGCTGGTTCGGAGCCGACCAAAAGGAGGTAGTCGTGAGGCCGGGGCTGGGCCCGCGGACGCAGCCTGGAGCAGGAGGAGCTGGGCCTGGACAGGAGACCGGGAGGCCACGACTGGGCCTGGAGGGGCCGGCCTGAGGAAGTTCGGGGCCTGGAGAGGCCGCCAAAAGGCAAAGGCTGGGCCTGGAAAGGCCGTTCCCCGTGACGAATGAGCCGGGCCTAACGAGGCCACCGGGAGGCAGGAGCGGGGCCCGACGGAGCTGCCGAAAGGCAGGAGGAGCTCTGGCCTGGGGAGGCCGCAGTCAGGCGAGAGCTGGGCGTGGAGAGTCCGCTGGGACGCAGTGGCTGGGCCTGTGCAGGCCTTCGGGCGGCAGGAGGCTTGGCGTGGCGAGGCCGACTGGAGGTCAAGTCCTGGGCCAGAAGAGGCCGCCCAGAGGAGGAGCTGGGCCGGGAGAGGCTGACTGGAGGAAGTCTGCGGCGTGGAGACGCCGTCGGAGGGCAGGAGTTGGGCCCGGAGAGGCCACCGTGGGGCCCGGCTTCAGGACGTTTGGGGCCTACAAAGGCCGCGGAGCGGGAGCTGGGCCAGAGCCGAGCCGAAGGAGGTTGTCGTGAGGCTGGGGCTCGGCCTGCGGCCGCAGCCGGAAACACAAAGAGCTGGACCTGGATGGGAAGACGGGAGGCCGCGACTGGGCCTGGAGGGGCCGGCCTGAGGAAGTTCGGGGCCTGGAGAGGCCGCCAAAAGGCAAAGGCTGGGCCTGGAAAGGCCGTTCCCCGTGACGAATGAGCCGGGCCTAACGAGGCCATGGGGAGGCAGGAGCGGGGGCCGGCGGAGCTGCCGAAAGGCAGGAGGAGCTCTGGCCTGGGGAGGCCGCAGTCAGGCGAGAGCTGGGCGTGCAGAGTCCGCTGGGAGGCAGAGGCTGGGCCTGTGCAGGCCTTCGGACGGCAGGAGGCTGGACCTGGAGAGGCCGACTGGAGGTCAAGTCCTGGGCCTTAGGAGGCCGCACAGAGGAGGAGCTGAGCCTGGAGAGGCTGGCTGGAGGAAGTCTGGGGCGTGGAGATGCCGTCGGAGGGCAGGAGCCGGGCTCGGAGAGGCCACCGTGGGGCCCGGCTTCAGGACGTTTGGGGCCTACAAAGGCCGCGGAGCGGGAGCTGGGTCGGAGCCGAGCAAAAGGAGGTTGTCGTGAGGCCGGGGCTGGGCCCGCGGACGCAGCCTGGAGCAGGAGGAGCTGGGCCTGGACGGGAGGCCGGGAGGCCGCGACTGGGCCTGGAGGGGCTGGCCTGAGGAAGTTCGGGGCCTGGAGAGGCCGCCAAAAGGCATAGTCTGGGCCTGGAAAGGCCGTTCCCCGTGACGAATGAGCCGGGCCTAACGAGGCCACGGGGAGGCAGGAGCGGGGCCCGGCGGAGCTGCCGAAAGGCAGGAGGAGCTCTGGCCTGGGGAGGCCGCAGTCAGGCGAGAGCTGGGCGTGGAGAGTCCGCTGGGACGCAGTGGCTGGGCCTGTGCAGGCCTTCGGGCGGCAGGAGGCTTGGCGTGGCGAGGCCGACTGGAGGTCAAGTCCTGGGCCTGAGGAGGCCGCCCAGAGGAGGAGCTGGGCCAGGAGAGGCTGACTGGAGGAAGTCTGGGGCGTGGAGACACCGTCGGAGGGCAGGATTTGGGCCCGGAGAGGCCACCGTGGGGCCCGGCTTCAGGACGTTTGGGGCCTACAAAGGCCGCGGAGCGGGAGCTGGGCCGGAGCCGAGCCGAAGGAGGTTGTCGTGAGGCTGGGGCTCGGCCTGCGGCCGCAGCCGGAAACACAAAGAGCTGGACCTGGATGGGAGGACGGGAGGCCGCGACTGGGCCTGGAGGGGCCGGCCTGAGGAAGTTCGGGGCCTGGAGAGGCCGCCAAAAGGCAAAGGCTGGGCCTGGAAAGGCCGTTCCCCGTGACGAATGAGCCGGGCCTAACGAGGCCATGGGGAGGCAGGAGCGGGGCACGGCGGAGCTGCCGAAAGGCAGGAGGAGCTCTGGCCTGGGGAGGCCGCAGTCAGGCGGAGCTGGGCGTGCAGAGTCCGCTGGGAGGCAGAGGCTGGGCCTGTGCAGGCCTTCGGACGGCAGGAGGCTGGGCCTGGAGAGGCCGACTGGAGGTCAAGTCCTGGGCCTTAGGAGGCCGCACAGAGGAGGAGCTGAGCCTGGAGAGGCTGGCTGGAGGAAGTCTGGGGCGTGGAGACGCCGTCGGAGGGCAGGAGCCGGGCCCGGAGAGGCCACCGTGGGGCCCGGCTTCAGGACGTTTGGGGCCTACAAAGGCCGCGGAGCGGGAGCTGGTTCGGAGCCGAGCAAAAGGAGGTTGTCGTGAGGCCGGGGCTGGGCCCGCGGACGCAGCCTGGAGCAAGAGGAGCTGGGCCTGGACGGGAGGCCGGGAGGCCGGGAGGCCGCGACTGGGCCTGGAGGGGCCGGCCTGAGGAAGTTCGGGGCCTGGAGAGGCCGCCAAAAGGCAAAGGCTGGGCCTGGAAAGGCCGTTCCCCGTGACGAATGAGCCGGGCCTAACGAGGCCACGGGGAGGCAGGAGCGGGGCCCGACGGAGCTGCCGAAAGGCAGGAGGAGCTCTGGCCTGGGGAGGCCGCAGTCAGGCGAGAGCTGGGCGTGGAGAGTCCGCTGGGACGCAGTGGCTGGGCCTGTGCAGGCCTTCGGGCGGCAGGAGGCTGGGCCTGGAGAGGCCGACTGGAGGTCAAGTCCTGGGCCTTAGGAGGCCGCACAGAGGAGGAGCTGAGCCTGGAGAGGCTGGTTGGAGGAAGTCTGGGGCGTGGAGACGCCGTCGGAGGGCAGGAGCCGGGCCCGGAGAGGCCACCGTGGGGCCCGGCTTCAGGACGTTGGGGGCCTACAAAGGCCGCGGAGCGGGAGCTGGTTCAGAGCCGACCAAAAGGAGGTAGTCGTGAGGCCGGGGCTGGGCCCGCGGACGCAGCCTGGAGCAGGAGGAGCTGGGCCTGGACGGGAGGCCGGGAGGCCGCGACTGGGCCTGGAGGGGCTGGCCTGAGGAAGTTCGGGGCCTGGAGAGGCCGCCAAAAGGCATAGTCTGGGCCTGGAAAGGCCGTTCCCCGTGACGAATGAGCCGGGCCTAACGAGGCCACGGGGAGGCAGGAGCGGGGCCCGGCGGAGCTGCCGAAAGGCAGGAGGAGCTCTGGCCTGGGGAGGCCGCAGTCAGGCGAGAGCTGGGCGTGGAGAGTCCGCTGGGACGCAGTGGCTGGGCCTGTGCAGGCCTTCGGGCGGCAGGAGGCTTGGCGTGGCGAGGCCGACTGGAGGTCAAGTCCTGGGCCTGAGGAGGTCGCCCAGAGGAGGAGCTGGGCCGGGAGAGGCTGACTGGAGGAAGTCTGGGGCGTGGAGACGCCGTCGGAGGGCAGGAGTTGGGCCCGGAGAGGCCACCGTGGGGCCCGGCATCAGGACGTTTGGGGCCTACAAAGGCCGCGGAGCGGGAGCTGGGCCGGAGCCGAGCCGAAGGAGGTTGTCGTGAGGCTGGGGCTCGGCCTGCGGCCGCAGCCGGAAACACAAAGAGCTGGACCTGGATGGGAGGACGGGAGGCCGCGACTGGGCCTGGAGGGGCCGGCCTGAGGAAGTTCGGGGCCTGGAGAGGCCGCCAAAAGGCAAAGGCTGGGCCTGGAAAGGCCGTTCCCCGTGACGAATGAGCCGGGCCTAACGAGGCCATGGGGAGGCAGGAGCGGGGCACGGCGGAGCTGCCGAAAGGCAGGAGGAGCTCTGGCCTGGGGAGGCCGCAGTCAGGCGGAGCTGGGCGTGCAGAGTCCGCTGGGAGGCAGAGGCTGGGCCTGTGCAGGCCTTCGGACGGCAGGAGGCTGGGCCTGGAGAGGCCGACTGGAGGTCAAGTCCTGGGCCTTAGGAGGCCGCACAGAGGAGGAGCTGAGCCTGGAGAGGCTGGCTGGAGGAAGTCTGGGGCGTGGAGACGCCGTCGGAGGGCAGGAGCCGGGCCCGGAGAGGCCACCGTGGGGCCCGGCTTCAGGACGTTTGGGGCCTACAAAGGCCGCGGAGCGGGAGCTGGTTCGGAGCCGAGCAAAAGGAGGTTGTCGTGAGGCCGGGGCTGGGCCCGCGGACGCAGCCTGGAGCAAGAGGAGCTGGGCCTGGACGGGAGGCCGGGAGGCCGGGAGGCCGCGACTGGGCCTGGAGGGGCCGGCCTGAGGAAGTTCGGGGCCTGGAGAGGCCGCCAAAAGGCAAAGGCTGGGCCTGGAAAGGCCGTTCCCCGTGACGAATGAGCCGGGCCTAACGAGGCCACGGGGAGGCAGGAGCGGGGCCCGACGGAGCTGCCGAAAGGCAGGAGGAGCTCTGGCCTGGGGAGGCCGCAGTCAGGCGAGAGCTGGGCGTGGAGAGTCCGCTGGGACGCAGTGGCTGGGCCTGTGCAGGCCTTCGGGCGGCAGGAGGCTGGGCCTGGAGAGGCCGACTGGAGGTCAAGTCCTGGGCCTTAGGAGGCCGCACAGAGGAGGAGCTGAGCCTGGAGAGGCTGGTTGGAGGAAGTCTGGGGCGTGGAGACGCCGTCGGAGGGCAGGAGCCGGGCCCGGAGAGGCCACCGTGGGGCCCGGCTTCAGGACGTTGGGGGCCTACAAAGGCCGCGGAGCGGGAGCTGGTTCAGAGCCGACCAAAAGGAGGTAGTCGTGAGGCCGGGGCTGGGCCCGCGGACGCAGCCTGGAGCAGGAGGAGCTGGGCCTGGACGGGAGGCCGGGAGGCCGCGACTGGGCCTGGAGGGGCTGGCCTGAGGAAGTTCGGGGCCTGGAGAGGCCGCCAAAAGGCATAGTCTGGGCCTGGAAAGGCCGTTCCCCGTGACGAATGAGCCGGGCCTAACGAGGCCACGGGGAGGCAGGAGCGGGGCCCGGCGGAGCTGCCGAAAGGCAGGAGGAGCTCTGGCCTGGGGAGGCCGCAGTCAGGCGAGAGCTGGGCGTGGAGAGTCCGCTGGGACGCAGTGGCTGGGCCTGTGCAGGCCTTCGGGCGGCAGGAGGCTTGGCGTGGCGAGGCCGACTGGAGGTCAAGTCCTGGGCCTGAGGAGGTCGCCCAGAGGAGGAGCTGGGCCGGGAGAGGCTGACTGGAGGAAGTCTGGGGCGTGGAGACGCCGTCGGAGGGCAGGAGTTGGGCCCGGAGAGGCCACCGTGGGGCCCGGCATCAGGACGTTTGGGGCCTACAAAGGCCGCGGAGCGGGAGCTGGGCCGGAGCCGAGCCGAAGGAGGTTGTCGTGAGGCTGGGGCTCGGCCTGCGGCCGCAGCCGGAAACACAAAGAGCTGGACCTGGATGGGAGGACGGGAGGCCGCGACTGGGCCTGGAGGGGCCGGCCTGAGGAAGTTCGGGGCCTGGAGAGGCCGCCAAAAGGCAAAGGCTGGGCCTGGAAAGGCCGTTCCCCGTGACGAATGAGCCGGGCCTAACGAGGCCATGGGGAGGCAGGAGCGGGGCACGGCGGAGCTGCCGAAAGGCAGGAGGAGCTCTGGCCTGGGGAGGCCGCAGTCAGGCGAGAGCTGGGCCTGCAGAGTCCGCTGGGAGGCAGAGGCTGGGCCTGTGCAGGCCTTCGGACGGCAGGAGGCTGGGCCTGGAGAGGCCGACTGGAGGTCAAGTCCTGGGCCTTAGGAGGCCGCACAGAGGAGGAGCTGAGCCTGGAGAGGCTGGCTGGAGGAAGTCTGGGGCGTGGATACGCCGTCGGAGGGCAGGAGCCGGGCCCGGAGAGGCCACCGTGGGGCCCGGCTTCAGGACGTTTGGGGCCTACAAAGGCCGCGGAGCGGGAGCTGGTTCGGAGCCGAGCAAAAGGAGGTTGTCGTGAGGCCGGGGCTGGGCTCGCGGACGCAGCCTGGCGCAAGAGGAGCTGGGCCTGGACGGGAGGCCGGGAGGCCGCGACTGGGCCTGGAGGGGCCGGCCTGAGGAAGTTTGGGGACTGGAGAGGCCGCCAAAAGGCAAAGGCTGGGCCTGGAAAGGCCGTTCCCCGTGACGAATGAGCCGGGCCTAACGAGGCCACGGGGAGGCAGGAGCGGGGCCCGGCGGAGCTGCCGAAAGGCAGGAGGAGCTCTGGCCTGGGGAGGCCGCAGTCAGGCGAGAGCTGGGCGTGGAGAGTCCGCTGGGACGCAGTGGCTGGGCCTGTGCAGGCCTTCGGGCGGCAGGAGGCTTGGCGTGGCGAGGCCGACTGGAGGTCAAGTCCTGGGCCTGAGGAGGCCGCCCAGAGGAGGAGCTGGGCCGGGAGAGGCTGACTGGAGGAAGTCTGGGGCGTGGAGACGCCGTCGGAGGGCAGGAGTTGGGCCCGGAGAGGCCACCGTGGGGCCCGGCATCAGGACGTTTGGGGCCTACAAAGGCCGCGGAGCGGGAGCTGGGCCGGAGCCGAGCCGAAGGAGGTTGTCGTTAGGCTGGGGCTCGGCCTGCGGCCGCAGCCGGAAACACAAAGAGCTGGACCTGGATGGGAGGACGGGAGGCCGCAACTGGGCCTGGAGGGGCCGGCCTGAGGAAGTTCGGGGCCTGGAGAGGCCGCCAAAAGGCAAAGGCTGGGCCTGGAAAGGCCGTTCCCCGTGACGAATGAGCCGGGCCTAACGAGGCCACGGGGAGGCAGGAGCGGGGCCCGACGGAGCTGCCGAAAGGCAGGAGGAGCTCTGGCCTGGGGAGGCCGCAGTCAGGCGAGAGCTGGGCGTGGAGAGTCCGCTGGGAGGCAGAGGCTGGGCCTGTGCAGGCCTTCGGGCGGCCGGACGCTGGGCCTGGCGAGGCCGACTGGAGGTCAAGTCCTGGGCCTGAGGAGGCCGCCTAGAGGCGTGAGTGGGGCTGGGCCTTCAGAGGCCAGTGGCAGGCAGGAGGAGCTGGGCCTGGGGGGCTGACGTGAGGAAGTCTGGCAGCTGGAGAGGCCGGGGAGAGGCAGGAGCTGGGCCGGCGGAGGCCGAGTGGGCGTCGATTTGGGCCCGCAGGGGCCGCCGGGAGCAGGAGCGAGCCCTGGAGAGGCCGACTCGAGGCCAGCGTGGGCCTGCAGAGGTCGCCGGGAGGAGGAGCGGGGCTTGGAGAGGCTGGCTGAAGGAAGTCTGGGGCGTGGAGACGCCGTCGTAGGGCAGGAGCCGGGCCCGGAGAGGCACGGTGGGGCCCGGCTTCAGGACGTTTGGGGCCTATAAAGGCCGCGGAGCGGGAGCTGGGCCGGAGCCGAGCCCAAGGAGGTTGTCGTGCGGCCGGGGCTCGGCCTGCGGCCACAGCCGCAAACAAAAAAAGCTGGGCCTGGACGGGAGGCTGGGAGGCCGCGACTGGGACTGGAGGGGCTGGCCTGAGGAAGTTCGGGGCCTGGAGAAGCCGCCAAAAGGCAAAGGCTGGGCCTGGAAAGGCCGTTCCCCGTGACGAATGATCCGGGCCTAACGAGACCACGGGGAGGCAGGAGCGGGGCCCGGCGGAGCTGCCGAAAGGCAAGAGTTGCTCTGGCCTGGGGAGGCCGCAGTCAGGCGAGAGCTGGGCGTGGAGAGTCCGCTGGGACGCAGTGGCTGGGGCTGTGCAGGCCTTCGGGCGGCAGGAGGCTTGGCGTGGCGAGGCCGACTGGAGGTCAAGTCCTGGGCCTGACGAGGCCGCCCAGAGGAGGAGCTGGGCCGGGAGAGGCTGGCTGGAGGAAGTCTGGGGCGTGGAGACACCATCGGAGGGCAAGAGCCGGGCCCGGAGAGGCCACCGTGGGGCCCGGCTTCAGGACGTTTGCGGCCTACAAAGGCCGCGGAGCGGGATCTGGGCCGGAGCCGAGCCAAAGGAGGTTGTCGTGAAGCCGGGACTGGGCCCGCGGCCGCAGCCGGGAGCAGGAGGAGCTGGGCCTGGATGGGAGGCCGGGAGGCCACGACTGGGTCTGGAGGGGCCGGCCTGAGGAAGTTTGGGGCCTGGAGAGGCCGCCAAAAGACAAAGGCTGGGCCGGGAAAGGCCGTTCACCGTGACGAATGAGCCCGGCCTAACGAGGCCACTCGGAGGCAGGAGCGGGGCCTGGCAGAGCTGCCGAAAGGCAGGAGGAGCTCTGGCCTGGGGAGGCCGCAGTTAGGCGAGAGCTGGGAGTGGAGTGTCCGCTGGGAGGCAGAGGCTGGGCCTGTGCAGGCCTTCGGGCGGCAGGAGGCTGGGCCTGGCGAGGCCGACTGGAGGTGAAGTCCTGGGCCTGAGGAGGCCGCCCCGAGGCGTGAGCGGGGCTGGGCCTCAAGAGGCCAGTGGCAGGCAGGAGGAGCTGGGCCTGGAGGGGCTGACGTGAGGAAGTCTGTTAGCTGGAGAGGCCGCGGAGAGGCAGGAGCTGGGCCGGCGGAGGCCGACTGGGCGACGAGTTGGGCCCGCAGGGGCCGCCGGGAGCAGGAGCAAGCCCTGGAGAGGCCGACTCGAGGCCACCGTGGGCCTGCATAGGCCGCCGGGAGGAGGAGCTGGGCCTGGAGAGGCTGGCTGCAGGAAGTATGGGGCGTGGAGACGCCGTCGTAGGGTCGGAGCCGGACCCGGAGAGGCCACCGTGGGGCCCAGGTTCAGGACGTTTGGGGCCTACAAAGGCCGCGGAGCAGGAGCTGGGCCGGAGTCGAGCCCAAGGAGGTTGTCGTGAGGCCGGGGGTGGGCCCGCGGCCGCAGCCGGGAGCAGGAGGACCTGGGCCTGGACGGGAGGCCGGGAGGCCGCGACTGGGCCTGGAGGGGCCGGCCTGAGGACGTTCGGGGCCTGGAGAGGCCGCCAAAAGGCAAAGGCTGGGCCTGGAAAGGCCGTTCCCCGTGACGAATGAGCCGGGCCTAACGAGGCCAGTGGGAGGCAGGAGCGGGGCCCGGCGGAGCTGCCGAAAGGCAAGAGGAGCTCTGGCCTGGGGAGGCCGCAGTCAGGCGAGAGCTGGGTGTGGAGAGTCCGCTGGGAGGCAGAGGCTAGGCCTGTGCAGGCTTTCCGGAGGCAGGAGGCTGGGCCTGGCGAGGCCCACTGGAGGTCAAGTCCTGGGCCTGAGGAGGCCGCCCAGAGGCGTGAGCGGGGCTGGGCCTCAAGAGGCCAGTGGCAGGCAGGAGGAGCTGGGCCTGGAGGGGCTGACTTGAGGACCTTTGGCAGCTGGAGAGGCCATAGCGAGGTAGGAGCTGGGCCTCCAGGCACAGCCAGAAGTAAAAGCACAGCCTGTAGAAGTCATCTGGGGGCAGCAGCTGGGCCTGGAGAGGCCAACGAAAGGCAGGAGCGGGGCCTTCAGAGGCTGACTTGTGGACATTTTGGGCTTGGATTTTGTGGCCTGGACTTGAGGCCTGTTGGGCCTCCTGCAAAGAGGCAGGAGCTGGGACTAAAGAGGCCATTGTAAGGTAGGAGCTGAGCCTGTACAGGCTGCCGGGAGTCAGAAGATGGGCCTCATGAGGCCACTGTAAAACAGGAGCTGGGTCTTGGAAGGTGGCCATGAGGCAAAAGCTGGCCCTTGGGAGGGCAATGAGAGGCCGGAGCTGGGTCTGGTGAGGTCAACTTGAGAAAGTTCTGGGCCTGGAGAGAAGACTGGGAGGCAGGAGCTGGGTCTAAAGAGGCCGTTGTAATGATGGAGCTGGGCCAGTGGAGGCTGTTGTGAGGCAGTAGCCTCATCCGCGGAGACTGCCGTGAGGTAGGGTATGGGCCTAAATAGACCATTGTGAGTCATCAGCTTGGTCTGTAGAGGCCGATTGGAGAAAGTTTGGGGCCTGGTGAGGTTGCAGAGGCTGTTGAGAGGCAAGACCTGGGCCAAAAGATTCAAGTATGTAACATTTATTAGGTACTTTATTTCCTTTATTAAATTGTAATAGATGAAAAGTAATTATAGAACTCACCATAATGTAGAATCAGTGGGCATGTTAAGCTTGTTTCCCTGCGACTAGATGGTCCCATCTGAGCATAGAAGGTGACAGATTAGGCATTAGATTCTCATAGGGACAAAAGCACAACCTAGATCCCTCACATGCACGGTTCACAACAGGGTGCGTGCTCCTATGAGAATCTAATGCTGCTGCTGACCTGAGAGAAGGTGGAGCTCGGGCGGGAATGTGAGCAAAGCGGAGTGGCTGTAAATACAGATGAAGCTTCCCTCACTCGATACCACTCACCTCCTGTTGTGTGGCTCCTTACAGCTCCATGGCTCAGGGGTTGGGGACCCCGGCTTAAGTGCATCCAAAAGCACCCTTCCCACACCAGTCTTCATAGCGGTCAAGTGCAGCAACCACTGAGCTCCCCAGGCATGTGCCTCAGTTGGCATTTCATCACAATCAACAGTAAGTGGTAGCTTGAGTCACTGTGAGGTCACTTACCGGAAATCACCGGCATCCCATTTCCCATTGGCAAGGAGCTCAGCACTGTCCCTTGGAAAATCAAACCTATGCCCAAATCCCACCTGTGTGAGTTTATCTCCTGGGACCCTTCCGAGCATATTAGTCAGAGTCCAATCAGGAGACAAAAACCACTCAAAAGTTTAAAGTGGTAAAATTTAATCCAGAGAATTATTCATTGTAACAGGGGAACAGCATAATGAGAGATTGGCTAGCACAAAGTAAAGAGAACTCTAGAAAAATCAGGACTAGCCCAGGCCAGGCATGGTGGCTCATACCCAAAATTCCAGCAATTTGAGAAGCTAACACAGGAGGACTGCTGAAGGCCAGGAGCTAGAGACCGGTCTGGACAACACAGTGAGACCCTGTCTCTATCCAAAAAAAGAAAAAAATTAGCTGGGAGTGGTGGTACACACTTGTAGTCTCAGCTACTCAGGAAGCTGAAGTTTGAGCCTGGGAGATCAAGGCTGCAGTGAGTCATGATTATGCCGCTACAGTCAAGCCTGGGTGACAGAGCAAGACCCTGTCTCAAAGAACAAAACAACAACCATTTACAGACAGAAAAGAAATAGAGCTAATAAGCTAAGGAAAGATGTAGAAATGTGACAAGTAAAGTAATATGAGGTGTTTTACCAATTTAAAATAAACAAAAAATGACATTAAATTTTAATACCCTGTGCTGGCAAAGATGCAGTGAAGTGGGCACTTTCTTATACTACGAGGGGTGTTTAAATTGAATATAAGCCTTCCAGGGTAAAGCTTGACAATTTTTTAAAATAATAGAGACAGGGTCTCACCATACTGCCAAACTGCCTCCTCCAACTCTTGGCATCAAGCAATCCTTCTGGCTTAGCCTCCCAAAGTGCTGAGATTATAGCTGGGAGGCACGCAAAACTTTGTCAATTGACATCAAGGGTAATGAGAATGTCCATTCACCATGACTTACAGTAATCTTACTTCTGCAAATACCTTGGGGAGACAATTCAATCTAAACAAAGGTCATCTGTACAAACACAGTGAAAATCTGGGAGTAACGGAAGACAGAGTGGTTAAGTGAAATAAGAAACAGTTATAAGAAATTAAACCATGGTATTAACAGGCAACTGGTAAAAGCTCAGTTGATGTTAGCTGCTACTTTTTTGTTGTTATGAGACAGTGTCTCACTCTGTCACCCAGGCTGGAGTGCAGAGGCTTGATCATGACTCACTGCTGTCTCAGCCTCCCTGGGCTCAAGCGATCCTCCCACCTCAGCCTCCCAAGTAGCTGGGACTACAGGAACATGCCACCACACTAGGCTAATTCATGTATTTTTCTGTAGGGATGGTGACGCCCTTTGTTTCCAAGGCCTGTCTCAAACTCTTGGCCTCAAGCCATCCTCCTGCCTCAGCCTCCCAAAGTGTTGTGATTACTGGTGTAAGCCACCACACCTGGACAGATGCTACTTTTATCAATATTATCATTACTCCACTCAGTTAAAAATTATTATTTTCAAGGCTATGTAATACTATGTGTCCTACAGCATAATTGTAAAAACATATACAGTCGTCCCTCGGTATACAGACAGAATTAGTTCCAGCCCCCCATCTCTGCATATACCAAAATCCATGCTGACTCACGTTTCGCCGTCACCCCTCTGGAACCCACGTATAGGAAAATTCCAAATATGAGTTGGGCATAGTGGCAAGCACCTATAGTCTCAGCCACGTGGGAGGCTGAGACGGGAGGATTGCTTGAGCCTGGGAGGTTGAGGCTGCAGTCAACTGTGATAGCACTACTACACTCCAGACTGGACAACGGAACGAGACTCTGTCTCAGAAAAAAACAAAACAAAACAACACAGGTTAGAAATTGTAATGAGGCCTGTTGGGCAAAATTCCATATAAGCAAAGTATAAATTAATAAAGCAAATGGCGATAAATTAGTATGACTGACTTTCTCGAGTTTCTGACAATAAAGGTAAGAAAAATGCAAAACACAGAGACAGAGGGTAAAAGAAATTAGGAAAGCATTCAACATGTTTAAGAGGAAGACACTGGCCATGTTTGTGCAGCAGCAGTATGTCACGATATGACATACCTTGGAGAGAAGTTAACAGATGAGGAAGTTCATAAAAATGATCAGAGAAGCAAAATACTGATAGCAATACTCAAGTAAACCACAAAAGTTCCATAACTCATGTCAGCAAAGTGGGAATATTGTACAGTGTGTGTTGACGTTCCTATACAACACTGTTTATTTGCCTTATGTTTGTTTGCAAGGAATGTATATACTAAAAGTTCTTCTTGCTGTCGAAAGAATATGTGTAAGTCATTTGAACGTATTCTTCTGTTTTTCTATTTTTATCTTCCTGCCATCATCCTACAGCTTTACTTTAGAAATGTTTTATTTGTTTAGAAAATTAAACAAGTGCTCGTTGTGGCAGCTCCTACCTCTAGGATGGGAGGCAGGGGTGAAAGGGTTACTTAAGGCCAGGAGTTTGACACCAGCCAGGCCAACAAAGTGAGACCCCATGTCCACAAAACAATTTAAAAATTAGCCAAGTGTCGTCATGTATACCTATAGTCCCAGCTACTCAGGAGGCTCAGGCAGGAGGATCCTTAGCCCAGGAGCTCAAGACTGCAGTGAGTTGTGATAGTACTACTGTACTCCAGCCTGGGTGACAGGGTGAGACCTCATCTCCTAAAATAAAAAACAAAGAAAAAAAATAGTTCAAGTAGCAAGTCGTATGTGGCTTATTCTGAATATTTCTAAACTAGAAGTTCTCAATCTTTTGGGGTCTAGGATGTCTTTACATTTTTTTACTTTATTAAAGACCTCTAAGACTATTTCTTTATATAAACAATTATATTAAAACTAGAAAATAAGACAAAATTTAAAAAATATTCATCACATATTAATAAAGTCATTACATGTTGATACAAGATTCTTAAAATATTTAACATTCATTACATATTAATAATAAAACCATTACATGTTGATATAATACTCACTCTTTCGCCCAGGTTGGAGTGAAGTGGCGTAATCTCAGCTCACTGCAACCTCCGCCTCCCGGGCTCAAGCGATTCTCCTACCTCAGCCTCCCAAGTAGCTGGGATTACAGGCGCCCACTACCATGCCCGGCTAATTATTGTATTTTGTCAGTAGAGACAGGGTTTAGCCATGTTGGCAAGGCTGGTCTTGAACTCCTGACCTCAGGTGATCCACCCGCCTGGGTCTCCTGAAGTGCTGGGATTACAGGCGTGAGCCACCGTGCCCACCCTGATTAATAAATGCTTAAAACACTGATTAGTCAGGCAACAACACTGGGCAGGGGGCTCCTCATTCCCAGTGACGCAAACCCTACTGCATGGCTCAGGGTTTGCAAGGGTTGTAGAGCTGAAAGGCTCTGACTTGAGATTTCATTCTTTTATTTGTACTGTGATACAGGTTCTGCTCTGTCACCCAGACTAGAGTGCAGCTGTGCAATTACAACTCACTGCAGCCTCAACCTCCTGGCTTCAAGCCATCTCCCTGCCTCAGCTCCCCAGCAGCTGGTACTACAGTTGAGTGCCACCATGCCGGGCTATTTTTTTAATTTTGTTGTAGAGTGAGGGTCTTGTTATGTTGCCCAAGCTGGCCTCAAACTCCTGACCTCAAGAGATCTGCCCACCTCAGCCTCCTGAGTAGCTGAAACTACAAATACACATCACCATGCCTAGCTACATTTATTTAATTTTGAAAAATATTTTTGTAAAGAGCAGATCTTGCTGTGTTGCCCAGGCTGGTCTTGAACTCCTGCCCTTCAAAGATACTCCCATCTCTGCTTCCCAAACAGCTGGGACTACAGACATGAGCCACTGCAATGAACTTGAAGAGATTTCTTTAATCTAGCATCCCATACTTGCTAGGATTGGGAAAGGCAGTAGTGTTTTTTTTAATTACTTAATAATTCAGTAAGAATCAAACTCAACCTTGACCTCTGCCTTCTCTCACATCCAGTCTGTCAGGAAATCCTGTTGACTGTCTTCAACACACACTAAAGATCCCCACCCAGCAACTCCCTGGCCTCCTCCCCTACTTCTCCCCTCTGACCATCTCTCAACACCACCATGACCCTGGTCAGGACCAAAATCATCTCCCACCTGGATGTTGCCATAACTTGGCCCCCATGCTTCTACCCAAATCTTCCCACAGCCTTTCTCAACTCAGCAGCCAGAGAATGCTTTTAAACCGGAAGACAGATCATGTCGCCTCTCTGCTTAGAACCCTCCTGTAGTTCCCATCTGAGTCAGAGTCAAAGCCAAAGCCCCAGCAATAACCTCCCAGGGCTTACGTGATCTGTACTGATCCCCACCCAGCAACTCCCTGGCCCCCTCTCCTAATTCTCTCCCTCTCTCCTTCTGCTCCACTGGCCTCCTTCCAGAGCCTCAGACACACCTCGGACACTTTATTCTGTTGTTTCTGCCTACAATCCTCTTCCCTCAGCACCTTGGCCAGCTCCTTCCCCTCCTTCAAGTCTTTGCTCAATTTTCATTTAGAAGGCCACCTCTGACCATAATATTTAACATTGCCATCTGTCCCCACGCCCACCATGCTCATTTCTTCTTTACTTTCTGCCTTCTTTTTTTCAAGATCTCACTGTCACCAAGGTTGGAGTGCACTGACACAATCACAGCTCACTGCAACCTCAAATTTCCAGGCTCAAGCAATCCTCCCACCTCAGCCTCCCAAGTAGCTGGGACTACAGGTTCATGCCATCATGCCTGGCTAATTGTTTTAGTATTTTATTTTATTTTATTTTGAGACAGAGTTTCACTCTTCTTGCCCAGGCTGGAGTGCAATGGTGCAATCCCGGCTCACTGCCACCTCCACCGCCCAGATTCACGTGATTCTCCTGCCTCAGCCTCCCAAGTAGCTGGGATTACAGGTGCGTGCCACCATGCCCAGCTAATTTGTGTATTTTTAGTAGAGACAGGGTTTCGCAATGTGGCCAGGCTGCTCTCGAACTCCTGACCTCAGGTGATCTGCCCACTTCGGTCTCCCAAAGTGCTGGAATTACAGGCGTGAGCCACCATGCCTGGCCAATTTTTTCATTTTTTGTAGAGACAGGGTCTTACTATGTTGCCCAGGCTGGTCTTGAACTCCTGGCCTCAAGTAATCCTCCTGCCTAAATTCCTAAAGTGCTGGGATTACTGGCATGAGCCATCATGCCTGGCTTCATGTTCATTTCTTCTTGCTGTTGCAATGTAGTTTCCAGTTTTCTACATTCAGTGGCTTAAAACACCACAAATGTACCATCTTACAGTTCTGGGGGCCAGAAACATAAACTAGGTCTATTAAGGCTAAAGTCAAGGTGTCAGCAGGGCTGCATTCCTTCTGGAGACTCTGAATTGTTCCCTCGGCTTTTTCACCTTCTAGAAGCCACTCCCATTCCTGGGATCATGGCCCCTGACTCCATCTTCAAAGCCAGAAGTGAAGCATCTTCAAATCTCCCTCTCTTACCTCTGCTTCCATCATCACATCTCCTGCTCCACTTCTGAATCTCCTACCCTCTTTCTTTTATAAAGACCCTGCGATTGCTGGGCATGGTGGCTACCACCCATAATCCCAACACTTTGGGAGGTCAAGGCAGGAGGAACACTTGAGGCCCGAAGTTTGAAACTAGCATGAACAACATAGTGAGACCCACCTCTAGAAAAAAATAAAAATAAATATTAGCCCGACATGGTGGTGTGTGCCTGTAGTCCCAGCTACTTGATAAGCTGAGGTGAGACAATCGATTTAGCCCAGGAGTTTGACATCAGCCTGGGCGACATAAACTAAATCCCATCTCTACAAGGATGAGGTGGGAGGATCACTTGAGCCCAGGAATTTGTGGCCAGCCTGGGCAACACAACAAGACCCCATCTGGCCAACATGGTGAAACACCGACTACAAAAATGAACTAGGCATGGGTGACATGCATGTGTAGTCCCAGCTACTTCGGAGGCTGAGGTGGGAGAATCGCTTGATCTCAGGAGGTCAAAGCTATAATAAACTATGATACATCATCGCACCCCAGCCTGGATGACACAGGGAGATTCTGTCCCAAAAAAAAAGAAAAGAAATATAGCACACCAGACTGGGCAACAAAATAAGACCGTCTCTCTCAGAAAAAAAGAAAATAAACTGTTTCTCTGAGTTCTATAAACTGTTCTGGCAAATTATTAAACCCAAGAAGAGAGTTATGGGAACCCCTGATTTGTAACAGGTTGGTCAAAAGTACAGGTGACAACCTAGGACTTGCCACTGGCATCTGAAGTGAGGACAGTCTCGTGGGACTGAGTACCTAACTTGTGGAGTCTGTGCTAAGTCCAGGTAGTATCAGAATAAAATCATGGGATAGCCAGTTAATATCCAGAGCATTGGAGAATTTGGTGTAGAAACTCCATACATACGCTCAGTCGGAAGTGTGTGAGTAGAGACAAACACGGGCTTTTCTGTCACCTGTCTACCTGCTTAACTGCATAGGAGAGGCAATATGTGGTGCTCATGAACAAAGCAAGCATTAAAGTCAGACCAGACCCAACATTTGACTCAGTCTTAATATCCAGGTGAGCTTGAGCAAATCACTCATTATTCCTACGTCTTGATCACTTCATTCATAAAATGGGGATAACTGTGGCACCTACCTGTGATTCTGTGAGAATTACTGAAATACTATGCTTGGTGTTATTGTGATCATTATACCTATTCCAAACTATCTGACAAAGACTGTGATGGATGATAACATCAAAAAATTAGAAACTGTAGTCAGGTCTCTCAGGCAAAATTCCATACAAGCAGACTACTGTCTCTACAAAGCATTCCTGCCACACTTAATTCACCATTCCCTGAACAAAATGTGACATCTTCATTGTCCAGGTCTGTACAGTGCTGGTCTTCCTGCCTGAGCAGCTCACTTCATCCCATCCCAGCCCATTCTTCATCCCTCCACCTCCCCCTTCCCTCCCCACTCTCATACAACTCTTCCTCATCTTTCAGGACTTGGCTTCAAGGGTCACCTTAATTGGAAGCTTCTCTCACTGTCCAAAAGAGCTTCCCACTGCACTTGATGCATGCACTATTATTTGATCATTTTTGAGTTACAGTCCAAGTCTTTTTGTACCTGAATAACATGTTGCCCAGTCAGTCTCTCTTCCTGGATTCAGAAGTCTTTCATGGTAGATCCAGCTGGAAGTGACAAAAAGACATTCTTTTGAAATAGAGGGATGACACAGATAGACAGAAGTTCTTAAATGTCTTAAATGGTATGTGTGTGAAAATTAAACAAAATTCAAAGACTTGTGGGGAACATTTTGGAGGGAAAGTTACTGGGACTGTCATAAAGGGTTAATTTGTATTTTATTTTATTTCTTGAGACATTATTTTTATTTTATTTTTTATTTTCTGTCACCTAGGCTGGAGTGCAGTGGTGCAATTAGGGCTCGCTGCAGCCTCGACCACCTGGGCTCAAGTAATCTCACTTAATTTTTATTTGGTTTAAGAAATAAGTCTTGGCCGGGCGCGGTGGCTCAAGCCTGTAATCCCAGCACTTTGGGAGGCCGAGGCGGGTGGATCACGAGGTCAGGAGATCGAGACCATCCTGGCTAACATGGTGAAACCCCGTCTCTACTAAAAATACAAAAAAAAACTAGCCGGGCGTGGTGGCGGGCGCCTGTAATCCCAGCTACTCGGAGGCTGAGGCGGGAGAATGGCGTGAACCCGGGAGGTGGAGCTTGCAGTGAGCCGAGATCGCGCCACTGCACTCCAGCCTGGGCGACAGAGCGAGACTCCGTCTCAAAAAAAAAAAAAAAAAAAAAAAAAAAGAAATAAGTCTTGGTTGAGGGTGGTGGCTTACGCCGGTAATCTCAGCACTTTGGGAGGCCGAGAGGTATATTACTTGAGGCCAGGAATTTGAGATCAACCTGAGCAATATATTAAGACCCTGTCTCTACCAAAAAACAGAGTGAATGTGTGGAAGACAATTTTTCCACAGACTGGGAGTGGAGGGAATAATTTCAGGATGATTCAAATGCATTACATATACTGTGCACTTTATTTCTATTATTACTACATTGTAAGATATAATGAAATAATTCTACAACTCACTATAATGTAGACTCAGTGGGATCTCTGAGCTTGTTTTCCTGCAACGACACTGTCCATCTAGGGTGATGGGAGACAGTGACAGAACATCAGGCATTAGATTCTCATAAGGAGTGCACAACCTAGATCCCTCGCATGCACGCTTCACAACAGGGTTCGTGTTTCTATGAGAATCGAATGCTGCTGCTCATCTGACAGGACATGGAGCTCAGGTGGTCATACAAGTGATAGGAGGGGCTAGAAATACAGATGAAGTTTCCCCTCACTCGCCTGCTGCTCACCTCCGGTTCTATGGCCCTTTGGTTGGAGACCGCTGCTCAAGTGCATTCGAAAGGATCCATCCCATGCCATTCTTCAGAGTCATCTTTACTATGGCAGTGGTCAACTGTAGCACCCCTAAGCTCACAGGGCATATGCTTCACCTGGCATTTCACCACAATCAACAGTAAGTGGTAGCTTGAGTCATTGTGAGGTCACTTCCTGGAAATCACCAGCATCCTATATCCCATTAGGAAGGAGTTCAGCACTGTTCCATGGATAACCAAACCTATTCCCAAATCCTATCTGTGTGGGTCTATCTCCTGGTACCCTTCCTAGCATCAATTCTGTATTTGTAGGAGTCTAATCAGGAGACACAATCAACTCAAAAGTTTAAACTGGAATGAGCAAGGTGGATCACACCTGTAATCTCAGCACTTTGGAAGGCCAAGGTGGGTGGATTTCCTTGAGCTTAGGAGTTTGAGACCAGTCTGGGAAATATGGCGAAATCTCATCTCTACAAAAAACACAAAAATTAGCTATGTGGTGGCACTTACCTGTAATTCCAGCTACGTGGGAGGCTGAGGCAGGAGAATTGCTTGAGCTTGGCAGGTGGAGGCTGCGATGAGCAGAGGTTGTGCCACTGCACTCCAGCCTGGGTGACAGCGTGAGACCCGGTATCAAAAAGAAAAAAATACATATATGTCAATTTAATATAAAAAGTATTAATTTTGGCCAGGCGAAATGGCTCATGCCTGTAATCCCAGCACTTTGGAAGGCCAAGGCAGGCGGATCACCTGAGGTCAGGAGTTCGAGACCAGCCTGACCAACGCGGAGAAACCCCGTCTCTACCAAAAATACAAAATTAGCTGGGCATGGTGGCACATGGCTGTCATCCCAGTTACTCAGGGGGCTGAGGCAGGCGAATCACTTGAACCCGGCAGGCGGAGGTTGCGGTGAGTCGAGATGGCGCCATTGCACTCCAGCCTGGGCAACAAGAGTGAAACTCCGTCTCAAAAGAAAAAAAGGTATTAATTTTAACAGAGGATCAGCATAATGAGGGACACACTAGCACAAAGTAAAGACATCTCTAGAGAATACAGAACTAGCAGAGGTCAGGCATTATGGCTCATGCCTGTAATCCCAGCAATTTCGGAAGCCTAGACAGCAGGATCGCTTGAGGCCAGGAGTTGGAGACCAGTCGGAGCAACATAGTGAGACGCTGTGTCTACCCAAAAAAAAAAGAACAATATTAGCCAGGTGTGGTGCTGGTGTACACCTGTAGTTCCAGCTACTTGGGCATCTGGGGTGGGAGGATCCCTTGAGCCTGGGAAGTCTACACTACAGTGAGCCAAGATCATGCCACTGAACTCCAGCCTAGGTGACAGAGTAAGACCCTGTCTTAGAAAAAGAAAAGAAAGTGTTAATCCCCCTATGGGAATCTCCTCTTCTCCTGCCCTCTCAGGAACCTCACTTGTCAGTTCTTCCTCCCACTTTCCTGTATCTTTAACCTATCCCCCACTTTTAGCTCCTTCCCACCATCATTTAAATTACTCAAACTTCTTCTATTTTAAAAACCTCTTCCTAAACTCAGTGAGAGGTCTCCTGCACACCCACTGAGCCATCTGCTCCCCTTGGTGCCTTCGCTATAGCAGCCTGAACCATGTCTCTAATCCATGAATCTCATCACGTTACTCCCCCATTTACATCACTTCTCCTTGCCTCCGGGATTAAGTCCAGACTCCTTAACAGCCCCTGCTCTGCCCTGCCTTGCAAGGCAGCCTCACTGCTTGCCCCTCTCCATTTCACCTACTATGGAGTCCAGCTGAGCCTCATCTTTCTCCTCTGGGACTCTCTGAAGTGGGTGATGCCCTCTGCTTATAATACGCTTCCCCTTAAACCTCTACTCTCTTCCTGGCTAGCTTCGGCTCCTCTGTCACTTGTCCGCTTTGGCATCACCTCCTCACGGAAGACTTCCTTGACTCCCCAGATTCTCAGGAGCATGGCAGGTGAGGTGCTCCTCCCATGAATGGATGGAGATTAGGGAGAGTGTGTTATTCATGCTTAATTCACCAGTGCTTAGCTCAGTACCTAGCACAAAACAGTTACTGTGGTAGCCAAAGTAATAACCCCCACCCCCACCAATTGTTCATGTCCTATTTACACAGCACAATTGCATAGGAAGGGGGAATTAAGAGTGCAGATAAAATTAATGTTGAAAATCAGCTGACCTTAAAACAAGATTATCCTGGAATATCTAGAAGAGTCCATGTAATTACAAGCATTCTTTAAAAGTGGAAGAGGGAGGCAGAAGGTTAAGAACCAGAGACGGTGGGCACAATGGCTCATGCCTGTAATACCAATACTTTGGGAGGCCAAGGCAGGAAAATCCCTTGAGTGCAGGAGTTCAAGGTCAGCTCTGGGAACACACTTGAGGCCCCATCTCTACAAAAAAATCACAAGATTCACTGAGTGTCATGGTGCTCACCTGTGGTCCCAGCTACTGGGAAGGCTGATGTGGCAGGATTGCTTGAGTTTGAGGCTACAGTGAGCCGTGGTTGGACCACTGAACTCCATCCTGAGTGACAAGGCAAGGTCCTATTTCTAAAGAAAAAAACGACATTGGAATCAGGGTCCCCTCCATCCTAAGGTGCCTACAAGGCATCTCTCTCTGCAAACGAGTAAACATCATCTTCCAACTCCTCACAGAGTGGAGGAGCAGGAAAACTCCCTCACCTCATTTCTGTGCCACTTGGGAGGTCTGGACAGCCCAATAACCAGCTCCTTGCTGATGATGCAATCAGGAAATGGCTCGAGTTGAGCTAAGGAGAATTTGGATCCTTCTTTTGGTTCTCAACAGGCAGGGTAGGGGCCAGGCATGGTGGCTCATACCTGTAATCCTTGTACTGTGGGAGGCCAAGGTGAGAGGATTGCTTGAGGCCAGGAGCTCAAGACCAGCCTGGGCAACATAGCAAGACCTCGGTGGCATGCACCTGTGGTCCCTATTACTTGGTAGGATGAGGTGGGAGGACTGATCACTTGATCCCAGGAGTTTCAGACACAGCCAGACCATGTCTCAAAAAGTTAAAAAAAAAAAAAAAAAAAAAAGAGAGAGAGAGAGACAGACTATAGGCAGGCACCACCACATTTGACTAATTTTTAAATATTCTGTAGAGACAAGGTCTTGCTAGGTTGCCCAGGCTGGTCTAAAACTCCTGGCATCAGGCTGGGCATGGGGGCTCATGCTTGTAATCCCAGCACTTTGGGAGGCTGAGGCAGGCAAATCACCTGAAGTCAGGAGTTCGAGACCAGCCTGGCCAACATGGTGAAACTCCGACTCTACTAAAAATACAAAATTAGCCGGGCAGTAGTGGCGTGTACCTGTAGTCTCAGCTACTTGGTAGGCTGAGTCAGGAGAATCACTTGAACCTGGGAGGCGGAGGTTGCAGTGGGCCAAGATCGCACCACTGCACTCCACTCTGGGCCACAGAGTGAGACTCTGTCTGAAAAAAAAAAACAGAAAACAAACTCCTGGCATCAACACATCTTCCTGTCTTAGCCTCCCAATGCCCTGGGATTATATTGTTTCCTATAATTGAAGACACTTGTTCTTATACTGCTTTAAGGTATAAAAGAAAAAACAAAACATAATGACAAATGTTGGTGAAGGCCAGGCATGGTGGCTCAGCCTGTAATTCCAGAACTTTGGGAGGCTGAGGTGGGTAGATCACTCAAGGCCAGGAGTATGAGACCAGCCTGGGCGACACGGTAAAATCCGATCACTCCAAAAAAATATAAAAATTAGCCAGGCATTGAGATGAGAGAATCACTTGTGCCTGGGAGGTCAAGGCTGCAGTGAACTGTGATGGTGTCATTGGGCTGCAGCCTAAGAGACAGAGAAGCCCCTATCTAAAAAAAAATAATAATGTCAGTGAAGATGTGGAGGAATTGGAACCCACATACATTACTGGTGGGAACATAAAATCGTGTAAACACTGGGTATTTCTTTTCCTGTCATTTCAATTGGTTTTTTTTTTTTTTTTTTTTTTTAATCAAGACAGGGTTTCACTATCTTGCCCAGGCTGGTCTTGAATTCATGGGCTCAATTCCTCCCATCGGAGCCTCCTGAGTAGCTGGGATGACAGGTGTGAGCCATCACACCCAACTGGTGTAGCCACTTAAGAAAACAGTCTGGCAGTTTCTCAAAATGTACAGTCATCATATAATGCAACAACTTCACTCCTAGGCATATATCCCAGAGAAATAAAAATATATATCCACACAAATATATATTGTACAACAATCTTCAGAGCAGCATTATTCATAATGGCCAAAACATGAAGACAACCCAAATGTCCACCAACTGATGAACAGATAAACAAAATGCAGCGTGTCTCTACCACGGAATATTACTCAGCAATAGGACGATGAAAGGTTGATACACACTATGACATAAAGGAACTTTGAAAACATTGTGCTAAGAGGAAAAAAAAGCCACAAAAGATCACATATTGTACAATTCTATTTGTCCAGATTAGGCAAATCTATAGCGACAAAAAAATGAATCAATGGTTGCCTAAGGCTGGGGGCCAAGGCAGGTGGGGGGAGTAGGAGGTAGTGGCTAAGGGGTATGGATTTCTCTATAGGGTAATAAAAGATTCTAAAAGTGACTGTGGTGATCGATGCACGGCTCTCTTGAGTATTCTAAAACCTACTGAATTGCAGATTTCAGTAAATAAAGTGAATGGCATGTGAATAATATTTTAATAAAGCTATTATTTAAAATAATAGCACAGGTAGTCATGCTTGCCTGTAATCCCAGCACTTTGGGAGGCTGAGTCAGGAGGATCACTTGAGGTCAGGAGTTTTGAGCCTAGTGTGAGCAACCTGGCAAGATCCCATCTCTATGATAAAAAATGAAAAAATTAGCTGGGCATGGTGGCACACGCCTGTAGTCCCAGCTATTTCGGAGACTGAAGTGGGAGAACTGCTTGAGTCCAGGAGTTTGAGGCTACAGTGAACCATGACCATGTCATTGTACTGCAGCCTGAGCAACAGAGCAAGACCCTGTCTCTAAAAAGGAAGGAAAACAAATGCAAGTTTGTATCACTTTGTGAGTGCAGCCAAGTTGGAGGAGAAACAGACAAGAACAAAAGAGCACTGAATAACGAGGGTGAGTGGCTGGTTAGGCTCGGTTGCTAGCTAAGTGGTTTGTAAACAATTCATTAGTAAAGTTACAGCTCTGGGGACAGTCACGCAAAGAATGAATGCTAAATTCATTACAAATGCCCATGGTCTTTCTTTACATGCCTTCTAGTGAAAAATTCCTAAGTGCCTAAATAGCAAGTCTGCAACAATACCAGCTGTTTATTAAAGACTACGAAAAAGAAATGGAGGCCAGGCCTGGTGGCTCACGTCTCTAATCCCTGCACTTTGGGAGGCTGAGGCAGGCAGATCACCTGAGGTCAGGAGTCCAAGATGAGCCTGGCCAACATGGTGAAACCGTGTCTCTACTAAAAATACAAAAATTTGCTGGGTATGGTGGCGGACACCCATAATCCCAGCTACTCAGGAGGCTGAGGCAGGAGAACTGCTTCAACCCAGAAGGCAAGAGTTACAGTGAGCTAAAATTGCACCACTGCACTCCAGCCTGGGCGACAAGAGCAAGACTCTATCTTAAACAAAAAAAAGAAAAAAAGAAATGGCATCTTCTTCAAGAATGACATAGTTTTTCATGATAAAGCTCTAATTTTGCATTTGTTCAAGTATTGATTAGATTTACCCAATATGACACCAATCTTGGATAAAGTACAAACAACACAATTTCATTTTCTCAATAATCAAAACTGACTAGGTAGTCTAATATCAATTCCGATCTTATTAAACAATGATCAGATTTTTAAAATTATGGAATGATGGAGCAAATAAGATGTTACAACCTGTTCCAAGGGGAATTCCAAAACCCACACATATCTGAGACCATCAAGTATGATGAAATATATTTGATTACTATACTGAAAAATAAACTGATTATAAAGCCAACAACAGTTGGGCAGGGGTCTCCTCATCCACAGCCACACAAACCTGATCATGCAGCTATGTGGTTGCAAGGCCTACATAGCCTAGAAGGGACTGGTCTGACTTGGGATTTCATTTCATTTGTATTTGTATTTTGAGACAGGTTCCCACTGTGTCACCCAGGATGGAGTGCAGTGGTATAATCATAGCTCACTGCAGCCTTGACCAACTGGGCTCAAGAGATGCTCCTGCTTCAGCTGCCCCAATACCTGGAAATACAGGCAAGTACCACCATGTCAGGCTTTTTTAAAATTATTATTAATTTTTTTAGAGAGAGAAGTCTTAATATGTGGCCCAAGCTGGCCTCAAACTCCTAGCCTCAAGAGATCTGCCCACCTCAGCCTCCTGAGTAGGTACACACCACCATGCGCCGCTATATTTATTTTATTTTATTAAATTTCTTTCTTTTATTTTTGTAGAGAGGAGGTCTTACTATGTTTGCCCAGGCTGCTCTCAAACTCATGGCCTTAAAACATACTCCCATCTCTACCTCTCAAACTGTTGGAACTATACGTGTGAGCCACTGCCCCTGGCCTTACTTAGGATTTTTTTTATCTAGCATCTTTTACTTGGTAGGATTGGGAAAGGCAGTAGGGTTTTTTTTTTTTTAATTACTTAATAATTCAATTAGAATCAAACTCAACCTTGACCCCTGCCTTCTCTCACAGCTCACATCCAGTCTGTCAGGAAATCCTATTGACTGACTTCAACATGTATCCAGGCTCTGACCATCTCTCACTACCACTGTGCACCAGGTCAGGACCACTATCATCTCTCACTGGGATGTTGCCACAGCTTGGCCCCCATGCTTCTACACAAATCTTCCCAGAGTCTTTCTCAACTTGGCAGCCAGGGTGTGCTTTAAATCAGGAGACAGGTCATGTCGCCTCTCTGCTCAGAACCCCTCGGTGGTTCCCATTTTAGTCAGAGTAAAAGCCAAAGCCCCAGGAATAGCGTCCCAGGGCTTACACGATCTGTACCGATCCCAGCCCAGCAACTCCCTGGCCTCCTCGCCAACTTCGCTCCCTCTGTCTCTTTGCTCCACTGGCCTCCTTCCAGAGCCTCAGACACACCAGGGAGTTTCCTCCTAATGCCTTTATCCTGTTGACTCAGCCTACAGAGCTCTTCCCTCAGCACTTTGGCCAGCTCCATCATCTGCTTCAAACTTTTGCTCAATATTCACTTATGAGGCCAACACTGACCACTCTACTCAACATTGCCATTTGTCCCCATTCCCATCATGCTCATTTCTTTCTTTCTTTTTGAAACAAGGTCTTGCTCTATTGCCCAGGCTGGAGTACAGTGGTGCAATCATAGCTCACAGCAACCTCAACCTCCCGGGCTTAAACAATCCTCCCACCTCAGCCTCCCTAGGAACTGAGACTACAGCTGCATGCCACAATGTCTGGCAATTTTTTTTTTTTTTTTTTTTTTTTTTTGAGACAGAGTCTCAGTCATCCAGGCTGAAGTGTAACAACGCGATCTCGGCTCGCTGCAAAGTCTGCCTTTCAGGTTCAAGTGATTCTCTGCCTCAGCTTCCCGAGTAGCTGGGATTACAGGCACCACACCTGGCTAATTTTTGTATTTTTAGTAGAGATGGGGTTTCACCATCTTGGCCAGGCTGGTCTTGAACTTCTGACCTCATGATCCAACCCCCTCAGCCTCCTAAAAGTGTTGGGATCACAAATGTGAGCCACCGCGCCCAGTCTTTTTTTAAAAAAACTTTTTTAGACATGAGGTCTCATTATGTTGTCCAGGCTGGTCTTAAGCTGCTGGGCTCAAGCGATCCTCCTACCTCAGCCTCCCAAAGTGCTGGGATTACAGGCATGAGCAACTGTAACATAAAGCCCCAGCTTCATGTTCATTTCTTCTTGCTGCTACAACAAACTACCCTATATTTAGTGGCTTGAAACACCACAAATCTACCACCTTACAGTTCTGGGGTCCAGAAGCCCAACTAGGTCTATTAAGGCTCAAGTCAGGTGTCAGAAGGGCTGCATTCCTTCTGAAGGCTCTAGAGAGAATGTGCTCCCTTGCCTTTTCCAGCTTCTAGAAGCCACCCCCATTCCTTGACTCATCTTGAAGATGGCCCCTGACTCCATATTCAAGGCCAGAAGTGCAGCATCTTCAAATCTCCCTCTCTGACCTCTTCTTCCATCACCACATCTCCTTCTCTAATTCTGACTCTCCTACCTCCTCCTTTCTCTTATAAAGATCCTTGATTGGTGGGCATGGGGGCTCCCAACTGTAATCCCAACACTTTGGGAGGCCAAAGAGAAAGGAACGCTTGAGGCCAAGAGTTCGAGACCAGCCTGGGGAACATAGGAAGACCCCCGCCTTTATAAAATTCAAATTAAAATCAGCTGGACATGGTGATGCATGCCTGTAGTTCCAGCTACTGGAGAGGCTAAGGTGGAGGATCGCTTTAGCCTAGGAGGTCAAAGCTGCAGTGAGCTATGATCACATCACTACACTCCAGCCTCAGTGGCAGAGCGAGACTCTGTCTCAAATGTAAGAAAAGAAATATACATTTGGTCTCTGCCCCTGGTTCCTGGCATAGAACTTCTAAAGCTCTTATAAAGTCCTTAGTGACGGAGGTAATAGGAGCATTTTCTGTTTTAATATTCAGTCTTAGTCCCAGTTTCCTGACACAAGGGCCTCTGAGGTCTTTCAGATCTGCAGCATGGTAAGAATGCATGTGGGATGCTGTTGAGCTGACAGAGTGGCTGCAAGCTCCCAGACTGCTTCAGGAGGAGGGCTGGCTGCCAGAGGAACCAACCACATTTTTTTTTTTTTAAACGGAGTTTGGCTCTTGTAGTCCAGCCTGGAGTGCAATGGCACAATCTCAGCTCACTGCAACCTCCGCCTCCCAGGTTCAAGCAATTCTCCTACCTCGGCCTCCTGAGTAGCTGGAATTATAGGGATGTGCCACAACGCCCAGCTAATTTTTGTATTTTTAGTAGAGATGGGGTTTCACCATGTTGGTCAGGCTGGTTTCAAAATCCTGACCTCAAGTGATCTGCACGCCTCGGCCTCCCAAAGTGCTAGGATTACAGGCATGAGCCACTGCGCCCAGCCCCAACCACATTTCTTGAGGCTTGGAACTTTCAGCCTCACCTGCCGAACTCCAGGAGGCAAAAGGGACTGGAGATTGACTTAGCTACCAATGTCAATCAATCATGCCTCCATAAAAACCCAAACAACAGGGTTTGGAGAACTTCTGTGTCGCTGAACACAAGGAGGTGCTGGGAGGGTAGCGTGCTCAACAGAGGGCATGGAAGCTCTGTGCCGCTCCCCACTTACCTTGCCCTGTGCATCTCTTTCACTGGCTGTTCCTGAGATGGAGCCTTTACATTGAGCCAGTAACAGAAAATAAGCTGGCCAGATGAGGTGGCTCATGCCTGTAATCCTAGCACTTTGGGAGGCAGAGGTGGGGGGAAATCACTTGAGTCTAGGAATTTGAGACCAGCTTGGGCAACATAACAAGACCCCATCTATACAAAAAATAAAAGAAATTAGCCAGATGTGGTGGTGGGAACCCTGTAATTCCAGCTACTTGAGAGGCTGAGACAGGAGAATCACTTGAGCCCTGGAGGTTGAGGCTTCAATGAGCTATGATTGCACCACTGCACGCCAGCCTGGACAACAGAGCAAGGCCCTGTCTTTTAAAAAAAAAGAAAGAAAGAAAAGGAAATACCTGTTTTTCTAAGTTCTGTGAGTTGTTCTAGCAAATAACTAAACTGAAGAAGAGAGTCATGGGAAACCCTGATTTCTAACTGGTTGGTCGAAATACAGGTGACAACCTAGGACTTGCAATTGGCATCTGAAGTAAGGGTGGTCTTGTGGGACTGAGCCCCTAACCTGTGAGGTCTGCACTAACCCCAGGTAGTGTTGGAATGGGATTGTGGAATACGCAGTTGGTATCCAGAGAGTTGGAGAACCGGTGTAGAAACTCCACACATACATTTGGTTAGAAGTGTGTGAGTAGAGAAAAACATGAGTTCTTCTCTCACCTGTCTACCTGCTTAACTGCATAGGAGAGACAATGCATGGTGCTCATGAACAAGGCAAGCATTAAAGTCAGACCAGACCTAACATTTGACTCAGTCTTAATATCCATGTGAGCTTGGGCAAATCGCTCATTAACCCCAAGTCTTCATCATTTCATGCATAAAATGGGGATAACTGTGGCACCTACCTATTTTTGTGAGAATTAATGAAATACTATGCTTGATGTTATTGTGATCATCACACTCTTTGACAAGGACAGTGATGCATGATAACACAAAAACTTAGAAACTGTAATGAGGTCTCGGGCAAAATTCCATACAAGCAAATTACTGTCTCTACAAAGCATTCCTGCCACACTTAATTCACCATTCCCTGAACAAAATGTGACATCTTCATTGTCCAGGTCTGTACAGTGCTGGTTTCCCTGCCTGGGCTGCTCACTCCATCCCATCCCAGCCCATTCCTCATCCCTCCACGTCCCTCTTCCCTCCCCACTCTCATACAACTCTTCCTCATCTTTCAGGACCTGGCTTCAATGTCACCTTAACTGGAAGCTTCTCTCACCCTCCAGAAGAGCTTCCCATTGCACTTGATGCATGCACTATTACTTGATCATTTCTGAGTTATAGTCCAAGTCTTTTCGTACCTGGATAACATGTTGCCCAGTCAGTCTCTCTTCCTGGATTCAGAAGTCTTTCATGGTAGATCCAGCTGGAGTGACAAAAACACATTCTTTTAAAAAAAAAAAAAAAAGAAAAGAAACAAGAGGGATGACACAGACAGACATCAGTACTTAAAAGTTTTAAATGGTATGTGAAAAACAAACAAAATGCAAGGGCTTCCAGCAGAAACATAGGAGGGAAAGTGTTACCGGGAAATATAACAGAAGGTTACTTTTTATTTTATTTTTAGAAAAAGGGTCTTGCTCTATCGCCTAGGCTGGACTGCAGTGGTGCAATCACAGTTAGCTGAAGCCTCAACCTCCAGGGCTCGAGCAATATTCCCATCTAATTTTTATTTTATTTAAGAAACAGTCTTGCTCTTACCAAAGCTAAAGTGCAGTGGTGTGATCATAGCTTACTGCAGCCTCACCCTTCTAGGCTCAAGTGATCCTCCAGTCTTAGCCTCCCCAGTAGCTGGGACTATAGGTGTACAGTGCAATGTGTAGCTCAATATTTTTTTAATTTTTAGTAGAGACAAAGTGTCGCTATGTTGACCAGGCTGGTGGTGATCTCCCACACTCAGGCAGTTCTCCCACCTCAACCTTCCAAAGTGCTGAGATTACAGGTGTGACCTGCCTGTAACACCACAGAGGTGTGACCTCACACCTGGCTGAGGGGGTTAATTTTTAATTATATAAAGAACTCAAAGCAAATATTAGAAGGAGCCTAAGTGCCTACAGCAGCTGATGAGTAAACTGTGATACATCTATATAACAAAATATTATGCAACCATGAAAAGGATTAAGATAGATCAATAGGTATTGGCACAAATGTCCACGAAATATGAAAATGTGAAGTGATGTTCAATCACCATGTATGTGTCTTGAAGGATATGGCCCATTTTCTCAATAGCAATTATTTCCTGAGATAAGACTATGGGTCTAAAGACTGAAGGAAATTTTTCACTTATTTATTTAAAAGTATTTACTGTTTTTATAATTTAATAAAAGATTAAACAGATCATCGCATTAGTAAAAGACAAATTAATTCCATAAATAAATGGAAAAGACATGGACAGCCCAGGCATGGTGGCTCACACTTATAATACTAGTATTTTGGGAGGGGGTGGTGGGGGGATCGCTTGAGGCCAGGAGTCCCAGACCAGCCTAAGAAACAAAGCAAGACCTCGTCTCTACTAAAAATTAAAAAAAAATTGGCCAGGCATAGTGGCATGTGCCCATAAACCCAAGTACTGAGGTGGAAGGATCACCTGAGACCAGGAGGTCAAGACTACAGTGAGTTGAGACTGTGCCACTACACTCAAGCCTGGGAGACAGAGCGAGACTTCATCTCAAAAAAAGAAAAAAAAAAAAGGGACAATAAAGAAAGAAAGCTAAGAAGCTAACACAAGGAAAGATAAAACGTGTGACAAATAGGCTGGGAACGTGGCTCACGCCTGTAATCCAGCACTTTGGGAGGCCGAGGCGGGTAGATCACGAGGTCAGGAGTTTGCGACCAGCCTGATCAATACGGTGAAACCCCATCTCTACTAAAAATACAAAAATTAGCCAGGCGTGGTGGTGTGTGCCTGCAATCTCAGCTACTCAGGAGGCTGAGGCAGAATTGCTTGAACCTGGGAGGCAGAGGTTGCAGTGAACCAAGATCATACCACTGCACTAGAGCCTGGGCGACAGAGCGAGACTATGTCTCAAAAAAAAAAAAAAAAAAGGTGACAAAGTAATATGAAGTCTTTTATTTATCACACAGAAAGTAACTTGTTAAATTATAATACCTGCGCCAGTGAAAGTGCAGTGAAATGGCCATTTTCTTCTACTATCACTGGTGTTTAAATTGTATATAAACCTTCCAGGATAAAGCTTGGACATTTTTTTAAAATAATACAGACAGTTACTCATTATACTGCCTCCTCCAACTCCTGGCCTCAAGCAATCCTCCCACCTCAGCCTCCCAAAGTGCTGGAATTATAGGCTGACAGCCACCATGCCTGAAAGCTTGGCAATTTACATCAAGGGTAATAAGAATGCTCATACCCTGTCACTCACAGTAATCTCACTTCCGGAAATATCATCTTTGGATATAATTCAACCTAAACAAAAGGTGATATGCACAAACACAGTGAAAATCTGGGAGTAATTTTTTTCTCATTTTTTAAAAAATATGGAATGCTTCACAAATTTGCATGTCATTCTTTCACAGAGGCCTATTGTTCCAACTTAAGTACATGTGCCACTGAAGCAAGCATGAGTAATTTAAGATAGAGTGGTTAAGTGAAATAAGGAAGAGATATGGGGAATTTAAAAAATCTGTGGTACTTATAGGCACCTAGTAACAGCTCAGCAAATTATTATTTTTATGGTAATTTCACTCAATTAAAAATTGTCATTAAAAATTACCATTGTCATGGAACATAATGTATCCTACAGTATAATTGTAAAAACAGATACAATTTGTCCCTTGGCATATGGGGGGATTAGTTCCAGCTACCCCATTTCTGTGTATACCAAAATCCATGCCTACTCAAGTTTTCGAAGTCAGTCCTGTGGAATCCAAATATTTAAAAAATGGGAAAATTAGTGAGGTGCGGTGACAAGCACCTGTAGTCCCAGCTACCTGTAAGGTTGAGGCAGGAGGACTGCTTGAACCCAGGAGGTTGAGGCTGCAGTGAGCCATAATTGCACTACTGCAGTCCAGTCAGGGCAACAGAGTGAGACAGAAGGTTCACTTTTTAATAGAATTTTTCTGTTCACTTGAAGATATGGTCAGGACTGTGGCATAGGAAAATTTTTCATAAAATAACTATCTAATCCAATTAATGCTGGAGTTGGGGACAGAAAACGTTTTGGTGACTATTTATTCCTTCACTTGCTGTTATATAAACTATTGCCAGGAGGCACTTACCAACCAGAAGTGTCATCTCAGAGCTACTCACAATGAAAGGTGACGTCTGGGGCTCAGGTGTGTTGAGGTCCCCATGCCTGGGCTATGGGTGCTGAGTGGGACTTACTTGTCCATCCATTTTCTCTATTCCAGCACTGGGAAACTTGGGTTTATCCATCTTGATAAGATGTCATTGAAATTCCACTTGGCAAGAACCACAAATGGAAGAAAGGCCATGAAACCACAGGACAGTACTTGTTCTCAAGGGAATCTTTAGCTTAAGTGGCTCTGTAAAAGAGAAAGTATATTGTTGAAAAATCATTGCAGGTCAGGTGAGGTGGCTCATACCTATAATGCCAGCCACTGGGAGACAAAGGCAGGAGGATCCCATGAGGCCAGGAGTTCAAGACCAGCCTGGGCAACACAGTGAAACCTCATCTCTACAAAAAATTAGGAAATGAGCTGGGTGTGGTAACACATTCCTATACTCCACGCTACTCTGGAGGCTGAAATAGGAGGATCGCTTGAGCCCAGGAAGTAGAAGCTGCAGTGAGCTCTGATCTCACCACAGAACTCCAGCCTGGGTGACAGAGTGAGACCCTGTCTCAACACACACGCACACACACACACACACACACACACACAGACACACACACACACACACACACACAAACACACACACCCCCATCTCAGTCTGCCCAGCCTTGACTAATCAAAAGGGTCTTCTGGTTACAGAAGAAGTATGCTCTTTTATAGGACAGGGAGAGACCAGCAAGCTTGTTCACAGCCTTTTCCTCATCCTCTGCTTAGTTTCCAAGAACCCTCACAGTGAAAACAGAGTCCCTGGGAAAACAACCTAAATCTTCAGGTTACCAGGGGAGAAATATGCCTCCTTTGTCAATTAATAAATGGAACACCTGCCTTAAAATCCAGGGAGTTCTGCTAGAATGAATCACTCCCTAAGACCTTGACCTATGCAGGGAACACGAAAAACTGGAGTTTAACCAGGCGCGGTGGCTCACGCCTGTAATCTCAGCACTTTGGGAGGCCGAGGCGGATGGATCATCTGAGGTCAAACCTGGCCAACATGGTGAAACCCCGCCTCTACTAAAACTACAAAAATTAGCTGGGCGTGGTGGTAGACGCCTGTAATCCCAGCTACTCCGGAGGCTGAGGCAGGAAAATCACTTGAACCCAGAAAAGGCAGAGGTTGCAATTACTTCTAGAAGAATTTCCATTAGCCCTTTGAAATCCTTCAACATTCATTAAGGTCAAAGAGTTGTCACCTAATTTAATCTGATGGGCATGTGACCAGAGTCTTTCTAGGGAATAGAGACTCCCAAACTGTTCAGCTGGGAAGTGAGGAGATAATTTATTACTCAAAATCAAAGGGAAACGAAAAGAGGCCAACCTAGAGCATCATTATTCTTTCTTGGCAGGGAATGGATTCCAGAGTCATTCTGTGACCTTTACGTTCTGTGACCTCCTTATTAGCATCTAAAAGCTTCCAGTGTAGGATGCAGCCAGCTAGGTTCTCTTCTAATGTAATAAAATCTGCTTCAGCAAAGCTTATGCAGAGCCATCTCCAGACTCCAGAAATAATAGGCTATAAATTACAGGATCTCCCATTTGATATAATTAAGTATAAGCACGCTCCTGAATGACTCCTCTACATACTACTCTGAGTGACTTGAAGTGAATTTGATACAAGTACTGGAGCGAGCGCAAAGCAGAGCTACATCTAGGATTAATGTGCTTGGGCCCAGCTCCTCACTACTCACCTATGAGTACAGTTCCAGAACCTAAGTAGAGGGTGGGGGAACAAGGCTCCTGGCTTTTTTCCCTAATGCCTGCCATCTCTTTCAGATTTCTTATTTCTTTGCAAAGAAACTAAACAGGCACTACTAAAAAAACTAAACGATTAAACCCTACACAGAGAATCTCCAAAAATTCACAAAATATCATTCAAGACTGTTAGAAAGACAGCCTTGAGGATAACTTGATGTACCAGTGATCTACAATATTTGGGATCATTCCAAATTCCCGTCAAGGATCTGCCTATATCAACACAGGGACAAAGGACCAACCATTCAAATAGGCCCTGCTGCCAAAATGCCATCTCTTCATATTGTTCCATTTAACAAAACTGCAGCCTGTCATCTATCCTTAAGTCCCTTGGCCAATGGTACAGAGCCAGAGTATGCTACTCCCTAGCAGGAAATCAACAGGATGACCTACTAAACACCATTCAGAAGATGCTAAGGCCCATGAATTGCAACAGGAAAGAAAAGACACATAATTAGTCAGACAGGTACATGCTGGGCCAAAAATGCACTACAACCCCCACCCAATTCTGCCTAATCCTAGCTGGGCTGACACCAACCTGATGAGACAGGCCTGTAAGATCTCAAACTAAAACAGAAACTCCTGAACTGGGTTCTTGAGAACCCAGGAAGCAGCAGTAAACCATTAAAGAACAATTAAGGTCTGGAGGTGAGGGGGGAGTTTCAGATAAATGAAATGCTGGTAGAACACAGGGCCCAAAGGAGCAAAAGTTAACCTAAGCCCAGGTAGAACCTTGTTTACCAGAGTACTAGGCACGGGGTGTGGCAACTATTCTAACCAAAGAGGCTCCACTGGGGTTGGGTTAGCAATCCAAGGTATGGCATGCATAGGGCTGGTGGAATTCAGGGGGACTGAAACAAAAGCTTCAGAACCAGAAAGACTATATCTGGGGACAGAGCACAAAACTCTCAAGAGATGAATCTTTGTAAGAGTGAGGCAGAACTATATAGCAGTTTCAGGAGATCTGCTGGTGCCCAGCAAGATCTCCAAATGGGCTATATGCAGGGATGCAGGCTGTAGTCTCAGAAGAGGAGGTTCACAAAAGTCATTCAGTCCAAGACCCCAAACTGTGTTCTCTACTAACAGGAATTAAGGCCCCCTAGAGAAATGGCTGACTCCATGTATGGTACAGTATATTGATCCTGGAACATCTTTTTTGACAGAAAGCAAGGAAGTCATCAAAGTCCAACAGGATCACATCAAAAAGACAGGAGCGTCAACTTGAAGAGATAATTATTAACCTCGATGAGACAATGTAAGCATCCAAAACAATAAAGACAACAATGGCCTGAAATACATCAAATGCAAACAATAATCTATGAGTTCATGATGATATTCAGAAAAAAAATCTATTGGTCACTAGAGGGAAGGTTACTAGGTCACTAACTTACTACTCTGAAAAGTGACTTAAAATGAGAGGTAGCGTGGAGCTATTTATTCAGTTTTTCCCTTACAAACATAAATTTTTAGGGAGATGAAAGTAGATGAAACAAATCTGGAAAAATGGAGGTAACTGCTTAATCGGAGGGTTGGGTACGTGGAGGTTCATCCTATTTCTTTTGTGTATGTTTGAACCCCCTACAAAAAAAGCACAAGACAGAATGTGAGCCAAGCAGCTTAGGGTTTAGGCAAGGCTTCTGCCTACAAGAGACACTAGGATATGAGGGGTAGTTTTAGCCCTGATGGGCTGAGCCAACTGGAGGTACATAGGGTGGTGCTAAATTGCAGAGGTATCATGTTGCCCAGCACTTGATTGAATCCTAGATGCTAGGACTGTTTGGTAGCATGCTTCCTAGGTGGTGGATCTGAGGCTACCTACAGAACTTCCTTTGTAGTCATAATTGGCTCAGAAACTACAAAAGGGCTTGCTCTTGAAAATGGAGTCGGTCTTTGTCCATTTCATGCTGCTATAAAAGAATGCCACAGACTGCATAATTTATGAGAAGGAAAAAAGGAAGGAAGGAAGGGAGGGAGGGAGGGAGGGAGGGAAGGGAAGGGAAGGGAAGGGAAGGGAAGGGAAGGGAAGGGAAGGGAAGGGAAGGAAGGGAGGGAAGGAGGGAAAAAGGGAAGGCGGGAAGGAGGAAGGGGAGGAAGGTTAGGAAGGGAAGGGAAGGAAGAGAAGGAAGGGAAAGAGGGAAGGAGGAAGGGAAGGAAGGTGGGAGGGGGAGAGAGAGGAAGGGAGGGGAAGGGAAGAGAACGGAAGAACAGGGAAGGGAAGGGAAGGGAAGGGAAGCGACGGGAATGGAAAGGAATGGAATGGAACGGAACAGAACAGAACAGAAAGGAAAGGAAAGGAAAAGGGGAAAGGAAGAAACTTTATTTCTTGTAGTTCTGGATGCTATGAAATCCAAGGTTGAGGGGCCTGCATCTAGTAGGGATCTTCTTGCTGCATCATCCCACGACAGAAGGCAGAAGGACAACAGAGTGCAAGACAGCAAGAGGGCAAAAGGGGCTGAACTCTCTTTTATAATAAGACCACTCTGTGATTACTTATCTATTACCATAATAACAACATTAACTCATTCATGAGGGCTCTCTTATTAGGCCCCACATCCCAACTGTTGCATTGAGGATTGAGTTTCCAGCACATAAACTTTGGGGGACACACTTAAACCACAGCAGAGCACTTATGTAAATTCAACCAAGAGGTGCTGGGAAAATCAAAGGCATGAGAAAGAGAGCAAAGGCTAGCAGAGAAATACGCGCAGGTTAAGGAAAAAAGTCACAATGAATCCTGTAGTGCAGGCTACTTTATCAAAAGCACCTAAAAAAAAAGATCTCATTAACTGCCCCAACTCACCTCCACCTACATCTAAAGGGCGACACACAGCACCACCAAAGGCAGCACAATGAGAACAGCATTCTCCTCAACAGACGAGCTGTGAGTATCCATATACCTAACTCAATAGCTCCAGAACAGCCCTAAAACAGCTCCTCCCCAACCACCACTCAAGTCACCAGCTGGGAAAGTATTCAGAAAACCCAAATCCTGACACACCACTACCAAACAACTTAAACGGCAAAGAACAACCCATTTAAACAGCAATGCCAGTTGCCGGGAAAAAAAAGGAACAATGAGTAGAGGAAAAGCAGGCCTCTTGGGGTCCACCAAGACCCAGTCTCTCAGCTTCAGCACTTTCAAATGCAGAATCCTCTGGGGCCTGTGGAGCTCCACGAGGCATGTTGTCCTCAAAGATAAATAAGCAGGCAAGCTGGCTAGAAAATTGCTAAGGGTATTATTCTTCAAAGAATCTTTATAGGGTCAAAGAGGAATGTGTCTTACGGGCTATGTGTATTCCCCACAGATTCTGAAGATGATGTCAGTATCCCTTTCCAGATGTGTTGAACAATTTGCGGTCACTTGTATTCCTGCCAGTGAGTACCAGTGCTTTGCTAATTTGAACTGATTCCAGCTCACACTGACCCCGGCTCCCTGGATCTGGTTACCATTAGCCAAGACTGTCATCCATACTGTACCCTTTCAAAGAGTCCTAAAAACAGCTCTTCGCCTACTCTTCCAAGACAAATAAAAATGTCTGCCAAAGAAATGGGGAAGCCGGTCGCGGTGGCTCAAGCCTGTAATCCCAGCACTTTGGGAGGCCAAGACGGGCGGATCACGAGGTCAGGAGATCGAGACCATCCTGGCTAACACAGTGAAACCCCATCTCTACTAAAAATACAAAAACTTAGCCGGGCGAGCTGGCAGGCGCCTGTAGTCCCAGCTACTCGGGAGGCTGAGGCAGGAGAATGGTGTAAACCCGGGAGGTGGAGCTTGCAGTGAGCTGAGATCCGGCCACTGCACTCCAGCCTGGGTGACAGAGCGAGACTCCGTCTCAAAAAAAAAAAAAAAAAAAAAGAAATGGGGAAAAAAGATTGAAAGAGAGAAAACAATTAACATTCTAACAAGAGAGCAAAAAGCGAAGGGGGAGGAGAAACTAGGAAAATCATACATGGGCTCACACCTATTTCCAAAGCTGAGCTAATATTCTTTTGCTTGTGTCTGAATAAGTCACCAATTTTAAACTGCTAATGAAAAAAAAAGAAAAAGAGAATGAAAGAAGCAGGCCCAGGCTGGGCACGGTGCTAGGATTAAAGTGCCGTAATCCTAGCACTTTGGGAGGACGAGGCGGGTGGATCACCCAAGGTCAGGAGTTCGAGACCAGCCTGGTCAACCTGGTGAAACACCATCTCTACTAAAAATACAAACAATTAGCTGGGCATGGTGGCGCATGCCTGTAAACCCAGCTACTCAGGAGGCCGAGCAGGAGAACAGCTTGAACCCAGAAGGCAGCGAATGTGATGACCTGAGATCACACCATTGCCCTCAAGCCAGGGCAATGAGAGCAAAACTCGGTCTCAAAAGAAAAAAAAAAGCCATAAAATAACTCAGATTTCATTAAATACAACCCTAGTGGTGAATGACTCTTGGTCAACAATAAAAAAGATGGATTACTCAGAACAGAGATTAAGAGTCCAGTAAGAATCCAGGAATCTTACCCTTAAATAATGAAAGAAATCCTTTCCTTGGAAAGTAATATCCTCTCAGGCCAGGAACTCCACTAGTAGACAGCCTTCTTAAAAGAAAAATTTCTGGCCGGGCATGGGTTCACGCCTCTAATCCCAGCACTTTGGGAGGCTGAGGCAGGAAGATCACCTGAGGTCAGGAGTTCGAGACCGGCCTGGCCAACATGGCGAAACCCCATCTCCACTAAAAATACAAAAATTAGCCTGGCATGGTGCTGGGCACCTGTAATCCCAGCAACTCGGGAGGCTAAGGCAGAAGAGTCACTTGAACCCAGGAGGCAGAGGTTGCAGTGAGCCAAGGTCACGCCATTGCACTCCAGCCTGGGCGACAAGAGTGAAAACTCTGTCTCAAAAAAAAAACATTCCTTTGGGAAGAACTTCTACATAAAAATCTTCAACATGAGACTGGAAAAAACAGTATGGGATCATCCCCGGACCGTTGGCTTTTACAGTTGGAGCTGTAAGAACAAAAAGAAAAAAGGATGTCATTTAAACACAATATGTAGAAAAGAATAATTATTAAATCTGTATTGGTCTTTAACTTTCATACTTTGATCTTTAATTCTATTATTGTAATTGAGTCCAAAGAAAAATAGTATGAGTAAAATAAAAAGAACACCATAAATGCTAATATTCTGTTTATCAAAGTCTGCAGTGAAATATCCCATTAAATCCAAGTGCAGTGACTTACACCCATAATCCCAGCACTTTGGGAGGCTGAGGCCGGTGAATCTCCTGAGGTCAGGAGTTCGAGGCCAGCCTGGTCAACATGGTGAAACCCCAACGCTACTACAAATACAAAAATTAGGCAGGCGTGGTGGCAGGGGCCTGTAATCCCAGCTACTCAGGAGGCTAAGGCAGGGAGAATTGCTTGGACCCAGGAGGTGAGCTTGCCATGAGCTGAGATCACACCACTGCACTCCAGCATGGGTGACAGAACAAAACTCCATCTTAAAACACACACACACACACACACACACACACACACACACACACACACACACACACAAAACAGCTAGCACATGACATTTGCTATGGGGAGACTAGGGATATGATCTTGCTGCAATCCTTCTTCCATTTTAGTAATTGCAAACAGTGTGATTCCATTCTGTTTCATCCCCACTCCACTCCAGAGCCAAAACAAGAAAATCAATTATATTTCTATTTCTTTAAAAACATATCTAACTAAATCATCTAATTAAAAGATAATATGCACAGCTCCATACTAGTAAAAAAAACTTCTTATGTCCTGAGTATCATGGACATTTGATGAATGCTTGTTCAGCTGACTGGTGTAGACTTCAATAATAACCTGTTCGATGCATTACGCCACATTAATCTTACATCTCAAAAGTAGGACAAATACTGTTCTTTCAGTTTTGTCTACCCAAAATGTAGTATTTACACGTATTTAAAAATGGGTTAATAAAAAGAAAATGAGTTTGTTCTAGAGAGTATGAGAATTTTGAAAACATGAATTCTCCTGTCCTGGCACATAATTAATACTTAGAGGCATATTATTTCATGTGAAAGCTACCATTAAAAGAAATTAATGTTAAACGTTACTTCACATAATCTTCTAACCTGACTAAAGACTGAAGACCTACCTCACAAAGCTGATTTATCAAGTTGTAAATCTTCACACGTTGAATTCATAAGTTCATCTCTGAAAGGTAAGAATAAATACTTAATATTCACTAGGCAATATTCAGCAAAGTAATATCCACTAGTACATATTTAACATTTCATCACCAAGGGTGGGTGTGAAAAGAAAAGACAGACTGGGCACCGTGGCTCACACCTGTAATCCCAGCACTTTGGGAGGCCGAGGTAGGCAGATCTTGAGGTCAGGAGTTCGAGACTAGCCTGACCAACATGGTGAAACCCCCGTCTCTACTAAAAATACAAAAATTAGCCAAGTGTGATGGCAGATGCCTGTAATCCTAGATACTCAGGAGGCTGAGGCAGGAGAATTGCCTGAACCCAGGAGGCAGAGATTGCAGGGAGCCAACATCATGCCACTGTACTCTAAGCCTAAGTGAAAGACCAAGTCTCCATCTCAGAAGGGAAAAAAATAATTAATTAATTAATTAATTAATTAAGAAAAGAAAAGACAATCGGGATGCTTGAGCACAGCTAAATCTTCTTTGGAGGTTTCTATACATTAACCAAACAAAATAATAATTGCAAATGGTCTCATCAGGTACTTCGTGGAGGATGTGTCCTCACAAATAAACTGGTAACTTTGCAGCCCACAGGTCTTTGAAACATATTACAATAATCTTAAATGGGATCCGTTAATATCACATTGCATTCAAGACTATCTTCCTCTACACATCTATAAAAATCATTTATTCCCACATAGGCTTTAAAATCTCAGGCTTAAAAACAAGACATGGATACTATTTTCTTTAGCAAAAGCAGCAGAAAACTGTGAAAGAAAATGTCAATTGCGTGCCAGTCAGGTGAGGGCAGTCTTCACGTTTTAAAAGCTAACACTGGCATGACTTACTCAATGTTGGACCCAGATAAATTAAAAAGTGGAAGATAAAAATACCTAAAATAGGCCCGGTGCAGTGGCTCACGCCTGTAATCCCAGCACTTTGGGAGGCTGAGGCAGGCAGATCACCCGAGGTCGGGAGTTCAAGACCAGTCTGACAAACATAGACAAACCCCAACTCTACTAAAAATACAAAATTAGACAGGCATAGTGGCACGTGCCTGTAATGCCAGCTCCTCGGGAGGCTGAGGCAGGAGAATCACTTGAACCCAGGAGGCAGACATTGCATGGAATCGAGATCGCACCATTGCATTTCAGCCTGGGCAAGGACAGCAAAATTCCATCTCAAAAAAAAACAAAACAAAACCATAAAATAACTCAGACTTAATTAAATATAACCCTGGTGGTGAATAAATATTTGTCAACAATAAAAAAAATTTATTACTCAGAACAGAGAGGAGAGTCCAATAAGAATCCAAGAGTCTTACCTTTTAATAAAAAAATGAATCCATTCCTTTGACAGCAACATCCTCTCCAGGCCAGGAATTCCATTAGTAGACAGTCTTCTTAAAAAAAATTCCTGGCAGGGCATAGTGGTTCACATCTGTAATCCCAGCACTTTGGGAGGCTGAGGCAGGAGGATCATCTGAGGTCAGGAGTTCAAGACCAGCCTGGCCAACATGCTGAAACCCCGCCTCTACTAAAAATACAAAAATCAGGCTGGCATGATGTTGGGCGCCTGTAATCCCACCTACTCGGGAGGCTGAGGTAGGAGAATCACACGAACCAAAGAGGCAGAGGTTGCAGTGAGCCAAGATCACACCATTGCACTCCAGCCTCAGCAAGAAGAATGAAAACCCCATCCCCCACCACACAAAAAAAAGTTCCTTTGGAACGGCCTTCTACATAAAGATCTTCAACATGACACTGGAAAAAAGGGTATGGGATCATCACTGGACCTTTGGCTTTTACAACTTGAGTTATAAGGACAAAAAGAAAAAGGGATATCATATAAACACAATATGTAGAATAGAATAACTATTAAATCTGTATTGGTCTTTAACTTTTATACTTTTATCTTTACTTCTGTTGATATAATTGAGTCTAAAGAAAAATAGCAATAAAATAAAAATATTATTGTTCAAAACATTGAACAATTATACTCTGTTCAATGCATTATGCCAGATAAATCTTGCATCTCAAAAGTAGGACAAATACTGTTCTTCCAGTTCTGTCTACCCGTAAATGCAATATTTACATGTATTCGTAATGGGTTAATAAAAAGAAAATGAGTTCATTGTTCTAGAGAGTATGATAATTTTGACAACATGAATTCTCTTGTCCTGGCACATAATTAATATTTAGAGGCATATTATTTCATGTGGAGGGTACCATTAAAAGAATTCAATGTTAAACCTTAAATAATGACTGAAATAAAAACAACAGCAAAAATGCTAATATTCTGTTTATCAAAGTCTGTAGTGAAATATCCTGTTAAAGCCGGTTGTCGTGACACACCCGTAATCCCAGCAGTTTGAGGGGCCAAGGCGGGTGAATCACCTGAGGTCAGGAGTTCGAGACCAGCCTGGCCAACAGTGAAACCCCATCTCTAGTAAAAATACAAAAAGTAGCCAGACACTGGGGAGGGCGCCTGTAATCCCAGCTACTCAGGAGGCTGAAGAAGGAGAATCGCTTGAGGCGGAGGCTGCAGTGAGCCAAGATCACGGAATTGCACTCCAGCCCAGGCAACAAGAGCTGAACTCTATCTCAAAACAAAACAAAACAGACAAACAAAAAACAGTAAGAGAAAACTGGAGCTAAGTCCTACTCATTGTATTTACTTTCCTAAAATAAAACAACATTATTAAAAAAATTATGGCCAAGCCCAGTGGCTCATGCCTGTAATCCCAGCGCTTTGTGAGGCCAATGTGGATAAATCACATGAGGTCAGGAGTTTAAGACCAGCCTGGCCAACATGGTGAAACCTCAACTCTACTACGATTACAAAAATTAGGAAGGCATGGTGGCAGGTGCCTGTAATCCCAGCTACTTGGGAGGCTGAGGCAGGTAGAATTGCTTAAACCCAGAAGGTAGAGCTTGCCATGAGCTGAGAACACACTACTGCACTGCAAGGGCAACAAAACAAAACTCCATCTAAAAAAAAAAAAAAAAAAAAAAGAACTGCTAGCAGGTGCAATTATTCACAATATGTAGAAATTATTCTTTTCTACATACTGTGTTTAAATGATATCCATTTTTCTAATTGTTCTTATAGCTCAACCTGTAAAAGCCAAAGGTCCAGGGAGATGGGATATGATCTCACTGGCTATCCTTCCATTTTAGTAAATCTAAACAGTGTCATTCCATTCTGTTTTGTCCCCACTCCAGAGCTAAAACAAGAAAATCAATTATACTTCTATTTCTTTAAAAACCTATCTAACTAAATCTAATTAAAAGATAATATGCATGGCTCCACACTCTAAAAGAAAACCTTCTGTCCTACGTATCATGGACATATGACAAATGCTTGTTCAGTTGACCGGTGTAGACTTCAATAATAATCTGTTCAATGCATTAAACCAGATAAATCTTGCATCTCAAAAGTAGGACAAATACTGTTCTTCCAGTTCTGTCTACCCGTAAATGCAATATTTACATGTATTTGTAATGGGTTATTAAAAAGAAAATGAGTTCATTGTTCTAGAGAGTATGAGAATTTTGACAACACGAATTCTCTTGTCCTGGCACATAATTAATACTTAGAGGCATATTATTTCATGTGGAGGGTACCATTAAAAGAATTCAATGTTAAACCTTAAATAATTATTTCACATAATCTTCTAATCTGATTTAAGATTGAAGACCTACCTCCTGAAGCTGTTTAATCAAACTGTAAATCTTCACCTGTTGAATTCGTAAGTTCATTTCTGAAAGGTAAGAATACTTAATATTCACTAGGCAACATTAAGCAAAATAATATCCACTAGTACTTATTTAACATTTCATCACCAAGGGTGGTTGTGATAAGAAAAGACAGGCTGGACACGGCGGCTGATGCCTTTAATCCCAGCACTTTGGAAGGCTGAGGCAGGCAGATCACGAGGTCAGGAGTTCGAGGCAAGCCTGCCCAACATGGTGAAATCCTGTCTCTACTAAAAATACAAACATTAGCCACGCATGGTGGCAGGCACCTGTAAGCACAGCTACTCAGGAGGCTGAGACAAGAGAATTGCCTGACCCAGGAGGCAGATGTTGCAGAAACCACGATCACACCACTGCATTCCAGCCTGGGTGAAACAGCAAGATTCTGTCTCAATCAATCAATCAATAAAAATGTAAGGAGGAAGCATTTACTGTGCATGTATATGCCTGGTATTATATGAAGCACTTTAGTGTCTTATCAAATCTTCAGGATAGATCTTCAGTTCTCATGACCACAAAAGAGGACACTAAAGCTCAGACAGGAGAAGAGACATGGCCAGCCTGTGTCCCCAGAGCCTACGGTCTTACCACCAGGTGAGTCCGTTACACTGGTTACAGGTATCACATGTTGTGAGATTTTTACTTTAAAATGAACCAAAAAAAAACAAACGCAAAAAAGGCACAAGCTATTGAAAAGTGGGAGAAACACTAAGAGAACCTTAAGCACGTAACTAAAAATATTATGGAAATGTTACTGAATTCACTAGCAAATTTAATTCTAGATTTTCATTGAGGAGTAGGTTATATTATTCATGATGAAGAAAAAAATGTTCACTTAAGTATATTAACATAAATACCATCAATATGATTTATCATGATTAAACGTTCACTTAAGGCAATTCAGTCAAAATTCCGCATCTCATACAATTTTATAGTTTGCTAGTAGGTTACAAGTAGTCATCCAAATAAAAACAGTAAAACACATGATGTTTTCCACTGGTTATTGCTCTTTTTAGGTAAGCACTTGATATATACCAACAGACAGAGGATAATAACAAATTGCTAATTTCTTTCATCATTATATAAAGGTGGCTTCAGGATAGAATAGTATAAGTGCAATGACGAATTTGAAATCTAATGTCAACTCAGTGATGCATCAAGATAAAAGCAGAGACAATAGGGGCACCTTGGTGAGTACTGAATTTTTATTTATTTATTTATTTATTTTGAGATGGAGTTTTGCTCCTTTTGCCCAAGCTAGAGTGCAATGGTGCAATCTCGGCTCACCACAACCTCTGCCTCACGGGTTCAAGCGATCCTCCTGCCTCAGCCTCCCGAGTACCTGGGATTACAGACATGTGCCACCATGCCCATATAATTTTGTATTTTTAGTAGAGACGGGGTGTCTCCATGTTGGTCAGGCTGGTCTTGAACTCCCGACCTCAAGTATCTGCCTGTCTCGACCTCCCAAAGTGCTGGGATTACAGGCGTGAGCCACCACACCTGGATGAATACCAAATTTAATGAAGCAGACTAAGAGAAACAATTCATTTAAAAAAATAACATTTGGCCAGGCATGGTGGCTCACACCTGTAATCCCAGCACTTTGGGAGGCTGAGGCAGGTGGATCAGTAGGTCAGGAGTTCAAGACCAGCCTGGCCAAGATCATGATACCATCTCTATTAAAAATACAAAAATCAGCCAGGCGTGGTGGCTGGCGCCTGTAATCCCAGCTGCTCAGGAGGCTCAGGCAGAGAACTGCTTGAACCCAGGAGGCAGAGGTTGCAGTGAGCAGAGATCACACCACTGTACTCCAGCCTGGGCGACACAGTGAGGCTCTGTCTCAAAAAATAATAATAATAATAATTCAATGAAATCCCTAAGATGAAGGGCTTTGCAATACATATGTAAATAAATTCCCAATCTCCATGCTGAAAGTTTAAAAAAATTCTAATAATTAAAGAAACACAACTTTTCCTTAGCTTTGTAGCAATTTAGAAACAGAGAATGTTTCCAATATTTAGACACTACAAAGCACCTGACAAGGAGAAACGTGTAAGGAGGCATGACTCATCGGCAGCCCTGGGCCTGTCCACGGTACCCCCATGATGAAGAGTAACTCCACTGTGTAAATGCTCATGAACACAGGATTACAGGACTTTTCCAGTTTAGACATACCATATTTTCTTTCAGACAATTCTTCAACTTGCTTATGTAGATCAGCAATATGATTATTCCATTTCTCTGAAAACTGAGCAAAAGCTGATTCTCAATAATATGTCCCTATGTCAGAGCAGCACTAACATGTAAGAACTTATTTCATATATTTTACATTCTAACAGTCCACATCATTTTACTGCTTTGAAAAAAATTTTTCCCTTTTTTGGTGCTTCTTAGAATTGGTTTAATGAGAGACTATTAGAGAAGTTGAAAAGCAAGAGGGCAGAAAAGTTCAATCAAATTAAACACGGTAACAGGGAGGCCACAAAGAGGAGGTCTCCAGGGGTCTTTTAGCAAACTTCCTAAAACTTGTCTCAGCTGTGTGGAAATAAGTCTACAGCAGCTGGGTGTGGTGGTGCAGGCCTGTAATCCTAGCACTTCAGCAGCAGAGGCAGGCGGATCTCTTTGAGCTCAGGGTAACATAGCCAAAACCCCCCTCCCCACCCCCACCTATCTCTACCAAAAATACAAAACAGCCAGGCATGGTGGTGGGTGCCTATAGTCCCATCTACTCAGGAGGCTGAGGCAGGAGAATCACTTGAACCCAGGAAGCAGACGTTGCAGTGAGCCAAGACCATGCCACTGCCAGCCTGGACGACAGAGCAACACTCCACCTCAAAAAAGAAAAAACAAAAACAAAAACAAGGTTAAAAGGGACCCCAGACCTTAAAGGTACAAGTTTAAGAGGGACCCCTAAGCAAAAAATGCCAACCCTTTTTCTCTCAATCTTTGCAACACCAGGAGGGTGTAACAGTTTTGCAGCCTAGCTGTAGCAGGCTGATGCCCCCAAGATGCCCATATCCTAACCCCGGAAACTGGTGAACATGACCTTGTATGGCAAAAGGGGCTTTGCAGATATAATGAAGTTAAGGGTCTTTGGCTGGCTTGTACTGGCGGGGTTAATGTACTCACCCGGATCCTTATAAGAGCAGAGAAGGTGATGGAGAGGGTGGGAGGTGTAGTGACGGAAGCAGGAAACTCCAGTCATTCAGGACATGCAGCACAAGCTGAGAAGTGCAGGCCGCCTCCAGGGCCAGGAGACAGATTCTCCCACAGAGCCTCGGAAGGCAACAACCCTGCTCCCACCTTGCTTCAGTGGGACTTACTTTAGAATTCTGGTCTTCAGAACTGTAAGGGAATACATTCATGTTGTTTGAAGTCACTGTGTGGTAATTTGTTGCAGCAGCCATGGGAAACTAGTATTGTAGTGAAGCCTCAAAACCCATCTGAAGGGGCTGGGCTCAGTGGCTCATGTCTGTAATCCCAACACTTTGGGAGGCTGAGGAGGGCAGATCACTTGAGGTCAGGAGTTCGAGACCAGCCTGGCCAATGTGGTGAAATGCCGTCTCTACAAAAAATACAAAAATTAGCCGGGCACAGTGGCACATACCTGTAATCTCAGCTACTCAGGAGGCTGAGACATGAGAATTGTTTGCACCCAGGGTGGGGGGGTGGAGGCTGCAATGAACTGAGATTGCACCACTGCACTCCCGCCTGGGTGACAGACCAAGGCTCCATCTTGAAAACAAAAACAAAACAAAACAAAAAACCCACCTGAAGAAGTTTCCAGTTCTGCCAGCAGTCCCCCACCCAACCCTCGGAAGCAGACATTCCATTGCTGTGGGCCATGGACAGGCAAAAGGAAGCACCTCCTCGTGGCAGAGGCCTACCCAGGAGAAACCCAAGGGAAGGCACTGCCGGGCCAGGCTCTCTGCCAAAGCCATATTATGGTGTTTTTTGTTTTTGTTTTTGTTTGAACACAGTTTCACTCTGTCCCCAGACTGGAGTGCAGTGGCACAATCTCGGCTCACTTCGACCTCTGCCTCCCCAGTTTAAGCAATTCTCCTGCCTCAGCCTCTTGAGTAGCTGGGATTACAGGAACATAGTATGCCTAGCTAATTTTTATATTTTTAGTAGAGATGGGGTTTTGCCATGTTGCCCAGGCTAGACTTGAACGCCTTACCTCAAGTGATCCACCTGTCTCAGCCTCCCAAACTGCTGGGATTACAGGAGTGAGCCACCGCACCCAGCACTCGCCAAGGCAGGCTTTTTCCAGGGGATCAGTCCTGGTCTGGTCTGGCTCTGCCCACTCTCCCTCTCACCTAGCTGGAATCCCTAGCTCCTTCTCAGTAGAGGAGTGTGGACCCCAACCCCAGCTTGGTATGGTTCAGATCTGCGTTTCACTCATGGAACCTGGCTGCTCCCCAGGCCCTGGAGAAAAACAGGTCTCTCTGCAGGTATGATACAGGATGGGCCTGTCCCCAGGACCCTGTGAGAAGGAAGCCCAATGTCCCACCAGATTGGCAGAGCTGGGAAAGAGGAAGTTTTATGATAGCCCTAAGAAAAAAAAGAGGCAGCAGAGGAAGCAGGACAGCACTCACATGAAACCCATGTGGCTGCCTCAGTGAGGTGAGGGAGGAGTGCACCCCAGTGACATGAGGGGGAAGAGAGGCGCGGTTCCAGGGCAGCTTTCCCCCTCATTTCCTGCCATGTTACTCTGATCCCCTCCAGGTGAGCCTGCCCACTTTGTGCCCAGGAGCCTGTAGAAAAACACAGCTCCAAATGGTTATGGCTCCAGGAGTGGGGCACAGCAGGGAGGAGACCTGGACAGAGGACAGGCAGGGGAGGAGGGAGTGGGCCTCAAACTCCTGGAGGGGGCCCTTCTCATGGGTCCTCCTTTTTGGCTTCTCCTTCTTTACCCTGGGCTGATCACCCAGGGAAGAACTGAAGCAAGGTTTCTCACCCTCAGGTCCAAGGGGTTCAACTACCGGGCCCTTAGGGAAGTGTGAGCCCCCTGAAAGGATGCAAGGGTTTTTTGTTGAAGATGGAGTTTCGCTCTTGTCACCAAGGCTGGAGTGCAGTGGTGCAATCTCACCTCACTGCAACCTCTGCCTCCCGGGTTCAAGTGAATCTCCTGCCTTAGCCTCCAGAGTAGGCTGTAAGGTGTAAGGCCACCTGTAAGGTGGCCGCCACCACGCCTAATTTTTTGCATTTTTAGTAGAGATGGGGTTTCACCATGTTGGGCACGCTGGTCTCGAACTCCTGACCTCAGGTGATCCGACCGGCTCGGCCTCCCAAAGTTCTGGGATTACAGGCGTGAGCCACTGCGCTTGGCCGCAATGCAAGGTTTTGCATGGAGAGCATGGACATGCTTTTCTGGAAAACAGTCCACAGCTTATTCTCAGCAGGCTCCACAGTCAAAAAAGGTTAGAACTCTTGCTACAGAGCTGTGGGAGCACCTAGGTGAGGGGCCTGCCAAGGGCATTCTGGGGACTACCTGGGCACCCCTGAGCCCACTGTCCCCTAGGCAGGCTGCACTGCTTGGTATTTGCAGAGCTGAGGGGGTGGGGCACGTGGGGACTGTGAAATTGCCCTGAGATGACCCACAGTCCTCAGCTGGGAAGTGAGGGGTGCATCTCCTGCAGCATCCTCCATCCCTAGACCATGGGGCCAGGAGAACTGATCCTTTCAGCAAGTCAAAAGCCTATTACTGACTTCTTCCCTGGCCATGTAGACAGTGAACCAGGGTAGTCATATCAAGTAAATGCCTTGGTCCTGTCACCGAGGTGACCAGTAGGCATTCCCAGGTGCAGTGAATGTCCTGACACCAAGATATGCACCTGGCCACCTGAGGCAAGAGAAAGGACTATCCAAGGGGATGGGGCTGAGCTGGGTGTGGAGTGGTCCTTGTGGGTCTTGGTGAATGGGAGGGGGAGCAGCATGATCCAGACCTTGAGGCAGAAGGACAACCAGGAGACAGCCTGGAAAATGTGCTGGACCCACAAGGGCTCAAGGCTGGCCAGAGAGGGAGGTGGGATAGGCTGGAAAGTCCTGAGGTCTGAAGACTGGCCGAGGCAGAAAGAAGCCAGGTAAGGTGGGGTGTTACCTGCACCCTGGGGGCCAACTGCAGGCCAGATCAGGCCAACTACCGGGCCCTTAGGGAGATGTGAGCCCCTTGAAATGGTGGAAGGTTTTTTGTTTTTTTTTTTTTGAGATGGAGTTTCGCTCTTGTCGCACAGGCTGCCACCTTTGCCCAGAGCAGGCACCAACATTTCTGGCTCTGGGTGTGACCTCAGAGTGGGGAAAAGCCCCAACCCCCACCAGGACCACCTGCCGCCCAGACTACTTCAGATGCTGAACCCAAGCCAGGGGCAGGAAGCTAGAATGACACCTAGGTTAATCCCCATAAAGTCCCTGGCTCCCCCCAGCTATGGGGCTGAAGGGGAATTACAGCCCAAACCCCAGATGCTGACTCTCCAACACTGAGCCCTCATTGCCCACAGGGAGATAGAATCAGCACACTATCCAGATGGGGAAATGGGCTCAGAGAAGTGCAAGAGCCTTGCCCAATGCCCCAGACCAGGGCTCCAGACCCACAGGGTTCTTTTGTCACTGTGTCCAGAGGGCAGCAGCTGCTCTGAGGTACCCACCTGAGCCTGGCAGCTTTCTCCAACTTCGGAAGCCCAGGAGCATGGCCCATGTCCACAGATGCACCGGCATGAGGTGCGCCCAGACGGACAGAGGCAGATGGGTTTCGTCTCCTCCACTGGATTGTGAGGGCCTAGAAGGAGACAAGGGTCTGCTTGAGAAGGCACTGAATAGTGAGCAACTTGGGGCGGTTTCCCTCTGGATGGATCTGCAGTGCCTGGATGGAACCTGGCTCAGACAGAGCTCAGTTCTGCAGGTCCCTGAGGCATGGAGAGTTCACAGCTACCAAGTGTACGAGTCTGGATTCAAAGCCAACAAACAGCATGACTCGAAAGTCCCTGCCCTACCTGGACCACTCACCTCTTGGGAGTCACCCTTGCAGGCTCATCAGATGCCCAGGCCAGCAGCACAGCCGGCCAGGACCAAGGAAACCTGGGGAGCCTCAGTACCCCTAGGTATTCCAACCTAAACCTGGCACCCCTGCCTCTCACCACCCTTCTTCTTGCTTTAACCTCACCCCCTACACAGAGCCCGGGCCGCCTAACGTGGCATCAAACAGATGCCTCAATAAATCAGAGTCTAATTTTCGTGGAGAAAAAAAAAAAAAAACTTAACAGATATACATACAAATTCAAAATATATCCTAAAGTACATATAAATTCAATATATATCCAATCATTGTGACTATGACAGTAGAATATTAAAATACTATTTTCAAAATGTATACAAGCTTAATGTTCTATTTATTCAAACTATTCAAAATACAAATCATCAACATAATTTGCCACTAACATCTCATTCAGTCCCTTCACAGGACACATGATTCACTGGGAGTTAATAAATTAGCAGCTGGCAGGCAGTGACACATAGCAAAAATGAAAACCAAGAGGTGAAATAGTTCTGAAATAAAAAGGGTTTTAAAGCTAAGAGAAATCATTGAATTACTAAGTCATTAGCACTAATTTTGAGCCAACTAACTAATTAATACGAGATGACACAGTGTCCTATGTTTTGGCAAATACAAACTATGTTTAAACAATGTCTGTAATGTGACTTTCAAAATGCTCCTGGCTTTACAAAGATGTGATTAAAATGTAGTAATACATGCTAAAACATTTCCCCCTGCAGAGAATGTTGTAACTTTCATCAGTCACACTGAGAGTCCAGAAGATGAAGGAAAAGGTAGTGGATTTCACTGAGAACTTACCAGAGTTGAACTCCCGCACTTTCTGTTGCCCAGCATTGGCAGGTTACGGGACTGGTGGCTGTGGTGTCTCAATGGTCTTTGGTCTCTTAGAAGGTGGAGAATCATCATCTTGAAAAAGAACAAATGCTCATTACTGAAGGAACCATCTTAGGTTACAGCCACCTCCGGGTCAATTCCCAACATTCAAAATCTGAGCAGGGCTTTAAAGCTATTTTGAGTATTAATAATTATTTCTGTATTGCGAACTTCAGCATACTTTTTTCTAGTTATATTTGAAATATTATTCTTTTGGGATGTGCGCAAGTGAATACTGCTTTTTCTTCTGTCTTGCTTCATTACATTTTAGTTTGCTTCATTTGAATCATCATAAGTCTCCCCTTCTCCTCAAATAGCTTTCAACTTGCTGCCAAGAACAATAATCTATTTTAAGGCTTTTGAGAAAAAACTTTCAATGAAGAGAGCCACCTAAAGTTATACAAATATAGAAGAAACGGGGTAAAATAAAGCTTAGATCGGAAAAAAATATTTAAGATTGTACAAAATTCAAGCACACATAAACAAGGGAAGCTGGGTAATTGTATGTTCAAATACTTTTAACAAGTGCAAAATGTGGAGGCTTAAAGAAATAGGGCTGGCCAGGCATGGTGGTTCACGCCTATAATTCCAACACTTTGGGAGGCCGAGGCAGGCTGATTACTTGAGGTCAGGAATTCGAGACCAGCCTTGCCAACATGGTGAAACCCCATCTCTACCAAAAATACAAAAATTAGGCCAGGAGCGGTGGCTCACACCTGTGATGCCGGCACTTTGAGAGGCCAAGCCGGGTACATCACCTGAGGTCGGGAGTTTGAGACCAGCCTGACTAACATAGAGAAACCTTGTCTCTACTAAAAATACATTAGCTGGGCATGGTGACGCATGCCTGTAAACCCAGAAACTTGGGAGGCTGAGGCAGGAGAATCGCTTGAACCCGAAAGGCAAAGGTTGCGGTGAGCCAAGATCGCACCATTGCACTCCAGCCTGGGCAACAAGAGTCAAACTCCGTCTCAAAAAAAAAAGGAGAACAAAAATTAGCCAAGAGTGGTGGCACATGTAATCCCAGCTACTTGGGAGGCTGAGGCAGGAGAATTGCTTGAACCTGGGAGGCTGAAGTTGCGGTGAGCTGCGATTGCACCACTACACTTCAGCCTGGGTAACAGAGTAAAACCCTGTCTCAAAAAAAAAAAAAAAAAAGAGAAAGAGAGAAAGAAAGCAAGAAAGCAAGCAAGCTACATTATTTATGAAACAGATACTGTTGACTCGGTCACAAGAAAGCCTGTGTATAAATGAGCAGTAAGATATTCAAGCACAGCACACACACTCTACTCAGGACAGCTATCCTGAGTTCCATGCTTACTTCCTTCTGGATACACCAGCAACTCAATCTGCTATGATCCTGCAATACATCTCTTGTTAAAATTAGAGACATCTGGGCCAGGCACAGTGGCTCATGCCTGTAATCCCAACACTTTGGGAGGCCGAGGCAGGTAGATCACCTGAGGTCAGGAGTTTGAGACCAGCCTGGCCAACATGGGGAACTGCTGTCTCTATCAAAAATACAAAAATTAGCCTGGCCTGGTGGCATGTGCCTGTAATCCCAGCTACTCGGGATCCTGAGGGAGAAAAATCGGTTGAACCTGGGAGGTGGAGGTAGCAGTGAGCCAAAATCGTGCCACTGCACTCCAGCCTGGGTGACAGAGCAAGACTGTCTCCAAAAAAAAAAAAAAAAAAGAAAGAAAAAAAATAAGTTAGACATCTGGATCAAATCAGCTACTTCTGTCATCGTCTAGTCCCGCAAAGTGTCAGGTAACGTCCTATTAAGATCGCTGCTCACATATCTATAAAATACTGAAAATATCATTTTAAAAAATCTTTTTTTTTTAATTTTGAGACAGGACTTTTGCTCTTGTTGCCCAGGCTGGAGTGCACTGGTGCGATCTCGGCTCACTGCAACCTCCACTTTCTGGGTTCAAGCAATTCTCCTGTCTCAGCTTCCCAAGTAGCTGGGACAGCAGGCATGCACCACCATGCCCGGCTAATTTTGTAGTTTTAGTAGAGACAGGGTTTCTCCATGTTGGTCAGGCTGGTCTTCAACTCCCGACCTCAGGTGATCCACCCACCTTGGCCTCCCAAAGTGCTGGGATTACAAGCGTGAGCCACCGCACCTGGCCAAGAAACCCTTATTTAAAAACAAGCCAGGTGTGGTGGCTTACGCCTATAATCCCAGCACTTTGGGAAGCAGAGGCAGGTGGATCACTTGACATCAGTAGTTTGAGACAAGCCTGGGCAACATGATGTAACCCCAGCTCTACTAAGAATATATATATATATATATATATATATAAAAAAAAAATTAGCTGGGTGTGGTGGTGGGCACCTGTAATCCCAGCTTCTCAGGAGGCTGAGGCAGGAGAATCGCTTGACCCTGGGAGGTGGAGGTTGCAGTGAGCGGAGATCTTGCCACTGCACTCCAGCCTGGGAGACAACAGCAAAACTCCATCTCAAAAAAAAAAAAAAAACAAAAACAGACCCCATTTCAAAACAAAAAGAAAAGCAAAACAAAACACAAATGTGGTATGGAAATAAAAATAATTACCGTGTTAAACACAGCTTCGTAGAAAATAAAAGACCACTCAAATACAATAAGCTGTCTTTTTAGACAGGTATAATTGTTATTCTTATTTTACAGCTTAAGAAACAGGCTCAGAGAATGTTATTTGATTGGACCGTGTTGGATCTCTGGCCAGTGCAGCTGAGATCAGACTTCGTGTGTAACTCCACTAGCCTACCAGGGTGCCTGTCACAAAGGTAAGAAATGTAAATTTGGCCTAATATACGAAGTTGCCACGGCAGCACTGGGTCAGTTCTACATACACTACTTCTATGTTCATCAAGGGAAACCTTACAGGAAAGTGAAAATGTTTCTAGAAGGTGATTGGACACCAGCACATTTGCTTGTTGCCTTTGGGCTCTTCTTCTCAGGCCAACAGTAACCTGAAATTATTGACTGACTATTCCAGTCAACTGGAGAAAATGGTACCAAGGTCGCCAACATCAGACAAATTCACTTGAGGACCTATCTATGTACTTTGAAAGACAAAACTGCTTGTGAAGGATACTGTATTTCAGAAAAACAGAATCATATTAACAACTAATAACACTGTAAAATGCTGATGTGTTGAATGCTACTTTAGAAAAACATGTTCAAATCTAGGGAAAAAAGTCGAAAACTACATATCTAGCTAGCTAGTTAACTATCTAGAGACATGCTTTCATTCCTGGCCTCAAGTAGTCCTCCTACCTCAGCCTCCTAAGTAGCCTGGGCCACAGGTGGACACAGTTACACCTGGGTTTTTTGTTTTGTAGAGACAGGGTTTCACTACATTGCCCAGGCTGGTGTCATACTTTGGAGTCTCGCTGTGTTGCCTAGGCTGGGGTGCAGTGGTGCAATCTCGGCTCACTGTAACCTCAGCCTTTTGGGTTCAAGGAGTAGCTGGGACGACAGGCATGTGCCACCACACCCGGCTAATTTTTGTACTTTTTGTAGAGACTGAGTTTCACCATGGCCAGGTTGGTCTCAAACTCTTGACCTCAGGTGATCCACCCACCTCGGCCTCCCAAAGTGCTGGGATTACAGGCTTGAGGCACCAAGCCTGGTGGAGCACTTTCTTGTTATTAAATAGCCTAACCCAGGCGGGGCACAGTCCCTCACGCCTGTAATCCTGACGACTCTGATGGCCAAGGTGAGAAGACCGCTTGAACCCAGGAGCTCGAAACTGGCCTGGGCAACACAGCGAGACCCCCATCTCTACAAAAATTAGGCACGTGAGCACCGCCCCCGGCCAATTTTTGTATCTTTTGTAGAGACGAGGTTTCTTCATGTTGCCTAGCCTGGTCTAGAACTCCTGAGCCCAAGCCATCCATCCTCCCGCCTCGGCCTCCCAAAGTACTGGGATGGCAGTTTTATTTGGCAGTCCCTCCCTGTTGCACACTTAGGTGTTTTTTTTTTACGTTTTTAGACAGGGTTTACCTCAGTCTCGCAGGCTGGAATGCTGTGGTGGGACCATAGCTCATTGGAGCCTTGAACCTTGGGGTTCAAGTAGCTGGGGGGCTGAGGTAGGACTACTGAGACAGGGTCGCACCATGTTGCTAGACTGATCGTGGCCTGAAGCGATCCTCCCGCCTTGGTCGCGCCTGGACATATTTTTGTATTTTTGACCGACATAAACACTGCGCTGGGTCTGAGTTTGTCAACTACCCTTCTCCAGCCAGCAACACACAGGACCTGGAGGGGAGGTCGCGGTTACCAGGCTCCACTCTCAGGAGAAAACTGCTCAGCTACTGACACTCCCACCTCGGTGACGCCGCCGAACGCCCCCGCCTGTGACATCGCTCCAAGGCCCATCCTTGTGACGTCACCGAAGGCGCGCGCTTGTGACGTTGCAGAAGCCCGCTCCTCACGCGGAGCCGATCGGAACTCGCGGCGGGGCTGCAGGTCTTCCAGGAGCGCTCGTGCGCGGACGCCTGGCCACAGGCCGCCGGGGGGGATATAACCGGCAGCTGAGCTGGCCTTTTTGTGTCCGCAAGCTTCGGCCCGGCTGCCGCCGCCCATAGCTACCGGGAGGAGCTTTACGACTTCCCCGCCTGCAGGGCCGGGCGTAGCAAGGGCCAGACGCGTCACGAGCAGGCGCTGCGCCCCAACCGGCCGGCTCCTGGCGGGCCCGTTGCGGAGAAGCTCCTCAATGGCCAGCGGCAGCTGCAGCCTCGGCAGTGCACTCGCCTCACCTGATCCCGGGTACGTGCATCCCACAACACCTCCCCCAGTCAGGACCCGAGGACCCCCGGGGGCGTCCCCCGCCACCTGGCGCGGCTCATCCTGGGCAGGGTAGGCCCCCTCTGAGGTTGCCCCGCATTAGGGAGCTGCACCACGGAGCTCGACCTCTCAGGGGCCGTTGTAATCGCATTAAGCCTTTGAAACTTTGTAGCGGTGTAAAAGGGGCTAGAAAACGAAGAAAACATCTTTTTAAAAATATAAGCGATCGGTCGGGCCTGGTGGCCCACGCCTGTAATCCCAGCACTTTGGGAGGTCGAGGCGGGTGGATCACGAGGTCAGGAGTTCAAGACCAGCCTGGCCAGCATGGTGAAACCCCGTCTCTACTAAAAGTACAAAAATTAGCCGGGCGTGGTGGCGGGCGCCTGTAATCGCAGTTACTCCGGAGGCTGAGGCAGAGAATTGTTTGAACCCGGGAGGCGGAGGTTGAAGTGTGCGGAGATCGCGCCACTGCACTCCAGCCTGGGCGACAGACCGAGACTTTGTCTAAACGTGTGTGTGTGTGTGTGATCGAGCGTGTGTGTGTGTGTGATCGAGCCCGGCAGGTTAAGATTACACTGAGCCGAGATTATATAAAAGATCAAGCACGGGAGGTTGAGGTTACACTCAGATGAGATTGCCCCGTTGTACTCCAACCTGTGTGACAGAGGGATACTCTGTCTCTAAAACCTTACATGCAAGTGAGAGCTTTTCTTCCAGCGCTCATGCTCAGACTGAAGAAAGTAATTGGGCCGGGCCCAGTGGCTCACGCCCGTAATCCCATACTTTGGGAGGCCCTGGCGGTGGATCGCTTGAGCTCAGGGGTTCCAGACTAGCTTGGGCAACATGGTGAAACCCTGTCCCTACAAAAATACAAAAAATTAGCTGGGCATGGTGGCACGCGCTTGTAGTCCCTGCTGCTTGTAGGGCTGAGGTGGGAGGATCGCTTGAGTCCAGGAGGTGGAGGCTGCACCTCCTGGGCTCAGGCAATCCTTTTCAGCCTCCCAAAGTGCGGGGATTACACTGTATTTTAATGCTTTTTTTGAAAATGGAAACTTTTACAGGCAATTCACTTCCTTCAAGCTAATGATAAGGAAATGATGCTATTCTGTTTTGTTTTCTGTTTGTGTCTGTGTATGTGTGTGTTTTCTTTTTTGAGACAGGGTCTTGCTCTGTTGCACAGGCCAGGTGCAGTGGCTCATGCATGCTTCTAATCCCAGCTACACAGAAGGCTGAGGCAGGAGAATCGCTTGAACCCAGGAGGCAGAGGTTGTAGTGAGCCGAGATCGCACCACAACACTAATGCCAACATGCCCAGCTAACTTTAGCATTGTTTAGTAGAGACTGTGTTTCACCATGTTGGCAAGGCTGGTCTTGGACTCCTGACCTCAGGTTATCCACCTGCCTTGGCCTCCCAAAGTGCTAGGATTACAGGCATGAGGCACTGTGCCTGGCTAATTTTTGTATTTTTAGTAGAGGCGGGGTTTCACCATGTTAGCCAGACTGGCGTTGAACTCCTGGCCTTAAGTGATCCACCTGCCTCAGCCTCCCAAAGTGCCGGGACTACAGGTGTGTGCCACCGTGCCCGGGCCCCCTTTATTCCTTACAATCATGCAGTTCTAACTCAGCATTCAGAGGTAGATTTTTCACTTGCAGCAGAGGCAGTAGAGGTTTTGGAAATGCTCCTTGAGGCAGACACTACACCCCGATTCCATGGAGTGCTTTGGGCTGAGCCAAGTCTGCAGTAGGCAGAAGGCTCTGAGAAGTCGTCCCAGCCTGGACAAAGAACAGTTCAGAGCTCTGGGGCACAGGGGTGTGCTCAGCAGGACTGGGTGGACAGGACCTTTGTTGCGAAGGTGAAGAGCACAGGCTTCCAGGAGCAGGTGCCTGACAGACAGGCTTCTTCGGAAGGTAGCCAGAGGAGATGTCTGTTTGCTGGGGCAGGAATTGGAGGGAGCTGCCCAGCCTGGAGAGGTTCAGCCAGGCTGTCACAAGGCTTTGAAACTTCCCATCTGAGAGTCTGCACTCCCTGTTTGCTTGATGCATTAATAAATATCCCACCCAAATCTGCACCCATCCACTCCTGTGTTCAAGAGCTGTTTCAGGGAGTCAACCTCATTTTTGGCAGTGTCCAGCCCACTGACCTCAGCTCTGTGTGCCTGGAAGGGTGGCTCTCCTCTGAGGGGATAGGATTCGGAGGCGGGGGGAGAAAGAGTGATGTTAGAGAGCTCGGTCTAGGACTAGAGGATCATGTGCCCTTATGTAAAATACATCTCAAGTTAGGGAAGAAAGCAGTGGCTTTATGCTTTGTGTGTGTGTGTGTGTGTGTGTTTTCTTTTGTTTGTTTTGAGACAGGGCTCTATGGACCAGGCTCTATGGATCAGGCTGGACTGCAGTGTGATCCTGGCTCACGGCAACCTTCACCTCCTGGGTTCAAGCAATTGTTGTGCCTCAGCCTCCCAAGTAGCTGGTGTTAAACAGATATGTGCCACCATGCCTGGCTAATTTTTGTATTTGTAGTAGAGACAGGGTTTTGCCATGTTGGCCAGGCTGATCTTGAACTCCCAACCTCAAGTGATCTACCTGCCTTGGCCTCCCGAACTGCTGAGATTAAAGGTGTGAGCCATCGTGCCTGGCCCCGTGTTGTGTTCTGATGGGGGAGGATGGGAGGGTGTTCGAGCCCTTCCTGGACTGACGGAACCTGTGTCTTCTGCCTTCTGTGGACAGGATGGTGATTGCTCATGCCAAAGCCTTGGACCCCTCCCGGCCTGTGACCTTTGTGACCAACTCCAACTATGCAGCGGACAAGGGGGTGAGCCTGGGGGTCCCCACCCCATTTTTCCCCACCTTTGCCTGGGTTTGTCCTGAAGTCTGCTCATGGGAATAGCTGGAAAGGACCATGAGGTGCCAGCCAGGGATTTTTTATTTTGTTTTTTTACTTGAAAAGATAGAGACAGGATCTTGCCATGTTGCCCAGACTGGTCTCGAACTCCTGGGCTCAAGCGATCCTCCTGCCTCAACCTCCCAAAGGGCTGGGGTTACAGGTATGGGCCACCGCACCCAGCTGCAGCCAGTCTGTTTTCAAAGATGGTCTTTGGGTTAATGAGAATTCTCTCCCTGCTTACTCGCCAGGCAGTGTGGCTTTCTGAATCCAGGGAAGCTGGGCATAGGGAGATGGGATTTGTTTGCTCAGTTTGGACTCAGCGTTTTTTGCACTTTGATTTAATAGACTCATAGAATGTCAAAGGTTTAAGGGGGCTTAGAGTTCATCTGGCCCACGCCTGGATGTTCAGAATCTCTAGGGGAATTTTTTTTGAAATGGCAAATCTCTGCATTCTGAGATCCTGATTCAGTAACTCCAAAGTTGGAACCTGCATTTTCCTTTTTCTTCTGTAGAGGCAAGGTCTTACTCTGTTGCCCTGGCTGGAGTACAGTGGTGCAATCACAGCTCACTGTAGCCTTGAATTCCTGGGCCCAAGAGATCCTCCTGCCTCATCCTCCCGAGTAACTTGGGACTTCAGGTGTGCTGGGCTAATTTTAAATCTTTTTGCAGAGATGGGATTGCACTATATTGCCCTGCTGGTCTCAAACTCTTGAGCTCAAGTGATCCTCCAGCCTTGGCCTCCCAAAGTGGTGGGATTACAGACACAAGCTGCCATGCCTGGCTGACATTAGCATTTTTTTTTTTTTTTTTTTTTTTTTGAGATGGAGTCTTGCTCTGTTGCCCAGGCTGTAGTGCAATGGTGCAATCTTGGCTTACTGCAACTTCCTCTGCCCGAGTTCAAGCAGTTCTCCTGCCTCGGCCTCCAGTGTAGCTGGGATTACAGGCCCACGATACCACACCTGGCTAATTTTTATATTTTTTAGTAGAGACAGGATTTTGCCATGTTGGCCAGGCTTGTCTCGAACTCCTGACCTCAGGTGATCCACCCACCTTGGCCTCCTAAAGTGCTGGGATTACAGGCATGAGCCACCGCACCCAGCCAGCATTCTTACTAGAAAGTAGTGTGTTCAGGACGCATTAGAAACTAGCCAGTTGGACACAGAAGCATCTGCTGCTCAGCCCTGAGCACCAGTTTGCTGAAGCTGATGGTGGTCCTACTCGGTCATCTCTGCCCTGCTCCTAGGTGGGACTCTTTCAGGCCCTCTGCAGCCCACAGTGCTGCCTCATGAAAGCTGCCTCAAGATTCTCTGTGATGGGCCGGGCGCAGTGGCTCAAGCCTGTAATCCCAGCACTTTGGGAGGCCGAGATGGGCGGATCACAAAGTCAGGAGATCGAGACCATCCTGGATAACACGATGAAACCCCATCTCTACTAAAAAATACAAAAAACTAACCGGGCAAGGCAGCGGGCGCCTGTAGTCCCAGCTACTCAGGAGGCTGAGGCAGGAGAATGGCGTAAACCCAGGAGGCGGAGCTTGCAGTGAGCTGAGATCCGGCCACTGCACTCCAGCCTGGGCGACAGAGCAAGAGTCCGTCTCAAAAAAAAAAAAAAAAATTCTCTGTGATGGCCGGGCATAGTGGCTTACACCTGCAATCCCAACATTTTGGGAGGCCAAGGCGGGTGGATCACTTGAGGTCAGGAGTTAGAGACCAGACCAGCAAACCGGTGAAACCTTGTTTCTACCAAAAATACAAAAAATTAGCTGGATGTGGTGGCACGCACCTGTAATCCCAGCTACCTGGGAGGCTGAGGCATGAGCAGCACTTGATCGTGGGAGGCAGAGGTTGCAGTGAGCCGAGATGATGACACTACATTCTAGCCTGGGCAACAGAGTGAGACTCTGTATCCAAAACAAAACAGAAAAAGATTTTCTGTGAGAATGACTGCATCGGCCCCTCAGGTTGGAGCGCTTCTCCAGGGCAAGGTAAGTCCAGGGCAAGTCCCAGTGATGGGACTGCTGCCTGGAGAGGAGTCAGCACCAGTGGCGGGGGCCCTCGGCTTTGGCTGAGGACTGCGCGTTGGCAGCTGCTCTGCCTCTCACAGTCCTTTTCAGCTGCGCACGTCAGTGCAGAGTCACAGGCCTGCCTCCTTTGGGCTACTTTGTGACCATGTTTCCTGCCTGTGGGGCAGGGTAATTTCAGGATCTAAATTGGCGAACTTGGATGTTCTCAGTCCCGAGAGGCAGCTCTTCCTCTTCTAGTTTTTTTGTTTGTATGTTTTGTAGAAATGGGGTCATGCGATGTTGCCCAGGCTGGTCTCAAACTTCCGTGCTGAAGCGATACTCCCACCTTGGCCTCCCAGTGTGCTGGGATTACAGGCATGAGCTACTGTGCCCTGTTAATTGTCTTACTACTATACTTTTAGAGCTGAGGTCTTGGTGTGTTGCTCAGGCTGGTCTCGAACTCCTGGCCTCAAGCCATCCTCCTGCCTCAGCCTCCCTGAGTGCCTCTATTACATCCTCTTCTTACCTTCCTGCCAGAAGAGCCCCCAAAGCATGTGAGTTGTGAATCATGCAGTCTTCTGGGTGCTGAACGGGCTCTCCTGCTCTGGTCCTAGGCTCCGTATGTGGATGTGATCTGTGTGAACAGCTGCTACTCTTGATATCATGACTACAGGCACCTGGAATTGATTCAGCTGCAGCTGGCCACCCAGTTTGAGAAGTGGTGTAAGATGTTTCAGAAACCCATTATTCAGAGCAAGTACAGAGCGGAAATGATTGCAGGGTTTCATTAGGTAAGTGCTATTGAACTTTCTGCTTATGTGTTATCTTGGGACAGAGATGTCACTCGCCTCCCCCGGCCTGCCCTGCGCCCACTGCACTGTTCCCCTCACTTCAGCTTTGGGCTCACCTCCCTCTGTCCCGTCCATATTCCCTTCCTGCCAGCAGCCAGGCCTCTGCCCCACTCGCTTGGTCCTCAGAGGTGGCCTCCTTACCAGCCTTGTTTCCAGACAGCCTCCTATCACCCATGCCCAAGTGGTCTTTCTAAAAAATCCAAATTTGTATTTGTTTGCTTTTGAGACCGGGTCTTTCTCTGTCACCCAGGCTGGAGTGTGGTGGTGTGATCACTGCTACTGCAACCTAAACTTCCTGGGCCCAAGCGATGCTGCCACCTCAGCCTCCTGAGTAGCGGGGATCATAGGCACATGCCAACATGCCTGGCTAATTTTTTTACTTTCATAGAGATGGGGTCTTGCTGTGTTGCCCAGGCTGATCTTGATTCCTAGGCTCAAGTGTTCCTCCTGTCTCACCCTCACAGAGCACTGGGATTACAGGTGTGAGCCACTGTGCCCGGCCACAGATTAAAATTTGGGAGTCCTGTGATTGGCTCCCCCAGGCCCACAGGACAAAGCCGTAATCCCTGGTCAGGACACTCAGTGTCCTCTGCTCTCTCCTGGATTTTCATCCTCTTCTCTCCTCACTCCCAGCCACTCATCTGTTTACACTGCCTTCGTTGCTCTCCTGCTCTTGCTTGAGCTGTTTCTTCTGTCTGGAATGCCCATGTTTGCACCATAATTGAAGGGGTGGCCTGCCCCTCCACACCTGTGGGCGTTTCTCATTAGGTGGAATGAGAGACTTGAGAAAAGAAATGAGACACAGAGACAAAGTATAGAGAAAGAAAAAGTGGGCCCAGGGGACCGGCGCTCAGCATACAGAGGACCCACGCTGGCACCGGTCTCTGAGTTCCCTTAGTATTTATTGATAATTATCTTTACCATCTTAGAAAAAGGGAAGTGGCAGGATAATAGGATCATCGTAGGGAGAAGGTCAACATTAAGACATATGAATAAAGATCTCTGTGACATAAGTTTAAGGAAAAGTGCTGTGCCTTGATACGCATATGCAAACATCTCCATAAACCTTTTTAGTGGATGAAGAGCAGCATTGGCTAGCAAGTCCCCACCTTTCTCCCTAAGGCGGTTTTCTCCTTTCTCAGTAAACAGAACATACAATTGGGTTTTACACCAAGATGTTCCATTGCCCAGGGTCGGGCAGGAGACAGATGCTTTTCTCTATCTCAACTGCCAAGAGGCCGCCTTTCCTCTTATACTAATCCTCCTCAGCACAGACCCTTCACGGGTGTCAGGCTGGGGGACGATCAGGTCTTTCCCTTCCCATGAGGCCATATTTCAGACTATCACATGGGGAGAAACCTTGGACAATACCTAGCTTTCCTAGGCAGAGGTCCCTGCGAACTTTGGCAGTGTAGGCGTCCCTGGGTACTTGAGATTAAGAGAATGGTGATGACTTTGAACCAGCAAGCTGCCTTCAGGCACTTGTTTAACAAAGCACACCCTGCACAGCCCAAAATCCTTTAAACCTTGAGTCACCACAGCACATGTCTCTTGCAAGGACAAGGTTGGCGGTAGGGTCACAGATTAACAGCATCTCAAATGCAGAACAAAATGGAGTCTCTTATGTCTACTTCTTTCTACATAGACACGGTAACAGTCTGATCTCTCTTTTCCCCACAATAATCACCAACTAAAATATCCTTTTCTTTTTCTTTATGTTTTTGGAGATAGGTTCTTGCTATGTTGCCCAGGCTGGTCTCGAATTCCTGGACTCAATTGATCTTCCTGCCTTGGCCTCCCAAAGGGCTGAGGTTAGAGGTGTGATCCACTGTGCTAGCCTTTTTTTTGTTTGTTTTTGACAGGATCTTATTCTGTTGTCCAGGCTGGAGTGCAGTGGTGTCATCATAGCTCACTGCGGCCTTAAACCCCTGGGCTGAAGTGATTCCCCCACCTCAGCCTCCTGAGTAGCTGGGACAACAGACATGAACCACCATGGGCAGCCTATTTTTAAAATTTTGGGGGCCAGGCGCCATGACTCACACCTGTAGTCCTAGCACTTTGGGAGGCTGAGGTGGGCAGATCACGATGTCAGGAGTTCGAAACTGGCCTGGCTAACATGGTGAAAGCCCGTCTCTACTAAAGATACAAACAATTAGCCGGACAGAGGTTGCAGTTAGCCGAAATTGCGCGATTGCACTCCAGCCTGGGTGACAGGGCGAGACTCCGTATCAAAAAAAATTTTTTTTTTTTTTGTAGAGATGGAGTCTCACTCTCAAGCTGATGTTGAGCTCCTGGCCTTAGTGATTCTCACCTTGGACTCTCAAAGTACTGGGAATACGAGCGTGAGTCACACGATGCATGACTGAAAAGATTTCTGTTCACTGGCCGAGTCTCCTCACAGCTGTCCCGCCGTGGGGAGGTTTACCCCGCCTGCTCCAGGCTGAGGGAGGCTTCCCCGTGCTCTGCCCCTGTTGCAGCCCGAACCTGGCTCTCCCAGCGTTCTCGCCAGGCACTGTCATTATTTCTTTGCCTCTCTTTGACTGGACTGGGGCTCAGGAGAGAGAAAGAGTTCTTTTTATTGTTGCTTCCCAGGTACTCTGCGATGTCTGACACAGCACGTGCTAAATAATAGTAGCTGGGAGTGCACCACTACACCTGGCTAATTTTTGTATTTTTAGTAGAGACGGGGTTTCACCATGTTGGCCAGGCTGATCTCAAACTCCTGACCTTGTGATCCGCCCACCTCAGCCTCCCAAAGTGCTGGGATTATAGGTGTGAGCCACTGTTCCCAGCGTGTTTTCCAAATTTCTGAGCAATCCAGGCACCCACAATTTGGAATGAAGGGCAGATGGCCTGTGTGCCTGCGTGGCTAGATCATAAACTGCAGCCCTCAGACTGCAGAAGAAGAAACTTGTAGATTTTCTGGGTCATTCTCCACCATTTAACACAAAAAGAGATGCAGGCCAGTCATGGTGACTTATGCCTGCAACACTAGCACTTTGGGAGGCTGAGGTGAGAGGACTGCTGTTGACCAAGAGTTCGAGACCAACCTGGCCAACACAACGAGACTGCATATCTTAAAAAAAAAAAAAAAAAAAAAAAAAAGAGAGAGAGAGAGATGCAGCAAAGGGTGCCCTTTTCTACACAGGGGCCTCTGTTGCCCAGGCTGGAGTGTACTGGCATGATAGTGATCACAGTTCACTGCAGCCTCAAACTGCTGGGCTCAGGTCATCCTCCTTCCTTGGCCTCCTGAGTAGCTGAGACTACAGGTGCACACCACCACCTAGCTAATTTTTTTTTTTTTCTTTTTACAAGACAGGGTCTCAGTATATTTCCCAAGCTGGTGTTAAACTCCTGGCCTCAAGCAATCCTCCTATCTCAGCCTCCCAAAGTGATGGAATTACAGGCATGAGCCACTGTGGTATGGTTATCTTTTTTTTTTTTGAGATGGAGTTTCTCTTGTCTCCAGGGCTGGAGTGCAATGACCCAGTCTCAGCTCACTGCAACCTCCGCCCACCAGGTTCAAGTGATTCTCCTGCCTCAGCCTCCTGAGTAGCTGGGATTACAGGCACCTGCCACCAAGCCTGGCTAATTTTTTGTCTTTACAGAGACGGGTTTCACCATGTTGGCCAGACTGGTCTTGAACTCCCGACCTCAGGTGATTCAACTGCCTAAGCCTCCCAAAGTGCTGGGATTCCAGGCGTGAGCCACTGTGCCTGGCCCCTGGTACATTTTTCGGCAACACTTTTCTGCCTTTGAAAGGGGCTGAATGCACAGCTTCTCGCTGAAAAGCCAAGATGTAAAGGCAGTATGACAAGTGGAAATCCAATCTCCACAACTCACTGGGTAATCAGAGATAAGTTCTGGGTCTTGCTGAGTTGTTTCTCTGCCCCTAAATTGGGGGCCAGGAGAACTCCCTTGCTCAAGGCCCTACTTTGGGCTGCTGTGAGAATCCCATGTGGCCACGCAGGTGAAGGGCCATCAATGTGGCCTCTGGTTTTCCTCAGGAATTCTCCTCGTGGCAGATTCCACAGCTTCCTCGGCCACGTGTGGTGGCTTATGCCTATAATCCCAGCACTTTTGGAGGCCAAGGCAGGTGGGTCACCTGAGGTTAGCAGTATGAGACCAGCCTGGCCAACATGGCGAAATCTCATCTCTACTAAAAATGCAAAAAATTAGCTGGGCATGGTGGCAGATGCCTGTAATCCCAGCTACTCAGGAGGCTGAGGTAGGAGAATCACTTGAACCCGAGAGGTAGAGTTTGCAGTGAGCCAAGATCATGCCACTGCACTCCAGCCTGGGCAATAAGAGTCTCCAAAAAAATAAATTTTTAAAAAATCACAAAAATTAGCCAGGCGTGGTCACACGCCTGTAGTCTCAGCTGCTCGGAAGGCTGAGGCAGGAGAATCGCCTGAACCTCGGAGGTGGAGGTTGCAGTGAGCTGAGATCGTGCCACTGCCCTCCAGCCTGTGCGACCGAGAGACGCTCCGTCTGATTGTTAAAAAAAAAAAAAAAAAAAAAAAAAGATGCCGCAGCCTCTAGATGTCAATTTCTTGTGCTCCTGACAGCCCTGGAAGCCCTCCTAGGTGCGTTTAGGGCCTACCCCCCACCCCTCAACTGAGCCAGCACCCACAGGCCATGGGACCAGCTGCCATTGCTCCTACCAGCAGCTCAGGCCAAAGCCAGCAGAGACAAGCTCTTTACAACCCTCACTCCCTCCTCTGTGGGGACAGACAGGGCCTGTGAAAGACTCCAATCACTCCAGCTTCCAGTGATCCTACAAGCCTTTCTGCTATACCCAATCTCTAAAGGAGAGCTGAGAAATACAACATATGCATTCTCTCATCCCCAGTGCCCTTACCCTGGGATGGGGTGCTAAGGGGCAGCCAGGCCCCTCAGATGTCCAGCTGGGATCAAACTGGCAGAGCCCATCAACAGATGAGTGGATAAAGAAAAATGTGGTGTGTGTATATTATGGAATACTACTCAGCCTAAAAAAAAAAAAAAAAATGAGGCCGGGTGTGGTGGCTCACACCTGTAATCCCAGCACTTTGGGAGGCTAAGGCAGGTGGATCACTTGAGGCCAGGAGTTTGAGACCAGCCTGACAAACATGGTGAAATCCCATCTCTACTAAAATTACAAAAATGAGCCAGGCGTGGTGGCACATGCCTGTAGTCCCAGCAACTAGGGAGGCTGAGGTAGGAGGATCACTTGAACCCAGGAGACAGAGGTTGTAGTGAGCCAAGATCATGCCACTGCATTCTAGCCTGGGTGACAGAACAAGATTTCATCTATGAATGAATGCATGAATGAATGAATGAATGAAATAGAGGCTGGGTGAGGTGGTTCATGTCTGAAGTCCCAGCACTTTGGGAGGCCAAGACAGGAGGATTGCTTGAGGCCAGGAATTCGACACCAGCCTGGGCAACATAATGAGACCCCCATCTCTACGAAAAATTTAAAAATTAGCCGGCTGTGGTGGTGCACACCTGTAGTCTTGGGACTACTTGGGAGGCTGAGGTGGGAGGATTGCTTGAAACTGGGAGGCCAAGGCTGCAGTGAATCATGTACTGCTGCACTCCAGCCTGGGTGACAGAGAAAGATCCTGTCTCCAAAACAGAAAGAATGATGTCTTTTGCAGCAACTTGGATGAAACTGGAGGCCATTGTCCTTAGTGAAGTAACTCAGGAACAGAAAACCAAATGCTGCACATTCTCACCAATAAGTGGGGGTTAAGCTATGGGTACGCAAAGACATACAGAGTGGGGACATTGGAGATTCAGAAGGAGGATGATGTTAGGTGGTGACGGATGAAAAACTACTTATTGGATACAAAGTACACTACTTAGGTGACAGATGCTGTAAAATCCTAGACTTCACCACCATAGAATTCTTCCATGTCTCCAAAAACCACTTGTACCCTTCAAGCTATTGAAATGGAAAAACTTAAAAATAAATTTTTGCGGCTGGGCACGGTATCTCACGCCTGTAATCCCAGCACTTTGCGAGGCCGAGGCGGTCAGATCACGAGGTCAGGAGATCGAGACCATCCTGGCTAACACGGTGAAACACTCTACTAAAAATACAAAAAATTAGCCAGGTTTGGCAGGTGCCTATAGTCCCAGTTACTTGGGAGGCTGAGGCAGGAGAATGGTGTGAACCTGGGAGGCGGAGCTTACAGTGAGCCGAGATAGTGCCACTGCACTCCAGCCTGGGGGACAGAGCGAGACTCCATTTCAAAAAATAAAAATAAATAAGTAAATTTTTGCCAGGGCACAGTGGCTCATGCCTGTAATCCTAACACTTTGGGAGACTGAGGCAGGTGGATCACCTGGGGTCAGGAGTTCGAGATCAGCCTGGTCAACATGGCGAAACCCTGTCTCTACTAAAAACTTAGCTGGGCACGGTGGCATGCGCCTGCCATTTCAGCTACTGTAGGGGCTGAGGCAGGAGAATCGCTGGGAGGTGGAGGTTGCAGTGAGCCAAGATTGTGCTACTGCACTCCAGTCTGGGTGACAGAGCGAGACTCCATCTCAAAAATAAATAAATAAGCACTTTGGGAGGCCGAGACGGGCGGATCACGAGGTCAGGAGATCGAGACCATCCTGGCTAAAACGGTGAAACCCCGTCTCTATTAAGAAATACAAAAAACTAGCCGGGCGAGGTGGCGGGCGCCTGTAGTCCCAGCTACTCGGGAGCCTGAGGCAGGAGAATGGCGTAAACCCGGGAGGCGGAGCTTGCAGTGAGCTGAGATCCGGCCACTGCACTCCAGCCTGGGTGACAGAGCGAGACTCCGTCTCAAAAAAAAAAAAAAAATAAAAAATAAATAAATAAATAAAAAATTTTTTTGAGACTGTCTTGCTCAGTTTCCCAAGTTGAAGGGCAGCGGTGCTATCAACCTCCTGGGCTCAAGTGATCCTCTCACCTCAGCCTCCTGAATACCTTGGACTACAGGCTCGTGCCATCACACCTGGCTAATTTTTGTAATTTTTGCAGGGATGGGGTCTTACTATGTTGCCTAAGCTGGTCTTGAACTCCAGGCTCAAGTGACCCTCCTTCCTTGGCCTCCCAGCTAACTGGGACTACAGGCACGCACCACCGTACCTGGCTAATTTTTTATTTGTTGTAGAGGTGGGCTGTCATTATATTGCCCAGGCTGGTCTCAAACTCCTGGCCTCAAGCAGTCCTCCTACCTTGGTCTCCCAAAATGCTGGGATTACAGGTGTGAGCCACCGCATCTGGCCAAAATTTTTTTTAAAAAAGAAAAACTAGTGGATGGGAATGGTGGCTCACACCTGTAATCCCAGCACTTTGGGAGACCAAGGCAGGTGGATCTCCTGAGGTCAGGAGTTCGAGACCAGCCTGGCCAACATGGTAACCCCCGTCTCTACTAAAAATATAAAACTTAGCCAAGTGTGGTAGCTCTTGCCTGTAATCCCAGCTACTCAGGAGGCTGAGGCAGGAGAATCGCTTGAATTTGGGGGACAGTGGTTTCAGTGAGCCGAGATCGTGCCACTGCTCTTTAGCCTGGGTGTCAGAGTAAGAATCTGTCCCATAAATAAATAGAAAAAATAAATTGGCAGAGCCACACAGAGTGTAAGAAACTAATCAGATCTGTTCAGCTGGAAAAACAGTTTTGCACAACTGTGTCCATTTTCCCCCCATGGAGTTTCACACCTTGATGCAAACGGGGAGATTGTGGGAAAGTGGAATTTTTTTTTTTTTTTTTTTTTTTTTTGAGACGGAATCTCGCTTTGTTGCCCAGGCTGGAGTGCAGTGGCCGGATATCAGCTCACTGCAAGCTCCGCCTCCCGGGTTTACGCCATTCTCCTGCCTCAGCCTCCCGAGTAGCTGGGACTACAGGCGCCCACCACCTCGCCCGGCTAGTTTTTTGTATTTTTTTTTTAGTAGAGACGGGGTTTCACCATATTAGCCAGGATGGTCTTGATCTCCTGACCTCGTGATCCGCCCGTCTCGGCCTCCCAAAGTGCTGGGATTACAGGTTTGAGCCACCGCGCCCGGCCTGGAAAGTGGAATTAATGTTAATTTGCATTTCTGACCTTGGAGGGGTAGGTGAAATGCGCCTTCTTTTCTATGGCATAGATAAGACAGTGGCACTCTGAGAGGCTCAAAAGGAAGCTTCCTCCCCCAAAAGCCATCCCCAGCATAACCATAAAACAAAAATGGCGCATCTCAGAAGGACCTTGGTGGTGTCGTTGGAAGGTTGATCAACAAGAATGACACCTGCAAGCTGTAATTGCACTTGCATTCCCTGAAATACGGTAGGTGCCCCATAAACATCTGATGGGATGAATTAATAAGTGAATGAGCTCTTTACTCAATGGTCCAACCCCAAACCAGCATCCCTCAACCAGTCCTTCCATAACCATCTAGGTGAGGGGGGGTTGTTAATGGAAAAAGGTAAGAACAAAATTTTCAAACTCCCCTGTTAGCTTCACAATAATTCATGCTCATCTGCATCTAACAAAATATGGAAGCAATTTTACAGGAACATTTTGTGCTTTAGCGATTCATTTAACTCTTTCCTCCAGGGGGCAAGTCGTATATCCTCATCCAGATATGTGGGAAGTTCCGTGAATACATCTGCAAATATCTTATGATGAGATGCTCTTCTCCCCGCCGGGCGCCTGACTGTGGTGAAGGGAAGCTTGAACGTGAACACCAACCGGGCTTACGCTGACCTCCTCTCCTACCCATGGTTTCGTGCCCGTGTCTGTCCCACTGCCAGAGTAACCTGAAATGACTAGAGGAGGTGAGCGCTGAAGTCACAGAGCCAAGGATATTGTCCTCTAGAGCCAAGTCCACCCCTTTACTTGGCAGGGCCTCCAAGAGATGAGCTGCTGTCCACCCCATCAGCCCTCACCACCAGACCACCAGGAAGGACAGACGCTCAGGTGCCAGAGCTGCTGCCACCGTCCCCCAAGACACCACAAACAGTCCCTTCACTGCTTCCAGTTGTGTCCGCCTCTGCGCGCTGCCCCCAAACTCCTTGCAGATTTGAAAACAGGAATAAAAATGAGCAACACTTGCCCTGAGCCGCCTTATTGCTCCATTCACATCCGGATTTTCTGGGTCACCAATTTTCCAGTTGTTTTTTAATTAAACTTTTCATTTTCAGATGATTGTGGATTCACATGTGGTTGTAAGAAGTACTACAGAGAGCTCTTGAACTGTCTTCCCTGCTTCCCCTGCAGTGGTAGCATCTTGCAAAACTATAGTACAATATTGGGTTATCTTTTTGTGGTTGTTTTGTTTTGTTTTGCTATGAGATGGAGTCTCGCCCTGTCTGGAGGCTGGGGTGCAGTGGCATGATCTCAGCTCACTGCAACCTCCACCTCCCAGGTTCAAGCAATTCTCCTGCGTCATAATCCCAGGGAGCTGGGATTACAGGTGCCCGCCACCACACCTGGCTAATGTTTTTGTATTTTTAGTAGAGACGGGGTTTCACCATGTTGGCCAGGCAGGTTTCAAACTGCTGACCTCAGGTGATCTGCCCGCTTTGGCCTCCCAAAGTGTTAGGATTACAGGCGTGAATCACTGTGCCTGGCCCAATTTTTTTTTTTTTTTTTGGTAGAGGGCCTTACTCTGTCACCCAGGCTGGAGTGTAGTGGCACAATCATAGCTCACTTCAACCTCTACTTCCTGGTCTCAAGCAGTCCTCCCCAGCTTCAGCCTTCCAGGTAGCTGGGACTACAGGTGCGCACCACGATGTTCGGCTACTGTTTAAAAATTTTTTGTAGAGATGGGGTCTTGCTATGTTGCCCAGGCTGGTCTCAAACTGGCCTCAAAGGATCCTCCCACCTTGGTTTCCCAAAGTATTGGGATTACAGGCATGAGCCACCACTCCTGGCTGGTCTGCAATTTTTTTTAAATGTAATATCCCATCCTTATTTTATAATATTTGGTAGGAAGCTTATTTTCACCAAACAGATTCTTGACCCCACCTGCCCACTCTAAAATCTGCTTGACTTGTTTACCCGATATTTCCCATCTGGATAAAGGGCGCTCATTGCGCAAGTCCCAGCCCACATGCAGGAGTGATTCCTCTCTCTTCCCTGCTTTCTCCCACCCAAATCCCAAATATCAGCCAGTCTTACGGATCCTAGCCAAAAAGTCCGGAATTCACCCACTTCTCACATCCTCTTCCACGATGACCCTGACGTTACCCACTGGCCCCGCCCTTCAGCAGAACTCCCTGTGGAAAAACCAACACAGGGAGCCCCCTGTACAAAAATTATTAAGAATTTCAAGCCGGGCATGGTGGCCTCGACCCGGGAGTTCAAGACCAGCCTGGGCAACATAGCAAGACCCCCACCTCTAAAAAGAAATTATTTTAATTAACTAGGCATGGTGGCCGCACCTGTAGTCCCAACTACTCAGGAGGCTGAGGCAGGAGGATCGCTGGAGCTCAGGAGCTTGAGTCTGCAGTGAGCTGTGATCACGCCACTGCAGTTTAGCCTGGGGAACAGAGAAAGAGACCTTGTCTCTAAAATATTTAAAAGAATTCAATATGGCAGCAGCCAAGCATTAATCTGGTCAAGGGATTAATGTTTCTAAGCCCAGGACTCTGTGGATTGCCCAGGTCCACACACATGAAGCTGGCCCTGCCCCTCCAAGACCACCAGGAACACACTGACAGCTGAACAAAGTGATGCGATGCAAGAAGAGCACACAGATCATGGAAGACCCTAGGGCACCTCAGTAAGGATGTATTTAGGATTCATGCTGGTGTTGTATGCTTTGGAAAATAGCACAAGGAAGCAAGGCTTTGCTCTGGATTGCATGTTATTAAGAACCAGGTCATTCCACAACTGAGCGTCTTTTTTTTTCTTTTTTTTTTTTTATTTAATTTTATTTTACGTTCTGGGATACATGTGCAGAACATGCAGGTTAAATATGTGCCATGGTGGTTTGCTGCACCTATGGAACCATAGGTATTAAGCCCCGCATGCATTAGCTGTCTATCTGGTGCTCTCCCTCCCCTGCCCCTCCAACAGGCCCCAGTGTGTGGTGTTCCCCTCCCTGTGTCCATGTGTTCTCATTGTTCAGCTCCCACATAAAAGTGAGAAATGCGGTGTTTGGTTTTCTGTTCCTTGCTGAGGATAATGGCTTAGCTCCATCCATATCTCTGCAAAGGACATGATCTCATTCCTTTTTATGGCTGTGTAGTATTCCGTGGTGCATATGTACCATATTTTCTTTATCCAGTCTATCATTGATGGGCATTTGGGTTGATTCCATGTCTTTGCTATTGTGAAGAGTGCTGCAATGAACATACGTGTGCATGTATCTTTATAATAGAATGATTTCTGTTTCTTTGGGAATATACCCAGTAATGGGATTGCTGGATCAAATGGTATTTCTGGTTCTAGGTCTTTGAGGAATCGCCACACTATCTTCCACAATGGTTGAACTAATTTACATTCCCATCAATAGTGTAAAAGCATTGCTATTTCTCCACAGCCTCACCAGCATCTGTTGTTTCTTTTTAATAATTCCATCCTGACTGGCCTGAGATGGTATCCACAATTGAGTATCTTGATAATTCTTTTTTTTTTTTTTTTTTTTTTGAGACTGAGTCTTGCTCTGTTGCCCAGGCTGGAGTGCAGTGGCACACCTATAGCTCACTGCAGTCTCAATCTCCTGGACTCAAGTGATCCTCCTGCCTCAGCTTCTCTAAACGTGTTTCTCCTCCTCTGTGCCCTGTCCCAAAGAGCCACCCATCATTCTCTACCTAAGTCATTCAAATCCCTGACTCCTCCTTCTCCTTTATCACCCCACTGTCTGTGTCAAAGTCCCGTATATTTTGAGACAACTGTTCCCCACGTTCCATTCCTTTTTTTTTTTTTTTTTTTTTTGAAACAGAGTCTCGCTGTGTCACCATGTGGAGTGCTGTGGCTTAGTCTCGACTCACTGCAACCTTCGACTCTCTGGTTCAAGCAGTTCTCTTGCCTCAGCCTCCCGAGTAGCTGGGATTACAGGCACATGCCACCACGCCCAGCTAATTTTTGTAGTTTTAGTAGAGACAGGGTTTCACCATGTTGGCCAGGATGGTCTCGATCTCCTGACCTCGTGATCCTCCCGCCATGGTCTCCCCAAGTGCTGGGATTACAGGAGTGAGCCACTGTGCCTGGCTTCCATTTTTCACAAATGTTACCTTGCCTCAGGTCAGCCTCATTTCTTGCCTGAATCACTGAAATTGTTTGTCATTTGTTTTCCCTCCTGACAATTTTGCTAGCTAATATACTACTGAGAGATTTCTAAGTATAAGGCCCACTCCATGACCTCAAAAAACTTACCCTTCTCTCTGGTGGGAGGGAAGAACACATGAGCAAATAATTACAATCGTATCCCATGAGAGGCTTGCAATGAGAGAGGGGAGAAGCATAGTTACTATGGGATCATGGAGGAAGACTAGCCAATTCTACCACCAACCCATCCCTCAAAAACTATGCAGGTGAGGCCAGGCATGGTGGTTCATGCCTGTAATCCCAGCACTTTGGGAGGTCAAGGCAGGCAGATCAAGAGGTCAGGAGTTTGAGACCAGCCTGCCTCAGCCTCCCAAAGTGTTGGGGTTGCAGGCGTGAGCCACCATGCCCGACCCGTAGTTCATTCTTTAAAATTCTTCTATTTTCCTGTTTTGTAATATATACAACATATTAGTACTTGGGTACATGTAAATAATTTCTAAATAAAAATATACATATATTGAATTGTGTGTGTCTTTTAAAATTTAATTTCCAGTTGATGGCGTGAAACAACAGAAAGCTTCAAAGGCCAATAACCTACCTCCTGTGTCAATCAGTTCTCCAGAGAAAGAGAACTGATAGGATTTATTTATCTTTTCTCCCCTAGGGATGAGTGTTATGAGAGAGAGAGAAAGAGAGTTGAAGAAATTGGCTTTTATGATTGTAGGGACTGGTAAGTCCAAAATGTATAAGGGCAGGCTGGAAACTGGGGCAGAATTAGTCTATCACAGTCTTGAGGTAGAGTTTGTTCTTCTCCAGAAAACCTCAGAGATGGAGTTTCACTCTTGTTGCCTGAGCTGGAGTACAATGACACGATCTCAGCTTACTGCGACCTCCGCCTCCCTGGTTCAAGTGATTCTTTTGTCTCAGCCTCCTGAGTAGCTGGGATTACAGGTGCCCGCCACCACGCCCAGCTAATTTTTGTATTTTTAGTAGAGATGGTGTTTCGCCATGTTGGCCAGGCTGGTCTTGAACTGCTGACCTCTGGTAATCTGCCTGCTTTGGCCTCCCAAAGTGCTGGGATTATAGGTGTGAGCTACTGTGCCTGGCCCTCAGTTTTACTCTTCAGGCCTTCAACTGAAAGAAGAATCCATGGGTGGGAAGAGGAATCCACCCATTTCACAGACTTTACTTAAGCCCCCTTCACTTAAAGCTACTTTAAAGTCTATGGATTGTTCAGGTGTGGTGGCTCACACCTGTAATCCCAGCACTTTGGGAGACCGAGGCGGGCGGATCACCTGGGGCAGGAGAATCACTTGAACCTGGGAGGCGGAGGTTGCAGTGAGCCGAGATCATGCCACTGCACTCCAGCCTGGGCAACAGAGCAAGACTCCGTCTCAAAAATAAGAAGTAGTCAATGGATTGGAGCTGTTAATCACATCCACAAGACACCTTCACAGAAACACCTAGATTAGTGTTTGATTCCATAAGTGGGTACCACAGCCTAACCAGGTTGACACATAAAACTCACCACCCTACCCTGTTGCCAGGTTCCCTAAATTGGCATCCCAATTCTAGTCTCCCCTGTTCTGAGCGCCTTCCATGCCACTTCCAGGCTAAGCTTACTAAAGGAAATCTCTGGCCAGGTCTCTGCTTAACTTCCACCACCCCGAGATGTTTAGACTGACATCTGCTGCTCTTTATAGACTGTGGTCCAAGCTCCCCCTATCCCTCTCCCCTGGCTTTCTGTCAACATGAACGTCTCATTCATGCTCACTCTTCCTCCCTGCGGCTCTCCACCCTATCACAGCCCCACACCTGGGCTTTTCTGTAACTGTGCCCTGTGTTAGGCCATTCTCGCTTTGCTATAAAGAAATACCTGAGACTGGGTAATTTATAAAGAAGAGCTCCTGGTTCTGCAGGAGGTATAGGAAGCATGGAGGAATCTGCTTTTGGGAAGGTTTGAGGGAGCTTTCAATAATGGCGGGAAGCAAAGGGGGACGCAGGCACTTCACATGGCTGGAGAAGGAGCAAGAGCAGGGGAGGAGGGTGGGGGCGGTGCTACACACTTTTAAACCACCAGATCTCAAAATAACTCATGATCATGAGAACAGCACCAAGTTTAGTGTTAAACCATTCATGAGAAATCCACCCCCATGACTCAATCACCTCCTACCATGCCCCACATCCAACACGGGGAATTACAATTGAACATGAGATTTGGGTGGGAACACACATCCAAACCACATTACAGCCTGTAAAAACATGCCATTCCCATCAGTTGGTACATATTTGGCTTTGCCTGTCAAATTCCTACACTCTTCAATCAATATGTCTACTCTCCAACCTTACCTTACTCTGAAATGTGCTTCTTCCACTGTATTTCTGGGGCTCAGTTAATGCATTACTTCCCCTGGCATAAGCTAGAAACTGCAAATACAAATTAAATAGACCTCAGAGTGTGGGAAGAAATTCCCAGTGCCTAAAACAGTCAAGGGAATAATTTCTAGAGTACACAAAGAAATCCTCCAATGACAAAAAGGACAAAAAAAAAAAAGAAAGAAAAATAGGCCAAAGATATTTCAAGGCAATTCGCGGAAGAAGGAGCTCTGGTAGGCAAAAAAGAATATAGATAAATACCTAAATGAAAAGTAGAACAGCATTGAGGTGCTGTCTTATAATGGCCCAGTTGGCAAAAATTAGATAATACCAAATATTGTACAGCAGGTGACTGACTTCATGTCTTTCTCTGTCTTTATCACTCTATTGATTTTTGGAGTCATCGAATTCCTTAGCTCAACTTTGTTTCTGAACCTTATACATGCAAATCCAACCCATTTTAGACATCTCTGCTTCAAAGATCCATTGGTTTGTTAAATACAACATGTCCCAAACTGAACCTATGCTATGCTTCTCTAAATGTGTTTCTCCTCCTCTGTGCCCTGTCCCAAAGAGCCACCCATCATTCTCTACCTAAGTCATTCAAATCCCTGACTCCTCCTCCTTCACCCCCACCATCTGTGACAAAGTCCTGTATATCTTCCAGCTAAAGCATAGCAGACATCTGATGCCCACATTCCATTCTTTTTTTTGAGACAGAGTCTTGTTCTGTCACCAGGCTGGAGTGCTGTGGCATGATCTCAGCTCACTGCAACTTTTGACTCCCTGGTTCAAGCAATTCTCCTGCCTCAGCCTCCCAAGTAGCTGGGATTACAGGCACGTGCCACCATGCCCAGCTAATTTTTGTAGTTTTAGTGGAGGCAAGGATGTTGGCCAGGATGGTCTCGATCTCCTGACCTTGTGAGCCTCCCACCATGGCCTCCCAAAGTGCCGGGATTACAGGCGTGAGCCACTGTGCCTGCCCTCCATGTTTCACAAATGTTACCTTAGTTCAGGCTAGCCGCATTTATTGCCAGAATTACTGAAATTGTTTGTCATTTGTTTTCCCTCCTGACAATTTGCTAGCTAATACAATACTGAGAGATTGCTAAGAATAAGGCCCCACTCCATGACCTCAAAAACTTGCCCTTCTCTCTGGTGGGAGAAAGGACACATGAGCCAATAATTACAATCCTATTCCATAAGAGGCTTGCAATGAGAGAGGGGAGAAGTGTAGTTACTGGCCGGGCGCGGTGGCTCAAGCCTGTAATCCCAGCACTTTGGGAGGCCGAGACGGGCGGATCACGAGGTCAGGAGATCGAGACCATCCTGGCGAACACGGTGACACCCCGTCTCTACTAAAAAAATACAAAAAACTAGCCGGGCGAGGTGGCGGGCGCCTGTAGTCCCAGCTACACAGGAGGCTGAGGCAGGAGAATGGCGGGAACCCGGGAGGCGGAGCTTGCAGTGAGCTGAGATCGGGCCACTGAGCTCCAGCCCTGGCGACAGAGCGAGACTCCGTCTCAAAAAAAAAAAAAGAAGTGTAGTTACTATTGGAGCAGCGAGGAAGACTAGCCATTCCTACCACCAACCCATCCCTCAAAAACCTTGCAAGTGAGGCCGGGCATGGTGGCTCATGCTTGTGATCCCAGCACTTTGGGAGGCTGAGGCGGGTGGATCACGAGGTCACACGTTTAGGACCAGCCTGGCCAATATGGTGAAACACTGTCTCTACTAAAAATACAAAAAATTAGCCAGGCATGTTGGCGCACACCTATAATCCCAGCTACTCAGGAGGCTGAGGCAGAAGAAATGCTTGAACTTGGGAGGTGGAGGTTGCAGTGAGCCAAGATTGTGCCACTGTACTCCAGTCTGGGTGACAGAGTGAGACTCCATCTCAAAAACAAAACAAAGAAAACCATACAGGTGATCTTCCTAAAACGCAGGTTCTGACCAAATGCCCCAGTTTTAAAACTGTCCAAAGGCTGCTTTTAGGATGAAGCCCTTGACACAATGTGAGCCATACATGGGCCGTCTTTGCCTACTTGCATAACTCTTACAAATTCTCAGGCAATGATAAACGACTCAATACTCCACACACACAAAAATCATCCTTTCTATCCCCCTTTGATGGATGAACCTTTAGGACCTGTTTTAAATTGAATGTTAATTTGGTTGGTGAAAAAAAACAAGTTCCAGTTTGGATAAAGTTGCATTTAAAATATTCGCAGTTGCCTTCTGTCACGTCCTTGATCAAGGAAGTAAGTAATAATGCAACAGACATTACTGTCATTAAATGCCAGCAGTGTGCAATGCAGTATGCTAAACATTGTGGGGGAGGCAAAGAGGATGTAGCCAAACTCAACCACCTGCTCTCTCCCGGTCTCCCCAGCTCCACATCAACAAGCTGTCTCTAGACAGACTTGAAGCTCTTTGTCCTTCCATCTCTCCACACTGAACTCCTACCTCTCCCATGCGGCAGGCATCCTTCCTGTTCTGTGTTATTGCTGCTCATGTACACAGCCAATCCCTGCCCACATTCAGAGTCTGGACTCCTTTAATGGAGGGGTGCTCTCTGATTAAACTTTGTATGGTGTCTGGCACAGTCTACTACTGAATAAATTCACTGAATTAATGATTATTGGGAAATCTTGGTTGGTTTGTTTGTTTGTTTGAGACATTGTCTTACTCTGTTGCCCAGGCTAGAGTGCAGTGGCACAACCCCAGCTCACTGCAACCTCTCCCTCATGGGTTCAAGCGATTCTGCTGCCTCAGCCTACCGAATAGCTGGGATTCCAGGCGCCCACCACCATTCCTGGCTAATTTTTGTATTTTTCAGTAGAGACAAGGTTTCACCCTGTTGGACAGGCTGGTCTTGAACTCCTGACCTCGAGTGATCCACCTGCCTCAGCCTCCCAAAGTGCTGGGATTATAGGCATGAGCCACTATGCCCGGCCAATAATTTTTGTTTTCCAGGAGCTCACAATTGTCTACTGACTATGATATTAAGAGCAGATTTTCCAGCAAAGATGTCAGAGCCTTCTGGAACTAGGCACTGCCTTACCTGGTCAGCTGGCCTGACTCATTCATTCATTTAAACAGTGTCCATTGAGATGAACATTAAAAACATATATTGAGAACCTACCCCATACTAGATCCAGTTCTAAGATGCTCAGGATAAAATAATTAAAAAAAAAAAGGTTGGATGTGGCCCTTGCCCAACTAGCATGTATAGGAGAAGGATGAAACCAACCCTAAATAAATGAACAATAATTACAAATTGTGAAAAGTGCTATGAGATAAACAAATGGTGTTTTATGAGAGCACTTAGTGGGGGGTGCTCAGCTATTCCCTTGGCTGAAATATTCATTGAACGCTGTCTGCCAATCTGAACCCCAGATCTCTTTAAACCCATGGCTCACTTCTGGGAAGCTTTCCCTGATGACTGCAAGCCCTGCCTGACTCCTAAAACATTTAGTATGTGTTCACCAAATCTGTAGAACTCTTCCAGCCAGGAAAGCTGCATGGAGCCTGTGACACATTTTTATCTGGTACGTGAGCCACATAGGTGACGTCATTGTGGCCACCACGCCTCCTTCAGTTATCCATCATGCAGGCCCTTCCATGTGTATAGAACCAGGCTCATGGGCAAAATTGTGCAATTTCTGGGATCTTTATGCATACTCATTTAGCAATGGAGAGAAAACTCACATACAACACAGCCACCCCAAGGGCACAATCACAGTAAGTTGATTGCAAAGTTCTATATCCATCCCTCTAACTTATCCTTTCTTGACCCTGGCTTGATTCATCCTCTCTAGGAGCTAGCCATAAATCTTTCTTCCCTTTCCTGCCATCTCTACCTCATGCTGAAGAGTTTACTCATGGTTCACTCATTTGTAATAGTTCAGTCATTTTTGTTGATGTTTGCGATAGATCGCACAGTTCCCAAAGCCTAGCCGACTCTCCACCTGGAATTATACCTCTTGGGTGGGTCTCTTTGGCAAAGCAATGGGCAGTTTTATATGCAGACCATTACACTAGGCAATCATGAATAAACAGTTGAGAGGTGAGGGTGGAGGGATCTGGAGGACACTAGTGTTTGAGATATATTATAGATCACAGTTTATATTTATTAATGCTAATTTGAAGCATTCTTGTAAGGTAAAATGATCATTCCTACTTTTAAAAGATGAGGAAAATTAGGACACAAGAAGGTAAAAGAAGTTGGCTAAAAGCTAACTCTTGTAGGACAGAGTCATATGTTTAAGCACGTGATTTTGAAAGTGCAGGAGGTATGGTAAAGTGGAAGTTTGCATCGAGCTATGGTTCTCTAATGTGAGTGTGCATCAGAATCATGGGAAAGGCTCCTTAAAGCGCAGATTGCTGAGTCCCAGCCGCAGTTTCTGATTCAGTGGGTCCACGATGGAGCCAAGTAATTTGCATTTCTAACACATGTTAAGGTACAAAAAGCTCACTATAATAATAACAACAACAAGTGGTATTTCTCCAGCCTCTATTACAGTGATACTGGCCTAATATGTGCCCAGATGATGCTGCTGCTTCTGGTCCAGGGACCACAATTTGAGAAGCACTGGCATCAAATATGGTGTGAACCCGGAGGAGGGCGCCAAGGGATGGCTTCACAGGGAAAGGGGCATCTGGGTTGGGCATTGAAGGTCACATAGGAATTCTCCGACCCACTCCCATCTGCCATTTGTTGGTCATAGAGGAAAGGACTGAGCACATGCTATGTTCGGACCCACAGGCACAAGTCAAGTTCAAATGCGGTGAATGTTCAGTGAGTGTGTGTAATTTCAGGTGGCTCAGCAGAGCTTGTACTGACAGGGAAGAGGCCAGTGGGTGAGCGTGGCGCCAGATGGAAAGCCACGCGACAGAGTTCAAATTTCATCCTTTGGTATCAGGCTTTTAATCAGAAAAGTAATGCAATTCTCTTTGCTTAATTGGGTTCTAATTGTTCATTCATTAAAAATAAGATGATATTAATCACTCACTACACCAAGGAATGCTAAGGTATAAAAAGCTCACTATACAAATAATAACAACAAGAAGTGGTATTTCTCCAGCTCTTACCACAGTGATACTAGCCTTGCGTGTATGATATGATTTGCTCCCTACAGCAATCCTTTGCAGCTGATGTTACTGTTATCCCATTTTAGAGATTAGGAAACCGAGGTTTAAGGAGGCAAGGGCACAGTGCTTGAAAGTAGCTGAATAGCAGTCGGGCACGGTGGCTCACGCCTGTAATCCCAGCACTTCAAGAGGCCGAGAAGAGAGGATCACTTGAGGCCAGGAGTTCCAGACCAGCCTGGGAAACATCTCTACAAAAAATAAATATTTACAAAATTAGCTGGGCCTGGTGGCACACACCTACGTGCCAGCTGCTCAGAGGCTGAGGCAGGAGGATCACTTGAGCCCAGGAGTTTGAGGCTTCAGTGAGCTATGATCACGCCATTGCACACACTTCAGCCTGGGCAACACAGGGAGACCCTGTCTCCAAAAATAAAGAAAGTAGCTTATAGCAATTTGGGGTTAAGTGTAAAGGGTTTTTTTGCATCGTAAACTTTGCTTTCCATTATGACATCCTTGAGTTCAAGGACTGTATCTCTACCTTCCCTCTCACCCAAATGTTGCCTTTAACATGAAGCTTCCCCTACTGTGTTTCGTAAAAGTAGCCCAGGCTCTCCCAGCAATGCCCTTTCCCTTGCAGGTATTGTGACCTCTACACAAAGACATGAGGCAACCAGGAGCTACTGTTTGTTACTGGAGGATCTGTGGTCTTCAAAGTGTGGGAATGTCATCCCGAGGGGACAGGAGGATCTATTGCTGTCATACCTGAGGCCCTATTTTTTTTTTTTTAATTCTTGCAAACTCAGGACTTTTCAGATATTTAGGGCTGATTAGAGATAGAGCACTACAATAGACAGCTTAAATTGCAGCAAGTGGGGAGAAGAGACAAAGAGAGGTACCACGCATAAAATAAAGTACATTGTCTTTTTTTGGGAAGAAAACACATACTTCTTGGTAAGCACAGCACAATAAAAGTTCTTGGAGAACAGAGAGGATCTTTGTCGGAAATTGTGTCTCATTTAGCAACATTGTTTCACTGTGTTCCTTTCAGAATGAAATTGATTCATGTTGCTTTTGTTCCAGGTTGCTTTTATTTTTTCCCTTCCTGGGAAATTTCTCTTCCATTAGGAGACAAGCACTATTTCCTTTCACCTGTCATCACAAACCAGGACTTTTCTTCTGCAACGTGTTTATGCTCAGCTCTCACAGTCCAATTTAATGATATATATATATATTCATTTTGCCAAGTAGTGATTCAGTTAACATGGACAATATTGATGTGAAAGGGGTTAAAAATATTTTAATGATTTCCTTCATTGGAAGTGGTGTGTGTCTGTGTGTGCATTGCATTACAAAAAACATCGTCATTTACTCACTCAGGAAGTATTTTTGCATTTTTTTCTAACTTCATTGTGCTGCTGAGGACATGAAGTATTTGCTAGGAGGCAGTCATTGCACTGGGCGTAGCTCTAAATGAAAGGCAACACAAAAAGTAGTTAATTATGGTGGGAATGTTGAAGAGCAAAACGGTATGATAAGAGATACCCCAAGGGCAACTTTAGAGGCTCTGTTCACTGCACCGGGAGAAAGAAGGAGAGGATTCATGATGAAAATTCATAATTCATTTTGACTTTTATCAGAAAGCTTTTTGACAAAAGAGACTGAAGTAACACGAATATCTTCTCGGACGCACTGTGTCTGCCAGGTAATAACCACTTTATTTCATTGTCTGTTCCGCTTCAAGCAGCCTTAGTAGCAAGGTGCAGTGGCTCATACCAGTAATCCCAGCACTTTGGGAGGCCAAATTGGGAGGATCACTTGAGGCCAGCAGTTTGAGACCAGCCTGGGCAACATAGCAAAACCCCATCTCTACAAAAGATTAAAAAAAAAAATAGCCAGGTGTGGTGGTGCACACCTGTAGCCACAGCTACTCAGGAGGCTAAGGCAGGAGAATCCTTGGAGCCCCGAAGTTTCAGGCTGTGGTAAGCCATGATTGCACCATTATACTTCAGCCTGTGTGACAGAGTAAAACCCTGTCTCAAAAAAAAAAAAAAAAAAAAAAAAAAAGCAGACTGATTAAGGGACCTAAGTTTATAGCAATTGAGCACCTAAATTTACAATTGAGCAGCTTTCAGAAAGCTGTATAGCTCAAGGACTGGTCCAGTGGCTCAGGCATGTAATCCCAGTACTTTAGGAGGCCAAGCCAGGCAGATCACCTGAGGTCAGGAGCTCAAGACCAGCGGCCAACATTGTGAAACCCCGTCTCTACCAAAAATACAAAAAATAGCCGGGCATTGTGGTGAGCACTTGTAACCCCAGCTACTTGGGAGGTGGAGGCAGGAGAAACACTTGAACTCAGGAGGCGGAGGTTGCAGTGAGTCCAGATCGCGCCATTGTACTTCAGCCGAGCTGACACAGTGAGACTCCATCTCAAAAAAGTAAAAAAAAAAAAAAAAAAAAAAAAAAAAAAAGAGTCCTTTCAGCACTGAATGCTTTTGGTTCTAAGTCATTTGACTACATATACAAGGGTTTATTTCTGGACTTGATTCTATTCCACTGGTCTGTGTGTCTGTCTTCATGCCCTATCGGTTAATTACAGCACTAGAAGGTTAGTTCTATGAGGGCAGGTGGCTTGCCTGGCTTTCCACAGCCCCACCTCTGGCACAGAGGGGCTCACTGATTTTCCAGTAGCTGACCAGCGGTGACAGTTTCTAGCTTTCCCTTGCACAGCCCAGATGGACTTCCCCGTCTGTCTCCAGCTTGTCCTGTGTTGGGCATACCACCTGTCCTGGGCAGTCTGTCATGCTCTTTTTCCTTAGACTTCAGAGGGGTCCTGCCTTCCCTCCAAACTCATCTCAGTGTCTGCTGGATTATTTGACCCAGCTCCGTCCTCCTTCTGTTCATAACTGGTGCTTGTGCATCCAGCATTTGCCATTTGCTCACCCTTCTTCCAGGCATCCTCCCTGCACCTATGTTCCTGTCCTCCTCAGACCTGTGTCCACCAGACCCTCACGGACCCCCACCTGCTTTCTGGGATTTTCCTGCTTCACTTGAGTCCTGGCATCTCAGGGGCATGTGGAAAGCTAAGCCTCAGGCTCTGTTCCAGCCTTGTTTAAGTCACATCAAAAGGCGATCCTGTTTTTTTTGTTTTTGATTTTGTTTCCATTCTCATAAATAAGGCCTCCGTAATGGCAGGAGGAAATCCAGAGGGCAGGAACACAGCATTACATCATCACATTACCTACAGGGATGCATTTTCAAGTCCAGCAAACTCAATTAGCTTGTTGGTAATAGCGGATCCAGGACCAGGACGCGTACAGCAGAGTTCATCATGCTGAAGGACACAAAAGACAGGTGAGAGTGTGGTCCACCATGCAGATCTGCCAGCAAACTAGCCCAGAGAGACAGCTCCAAATGTGATTTCCTTTCAATAATCTTGGGCTGTTATAATCTTGAGAAATAGAATGCTATTTGTTAGCTTCATCCTCGTTATTTGTTTCATCACCCATCCTTGAGCAACTTTTCTTTTCTTCTGCAAATTTCCAGCTATTGCGCCGGACCCTTGTTGACTCCAGTAGAGATGGCACCATGTCCCAGAAGCCAAAGAGAAGACCCAGAGCCAGTGAAGGTGACAGGAGGAAGTGGCAGGAGGAAGACAAATTCCTAGGCAGCCAGAGGCAGGTCCCTGGTGAAGTCCGACCTTCAAGCCAAAGACAGCTCAAAGCCTGAAAACCTAGCTATTACAGCCCAGGGCTAGAGTGAGAACTTCCTCTATGCCTTTTTAGACAATCAAATGATGCTTTTTCCAGGCCCACCCATGAATCAATCAGCACGCACTCCCCCATTCTGAGCCCATAAAACCCCAGACTCAGCCACACACTGGGACTAACTGCCTTGGGGAAGGGGCTACACTTCGGGTTCCCCTCTCATGTTGAGAGCTGTTATGTTGCTCAATAAAATTCTTCTCCACCTTGCTCTCTCCGGTTGTCCACATAACCTTATTCTTGGTCATGGGACAAGAACCCAGAGCTTGCTAAATGGCAGGAGCGAAAAGGGCTGTAACAAGTTCCTGGCTGGCCAGCCAAGAAGTGGGTGGTGACACACTCATTTGCTGGACTACAAGGGAAGAGCGGTAAACCTTCTGGGGTCCCAGGTCTTGGGACTCCCTAATCCACAGCTGTGACACGGTGTAACATGCACTTAGGCCTCTGTGGTTGCTGGTGTCTGAATTTTCAGGAACCATCATGTTCCCCTTATCCAGATGCCAGCACCCAAGGCGGAAGCCACTTGAGGCACATCTGGTCCAGCCACAGCCTTGTACAGAGCTTGTGCCTGTGCTGGTGCCTGGAGCTGCCCACCCCACCTTAGCAGGTGGTGCACTTGGCTGTGCCATGGCTGTGCCCCATGCTTGCTCGCTCACACAGCCCTCGCCACTCTGCACCTGGCTCACTCACAGCGAGTGTGGGATCTGGGCCGATATTGAGAGCCGAGCACAGCCAGCTCAGCACAGCCTGCTGGGCTGAGTGGGCAGAGCCAACCCAGCGGTCATAAGCAAAGCTCAGGCAGAGGTGCTGCCAGCCACAGAGGTTTCCAGCTGGCGAAGCGGCACCCAAAGAGTCCTGTGACAAAAGGGTTTATTGAGGACTTACAAATGGTGCAGTCCAGGAGTGGCAGGCTGGACAGGAGACTCCCTACCTTTTACAAAAATGTATGCAGGTTATAACGTTTTTTCACTTAGCAACCCCCACCTAGCAACCTGTACGTAACCCAAAACAAAGGGCCTCGAGCCCCTGTAGAGCCTGCATTTCAAGGGGATGGGCCAGGGCTTCTGATGTCCTTCACAGATAAGGAGTGAATCTTCAGGTTGGCCACTTCTGGATTCCTTAGCTTGGAACTTTGAACACACATTTCCTTAGACCATAGTGTTATTTTCAGGCTTAAGTTATTGCTATCAAGTATGTCTTCCATACACCAGCATTGAGACCTAGAGAGGTTAGAACACTTACCTACATACATTTAGCAAGTGGCCTTTTCTCAGTCACCGTTTAGTCATTGTTCAGTGTGTCAGATCATCAGCTGCGCTAATGTTTTGGGTAAGTTAGAGCAGGCAGAAAATCTCTGTTGAGAATCAATGGGGAGGAAGGACAGTCAGGGTTATGAAGAAGTCAAAATAGCTTACTATTTTAACCACAGTGTCCTGAGAGCAGGGAATGTTTTATTTCAACGGTTCTTAGTTTTTATTTATTTATCTATTTATTTTTTGAGACAGCGTCTAGCTCTGTCACACAGGCTGGAGTGCAATGGTGCAATCTCGGCTCACTGCGACCTCTGTCTCCCGAGTTCAAGTGATTCTCCTGCCTCAGCCTCCCGAGTAGCTGGGATTGCAGGCACATGCCACCACGCCCGGCTAATTTTTGTATTTTTAATAGACACGGGGTTTCACCATGTTGGTCAGGTTGGTCTCAAACTCCTGACCTCGTGATCTGCAGCCTCCTGAAGTGCTGGGATTTCAGGCATGAGCCACCATGCCCGGTCAGTTCAACAGTTCTTAGAATTAAACTTGTCCGACCTTGTAATTTTACAGATGAGAAAACCAAGAATCATAGAAAGTTAAATCATGTCTGCCGGGTGGCCATGGCTCATTAGCACACGTGCAGAGTGACTATAAATAACCCACAGTCCACTTACGGAAAAGCTGGTCTTGCAGAGTCTCTTCAGAGCGTGCTTTATCACCGAGAGATGAGGTGGATTTCAAAGCAGCACACAGTGGGCCTTCAGGTGCTGTCAATCTTGTGTTGATGGGGTATTTGCTTTTGTCTGTAAACTAAACAAGCCCTTCAGAATCTCAGTCAGCTTTCTATTTTCAATAAGGAGTTCCTTGTTCATAGTGCTAAGAGAAGTGTTAGTTATGCTGCTAAATGTGAAAACTGTCAAACAGAGGCATTCAAATTCTTTTGCAGGAAGGTTATGTGAACTTGAAAATGTGAGACAGGTCTCAGTTAATTGAGAAAGTTGATTTTGCCAGGGTTGAGGGTGCACACCTGTGACCCAGCCTCAGGCGGTCCCGACGACATGTGCCCAAGGTGGTCAGGGTACAGCTTGATTTCACACATTTTAGGGAGACATGAGACATCAATCAATATGTGTAAAATGTACATTAATTCAGTCCAGAAAGGTGGGACGGCTGGAGGCAAAGGCCAGGCGACTCGAAGTGGGGAGAGGCTTTCGGGTCATAGGTAGGTAAGAGACAAGTGGTTGGATCATTCCTGATGAGCCTTTGTTTCAAATGAGGCAATCAGATATGCTTCTATCTCAGTGAGCAGAGGACTGACTTTGGATAGAATGGGAGGCAGGTTTGCCCTAAGCAGTTTCCAGCTTGACTTTTCCCTTTAGCTTAGTGATTTGGGGCCCCCAGATTTATTTTCCTTTCACAGTTACGTCATACTTCTCTCAAAGCAACCTCTGTTTTCCAGGCCTCTTTAGCCGTAGATGCATTTTTTCATCTCCTCTCTTTTCTGGAACAAGAAGAGGAATCCTGTGTACAGAGGCCCTTATATCTTGGATACCAACAATCCCTGCTTCTATGCAGAACGCACTTAAAAGCATGTGGATTCTGGCATGTGTTCTACATGGCTCATTAATCATGCATTTTCTTTTATTTGGTCACAATTCATCTTTATTAATAGAAAATAAACACTTATTCCATTTTCAAAGTTGTTATACTTGAAGTTGCTAATTTTAAGAAATGAATTTTAAATAATCACTTAATCCTGCTTTGACTAAGACAATGAAATGTGGCTTTAAAAAAAAGTATTCAGCACCATTTGCTCATAGGTCTTTCAGAGTTTGTTCTTAAAGTTTCTGGAACTTTCCTGTCTGTGAAGTATAGGAATTACTGAGCTCCATTGGAAAGCTTCTCTGGGACAGGCAATGGGGGTTAAGCAGTCATCATAAAGGAATCAGTGTACATTCAGCATGGTGACTTGGACTACACAAGGATCCCTTCCCCTCTATAGTAGCTCAAGAGAAACATGCTTCTAAGCACTGAGGTATGAGGAGTCTCAGACTGTTATTTGCTGTTAGAATTGGTCTTCCCAGCTAATAACAGTGAATATCTGGCACAGATGCTAGTGGTCCTTAAAGTCCTGTGATTTTAGGAAGTAGTTTAGATTTAGTTCAATTTATTCAGAAATCAAACATGTTTAATTAACTTCACTACTTTGGCAGAGTAAGGATATGCTGGTTTAGTGTCTTTATAAAATATACATAATGTATAGGTAAATCATAGTCTTAAATCAAATACCTAGAATACTATATTATTTAAACCAATATCTATTTTAACAAAATGTTTATAACTAAAAGCAGCAGATGAAACTAAATCCAAAGGTATGACAAAGAGGACTCAGCTCTGTGTTGCTTAGAGAACTTTTAAAAGGCATGTGCCCATAAAGTCATTCAAGGAGAGGGAAGGAGGCCCCCTTCGCCTCCTCCTTACTATAGAATTCCTGTTGGGGCTGGGCCAGAAATGAGCACTTCTAAATATTTCAGAGAAATCCAAAGTGTTAAAAAGTATTTTATGCAAAAGAACGTCTTTCTTCATCAGTGAATAGTAATGCTCATCAGAATTTCCTAATAACACAAAAACAAAGCCAAGATACATTTGATCAGATGTCAAAGTAATGGGAGGTGGACTATTATGTCAACCTTAGTCAGAGCTCCTGCTGGCTTCTTCCTATACACTGTTCACCAATTTGAGTAGTGGACTTTGTGAGAGAATAATGTTTGATGGCCAGGACCTCTCTTGGGCATTTCTTCCTAAGTGGAATACACAACAGATAAGGGAATAGGGGAGGTAATACAGGGAAGCTACTCTTTCCGGCTCAGAAGGAGTTGATGAAGCCCATATATGCATTCAAGAAGCCCATGGGATCCTCTAGCTGTGGATAGTGGCTAATGCGGTCATTCAGAATCGACACTGTGGACCGCAGCAGCATTTTCCTGTACAGCTCCAAAAACTCTGGATAGGGATTTACAGGATCCAATGGCCCATAGATAAAATGAATGGGGATAGTTACAGAGGCAAGAGCTCCCACCCAGCGCCTTCTGAACTTCTTCCGCTGATTGATGTACCGTAAGAGACTGTCAATGACTAAGTTCCCATCATTGTTGCGGATCCCTGCCCACATGTCCCACAGCTCACTCTCAGAGGGCCGAGTATACGGCCCAAAGACTGGGGTGAGACCTCGAGAGAACACGAAGAAGTTCATCAGTCGTGTGAGGATGGGTGACAGCACACCTCCGTCTTTGAGTAGCTTTTGGAGAAGGAGTGGACGGTGAGTCTCAGGAAAGATACCTCCATTTGACAGACAGAGACTCTTTATGATAAGCCGACCAGATCGATTCTGCTTGTACCTGTAGAGAAGCTCCTGAGCAACCGTATGTCCATAGTCATGAGAAAGAAGGTTGATCCTGCGGTTCTGGAGCCCCAGATGCTGCAAAAGTGCTTCCGCGATGCTGGCCTGCTCAAACATGGAATAGTGATGTGGTCTCGGTTTGTCACTGAAGCCAAAGCCTAAGAAATCAAGGGCAATCACCCGATGAAACCTCAAGGTCAGACCTTCCCAAATCTTGTACCAATCGTAGCTGGATGCTGAAAAACCGTGTAAAAGCACAACTATCTCTGGACTTCCAACCACACCCACAGAGTCTTGGTAGAAGATACGCAGTCCCTTGTAAGTGAAAAACTTGCCTGAAGACTTCCATGAGTGAAGGGCAGGGGAGAGCTGAGGGAGTGAGATGTGCAGGTACACAGCAAGCAGGGGCACGGCCAACAGCCCCACCTGGACCCACCACTCCCTCATCCTGCCCCCCAGGATTGGTGTGGCCCACGCACACGAGCCACACCCACCAAGGAGCGCTAGTCCCACTCCTGAAGCGGGCTGCGAGGGTGCACGGGGAGATCACTCCTTCCCCGCCCGCCTCTTACCTGATTCAAGTAAGACCTGGGCTACAGGACTCCATGTTTGGGAGAACCCGTTGCCTGCATTTTCTCAAGAAGGATTCTAAAGAGCTTCAATTTGCTGGGAAGCTTTCTCCTCAGGTGGACTAGTAAGGGCAGAGTCTTGCAGTTCTTTCATCTATTTATAGCTCAGAGAAGCTACCGGGATGCAGATGTGTGTGATTCCAAAGCAGAAATCACTCAAATTCATGAAGATTCTCCCTCTGCCCTTATAATGGAGGCACATCGTTAAAAGCACTTTGTTGAAGCTATGCTAAAGTGTTGGACATTTCAGTGGATAAACAAAACAATATAAACAGTCAAGATGGTTTTCTAGTTACGGGACTCGGAATACTCTACTTGAAGTTAGCAGGGTTTAGGTATACGTGGATGTTGTCACTTCCTTCCTCCTCCCTCACTTCCTTCCTCATTTTCTCTGTCTGTATCTCTGTAATGAGGCCATGCATGTTACTGGGAAATATAGTAGATTTAGAGACAGGTGTGGGTTCCCATCCAAGGTCCAACACTCACAATTGAGTGACCCCATACACATTATGTGAGTGTTCTAGCTCTTATTAATTGAAGGATAACAACAAAGTAGAGAAAAATTGTATAAGATTATATATAAATGGATTAAATTATATATAAATTGTATAAGATTATATATAAATGGATGGATGGATGGCTAGATCGATGGATAAATGGATGGATAAATGGATGGATGGATAAATGGATGGATGGATAGATAGATGGATGAATGAATAAATAGACGGATGAATGAATAGGTAGCTAGATGGATAGTTGGATGGATGAATGGATAAATGGATGGATGAATGGATAGATGATATACAGATATGTAGATGGATAAATGGACGGATGGATGGATGGATAGATAGATGATACATAGATGAATAGAGTCTGCAGGACAGTGCATAATAGGTCAAAGACTTTTTTCATTTTTTTTTTGTTTTTTTCTTTTTTAGTGATGAAGTCTCACTCTGTCACCCAAGCTGGAGTGCACTGGTGTGATCATAGCTCATTGGAGCCTGGAACTCTTGGGCTCAAGCAGGTATTTGTCATCATGCTTAGATTTAAAAAAAAAAAAAATTTGTAGATAGGGTCTTGCCGTGCTGCCCAGGCTGGTCTCAAACTTCTGGCCTCCAGTGATCCTCACGCTTTGGTCTCTCAAAGTGCTAGGATTACAGACATGAGCCACTATTCTTTATTCAGTAAAAGTCTGTTTCACTGAGCACATTCTTTGGCCATCCCACTTGTGAATGCTAGGGATATAACACTGAATAAAACCGACAAACCCCTGCAGTTGTAGAACTGATATACTAGTGAAGGACCCAAACATGAATCATAGTATATAGAAGGCAACACCCACCATAGAAGGAAGTAAGGCAGGGAAGTAGGGCAAGAAATGTGACTGGGGTAGAGGTGTTTCAGATTTTAAATGGGTCATCAGGGAAGAACCTATGCAGAGGATGGCATTTGAATAGAGACCTTGAGTGGTGCTGGAGGCTGCAGCAGAGGTCCAGGGAAGAAGTATCACTATTGAAGTAGGCCCTGCCAGAGGCCTACTGCAATACACTGCAATAATTTCCATGTAAAGAGAAGCTGTTCTGCCTTCTTGTGAATGGGATGAAGTTACAAAGCAGGTGCAGTTCTTTATACCAATCTTTTTCCCACTTATCTTCCTCAGATGTTGGAGCACAGGGGATGAGTTGACCAGTTACCCAGCTGCTGTGCTCAGAAATCTACCAATCACCATGTTTCCATGGAGGCCAAGCTTTCCCGACTGCTCCCAGGCAGTGATTGAGCATGGCAGGATTCTCAGGCAAGCCCACTCCTGGGAAATGCACCACTCCTGTCATGGGCTCCCCATTAGCTTTGCAGAAACTTCTGCAGAACCTCACGTGAAGTCTTGCCCTGCACTGTGTTCCCATCTTTCCCTTCTCCACTGGTGCTAGACTTGCACTGAGGTCTGATGACTCTCCTGGACTTTGCTGGCTCCCTTCCCATTTTCTCTTGCAGAATTTTCCCTAATAAATTACTTACACTCTTATTAGAGTTTTCTCAAATAAATCCAGACTTAGCATCTGCTTAGAATACCAGGACTGACACAGGCACCACTGAGGAACTGTAGGTGCCCAGCTAATGGCCAGCACTAACTGTTGGACCTTTAAGTAAGGCCAGCTTGGACCTTCTTGTGCAATTGATATGCCCATAAATTACAGTCATGTGAGATATTGAAGCTCTTGTGAACTATTGGTAGGAATGTAACACGGTACGGCCATTGTGGAAAACAGTGTGGTGGTTCCTCGAAACATTAGAAGTACAATTGGCCAGGCATGGTGGCTCATGCCTGTAATCCCAGCATTTTGAGAGGCTGAGGCGGGCGGATCACCTGAGGTCAGGAGTTCAAGACCAGCCTGGCCAACATGGTGAAACCCTGTCTCTGCTAAAAAATACAAAAATTAGCTGGGCGTAGTGGCGGGTGCCTGTGATCCCAGCTACTCGGGAGGCTGAGGCAGGAGAATCACTTGAACCTGGGAGACGGAGGTTGCAGTGAGCCGAGGTCACGCCACTGCACTCCAACCTGGGCCACAGAGAGAGACTCCATCAAAAAAAAAAAAAAAAAGTATTAACATATGATGCAGCAATTCTACTTCTGGTTATATACTCAAAAGAATTGAAAGCAGGGACTCAGAGATCCTTGTGCAGCCACATTCAGAGTGGAATTATTTACAATGGGTAATACATGGAAACAACCCAAGTGTCCATTGCACATGAATGAATAAACACAATGTTCATTTAACACAATGAAATACCATTCGGCTTTAAAAATAAGGAAAATTCTGACACATGCTATATAACCTGGATGAAACTTAAGGACATCATGCTAAGTGAAATAAGCCAGCCCCTAAAAGGCAAATACTGTATAATTCCATTTATATGAGGTACTTAGAGTAGTCGCAATCATATAGACAGAGAGTTGATTGGCAATTTCCAGGGACAGGGGAGACAGGAAAATGGGGACTTCTTGTTTAATGTATATAAAATTTAAGTTTCTAAAGATGAAAAGAATTATGGAAGTGGGCAGTAATAAAGGTTGTACATTATAAGTGTATTTAATGCTACCAAAATGTACACTTAAGAACGGGTGAGTTAGTCTGTTTTGCCATGCTGTAAAGGAATACCTGAGGCTGGTAACTTACAAAGAAAAGAGGCTCACACCTGTAATCCCAGTGCTTTGGGAGACTGGGGCTGGAGGATTGCTTGAGCTCATGAGTTTGAGACCAGCCTGGCAACATGGTGAGACCCTGTCTCTTCAAAAAAGACAAATATTAGCCAGGTGTGGTGGTGCATGCCTGTAGTCCCAGCTACCTGGGAGGCTGAGGTGGGAAGATGGCTTGAACCTGGGAGTTTGAGGCTGCAGTGAGCTATAATCACACCACTGCAGCACTCTATCGTGGGTGATAGAGCCAGGCCTTGTCTTCAAAAAAAAAAAGAGGTTTATTTGGCTCAAGGTTCTACAGGTTGTACATGCAGATTTTACATGCATGACACTAGCATCTGCTAGGCTTCTGGTGAGGCCTCAGGAAACTTACTCATGGTAGAAGGTGAAAAGAGAACAGGCAGGCACATACATGGAGAAAAGGGAGAGAGAGGGAGGAAGAGAGAGAGAAAGAGAGAGAGAGAAGGAGGTGCCAGCTCCTTGAAACACCCAGCTCTTGTGTGAACTAACAGAATGAGAACTCTCTCATCACCATGGGGAGGGCACCAAGCCATTCACAAGGGATCCACCCATATGACCCAAACACCTCCTGCCAGACCTCACTTCCAACAATGGGGATCATATTTCACCATGAAATTGGAGGAGACACACATCCAAATCCTATCAGATGGTAAATTTTATGTCGTATTTTAGCACAATTTTAAAAAAGAAACAACAATTATAGCCAGATGAATGAGCCCAGGAAAAATCAGTAAAGTTGCACCCAATGCATAGAAGTGTAATTGTTTTAAAGCACTAATGTTTGGGTGGCTTGTTACATGGCAAAGGCTAGGGACACAACACCAGAGGAAGACTTAGAGGATCCAGGAAAAAAGGAATAAACTAGCAGCTGAGGCAGAAGTTGCAGTGAACTGAGAGTGCATTCCAGAGATCCATGTATTAGCCATTGTAAATAATTCCACTCTGAATGTGGCTGCACAAGGATCTCTGAGAGACAGAGGGAGACTAACTACAAAAAAAAAATTAATAATAATAATAATAAACGAACTCATGGTTCTGCAGGCTGGCTCAGGTATAAAGGGAAGATATGACCAACCCAGCACGTGCTGAGGATCCCTGCCTGGGTTCTGAGCTGAGCAAGCATTCCTGGGTCAGACTGTCTTTCCATAACCTACTCCTGTCGACCTGATTGTTTAGTATAGTGTCATCCTATGCCTGCGTTCACACTTTGATTTAGGCCTCAGTATGTCCCACCATTGGATCCTGTTCCTGCCTCTAACTGGGCCATTTAATGTCCACTCATTCCTGCCTTACCAATGTATATTCAGACTTGGGCTTTTTAATTAAATATTCAGCTGGGCACAGTGGCTCACACCTGTAATCCCAACACTTCGGGAGGCCTAGGCAGGAGGATTGCCTGAGGCCAGGAGTTTGAGACCAGCTGGGGCAACATAGTAAGATCCCCAGGTCTACAAAATATAAAAATATTAGCTGGGTGTGGTGGTGCATGCCTGTATTTACAGTTACGTGGGAGGGTGAGGCTGGAGGATGGCTTGAGCCCAGGAATTTCAGGCTGTAGTGAGCCAGCAGTGAGCCATGCAGCCTGGAACTCCTGGGCTCAAACCATCCTCCAGCCTCACTCAGCCTCCCAAGTAGCACTTGTACCACTGTGCACCAGCCTGGGCAACAGAGGAAGGCCCTGTCTCAAAAAATAAAATAAAATAAAAATATTAAGTGTTCACCCTCCTGCAACATCTTTTGCTGTTCCCTGCTGATCTCCTAAATCTGACCTGGCTCACCACCTCCTCATTCTGGTCCTAGGTTTCACCTTCTTACTCCACCCCTATCAGGTACCCCAGCAAACCTGGCATCAAGAAATTGTCATCACAGCTGAACCTTGGGGCTGGAACCCAGCCTCGGTTCCCTTTCATTGTTTCCTTCTCAACATTGCACTCTATTCTGCCACCTGAAGCCTGTCTTCTCCTTCTCCTTCTTCTTCTTTCTTTTTTTCAGATGAAGTTTTTGCTCTGTTGCCCAGGCTGGAATGCAATGACATTATCTCAGCTTACTGCAACCTCCCCACCTCCTGGGTTCAAGCAGTTCTCATGCCTCAGCCTCCTAAGTAGCTGGGATTACAGGCACCTGCAAACACGTCCTCCTAATTTTTTTTGTACTTTCAGTAGAGACAAGGTTTCACCATGTTGGCCAGGCTGCGCTCGAACTCTTGACCTCAGGTAATCCACTCACCTCGGCCTCCCACAGTGCTAGGATTACAGACATGAGCCACTTTGCCTGGTCCTGAAGGCTGTCTTCTAAGGCCCTCCTGAATCCCCCACTGTTTGTCCCTGTGTTCTCACAGCTAACCTGCTTTCCAGCACATCAAGATGTCACTTACTGAGAATTTCAGCTTCTGCCAGTCAGTGCCAGGCAGCCTGATGCAGACACCTCTCTCCGCCTGACCCTACAGAAGGGCAGCACTTCCGACGCCAGTGGCTGCTTCCTCCAAAGGGTTACTCAGGACTTTCCTGGCAAGGGCGGATGATTATGCCTGCCACAAAATTTATTGACTTGCGAATCCTTGATGGAGGACTTGCACCTGAAACTGTTGTCAAGTAGCAAGAATGCACTTGATTCATGGAGAGAGGCATTTTTTATTTGAGAAAAAAAGTAAATCCCTTTTCTGCACTCCAGTAAATGAAAAAATCCATACTATTAAATAGCACTAAGAAAAACTAGCTCTTAGAGGACTAACAAATACTTTCAAATCATGGTGAAACAAAGGCGTACAGAGGGCAATATCACCAATATAAGATGTTCTTTTTTTTTTTTTTTTTTTTTTTTGATGCTCTGTCATTCAGGCTGGAGTGCAGTGGTACGATGATAGCTCACTGCAGCTTCCAACTCCTGAGCTCAAGCATTCCTCCTGTATTAGCCTCCTGAGTAGCTGGGATTACAGGTGCACACCACCACGCTGGGCTATTTTTTGAATTTTTTGTAGTGACGGGATTTTGCCATGTTGGCTAGGCTGGTCTCGAACTCCTGACCTCAAGTGATCTGCCCACCTTGGCCTCCCAAAGTGCTGGGATTACAGGCATGAGCCACCGCGCCTAGCCCATAACACTTTTTGATCCTAAAAATCCTAAAAACACTATAGGCACAAGCCACCAAGCTTAGCTAAATTTTTGTTTGTTTGTTTTATAGTAGAGACAGGTTTTCACTATGTTGGCCAGGCTGGTCTCGAACTTCTGACCTTAAGTGATCTGCCTACCTCGGCCTCCCAAAGTGCTGGGATTACATGCATGAGCCACTGTGCCTGGCCCCTAGAAATTCTAAGTAACGGGAAAGCTATTACTGCTCGCCTTGATGCATATCACTATATCACTTTTTTTTTTTTTTTTTTTTTTTTGAGGCAGAGCCTCACTCTGTCGCCCAGGCTGGAGTGCAGTGGTGCAATCTTGGCTCACCGCAACCTCCACCTCTTGTGTTCAAACGATTCTCCTGCCTCAGCCTCCTGAGTAGCTGGGATTACAGGCGTGGACAACTATGTCCAGCTAATTTTTGTATTTTTGGTTCGCCATGTTGGCCAGGCTGGTCTCAAACTCTGGACCTCGAGTGATCCGCCTGCCTTGGCCTCTAAAGTGCTGGGATTACAGGCGTGAGCCACCACGCCCGGCCAAACTTGCCTAGTGCTCTTTAAGGAAGGTCTGTTATCTGTCAGAAGTTTTATGCTGTGACTGCTGCTTTAGCAGTGCGGTGGGGGCAGGAGGCATTTGAATTCTCCATGAGCAGTCACTGACATGGAAATTCATACATCATTGCAGGTGAGCTAGACAACCACACGTGTAATGCAAAATACACACGTTCTACATAGAATGTGCTATGTAATCCAGATGTTTCAGGGCAGTGTTATAGTCAATTACCTTTTCTTTCTTCTTTCTCTCTTCCCTTCCCTTCCTTTCCCTTCCCTTCCCTTCTCTTCTCTTCCCCCCGTTCCTCCTTCTCCCCTTCCTCTCCTTCCCCTCCCATCCCCCCTCCCCCCCCTTCTTCTTCTTCCTCTTCCTCCTCTCCTTCCTTCCTTCCTTCCTTCCTTCCCCCCTCCCTTCCCCTCTTTCTTTCTCCCTCTGTCTTTCTGGCTCTCTCTCTCTTCCTCTTTCTCTTTTTCTCTTTCTTCCCTTCTTTGCAACAAGGGTCTTACTCTGTCCCTCAGGCAGGAGAGCAGTAGTGTGATCATAGCTCAGTGGAGCCTTGAACTCCTGGGCTCAAGCAATCCTCCTGCCTCACCTTCCCAAGTAGCTGGGACTAGAGGTCTGCCACACATGCATGGCTTTTTATTTTATTTTATTTTTTTTATTTTGTGTAGCGATGAGGGGTCTCATTATGTTACCCAGGCTGGTCTCAAACTTCCGACCTCAAGTGACTCTTCTGCCTTGGGGTTCCAAAGTGTAGGGTTTATAGGCATGAGTCACTGCACTCAACCTACATTTTCTTATATACTGCTACTATATTAGAAATTCTGTATTTCTGGAAATAATGACTTAATCTAGTCTACAAAACTAACAAGTGAACAAGCTGAGATTTTCCAAAAAAGGAGCGTAATGGTGCCTCCTGTCCTCTGTAGATGTGAATGATGAAAGGGACCATGTACGTTTCTTATTTACACGTACAGCAAATTTGACTTTTTCCATGTAATTTTGTATAAAAGATAATATAATAGATAACATAAAAAGATTTTTTTTTTTTTTTTTTTTTGAGACGGAGTCTTGCTCTGTGCCCCAGGCTGGAGTGCAGTGGCGCGATCTCAGCTCACTGCAAGCTCCGCCTCCCGGGTTCACGCCATTCTCCTGCCTCAGCCTCCTGAGTAGCTGGGACTACAGGCGCCCGCCACCGCGCCCGGCTAATTTTCTTGTATTTTTTTTTTAGTAGAGACGGGGTTTCACGGTGTTCGCCAGGATGGTCTCGATCTCCTGACCTCGTGATCCGCCCGTCTCGGCCTCCCAAAGTGCTGGGATTACAGGCTTGAGCCACCGCGCCCGGCCTTTTTTTTTTTTTTTAAAGATAGAGTCTCTCTCTGTCGCCCAGGCTGGAGTACAGTGGCGTGATTTTGGCTGACTGCAACCTCTGCCTCCCAGCCTCAAGGAAATCTCCTGCCTCAGCCTCCCGAGTAGCTGGGACTACAGGCACCCATCACCATGCCCAGCTAATGTTTATATTTTTACTAGAGATGGGGTTTCACCATGTTGGCCAGGCTGATCTCAATCTCCTGACCTCAGGTGATCCGCCCGCCTTGGCCTCCCAAAGTGCTGGGATTACAGGCGTGAGCCACCACGTCTCACCAGAAAGAAATTTTATGTTTACATCTAAGACTTTGGAATCATTTAATAATGCTTTTGACTACATGTAACGTGAAATCAAACTAATGGTAGCCAAAGCAAGAAAGCCATTACACTTTTCACATACCAAAAAGTTGTAGGTAGATTCTTCCAGGGTGGGTTCATCAGCTCAGTGGCATCAGGGTGCTGGCCTTTCTTCCTTCTTAATCCTTCCTTTCTTCCTTCCTTTCCTCCCTCCCTCCCCATCTCTGTTCCTTCCTTCCTTCCTTCCTTCCTTCCTTCCTTCCTTCCTTCCTTCCTTCCTTCCTTCCTTCTTTCCTTCCTTTCTGCCTTCCTTTCTTCCTTCCTCCCTCCCTCTCTCTCTCTTTCTCTTTCCCTCCCTCCTTCTCTCCTTCTCTCCCTCCCTCTCTCCTTCCCTCCTCCCCTCCTCCTTTCCTTCCCTTCCTTTCCTTCCTTCCCTTCCTTCCTTCCTTCCTTGGTCTTGCTCTACTGCCCAGGCTACAGTGCATTGGTACAATCATAGCTCATTGCAGACTTGTACTCTTGGGCTCAAGCAATCCTCCTGCCTTAGCCTCCGGAACAACCAAGACTTCTCTGCTTTCTCTTGGTTTTTCCTCATAGTCACAAGACAGTTGCTGCAGCTCCAGTCATCCACATCACACATAGGAATCTTAAACTGAAAGTAAGTATCTAAAGCAAAACTGAATTTTCTTCAGCAGGTTCCTTTTACACACTTTTTCCTTGAAAGACAGAGAAGGAAACATTTTCAAGTTTTCCTTTTTGGCTTCATTTGGTAGATTCGTGTCACATGTCCATGTGACAAGGGAAAGTTAGAAAGTTAGAATCTAGCTGTATTAGTCCATCTTCACATTGCTTCAAAGAACTACGTGAGACTGGGTAATTTATAAAGGAAAGAGTTTTAATTGACTCACAGTTCTGCATGGCTGGGGAGGCCTCAGGACACTTACAGTCATGGTGGAAAGTGAAGGGGAAGCAACGCACATCTTACATGGTGGCAGGAGAAAGAGAGAGTGAAAGGGGAAGTGCCACTTTTAAACCATCAGATCTTGTGAGAACTCACTCACTGTCACAAGAATAGGATGGGGGAAACCACCTCCATGATCCAATCACCTCCCACCAGATCCCTCCTTTTACACATGGGGATTACAATTCAAGATGAGATTCGAGTGGAGACACAGAGCTAAATCATATCACTAGCAAAGAGAAGTTCCATATATACTTGCTGGTTGTGTCAAGCTGCTATCAAAAGGACTCCAACATAAAAGTAACCTAAATAATCTAAAGGTTTCATTATTAAATACATATAAATTTCTTCCTCTTCTTCTTCTTCTTCTTCTTCTTCTTCTTCTTCTTCTTCTTCTTCTTCTTCTTCTTCTTCTTCTTCTTCTTCTTCTTCTTATTCCTCCTCCTCCTCCTCCTCCTCCTCCCCCCCTTCTTCTCCTTCTCCTTCTCCTTCTTCTTCTTCTTCGAGATGGAGTTTCACTCTTGTTGCTTAGGCTGGAGTGCAATGGAGTGATCTTGGCTCACTGCAACCTCCACCTCCTGGGTTCAAGCAATTCTCCTGCCTCAGCCTCCTGAGTTGCTGGGATTACAGGTGCCTGCCACCACGCCCAGCTAATTTTTTGTATTTTTAGTAGAGACGGGGTTTCACCACGTTGGCCAGACTGGTCTAAAACTCCAGCGCGGTGGCTCACACTTGTAATCCCAGCACTTTGGGAGGCCAAGACGGGCAGATCACAAGGTCAGAAGATCGAGACCATCCTGGCTAACAAGGTGAAACCCCATCTGTAGTAAAAATACAAAACTTATCCAGGCATGGTGGGGGGTGCCTGTAATCCCAGCTACAGGCAGGAGAATGGCATGAACCTGGGAGATGGAGCTTGCAGCGAGCAGAGACTGCGCCACAGCACTTCAGCCTGGGCAACAGAGCAAGACTCCATCTCAAAAAAAAAAAAAAAAATGACAATAATGCCATGCAATAAAATGCTTATTATATGCCCAGCTGGATTCTCAGTGATTTGCGTGTAGCAACTCAATGAATTTCTGCAACAGCCTCATCAAGTAAGTACTATTATTAACTCCATTTTGCTGATTAAGAAACTAAGTGTGGCTGAGAATATAGATGGCGGGCATTTCCTTCAGATCTTACAACTTATAAGGACTCTGGATAATTTACAATTGCTAGTACCTTTGTCTCTTTTTCTGGGGGCCTTTTTCTGATGCCAGGAGGGTTGCTCTACCAGGCAAAGAGAAGTATTACCATTCCCTGTGAATAACCTCAGGCAGTGTCCAATGTGAGTTAGATACATTTCCAACTTCCGTGCCTCTTGGGAGAGAAAGCTTTTTTTTTTTTTCTTTACTTCTTGAGATGGAGTTTCACTCTTGCTGCCCAGGCTGGATAGCAATGACACGGTCTCAGTTCATGGCAACCTCTGCCTCCTGGGTTCAAGCGATTCTCCTGCCTTAGCCTCCCGAGTAGCTGGGATTACAGGCATGCACCACCATGTCTGGCTAATTTTGTGTTTTTAGTAGAGACGGGGTTTCTCCATGTTGGCCAGCCAGGTCTTGAACTCCTGACCTCAGATGATCTCCCCGCCGTGGCCTCCCGAAGTGCTGGGATTACGGGCATCAGCCACCGCACCAGGCCTGGGAGAGAAAGCATTTAAGTGAACTTGCATTATCCGTTCTCACACTGCTATAAAAACATTACTGAGTCTGGGTAATTTATAAAGAAAAGAGGTTTAATTGGCTCGAGGTTCCCAACTGAAGACATTAAGGCTTACAGGCTTCTGCTTCTGGGGAGGCCTCAGAAAACTCACAATCATGGCAGAAGGTGAAGGGGAAGGAGGGATATCTTCACATGGCCGCAGGAGGGAAAGAGAGTGAAGGGGGAGGTGCTACACACTTTCAAACAACCAGATCTCGTGAGAACTCTATCACGAGAACAGCAAGGAGAAAAGTCTGCCCCCATGATTCAATCACCTCCCTCCAGGTCCTTCCTCCCACACCGGAGGTACAGTTAGACATGAGATTTGGGTGGGGACACAGAGAATTCTGTGTCAGAATTTCTCCACCATTACCCAGCACTCCCTGGTAGGCTCCACAGTGGTAAGTGGCTTTATTAGTATACTTTCCTTCTCTGCCCAGTCTTCTACTGCTGTTTCCTGTATTTTTCTGTGCTAAAATACTTGTCTCTGAGTCTACTTCTGGGAGAACTCAACAGAAGACATTAAGGCATAGAGAAGCTAAATAAATTGTGCAAGTCACCCTGATGTAAATGGAGACACCTCATAACTTTGGGTTACATTGTAACTTTACTTACAATGCTGCCTTCTCCTCAACCCCAGCCTGAGACTACCCTCAGGGTACTTTGTCTAAGGGGGCATTTATCCTCTGGCTGAACATAAAGCCGTAGGACAATGTTAGGCCTTGCTGTCTGTTTCTATGCTCACCTCAGGCTGGGCCTGTGGGAATTCTCTACTGAAGGATGTTTGCAAAGCTGCTTCTGTTCAGTCCTGAACATCAGTATAGAGGCATGAGGGGAATATGGGAAAACACTAAGTTCTGCATGACAGGAAATCACGTTAGAAAGCTGTGAAAATCATGTATCCTTTTGAGGCATAATGGTTTTAATTTTCTTAGGCCCTGATCTTCCTGGCAACAATTGAGAAGTGCATAAGCATTCATGAATCAGAGTGGGGCACGTCTGCATATTTAATTTCATGTCACTGGGTGGAAACTTTCCTTTTGATCTTTGCATTTAAGGGGATTTACACTTTAACAATTACATTTTTTTTTCTCCTCAAAAGTCAATGTGAGTTATTGAATAGTGTCAGCATACTTGGGGGTAGGGGAAGGATGTTGAGAAAGCCAAGAGGATTTCGCTTCTGTCTTGGATGTGTCGCACTGTCTACATGCTCCTATTCTTGAGAAAGGGGGAAGCTGTGAGGGTCTCACCAAGCAGGCCCCTTACCCACTCTGGAAGAGGTTGGGCCAGTAAACATCAGGACTTAGATAGAAGACAGGCTACAGTTTCTTTACCTTGTTCAACAGTGAGCCCTGATGATCCTCCAAGCCTTTGCGTAGACAGATTAATGCTACATTCAGAATGAGTATCAGTGGTTGTCAGAGACAAATGGAAGATTCTCTACCCTCAATAGAATTTGAATTGCTTTTCCTTCCTTTTCTAAACCTTCTCTTTTCTCCTTTCCTTCACCTCCACGTCTTCCATCTTCTCCCCCTATTATCAGAAAGGGGTCTCGATCCAGACCCCAGGAGAGAGTTATTGGATCTCACACGAGAAAGAATTCAGGGTAAGTCCACAGAGTAAAGGGAAAGCAAGTTTATTAAGAAAGTAAAGGAATAGGCTGGGCGCGGTGGGTCACGCCTGTAATTCCAGGACTTTGGGAGGCCGAGGCGGGTGGATCACAAGGTCAGGAGATTGAGACCATCTTGGATAACATGGTGAAACCCCGTCTCTACTAAAAATACAAAAAATTAGTCAGGCGTGGTGGCGGGTGCCTGTAGTCCCAGCTACTCGGGAGGCTGAGGCAGGAGAATCACTTGAACCCAGGAGGCAGAGCTTGCAGTGAACTGAGATGGCGCCACTGCACTCCAGCCTGGGTGAAGGAGCGAGACTCCGTAAAAAAAAAAAAAAACTAAGGAGTAAAAGAATGGCTGCTCCATAGACAGAGCAGGACATTCCCAAAAGCAAAAGGAAGAACGCGCCCACCTTAGTTACAATGTTTGCTCAAATATAAGATAAAAATGTCAAAAACTCACGGGGTGGTGGCTCTACTACAAGGTGCTGGGATAAAGGATTTTTCATCTTTCTGTAACTACTGTTTTCTGCAAGATCTGTATCACTATATTTAAAGCAAAACTCATTCTGTTCTTCTTCTTATTATTATTATTTTGAGACAGGGTCTTGCTCTGTCACGCAGGCTGGAGTGCAGTGGTGTGATCAAACTCACTACAGCCTCAACCTCTTGGGCTCAAGCAATCCTCCCATCTCAGCCTCCCAAGTAGTTAGGACTACAAGGGTGCACCATCATGCGGGACTAATTTTTTTATTTTTCATAGGGACAGGGTTTCCTAGGCTGGTCTCAAACTACCAGGCTCAAGCAATCCACCCACCTCTGTCTCCCAAAGTGCTGGGATTGCAGGCCAAGCTGCAAAACTTAAACAAATCATGCTTTTGATATCAAGACATCAGGCCATTTCCTGGGTCTGTTACATCCTTGGTCTGTTTAGCAAACAATATTAACCTGTTCCCTTAACCATAAACATCCTGTGACTAAGAATGCCTAGCCTGCTGGGAATGCAGTCTAGCAGCTCTCAGCCTCATTTTACCCAGCCCCTGTTCAAAATGGAGTCACTCTTGGTTCGAATGCCTCTGACACCCCAACCCGCTTACTTATTTTCTTCCTTTCTCTTTCCCACACATAATATATTTCAGTGATTTTTCTGAGCCATCCATTAGGGATACATATGTAAAAGACTTGTCAGGAACTCGTAAGGTCCAGATGGCAGAAATGTCTAACCCTTTCCATGAGGAATCATTTGTGTCCAGAAGTATATACCACTGATTCGAGGATTGTTACTATCCATGTTCCTTCCTCATAAGAACTGACCAGACCTGAGCGGTTATTCAGCTCTATATTCACTCAGACAGGTACTCTTCTATTGAACATTATTTAACACAGTTTTAATGCCAATGTCATAAGGCTGTAAGGCCAGGATATTTGGGTTTTCTCCTGACCCCACTGTGTACAAATTTTTTGCCTTCACTATGCCTCAGTTTTCTATCTGTAAAATGGGCATGATCAATCCTGTCGGGGGGTGGCAGGCAAGGGGAGGGAGAGCATTAGGACGAATACCTAATGCATGCGGGGCTTAAAACCTAGATGATGGGTTGATAGGAGCAGCAATCCACCATGACACATGTATACCTATGTAACAAACCTGCATGTTCCACACAGGTATCGCAGAACTTAGAGTAAAATAAAGTTTAAAAAAGTTCTGGGCTGGATGCAGTGGCTCATGACTGTAACCCAGCACTTTGGGAGGCCGAGGCAGGCAGATCACAAGGTCATGAGATCGAGATCATCCTGGCCAAAATGATGAAACCTTGTCTCTACTAAAAAAAAAAAAAAAAAAAAAAATCAGCCAGGCGTGCTGGTGGGTGCCTGCAATCCCAGCTACTTGGGAGGCTGAGGCAGGAGAATCACTTGAACCCAGGAGGCAGAGATTGCAGTGAGCTGAGATTGCACCACTGTACTCCAGCCTGGCAACAGAATGAGACTCCATCTCAAAAAAAAAAAAAAAGAAGAAGAAGTTCTGTTAAGTTTATGGGCCACAGAGGGACTATGTCTCAAAACTCTTCATGACAAAATAGACTTATATAGCATTCTAGGCCCCAGATGCCTCCATGGATAGTGATATAGCCCTCAATCTCATGATGGCAGACTCCCCACCAGGGTCGCCTTCCACAGTCACCCTTGTTTTATTTCATTTGGCTGTTATACTAAAGTAACATAGACTGGGTGGCTTACAAGCAAGGAAAATATATTTCTTACAGTGTTGGAAGCTTGAAGTCCAAGATCAAGGTGTCTGGCCCCTCTTCTGATTTATCAAAAGAAATCAAGAATTTATTTTTGGCATAAGATATCTGTTAATGTAAGTGGTAAGGGTGAGATCTGGTGGTGCTGAGATCTTTGAGGCTGGTGGTGCCACTGGAGATAGGGTAGACTAGGGAAGGAGTTAAGTTTGGGGAAAGAAATCAAGAATTTACTTTTGGCATAAGATACCTGTTAACGTAAGTGGTAAGGTGAGATCTGGTGCCTAGTGAGAGCCAATTCCTGATTTATATTAATAGACAACTGTATTTTTGCTATGTACTCACGTGGCAGAAGGAATGAGGGGATACTTTGCATTAATTTGTGTGGGTACATAATAGGTATATTTTTTATGGGGTACATGAGATTTTTTTTTTTTTTTTTTTTTGAGACGGAGTCTCGCTCTGTCACCCAGGCTGGAGTGCAGTGGCCGGATCTCAGCTCACTGCAAGCTCCGCCTCCCGGGTTCCCGCCATTCTCCTGCCTCAGCCTCCCGAGTAGCTGGGACCACAGGCGCCGCCACCTCGCCCGGCTAATTTTTTTTGTGTTTTTAGTAGAGATGGGGTTTCGCCGTGTTAGCCAGGATGGTCTCGATCTCCTGACCTTGTGATCCGCCCGTCTCGGCCTCCCAAAGTGCTGGGATTACAGGCTTGAGCCACCGTGCCCGGCCCATGAGATGTTTTGATGCAGGCATGCAATGTGTAATTATTACATCATGGAGAGCGCGGTATTCATCCCCTCAAGCATTTTTCTTTTTTATTACTTTTTGAGATAGAGTCTCGCTTTTGTCACCCAGGCAAACTCCACCTCCTGGGTTCAAGTGATTCTCCTGCCTCAGCCTCCTGCGTAGCTGGGATTACAGGCAAGTACCATCACACCTGGCTAATTTTTGTATTTATAGTAGAGATGGGGTTTCACCATGTTGGCCAGGCTGGTCTCAAACTCCTGACCTCAAGTGATCTGCCCGTTTCGGGGTCTCAAAGTTCTGGGATGACAGGCATGAACCACTGCACCTGGCCGCTCAAGCATTTTTGATGAGGGCACTTATCCCATTCACTGCAGCTCCGCCTTCATGACCTAATCACTTCCCAAAGGCCCTGCCTCCAAATACTATCCCCTTGGGGATTCGGTTTCTACCTATGAATTTTGCAGAGGCATAAACATAAGTCTTTGGCACCTCCCCATATCTGGAGGAGAGCCCCACCATTCTCCCTGCCATTAATTTTCTTATCTCAACTACAGCAGAAGGAAGCAAGGGTGTCCAAGGGAGAAAATACTGTTATGGGTTCTTAGTTTCTGTTTCTTGTGGGGTCATTAAAGCCCCTTCCTTATCCCTCTTTTCCACTTATCACTAGAGACAGAAACTAAAAATCATGACTTCAGGCTGCCAAAAGCCTAAAACAAAACAGAACAACAACAACAACAAAATAATGTGAGTTAGACAAGCTTGGCAAGGAAGCCATAAGGTGAGAACCATGAAAATGGAAATGATCACCTGCAACTCAACAGCATTTCAGATGGAGAGGCATTTCAAAGACCTCGAGGTGAACTCACGCTTGGCTTGCCCCAGGAACAATTAAGATATGAGTGCAGCTGGGTCAGAGTGAGAGAGTAGGACAGCAGTGACAGACACAGTTAGAGAATAGATAGGACCAGATCATGCAATGAGGGGTTAGACTATGGGAAGACAGACGTAAAAGCAGGAAGATCAATTAAAAGAGGTGATAGGCCGGGTGCGGTGGCTCACACCTGTAACCCCAGCACTTTGGGAGGCCGAGGCAGGCGGATCACGAGGTCAAGAGATCAAGACCATCCCAGCCAACTTGGTGAAACCCTGTCTCTGCTAAAAAGACAAAAATTAGCTGGGTGTCGTGGCACACGCCTATAGTCCCAGCTACTCGGGAAGCTGAGGCAGGAGAATCACTTGAACCTGGGAGGCGGAGGTTGTAGTGAGCCGAGATAGTGCCACTGCACTCCAGTCTGGTGACAGAGTGAGACTCTGTCTCAAAAAAAAAAAAAAAAAAAAAAAGGAGATGCTGATGGCTTGGTCTAGGATGGTTGAGATGGGATGGGGAGACATTGTTGGATTCTGGATACATTTCACATGTAATAATAGGTAGGATTTGCTCACGCATTTGTTCTACAGAGTGAGAGAGAAGAATTCAGAACATCTCCAAAGTTGGTCTGAGCAACTTTAAGGCTGGAGGTGCCATTGAAGCTAAGATAAACTAGGGCAGGAGTTAAGTTTGGGGAAAGAAATCAAGAATTTATTTTTGGAATAAGATACCTGTTAATGGGCTGGGTGCAGTGGCTCACGCCTGTAATACCAGCACTTTGGGAGGCCGAGGCAGGCAGGTCACGAAGTCAGGAGTTCGAAACCAGTCTGGCCAACATAGTGAAACCCGATCTCTATTAAAAATACAAAAATGGTATTTGGAATATCAGTAGGTAGTATAGTGCAGTGGTTGAGATCATGGACTTTTGGCCTTAACTGCTGGGGTTCAAATTCTAGCTTTACCACCTATTAGCTGTGAGACCATGGGCACATTCATTAACCCTTATGTGCCCCAGTTTCCTCTTCTGTAAAAGGGGGACAAAACTACACCTCCTCGGGAGGATTAATAAGTAGATTGCTTGGAAAATTGCCTGATGATCTCACTTCTGGAGCTATTTGACAGCGAAGACCCTCGGGAATGGGACTACTTTAAAAACAGTCTTAACATAGAATTTATGGCAAATTTCTCAGTCTTAGAGCATTCATCTGAAAACAGATTAACAATATTTTCCTAAGGTTTGTTTATGAAACGGAACACTTCAATGGTGTAGCTGAACTGCTGGAAATACTAGAAAGTATTATCAATGGCTTTGCTTTACCTCTTCAGGCAGAACACAGTTTCCGGTGAAAGTATTGGTCCCCTTACACACTGTCAGGAGCTTCTCACTCTGCCATGCACAGCTGGCATATTGTATAGTGCAGTTTCTGGAGAAAGATCCTTCACTCACAGAACCAGTTATCAGGGGGTTAATGAAGTTTTGGTCTAAAACATGTAGTCAGAAAGAGGTCATGTTCCTTAGGGAACTGGAAGAAATACTGGATGTGATTGAACCTTCACAATGTGTTAAAATCCAAGAACCTTTGTTCAAACAAATCACCAAGTGTGGATCCAGCCCTCATTTTCAGGTGGCAGGAAGAGCACTCTAGTATTGGAATAATGAATTCATCATGAGTTTGATAGAAGAAAACTCTAACATCATCCTTCGCATCATGTTTTCCAGGCTTTACAGGATTTCGAAAGAACGTTAGAATCCGGCTATTGTGGCGTTGGTGTACAATGTGTTGAAGGCATTTATAGAAATGAACAGCACCGTGTTTGACGAGCTGACAGCCACATACAAGTCAGATCATCAGCGTGAGAAAAAGAAAGAAAAGGAGCTGAAGAATTGTGGAAAAAATGGGAAGATCCGGAGTTAAAGAGAGGTCTTGGATGTGATGGAATAATTCCAACTTAACAAAAACAATGACAGCAACATTGCTAATTGGTGGAGTCACACATTTATGTAGCAGAAGATGGAGCAACAGTTTTCTGTATTGTGCAACTTTACGGTAGATTTTGCATTTGTTTCATTATTACAACAGCACTGTATATACCTGTCTCTAAGTAAAGGAAAAGAAAAATAAGGTCTTCAATCCACAGTTTGGACAGCAGATGGACTTCTCAAAACTTTGCAAACATAATCACTGTTCTAACCCTCTTAAAAAAATCGGGCTTCAAAGATTTGTTAATGAAATTGCTATGTTAAAATTCCATTATTGGGAGTTCTTTATCACTAGCAGAGAGTATGATACAATTTTCAAATGTGAACAATCTTAAATTTAGCTTGTCTTTCTGCTAAGCTGTTAAATGTATTTATAGTAAAGGAAGAAAAAAAGACTGTCATTTCCTTATAAGTTTGTGTAACATCCTCCTCTGGATAACTTGACTGTAATTTGACATCTTTTTCTTTTGCACATCTTCCTGAGTTGAATGTCCACGTGGAATGGAGTCATGAATTATAAAGGTCCCTGATAAAAGTTCTGTTTACTGGGGTGAACATCTTTCCAGTAACCAGGTAGTCCTGGTACTCCTTTAGTTTTAAAATTAGGAGTTAAAAGAGAAGAGGTGATAAACATAGTAGGGAAGGGAATTTTGAATTCATGCATCAGTTTATGGTGAATCCAAATCAATGGCTTGAATCCTTTGAAAACAGGCACTGGGACATCACAGATTTCAGTACCTGACCAGTATTAGCTGCATGTATCATTGAACACACATACCAGAGATGTTCTAGGGTAGGTAAACTGCTAATAAAACTTGTGTACAGTATGTACTTACCTAATGCAGTTGCATTATTGCATACTGAAAGATATATGTTTGGGGGGTTATTTCCAGGATGCGTTTGCTTGTTATGGACATGGCAGCAGTGAGCTGGTAATCCTAAACCATCACTTCCAGCAGTATTCATGGTATAGAGCTGATTCTGTGTTCCTGCGTTGAATTGTGACGGTAGCAAACATGAACGTATGAACTACTGTTGCTCTTAATAGAAATACAATATAAATATGGGCTTGTATATTTTCTTCCTTACATTGAAATATAAAGTAGAATGTGCAGTTTTATTGTTTTCAAGAAAAAGGAAAAAGAGCTGCTGACTTTCTCTCCCATAAAGTTTTTCAGGATTATCAGGTCACAGTGTGTGCGTAAGAGTCAGCTATTTATGGATATTGTTATCTCAGTAACTTTGTAAAATAAAAAAAACAAAAACAAAACTGGCATCGTTAATTCCTTAAAAAAAAAAAAACCAGCAGTAAAAAAAAAGTCATATGCAACACTAGACACAACATGGTTTAATGGAATTAATAGATTTTTTTTTAAAAAAAGAACATTGATGGGGATTCACTGTAAGGTTGGCAGAGGCTGCCAAAGACAAAACAACTGACTTTAAAAATGCTGGAACAAAGTGATAAAAAATAAATTTGTAACGAATCTTCTTCTTTTTAGTCCTTGTCATTTTAGCCCTTTAGGTTCAACTCCGCGTTATATCTATTTTTGATGGCGTAAACTTTTGTTTGCTGTTAATTCATCTTTTTAGGTAGAAGACACTAAAATCACAGGTTTATGAAGAATCTCTGTCCATTGGGAGGAAATGCAGTCATTTGAAATGAGAAAGGCCGGGATCCTTTTTTGCTCCTTACCCTGTCTTCGAGAGTAAAGGTGAACACTTACAGCTCTCCTCCCTGATGTCAATTTTGTATGTTGATCATTCCAAACTGAGAAGAATAAAGCCAAATTTTAGACATATTTAAAGAATCAATTAAAGCTATATGTCTAAAATTCATAGGGCAACTTCTGTGAAGGAACATTGTCTTTTTCTCTTTTAGTGGAAAGTGACAGCCTGACATTAGTCATGTTGTGTGCGGTGACACAGAGTAACTGAGGTAATCTGACTGTTGCACTACGTGATATATTTCAGGACTTACTTGCTGCATTTGCAGCAGCCCTCTGTCTCTGCCCCTTCCCACAATTCTGCCATTGCTGCAACTTGAGTTAATTGTGACAAATGCATCTTTGTGTTACATTTTGTTTGCTTCATAATTTCCAGAACTATATATAAACATAAGTTTTAAAATAGCAAATACTGTAGTTAGTGAGTGATGATCACTCCAACCTTATCCTTACCATATGGGTTTCAGGGATAGGATTAAGAGTGTCTTTGGAAGAGAAAAATACACATAACCCTGTGGTTTAGAAGGATGCTGAGGCCTTAGGCTGTGGGCCTAGAACGATCATGTGAGTGAATTCACCCATCTCATACTTTGAATCAAGCATGCATTTCTTTTTCTCATTGTGCAAGTATCCCCAGTTGTTTTCCTTCAGTGTTGAGTTTTTGTCCTTTTGAATTTTATTATATGTTGCTCTCCCTAACATTTGACTGCTTTTTATAAAAGAAAAGAAAAAATAAAAAAATAAGAAATAAATAATACCCTTGATGCCACTGGATACTCACAAGCAGGGTTATGCTCCTTCGTCTTGGGCTTGTTTGCCCAAATGAAAGGGTTTAATTTATTTTGTACCTCCTATGGGTGGGATAGTCCAGGGTGCAGAGCCAGGACTTGCTTGTAATTGCACCTGCTATACTTAAATGTATAGGCTTAGGCTCAATCACACTATGGAAAGAAACAACAAAAAAAGTATATTTAGAGCTTTAAAAGCTTTTTTATTTTTTGTGGGGATGAGGGTGGGATGGGAAAGGGATGTATGGATGTTACTGGCATTTTTAAGTGTTTAGAGTTTTGCGAGGTTTGGGGTGGTTTTTTTCCCTCGTTTTCCTTTTTTCCTTTTAATTGGATGCACCGACCTGCCCAGGAAATGAAGAGATTCTCTTTTGATGCTATTACCAATGTTATCATAAGGTGACAGTCACCTGTAACAAAAAGGTGGCACCAGACATGATCACTGATGTTTTATTTGCACATCAATATTTTCATTTTTGTATTCTGGCTCAGCTGCTTCTCTGAGTGGAGTTAAGGAATGAGCCACAAAGGGTTTTTGTAGTAGGTATATTGGCATTGCATTTTATATTCCTCTATATTTAATTTTGAAAATCTAAAAAAAGGATTGTGCATCTTGAGAGAAAGTTGAGCAAATTGTGATCTAGCGGAATGTGAATTTGTGCTGCTTCTTGTGCACGATAGCAGCAATAGTATCTCTCTTGGAAATAAACATCCCATATTATGATGTCTACGAATATAGATTTCCTTTTCTTCCTTCCCTCCCTCCTTTCTTCCCCCACCTTTCTCTTTTTCTCTCTCTCTCTGAGCTTCTCTTTTCCTCCCTCCCTCTTCCCTTCCTCTTTGTTTACTTTTTTTGAACTCACTTATTGTAAATAAATTGTAATCCAAACCTCATGAATCAATGGTGAACTTTCAAATATATATATTACCAATGCATTTGCTGGTTGTTGTCTGATTTTTTATTGAAGTATAATGAGAATGACATATCTGTTGCTATTGGTTTGAGGACTTCACTTTAGCTTCATAAATCTTTTGGTGTTTTAGTATTTCATTGTTTTAGCAGGAAAGGGCAGCAAAAGTTCATTTTCCCTGTTAGTAATGCTGTGGTTCATGATTGGTTTTAAATTTAGCTGTGTGTGTGTGTGTGTGTGTGTGTGTGTGTGTGTGTGTGTGTTTAAACAGCATCTGTTTGTGAGTAGAGGTAAAAATGAAACATTTCTGTTTTATTTATTTATTTATTTATTTATTTATTTATTTCTATATTTTTGAGACAGAGTCTCGCTCTGTTGTCCAGGCTGTAGTGCAGTGATGTGATCTCAGCTCACTGCAAGCTCTGCCTCCCAGGTTAAAAGTGAAACAGTTTTGACATGAAAAGTTGCATATGAAAATTATAGACCTGTTCATCCAGACAGTGAAGACTTCTGATCCACATCAAACTTAAGATGTCACAAAACTATCTTCCACCTCTGGCTAAAACATGCTACTTCCTTTTCAAACACAACAAAAGCAAGCTGAGTCTTAAACACTTGGAATTTAAAATGTTCTTCTTTGGAAATGATTTGCTTTCTTCAAGGTGGTAACAGCAACAAAAATGAAGGTGCTCCCCAAAAGGAAATGTAACCTTCCCCTTTCACAGATGTGTGAGAGATTCTGTACTGTGGATGCATCATAATAAAGAAGCAGTGAAGAGTCAAAAAAAAATACAAAAATTAGCCAGGCGTGGTGGTGCGCACCTGTAGTCCCAGATACTTGGGAGGCTGAGGCAGGAGAATCGCTTGAATCTGGGAGGTGGAGGATGCGGTGAGTCGAGATCACACCACTGTACTCCAGCCTGCATGAGAGAGCAAGACTTTGCCTCAAAAAAAAAATAAAAATAAATAAAATAAAATAAAGCTACCTGTTAATATAAGTGGTAACATTAAGTACTTGCAGTTTTGGGGAGAGGCTGGGTATTAATTTAGAATCCATCAATGCATATATATGACATTGAAATTCTTAGGGTGTATGAAATCTCCTGTGTGGAAGTTAATCTAAAAGAGGGAAGGCAGGTGGGGACTGAGCCCTGGGCACTATGGTGTTGAAAAATCTGAAGAGGCCAGGCAAGGTGGCTCACGCCTGTAATCCTAGCACTTTGGGAGGCTGAGGTGGGTGTATCACTTGGGTTCAGAAGTTTGAGACCAGCCTGGACAAGATGGGAAACCCCATCTCTACAAAAAATACAAAAAATAGCCTGGTGTGGTGGTGCACGTCTGTAGTCCCAGCTACTTGGGAGGCTTGAGCCTAGGAGGTCAAGGCTGCAGTAAGCCAAGATTGTGCCGTGTCACTCTAACTTGGACAACAGAGCAAGCCCCTATCTCAAAAAAAAAAAAAAAAAAATCAGGAAGACTACAAGAATGTAACAAAAAGTCTAAGAAGGAGTAGCCTCCGAATTAGGTAGGAGGGGTAGAACTGAGAAAGTGGTATTCTGGAATCCAAGGGAAGAAAGTTAAGAAGGAGAGAGGGATCAGCTGCATCAAGCATTGTTAAGTAAGATGGGAACTGAGACTTCTCTTACATTTAGCAACGTGAAGCCACTGTTGACCTTAACAATAGAAGTTTCGGTTCAGTTGTGGAGAAGAAAGTCCACACGGTGGGTCCAAGAGAGAATAATATGGAGACTAATTGGAGGTACACAGAAAGTTATTGAGGATTTTGCTCTGAAGGAAAAGCGGAGAAATTAGTTGGCAGCTAAATAAATATGTGAGATCAAGTGAGGAGTTTCCCCAAAGAGGAGATATTGCAGCATGTTTGCATGCTTAGGAGAAAAAAACAAAAGGGCAATTGCAAAAGCACAGTTCTTATCTTGTAGGCAAGAAGGGATAAGACAAATGCACAGGAAGATTGGCCGTGGGTTGGAGCAGAGATCCACCACCATTGTAATGAGGGAGAATGTGGGTGGACATAAAGATAATGCGTACACTTGTGTACGCATACTAGTAATGCGTAGTAGGAAGATGATGTGGTCCTTTTCAGTTTGTTTCTAATTCCCCAATGAAATGTGAGGTTAGATTAGCGCAGTGGTTCTCAAAGCGTGGTCCTCAGACCAGCAGTATCAGCATCACCTGAGAATTTGTTAGAAATACGAATTCCTGGGCCCCACCGCAGGTCTACCCAACCACAACTGCAACCTGGAAAGGGGTTCCAGAATCGGCGTTTGAATGAGGCTTCCAAGGCCAGGTGCAGTGGCTCATGCCTGTAATCCCAGCATTTTGGGAGGCCGGGGCAGGAGGATCACCTGAGGACAGGAGTTCGAGACCAGCCTAGCCAAGATGGTGAAACCCCAGGTCTACTAAAAATACAAAATTAGCCAGGTGTGGTGACGAGCGCATATAATCCCAGCTCCCCAGAGGCTGAGACAGGAGAATCATTTGAACCTGGGAGGCAGAGGTTGACGTGAGCTGATATCCTACCACTGCACTCCAGCCTGGGGAAGACAGAGCAAAACTCCATCTCAAAAAAAGAAAAAGAAAAAAGAAAAAAGAAAAAAAAAAGAATGAGCCTTCCAGGTGATGATGATGTGTGCTCAATCTAGAGAACCACCGGATTAGTGTGAAGAGGAAGAAAGTGGGGGAATCAGAGGTTTGAGAAAATACAAGATGAAATAGTTTTTCCAGATCATGGAGGAGTGTGTTGACTCGGGAATTGTTATGGGATTGCTAAGCATGGTGGAGGACTCACTTTTGTGGTCATTAATTTTAAAAATGAGACCAACTAGCAAGATTGGTTTTGTTTACTCTTTCTATATTCAGCTTTTCAGGGGCAAGAGTGGATGGAGTATGAAGAGCTAGATTTTCATCAGGCTTGGTGTTTTACTGGACAATTGTGACAAAAGAAAGGAGAGCAAAAAGGTGGAATACTTGGGCCTAAAAGTTGAGAGTGCATGCAAGAGAGTGTCTCTGGAGATGAGCCAGAGAACACAAGGAGGGTGGTCTGTGTGTGAGGATCAATGGATTGGATGTCTGGGTGGAGTAGAAGGACTCTTGGAGGGTTGGTTTTAGAAAGAATGAGGCAAAAAGGTGGAATGTGGTGGTCAGACCCAGATTTTAGAGAATTACAGTGAGTGACAATGGCATCTTGGCTATCCCTGAGGCTGCAAGTTGCATAGGTGGGTCAAAAGCAACCATCAGAGACGAGAAAACCAAGGAACTGTAAGGTCAAATGATTAGAGGGATCATTTGCGAAGTTGCAGAAACAACCAAAAAATGCAATGGGACTATTGGTGGAGAGGAAGGTGTCAATCCAGAAACTAAACTCTTCCAAGAGCGAAGAAGAAGGGAAGCCTGCAGAGCTGTAGATGGTCACAACAACAGTGTGGTCTTATAGAATAAGCTCCCCCAAAGATGGAGACTTTATGGAGAGGCTGAAAGGAGTAACCTAGAAGCAGTGATCATGATTGTGTACAGCTGGGCGCGGTGGCGCACGCCTGTAATCCTAGCACTTTGAAAGGCCAAAGTGGGCATATCATTTGAGGTCAAGAGTTCGAGACGAGCCTGGCCAACATGGTGAAACCACATCTCTACTAAAAGTACAAAAATTAGCTGGGCATGGTGGCATGTGCCTATAATCCCAGCTATCCAGGAGGCTGAGGCAGGAGAATCACTGGGACCTGGGAGGCAGAGGCTGCAGTGAGCTGAGATCACGGCACTGCATTCCAGCCTGGGTGACGGAGCAAGACTCCATCTCAAAATAATAATAATAATAATAATTTGGTAGGATGTTGGGTGGGGAGAAAGCATTGTTGTTTGATAGGGTTGCACAGGCACCTCTCAGGGGACGGTTTAAATTTAGTAAGATCAAGAGGCTAAGAAAAACATTGGCGGACAGCTTTAACACGAAGGGGTTTTGGCTGATGCCACACTGTTTCAGAGAAAACAGTGGAAGGATTTGGAAGGTCAGGGGAATGTAGGGGTTTGCATCACATAAAGAGATGAGACGCCGGGTGTGGTGGTTCATGCCTATAATCTCAGCACTTTGGGAGGCTGAGGTGAGTGGATCACAAGGTCAGGAGATTGAGGCCATCCTTGTTAACACGGTGAAACCCTGTCTCTGCTAAAAATACAAAAAATTAGCCAGGCTTGGTGGCACGTGCCTATAATCCCAGCTACTTGGGAGGCCGAGGCAGGAGAATTGCTTGAACCCAGGAGGCGCAGGTTGCAGTGAGCTGAGATTACGCCATAGCACTCCAGGCTGTGCAAGAGAGCGAGATTCCGTCTAAAAAAAAAAAAAAAAAAAAAAAAAAGATGAGAGTCTGCTGCTGGTATTGTCATGGATATCTTCAGTTCTCCTAGTGGCATAAGTAAACAGAGAAGAAAGACATGATAACACGGATTCTGATGATATTGGTATCTTAGGAATAAAGAATTGATTCTAATATAGCCTCATTGTTGAGATTAGTTGTATAGTCACATTGTGGGGTTAAGACCACAGTAAGGGCATAGGAGTATGGGCATGGTGGCTTATGCCTGCAACCTCAGCATTTTGGGAGACTGAGGCAGGAAGATCCCTTGATTTCAGGAGTTTGAGACCAGCCTGGCCAACATGGTAAAACCGTGTCTCTAATAAAAGTACAAAAATTAGCCAGGTGTGGTGGTACACTTCTGTAATCCCAGCTACTCGGGAGGCTGAGGAACGAGAATTGCTTGAACCCAGGAGGTGGAGGTTGCAGTGAGCCAAGATCCAAGACTCTGCAGCACTGAAAACCAGCAGCCCCTCCTCTCTTCTGCATCTCGGGGCAGATTCAGGGTGCCCTGGTCTAAACAGTTCCCCCTGTGCATTTCCTCTGTAGCACTTTCCATAGTGTGTCCTTAAATCTTCAGCTAATTATTTTCTCTTCTGTCTCTTCCATAGCAAAGTCAACTCCAAGACAACAGGAACCATATTTACTCTTTAATCATTGTATGGTCACTAAATATTTGCTGAACAAGTGAACAAAAAACCTGGTGGTGGGGAAATTAGACTAACTCTTAATGTCATCAGGAGGTGCAGGTAAGTTGAAGGAATAGAATGGACCTAAGAAGAGGGCTGGGTGGTGGCTCATGCCTGTAATTCCAGCACTTTGGGAGGCCGAGGTGGGTGGATGACGAGGTCAGGAGATGGAGACCATCCTGACTCACACGGTGAAACCCCTTCTCTACTAAAAAATACAAAAAATTAGCCAGGTGTGGTGGTGGGCACCTGTAGTCCCAACTACTCAGGAGGCTGAGGCAGGAGAATGGCATGAACCCGGGAGGAGGAGCTTGCAGTGAACAGAGATCGCACCACTGCACTCCCGCCTGGGCGACAGAGCAGGATTCCATCTAAAAAAAGAAAAGAATGGACCTAAGAATAATTTGCTAATCATTACACTGGTATAGTCACAGGACTATCTGCCTCCTAGGGAAGGAGCTCTCACTTTGCCACAGTTTTAAACCAGAGCTGTGTGTTCAGGCTGCTGGTCATGTGATTTCCTGCATCAAGCCAAAAGTCGGGTAAGATGAATCATCAAAGGCCTTGACAGTTCTAGAATTCAATGAAATGAAAGCATTCACATATCACTTGTGAGTGGTGTCATATCTTTGTTCTTCATGAAAAAAGTCCAATGAAATACTCATTCCCTGGTGTTACTCACAAGAGCTTGAATTCAATCATTCACCCACCACACATCCATTCATCCATCCTCCTTCATCCATCCATCCACGATCCATCTATTCATCCATCCTCCTTCAACCATCCATCCACCACTCATCTATTCATCTATCCTCCTTCATTCATTCATACTCCTTTATCCATCTATCTCTCCATTCATCTGTCCATCTATCCATCCATTAAACTATCCATCCATTCATTCATCTATTCATCCATCCATCCATTCATCCATCCAACCATCATCAAACAACATTAATACGTCACTCCTCAAAGCCATGCCAGGTCCTATGGAACCACAGATAAAACATATGTGGTCTTAGCCGGGCGCGGTGGCTCAAGCCTGTAATCCCAGCACTTTGGGAGGCTGAGACGGGCGGATCACAAGGTCAGGAGATCAAGACCATCCTGGCTAACACGGTGAAACCCCGTCTCTACTAAAAAATACAAAAAGCTAGCCGGGCGAGGTGGCGGGCGCCTGTAGTCCCAGCTACTCGGGAGGCTGAGGCAGGAGAATGGCGGGAACCCGGGAGGCGGAGCTTGCAGTGAGCTGAGATCCGGCCACTGCACTCCAGCCCGGGTGACAGAGCGAGACTCCGTCTCAAAAAAAAAAAAAAAAAAAAAAAAAAATATGTGGTCTTTGAAGAATCTTCATATTAATGGGGGAGAAATACATGCTAATAGAAATAATAACAATAATATCCAATACCTATATAGTACTTTCTATATGACAGGCACTGTTCCAAGAGTTCTACAAATATTAATTCATCTGTCTCCAGAAGAATCCTAAGAGGTAGGTACTATTATTGTTGTCAATTCATATGTGAGAAAAGTGTGCTTAGAATTTGCACTCAATTTAGAATTTGGGGTGCTATAAAAACAGCCCTGGTTTAGCCTACACCATGTGGATGTGAAACAAATGCTTTTAAGAATGAACTTGCTGGGCCGGGCGCGGTGGCTCAAGCCTGTAATCCCAGCACTTTGGGAGGCCGAGGCGGGCGGATCACAAGGTCAGGAGATCGAGACCACAGTGAAACCCCGTCTCTACTAAAAATACAAAAAATTAGCCGGGCGCGGTGGCGGGCGCCTGTAGTCCCAGCTACTCAGGAGGCTGAGGCAGGAGAATGGCGGGAACCCGGGAGGCGGAGCTTGCAGTGAGCCGAGATCGCGCCACTGCACTCCAGCCTGGGCGACAGCGTGAGACTCCGTCTCAAAAAAAAAAAAAAAAAAAGAATGAACTTGCTGCTGTGGTGGAAGTGGCTGTTTTGAGTGACAATATCCTTTCCAGCCATCATTGTAGAGAGGAAAGAATATTGTTCTAAAATTCAAGAATCTGGATATTAGTCTGGTTCTGCGGTTAGCTGTGTGGCTTTGAACAACTTGCTTTGCTCCTCTGGGCCTCCCTTTCCTCCTCTGTAAAAGGATCCTAGATCTGTGTGTGAGGAAGGGCAAGGGTGGTAATGACTGGATTCAGCAGAATCCCCGCATACGGTTGTATAAGGTGCACACTGCACAATCCAGGGGCCGCCACGTACATAGGCTAAATGTGAATGGAGCCACCTGGAATTGTTCTACATGGTGACCTGTCTCTCAGGTGCCTTCTGCCTCTAATGATTTTGCGATTCACTGATGGTTTTCTTTTATCCAGATATGAAACACCATTCTTTGTTCGAAGAATGGAACCACATTTACCTCCCCAATATTTTCTAGCCTATCTGGTTTTGAGTACAACTTAATTGCACCCAGAACTGTCCATGTAAAAAACAATCTTCTCCAAACTCCTCTAGCATCTCCATTTGCTTTCAGCTTTTCCCTATAGAACCCTCCCTGCTGTGTTGATGTCTGTGCATAGGCAGGCAAATCTGAAATTCTGTGTCTTCACAGATGGATAATTTCAAGACAGGTCCAAAGTAGATTGCAGAGGAATGGGGAAGAAATCTACAAGGAAGCCATGTAAGCAGCCTTAAGCAAGAGAAAAGTAGGTGATTCTGATAATGCTACAAGTTCCAGGAACCCAAAAAAAATCAGAATGATTAAAAGTATATATTTTAGGCCGGGTGCGGTGGCTCAAGCCTGTAATCCCAGCACTTTGGGAGGCCGAGACGGGCGGATCACGAGGTCAGGAGATGGAGACCATCCTGGCTAACACGGTGAAACCCCGTCTCTACTAAAAAATACAAAAAACTAGCCGGGTGAGGTGGCGGGCGCCTGTAGTCCCAGCTACTCAGGAGGCTGAGGCAGGAGAATGGCGTAAACCTGGGAGGCGGAGCTTGCAGTGAGCTGAGATCCGGCCACTGCACCCCAGCCTGGGCGGCAGAGCAAGACTCCGTCTCAAAAAAAAAAAAAAAAAAGTATATATGTAATCAAATTAAGTTTTTCCTATTATAAAAGTCTGATATGCTCATTATAAAAATAAAAGTTTTAACATAGTGTATTTTACCTCCTTTTGACTTTTCCATTCTTCTTTAATTTTTTTTTTTTTTTTTTTTGAGATGGAGTCTCACTCTGTTGCCCAGGCTGGAGTGCAGTGGCACAATCTTGGCTCGCTGCAACCTCCACCTCCTGGGTTCAAGCAATTCTCCTGCCTCAGCCTCCTGAGTAGCTGGGACTGCAGGTGCCCGCCACCACGTCCAGCTAATTTTTGTATTTTTAGTACAGACATTCACCATTTTGGCCAGGCTGGTCTTGAACTCCTGACCTTGTGATCCTCCCACCTTGGCCTCCCAAAGTGCTGGGATTACAGGTGTGAGCCACCATGTCCGGCATTTGTTTTTTTAATTTTATTTATTTATTTTTTTGAGACAAAGTCTTAGTCTGTTGCCCAGGCTGGAGTGCAGTGGCCTGATCTCCGCTCACTGCAACCTCCACCCCCCGGGTTCAAGCTATTCTCTTGCCTCAGCCTCTGGAGTAGCTGGGATTACAGGTGCCTGCCACTGTACCTGGCAAATTTTTGTATTTTTAGTAGAGACAAGGTTTCACCATCTTGGCCAGGCTGGTCTGGAACTCCTGACCTCGTGATCCACCCGCCTCAGCCTCCCAAAGTGCTGGCATTACAGGCTTGAGCCACCACGCCCAGCCTCTTCCTTTAATTTTATGTTTTTGTTGTTGTTGTTGTTGTTTTTGAGATGGAGTTTTGCTCTTGTTGCCTAGGCTGGAGTGCAATGGCAAAATCTCAGCTCACTGCAACAACCTCCGCCTCCCAGGTTCTAGCTATTCTCCTGTCTCAGCCTCCCAAGTAGCTGGGATTACAGGCACCTGCCACCACGCCCCAGCTAATTTTTGTATTTTTAGTAGAGACAGGGTTTCAACATTTTGGCCAAGGTAGTCTTGAACTCTTGACCTCAGGTGATTCACCTGCCTCAGCCTCCCAACGTGCTGGGATTACAGGAGTGAGCCACCGTGCCCCAGCCTAATTTTACATTTTATACCCTTTTTATTTTGCTTCATTTGAATCCATTTAATGTAAGTATAATCATGCTGTAGGTAAATTTCACGAATATTTTAGCGTTTCAAGCTTACGGCTATTTTACAAACAATTTATCTCATACTATCACAACCACTTTTTAAACATAATGTTTAGTTAAGTTTTTTTTGGCCAGGCGCGGTGGCTCATGTCTGTAATCCCAGAACTTTGGGAGGCCAACGTGGGCGGATCGCAAGGTCAGGAGATCCAGATCAGCCTGGCTAATACGGTGAAACCCCGTCTCTATTGAAAATACAAAACATTAGCCGGGCATGGAGGCGGGCGCCTGTAGTCCCAGCTACTGGGGAGACTGAGGCAGGAGAATCACTTGAACCCGGGAGGCGGAGGTTGCAGTGAGCCAAGATGGCGCTATTGCACTCCAGTCTGGGCACAGAACAAGACTCCCTCTCAAAAAAAAGAAAAAAATAAAAGTTTTGTTTTTTGTTTTTTGGGAATTTTTTAGATTTCACTACGTAAAATGTATGTGTATATATATATTTTACAAAGTGTAACACTGGAGCCTAAAACCACTCTCTTTTGTAGAATACATATTGGCATCGAAACAGTTTAAAACAATGAAATGGCTATCTACGAAAGGCTAATTTTGATTGTTGTATTCCCCCCATACTTCATGTGTCTTCACACATAAAGAAAATTTTCAAACATTTTATATTCAGTAATTTTTTAAAAAGTGCACTGTTTTCTACTGCTATGGTCTTTACAAAGGACTTGACTTAAAATTTCAAATAAAAAAGAATTAAGGTTCTAAGATAACTCTGTGTCTTTCAAGGGCATCTTTATACAGAACAATTTGGACCAGCATGCAGGCAACTTCTTTTGTTGCTACATACCTGTATTAGGAAAATTACACCCATTTTACAGAAAAATCCCCAAACATATACTGCAATAAGCTCAAAACAATGTGAAAAAGACCAGTGTGAATGGCACACTAAAATCGCTTTTTTTTTTTTTTTTTTTTTTTGAGACGGAGTCTCACGCTGTTGCCCAGGCTGGAGTGCAGTGGCGCGATCTCGGCTCACTGCAAGCTCCGCCTCCCGGGTTCACGCCATTCTCCTGCCTCAGCCTCCCGAGTAGCTGGGACTACAGGCGCCCGCCACCGCGCCCGGCTAATTTTTTGTATTTTTAGTAGAGACGGGGTTTCACTGTGGTCTCGATCTCCTGACCTTGTGATCCGCCCGCCTCGGCCTCCCAAAGTGCTGGGATTACAGGCTTGAGCCACCGTGCCCGGCCTTTTTTTTTTGAGACGGAATCTCGCTCTGTCACCCAGGCAGGAGTGCAATGGCGTGATCTCGGCTCACTGCAAGCTCCGCCTCCCGAGTTCACACCATTCTCCTGCCTCAGCCTCCTGAGTAGCTGGGACTACAGGCACCCGCCACCACACCTGGCTAATTTTTTGTATTTTCGGTAGAGATGGGGTTTCACCGTGTTAGCCAGGATGGTCTCCATCTCCTGACCTCGTGATCCGCCCGCTTCGGCCTCCCAAAATGCTGGGATTACAAGCGTGAGCCACCATGCCCAGCCAAAATCACTTCTTTATAAACTAACTGGAATTCCTCATCTTAGTAAGCACAGGGAAATCCAGTCCTTAGGGCTTTGCTCTCTGGAAGAACACCTTTAAGTAATTTTTTTTTTTTTTTTTTTGAGACAGAGTCTTGCTCTGTCGCCCAGGCTGGAGTGCAGTGGCGCGATCTCGGCTCACTGCCAGCTCCGCCTCCCGGGTTCACGTCATTCTCCCGCCTCGGCCTCCTGCGTAGCTGGGACTACAGGCGCCTGCCACCACGCCCGGCTAATTTTTTTTTTTGTATTTTTAATAGAGACGGGGTTTCACCGTGGTCTCGATCTCCTGACCTCGTGATCCACCCACCTCGGCCTCCCAAAGTGCTGGGATTACAAGCGTGAGCCACCGCGCCCAGCCAAGTAATTTTTTAAAACTTTAGCATCAGGCTGCTGAAGTGCTTGACAAAACTCTTGAATTATTTCTGGAGCTACTGGCAAGGAGGGAAGGTATGCTTGTTGAAGATACTGAACACATTCTGGGCCCCGTTTGAGATGAATTGTTTTCAGTGTCACTGCACACTCAGATAAAGACAATACTGTTTGTGTATCTGCCAGGTCAAAGGTCTGTTTTAAAGGTGCCAGGAAACATGTGGGGACAATGTGCTTATAAACAAAATCAACAAATCCCACTGGTCCATCTTTACCTCTCCAGGGTTCTACCAACTTTGAGTGGATGATAAAACATGTTTTCTGTGCAATTGGATCTGGATATTCAAGTGCTCCTTGGGTAACAGTAACCAGCACTCTTTCTACATTTTCTGCATCTTGATTTGCTATAGCTTCGCTCATCCCACTGCCTGTGACTGTTCGCAGGAAAACAAAGTAACTCCTTCGCAACATATGCTTCTCTAAAGCAGCAGACTAGTCATTTTCTTCCGCTGGCCGGAGC